>NC_052631.1:72820959-74070959 GCF_016161935.1 Mauremys reevesii
CTGGAATGGGTTACCTAGGGAGGCGGAGGAATCTCTATCCTTAGATGTTTTTAAGGCCCAGCTTGATAAAGCCCTGGCTGGTATGATTTAGTTGGGGTTGGTCCTGCTTTGAGCAGGGGGTTGGACTAAATGACCTCCTGAGTTCTCTTCCAACCCTAATCTTCAATCATTCTCAGCTGTAAATTTGATTTTTGTATTTTGAAATGGATTAGCTATTTTAAAGCTCCAGTTGCACTAAAAACCTTTAGGGCTAAATTGAACCTGGCTTCCAAAATCAAGCTCCTCTATGGGGGTTTATGATAACCATTTGGGATACAAAAAATTAACATTTTGAAAAGAAATTTTGCTCATTTTATCTCAAATAGTGTCTTTTTGATTCTTTCTAGTATTTATTTCTTCATAAGACTATTTCTACTACATAGATAGTGAAGTTGATGCTGAAAGAAACTGAAACTTCCACTGTAGAGTGGACATACTTTAAAACTTGTTAGCTATCATAAACAACTAAATAAGCTCAGCAGTTCATTAAACCTGAGTATCTGAAGTACGCAGTGTATTCCCTATACAAAATAGAGAGAAGAAAGAGGTAACTGTATCTATTTAACGAAGGTAAAACTGGCAGTCTTTTCAGTACCAGCCCCTTAATATCTAAACCAGGGACTATGTGGCCATGTCAGCCCTCGGCACGCTTCCAGTCAAGTCAGTTTTGAGAGAAAGGCTGGTCCAGTGGTTCGGGTGTTAGTTGGAGAACGGAGTTCAATTCCATGCTCCACCACAGGCTTCCTGTGTGACCTTGAGCAAATCACTCAGGCCCAGATTCCCAAAGGTTTATACTTACCAACTCCCAAAGAAGGGGAAGCTCTTTGAGGATCTGCTCTTAGTATCTGTGTCTTGGTTCTCCATCTGCAAAATGGGATTAATAGCATGTCTCTACCTCACAGAGGTATAGTAGGGATAACTATATTAAAGACTTTGAGGCAGTCAAATACTGCAGCCATAGAGGCCATGTAAATACCCATTTCAGTGGGAGCTGCACTTGATTGCTGCAAGGGCGAGTTTGTTCTTTATGTTAACACAACACCAGTAGTTATGTAACTTCAAGAAGCTGAGGCAAGGAGTTCAAACTTAACAGTAATTCTTGTTCTGAGGCCTTTTCCTGACTGGAGAAAAATCTAGGCTGTGAAATGGCTGCAAACAGTTAACTATTTTGCTTATTTACCTAGCCCCTGGGGATAAAAACTTAATTATCTTCCTGACATGGGGGTTGTGAGGATTTATTAGTTATGTTTCTAAGTGCTTTGACAATGTAAAACACTAGGTAAGTACTATTAATATAGTGTGTCACCTGCAGCTTGGAAGAGCAAAGAGCAACAGTGCCCAGAGGAGAGCCAATATTTTCCCCTGTATTCCAGCTTAGCATAATGTGAGGGCTCCAGTTTAGCAGATCCAGGCCAGCCAAGGGGAGATGACTTGATAAAGAGAAGGTGAGAGAAATTGGGTTGGCATTAACTTCAGTCTTAGACTAGCTGAAAGGTATAGTAGCAATGCCTCAGCACACTGATCCCATTGTTTGAAGCCACAAACCCAGAGAAGAGAAGAGCTCATCAGCCACTCCTTCCTCACAGCTTGTGCAGTAACACAACTGTAATTTGTGGAAAAGGTATCTGGCTACATGCTGCTGCAGTATGGCCTTTGTCTCCTCCCCCTTACCTATTTCCTGTCCAAGTTTCTTCCTCTAATGCTAACTCCATGGGTGTGCAATCGGACTACTGATCCATGTGTCCATTACTAGAATTGTCTTTCCCATGCACGCCACCGCCAAAGGCAGCAAATGAGAATCCCAACTTTGCATTAAGCAAGGAGGGTCATGGGATTCTATTGTTTCTGACACTGAGTATGATGTGACCTTGGTGCTCATTTTACCTGTCTGAAAAACCAGTGTGATATTTCCTACTTCACAGAAGTGTTGTGAGGGTTAACAACATAACATTAGTTATCTGCAAACTGTTATTAAGGCCATTCAGTGGCATAAGTGGGAATAAATCTGGGGCATTCTTGGCTCTCTGTGCTGCTAAATCTCCTGGACCAGGGGTTCTCAATAAGGTGTTAGGGGGTTGCAAACAACCTGTCTATATTGCTAAAAGAGAGCGGTGTTCCTGGTTACCTGAAGAAAGGGTCATGGTCTGAAAAAAGTTAACAATAGAACATGCTGAAAAACAGAATTCCATTTTCATTAAAAGATTTTAAAAGAAATTAAAACTTTTAATTTTGTCCCAAACTTTTCAATATTTTTAAAAGGAAATTGGAAACTCAAATAAATGAAAATTGCTTCCTTTAAATTTGTAAATTTAACTTTCTGGGTTTTTTTTTTGTTTTTCCTGTTTTATCTCACTTTCTCTCGCTCTACCCCTTTTCCCTCCAGACCCTCTTCTAGTGCAGTGCATTGAAAAGTAAGATCATGAAAGTGAGGGTGAGAGGAATCAAAAAACCCACCCCACCGAACTTTTAAAACAACTCCAAATAAGACATAACATTTTTCAAAATAAAAATGTTTCAAAAAATTCATTGCAAAACTAAGAAATTAAGAATTTTTGAGCAAATCAAAATGTTTTTGCAAGAATACAGCATGCAAGTCTGACATGGTTCATAGATCCTCTGCACAGGATAGAATTTCATCCATGATGAGCTTGGTTTTAAGTTCTCGGACATTTCCACCTCCATATGTATCAAAATACCCTCTTCTCTGGCATTAATTTTCTGTTTGAGGCAAGATAAAATGCACAAAATAGATAATGTTATGCAACAAGCTGTGATGAACACATTTGAGACATTTGAATGCTTCTGTGTAAATTAGTCCAAAAACTAAGGCTAGAGTAGGTGAAATTCTCATTTCATACAAAGCTCAAGTACATGTAGGGTTAGGGAATATGGGGAACCATCCCCTCTCTCCCAGAAACTAGGGTGTGTGGCATTGCACAGCCTGGTTGGCAGAATCCATTGTTTTGTAGGGTTTGTACAGAGGACAGTCATGTAGTTTCCTGACCTACTTACATCATACTCCAAAACTGCCCACAGCCCATTCTTCACCAGGCAAACTCCCACAGAGTGAATTATCCTGAAACTTGGCTCTGTGATGCACATACAACTAAGGAATCCCCTGCAATGTATGCTGCCCTGCCTCAACTTTGCAGCAGAACTGCGGCAGTCCCCCTCTGTTTGGGGACTTCCACAGCTTGGAGGATTTCAACTGATATAGATTCTGAAATCTTTGTAACAGGCTTCTAAGTGCATATTTCTATGGCTGTGATATTGTTAGATATTTGCCAGGGACACAATTTAATAAACTAAATTCAATGCCGCTTTTAGTTTAATGATGTATTATTCTATTACTAATTAGGACAGGATGTACATAGGAAGAATTTGTAGGAATATGATTAGGGAAATATAAACTTTAAAAGTACTTTTTTATGAGAAAAGAGAGAGACCTCTTTGTATAACCACCATACTGATTTATTCTAAAAGGAACTGACTCGAGTATTTCTATCAGGAGTATTTGCGAAAAATGTTTTTTTATACTGTGTTTGTGGAATGTTTCATGAGCTGTGGTGTGTCTAAATGTAAAAGCAAAAGGAGCACTTTTTTATTGTAGCACAGTCAATAATCAATAATCAAAACCAATCACACACTCTGGCAGACTAGTTCAAGGTCAGGATAAAATTAGACTTCAGCTGTTTGCAGATCATTTTTTAAAAGATCTTTTAAAAACAGAATGCTTTTCAAGCAAACTGTTTACAAACGAGTTGGGGAATTAGTTTTCTATGTTTGATGTGAAGACACAAATGACAGACTTACTCAAGCATAAGCCAGAAAGTGGGGAGGAGGGGTATGATCTCTTAAAGTAGTAAGTGTGCTGTTCTGTGAGTATCTAAGGGGTCTGTTTGATATCTGGCATCAAGCAGAATTGTGACAAGAAGCTGGCAGTAAATTAGGTTTGGCAGCCAGTGACAGGTGCAAATTCAGACAGAATGAGGACTTTTTGAGCACCTAATGGCAGTCACTCACAGTTTATCCTTCCAAAGGTGACATCCGTTCATGATGGGATCCAAAATATGGTGATCAAAGCAATGAATGATTAATATGGCTGTAGATGTTTAAAAGGCAAAATGAAAATGGTAGAATGGAGGATACTTGTTGCAATGTCACTCAGAGCTGGAGTAGGTGCATGAAATGAGTAAACTGACATTCATACAAGGAATGAGTGCATGATTCTAAGGGAGTGGGGGAGAAGGAAGGATCAAGGGGGCTGCAGGATGGAAGTTAGTGTTTTTATTTGTTTTTATATGCAAATTCCTCTTGCATGGTTTTCAGAACTCTTCATCTCAAAGGATGCCAAAGCACTTGACACATCTAAAACTTTCATGCAGACTCTACCAAGTGGTCACATTATGCCTCAGTATCATACAACTACTTCTCTACTAGTGTAACGCTCAGCGGATGTTTAATAGCACACAGCAACACTACAGAACGGTTCAGAAGAGAAGACAGGGGGGGACTTAGTTAATGGCCTGTCAGTCTTAATAACATTTACTCAAAAATCACTAATGGCCACAGGTACACAGGACCTCCCACCCCTGGGAACAATGTAGGAGGTTTGGTTCAGTGCTAGCTTGAAGAGAAGAGTGCTATCTTCTCCATCACTAGTAATGCTTCCTGAATCACCTGGGTTTTTCTTATGTGTCCATGCAAGATACTGAAGCAGTCCAACCCTGTGATATCTGATTGGATTGCACCACAGGTGCTATGGATACAGGAAAAGATGCCTGCCATGATGGTTTATTCTACCAGAAGGAAAAAGTAACTTCTCCAGCCAGTCTCAATTCCCCAGTATGGTGACAGTGGCACAAAATAAAGCAAAACCAAGAATACATTAATGAGAATCCTGGTTGCAGGTGAGGAGTTTGACTTATAACATATGGAGCCTGGGTAGCATACACATGGAACAGCGTGGCAGGCTTCTGTTGGCCTACTCCTGTTAGCAGGGGATTGATTCCTGGTGAGTCATTGTGGCTGATGTGGCTTGTGAACACCATTCTCTATCTAAAGGAAGCCAGAATGCTTATTTGGTCAGAACAAACTGGCCTCTAGGATAGAGAGGTCTTTGTCGGGAAATCCTGACAAAGATAAACTATGTATCTAAATATGCCGCTAATGCTGAGGAATATACTAATGTGCCTTATGATTTGCATACATTGTTAAAGCTAGTTAATTATTCCAGCTCTTGTATTTGTAAGGTATCCCATTGGCAGGATGAGATGGGATTATTGACAGTAAACCCTCAGATACAGTTTGCTTGGATTATGATTACTATCCAAAGTTTATTTGAGTCTCTAGATTTTTATAGACCCTCCCTTCCACAATCCTTGACAGAGTTAAGTCTTTCCAAACACATGATAAAATCTCCCTCTCCTTCCAAGACAGTCCTTGAAGCTCCCTACTCTTGACTATATATTATGATGACAACACGCTTTTCATGGGCAGGTTTTCCTCCCTCCAGGCGTGCATGCCCTTTTCCTAGTAGGTTCTCTTCTATGCTCTAATTACTCTTGACAACAACTAGATGGGCTCCACTATAGAAATCCCATGTTTCTAACCCCCCTAGAGATATTATGTTTCATGGTCTGGGGCTTCAGAAGCACATGGTGCACTCTGAAGCTCAACTACAAGGTTAATTTTAAAGCACTGCTGCAGCTGGTCCTACCACATAATGAAGAAGAAAGCTTAATGTCCAGGCCTCTTCTCCCCTCCCTCATGACAAGGACCTACTGCAGAGGCAGGGACATTACAGTTTGAGTTATTAATATTGGAGACCCAATTTCATTAAGTACAGAAATATTGGAAAAATATAGACTGAGAGTTTTATAACAGTATATGGGATAACATATATTGATCATATTTTATACTGGTGTGATTGCCTGCATTGGCAATGTGATAATAATGTGTAATAATGTGACCTTACGCGGTATCTACAGTAATACTTATTTGGCTTAGCATGAGGTTTTTAGGTTTGCAGTTTTATACTCTCTCTTTTTGTCTGTCTGTGCTGTTAGTGCATGGCCTAACTTTAGGTAGATCCTGATGTCCTGCAAATGAAGAACCCCAATTGTACAACATTTAGTCACACTGGTGAGCAGTTACTGACACAAGTAGTTTCACTGTTTTCTTTAAGGCCCCTCGGCTTTTACACCCCTCACTCACGAAAGCCAAGAAAAAACAAACAAAAGGGAAACCCAGCTGTTGCCATCAGCTAATTGAAAAACATATGCACAGACCTTTTAAGACACAAAACCAATTAGGTTTTTAAAAACGGTAAATTTTATTAAAAAAAAGAAGAAAGGAAACACATCTGGAAAATCAGGCTATTGCTAGATGTTATAAAGCAACTGAAAAGTGGTTAAACCCCAGGAATGGCTCCCTGGGGTCCAGCTTAAGGTTAGAAAAGAAAAGAAAAGTACCCAAGCTTAGCACAGAAGAAATCCACAAGCCAAAATAAAGAAATAAACCTGATCACGTCTATCTAAACATTCCCTGTCCCAATGAATCCCTCTAGGTATGGATGATAACTTTTCATGCCTGGTTCAAATTTTACACAGCATTCCTGCTGCCTCTGTCTCTTCAGCCAAGAGAAAAAAACATTTTAAAAAGTTCAAGCCTTCCCATTGGCTCTTTTGGTCAGGTGCCCGATCCCTTTTCTTTACCTGGGGGACTCTTTAACCCTTTACAGGTGGTCTTTCACAAAGTTCAAAAGAACATAATTGTGGAGAGAATATGCACCCTTTGTTTTGACATGTATCCAACTAAGTGGGTAGTCACCCACAAAAGCTCATGCTCCAATATGTCTGTTAGTCTATAAGGTTCCACAGGACTCTTTGCCCCTTTGTTTTGAGTAGCCCATATTTATGATGCATATATCTCGGACTTCGCCATGTAGCCCTAATGAACAGATCATGTTCATTAGACTACAAATTTACCTTTTCTGACATATTCTACTCTTCTGGAATTGTAATTAGCTCCTTAGAAGTATATAGTTGTTCAGATAAGATTCCTGTCAAACAAAGGCAGCTGCATACTTCAATACTCTTTCAGGAATGCTGAAAAAATTGCAATTTTTAAGGTTCTGTTTCACAGATCAATGTTAAAACACTGCTTATGGTCTCAGCTGTATCACATAAGTTGTGTGATCCTAAAACATACATATTTTGATGTTATCCATGTTTTGTATATCAGAGGAGGACCTGGAGGAGATTTTTTTGATCTATTATTGTTCATCATTGCAAGGTTTTTTTGTGATAGTGTTTGCCATTTTTCTATTCCAAATGTTATGCACAAACTGGATTATAGTGTATTATGAAAATGGCTTAGGAGTCTCTCAGCAGGCAGCTGGATAAAGCTTACTCATTAGAAAATCTATTATTGGAATAAGAACATTCCATGCTAATGTGATATAAAAAAGCCATATTTCTGTGTTTATATGTGCATTTGGGACCAGTTATATAATTATATTGATCTTTTTTTTTTCCATTTTGATCTTTGTATGGAGCTTACAACCAGCCACCATTTGACTAGATGTTTGAAAGAAACCATGCTGATGAAATGTTTACATGAAACGCATGAAAATAGGACACTTGAGAAATGTGTCTGAATATCAAACCCAAATTATTTTAGGAAAAGTATAACCCAGTCCAGAGACTGTATGAAAAAAACAAAAATATGTGAGTAGGATAAAGTCAGAAAATACATAATAAATTAATTCCGGTTAAGTTAACCTGTTTTCCATAATTATTCCATTGTGGATTGATGAGATTTATTTGTATTATCTAAAGCATCTGCCTATTAAGCATCTTTTTTTAACATGGCATACTGCTCTGAGCCAAAAGGAAATGATTAACTTACAAAGAGGGGTTGATTCATTTTATATTGCCAGTTTTTATAAGATAAATAAATAGTTTTAGTAAATGTGTTTTCTTTCCTATTCTATTTGTTAATTAAAAATAATGTACAGTTGCATGGAGATAAACAAGAAGTACATTTATTATATGTAGAAATCAAGAAGAAATAATTATATCTATATATATTTCTGAACAAGGAATTGATAAAGAAAATATAAACAGAGATTTTGCACAGTAATATGCACTTTGTCTTAATTAACCCACTTCTGTAGGCTGTATTTTTTATTCAGAGTACATATATTTTCTGTTTTCCTAATTGTTTCTTGTTAGCTTCTGATCTACACTTCTAGGGCCAAAAGGTAGCCTAAGTTATTAGCTGCGAATTCCCTGGCTATATCAAGCCCTTTTCCACCACCACCTGCCCGCCCCCTGGAGTAGAGAGTGTGGGAGGTAATGTGCTGAAGCATACTATGTTCTGCCTATCCTTCTCTGCTGCAATGGCTCTCTGGAGGAAATTTCAAATGGGCACATGTTAAAGTAGCCACGGAGCTCCTCTAATTTACCCATTGGACCAAACAAGACCTATTCCTGGGGAATGGCTGAGTCCAAAGCTGCCTTTCTCCTCCTGCATTTTGCTCTGAGCCCACATTGGCCAGGCCACAATATTTATAATGTCACAATTTCAATAGCAAGTCACTGACAGCCTAATATTAACATGGTACTGTAATGAAATTCTGGTTAGTCCTATCTTTACTTTGTAACCAAAAAAAAATAAATGAAATTACTGGTCTATAGGGCTGACATTATGTAGCTATCCATGTATCAGAATCTTGTGGATTTGGCTTCTTCATCTGGCTGAGCCACCCAGCAAGGAATTCATTCATGTTGCAGAAACATTTCTGCCAATATTATTATGTGCCCTCCTCGCTCAAAAAAAAAAGCTTGGAAAATCCTCATTTTAGAAATGAAAAAAAAATATTATAGTGCTTAGCCCAATGATCTGATGCACACTAATAAGAAAGTAGACATGGAAAGTAGCAACAAGTCTGTGGTCACTGTCACCATCCAGAGCTCCATGTAAACAAAAAACCAAACCAAAGTGGTTTTTTTTTAAATTGTGAATGAAGGATCCAGAATAGCAGCTATTTACATAGTCTGTTCCCACTGGGTGAACTTATTCCTTCATCTCCTTCAGAAGCCCAAGACCCTAAGAGTGGGTGTCATCAGGAGTATGTTGGGATCTCTGACTATTCCCCATCCCCACCCTTTCTCCTTGTTAACAGATGCTACTATTATGCTAGAATAGGGGTTTTCCATGTGTGGTCTGCAGATCCATGGCAGTCTGCAGACTGTCTAAGATTGCCAAAGGGGTCCACACCTCCATTTGAAATGTTTTAGGGGTCTGCAAATGAAAAAAGCTTGAAAACCACTGTGCTAGAATTTCAAGGAGGAAATGCCTAGCTCCCTTTGCATTGTGGTATGGCTGCAAGCAGTGAGTCTGTTAACAAGCTGAGCCATTCTCGATTACACCAGGGTACCCCCAAAAGAGGTTGGTGGAGTCCTCTGGTTTTACATCAGTATGACAGATCAGATATCTGAAACACAGTCACACCACTTATACTGGGAGATAACGCAGTTCCATTAATTAATGCACCTTATTGTGACAGCTGAAAAGAATAGTAACAGGGACTAAACCATGGTAAATTTTGTATTAATTCCTGAGTCATTCATGTCAGTGGGATACATTCCCATTAGAATTTTCCTTCAAGAATCCAAGCATTACACATGAAAATTCTGCTGTAATGTCACCCAGCTCAAGATATTATGCTGTGTGTGAAATTTAGGTGAATTACCACTCTACCAGAATTGCTCTGCCTCTCTCCTTTGTAGACATTGATCTCTGATAAATATCATCTTAGACAGGACTGCAAAATTGTCATGAAAAATTATTAGCACAGAACCTATTTGCCTGGCCTAAACGGATGATTAAAGAGCTTTTTATTTACTTCTCAAGTGAATATTTGTTGCCCCTGAGGTAAGTGGACATCTAGAATCTTGAACCAAAGTGTTCGCTTATCAGCTTGGAACTGTAGAAGGAACAAACCTTTTGTAAGTACCAGTAGTGAAAAGACTGTGTTCTAGCTGGCGCTAGTTCTTGTTGAGGGAGATTTTAGTTGTGCCTCAACGCGCTTGACTTAACTGTTCCTTATACCAATGGAAATCAACCTAGAAACATGGTTTCCCTCCCTCCCTCTCTCCCCCCACCCCACTTACTATAGATGCCATCTTGATTCATATGCATGGGGGTTATTCCTACTTAAATCAATTGCTGTTAGTTCTGAATGTCTGATAGAAAACAGTAGCCATACTTACTCGATATAACAGGAGGTGAACAGTTTCTTTTATCATATTATGATTTACAAAGGAGTGGTTAGTTACAATAGAGTACAATATGTCATTATATTAAACAACTATAAATTGAGAAATTAAACAAAAGTTGCTCCCAAGGACACACTTTTTTTTTAACCAAAAGCAAAGTCTCTCAAAAGAAAGGCTTTTGGAAGTGTGTGACAAGTGTTTTACATGATTAATTCCTTGAGTGTAATTTCAGGCAGTCATACTTACTGGGGTCAACATAAATGTCTTCATGAAAATACCTTTATATTAGCAAGTGTAGAGTGGAGAGACTATTGTAGATTGTAATCTACTTTTTGTATTCCTGACAATCATGTTTAATGAGATTCCATTCACATCTGTTTCCAAAGTTGCTTCCATTTGTATTTGAGCTCTTCAGAGATTGCTATTAAGTTGTTGATTCTTGCAGATCTGACTAGTTTTTGGTGGGTGGCATTTGTGTCACATAATATACTAAAATGCCTTGCTAGTTACACTTATCTGTTATAGTCCAGACTAACTTTCAGAGGAAATGGAAACCGGTCTTTACCCTCTTATTTCAATATGTGGTTTTATCACAGTCAGCTCTAGCCATGACAATAGTCTATAAAAGAAAAAAGGAGAGTAGTTAAGATATCTCTCCCCACCCCTTTTTTGACAGTGAGCATTCTGTGCACATGACTGATATGTAGGGTGTACAAAGGTATATTATGATTATTGTCAATATTATAGAGCTAGCTATGCCTCTGCCCCCTTTCTAGTCTCTGAGCTCTCACTCTCAGATGTTACGCCTCTTGCCCTAACCCATGTCATGAGGGAATCTGGCTTTTCTTCTACTCTTAGTCCATGACCAAAGTACACTGTCCCATGTATACCAACCACTTATCACCATACAGGTCCAGTGGGGTTTTTGGTATATGTGTTCCTCCTTCAGGAACCTGTGATCAGTGATAGTCACCAACAGCCTTCTTAAAGCAATCCATATTTAGTGGTTGGAACAAAGCATTAGAGAAAAAGGTATTATACAACAATGAACTGTCTGCGTACAGATTTAATCTCATCTAATCTTATGCTTCACTACAATCTAAATTAATTAGGCTTTCTTCTTAAATTATAGGAACAGAACAACCAATTTATATTCTCCTAGCAATTTCATATCTTCTTAGGAGTCTCAAGCGTTATCTCTTATTTTTGAGTGCTCTTCACAAGATTGAGTGGACTACCACCATTATGATGACTTGCTGTGGCATTAATAACCCTTGAGAGTAAGCTGTTAGGTGAATGTTAGGAAGGGCCTCTTTCTTCGTGCCCTCTGCTACCCAGCTATATCCCTAAGGGGAATTGTTTTCCTCATGTATGGAGGACAGAAGTGTTATGCTAGTCACAGATATAGATATTCCTCACAAAGCACCAATACACTTATCACAATTATGTTTAACAATAAACAGTAACAAAGATCAATCTTTTAATAATAATCCTGCTTTTAATTTTGGATTTTAAAATTTGGTCTTTTTTATTACAAAACTCTCTGGCCAAAATTTGTCGAATGTGTCTGCTTATAGCTAGGCACCTAAATCAATATTTAGCTTCCAAACATAAATTGTATTCCTATTTTCAAAGGTTGCTGCCAACTTACAATTTTCACAGAAGTTACTGTGAGTTGAGAATGTGTGGCATTCCAGGGAACAGACCAATGATTTAAGTGTTTAAATGTGAAATTGGCTTCCTAATTTTAATCATTCAAGTTTGACATTTTTGTCCGTAGACACTTTCTGAGCTGGGAAAGACCACTGAGCATTTTGCTCTTCTGCAACAAGTCCCATTCTGAGTGATTCTTCAGAAGTTTGTTAAAATTATGGAAATTTGACAGAATAAATATTTATGTCGCAACCCTAAAAATGCACGCTCAAACACGGCTTCTTTATGGCCAATTGTTGGTCTATGGCCATTTTTGTTTTAGTAAAAGGACAAGACAGCCTCTATTTTGGGTCAGGTTATTGTTCCTCAAAAAGGCGAAAATCTAGCCTTGCCCAGTAACATCGTAGTGCCATGTGCTATATTATAGTGCTAGGTGCAGCCCCTGTGAGCCATATACAGACATGCAAGCCTGTCTCAGACAAAGGAGAAACGTGCCGAGTGCAGCCTCTGCAGACGTAAGGGGCTCCAGCCCGGAACCCGGAAGGCGAAGGAGCTAGGGGCCAATCCAGTGCTAATACAAGTAAAAAGGGAACCAATCCGAAACTGGCACGAGTAAGGGTCCCCAGACAAAACTGTATCCTGTGCCAGAATCGGGAGGAGTCCCCGCGTGTTAGCTGAAAGGCCTGATCACCCTAGCAGCCAGGAGCCTCCTCCGATTTTGCCGGCTCGTGTCGTATCGTGTCGTATCAAAATAAAATTATGTCCCACTAACCTGTCATGTACTCGGTGTTCGGGCTGCTAGTCAGCTGCATCTGGAGTTTGGTACGTATTTTGTAACTTCTGCAAATACTTTGCCTTTTGCTTTCATTGCCACCCCCCCCTCCTTTTTTCTCTCCTCCTTTTTTTTCCTCTCTGTGTGCTGCTTTACTCCGTGCATGCGCAGAAGTGTTTGCTTTCATTGCCAACCCCCCCCCTCTTTTTTCGCTTCCCTTTTGTTTTAGTTAGATAACAGTTTAAGTTGATAATTTGTTCTTCCCTGGCCCAAGCTGTAACTCATCCCCGTTACTAATTAAAGAAAAATAAACACAGCCACTTGGCTTTAAATTTAATCCTATCATGTCCCGTTATTCCTCCCCCATTAAATAGCTACTCGAACCTTATTTGTCCCGGTCAATTTATTATTTGCTTGTGTCAGTGTCTTCCAGAAGGGTTACATATAAAATTGGCCTAATGGTTATTACTTTTGTCATAGGAAGGTTGTGAGGTTTAGTAAAATGCGCTAGAATTCTCACTTTGGGTGAAAAGTATTATTAATGCGCTAGAATTCTCACTTTGGGTGAAAAGTATTATTAATGAAAAAGCAATACATATTTTCTTTTCAGAGCAGAAGGGAGAGTTAGTAAATTGGAATCAGTTCTATAGGGGGAGAATCAGCTGTCCATGAGGACTTTGTAGTTGTCATTCATGAAAATCACATTTCTGAAGAATAAGCTCTTCTCACATTAAATTCATTTGATAGCCAAGTCTAGTTAATGTAGATTTTGTTTATCCATATCTCCAGTGCAGTTATCCAAATGGTTTAAGTGATTAAAGATTTTTAATTAGATGGTACCAATAATTCACATCTGTAATTGAAACTAAACATTTTTTCTAATATAAATTTTACAGAATACCTTCATGAGTGTTTGTTTTGCATTAGAATTAATTCATTTATGCCATCCACACTCAATTGCAGGACTGATGAGTTTTATAAAGGAACAGCTGAAAAGACAGGATAATATGGTGTAGTTTCCATGTTTACTAGAGAGATCTGTATACATTAGATTACAGTGCATCTCTTTCTAATCTGTCAGACGTTTATAAAGGCAACAACAATTTCCTACATAGACTTATTCTATAGCTTTTCACATGTAAATGGTTAGGACTACGGGAGGAGAAGGGTGAGAAAGAAAAGAATTCTAAGGTTCCAATCCCAGAGTTCTTACTTTGGTGAAGCTTTGGCCATCTGAAACCAATGGGAGATTTGTATGCACACAGATAGCAATGTTTATTTTCCCCTATCTTTGAAAATCTATATAAATAATTCTGTGGTTTACTCCTTGTTTGTATACATTCAAGAAGTCCCTGTGGAATTGTTTATCTGTCTGGATTGTTACAGATGAAACTCAGCAAGCCATTGACTTCTCTCCCCGCCACCCCCCTTATATGTAGATAGAATTGGAGAGAGGAAGTTGGGCAAAGGAATTGTGAAAAGCATGGCACAAACAATATTCATTGTACATATATAAATAAAAAAAGATCCAACATGTTGCCCACTACATATGAAATGTGGTCAGCATTTTTCACTGAATCTCATTGGATGTGTGGGCAAGTGTAGGGACATTTGCAGTATTCAAATCCAATTGAAATTAAATCCCACTGAACAGGAGTTAAGTCCCTTAGGCTCATTTGATAATCCTAGCCTTCAGGTTGCACTGCCAGTATTTCATAAACTGAATCCCAGACATTTTATCCTTTCCTACTGCAAATTTTGTCCCTAAGGACATTGACTTTGAGTCTGAGAGGATCCACTTCTTTCCAATAACACAAATGTTGCTCAAACTAACCTTGAATAGTTCTAATTAAAATATGAACAGAAAAATTGCATGTCAAAAATTAAATTAAAACTATTGATCAAATTCTGAGGACTTTCTTCTGCTTTTAATCAGCTGAACTCCCATTAAAGTAGATGGGGATTTTGTTGAAGAATTGAGACAGGATCTGTCCCCATAAGAATTGTGGGTGAAATTCACCCCTGTACAAAGGGTCAGTAGTAAGCCTAAACCCCATTTAAGTACTGTTTTTAGGGATTAGATGGGACATAGTTGGAGTATATACCTTGTACTGCATATAGTAAATTCTCATAGGGAACTCGGTGGGACCCTAAAACATCAGTTCCACTTCTTTTAATGGGCATGGGTTTTTTTGTTTTTATTTGGGTTTTTTTTAGAGGAAGTAGGTCCAAATCCTCTGTGAATTTGAGGTTTGTTTTCTACATGTTTTCCTGGCACACTCACATCACACTGTATGGGAATGTAGCCATTGATGACAAGATGGTTAGCACCATTGATGGAAGAGAATTAGTGTGGCAACTGAAGTCCTGTTTTATACAAAATGCTGTATCCCGATAGGCTAAAGTAGTTAAGTATTTGCTAATAAACATCTGCTTTTGGGGATAGTGTTAGCCAGGCCTACTGTTCTGTATTTATTCTGTTTATCCTAATTAACTACTTGCCAAGGTCTCCTCATAAATGTTTGTGGCACTGATACATTTATAGTTCAGCTGCTTCTGATTGCTAGGGACAGTCTTCATTCTAAATCCACATCAGAGTCAACTTTAGGGGACTGAGAGAGGTGGTCCTGTACAAGCTTTGCTATCCAAACTTAGGGCCAGCTCATCCCATTACACACTTTCCCCTTTGTCCTGAAAATGGATTTGGGGTGGAAGGGGAAAGAGTCCTGGTTTCAGGGCACTATCCCCATTCTTCACTTCATGCAGATTGTCCTATGCTGGAACTGAAGCAGAAAGAGCAGGAGAGGAGCTGCTGTCCATGGTGCTGTTCCAAGAATTGAATTCAGAAATCTGGGAAAGGAGTGATATAGCCTGGAGAGCTGTATTAAGTCCTCTTTGTCCCCTTCATGGCAGCTGTTAAGCAGTTCCAAGGGGACTCCAGCTAATGGCAGTATACCTCCTGCAGTAATGGTGCTGTCATGGAGAAGAGCCAGTGGAGGCACAACATCCCTTGTAGGATGGGGTCTACTCCCCACACATCCCCAAGACCCAAAGAAGTTGATGAGAGTGAGTCTTCAGATCCAAAGTCCATTCCTATAAGAGGGCCTATCCAAGGAAAAATGCTTAACCCATGCATTAGGGGCCGTATGGTACTGAAAGTGGTACTGTGATCACCTTACTTAAAATGATACAGAGAGCCTTGGTCAAGCACTAAAGGAAGATATTTGTATTCATGGTGGTCAAATTTTAAATTTTAAACAGATTTGAATTCTTGGAAACTTTAATAGTACTGAGTCACCTTCTAAGATCTATTGCCAACAGCAATCAATTGTAGCTAATTTATATTTCAATCAACAAGAAAACAGAAGTAGTTCAGCTTTTATAAGATTTGTCTTTTTGTTTGTTTTATTGTTTTTACTTAAACAAAATGTCTAAGTTAATGCATAATGTAGGCAAATAACAAATGGATATTGTATTAAGTCCTCTTCCTCTTAATATTTACTGATCCCTCTGTTTATCTCTGTGTTTCACATTTCGGTGGGTCTTCTTTAAGAATTGAAGTTTCTGTATCTGTTCTTAAAGTATGTTTTATCTTCTCTCCTTCATGTTTTAAAACTATTTAGATTTCACCAAACTTATAGCAATGCAATAAGCTGTGAATATACACTGCACTGTAATGGCCTGTGAAGTTGTCTTTTGAATTCCATAACAGTCAAGAGTAAATTAGCGCATTTTCTAAACAGTTTATTGGAATTCAAGTTATTCTACTAAATAAGTGACAATGTTGTTAACCTGGCATTAGCTATATTTTTCTAGACAAAATATAACAGCTGTTTTCCAGGGGTTCAAAATCAGTTGTAGGAGCCCTTTAAAATATGCATGTTTATTGCCATTCACCCCATAAGCCTATTTTACACCTGAAGCATGAAATTAGTCACTAGGGTTTCAATGAAGAGGGAACCTACAGAAGGTAGAGGATGGGTGGTTAAGATGGGGAAAAGGAAACTTGTTTCAAACATATTTAAATTATTCCAAGTGTGGGAAGCAATGTGACAACTGAAACATAAAGTAACATTAAAAATCTATCATTCTATTCTGATTGTGAATATGCTTTTTAATCTTTGGAATAAATGACTGGACTCAGGAGCAAATGTGGGTCATTCAGATTAAATGGCATGCTAAGGACATAGGGCTTGATTTCCCATTTTCTTGCACTTTGTGTAGTTATGAACGCCAGTACACAGTGGGTGTAAAGTGGTATCAAAACAGAATGGCGATAAATTACATCCACTTTACACGGGTGTAAATGAGTCACAAGGCTTGGTGCAACAGTGAACTAGGCATATTCATTGTGGACATAATTCTCACTTATATCTGGGCCCTTCTATGTTGCTCTAGTAAGGTGAAATTAAAGTGGAATTAAATTATATTGTGAGAGAGGTATAAAATGACTGTTGTGGAAATGAGAAGTGGGCCTTTTAAGATGATTTAAATTCAATTTAAAAGAGTGTAGGAACAAAGATGAAAGAGTAATAAAAATTAAAGCTTTCTGTCCACCCTAAACTTTTCTTGATGCTACTTGCTCAATTCAGAGAGTTTTTATACTCTTCCTCCTCCTCCTTCAGGGGTTTAGTTAGAATCTAATATCAGCTGCTCTGTCATCTTTTCATTTGCTCAACACCACTGTGGGTTGGTCTTGTTTTCATTTTCATCTCATGCATATGCAATCCTTGTGCACGTGCATCAGGTTTCTAACTGATGTTGTTCTTGTGATGGGAATTTTCAGAACATTTTTAAAGTTTGAAGTTTTAACTTTTTTATCATTATTTAGTCAGTTTTCTGAGATATCCTTTTAGCTTCAACAGGGTTTAATGAGAATTGGAATTCTGCTTCAGTATTTAAACTTCAGTAATTCTTAAACCAATTCTTCAGTCATCAAAGAAGGCATTGTTTCTAAATAGTCTTTGGAGAGGGTCTTTTTTCTTTGAGTTTAAGAAGTAGTTGGTTAGCTTAACCAAGTTCCCAATTAATATAAATAATTTTGTTCTCAAATGGCTTTTTATATTCGTAACTAGTTATAACAACAAATGTCGTAGCTATAGTTGTTCAAAAACCATTTTACTATTCACATTACAGTGGTTTAAAAAAGTTACTACATTCGGATACAAAATATTTGCAAATAAATATCACAAAAGGAACGTAGACCATTGTTAACATGTTAACAAGTGGTAAAAGAGGCCATGAGAGAATTCAAAGTGAATTTGTTTTTGTTTGAATTAATGATCACCAATACTACTTTATATTTGTTGCGCAGGTCTAGATTTATCCTTCCTAAGGATACCAAGACATTCATGTTTCAGCTCTGGGATTAAAGTTCAGAAATTCCCAGCTCTCCAGTTCAGTGCTCAGAACATGACACTGCACCTGAAGCAATTTTTAGTTATAAGTATGCATTTAAACCAGTTACTTCTTTTTTTGCTAAAATGCACGACTCACAAATTCAGCCAAACTGAATTTTCCTGAACAACTGATTATTTAAATTCCTTCTTTTACCTTAATTACCCATAGAAACACCTTACATCTTTTAATTACCATGTTCATTAGCAGCAACTACTGAGAAAAAATGAAGATGAGGAATTACAGGATTACTTATGTTCCATGACTGCCAGTACTGCTCCTCAGTAGTAGGCAGGTGCTGGCTCTGTTGATACAAAAGAGACCTCCAAAACAGTATGATAGAGATGCAATGACTTCATAATAATCAATTGTCAGTTAAGTACTAGTTAGAACTCAAACTGCAGGAGTTAGAATATTTTTCTTTAATGACTTGTGATTTATTGTTTAATAGACAATATATGGTGCTTGAAGACATTTTTTTTTAAAGTGGAATTCTTTGATGAGAATCACTCACTCTCCATGTGTCCTGCATTCAGAATATTGTCTTCAGTTAGCCTCCTCAATACCAGCGCTAAGAAAATTGGCAGAAAGTATTCATACATGTTGATTTGAATAAAAACGCACCCATTTTGCTTTGATGATATTCCAAATCTTTCTATTTTCTTCTTGTAATGTGTGTATGAAGGAATATTTTATTCACAAGAAGGTTTGCCAAAAAGAGACAGCTTCAGAAAAATATATTTGGATGAGTGTTTGTGCAATGTATGGTTGACATCCACCTTGAAAACTCTTTGTGGGATTTGGAGGCATCCAGTTAAGGTCCAGAAACAACGTTACTTGACTGAGGAGATCAATCACATTGGATGAACAGCAAGCCAGAACTCGCAAATATACAAACCAGTAGTTTCAGTGAACAGTTTGGCAGTGCTTTGAAGGTTCAGATACACATAGGCATTGATCCTCAGTGGTAGAAAGTCTGCTGGGAGGAGGTAACAGTGGCATATTATCACTGTGGAACCTACAAGTAGTCAACAGTCTCAAGAAGTGGACGGTGCTAAGGTGATCAGGAGATGTGCTGACTCAACATATGTCCCCCAACAGCAGGGTCACCATGTCTGGAGCCTCCAGATTTTTAAAGCTGCCCTATCTGAGCCTAACCCAGGAGGGAAGGCAGTTCTGGAAACATCACCTTGAATCCCATCTCTGGTTCCTAGGCTGTTGCTGGCATTGGGAGGAGCAATGCTTATTCCCCTGCACCAACAAGGTAGACAATGAGAGAGGTGACTTAGTGAATGTTTACAGGGAGCTCGTCCCATAGTAGTATACACAAAGATCCTTGTTTGAAAATTTAACAAATGGGCGATGATGGCATGAAGATGTTGGGAGTTGACATCTTCATTGTATATGAGAGATGATCAGTCGTGCAAGGATATGGCTCATTCGCATGTGTTTGAACTTACCTGGTTTATTCTGACATAATTTCTGATTTCCTGTTTACTCAGGAGTGCTGATACTGAGTATTTGCATTTGTGGTTTGTCTGTATGGCTAACTGAAGAAATATATAGTCTTGCTGTCTCCAGTTGTTAATACATTACATTAATTCTTATTAAATATGCTGCCTCTTTTATTCTGTGTTTTACAGATGCTTATTTTTTTTCACTTTCATGCTAGTATTATCCTATTTAGGAGTATTTGTGATTTATCATTGTCTCTGTGAGGACCGTCTCGCAGCACTAGGCAATGCTACATTTGATTGGGAAAACAAATTTGTTTTAACAATATGAACAATGTTCATGTACTGCAACATTATAATTTTATTAACAGTATGTCATATTGGTCATTGTCCTGGAAGTGTCTCCTAGAGAAACATGTGCTACAGTGCCAGACATAAACAGGCCAGGCAAAAAGTTCTGTGAAAGCTTTAATTCTTCTTTTGCTGGTTGCAAATGGAGCCTTACCACACAATTGCATTTACCTTCTGACTTAAAGGGAAAATAAATAAATACATTCCTTTAGCCTTGAAAGTTCTTGTGCCTAACCTTGGTCCAAAGGAGGATTTATTTTAGTGAGGAAGCTTAAAGTAAATCCACTAAACTATAAGTATCTATCTATCTACATTACTAACTCCATCTATCACAGGTGGTAGTATATTGGGATATAAATGGAAATATGAAAATACTCATTGGGAAACTAGTTTAGTTAGCCAGTTCCACCTTTTGCTAATTCTTTCTAAGAGATATGTGATGTCCTTGGTTGTAATTTTGGGATGGCCTAAGTAAGATGCTACCACACAAGCAATGATACTACCCAAGGGAAAATGCAGAAGTGAAAGATTTTGTTTGTTTATTTTTTAACAACTTTATTTATATATTTAAAAAAAAAAAGCCTGGCATTGAAGGCATCTTTTTTTTTCAAATTATCTTTTGACAGTTTACAAAGATAATATGTGTAAAGAAAAGAGACGGAAATAATATAAGTCCAATCAAACAGCACGCCACCAGGGCTTATTCATAACAGCTTCTTTCCAGAACAGAAAAGCAAGCAGCACAACTCAGAATAATTCATTTACAGCAAACATTGTCCCCTAAGAATCAGTCACAGTTTTCAGAAGGTGTCAGATAGCTAAATATTAATACTGATTTATGTTACAGTGCACCTTAGGACCTAAGCAAGTATATGCTGCTGAACAGTAATCACAAAGGAGACTACATATCCTCAGGAGATTTTCTTCTATTATCCTCAACAAAGTACATTTTTTTGAGAACTTGAAAGACATGAATTGGTGCAAGGCTTAGAGTTGTGAAAGTTGCCATAGCTTACATCTTATGATGTAAATATAACCATAAAGTTCCTTGCATTTCAGCTTCCAATAACAAGGGAAATTCATATCCCCCAACTCAAAAGAACATAAGTGAAAGAGCCATGTCTCCTTCCACCAGAATACCTATATAATTCCCCCACTCATTGGTGCTGCCTCTTTTAAGAGAAGATTAGATAAACACCTGTCAAGGATGGTCTAAATAATACTTAGTCCTGCCATGAGTACAGCTGACTGAACTAGATGACCTCTGGAGGTCCCTTCCAATCCTATGATTTTATGATATATTAATAAATGTTCAACAATAGTTTATGGAGATTGCTTACTTTATTAAAACTATATATTCAGATAAAAAAGTAACCAACAAACTATCAGTATTACAATAATTTATACAAGGGCTTGAAGTTTCTGAAATCAAAATTATGTCTAGAATGTGTGATCTTGTGACTGTTTTTAAAGGGCAAACACCATAAAGCTATTAAGTTATGGAATGGAGACTGTAAATATGAAATAACAAAAGAATGGAATGATATAATGCAGGCAGTAAATAATGTCTCTAATACTGAACAAATAGTGCACATTCAGTACTGTTTAGTTTACGGAATATAATCTCTATATAATAAAATTCATAATATTACCCTAGTTATCTGTATGAAATGCAAAACAGCAAGATGCTCTTTCATACGCAAGATATGGGACTTCTGGATGGTAAAATAGTATATATATATGGAAATCCATCCTGAAATCAACTAAAAAAACAGATATAGCTCTCAAAGACTATTTAAAGACTTGTGTGTTGGGAGTTGGCCCGTTTAAAAGATTTTAGCCAGGAATAAGGAAGGTTCACCTATTCCTGCTTTTTATAGCCCAAAAAAACCCCATCTCAAATCCAGGAAATGATTTTTACTGTAGATCAATAGGAGGAAAAAAACTATTAATTGAATATCTTATAATGGAAGAATTAACACTTTTTGTGAGTAATATGCCAGACAAATTCATACAACAATAATAACAGAATGGATAAAAGTAATGGTCTATGTCACCCGGGAAAATAACACAGCAGAAATACTGAAGTCATTGGGATGTTTTGATATAAACACAGTAATTGTATATTTATAGAATAGTCAAGAAGGATATACATAGAGGGTAATAACTGAATTACATCTCACCCTCCTGCTTTACTTTTCCTTTCTTTGTAATCTCTGACACTGTTCATACTCTACTACCCCCTGGAAAGCATACATTTCCTCCTTTCCCCCCAAAGTTAATATGAATGCTTATATGCATGCACATACCATTTTCTGATTAAATAATTTGGAAAAAAGTGAAAGGCTAGTGATACAATAGTCAAATTAATATGGCTAGTTTATGTAATTTGCAATGTGACTTCTTCATATTGGTATACATAATGATATTTATAAGAAACAAAAGTCCTTATAGTGTTGGTGCTGGGCACAAGCAAAATACAATACAGTTTTCAATACTATATTTAATTCCAAAAGGTTTGAAAAGCATCAATAATTTAAAGAGAGTTGGGTTTTTTTCCCCACAGTAAAGTAGTTCTTATTGAAAATTTACCACCAAATGAATAAGCACTCCAGTTTTCCATGAGAAAAACTGTTTTTACAGAGTAGTTAGACAGTACAATTTGTGAGTGTATCATCCTGAGGTTTTAGTTTGCCAGAAGATCATGTGCACAATTTTGAATGTAATAAACTGAACTTTTTTTCTATAAAACTAAAACATGCACTGAGATGCTTTGCATTACAGGAGTTAGTTTGTAACAGATGCTTTGCAAAATTAAGTGTTTGGATACATTTCAGAATTCATCAAAACACTGTAAGCTTTTCACTAAATTTGAAGTTTTGGCATTCCATGATGCCAAGCATTTGTCAATAAAATTAGTTTAGAGCAAACATTAGAATTGTGTTTTCTTTATCACAGAACAATGAAGATCAACAGATTTTTAATTAGCTTTCAAAATTTAAATTTGGTCTGAATTAATGACTTCTGCTGGAAACAACTGTTCTTTAGGTCTGTTATCACAAATGCTCAAGAAAACATATTTTTTCTTAATTTTTCAACAAAAATGTAGTTATAATTTGCACTATATGAGAACTTATTTAACTTAAAGCAAATCATATAAGTAGAACATGTTAATAAGGCTGGGAAATGGCTTTTGGAAGCACTTTCTTGTGTGATGCAGCTTTGATTCGATATATCTCATTATATTATAGTACATAGTAATTTATAGTCTCTTGGTACAATAAGTAAATATAGAAGACTAGCTCCGGAATTAAGGCTGGAAATTTGGAATTATTCTTCTATTTGCCCATCCCTACCAATTGGGAAGACAAGAAATAGTGTTCCAGAATGCAATCTAGTTTCCTTTTTTAAAAGACAAGATTAAATATTAAATCCAAGGGATTTGTGATGGTCTTGCATAGGCGAAATGTGAAGACAGAAAGCTGGAGTGTCAATGGCTAGAGATTTATTCACACTAATTGAGCAGGAAGGGACAGCCACACTGCTCTCCTTGTCAAAATTGTCCCCAGTCTTGCAAATGAGGCAGTAGAAACACTAGATATGTGCCATTTCATGGCTAACCAATAATACCAGGATAGTTGGGACCTTTGCTGACATAGCTCAGTCACCCTGAAACTCAATGGTTCTTTCTGTTCTTAAGAAAACAGGTGATGCCAATGCCCTCACTATCTACTCTTGTTTTGAATAAAGACCTTGATATTCTTATCAACAATTTTGTCACTTTAAGATTAGTCGACAATAACATGTTCTACTTGGGCCTACACCTGCAGACCATTTAGAGGCTAAAAATAAATCCAGAATGTTGCAACTGTTTATTGAGTGGATCTTCACATTGGAAGTATGTAACACTGGTGTTCCTACTCTGTTGCCTTTGAGCTTCCTGATGGAATTCAAAGAGTTGCTATTAACTTCCTAAAACCTGAGAGTCTGCCTCTGCCATTTTGATATACTTTCTCATTACTTGTCACTGGAGGTGCTAGAGCTCCCTGGATTATAGAATAGATGGAGTTGTAGGCAGATCAGCTCTGTGAAGGCTCCTTGTCTCTAGCACATACTACTCTTTTACCCCCAACCGCAAACCCTGGAGCCTAGCTTCATTCTTGCTGGGGACTATGAAGGAAAAGAAAATGCTACTCTACCTCACCTGCATCCACCTTTCTTTTTGAAGCAGTAAGTACAGAATTAATATGACTGTTAACAGTTTCAGGTCTGCTCACATACCTGAATACCAGCAGTAGAAGTAAACACCAGCAGGTAGAGTGACAAATCCTAACAATAACTCTGCTTAAAAAAAGCTAAAAGAATCAGCAAAGGCACTAGAACTGCATCTGAAGACTAAGAAGAACAGTAAGCACCTGTGAAGACAAGTCAGCACTCTCATTTGTTTTATTTTTTTTTAAAACTCTTTACTTTTATGCCAGTCTCATTTGGGGGCGGAGAGGACTTGACTCATGATTTTTGAAAGTTTTGAACCTGAAAGTTAGCAATAATCCTTCACATCACAATCAAAATGACTGAGAGAGATAAAAGAGCAATAATTCAACAGAAATTAAAGGCTTAGTCGCCCACAAGTCAGCAAAGGTTTTTCAACCCTGAGTTTTTACTGTATTTAGTAGCATCTCTACACATTTCAGCTACCATTCATTATTAACTATAACTATTAACTGTAGGCCGCCAGTGATAAACTATAGCTGTAATATTTCTTGCAATTGTGTTTCTATCAAAAAGACAAACATTTTGCAGTTTGTCATATATTGTATACACAATTAACTTAAAAGCACAACACACAAAATTTGAGTGAAGATTTTATTGAAATGAGAATGATGATGCAAATGGTATTCTTAAGCACAATGCAATAACATATTGGGGTGATATTCTTTTCTGTTGTTTGAATTTGGCCAGTCAAAAGTAGGAAAAGATTCCAATTCATGTGTTAAACTTATGGATGGCAAAAATTATTGAATTCTACATGTCGGTAGCTTCTGAAGTATTTTTGAAAAACAGACATGAAATAACCTTCTTTCCCCTTTAGAGCCAGCACTTTAGAACCAGCACCCTCCAAGGGAATAACAAGCAGAAGATTTAGGGCTATTGAGATGATTTTAAGTGTCCAGGGCAGTCTCTTCTAATAGGGAAGTAGTCACATTGACACCAAATATGTGTAGATAATTCTTGAATCTCATAATTTCCTGTAGTTTGGCTTAATTTGTCTTTGCTTCCTTAATTGTTTGCCCTTTCTTGTTGATGGATGTGATAATTCTTTCTAAACATAAACAGAAGGTTGTCTGGACTGGTCTAAAACTAATAGGCTTCAAAATTTAAAAGCTGCAAGTGAGTGAGTCACTAGGGACTTGAACTCTGGTTAGCATCCAGCCAGACACTTCTCTCTGGGGCAGCTGAGCAGAGAGCAGCTCCCCCAGGCTCCAGCCGGAGCTGCTGCTCTTCCCACCTCACCCCCAGTGGCAGAGGCTGGTTACTACAGGTAACTGGTCTTTTATTTATTTCTTTATTTATTTATTAAACCAGACTTTCCACTCCAAAACTGGACACCTGGCAACCCTAGTGGTCTTCTGTTTTATCTGTTCTCCAGTCCATTCAGACTGTCCTGCCCTGGATGGTTTCTCAGCAACATCTTTACATATGCCAGAACAGTAACTAAGTAAAATTAGATTTAAGTGAAAAATTAATGCTTATTTGTAAACAAGAAGCCCAAACTGCTTAGTCAAGCTGTGTAGGAACAGGAAATTTGTTCTGTATCCTATTATCTGTATCCTATTAATACTGGATACACTGGATTCAACAATGCTACACACTACACACCTCCTTACCCATTTTTCCCTCCTGGACATGACTGGAGGGGTGTTAATGGGCAACTTCACCGTGAATGGTCCCTTGAAATATGTGTTAACTACTTATGCTAAACAATCTGATCCACCTAGTATTTAGCTGACACTCTAAGTATATTTCACAGACTTGAAGAAGAGTACTATATAAGCTCAAAAGCTTGTGTCGCTCACCAACAGAAATTGGTGTAATAAAAGATATTACCTCACCCTCCCTTGTCTCTCCAATATCCTGGGACCAACATGGCTACAACAACAATTATATCTATATATTACACAAACACACATACTATATACAACAATACATCTATCAATTGTTGCACTCAAGTTTATATATATATATATACACACACACACAATACTTTGTGCTTGACTGATCTATATATATATAGAGAGAGAGAGATTGTAACCTCATCAGGGTTATGAACCTATAGATTCCTTGGTGTTAGAGAAACCCAATTCTCTGTAGGTTTCATGAAGGTCAGATGATGCAAGGATCCCTGTTTGGACATATGCAAGGGGCTCATGACCTTCAGCCAGCACTGGTTGCAGCATTTCATGACAAGTGAGTAAGGCATTTCACAAGCTGTCTTATCAGCTCTGATATGCCAGCCAAACTGACGTAGGCCTCAGCTGAAAACCTAAAAGTTTACCTGCCTTTCTCTTCAAGGAGGGACATGTCACACAATAGGGCTCCCATTTTTTCTACTAGGTTGAAGAGATAATTGTTAAATAATTGTTCCCCCCTCAAGTCACTCCTTAACCTTCTCTTTAAGTTAAATAGATTGACCTCCTTCAACCTATCACTATAAGGCATGTTTTCTAATCCTTTAATTGTTCTTGTAGCTCTTCTCTAAATTGGAAACCTGTCCAATTTATCAACATTCGTCTTGACTTGTGGGCACCAGAACTGGACATAGTATTCCAGCAGCAGTCACACCAGTGTCAAATATAGTGGTAAAATAACCTTTATGTTGCTACTCAAAATTATGCTGTTTGGTAATTGCATTAGCCCTTTTGGCCACAGCACTTTACTTGGAGCTCATGTTCAGGTAATTATCCACTGCAACCCCCCCCAATCTTTTTCAGAGTTGCTGCTTCCCATGATAGTCCTCTATCCTGTAAGTATGCCTACAGTCTTTTTTCCTAGGCATATACAGTTAGCCATATTGAAGTGCATATTGTTTGCTTGCACCCAGTTTACCAAGCAATCCAGATCGTCCAATATCAGTGACCTGTCTTCTGCATTATTTGCCATTCAACAATTTTTGTGCTATCTGTAAATTTGATCAATGATTTTATGTTTTATTCAGGTCATTGATAAAAAGGTTACAGCATAGGGCAAAGAACAGTCCCCTGTTGGACGCCACTGCTCAGTGATGTTTACCTGTTTACAATTATGTTTTGAGACCCCTTAGCCAGATTTTAATCTATTTAATGTGTGACATGTTAATTTTATATCATTCTAGGGTTTCTTTTTATCCATACATTGTGTGGTACTTGGTCAAATGCCTTACAGAAGTCTTAGTGTATTTCATCAGCACTATTATCTATTATCAATCAAATTTGTAATCTAATAAAAAATATATAAAGTTAATTAGTTTGACAAGATCTATTTTCCATAAATCTGTATTCATTGGCATTGATTATATTGCCCTCCTCCTTATTCTTTATTAATCAAGTCCTGTATCAACCATTACATTACCTTGTACTGGATCAATTTCAGACCGACAGGCCTATGATTATATGGGTCATCCCCCGTTGACCATGTTTAAATATTGGCACAACATTAACTTTCTCCCATTCTTCTGGAACTTCCCAACTGTTCCAAGAGTTATTGAAAAGCAGTGTTAATGGTCCAGCAAGCTCTTCTTTGAAACTCTTGGGTGCAAGTTTTCTGGATTTGCTGATTTAAAAGTGTCCAACTTTAGTCGTCGTTGTTTAACATCCTCCTGGGATATTAGTAGAGTGGAGACTGTTATATGATATGACTACATCATCTGTTTTTCTCCAAATACAGAACAGAAATATTTATTTAACAAGTCTTCCTTTTCTGAATTATTATCAATAATTTTCCCATTTCCATCTCACAATGGACCAATAACATTATTAGGATACTTTTTAATTACTAAAATACTAAAATTCCTTACTATCCTCAACTCTGCAAGCCATAGATTTCTCTTTGTGTTCCTTTGCTTCTGTTATCTATTTTCTTCAGTTCCTAACTTCTTGTTTTTATTCATTACTATCAACTCCTTTCTTCCATTTGTTATATTTTTAGGTGTCTTCACTTCCTCTCTAAACCAGGTCTTTTTTTTTTTTAAACCAATATGGCCTTCAGCCTTGATTGTGGCTTTTTTTGTGGCATCAGGCATGATGTTCATAAACCATTCCAAATTATCATTTACATTTTTCTGGTTAAATTATTCTTCTCAACTGATTTGGCTCATAATTGTTTTCAGTTTACTAGTCTGGACTTCATTCTGCTTGCACATTATAAATATGATCAGGTCATAAACATCTGTATCTAATCTACATTAAGCTTTAGTTCTGTAATCAGTTCCTATTTATCTGTCAAGATGAGGTCTAATATAGAATTTGACCTGTTTACTGCAATACTTTTTGAGTTAGGAAATTATCATCTATAATAATTAGAAATTCCAAAGAAGTTTTACTACCTGGCAACATGAGACCTCCAGCATATGTCACTCAAATTGGAGTTCCCCATGATCACACAACTTTTTTTCCCTATACATTATAAACAGGTGCGTAAGAAGCTGGTCATTCTGAGTTCTAATGTGATTTGGTGGTCTGTAGCAGACTAGTACCAACTAGTACCCCATATTGTGCTTTATCCTTTAGGACATTGAGGTGTAAGCATTCACGATCATTTTCTTTTGAGTTGTCAGTGACTCAGAAACAGATAATGCCACTTTTGACATGAGGGTCCTTTCCCATGGAATGTTTTAAAATTTGTGTATATGGTGCCTAAATACTATTCGAATGGGCATATTTAAATACCTAACAAAAATGGCAGAGACTAGTTATAATACCTTACATAACCAAATATCTGCTCTGTATTAGAAATGAAATTTTCAATTATTTGTCAGTATCACCATTCAGAGAATGGGTCTGGTATATGTGTGTGGATGTCCTTTTATACAAAAGGCCCAACTTTATACTTCTCAAAAGGAGGTCTAGATTAATTTTGAGTTATGTCTAGATCTATATGAGTTATGTCTCGATTAATTATTGGTTATGACTGAGAGAATTCAAAGTGTTTAAGGGTATATTTGCGTAAGGTAAAGTATGCTTAAACAATTGTCCTTGTTATGATTGAAGTTTTCTCAGTCCAATCTGACTCATGATATCATCAAAATGACAGCTGCTGTTGGATTGTTAAACTATTCTTTCACTGTAATCAAGTCCCTTTACTTTATTGATATATGCTTTCTTGTTTTGTATAGTACAGTTGGGATACATTTTATAGTGTTTTAATTTAATACCAAAGTATGTAACTTTACAGTAAACTAACAAAGGATTTGAAGCAAATTTACACCAGCTCCCTTCAGGTAACAAGAGGGAGTAGCCCAGGTATCTTGTCACCTTTATCTAAATAGAAATCCGTTTGTCTTTTTTTCTTTAAGAGGAAATATCTTATGCAGAGCACATCATATAGATATTGTCCTAGCAGCTAGACAGGGAGGACCTGATTTTGAGAAGAGTAGAACAACTCCCAATCCCATTGAATTTAAGGGGTGTTTTGAATATTCAGCACTTCTGAAAATCAGGCCCAAGGAGTTAATTACATATGATGTTCCCTTCAAAATGTTCTCTGGAAAAAAGTTTCAAAAATGAGCTTGCAAATATGACATTTAAAACTAAAATCTCCCACTGAGCCATATTATACTTTTCTTTGAACACAGTTATGGTTTATTTTGTATGAATCTGACAATGCCTTTTTGAAAGACAACTGATAAGCATCAGTTTGGCACAGAGACTGCTACACCCTCCTGTGAATTATTATATTCCTTGCTTTTGTGTGAGAGAGAGCTGGAATGCACCCCTGTCTTCGCACCCTACACACTATTATAATAATCTTTGTACAATGTATACCTTTTGAGGTGTCATTTGAAAACTTATAACTTGCTAGTCAATTTTGTCATGGTAAAATTTATGTAGCAGCATTATATGTAAAGTTATGAATTTCTCCTGTGCAATGTTATTAGTCAGTGTTTGAAACCCCCCTTAGCCCTGCCCAGGCAGAAGTCATCGAAGACGTCTGTTTTGAAGAAAAGAGTGTATGCTTGTCTTAATTTGCATTTAAGCAGTAAATAAATTTTCAGAGAAAACTGACCTGAAAATTTGGTCAGTAATGCTGTGCAAAGCATATAATGAGAAACTTAGCTTTGTATCTAATATAGTTTGTTAAGCAAGGCACTAGAAAGCATTTTTATCTTCATTTTCTTGTAACCATTTCTGACTTTTAAGCCTTATTGCTTGTACTCACTTAAAATCTCTCTCTTTCTAGTTAATATACTTGTTTTATTGTTTCACCTAATCCAGTGTGTTTAAGTTGAAATGTCTGGCTAACTCTATTTAGGGTGGTAAATTGTGTATTTTATTCCCATAAAGGAATAATGGATTTAATATTTTGGACTTCTCCAGGAGACGGCTGGGCAGTACAAGACATAGGCTTCTAGGGGGAAATCCAGGACTTGGGGTGTAGTGGGGTCACCTTGCAGGATAACTAAGGTTGGTGAGAGCCAGAGTGTAGCCCAAGTGTGTTTGAGAAGCCACAGTTACGTACAGACACTCAGAGTGTGACTTGTATCCTGGAAGGCTGTTTGTGAGCAGCCCAGTTGGGAGCTATTACCAGCAAGGCCTTGTAAGTCACCCAAGGTCACAGGGCAGGGGTAACATGGCCCCTCACTGTTCTGGTTTGCACCCAAGTATGTCACAGTCGGTATTTGGAGATCCGAGAGAATAATTAACATTTATATTATTAATAATGTTACTGTAATGCTTTCCCTCATGGATCTCAAAGCATTTCACAAACATAAACAAATTAAGCCTCCCAAAGTCCTTGTTAGATGGGTAGGTATTGTGACCCCCGATTTACACATGGGGATATTGGGATTCAGAGAGGTTGGGACTGAGTCAAGATACCATAGGAAGTTTGTGGCAGAGCCAGGATTAAAGTAGTAATGAATCCAGAACCCAGATCTTATTACCCCAAATCATGTGCATTAACTACAAGATCATCCCACCTTTCCATTTAGTAAATCAAATAACCTTCATACATTAGTTTCCCTATTGTTTCCCATTGTATATAACTATATCTCTAAAGTTTTTAACATTTTGACCAAGATGTCAACTAAGACCAGTTTTCCATATGACTCTTCAAAAAGTAGAGTAAAACATCCTTTTTATTATGAAATTGGCACCTGCAAGTGACACCAGAGTTTTTGTGTAACTCATAAATATTAAGAAAAAACACCAATTACAAAATGAGAATATTAATATCCCTTGTAGTTAGGTTAAAAGAAAATATTATAAAGATATGAGCATTTGCTGAAAGACTATTGATTGTTATGGGCTACAACTGAATATGACAATTCCTAGCATAGCGTATACTGTCTTATTATGATTTACTATGAATCCCATTAGTAATAAAGAAAAAAGGATGTGTAATTTTATTGCCAGTGAAAAATCAGAGTGTTCTACGGGAAATGATGATGACACAATTTCTGGAAAATGCTAAGTGACTGCATTATCGTTAAACAATCTGAGGTCCTGATTGCTGATTGACTAAACAATTTTAAGTGACGTTCAGAGTGAGTGGAAAATTGTCCTTTAAATGTTTTATTGATTCACATTCAGCATACTGAGGCCAGGTAAACCTGTCTATGTCTCAGGGAGTCAGTAGGGTGGACTGCACTGTTATCAAAGCATTCTGAATATGAATCTTATGTCACTCATTTGGTTACTGGGCCAATCAAAAGTGAGATCTTCATGGACATAATAATCTTTAGGATGGTGTCTTGTGCCTCTTCCAGGGTAGCCCCCATTGGCTAGTTTCAACAAGAAGTGGCCCCTATATTTTTATTAAACCAGGCTTTTCTCTTCTCTGCTATATCCAGTGGACATGACTCTGTTCTATACTGCCATCTTTTAACCCACTTGCTCATAATGTCACAATGTTGATTAGCAATTAGGGTCATAGAGAGAAATTTAGCACTGGAAAATATTACAGGGAATACTCAAAATATGAAGATTTTCAGTGTGTAGGAGAAGAAAAGACTTCCATGTCAAAGGGGTGGTATATGATTATAGTGGATATAGTGAAAAATCTGGTTGGTCAGGCAGTGCTGCTAGGAGACATCTATTTCTTAATCTGTACTCCCTTTAGCAGAAAATGCTGCTAAAACATATAATCCCTAAGTACAAATAGAAGCATAGGAGATATCTGCCAATGGGCAAAAGTAGAGTCTTCCTCCACTAGGCTTCTCTACTCTGCCCTTGAATGAAAATTTGTTTTCATTCCTGTTTAAGCTGGATTTGAGGAATAAAACTGGGTTTCCATTAATGATCAACTTGTGACTTTTGTCTTTGTCATAATATATAAACGTACAGTCACTCACAAAACCATAATGCATGGTTTGTGTGTTCAAAAGATTATACTCACAAATCTATACCTACCCAGTGAATGCAGAACCAATTCTGATGAAGGAAGAACCCAACTGACTATTAAAGATAAAATAAACTGGTCAGTTACTTTAAGCAGGCCAAGCCTGAACCAATTTGTAACTGGACATTCACATTCAGTGCTGCTCGATGTCATTTGAACTCAGTGGAGTTGCATCTACTTGTGCCAGTGCTGAATTTGGCCAGTTTGTCCACATGGGTGAAGGACAGAAATCATTTTACCTATATTTTTTTTAAATATAATTTTTCACTGCCTGAGCATTAAGCTTAATTACTATATAATTAAGTAATTAAGATTGAGACCCTATACAACAACAAAAAACCCCACAAAGCTCTGCAAATAATTCTGTTTTCAACATACTGAATCTTGATATATAGTTCCTTGAACTGTGGGCTGCACAATTGAGCACACAAATGTAGAAGACTATTTTGAAAGTTTAGCCTAATTAATTAGTAAAAAGCCATATACCAGTACAATGAAATTATTCAGTGTCAGGTAATTTGTCAATTTATAGATGTGAATTTTAAATAATAAACTAAAGTGACTCTTTATTGTCACTTGAAGATACACCTCTACCTCGATATAACGCTGTCCTCGGGAGCCAACAAATCTTACCATGTTATAGGTGAAACCATGTTATATCGAACTTGCTTTGATCCACCGGAGTGCACCTCCCTGCTCCCCCCCCCCCCCCCGGAGCACTGCTTTACCACATTATATCTGAATTCAGGTTATATCGAGGTAGAGATGTATCTGAAGTTAAAATGTTTAATTATTCGTCAAATCCATACTAGCTAAAAGAGCTTGATCCTTGATAGGAGGTCAATTTCATGGAGCTAACAATATATTATCAATGCTATCTAAAAGAATAAGGCAGTTTCTTAATGTTTGAGTCATTCAAACAATATGATGAAATTTTAACCACCATAATTCTGAGGCCAGGTTACCTGTCAGAAATGAATATATTGTATTTCCTACTACTTCAAAGTAGAGGTTAGAGTATCAATTTTCCCTACACATTTTCTAATATTCTCTTTCATATTATACAGTACGTTCTTTGATATGCATAATTTTCTGTCTTGTACTGACTTATTACTGCATTTGCAAAGCTTTTCCAAAAGGATACAACCCACAAAGTTGATACCATAGCTATCGTAATCTGTGGTTTCGTTCTCATTGGCACATCATCTCTTCTGCTGTAACCTGAGTTTGGCCAATCATTAAATGACAATTTATATGTGATCCTTATCAGATTGTAAACACTGCTGCCTTTGTTATTTCAGAGGCTAAAAAATTCCATCATATAAGCTACCAATTGGAAAAAAATGTAATTCTTTTTTTATATTGTATTGATATATTTTATGTAATCCAAGACAGCATTGTGCATTCTTATAAAAATAAAATGCACAATATACCTGCCTATTCAAATAGACAAATGCAGTATATCATACCTTATTTAAAATAGATGCAGAAGTAGTTGTGGCAACTTATTAATGCAGCCAGGTTTGTTGTTTGCAACCTGAATTAGGAGCTGCTGCTACTTATGGTTTCTTCCAAGTGCCCATTGTAGACGGGTGGATTTTGGTTTCCACTTCTATAGTCACTATTTGTGGAGACCATCACTCAGGAATTAGGCTGCTGCTGCTTGAGGCTTTGATTCATGTAATTCCATCTTTTACATGTTGCTAGAGAAGTCAAAAACAGCACATCTCCTACTCTTTGCAACTCAGGCTCTCTCTTTCATGCTGTTTCCAGTCAAACCTTCTATATCCTCAAATGACAACAAAGCAACTAAGTTAACTGCAGAACAGGACTAAGGAAAAAATTCTCAAGTGTGTCCTTCATACTGGTAGTTTGCTATTTGGAAAGTGAATTTACAAGGCAAGATGAAAATATTTTTCTTCAAGGAGCACACTTATCTAGAGCTGGGCAATACCTAGCAGTACGACATACAGACCTGGGTGGGACCAGCTGAAAAAAGGATCAGATCATTGAAGATCACTTCAAAGCACTGTATTGTGGTAACCTCAGAAGGCCACTACTCCTGGCAAAAAGAACAGGAGTACTTGTGGCACCTTAGAGATTAACAAATTTATTTCAGCATAAGCTTTCGTGAGCTACAGCTCACTTCTTCGGATGCATAGAATGGAACACACAGACAGGAGATATTTATACATACAGAGAATATGAAACTCCTGGCAGTTAGTCTGGTGCTGAGGCTGGTAACCACACAAAGGGAGAGAGCTGCTAACTCTTCTGGTCCCCTGACTGAAGTGATAGCTATTTTTAATCAATAGCCAGAACAGAGAAATTGAAGCCTCTGAGCTCAAAGGAAGGGAAGAAACATTTTCTTCAAAACTATATGGTGGCTCCAGACGGGGAATGAGATGACATGGTATGGATGATATGTTTTTGGCCACCTTCTTGAATCTGGTCACTGAAGAGTGGGTCCCAATGTTCTTATTTATTTATCACTGATGTAAAAGCTTTAAATCCTTAGAAACAGCACACACTAGCTTTCCACCCTTTTTCCTTGCACAAAAGAGGATTTCCCATGTGTGGTTTATAGGTTCTGTTAGTTAAAACCTTCCTAGAGTCCAGGAGAGTGAAAATAATCCTCTCTTACAGATCTTGATGAGTTAAGAATCTAGGCTGACCTTTTCTGGCCCACCAGACCAGTTCTATGAAGCAAGAATATTAGGCTGAAGGTTTGCATAATGCTTTTGGCTGGACAGGCAACCAGTCTTCTCATGTGAGCTACAAGAAGAATACCTTTTCTACTCTCAGTGTATGTTCGCCTCTGAATTGTGTTAAAGACTGTCCTCAAGGGGACCATTCTCTGAGAATTACCTGTCTGTTCTTGAAATTTACTTTGTGTGCCCATCATGAGTATCACCAAACTGAGTCTGCAGGGATAAAGACAACTGGGCCATTCTGTCGGAATTCAATTACTGACATAAGGCCAGAAATAAAATTTGTGATGATGGAGTTATCCAATACCATGACCACTGAGACGACTGTAGGATCTGACTCCAGACCAAACTAAGTCTAGAGTGGCAAAGAAATGTAGTGAAAAGATCTTGGCCCAGAGCAAAGAGCAGGTAAACTTGATGTGAAGGCATAATGGTAATGTTTTTGAAGTCTGTGGCTTAACATTTAGCATACCTTACAAAAATTAGCCTGTCTCTCAACACGTGACTTAATTAGCCAAGCTGTTATCTGCCTGGAAATTGTCTTTGCCTTTGTCTATGGACCAGTGAACTTGGTGGAGCTGGGATGGGAAATACCAGTTAAGTGTCTGTGTTGAAGCTGGGGCTGATACTGGAAAACTTGCAGCTGTCTAAATAGGTTTGAGAAAGAAAGAGAAATTCTAACCACTGCCTCACCCTACTCCTAGAAAACGATTGAACTGATTGAAACTGTTAATTTATAGGTAACCTGATATCATCATAAGTGTGGAAATCTCCCAGGGATTTCTGTCCTTTCACTCCATCCTTTTCTCCATTTCTTTACCATCTCATTCATTTCTGCACCTCTTTTTATTGTTGTCTGGTTCCCTTTGCAAGTTGTCTATACTGGAATATGATAGCAACATTTTAATTGCTACAGTATTTGATAAAAATTTTTAAAAAATGCATAAAATAAATGGAATATATGATTATTTAGCTCAGTTGCAGAATATTTATTGCAATAATTTCATTTTGTTACTGTTATTTCCCCTAAATAAATATCTAGGATCATCTTTGTTTCCGAGAAAATGCATTTCCATGGAAACATAGGTCTGCAAATAGACCATCTATTTTTGTGTTATTTACCTGGGGATTAAGAAAATGATTTATATAATTCAAATGTGTTTTAAGGCCCAGAAAGAATGCCTACTATAACTGAAAGTTTTCCAAGTGTTTCTAATTTGCCATCAACATGTAAGAAAAACCCTGAGAGAGGTTCACTGGTAAATAATTTTGAGTATGGTTCATTTGGGGAGCAACTATAGCTCTTCAGCATCATCTACCAGTAACCTGAAATGAATCACTCATAGCTATTGTCTATTGTTTTTAAAGGAATGGCTAATTTACTTGCACAGAAATGTCATTACAAGATCATAACTGTTGTTTTTAGTAATACATATTTTTCCTATACCTAGAATTATCCTGATGCTACCAGAAGCCTTGCCTTTGGGATTTTTATTTTGAATGGCACTGTCTACTCTGACTAGTTCAGGGGGTCTCCCACAAGCCATTTCTATATGGCAGCATATGTCACAAATGGCAGGAATGCTCTGAGAAGCTGGCATATCATTTTCTCTTCTGCTGCTAACTATCTCAGGGATCTTTGCACAGTGACTTCAATTCCTCTGTTTGACAGACCTTATCTTATCAACAGCTTAAAACATGTTTACAAATATAATACAATCATAGTACTCTGCTTTAGATGCCAAATTATTTTGTAAGCCATTGATCTTTATTACACATTTGCAGTGTGTTACTAAATAGGTTAGTAATTATACATCTGGGTTGTCATAGCATCTACTCTTGGGCAATCTCCTTTTATTTTGTATTTGATTGATAGCGTATTTTAGGCCTGAATTTAAAATTGTAACATTGGCTTGTTAAACCATTTAAATTATTTCAACATTTTAACCTAAACATAAGGTGGGTGGTCTATGGGAGGGGGGAGAAATACCTAGTGGCCTACAAAATGTAACACACATGAATTCATTTATTTTTCCAAACCAAGCATAAAGCACTAAGTTTATGGTAAGCAAATGTATGCCTGCTTTCAGGAGTGCAATGTCAGGAAATATTTGTTTAGTAAGCTAAAAATGACAGTAGAGTTTGTTTTGTTTTCTTCCTTTTTATACTGGGTAGTGGAGGTTTCAGATATTGTATATGCCATTCTAGTATACCAGTAAATAATATATTATTTCTGTCTATTTTGTGTAATGGCTAGTAGTTACTGTAAGTGTTTGTGATTAACTTATTAAGGTTCCCATTGCAAATGACCCTGAAGACTGCTCATTAAAGTTGAAATTCACCTGTCAGAATAGGGGATATGAAAGGCACCCACCAAAGTGGAATCTTTGCAGTTCTCCTATGTAGGGTCACGAGAAAGGAGCAAGGATTACCCCTTAGTGGTGTGGGCACATGTGGGAATTCTGCGCCACTTGCGTATGTCAGAGGCAAAGCTCCATATAGCTACATGTAACCCAAGCTTGGTAGTTGATTTGAGTTAATCAGGGTGTGGACATGATCAGTATGTTCATGATTATGCACATCCAGTGGTCACAAAGCTCTTCTTAGGGGGTGAAAAAGAGTTTGGGACCTTGTTTTAAACAAGAGGCTGGTGTGGTAGCAGTAGTGAAGCTACCCCACTCTCTGCTCATGGGTTAGGTCTGGGATTCAGTACCTATTATTCTGCATACACATTGTGCTATAATTTGCATATGCACATTTGCTCATGCAACTTATAAGGCAAGTTGAGACCCTTTGAACTCTAGTCTAATGTATAAAAGGGGATATTTGAGCCACAAGTCCTATATCTGTCTTTTATATTGCTGCATTTTACAATTAATCTAAGGGTTTTATTGAAATGCAGTTGTAAATAATAAATCATTTTAAAACATTAAAAAAACATTGTTTTTAAATAGAGGTGCAAGTCACCTTGATCTATGTTTAAATTCTACACAGGCTGCAAACAACATTGAATACTCCCATTCATGTGTTTAAATTCAGCAAATATTTTACTTTCATGCAGCTCTTAAAGAAAATTGGTTTTTAATTCAATTTGTATGCCAAGTTGAAATGCTTTTGTTATTTTACTTACAGTTGTATTTTTTTATAAATTTAATATTAGAAAATCCTCAACACACAGCACCTTTTGTCTTTCTCAAGAAATGAAGTCATTAAAATTTTAACACTTTAAAAAACTAAATTCACCTGTATAGGAAGTCTGAATTCCATTAAGGAATGGAATAAAGTCCGTTAGAATGAGAGAGCTTACAGAAGTCATATTAATGGCAATTTAAAACTTTAATGCACAGTCTCCATTTATTTTATTATCTTTCATTAATGTAAAATAAAATAATTATTTCTCTCATACCTTAAGAAAAAACAGTAGATGTAATAACATTTTTCAAAGTTTTCAAACACACATACTGTCCTTCAAAAATGAATTTATTTTAAAATATTGAGTGCTCTACACCAAAATGTTTTTAGGTTTGCTTTACTAGTATAGTGTATTTTAAGGTTATGCAGGTCTGCTGCATTAAGGAAATATTATCTGCTGTGTTATATACTAATTAAAGTCATAGTTAATGGGGGAGGGGTATAGAAAATGGGTTAGAAGTGAGGCTTTCAACCAATTTGTTTTCATTCTAAAAAAATAACAGGGTTAATTTCACCAAAGTGGCTGATAAAATAGACAAAAAAGAAATTCAGCCAATTGGTAAGTTTCATAATGAGCTGTTTAGCAGACCAAAGACAACCAATGTTCTGTCTAAAATACTTGCTAATAGCATGAACTTGATTAGATAGTAAGCTGAATGGCCCTGGGCTACTATGGAATTTACAGTGGACTTAGGGTGACCAGATAGCAAGTGTGAAAAATCAGGACAGGTGGTGGGGGGTAATAGGCACCTATATAAGACAAATTCTCAAATATCAGGACATCTGGTCACCCTAAGTGTACTTAACTGTATTTTACAGTACTGGAATTATTGTTCATTTCAGGTGACATTGCAACATTTCTGAAGCAAATGGCAGATTTGCCATAATGTAATGGGACCGACGATATGGCTCTTAATTTGTATAAGTATATTGGATACAGGATACTAGGTCCTTGCAATATATATATTGGAAAGTAGGATTTGAAAAGCTTTTGCATGGAGGGCACAGGTTCCAGCTCTGCAAGTGCTTCCTACACATCCCCATGCAGGTTGGTTTGTGGATAGGCAGTTTAACTGGGAGATAAGCAGAAGAGAGGCCGATGAATCTCTCATTGTTTCTCATTCAATCAGCAACTGCCCACCACCAAGTGGAGCTACTGCCGCCCAAGGACCATGGTATTTTCTGCTGAACAGTCTGGTGGGGAATAGTCTTATGCCACGCCTGTAACTCCTAGAAACTGTTACTCTGGTGAGTGGTGGGGGAAAGCAATTAGCACCATTAAATTAAAAATATAGAGATGGAGAGGGTTGCTCTCCACCAGCATGTGACTACAAAGTGGGTCTAAACAGAACAGTAGGCTGTACCTTTCTCAGGGAAACAGGGTTAGACAGACTGTGCAACAAGCTTTTCCATTCTCAGGGAATCTACCTTGTCTCATCATTGATTGCTATCATAATTTTACACCTACTTCACAGTGGTGTAAATGAGCACATGAGGGGCAGTGTAGAGCAGAATCAGGCCTTCAGAAAGTAGCTGTTATGTGGAGGTATATATTGATTCACTGAATCAAGTCTTCATGCTCCTTCAGGCACAAATGTGCTCTAGCCAGCAGTACTGTACTTGGAATCTCACCCAGGCTTTGAAGGTTGGTGTCCAAACATAATTCTCTTTTCCGTCTCCATGCCAAGCATTCCTGCAACTTCTCCCACCTTTTAACTGGATCTACAAGTAAGAGAACATGACTGTCATCCTTTAAAGTTACATATGAAGGTCATGATACTGTAATACGTATTGGACCACAGAGATTTACTAGGACACTGCAAGCACCATCTGCAGTGCACACAAGCAGGACTGAACTTCTTGCTAATCCCCGCCAGGTCAGATCAACAACATAATAACACACAAGACAACAAGGCTACAATAAAGATATAGCATTATCTATTGGTGGAGGTTCTGTCAGCATTAATCATTACAATATCCTTGCCGCAACCTTTCCCTAAAATCTTTGGGAGGTGAAACGACAATTGGAAACTGTCCTGCTTACCCACTGGTATCTCAGGTATGTCCTATTTGTTGGTCCATCATACAGACAATGGACTGGAAGAATTGCCGACATAAATAAGCCCTCTCTGTTAAACACTCCTGCTGTACAGTGTAGGTAAAACAAAGTGAACTGGTTTGAAAATGGTTGTGCCTATAACCTGCTGCAGGCAGTGAAAGAAGCAAGAACCTCTTTCCTCTGACAATGAGCTGTTTAGTGTTCCTAAATATCAAGCTGAAAGGATAAGTTAAACTAAAGGAAAATCTCTCAAAAGAATGAATCCTAAACATACAATAAGTCCCAACTGGGATGATAAATGTGAAAGGAGAAAAGGATAATGACCAAAAAGTAAAAGTTTAAGACCTATTACATCCATTACACTCACTTAAGTATTGTTAAACCACTGCACAAAAAAGTATTTCATGTATTTTGCATCAGTGTACTATCAGGGGCGGCTCTAGACACCAGCGCGCCAAGCAGGCGCTTGGGGCGGCCGTTTCCCGGGGGGGCGGCATTTGGCTCCGGTGGAGCTCCCGCCGGCATGCCTGCGGCAGGTCCACCGGAGCCCGGGACAAGCGGACCTGCCGCAGGCATGACTGCGGCGGGTCCCGTCTTCCCGCGGCTCCGGTTGAGCTCCCGCAGGCATGACTGCGGCAGGTCCGCTCGTCCCGGGCTCCGGTGGACCTGCCGCAGGCATGCCGGCAGGAGCTCAACCGGAGCCGCGGGAAGAGGGGACCCGCCGCGGGACCGGGGAAGGGCGGCGCAGCGCTCCGCGCTGCTTGGGGCAGCCCGATTTCTCGAGCCGCCCCTGTGTACTATACACAAGTGTACTTCATAAATGCACTACAATGTAAGTGCCTATCTGCTGCTTTTCTGCAAAATCCAAGTTTGCAAAAGCAGTATGAGATTTTTCTGTGCATTGAACATTATGAACACAGGCATGCAATCAAACGTTAATAAATTTGTAAACTCTTACAAGAAAATTTCCTTGTACATAAAAGTAAACTGCAAGTGTAAATACCAGTGTAATGCACAGTTAAAGTTAATAATGATAAAATCAAATAATTTTTATTTAGTGCATATTCAATGCAAAGTGCTTTAAATATTCAACTGTTTAGATCTGTAAACTATATGGCCGTCCAATATCTTGACAGATGAAAGGAGATGTGGTCTGCCAGTGGTGCATAGCAATGGTATGGGAAAAAGAGCCCAATGTATGAGCAGTAAACCTTCCCACAGTGGCTACAGGTCCACTCTCCAGGTGGAAGTTGAAGCATACTCTGCTTCCTGATTCACCTGCAAGCCTTGGCCTGGGCTCCAATGGCTCTCTGTGGTAACTGCACCAATCTTAACCCAATTTGTAAAATTTGTTGTTAAAAAAATCAAAGCCAGCAATGATGTCCATATTACTTTATCAATACACAATTTTCTTTGCATATAGCAGGAACAGAGTATGTAAGTAAGATGTACATGCTCACGCACTCATAAATGTATATTAGTAAGATATAGAAACACAGTTATTTTCTGCCTCATTGCTTACCAGTAAATTGGGAACAAGTGAGTAAGCTGAGTTTTAATATTGAGCAACATATTTTTACTTCAGTAAAATATACTAAGCAGATTATTATAGGAATTGCTACTCATCACAGGTAAAACCTGGTCCAAGTGTAGTGTTCCCTGTGTAAATTTTGCAAAGTGAATAGTAGAAGTTTAGGCATGAGGTAGAGATTTCAGGGGCTGGAAATGGATCCTTTCATCTCAAGGAAGAGGGTTTCTTGTATAAATAACATCACTTGTCCACACATTGTGGTGGGACACTAAGAATTGTACACACAAAGTGCACATTTTAATCACTTGACCATAAACACAGAAAATCTGTGGCAAAAACAAAACAGTTGAACCTACAAGTAAAAAAAAAAATTCTGATAAAGTTTTTGTAGCATCTTTTCTTCAGCTACCTTCTAGTACATTCTGTATGCTCTGTCATGATATTTCACAGCACAGACTGTGATACTGAATGTAGAGTCAGTTGTCCATTGGGTACAAGGGAGTGGCTACATGCTGGGATTACATAATTGATTTACAAACCCAATGTTGGGTCAGAGTAGGAGGGAGTTAATTGTCCTGTAGACAGGGATTAAATCAGTGCTTCTCGGCAGCACCTGTCTGAGTTTCAGGCCTTCCAGGAATGTAAACGGGAGGCTGGCTGAGGGGACTGCTTTGCCAAGAGGAAGACATGTCTTCCAGGTTGTCAGGGAACTGGATTTGCGGTTTGAAGATTGCAGATCTCCAGTGAAACACGAGGGGGTTCCCTGAGGAAGAGAGATCTTCATTTACAGACTGTCTGAGCATTTGGAATATTGAGAATCTAGAGATCCAAAACCTCTATCTCCTCTCTGTTTTAGATAATACCTGGGGTGTCAGGTATTTAGTTCATCCCACATTTCCCACTGTGTGGTTCTCATCCTGCAACCTTTAGGTGAATAGTATCATCTGAATCAAATTATTTGTGTAAGTAAATGTTACTCCCATCAGCAAGATCTGCACGAGCATGCCCACACAATTCATGTGCATTCAAATGAAATGGAAAGACTCGGGTTATTGCCCTGGAGGTAACTGTTAATGGTCAGCAATCTAGCAAAGTAAATAATACTAATAATAAAACTTTAAAATAAATTCTAAGGTTCAAGTGTCCAGGTTTACTTTCTTTTAAAAGGAGTATTCATTGGGTTGTAGAAATTTAAACTAATCTCTTGTTGACCTTTTTTTAAATTTCATAGGTAATCAAATTGACTCAGTCTTTGCAATAAAATTCTTTGATTAAAAAAACACAAACAAATTATATAAGATTAATATAGAATCACATTTGTAATCAAATAGACTATAATCTAAGACCTAGTAATTGATAATAAAGCTAAACATATGCACAAAAGCAAACTATAATTCTACAATTCCTTACATGGTCTCATCTTTTCATCAAATGAACAACTTCATTAGATTTATTTTTTCTAATCTTCCTTTGCTTTTGATGGAGAAACTTCTGTGCATGCAGGAAAATAGGCTTAGCTCTCAAACAGTTGCATTTGTAGTGTCTTCCTTAACCTCTCCTCTTCAGAAGAAAACAAACTTCAAAACTAGGATCGGATTCTGCCACTCTCACTGAGTGGCTCATACACAAGCAACCCCATTGACTTCAATGGTATTATTCAACTAAATAACTAGAACTCCTCATGACTGAGCATTGCAGAACAGGGTCATTTTAGTAGCATTGGCTGAAACAAATGAATCTCAGATTATAAAACTACTAGCACAATTTTCTGTTTGCATTGGTTAATCCTAGTTCCTCTGAATCAGCCACAGCTGAGGTGCACTAGAGGCATGTGAGTGAGGCTGAGAGTTATGCTGTAGGAGACTGATTAACCACACAGTGGAGTTAACCACAGAAATTTCTGTGGTTACATTTACTTTATCGGATAAATGCCTTTTACTGATATCTTGAGTCAATCACATGTAAAATATAAAAATGTTCATTAAAAGGCCCTCTAAATATCAAATGCCCAGAACATTAATGATGCCATTTACTTCAGGACTTCCCAGAGTCATTTGTTCCAGAAATTCCAGCTGTACAAAAACAGCTTTGTTTTAGTAACAACATTTTGTATTTTTAAATTGAATGTACTGCTCATGAAAAGTGGCAGATAAAAGAATAGGCAAGCCTTTGTTTAACTATGAAATGCATACTAAATGACTGGAGACGGGCAAGTGTTCACATCCTACCACCTCTAGGAGGGAGAGGGTCAGTTTAATTGTGGATCCATGCCATGGCTACACAACAATACCAACTGTGATGATGACTTGTAAAGGTGGGCCACGGCTGGCCAAGGACTGGCCTGAGGCCACCAACTGGCCATCAAACACCCAGTGCATTATAACAACTTGCAGTCACTACTGGACTACATTAAAATGGCAAATGAAAAATGAAGTACCATATATGCCATGGCCACTCCTGTCGGCCATTCAGTTCAGCTGATTCAAATTTTTCAAAAAGTTTTAAAATTGTGAGTTGGAGTGTCAACATTTCAAGTCTTTGTTTCCTACCTTTTAAATGCCTCACCCTAATTTTTTATTGTTACCTGAAATTGGGCCAGCTAGTAAGTTTAGGGAGGACTAATGACCCACCAGAGTTTGGCAGAAAGCAACATGTTTATTATACTGATAGCTAAGCTCAAAAGAAGGGGTTGGGGGCACTCTCACACTTGCATGCTCATGCCCACAGGACAGGGATGGCACTGGAGATGTCAGGATCCTTCAAGGTAAGTGTCTCATGATGCAGCAATGGATGATGCGATGAAGGTAAGTCTTCCTGAGGCTCGATGGAATGCAACGTGGCAAACTACTGGCCAGGCAGTCCGGGCGAAGGGCCTTCACGGGAGGTAAAATTTTGTGAGTGCACTCCCAAGCACATGGCCCCTTCCCCTTTTAAGGACCTGCTCCTCATGGCCTGTGATTAGAGATGACTTGGCCACGTCTGGTTGGTCAGACTCCACCTCGGGCAGGGTCCATGCATTGGGTGTGTGATTGCTGCCTAGTTAGAGTTCCAGACACCTTGTCTACCTGGGAGCTCTTCTGATCTTCCATCTGCTCAAGCAGCCCATTCATTCCACAAGCATTCCAGGAGGGAGGGAGAGGGGGAAAGCCACTTCACAGGTATTCAAAGAGGGAGAGGAGACAAAAGGTGGAGGGACTGTAACAGACCTTTTGAGCATACATGTTATACATAACATACAGATCACTGCTGCTCCTACAACACATATATCTTATACCTACTACTGGATACCGTCTACATATCTCATTTCACAGCAGCAAAAAGATTGGAAGTCTCAGAAGATCAAGTCTCTTCGTGGTCTCTCTTTTATTTATTACTTCTGCTTTGTCTTTCAGGATCGAATCCCACATTCAGTCCTTGTAAATTTTGCTGTGTTTATTGCCAGCATCAGAAGCAGTGCCAAGAAAATAGGCCTTGGAAGGGGATTAACTCTGATATTGTTAATTTCTCTGAAATACCCTTGTAACATCTCCAGACAGTGCATCTTTCATTGATCATTCTTAGTTTTGTATTCCAGACAATGTCATGGAGACAGCATTTCTCCTTGATCAGCATCCTACCCTTCCTGCAGGCTTTCTTAACTGAACATTTTAGCCTACATTTTCATCCTGCCATAGAGTCCTGTAACTGTTTCTTTAATCTGTTTATTTTGGGCCATTTGTTTTCCTTTAGCATGATGCAAATTCTACTGGAGCACATACTCAAGGAAGCAATATTTTTGCACTAATCTTGTATTCTTCTTCATCCTTCACACTGTGTGATATCAATTGTTTTTAGTATGCCTGACTTTGGAGAACCAGAACAGATACGGTTTGTGTGAGTTTGCATTGCCTGAAGTTAGCTTGGAATTTGAGGGTTGTATGTGGCTGAAAAGTCCTTGATAACCTGCAGCGAGCAATGCAGAAACTGAGAAACTGGTTTCATTGGGGTACAACAAAGTATTGAAATCCCCAGAGTAAAACTAAGAACACATGTATATCCCAAAGAATCCTGTCATACTATTATTGCTTACAGTAAAAGCACTGTGATCATGAAAACAATGCAAAGTCCAAATGCCCCTCCAGCAAGCTCTGGGAATACTTCAGAGCTTGTATTCTGTGTATTTATTCTGCAGTTTGCTGTAGCTTCTGCTTTCTTTGAATGCATAGCTGAGAAGCTGATACATGGTATTGTGTTCCAGATAGCTTCTTTGCTTTTCTAAATCTTTCAGTTTTCAGCTTCTCTTTAGTCTGTGCCCTGTGGCACCGCTGAACATGATGTTAAGTTAAACGTTGAAATGGTAGCTTGTTCTAAGGTATTAGAATTCCTACCAGTACTGAACATCTATTCTCTACCACTCTCTTGTCAATGCCTTCCTCTTAGCCAGGGCCATTTAACCCTGCTCAGAGCAGGTCTCCCCCATCACAATAATTAAAATATTTGGGGCTCCCATGTCTCTAACACTGGAACTGCACTGGTGGTACTAATGATGGGAAATTCGAAGAGAAACAGCATATTGTAGGCAAGGCCATTGTTTGCGATAGCTTTCTCAGTCGTCCTCTGAGCAGTAGGAGATTGGTGGAAACAAGTCTCAGACTCATTGTTGAAATGGTTATGAAAATAGGTCTTTGTTGTCTACGCTATCACTTAAGCTGTTTTCAATAACGTTGCATCCTTGCAGCAAATGATAGTCAGTAGTGGTTAAGTTTCCTAGTGTAGACAATGTTCAACCACTTATTGCACAGATTCAGTCTGTCATGCTGTTTTCCACATTGGGAAGGAAAAGTGACAAGCATGGCATTTGTATTGGTTAGTTCTAATCTCCAGTTCTCCCTGCACACAATTATAGTAATGAGGCAAGTTGTGTGTGGGCATGTGAACATGATTCTGTCTGTTGTGGTTTGGAGGAACCATTCGAGGAACACTGAAAATGCATATTGAATGTCCCTGTGGTACTGTCAAGGACAGAACCATGTAGCTACAGTCTCAGACTTCTGCTTCCACGAGCATATAGATGAGATGTGACTTGGTGCCATGTAACAGGATGGCATGCAGACTAATGCCAGGAGTAAAACTGATCCCACCAGTAAAGCTTTTACTTTAAGGAAAATGTGTTCTCTTTTTCCCCAGGCTGTGAGGACAGCAGGAAAAAAAGGGAGACTGTGCGGGAGGGGGATGCATGGGAAGAGCAGGACGAATGAAAGAGGATTGTTTTCTTGATCATTAAAAATCTATCAGCATTCCTCTTTTGGAATGCATTTAAGTATTTTAAAAGTGAAGCCCGATAGACCTGCCTATTTGTTCGCTCACCTAATGTTCCTCAATAGAGTTCCTTCTTTTGATTCCTTTTCTGCTTCCAGGCCCCTTCTCTTCATGAATAATGCTCCTGGCATTTTCCACCACGTTTCTTTCCGAACCACACACTTGCTTACAACACATTCCATGCCAATGCCCTTCCTGGTTAGGCTTAAAACACGGCTAACTGTATAAAGATTTCTAGAGGCACTAGCACAGTTTCATGTGTCATCATGGAGTACATGTGATGGAGAAAATGTAAAGAAATCACATTCACAGAACTTTTCTCAAGGCTGAATCTGCCCTCGGATGTATGCAACTCCAAAGAAAGATGTGGTTCTAAGGCTTCAGATCCAGGAGGAAATTTCAAAGTCAAAGATTCTCAGTGTGCTAGAGAATTACTTGCACATTCTCTTATCTCCATTGTAAAGGGAAGAAAATCCCTACATGGTGCTGTCCCGAAAGGATATTTCTTACTTTCATTTTGTATTATTGACATTTATATTCACATGAGAACTTACTTAAATATACACTTAAAAGGAGAAAGAATCTTTCCTTATGCCTTTGAGAACATAGAGAGTTTGAATTCTGGTTATTCATCAGATATTAATTCTAACCAAGTGAGCTTAAAAATACATAACTTATGAGGACAGGTCTCACCAATCACCAACAGATATTAATGAGCCATATTCTTTCCTAGAGTAATTCAAAATAAATTGGTGAAGTTAAAATAAGGATGAATTTGATTCAAAGCATTTATGTGGATGACTGTTGGCACACTTCAAAAAGCAATATAGACACACACACATTCTCATGCATGCACATAACAATACACTTTTTAGGGCTATCAATTAATTGCAGTTAACGCACGTGATTAACTCCAAAAAAAGTAATCACAATTAAAAAAAAATTGTGATTAATTGCAGTTTCATTTACTCTATTAAACAATAATAAAATACCAATTGAAATGTATTAAATATTTTTGGATGTTTTCCTACATTTTCAAATATATTGATTTCAATTGTAACACAGAATAGAAAGTGTACAATGCTCACTTTATTATTTTATTAGAATATCTGCACTGTAAAAATGATAAAAGAAATATTTTTCAATTCACCTCATACAGGTACAGTAGTGCAATTTCTTTACTGTGAAAGTGCAACTTACAAATGTAGATTTTTTTTGTTACACAATTGCCCCAAAAACAAAACAATGTAAAACTTTAGTGCCTACTCAGTCCTACTTCTTGTTCAGCCAATCGCTGAATGTCAAAGCTTGAAGGGACATATGAATCTTTAGCTCATCTGGAATCTAAATATCTTGCTACAACATCTACAACTGTGCCATATGAATGCTTGTTCTCACTTTCAGGTTACATTGTAAATAAGAAGCGGGTAGCATTATTTCCCGCAAATGTAAACAAACTTGTTTGTCTGAGTGATTGGATGAATAAGAAATAGGACTGAGTGGATTTGTAGTCTAAAGTTTTACATTGTTTCTGAGTGCAGTTATTTTTTGTACATAATTCTACAATTGTAAGTTCAACTTTCATGATAAAGAGATTGCACTACAGTACTTGTATGAGGTGAATTGAAATACTATTTCTTTTTCTTTTTTACAGTGCAAATATTTGTAATAAATAATAATATAATGTGAACCCTGTACACTTTGTATTCTGTAATGTAATGGAAATCAATATATTTGAAAATGTAGAAAACATCAAAAACTATTTAAATTAATGGTATTTTATTATTGTTTAACAGCACGATTAATCATGATTATTTTTTTAATTGTGTGATTAATTTTTTTATTGCTTGACAGTTATACACTTTTTATATGTTTCAACTTTTGAATACAAGGAAAACAGAGCAAGTTTAGCCTGTACTTTTTGTATGTGTGAAATTAAAAAAAAATAATCATGAAATAATGAAAAGCACAAAAGGTAAATGACTTACAGCTTGTATATGTTACCAAATGCTGCTTGTTTCTTGGGATCTCTGATAGAATTATGGAATTACACAATTTTACAATTTGTCAAAGCTGCCAGACCAGATAATACTACATAGACATGACAGTTTTTTTTCTCTTGAAAGCACAAATGCAGCTCATATCTGAATGAATATTAACAGGTTTTAGGTGCTGTGTCAAAACCTTTGAAAGGGATTAAGATAATAAGAGAACAGATCAAAGGGATGCACAGATTTTGCTTGAGTTGCTGTGGCTTAAATAGTTTGGGATCTAAAAACAAGGAGACAAATATGCTTCCCTTCCTACCTACTTTATAAAGTTGTAGCTCTCTGATTCTGTTTAAGAACCATAGCATTTCTTTTTTGATACACACATAAATCAAAACTCACCAAAGGCAGTCTAGCATAAAGTGACAGCTGTTTATTTAAATTATGCTAGCCTCAATGTACAATCATCTTTCTCTGACAGACATATGTTCAGTTAGTGTATTAGAAATAGATGCACATATTGTTTGCCATAATGTAATGACTAGGGACTGGACAGCACCAGTTGCTTAGACAGTTGTACTATGTTTGGGATGTATTTAAAAAGAAAAATGTTTTTATTTTCTATTTTAATCAAATCAGTAACACATATGTTTCAAGAAATATTTTGACTCTGTTTTTGTAACAAGATATGAATAAATGATTACATTAATACTAAACAAACGTCAAAAAAGTAAATGGTTAGTCTCAGGTTTACTAGTAAGTCAATAACTGGTATGTGTTTGTTGAAAACATGATTTACTGGTAAGTTTCATATCTGTTCATATCGATGCATGGGGATTATGTCAGTTGTCCCCATTAGGAAGTTTAATATGCAAGTTAAAGGTGAAATAAAATCTCCATAATTTAAAATAAGTTTTATTGCCTCCTGCTGTACTTAGGTATCAAAAATCACCTCCTTATAACACTGTTCAACAATATTTTTCTTGCTCAAAGGACTATGATATATGGATGGTTCCATTTCTCAGAGCTGGGTTTTATTAATTTACCCTTTTGTTGGTATTGCCTGAGCTATACAGTATTTGCTTGTCCTTTTCCTTTTCTTGTTTGTGTATGTGAATGTAATGTTAATGAAGGATACTAGATTGCTTGCCCTAGAGAATAAATTGCTCTCTTTACCTACAGAACAGAATCACAGGCAGTGATGATGTGATCTTCCCCACCCTTTTTAGGCATCGTACCTTGCTCCTGACCTTAAGTGGGGAGGTTCTTCTTGAGAGGAGAGGGGGTTTTCAATATATGAATTCAGATGGAGTAGATTTCTCAGATTAGCCCTGACAACTAAAGCTCAGCTTTTGTTACTACTGCTTTTAGTCCCTTGTTCCTTCTCCTTAACATACCCTTTCCCACTCCAAATGCTATACAGAGTCCCAGGCATTATTGGTCAGTTCTTGAATATGGTCTTATTTGGGGTTAATTCACATTCAGAATGAAACTTGGGGTTTGGTGTGTGCAAACCCATACAGGTCAAGCTTGAAGGAAATGTTTTTATGAAGCCTTTTTGAAATAAAACATCTCTGCTTATCTCTTCTGGCTACCTTTGCTCTTTTAGATTCATACATTGTGGTCAACTGACTAAATAATTGTAAAGCTGCTATTTTATCCATTGTGTCAATAAAAACTTAATTTGATGACGGATTACAGGTGTACATTACTCATACAAGCGAGAAAAGAATTATGGAGAAATTGGTACCCACATTATACTCATTCCAAAGAGCACGTCCTGCATGTGTTATGCCATACTTATTACAAGTGGCTTTCATGATGTGGAATCAGGTGACTGTCTGCTCTGAAAAAATCATAAAGTTATCAATGGATTCTGAGGTGGAATGGCATGGGTGATAATGCATGATCTCAACAGTAACAGTAAAGGAGTATGAAATAAAATGGGAGCTGCTTTTTCGTTGTAGTTAGTAAGTCCTTTTTTTTCTTTTTAGATTCCAACATGCATCCATCCTAGCTGCACACAATTGCCTTCCAGCTTACCTTTGTCTGCAGGAAGTTACATTATCAACAGAGAATACAGCAGAGATACTCATACAAAATACAGTGAAATGTAATAACCTTTCAATCCATTCAAAGTGCTTCAAGGCAGACTACACAATAATAAACAATGAACAAAGAGGATATATTTATATCCAAGGATTTTATAAAATACAAAAATATAATAATTGTGCTGGGAAAGAGGCGGAAAGTGTCTGTGCAAGTGGGCTATTCAATGACCTACTTTTTGTATCATATTTAGCCTCTCTTTCTTCTTCCCTTCCCTCTTCCTCTCTGGTCATGCAGTCAAACACTGCGTAATGTTTTACATTAGTGCCTTCTCATTATTGACATTTGCTATACAAATATTTAAACAAATTAGAGAGCTTTTAGGGGTTCTCATTCCAAGGTCATTTATAGCAAAGAGCTACTGCAGAGACCTGTGCAATGTCTTCTGTGAAAATGAAGAGAGTTTTAGTCTTCTCATGATAGCATTGTTTATAGTTCATCTGGCAAAACTTAGATAATTCCACCATCTCTGCCAGCACCAGTTCATCCAACAGCTTGGTGAATCCAGCTTGCCAACGCTTGGAAACATTTTTAATATTTCCAGCAATGAGGAGTTTTCTGTCTCATTCTTGGATACAAGACAGTGGCCTAGACTGGCCACTCTGAGTTTGAGCTGCCTTTGTTCATAGTAGAGCTGCTCAAAAATTTTGATAGAACAATTTTCTGTCAGAAAATGCAGTGTTGTTGAAATGAGAACATTTCAAAGCAATGTGTTGATTTTGATGCAATTTTTGATGGTAAAAAGTTAAAGCAAATCATTGCAACTTGTTTGTTTTGATAAGGTAAATATTTCATTTTGAATAACATTTTTATTTAATTTTAACTTATATAATATTTAATATTAGTTTATAGTATAGCCTATACAACACACAATGTATGTCATATTATGTTTCGCCACAGTTGTTCTGAATCAAATTGGGGTTTTTTTGTTTTGTGGGAAATTTTAGAATTCAGCAATTTGTTCCAATTTGGAATGAAAACAAACTTTGAAATGATAGAAATTCTGATTTCTAACCAGCTCTAATCTATAGCCTTTCAGTAAAGTTCACTGAGGTTCTGGAGAAGGTTGCTGCTTTCCCAGTGCCCAAGGTATCAGTTGACCATAAGTTGCCTGAGGCCCATTTTCACGTACACTGGACATGATTCAGGTTGGGGGAAGGATTTATAGAGTATGATGTTTCCAGTTGTGATTGAGGAGGCCTATCTCCACCTGCTATCAATGAACTATGCAATTCAAGAACATTTCAGCATTGCTCAGGGTTCCTGGAGTGAGAGGTGGTTTCATTGTTCAGAAATCTTTTTCATGTATGGCTAAGTGTACACTGCGAGCTCGGTGTGTAATTCCCCTGCTAGCGTATGCATATTTGCACCAGATCTCAGAGCTGGCTCAAGTATAAATAGCAATATATCCATGACAGCACGGGTAGCAACAGTGGAGGCATGGCTGAGCCATGCTGTGTACATACCCCCGGTTTCAGGCAGGTTTGTGCTTGGCTTGGCTCAGCAGAGCTTCTGCTGCTGCTACTCATGTTATTGTGGCTACACTGCAATTTATCTGATGAGAGCTAGTGTGTATGTGTACTCGAGCAGGGGAATCACACCTCTAGCTAATAGTGTAGACATAGCCCAAGTCTTGAGATGATTTTCATCATTTCTCTAAGATGAGGACTTTGCTACAAGTATCCAGGCCGCCTTGACCTCCAGAATGCTTTATCATAAAGCCTTCTGAATTGGGCTGCTTTTCTAAAAACTGCTCAGAAACTACAGCTGGTGTAGAAGGCGTGGACCACTCTCCTAGGGCTAGTAGCTGGTGACACCAGTGTCGCATAATCCGCATTGGCTCTGTCAGGGTTCCCTACCAACTCTGACCTCTAAGGTACAGATATTGGGACCTGCATGAAAGACCCCCTAAGTTTATTTGTACCAGCTTAGGTTAAAAGCTTCCATAGGCACAAATCCTTCCTTGTACCTTGGATTAGGTAATGCTGCCACCACCAAGTGATTTAAACAAACATTTAGGGAGGGCCAATTGGAGCCCTACCTTCCCCAAATAATCCCCCAAGCCGCTACACCCGCTTTCCTGGGGAGGCTTGAGAATAATATCTTCACCAATTGGTACAGGTGAACACAGACCCAAACCCTTGGATCTTTAAACGATGAAAAATCAATCCAGTTCTTAAAAGAAGAATTTTAATTAAAGAAAAGGTGAAAGAATCACCTCTGTAAAATTGGGATGATAAGTACTTTACAGAATAACAAAAGACTCAAGAACATAGAGGATCTGCCCTCTAGACAAAACCTTAAAGTAACAAATCCAGGGATAACCTCCGTCTAGACAAAACCTCCCTCTAGACAAAGAAAATCACAAGCCAAAATAAATGTAAGCTAACACATTTCCTTATTATTATTTACTAATTCTAATTGAGTTGGATGGCTTGCCTTCTTGATCTGACTCCGGCAAGTACACAGAGCAGACAGACAAAGAACAGACAAAGCAAAACCTTTCCCCCCTCCCCAGATCTGAAAGTATCTTGTCCCCTTATTGGTCCTTTTGGTCAGGTGCCAGCTAGGCTACCTAAGCTTCTTAACCCTTTACTGGTAAAAGGATTTTGTGCCTCTGGCCAGGAGGGATTTTATAGTACTGTATACAGCAAGGTTGTTACCCTTCCCTTTATATTAATGACAGGCTCTGGACTTACTTTCAGGTTCAGTTCAAGCCTTACAACTGAACTTGTAAGCCCAATGTGGTTTGGGTTAATTATGTGAGAGACTGTCCTTTCTCTGTCACATCAACTGAGACTGCAAAGGGTCAGATGGCAGTACCATTAGTAGCCTATCAAACTGATTTCCAGTTAACTGTGTACTTGTGACATGCTGAGCCCACACCAGTAAAAGTACTATTTCTGGAAGTTAGAGACCTGTGTCACTTTATTACAGTGTTACACTAATCAGTTTAATTTAATTCTGCTGGAGACCAAGAAAAAGACCATGACCTTAGCTTTTCTATTTTGAATTCCACTAGGCTAAGTGTGATGTATTCATTATATTTTATTTTAAAATTAAGGGTCATATTTTCAGCCTGGCCCTAACCAACCTCCAAATCTTTTTTTTTTTTTGGTCTGCAGTTGTAAAATAGGGTTTTTTAAGGTAAGTGTTTCCACATTGGAATTATTTTCAGATACAATTTGTCATTCATAATTTTCAGTCACAAACAGATAGTAAGACATCTGTATAGCACAAAATGTGCCTGCGGTTATTTGAGCCTGCAAACTATGAATGTAAAAGATGGAGACTGCTGGTTGCAAATCATGCCCTTTGTTCACAACAAAGCACTAGGAAAAATTTCCAAAATTTGCTTTGTACCACATGTATATTTTAAGTACAGTCAAGAAGTCTACAGAGAGATCTAAGCCTATACGAAAAATGAGGCTTTGGATAAGCAGCACGAGGAAACAGGATACACATTGCTATATGGAGACACTGTAAACCTTCAGGCTATGTGTTCACTGGAGAGTTAACCAAAGCTCTAATTAGGATGTTGCCCCTATCTTCCATCCTGTCCATAAACAAAATCCCCACTGGGGTTTTGGTGGTTTCTACCTGGCCTAGTTGGCACAGCTGAGGCTGTGGACTAACCTCCACTACTGTTTTCACCTGGGCTGGTAACCCACCCACTTTGCAGTGTGGACCCAGGCTAAATCACTCAAATACTGATAGTCCTCCAATGCCTTCCCACAATTCCCCCCATGTGCTCAGAATGACAAACATGTTCCCCCACAATTCACTGGGAAAAAAATATCATAGACCTACTCAGCTTATTGCAGCACAAAGAACCACAGGATAGGCCCCCAGCAGTTCTAGCGACACACACAGGGGAGTGTAGCACGAGTGAGGACACAGTAACTGGAGCATCTTTTTGCAATGTGATTGCTCACATCTAGGTAGTAACCAATTACCTGAGTTAACTAGGCAATGAAGACATATCCTTAGTTAACTGTATTAGAGGGGTAGCCGTGTTAGTCTGGATCTGTAAAAGCAGCAAAGAGTCCTGTGGCACCTTATAGACAGACGTATTGGAGCATGAGGTTTCGTGGGTAAATACCCACTTCGTCAGATGCATGAGTTAACTGGGAGATTGCCTAGATTACTATTTATCTTACTTCTCCCTTCCCACCCCCCAGAAAAAATATAATTTGAGACTAGTCTAGGTAATAAGCACATCTATTAGTAAGAGGATATGATAGGTTACAGGTTAGTGGAGATTTCCAAAATTCTCAGCAGCTCTCATTGTTAAATGCCTAAATGGGAGCTGTTGGGTGCTAAGCTCCTTTAAAAATCTGGCGCACAGAGAATTGCTTACATTGGAGACATAGGTATATAATAATATCTAGACAGTGCTGATATCCTTGAGATAAACTGCAAAACCATGTGGTAAATTGTATGTGCCATGCCCTTTTGACTACCTCTTCTGCACTGTGCCGACTTATCTATCTCCCATAAAATGACTTCTAAAAATCCCAACTGCTCCACAGCAATTTAGCATGTGTGTATGTGTAATGTAGAAACATGATGCTGTACTAAGTAATGAATGACTGCAGCCTATATTAGATGAGTTCTTATAGAAATGAATTATTTTCTTCTGTAAAGTGTTCATGTACAAATAATAGCAATACATTTATATATAAATGCCAACTATAGTGATGAATGCTGTAGAAATGCCTATACATAAATAAAGTGCCGCCAATGGTCAAAATATGTTGCAGCTGGGTTTTCCAGTTTAACAAGATAAATTTGATGCCAAGAGTCAGTATCCTGAATAGTCCTTGTGAGCAGTACGTTGCAGGAAAGTAGAAAGCCTCTGTGTTTTAAGAATATAGAATTGTGGGAAAGAGATATTAGGAGCATCTTTAATAAAGGCAATGATCCCAGAAACTCATGTTTAGAAGATATGAGCTTCTTTAGAACTATCCAATCCTGTTCCCTTTGAAAGCACCGGCAAAACTTTCAGTGATTTCAGTGGGAGCAGGTTCAGGCTCAAAGTGATTAGCCAAATGGTCTATAATTCTGGCCAATCAAATACATTTTCATTTCTGATTCAGAGCATGTTCCTTCCTTCAGTGTCACAGATACTGTATTGCCTTCTAAATATATTTTCTTCCCCATTGAATATTCAGTGCAATAAGGTTAATCATGATGAACTAATGTGTTATTAATGTAATATATATTTTCATATGAACTTTAATAAATGAACCATTGTTGTAAAGTTTGCCCACCTTTTATCCTGCCCTTAACTACTTTTATTGTATTTTAACATTCACTTCCAATTTTTAGGTGTTTTTTGGTATGTTGTCAGAACATGAATAAACTAACACTTCTCAGGTTTGGGGATATCATCCAAGAATTTGTCCAGTTAGACTGTTTGACTGATTAAATCTTTTTCACTACTTCCACATTGGTATGATTTATACTTCAACACAGAAAGAGCAGACCCAATAAATCAATACTTTCAAAAAGGTTTTACTATTTAAGCTCTGATCCTGCAAAGAATTGTGCATGTGCTTACCTTTACACACTTGCAGTAAATGAGACTACTCTCAGTGCATAACGGTAACCTGTGCAAGTCATTGCAAGATTGGGGTCCATCATTTTCCTTGCCATGGGCTACCAAATGGCATTTTTAAAAAAAACCAAATACCTTGGAAGCTTGTACCTTAATCCTTCAGATACCTTTTTGCAGAAGATGACAATTTGACTAGGGGTCCTAGAGGCTCTAGTAATACAATAATAAGAAGCAGAGAGTCCCTTTGAGGGTCCTCTAGACATTGCTTGGTGCTGAAGACTTGGTGATTGAGCACACTGCTGGGGATACCCAAAGCTGTGAGCCTCTGTCACCTTTCTGCCTCAGCAAGAGTGAGTTTTGCTGGAGATTAGACTTTGTGTCAACTCCCTGTAACACCGAATTGTCTTTCTCATCAGCAAACTCCTCAAGGGTCTTTTGGCTCAACCTTGCTAGCAGGTAACTTGTGAACTTCATCCCCGAGCTCCTCAGAGATGTTTCTTTCCAATGCACAGCCCCTATCACTGTACATTCATAAAAGATACTAAGTTTGCTGCTCTGTTAGTACATCACAGCTTATTAATTTAACTGAGGAAAATACACCCTTCCCTTCAAACACTGAATAGGTTTATAGTAAAAGTAAAACAAGTTTATTAACAAAAGAGCATGGATTAAGTGGTACTAAGTAAAAGAGATAAAGGAAGAGATGGTTACAAGTAAATACAAGTGAAAAACACACATTTAATCTAGCAAGATACAGCCTTTGTTCAAGATGGTTTCTTTTACACATAGTTTCCTTTCCAGCTTTTTACTGGCTGGCAAGGCCAGGTCCCATCACAGAGATCAAATCATTTGGTTTCTTTGTCTCTTAAGGTAAAGGATAAAATGGAGACTCTTTCTGTTCCTTATATCCCCAAAGGGAAATCTTTGTCTTACAAGTCAGGGAGGGCTTCTGCGGATTCAGTATCTTGTGTCTCTCTGGGATGGAGGAGCCATTTTTATTCTTTATCTTTTAAGTTCAAGAACAGCATAACCACCCTGGTTTACCTTGACAGGCTTGTTTTACAGCTAATATGTAAATTGAGGTAAACCCACATTCCTTTGTCTAGGACAGACCTATTTATGACCTTTACCTGGGCTAGGCTGTCTTGTCTTACACATGTTCTAGTAACACCATACAGAGGAAATTCATATTTTCACATATTAAGTTAACACATACATTTTATTAATATCCAGTGCAATATTAACTTTCATTTGATACCTCATAAGGCACAGTTTATACAAATATTGTAGTAATGTGTAAGATGTGAATATAGTCATGCCTAGGGTAACTGTGGTCCATGACAAATAAGATGAACACACATGTATGCTCTATGGCTAGCTGCTTGGATACCAAGCTGAGATGCACCAGGCAAAAATTCTAAAATATAATCCCTGAGCTACAATTTTCCTCAAAATAATACAGCTGTAGTATAATCCATAACAGGCCATCCTGTATATAACTAACAATATAACTAACATATAACAGGAAAATCAGATCTGACAACAAGATCAGATATAACCATATTTTGGACTAGAATATCTGAATCTTTGAGCACTCAAAATAGTAAAAGTAAGAGGTATTCAGAAAGACATGGCTAATCCTGGTGACAAAGAGAGATTATTATCATTTGACACAGTTTGTAGGAACTGGGTAAAATCCTGCTTCATTGAAGATAATGTGAAATCTGCCATAGATTCCAATAAGGCCAGGATTCCATCCACTATCTTTTCTCTCTTCAGAATAAATGGTTTCTGAATTTTGGATTGCCTTATGTAAATATGGGAATGTGAAGGGGGCATATATATGTTTGGCTTCTCTGTGCTTTTAGGGATACATTGCACCTCTGCACACTGTCCATGCCCTCATTTGGAACATGAAGGAATAGAGAACACTAAGATCACAGGTTGCTCTCTCTAGGCTCACCCCCCACTTCTCCCTTGGATGGAAGCAGTGCTCTGCTTTGCAGCTGGGGGATTGGTTAGGCTGTGGTTGTTTGAACTTGCTGACAAGGGGGAACAGAAAGGATTTATGCTGTGGGGGTGGAAGAAGACCAGTGAGTATTCAGCCCTAAGACAGATCCCTCGTGAGGTGCTAGCCAGGTTATGCCCTCCTGCAGTGGTGTGGAAAGATTGCAATTAGATAACACCTCCACATCAGAGAGAGAAATGATTTAAGAATCCTCTTGCTTCTTTTCTTTGTTATTCATCATTATTTTTGAAATTCAGCTTGGATTGGGGATTTCCAACACACACAACATTATGAAAGTAAGTGTTGTTCCTTGATTTAAATGGCAACACCAAATTCCAACCTTGACAATTGAGAGTTAAGAAGTATGTTTTGCAAGTAGATGCAGTGATGACCACAGGTTGTTCTTGCCTTGCCCAAGACAGACAGCATATTTTGCAAAATATATTTTTGTTTGTTTAATAAGCTTTCTGAGGCAGCTGAGCTTCCTCGAAGAGAGTGCATTTTTAAATTTGTTTAAAAATGCAACTCCATCCTAGAAGATCAAGTTTTCTGCAGGCCACCTGAGTAGCCTATCAGGGAGTCAGAGATATACAAACCTGACTTCAGGTGATACAACAGTTACAGTGGAGGTTATGTAAAGGATAACCTCCTGGTCTGGAGATGGTTAGTTTTAAACTTTATTTCTGGTGCATAAGGGACTTGGTTTAGCCAAACGTTTGCAATATCAGTATGAGGGAGTTGATACACCTCAAAAGATCAGATATTTGTTTGCCCATCACTAATTCCAACAGAGAAATAACACAGCATTATGGAAGATATATAGAATCCATGAGAACTCAGTACAGTCCCAGAACATTCTGTGAAAGTGGTGGGACGAAAAGGCTAAATGCTCATTTAAATCTTTTGAATCATAAAATCTCCAGGATCAGGTAAGACCTGTCAAATCTTTTTCAAAGGCCTGGTCTACACTGGTGAGGGGGGATCGATCTAAGTTATGCAACTTCAGCTATGTGAATAACGTAGCTGAAGTCGACGTACTTAGATTTAATTACAACGGTGTCTTTGCTATGGTAAGTCGACTGCTGACACTCTCTCGTCGACTCCGCCTGTACCTCTCACTTGGTGGAGTACCAGAGTTGATGGGAGAGCGCTTGGCGGTCGATTTATCGCATCTAGACTAGACACGATAAATTGACCCCTGCTGGATTGATCTCTGCCTATTGATCCAGCAGGTTATGTAGACAAGCCTTAAGTGTCTCACAAGAAACCCTCTCCTGCAATATGGAGCAGCAGAAGTTTCTTGCTAAACAAGCTTGTGCTTGTAAAACAATGCTGGTGTCAGCATTTGCTCTCAAGACAAGAATTTCAGCTTCTCTTTCAAGTTGCACAGAATACCTCTGAGGACACATGAATAATCTGATTCTTGACACTTTGTTACCCCTTTCCCATGTAACACTCAGTGCTTGATCCCCTAGTACAAATATCTACCTGTTGGCTTTTTTGTTACATAGTTGAATCATTCTATACTTTACACCAGTGGTCCCCAACGCAGTGCCCGTGGGCGCCAGGGTGCCTGCCGGGGCATTTATGTGCACCCACCTAGTGCCCAGCAGGGGAGAGAAGCTGCAGCCCCACGCCTGCTGGGGACAGAGAACTCAGGGCTGCAGGCTGCAGGCGCTGGTGTTCTCTGTCCCTGGCAGGTGTGGGGCTGCGGCTTCTCTCCAGCTTCTCCGGGGCTGCAAGCTGCGGGCACCAGTGTTCTCGGTCCCTGGCAGGCATGGAGCTGCGGCTTAAGCCAGAGAGAAGCCACATCCCCACGCCTGCCAGGGACAGAGAACTCCGGGGCTGCAGGCTGCGGGTGTCGGTGTTCTCTGTCCTCCCAGCTTCTCTCTGCACTGCCCAGAACTGGCGCCAAAAAAACCCCAAAAACAAAAAAAAAATGCTCCAACTCTGCAGAATGGATGGAATGCCATCCTGTAGCATGTGCTGCCCCAGGCACGTGCTTGCTCCACTGGTGCCTGGAGCTGGCCCTGTATGTGAGTAATTGTTGGCGCCCGCCACACTCTTCTGAAAACATGAATGTGCTACTTTAAACAGTCAAGACTACTCTCCAAGGAGTGGAAGACTTGTTATTTCAGACCCAGTATTGCAGTGATTGACTTAGGTGGTTTTTGAATAAAATTCAAGGTGCCAGTAGCAGTCAGCGCTTCGTAAATGTCTGGATTTTCAGTTTTCTACTGAAACGGAACTCACTCCAAAGCACTGAGACTTTACTGTTTCTTGCTTGTGACCTAACATTTGTTCAAGTACGTACTCTGGTATCTAGCAAAGTCCAGCCATCACAAACTGTTTAAAAAGAAAAATAATAAAGGATAGAGGCAGTGGAACAAGGAGCTTGGGAAGTTTGTCCAATAATATCAGAGATAAGCAGTTTCGATTTTAATTTTATAGCTTTCAATATTTTTTTTCTGAATTGAGGAATGAATGCTGTGTATTTCTATCATTTTCCTTGATTTGCTATTCTTGCTTTTCACTCAGTTCTCTTGAATCTTATTGATTCCTACATTAAGAGTTTGAGACCTTTTTTCACCTCTTCCTTATGGCCTCTGCAATTTGATTTCTAAAAATCAATATACTGTAAATAGAGATGTTACTATTCCCTGCTTGCCAAATTTGAAAAAACCCGAAGCAAATCAAAATTCTGACAGAGAATGAGTAAAACTTACTGAAGAATGTTACAAGGACAGCCAAATGTTTTCAGCATACCAGAATAGGGCTAGGATAACAAATTATGTAAACTGTAAAACTGGTGGGGAAAAAACTTTGACAGAACCATTTTCCACTGGAAAATGCAGTTTTATTGAAATTCAAATGCTTCACAAAACCATGTTGATTTTCCTTAAATTTTGTTTTGGAAAACACTGTAAAAACATCCCAATTCAACATGTGTGAAGTATTTCACTTTTTCATTTTGAAACTACTTTTTGTTTAAATTTTTATTTTGTATTATATATTATAATTTTAAAATTAAAATTGAAATGAAGCATTTTGAGCATTCTGAACCTGATTTGTTTTTGAGAATTTAGCATTTTTCAAGTTTTGTTCTGAATTGGAACAAACACAAATTGCAAATCTCAAATCCTTCATGAAAGGGAATTTTTGTCCTCTGCTCCATTGTGTAGTACACAGCATTTGTCATTCCTGTTTTAGGAGATGTATATTTGGTTGCAGGCTCTATACTTTGTTTTTGACAGTTCAGAAATTTAGTATTTAGACTGTTAAATTAACATTGAGCATCTATCATATAATGATTGGAAACCTTGTAAATATGAAAAACAAAAACAAAACCCACTCCCTCATACTATACAAAAAGAAAGCATCCTGTCTTCTGCAGATTCAGGGGAAGCTCTGCTGTCCTAGTGCCAAAGGAAGAGAGGTTTCTAGTTTAGAATAAAAATCATATTAACCCAGGTTTTTAATATATTATTTTATCTCCTATGTAGGGGGATGTTCAAGGTTTTTTAAAATAGAAATAGACTTAAAAATAACTAGCAAAAGTAGCTGCTGGATTGCCCATGGAATCAATAGTGAACATTGTGCAAATCAGAAACCTTAACTCAAGTTATCTGAGCATTCAGGTAAGCCAGATTGCAATCAATTTTGACTCATATGTTGACAGTGCAAAGCGGGGATAACTATGTGGTTGGGGATAAATGGACTTTGATTACCTTGGATCCATTTACTGGTTCAGGAAGACTATGCACAGGGCTGGATTAACCCATCTCTGGATCCTAGGCAAACATTCACTTCTGGGGCCCCGCTTCAAATATGAATAACAACAAACAGACAATAAATGGAAAGAAGGGGAAAATACATTTGCATGATGTTCCCTCCCATACATTTCACCGTAGTAAATTCCCATCCCAGCCTGTTCACTTCCTTCTCCAGCAGCAATAAGTGGTTTCTTTACCAAGTGCTATCCTCTATCCTTTGCTTTGTTGGGAATGGCAAAGTGAGTCTCTGCTGTGTGTCTGGCTCTGCCCACTCATCCACTGGTGCAGATGTGTGTGCTTATTGAAAGAAGGTCACTTACTTAAGTGAGAGGTAGTGTGATCTTGCATATGAGGTCATAGCACCACTTGAATTTGCTCAGCTGCTCCTCTGTCATGAAGAAGAAAACCCTGAGACAAATTTGAGTGGTTCTCTGAGTGCAACCACATTTGCTAGGTGGCAACACTAGTCACTCAAGTAAGGGACCTTCTTTGTTTGTTTGTTTGTTTTTTAATAATCACCCTTCCTCTCCAGAATATAGGACCTATGCAAGTACCTAATTTGCTTATGAGTTAATTTAGCCCTAGTTATGCATACCCACAGTCTAACAAAAAAAAAAAGGACCTCAGTCATATATTGAGTTTAGTTAGTGTTCTGACTCTAGTACATAGTTGAATTAATTCCTGATTAAAAAAAAATCCTTCCCATAGTTCTCAAAATTCATTGAGGAGACTGAGAAGGGTTCAACCGTTGATTGTTACCCTTCCCAGAATCTCTGCAGTGTATTCGGTTAGAATCATTTACTATTTTCAAAACAGCTTGCAATTTGATTATTTGATTTAGATTATAAATCGTTTCCTAGCTCCTGTTACGAGCTCATCGGGGTTCCGGCTGGTCCATAATGTGTTATGATTTTTTTTTCAGGCCTCCCTTGTGTACCCCATTTTAGGAACTCAGCTGTTAAGTATAGTAATAGTTGCTTAGATTAATATAAGAATATTACTTTTAGAGACCATGGCCATTTGTTTAAGTCTTCTGGTTCTTCACATACCCCAACAATTACTAAGATTAAGGACTTTTGCTATTGTTTTTTCAGTTTCAGAGTATTTTTTCCCCCAGTACAATGAAGAAGAAGGTATATACTTAAAATTAACATACTTGCATGTTACAGAACCATCAGAGATACGCCACTGCTAGTGTGCAGGGTATAAGAAATGATCTTATGAGGATATTAAAAAAATTACAAAAGAGAGAGAAGGAGCATCAAAAAATATAGAGTGCTCTGTGCAGACAGGAAGGACATTGGAAGAATGAGTGTCCTAACAGGAGGGGCAGCAGTGGTATTAAAAATGACCAAATCTATAAATTTAAAATAAATCCCACATTGGTCAGCCCAGGCAGAGTTGGTGGCAAATGGGCACAGGAAAGATTCTTATTTATATACAAACAGTCGTTATGCTTATATGGGTGTGCATGCTCCGGCACCTTATGGAAGGAAAAAGGATTCATTAGCCAGCAGCCAAAAAGATAGCACATGGAGGCCTTTTAAACCTTACTAGCTCTATCTCTAATGCCCAAGTTGCTTGCTGTAATCCACGTGCTGCTCACGTGCTCACGGCAAAACCCAAAAATAAAAAAACAATCAATTAGCTAATAAAGCACTGTCCCAACCCCACAGTATACTCTGAAGAAAACACAATATGCAGCATAGAAACCCTTCGACTGTTACATAAGAAAGGGCATATGGGATCACAGCTATTCAACACTTGCCCAATTTGCCAACAAACAAATCAGAAAGGGGAGAACCTCCAGCCCGAAAGTATTTACTTGTCTTTGTTGACCAACTAACTGGTTGGGTGAATGTTTAAATAATCCCCGATACCATGTACCAGGGTTATTAATTCTATCATCAGTAGTCACTTTATTTCAAGGTGACACAAGAAGTCTCTCAAAGCCTTAGCATCATGGAACTTTCATACAGCTTGGCACTTTGATCCTAATACTATTTAATATTTGTTATTAGTTATGTAAGCAGGTCATGGATCATGTAGCAATAGCATCATTTCCTAGAACAACCAAGCACATTCCCAAAACAGACAACTAAGCACAAATTATATTATTTATCAATCCCACAATAACTAGGTTACTTTAGGTCAGTGGTTCTCAAACTTTTGAACTGGTGACCCCTTTCACAAAGCATGTTTCTGAGTGTTACCCCCCCCTCCCCTTATAAGTTAAAAACACTTTTTGATATATGTAACGCCATTATAAATACTGGAGGCAAAGCAGGGTTTGGGGTAAAGGCTAACACCTCGCCAGCCCTCCATATTATAATCTTGTGATCCCCTGAGACGTCCTCACCCCCAGTTTGAGAACCTGTGCTTTAGGTGGTGTCTTATCTCAGAAGAATTATTCCTTTATATCTTCTCTCTTGGGAATTTCATTGTCTAGAGAAGAACCGACTAATTAGTCACCTATAAGTCCTAAGATCTGAGGTGCTTGCAAGATACTTTCTGAGACAAACGTTTGTTTTCCACATCATGAGGAAAGAAGTTCAGACTTCCATCAGAAACATCCCTTGGTTGGATCAAAATATTTCTACTCTTCATTAGTGTCAGTTAAGGAGGACCATACAGGTGTTGGCCATGACCTGAAGAAAATGGATGAGTAAGAGGATTTTTGTTTGCTTTTTAACCCTAATTTACAGTTTGGTGGTGGGAGAGAAGGAGGCATAAATGTACCAACAAACTATATATTGGTATGTAGAAAGGCAGGTGCTTGAATAAACAAGTGGATAGTCTGCAAATGTTTTTTGGGTCTAATTGAAAATGTGGGACTTATAATAGTGGAAGCTCTTTGGAAAGATGGGATCAATTAGATCTTATTTATATCAATGTATCCTACAGTGGTGCTTCCAAAAGTTTTAAAAGTCAGGCCTTGTCTACACTGGCAAGTTTCTGCTCAGTAAAGCAGCTTTCTGTGTTGTAATTCCTGAGGCGTACACACTGCCAAGCCACTTAGTGTGCAGAAACTGCTCAGTTGCAGCGCTGTAAAAAAACCACCCCGACAAGAGGCGTACAGCTTTCTGTGCCAGAGCTACAGTGCCAGTGTAGATACCCTGGTCAATTACAGTGCTGTGATTGGCCTCCAGGGGGTTGACCCACAATGCCTGTTCTCACCTCTCTGGTCATCGGTTTGAACTCTACTGCCCTGCCCTCAGGTGACCAACTGTGAGCCCCACCCCTTAAATTACTTGGGAATTTTGAAAGTCCCCTTCCTGGTTGCTTGGTCACATGTGCAGTGGTCTCAGCACATCTCTCCAGGTGACCATGCCTGTTCCATGCACCAGGTGATCCCCCGTTTGGAGCAATGCCAGGCTGCTGGATGGACACAGCACCAGAGTGGTGGTTTGCCTCCCGTGCCTTGTGGTAGGCATTCTGCAGCTCCTTCACTTTGACCCTATACTGCAGTGTGCCCCAGTCATGGCATGCATAGTGAAATTTGTCCATAGATATCATAATTCCTACAACTGGACACAGCTGGGACTGGATAACCTCCTCTCCCCAAATGCTGATGAGGTCCAGCAGCCTGAATGTGATATTTGGTGGTGCAATACTACTGCGAAGGCCACTATGGGTACTTTCTGGGTGGCTCACATGCCAGTTGAGAGTGGACCAGGCCAGGAGGAGGAAATCTTGGATGAGGATGTGGAGTGGGAGGGGGACCCAGAGGCGGAGGATGACTTGGAGATCAGAGGTGCGTGCAGCCAGAAGCTCTTCTCCGGAGGAGGCTAGCCTGTCACAGCTGTTGGAGCCTGGTGAAGTACAAACAGGAGAGGAGGCCTCTGGTAAGTGGCTTTGATTTTGGGAATCGCTGAAGCAAGTTGTTGGGGGCAGGAGGGTTACAGAAAGCAGGCTTGTAACTGTATGATGCACATACCACCACATGCCTCGTCTGAGTGGCGGAACAGGGTGTTGATTGACTCCCTCACTTCACAGGAACCTGCCTCAGAGATCTCCAGGAAACTCTCAGAGTTACTGGGCAATCCACTGCCACCAGTTCTTTGGCAGAGTTGCTTTGTTTTTTACCCCATGAACAGTAACTTTCCCATGCCACACTGCCTTCACAGGGGAGATGGGACCATTGCTACACACAGACGAGCTACATAAGGCCCAGGGCAGAAGCCGCAGTCTTGGAGAAGACCCTTCCTTGATTCCTTGCTTACCTTTAGCAGCGAGATATCTTCCATAATGAACACAGCCTGTGGAAAATGTGGGGACAGGAATGACTATAAGCCCCCCACCCCTCTACACCGCTGGCTCTTCCAGCAGCTCCCATTGTCCCGGAGCAGCGATCTACAGCCAGTGGGAGCTGCGATCGGCCGGACCTGGGGACGGGGCAAGTAAACACACTGGCCCGACCCACCAGGGGTTTTCCCTACACAAGCGGAGACCCCTGTCTGAGAAACCCTGTGTAAAAGGTTGTGTTTTGGCATCACAGATATGACCTTGGAAGCCCAGCCTCCCTCTTTGTTGTTGCCGGCTGAACGGCTGCACAGGATTAGAAAACAGCCACGAAGAACTAAGGAGGCATTTCTGTGTGATGTCATGATGCACTCCGCGGCCGAAATACAAGAATTGAAGGAGTGGCTGCACAGCAAGAACAGGGACCGAAAGGAGAATGTGGCATTCCAGAACAAAGCCATGGCACGGCTCTTTAACGTTATGGAGCGCCAAGTGGACTCCAGGCGCTACTAGTTCTTCAAACCGAGCAGCTCCGCACCCGCCCTCCCCTGCAGCTACTGTCACAAAACTCTTTCTCATGGGCCCCCCAGACACTGCCAACACACTCTTATTAACCTCCTGGCTCCAGTCTGTACCTGGTGCATTCCACTCCTGCCCCGTCACAGTCCAGCACTGCGGACTCCCAGTACCTACTGCACTCAACACCCATCCCTCTGCAGTTTAGCCCTGCTGAAATAGAGTACCCGCTGCACTGTAATCGAAAGGAAATGGTTGGATACGATACCTGGACATACACAAATCTTTAACCATCCCAGGACCCCACCTCCTCCTGGGACCCTCCCTTCCCCAATCCCTCTCAGTGCTGATACGTTTTTTTGTTTGTCTCTTCTGGTTGTTGCTTTTTAATAAAATAATTGTTATGGTTTGAAAGCAATCTTTTTTACATTAATTGAAAGCAAACCCTTCAAAGCAACAGGAAATTTTCTTAAACCTTCATAGTGCATCGTCTGCACCAATCACAATCACCTCCTAGCATTACCAGCACTGCACTCCCAAGCATAGCAACAAATATTAGTGGCTTTCAGCTTCAAATTGCTGCCTCAAGGCATCCCTGATCCTTATGGTCCCACGCTGCACCCCTCTAATAGCCCTGGTCTCTGGCTGTTCTAATGCAGCTCCCAGCTGCTGAAAGTCAATGGTCCAGCCCTGGGTGCAGCTGTCACCCTTTCCTTCACAAATATTATGAAGCGTACAACACGCAGCTATAGGATAGGAATATTGTCATCAGCCAGGTCCAGCGTCCTATATAGGCAGCACCAGTGAGCCTTTAAACAGCCAAAAGCACACTCAACAGTCATTCTGCATTTGCTCAACCTGTTGTTGAACAGCCCCTTGCTGCTGTCAAGGTGCCCCATGTATGGCTTCATAAGCCACGGCATTAAGGGGTAGCCAGGGTCTCCCAGGATCACAATGGGTATTTTGACTTCCCCTGTGGTGATCTTCTAGTCTGGGAAGAAAGTCTCTGCTTGCAGCTTCCTGAACAAGCCAGTGTTCCGAAAGATGCGTGCATCATTCAAACAGAATATTGGTTCAATAGTGTGGGATCCATTCCTGTAGACCGAAGAGGCAGAGCAAAGCGCACAGTACACAAACCATTGAAAGATGGCGCCAAATGCAAACTGAAGCACAGGAATTTCTGGGATGCGAAGCAATGCATCACAGGGCCTTGGGATGGGACCCAAGATGCCCCACGGCCCCCTCTGCCTTCCCACAATTCTTAGCAGCAGAAGAGGAAGAGATTCTCTGTGGGATAGCTGCCCAGAGTGCACTGCTCTGAATACAGCTGCAAGTGTCGCAAGTGTGAACACGCTCCCAGGCAGCTGACAGTGTGAACACACAACAGCAGTTTCCCTTCAGTGCTCTCTGAGCGGTGCTGTAACTGCCAGCGCTGAAACTCTGCCAGTGTAGACGTGCCCTCAGTATTTAGTAGACAGTCTAACCAAGCTTTATGCTCCCAACTTAAACTTGTAGAAGGGAGGCAGGCTTGAATTTCACAGGCTCTGGCAAGACCTTTTCCTTTGGTGAATGCCAAGGGATACAAGACTACATACAGAGAGCTGTACTTCCAGGAAATTGGCTTGCCTCTTCCAACTACTCCTGGCCTCAAACCACAAAATCCGTCAAGATATATGACTGAAAGTCTGAGGATGCATGTTGCTTGTCACAACTGTATTGGCTTCAAGTTTCCTTTGAAAAGAGAGTGCTATACATGAAATGCAACTTTTGAAGGTTCTGAAGGTGGCAAAGGAAGCTTTAAGTGGCAAGAGAGTCTATTATATTATATCTGACATTATTTATCAATGGTATAAAGCAAGAAATCTGGGGACGGACATCTTCTGGTTTCTTTTAGTTCTGACTTCAGTCCTTCAATAGTCTGAATCATCAATCTCTCTCTCCTTGGCTTAAAGAAAGCATCCTTAGAGAAGGATATTGTGGCCAGCAATTTTATGTGCAGCCAAATCTAAAGTATGAAGGGAAGATGATGTAGATCGTTGCTGGTCGATGAGTTAAGGGCAGATTTTAGGACTTAACTAGTGTTTTTGCTTTTGTTGCTTTCTATCAACACCTTTATCTTTACTTAGTGCTTTATGATTTAATACTGCATATACAGTATTTGTGAAATCTCAAGGCAGCCACAACATTGTTCAGGGAAGTTTTGCTAGAGCCTTTAGGCCAGTGGTTCTCAAACTTGGGCCGCTGTTTGTTCAGGTTCGGCAGATCACAGCTCCCACTGGCTGCAGTTCGCTGCTGTAGGCCAATGGGGGCTGTGGGAAGGCTGGCCAGCATGTCCCTCGGCCCGCACCGCTTCCTGCAGCCCCTATTTCCCTGGAGCCGCCATCAGCCGAACCTGCAGATGCGGCAGGTAAACAAACCAGCCCGGCTTTCCCTGAATAAGTGGCAGTCCAAGTTTGAGAAACACTGATTTAGGCTACATATCTGCTGAACATTTCTGCAAAAGTAATCATTGAAGCTGGTTTGTTGCTAAATGGGAGTATTTAAAAATAACTGTGAAAAGGCTTCGGAGGTAAATGAAATTAGCAAAACCAATCATGTTGTCTTCCAGTGGGACAAGAGTGGGAGAGGGGAGATTGTGGGAGCAGTAAATAATTTTATGGAGTGTTTAAGGTATCTGTAACAGGGTGCTTGCTCTTGGGTTGGAGAGCCTGGGGCTAAAGAAGATGAGCTCCACGTGAGGGGAATCAGATAATTTCAAACGTAGAAGGCAGCAGAAAGGGGTGGGGTGGTTGAGAGAAGCTCAGGAATTAGGAGATACTAACACCAAAAGGAAGCAGGGCTGAACTCCACTCAGATGGAGCAGTCTGACAGTGGAAGAGCTCTGAATGTGGCTGAAGAACTGGAAATAAGTATGAACTCTTGAACTGTGATTTTGGACTTTGTCTTGGGCACATTGAGGATTGTTTGGCTTATTTTATGAATAAGGACTCTGAGATCTAGGTGAACTTTATTTGATATTAAACCAGCCCAGGAAGTCTCTGGTGTGGCTCACAGCAGCCCGATTTGGAGTGCTTAAAGGGCCCAGAAGAAGGGGCTGGGGGCTAATGGGGCAGAGTGCCTGTAAAGTGGAGGCGCTGCTTCCAGCAGTTCCCATTGGCCCGGAGCGCGATCGGCCGGACCTGCGGACGGGGCAGGTAAATGCTCCGGCCCGGCCCGCCAGGGGCTTTCCCTACACAAGCAGCGACCCCTGTTTGAGAAATCTTGCTGTAAAGTAATCTGTGCCCCTGAAGGAGCTCTCAGTAAGTGACCAGTGCTACAGAATCATTACAGTCTAATGTTATATTTATTCTATATTTAGCAAGTAATTTCTTCGGATTTGGGGCTAATGTAAAATAATTCAGACAACACTGCTATGTTTTGTAGTTTAGGTGTTTCCTGTATTTTGTCTTAACATTTCCAATACTGTTGCCATAATATAAGAAAACTGGAACAATAAGCTCCAATGTAAAGCAGTTGCCCGTGCTTGATATCATTATCTATGGAGCTACTTATGCAATTTGTTAGTCTGTAGTGCCCCAAATAAATATTTTAATTAAAACCTGAAAAGATAGGTGGGGATATATTTTTCTAATAATAGAAAGAAGATCATATTCAAACTTACCTAATTTTGTCATAGCCTATTCATAGGCCTATGTATAGTCAGCCATAATTGCTATAAGATTCACATCTCAGACAAGATTTATATTTTTTTCACTGAAATACTGAATGAGTGATTATAGGGAGTATATTAGAAGCTGGTGTGAATTATTTAAGCTTCATTTTGGCTTTATATTTCAGATTTAATGATTCTTCTACCACTTGGTACTACATGGAGTACTGTCATAGTATTGCTTAGAGCTGCTTGAAATTTGTTGACAATTGTTTTCTTACTGGAAAATGTAACTTGAGGGCAATCAACTTTTTCCCACTGGAAAATGCTAATTTCAATAAAACTTTTTCCCCCTGATTGGGGTGGGGGAAAAGCGAAAACACCAGAAACCCAGGATTGCTTCTAATCAACCTTTGAAAATTAGAAAAATATAGTCTTCTTCCACCATTTACCAGTTAGAATAAGTAAATTAATATGAGAGTGGATTTTCCTGCACTTGTAAAACTTTCCCCCTGCCTCCTTCAAGTGGAAGAAAAGAGGTGGGGTTTGGTTTTTTTTTGGGGGGGTGGGTAGTTAGGGGAGGAAAAAGCAGGGAGAACTCCAAAAAGAAATGAAATGTGTCAGTTTTGAAAACTGAAACAAACAACACATTGGAAAGAAATGTTCATTTGGCTAAGAATCAACATTTCAAAATTGAATGAAATGTTGTCACCTGTTTCTAAATGTCCTTGCGATGGGGAGGGGGATGTAAATTACACATGGCAGTGACAGAATCATGGGGAACTGGAGAGCCCAATTAGCTCATTTGGTGGCCTGTGGAAGGCAGACAGGTAATTAAAGATTAGACACAGCTAGGGGAAACCAGACCTATGGGAAGGACTGCATGGCAATAGGGGGAGGAAAGTGAGGGGAGAGGTCTTTGGGAGTTTCCTCTCCCTGGGAAGAGAACCACAGTGGGCACTGTAGGAAGAAGGAGCTTGTGCCCTGGGACTGTTACAGAAGTGAGTGGGCAGTGCGGGAGGAGAAGGACTCCATAAGCAGCCCTAGGAGAAGAGAGACTTTAGGGAAAAAATCCTAAGGGTCAGTGGCTTAGGAAGAGCTAGGCCTTCAGGAAGAAAGAGCTTTTTTGTTGAACTCAGGATGGAAAGACTGAGCCCAGAAAGTGTGGAAAAGTTCTTGTTTCTTTGAGTTTGGACATCGGTACCCTCAGGCCTGCCTACAGCAATTCCGGGCCCTGGGGCAGAACAGTCAATGGGCCTGAGCTGCTGCCAGCTGCGCTGCTGGGCGTACTCTTCCGGCACGGCCAGGGCATCCATATGCATGCCTGGCTGCCTTCACCGCCACTGGCACCACCTCATGAGTGCCTAGGAGCCCTGCAGCCTGCCCAGGTGATTTTAAAAGGGCCCATGGATCCCAGCCACTACCGTAGTGGCCGGGGGCCCCCAGCCCTTTTAAATCGCCTGGGCCTCTGGGCAATAACCCACTTTGCTCCCCCATTGGTGGGCATGGGTACCCTGGAAGGGGTGGGGCTCTTCATGTGGTATGGCCAGAGGGTCAGGTCACCACACAGTTGACCCAAGGCTGGAGGAGGGTGTGTCAGAGGGGCTGCAATGCTGGTTCTAATCACAAGGAGGGGCTCTGGCATGGTGAGTCTGACAGATCTCTGGAAAACTGAAATTGGGGAAAATTTCAAATGGGAATTTTTCCTGTGGATAATTAAATGGGGAAAAGTATTATTTCCCTGACTAGCTCTAGTCTTTTATCGAATGAAGGTGTAGGCAAAACAGGGCTAAGACTTAAAACACAATTTGAAACATTCTTAACTATGGAAGGTTCTTTGTACTTTAGTCAAATCCTATTCTTGGATGGTTACATGGCTTCCATTGAAGACAATGGGAGCCAAAAGCAGAATCTGATCTATAATGTGTCTCCCGTGCAGCATCAGTAACATTAACAAAGTTTAATAAACTGAATCTAATCTATTTCTGTGACAAATGCACATTAGCGTGTTACATTTTGAAGAATAGTAGAGAAATATACTGTGTATCAGGAACAGATTCTACAGGTATATAATAGGATAGTCATAAAATAATGAGGGACTTGAATTAAGTTAGAATATGGCCATTGCACCATTTTCATATGCACATTGTACTAGACCTGCACAGACACAGACATAGCTCTCACTGTACATTTGGGTATACATTACTCTTTACTGTGAGCCTCATTAATGGTTACATGTATTGCTTATGTGAAGAAACTATCCCCTATAACAGATATGCCCGCTTCAAAGAAAAAAAGAGAGCACTTTCTTATTTCAATAGAGGGATTTATTCTGAATCCAATGGTACAGATGTTTGCTGTTTGACACAGGTGTAACGTCTAGAACATACAACTGGATCTGAAAAATCAATGTTTTATTGAAATAGAAGGGTTCGGTTTTCAATATGTGAAAATTTTTCTAGACTCTCAGAGAAACTTGAAGTTAGGCTATAAATACTCATTGCTGACTTGTATGAACTAATCATCAGCAAAACTTACTAGAATGTTACCTTCATAGGAAACCCCAGATTGCCTTCTTGGCCAAAGAAAGCTGCTGTCCTTTAAAATGAATACAGATATAATCTGAAATACCGGCAGCCACAGAGAGATGCATATACCACTTTACTTGGCTGATACCAGTCTAGTAGTACCCAGACTGATAAGCCAGACAGGGTAACCTCTCCTCACCAGTATCCTGAATCTTGGTCTGACCAGTGGATTGGACGCTCATGTCAGGGTCCCCTCCCCCCACTCTGAACTCTAGGGTACAATGTGGGGACCCACATGAAAGACTCCCTAAGCTTATTTCTACCACCTTAGGTTAAAAACTCCCCAAGGCACAAATTCTCCCTTGTACCTTGAATTAGGTAATGCTGCCACCACCAAGTGATTAGACAAAACTCAGCAAAAGGACCACTTGGAGTTCCTACTCCCCCCTAATATTCCCCCAAGTCCTACACCCCCTTTCCTGGGGAGGCTTGGGAATAAACCAGATGAGCACAGACCACCCTTGGTGTTTTTAGGACACTAAAAAGCCAATCAGAGTCTTAAAAAACCCCCAGAACTTTGTTAGAAAGAAAAAAGGGTAAAAGAAGCACCTTTGTAAAATTAGAATGGAAGATAATCTCACAGGGCAATCTGATTCAAATCACTGAGGATTTCCCTCTGGGCAAAACTTTAAAATTACAAATGGAAAAAGAAAACCAGGAATATACCTACCTCTCAGCACAGAGAAAATCACAATACAAAATAAAAGTAAGCTAACACATTCTCTTGCTAGTACTTACTAATTCTAATGGAGTTGGATTGCTTGCTTTCTTGATCTGTCTCCAGCAAGCACCCAGAACAGACAGACACGGAACAGACAAAATGAAGCCTCCCTCCTCCCGCCCCAGATTTGAAAGTATCTTGTCCCCTTATTGGTCCTTTTGGTCAGGTGCCAGCGAGGTTACCTGAGCTTCTTAACCCTTTCCAAGTAAAAGGATTTTGTGCCTCTTGACAAGAGGGATTTTATAGTACTGTATACAGGAAGGTTGTTACCCTTCGCTTTATATTTATGACAGCTCACTATGTTGCCCAGGCTCAGCAAGTGGAGCACCAATCACATGACCGTTCCCTACACAGTTAAAGAGTGCTGAGCAAACAGTGGAGCAAAAGATGCTGGGCTGGGCGGATCAATATCCCAGTACACTTTACATGGTAGAGAGGGCCATAATAGCGTGACAGAGTAGGGTGAAGGGGTGTGAGGTCTGAGAAGTAAATAGCAGACTTTGTTTATCCAGTCTAAAAAGCTGGATATGCTACTGGCTTTCTCTTTTAACTTGTTCCTAAATTATATAAATTGATCTATAGTCCCAAGAATAGTTATGGGTGAGTAAAATAGAGCTGATATTTGCTCTATTGTATTTCTTATATGGGATCAGATGGACCTAGCAAATGCAACCTCTCCCAGCTCAGTCATTAGGTGAGTGTTAACAATGTAGCTAGGAACATGTAAAAACAGCATTAAAGGCAATGGTTTTTTTTTTTCTGCATGTAGTGGAAGAATGTGAGCATGCTTGTCTGGACTGAGATAGACATTGGATCTTGGGTTCCTGATAGCCTGACCGTACCCTGGGAGTTTTGTATGTGTGGCGGGGGGTGGGGTTGGAGTAAGCAGACCCAGGAACCAAGCAGATTGGGTAAAGGGTAAATCTTAAGAAATAGAAAGAAAGGAACTGACTCTGGCTACAGGTGTGGAGAACTGTACATGGTAGATGGAGTTCTGAAGACAGATTTTCTCTGATGGAGCTTTGCTGCTGCTGTTGCTATCTTTGTTAAAGGTTGAACAGGAACGCAGTACATATTGTGAATAAAATAGCCCAGGAGGAAATATCCTGAGTCTGTTTCATTTGCTTCTCTTCCAGTGAGGCCTCAACCTACTCAAAATCCCAAAACTCTTAGAAGCTGGAACTCCTGATAATTATGTATTTTATTTATTTAAGCACCTTGTGGCTGATGGGCTCCTTCAGTCTGCATGGGAGACCTTCCTCTGTTTTCTGACAATGGGAAAGTCACTTGGCAAGTGCTCTGAATAGCAGTGGTCACATTGAAAACAGTGGCATGAGAAGGCTTATCCTACCTGTCTGTGGTAATTTATCAGATGTATTGAAAGCTTTTATAGCAGCAGAGGAAAGAGAATATTTTCCTTTGATTTTTTGTGGTCCATGATGAAGATTAAAAAGAAATAAATGTCGTGACTTAGAAATGAAAAGAATTTCCTAAGTGCTATTTATAAAGCAATCAGAACATATTGGTAATGCTTTTGATCCAATTGTCATCACATCTGATGTTTGGGGGTTGTTTTTTGCTTTTTGCTTTTTTATTTTTTTATTTTTAAATCTCACTACTTATTTCTAGGATGCTACCAGTGTTACATATAACTGGTTTGTGAATGTGTACAAAGCATAAGAACATACATCTAAATCGATATGGATAAAGAACTATCTGATTGTAAGATGCTTTTTTTTTCTTGTTTTTTATACTGCAAGTCTGGTAGAACCATGGAGACATTTTTATACTATTAACACTCCATCTCTGCTTTTCTGAGCTGAGACTGTGGAACACATTGCAAACAAATTTGTGATGTGTATTGTTGAGCACAGCAGCCTGCAATCATTTATTTCATATTCCCTCTGACCTTGTCAAGGTAATTCAAAGAGAGATACCAGCCCTGGACCGATAAGACCTTACCTTCAAGAATGTGTTCTCAAAGTGTATTTGTTTTGTTCTTCTGTAGGTGAGTGTAAAAGGTGGGTGAGAGAGTAATGGTGCTTGCTGACTAAACAGTAAAACTTGTAGCAGTGTAGTGTGTGTTAGGGATAATATACAGATATATAATTACAAGAACTGTGTGACCAATGCACCAAACCCAGCAATTGCTCAGGGCCATGGAATATGACAGCAAACACTGCACTGTAGCAAATGCAGCTTTCAAATTTAAACAAATGAGATTCCATTTTCGACAATGACGTGTCCTGCATTTATTTTAAACAGCCAGTCTCTCATGCTACTTTATCCAATATCCTCTATCTGGAATGCATAGATTTTAAAATTAGCTGTGGTCTGTATCCTTTCTCTGTCAAATCATCCTTTTGAAGTACTTCACAAAACACAGTGCCCTTTATTTTCCAGTGCATCTTCAGTGGCTTTGCTTGTCTTTGAGAATGAGCTTTGCTTCAAGCAGAATCAGTCAAAGCCTCAATCCAATATTCAGTCAAATCCTATTGGGGAAGAATGGGATCAAAATCAGAGTTTGGAAGGACAGCTATACCTGTTTGCATAGTTATGCCTGAATAATGCTACTGGTTTACCACTCTAGAGTGGAGAATGGAAAAATTGGTCCTTTTTTTTTTATTGATTCAGAACATAACTTCTTCAAAAAAAAATAGTCCATACAGTAGATAATTTAAAAATAACTTTGGGTCGGCTAGTGTTCCCCATAATAGCAAAATGCAGACCTATTAAGTGAGAAATTATTGCTTTTCTTTCTATGAAGTATGCCTATGTCTTGTTTTTTTCATCCTGTATAATCTCTTTCCAGTCTATCTTTTAAAAACTAGCTCATCTTTAGTATAGTAGATAGTAAATATTTCAGGCACAGATGAAAACCACTGAGAGACTCAGGGAAAGCTAACCATTCTTAGAATTTTATGTTTATTTTTTTTTTGGTAGTTCCAGAATTGCATCTTTAAGATTGAATACCAGTCCATTCCCCTGGTATTGATTTATTTCCTGCAAAAACAAGCCAGATTGGATGTCTGCACTGGTGTTTTTTAAATATAGGCTCTAATGTTCCCAGGTCCCACTCACCCAATCTGAAGCAGGTGTTATGCTTAAACAAAGCACACAAGATCTTTTATAGGGGAGAAGGCAACATGCCACATTTATTGAGAATACAGCAGTTAGCATATGCTTTTCAGTCACACACACACATGCACACACAATGCACACAGTCCCACTATTCGATGTTTATAGTTACCAGTCTGGATCAATCTAGTGGCTAGCCAGATTGGTTGCAGAGGGGAGCCGGGCTCTGCTGGTTGCGATCCGATGCTCCTGGAGTAGTGGCAAGATGAACCCAAAGCCCCATAGCAAAGCACCCTGTTCTTATAGTCTTTTTTCTCCGTTGAAGTCTATGGATTTTGCTCTGTTAGTTTATGACCGGTTACTCCTTAAATGGTGTTATCTTTTGATGTTAACATTCCAAAACACCTCCAAGAGGGTCATCCTGTCCCAAATTTGATTTAATCAATTGTCTTTAGGGGTGCCAGCCTCCACCTCAGGGTCGTCAATCTGCCCTTCCTCAACCATGGTTGTGCATCGATGGTTCTCTGGCATCAATAAGTCTTGATAAGTCTCTTCGCTCCTGCTTTCTTGACCATCTGGTTAACAATGGCCTTCACACCTTATTTTTTCCTGATGCATGCATTCCTCATTCACACAGTCTTTTACAGAGACCTTTGAGAATACAAACAGCAGTATTTTATATCGAGCAAAAAGACATTGTAAATTAAACCTTGCTAAATTTTATAACCAAAACAATTCACATTGAGGCCCAGGCCTTCAATGTTCCTCTAATCTTCTTACCATAGACACAATACAGGATCCTGTCTCTTACTAACTAAACCTTAAAACAAAGAACTAAAAGGGCCCAATTTGTAATGCATATGGGAAACAGAATCCCATAGTCCCAGAGGGTCATTCCTTTCTGCTATTCAAAAAGGGTGGCTGGCAGGATGAAATCAAATCATGCATTAATTCTCATAGTAGAATTATAAAATACTGCTCCTACACAGAGTCCTGCTCATTTTGCCCCTCAGAGACTGCTGTGTTAATATTGAATGGCACACTTACAGACAATACAGTGAGCAGTTATAGGGGAGACTGTTTCATCTGACTCTGGGAAAGAGAGTACATTTTGCGTGAAGTGGAGATGGAAGCCAGGTAGTAATTACTCTCAGCTGTGGAGGAGGCAGTGTAGGTTCTATCAGTTTTACTTTCACTCTGTAAATGAGCACCTACATATCCCTTGGTTTTGGAATAAAGAGAAGCAGCATCTTCTGTCCTACTCTACAATTGTGACAACTGGTAGTCACTTCAGAAGTAAGGGGGGATATGCTCTCCCAGTGGGCAGCAACTAAAGGATATGGCTTTCCTTTAAATACACTGTGGGTGACTCTTGAGGAACACACTTTTTGCTATAACCCATACCTGTCTAAAGCCAAAACTCCTCGCATCATTTAGATATGTGATGCAGTTCAGTATTTTCTATGTAATACTGCATGTGACAAGATAAAGTGCAGTGCTGCTGAAAGTTTTTGGAAGTGGCTGTTTTCTTTGGTGACATTGAGTAAACCTCTCATAAATACTGAAGAAAACCATTGTTGCTTATACAGTACTTCCTTAAAGAGATTATAGATTCTCCTAAAAGCCCCGCAAATCTGGTCTCTTAAAATGTGTAGAACCTTATGAAAAAGGTGATTTCATTTAGTGCTCTAATTTCTGTAAGAATAGTGTCTTTGCCATGTCTTTGCAGTTTAAGATGACAATAACAAAATGACAGTTTAGGTTATGTACATATAGTTAACTATAGGTGCCATGTTTGCTCTGTTTACTAATCAAAATACTTTCATCCCCTCACTAAAAGCATGTATCCTTCCTACCTGCTTCATGTTCACACATTTTGACAATAAAATAGTGACAAACTGAGTGAATCTTAAATTACATTACCAGCTGCTATTTATTCATTTATGTCAATATTTTGTAAGTTTTATACAGCTACACTATAGCACTATAAACTTTCAAATTTGAAAGGTGACCACATATTACTGTGAATATACCACCATCATACTCATCACCACTATCATGTTTACCACTTCTGTTCTACTTCAACTTATAAACCATAATAAGAGAACTTTATTCATAATTAGTGATAGCAGCAGCAGCACACAATCAGTATATATATTTTTGAAGAAAATATTCAACTCTTAAGACAAACCAAAACCCAACCAATGGAGAGACCTGCAGTTATGTCTGAGTTGATTCTGTCTTGAATATTCCATGTGACTCTGTTGCCGGCACAAAAAGGCCTGAGGCTACAGCAACAGTGATTCGTTGCCCGGAGTGCCTCGCTCCAATTAGACACACCAGGGTGGAGAAGCAAAAAAAGAGTTTATTTGAGATCTCAAAGCACGTGCTCGGAGACACAGAAAGGTCTCAGATCAAGCACCTCCACCAAGCAGCTCTCTCTCTCTATATATGATTTTTTAGCTTAGCATGTCATGTATATTACCCCCCCCCTCCCCTCCTTCCCCCTTCCTCCTCCCCTTTCTAGTTCCCATCAAGCAGCAGCAGCAGCAGCAATTATATTGAGCTATATTGGTTAAAAATGGCAAAAAAAAAAACTAAAAACTTATTTTTTTTTCTTTGTTTATATTTTGTTCTCCCCTCTGTGCTCTTCAGGCAGCAGCAGGCAGTGCTGCTGTATCAGTGCAGCTGCTGCTGCACATTCTCTCATCATTCCCTTTCCATCTAGGTTAATTAAGGGGTTTAATTTAAACAAGGATGGACAGAGAGGCCCCTAATACAGGAGCCTACAGGGGCTTCATTTTTTCCCCCTCTTCAACTCTGAAATTATTCCAAGTCAATAAGATAGGAAGGAAGGTGACAGAAGCAAAATTTCCAGCTTAGAAGCATAGTTAAGGTCTGAGTTGGAATCTTGAGATGAACAATACCTGTCAGGAGAATTTCAGTCTTTAAAGTATTTAATATAAATTGCATCTTTCTAGCTTCTTTTGTTTTTAATAAGTTCAATTTACTAATGAAGAAATTGTATCTAAAAATAATGAAGCACAATTCCAACTTGCTGACAGTGAAATACCCAATTTCAATTGGTCTTCACCCTAGACAGCCATATTACCCAATCATTGCTAATAAGTAAGATATTTTAATTAAGGGTTATTGAATTAGCACAGCTTGGCTTGCATGTTGAATGATGTGCTTTGTAAATGAAGTGATATTTTACATTAATTGGTGCTAATTACCTCAGAACTGTTAACATTAATGTTTTAATTTTGTATGATGGTGACTGAAATTGTACATGAATTTCATGTACATCAATTGCTGTGGTAGTCTTGAATTATATAACTGCTGAGGATGGCAAGACTTTAAAATTTGTGAGACATAAGTATTCCAATGTACTTCTCCATATTCCTTGAATCTGCCAGATAGGGCTGGAAACAGATTTCTAATATATTTTGGTGCTGTTTGCCATTTGTCTAATGTATCAAGAACTGTGCGTGTGTGGAATTTGTCACTGAGACACTTTGGAACTAGGGAGTACAGCTGGTTAAATAGCAAACACACTGTGTAGTGTTTAGTTTTTGTTTTTTACAAATAAAGGTGCCAGGTTTTGGCTTACTCAGATTCACGGACAATATCATTGAATATTTGGACAACTACAACTATTCATGAAAATACAAATTCTAAAAGTATTTGACATGGAACCAACACCACATGATGTGGTTGCACAGCTCTGCAAAACAGTAGTCAAAGCAAGCAGTTCAATCGACAGAACTATTTTTGTAAACTATTAAGTGAATTTCAGTATTTTTTCGTAATTAATCAGGATCTGTTTGTGACCTGTGCACTAAATAAACAAGGGGCTAAATTAACAGATAAATGTAAATTAACCAACTTGCTCTACTGCGGTGTGTAGACATGCAAACATGAAAATTGTGGGGGCAGGATTATTTCAATTTTTTTCAACCTCCATTCAATTTGTTTAATGTAAGTATTGGTTAATTTATCCACATAAATTCTTTCATCCTGAAAAATGTTTAATTTGATCAGTTTCTAAAATGTCAGGGTCCACCATATCATTTGATATTCTAACTAATGTAATCATTATAGTGTGAGATTATATCATGTCTTAATACCCTGTCATAGAGTTTTCACGTAACCTAAATAAATAATAATAATAAAAATGTACTTAAAGTTCATTGACTTGAAGTGCTTTGCTGACGCAGATACCTAAAAAGGAATGATAAAAGAATATAAGCATGGTAAAGAATTTTTGGATGAGCATAGATGATTGTATAGAGATTATGTTGGATAGTCTTCTCTTCTGTGTTTTCCCTGTTTTGAGACTAACCAGTTAAATCGCTCTTGTGGCTTGGGCTCTTTGAGAGCGAGAGATCTCTAATTAGTGTTTGATACAGCTGAATGATGATAGTGTTCAGGGAAATATTTTTATTAAAGTAACTATTTGTATTATTGTGATGTTGTGCATTCTAATATTTAATTTTGCTACCTTTGGCCAGCAACTCATACAAAAAACTATTAAGGTTAAGGAGGATATGCTGTAAAATAACATAAATAATTTTACATCTACAGCATTCTTGCAGAAGAGTAAATCAGGGTTCTTAAGCCTAGGGACAATCAATAACCATCATCAGGGCCAGCGCAAGGATATTTTGCACTCTAGGTGAAACTTCCACCTTGCGCCTCCTGCCCCCACCCCTCCCCCCAGAGCATCGCTTATTATAAACTTTCAAAAATGAATACTGCATAATGTGGCATTGTTCATTAAAATTAATACAAATTCAGCTTGAAAATTTATTAATTTAATTATTTAGTCTACATATTTAATGAAAATAAATGAATAACCTGACAGGGTGTGGGGCTGGCTGGCTTTGGGCACGGGGGTGTGGCAGGGGCTGGCTGGAGACGGGAGTGTGGAGCTGTCTGGCTTTGGGCAGGGCAGGGGATGCAGAGCTGGTTGGAGATGGGGTGCAGGGTTGGCTGGAGACAGGAGTTGTGGGGCTGTCTGGCTTCGGGCAGGGGTGTTTGGAAGGGGCTGGCTGGAGACGGGGTGTGGGGCTGGCTGCCTTCAGGCAGGGGTGTGTGGCAGGGGCTGGCTGGAGACAGGGGGTGTGGGGTTGGCTGCAGGCATGGCAGCAGGTGTGGGGCTGGCTGGAGACAGGGGGGTGTGGGGCTGGCTGCAGGCAGGGCAGAGGGTGCAGCAGGGGCTGGCTGCAGGCAGGGTGGCAGGTACCAAGGCCGTCCCTAGATATGCTAGGGCCCTATGCAGCCTCCCCACTGGGGGGAAGGGGTAGTTCCCCAGGCCTCTGGGGGAGGGCAGGAGTGTGGGGAGCCCAGGCCTCCTTGGGGGGGCAGTGCTGGCTTGGAGGGCAAGGAGGAACCGCCCCCCCAACACTCACCGGCGGCTGGGGCCAGGTCTCTGCACTTCCCCCCGCCGGTGAGTGCAAGCCCAGCCCTGCTGCAGAGCTCAGGAGAGTGGGGGCGAGGCGGGGCTGAGCAGGGGCGGGGGCCCTGTGACAGAGCCAGAGCAGCGCAGTGCCCCCGGCGGCCAGAGAAGGAATGACATCACTTCCTGGCCTGCCGGACGTAGCTAATCAAAGCCACAGCACCCTCTTGCACAGCGGCAGTAAGAGAGTTACAGGTTTAGCCGGCGCCGGGTGAGCATCCCAGACATTTTGGGCACCGCTTTTTGGCGCCCTCAAATCTTGGCGCCTAGGCGGGCGCCTAGTTTGCCTAGTAGTTGCACTGGCCCTGAGCATCATGAAACAGTGAACTTCTAATATTATTTCAAACGTACGTGGATGCTATACTAACAAGCTTCAACATTTCCTTATCTTTTTGGACAACTGAGAGAGTGTTTTTTTAAGTCTGGACTGTATTTAGCTCGCAAAAGCATAAATGGGGGAAGAAATGGCAGCCATGTTACCAGAGTATAGTTACACAAATACAGGATGAAACCATAGTTTAACTGCATAAGTTAAAATGCACAGACTTACTGGAAACAACTAAATCCCAATCTCACTGCTATTTAAGTATGCGGGGAAAATACATATTAATGTCAGTGAGAACAGGACGGGGCACTGTGTGCATGTAAAGGTCACCTAATAGATCCAAACTTGTTTGACCATGACTCCAAATCACCTAGAGGGTAGAAGTGGCATTGTTTTGCTGTAAAGCAATGAGTAGCCAGACAACAGCAGGAGCCCTTTTTGAGTTTTGGGAGGCTGGCCCTATTAATAGCATGGTACTGTGGTCATAAAAAAGAATTCTCCGAACCCTGTTGGTAGTTGGCATGGACAGGGTGTGTCTTTCTATCTTTTTGAACAGGAAAGTATAATGTATTGTATGACTGGGACTGCATTTGCTGCTTCTGCAGTATTAATTGATTTTATTCTTCATGGGGAAGGGTAGTGCGACTTTTCTAGCAAAACTTCTGCCAGTAACCCCCCTTGATAGATTCTATTCCTGCTTTATGAAAGCATTCAAACCAATGCCAGCCCAAACTCAATCCCTGGGCAGTTTTAGCCAGGACGGGCTGAGACACAGACAGACAGATCTAAATTGTGTCTAGGAGTTGTTTCCACATGTTGGATCAAAGCTAAACTGCTTCCCTTGGTACTGGATGATGTATAGCAATAAACCCCAATTTCATTTTTCTCCTATCAGCCATTGCTTGTCACCTATACAAACCCCACTCCTGTGTCTAAACCTGATGTACTGGAACCAGTAGTGATCGGCAGCACCTTTCTGATAGTCAGCCAGTTCTGGCCACATCTTTCATTTTGTGAACAAGTACTCCATAGAGCAGGTCTTAGAGCTGAAGAACTTCTCTTTAAGAGAGAAGTTTCACAAACTAAGGGTTTTATTATAGTTCTATTTTAAACTGCCTTAGTATGTTTAAGGAATAGTTCTTCAGTGAGCTTTTCAGTTTTAAAAAGTTTGATGGTGTTTTAATCTCAAGTCTGCATGTTACACTGGAATAACAGAAGTCACTCCTGATTTACATTTGTGTAAATGAGATTAGAATCCAGTGTTTGAAGCTCATCCTTTGGATTTGATCTAAAATATCCTTTTTTTTTTATTGATTGACTGTTTTTGTCATTCTCCCCTTCTCCCCCATCCCAAAAAAGCAGTTTAGTTTAAGTCATTGGCACCCTGTCTTCCCATGATACAGCTTTGTGGATACACTTTTACAAAATATATGGACTAGCTGATCTTTGATGTGATTAACAGTTTGCACAGTTTATCAACTTGAGGCATAAATGCCTCAGCCCTCTGTGTTTGTTTGCTATAAAATGCTGTTTGTTATAAAATGGTCAGATGTTGCTTGCACGGGGCTAACATTCAGCTTTTTCATAAAAAGATGCTGGAGATACACCAATACTTAGAGGCTCCCTTTCACAGAACTGTATTATGCCAACAGCTAATATAAACTAATTGCCTTTTCAGCAAAAAAAAGGTGCCTAGTCATAATAACTTCTAGAGAGGAGTATCAAAAAATTTGGTGGTGGTCCTAATATCTTGCCAAACTTCAACTATGTCTTGACTACTTAAAACATCCACTGTAGTCTCCTCCATTTGAATGAATCGTTCTTCCCTTGTTGTTCAGGGCTACCCAGCTCCATGTTCTACCCCATTTATTATCTTATGTGGATGTAAAGATTTATGTGGGCAATGCTCATGAAGTGCTTTGCGATCCTTGGATGAAGATGCTGCAGAAGTGCTGCATATTGAAATGCCCATGCCTACCTCTAAATAGGATCAGTTTAAAGTATTGTATCTCATTTACAAGCTGAGTAGCTATTTCCGTGTGGAATTATATTTGACTCTGTCCTACATGTAATCGGACACAGGCCCTAGGCACATCCAGCCACCAGTTCTACAAAGTTCTGTTATCGTAATCCAGAAAACATCATGTTCTCATAGCAGATTAGGGGTATGGAACTGCTTCCATATGAGGAGAGATTAATAAAACTGGGACTTTTCAGCTTGGAAAAGGGACGACTAAGGAGGGGTATGATACAGATCTATAAAATCATGAGTGGTGTGGAGAAAGTAAATAAGAAAGTGTTATTTACTCCTTCTCAGAACACATGAACTAGGGGTCACCAAATGGAATTAATAGGCAACAGGTTTAAAACAAACAAAAGGAAGTATTTTTTTTTCACACAATGCACAGCGAATTTGTGGAACTTCTTGCCAGAGGATGTTGTAAAGGCCAAGATTATAACAGGGTTCAAAAAAGAACTAGATACATTCAAGGAGGATAGGTCCATCAATGGCTATTAGCCTGAATGGGTAGGGATGGTGTCCCTAGCCTCTGTTTGCTAGAAGCTGGGAATGAGAGACAGGGAACGGATCACTTGATGGTTACCTGTTCTGTTCATTCCCTGGGGGTCACCTGGTATTGGCCACTGTCAGAAGACAGGATATTGGGCTAGATGGACCTTTGGTCTGAGCCAGTATGGCTATTTTTATGTTCAGAATGGGAGTTGGGAGGGTGTGAGCGTGCGTGTGTGTGTCAATAGGACTGTAGTTGAAGGATTCCTTTTTTCTGGGGAGCCAAAGAAACACGGTCAGCAAGCGGTATTGAAAGCCTGAACATGTGGCCAAATCTCTTAATCCAAGGTACTTATATATAATGAAACTGAATCAGCCTGATTACTTTTTTTCATTTTAACTCTTGTGTAGTGCACTCACAGTGACAGGACGCTACTCTTGGGGCCTGATCCACTCTCCCTCACACAGGGAAAACTCCCATTGACCTCAGCTCATTGGTGAAATTTGGATCTGAACATAGGTTTGCATTCTTGAATGAATCCCCACTGCCTGATGTGGAGGGAGGGCTTGGGGTGCTAATACATCACAGATCCTGATTACTACTACAATTGGATTTGGGCATTAGAAGACTTGCAAAGCATACATTTGCATTTGCACAGTTTTGCTCCTTTTGATTTGCTGTGTATTGAGTTGCTGTGGAGCTCAGCTCTTTAGTGTACAGGAAAGTTGTCTCCCTTCATATCTTCTTCATCTTCTCCCCCGTGCTATGAAACATTAGTAATTTCAATTAATTTTGGCCCTTCTGTAACAGTAGAAGAAGATCTGTAATTTCACCCTAAAATATTTGAAAATCCATGATGAGTTTGGGTCTATAGCTAGTCTTGGTTTGGTCCAAGCTTTGAAAATCTATTCTTAATATATTTGATTCTAGTTCTTCTGCATAAATGTTCTGCATAATTAATAATCTCTGTTAAACATGACTCCATGCAAACAATGTCTGAAACACACTTCTTTAATAGGACCACTTGGATGCTATATTGTGTCAAAAATATGTTTATCCAGTTTCCCTGTAAAGGTTAGGATAACTCTCTGAAAACTTTGATTTTGCAACTCCACCTCTAGACTAATCTCAGCTCATATTAACCATGAGTCTGTTTTATAAAATATGTGCTATAATAGGTTGCATTAATCCATATTAATGGAAGACCCTTAACTGAGTTGTGAACAGACACATTAGGTATTCCATGGCAAGCTGTTACATATTCAGTTTAAGAAAATGATTTTACTCTTGGGATACTCTATTTAATTTTTTTAGATAAAAGCAAATTGACCTTTGTTGGTCATGGGGGCAGGGGAGTGAAAAATGAGCATTCTGTAGCTTTGATCCCTAAGCTCTTCCATCTTCTGTATTTTAGATTGTGTACCTCACTTCACTGAGGAATGGTGTGTATTTCATTTTTGCTTGTGGTTTTCTGCTGTGAGGCTCAGATTCCCACAGACCCCTTAAAGCCCAATTCTGGCTTTGATCTCCACACTAAGTTTACTTTGATCTCAGTGAGAGAATCTGACTGAGGGTAGTATCCTATCCTTACATTTTCACAAAGGAGCACTTGAGACAGCTTCGCTTTCAGCCACTTAGCCCTGTCCGACTGTGGGTGAAGTCTGGGCCCCATGGAATTCAATGGGAGTTTTGCCATTGATTTCAGTGAGTATGTCTACACAATAAAGAAAAAAAAACAGCTGCCCCTGGGCTCAGGCTTTGAGGCTGTTTCATTGCTGTATAGACTTATGGGCTCAGCCTGGATCCTGGGACCCTGCAAGGTGGGATATGGGGGAGGAGATAAGCACCTGAGACACTTTTTTATATTTGTTGGGGGTTTTTACTACGAGGATGCAGCACATCCTTCATTAATACAATTGGACCAAACCCAGACTCATTGAAATGAAGATGATGCACGACTCAGGACAATGTCTTGGATAACCCTCTGTTGCCTGTCTCTGTAATGCTGGTGTCTCGGAAGGCAAGCTGATTGCTTGTGTGCCTAACTTTAAATGCCAAAAAAATCTTATGAAGAAAACTGCAAACATTTTTTTTCTTTGTTCCTACACCCTGTTAGACCCTGATCGTGCAGCACTAAAGTCAGTGGACATTTTGTCATTGCCCTCAATGAGAGTAGAACTGGGTTTTTAGCGGACACCTTGGCAGGACTGGGTGGCTATTTTTATAGTCAAGAGAATCTTACAATATGGGCCTGTATTACAATCATGTAACTGTAATAAATAAAATTTTATTTAAAGAATGGTTTAAAAATATGGCTTCGGGGGGCAGGAGAACAAGGACATTTTCTTTCTAAGACTTGATCCTTGAAGGTCCTGATCCAGTAAAGCACTTAGCGCTTGTGTACACAGCACCATGAAGTTCTGGCTACCACAGTATGAATTGCAGCGTGTATTAATGTGCTGTGCTGTAACTCCCCTGTACGGATGCTGCAAGGGCAGCCGAAAAAGGAAGGCACCTAGTCTGTGTGAACTAAAGAGGACTATGGTAATGTCAGCTAGGTAGCTTTTTAGTTTGTGCCCACAGTGTTCACATGGAGAAGTTACAGTGCAGCATGCTAATGTGCCTGCATTTCACACATACCCATTCCCCGCCCTCTCCCCGCTCCATCTCCCACCGGGCAGTCTGAACTGTGGGGCTGGGTAGACATAGACTTAACTACATGCTTGACATGGTGCATGTGAGTAGTCCCACATACGTTTTTGAAGCCATTGAAATCAATGGGATTACTTACATAATTAAAGTTTAAGCACATGCTTAAGTGCTTTGCTGGCAGGGGCGGCTCCAGGCCCCAGCACGCCAAGCGTGTGCTTGGGGCGGCATGCCATGGGGGGCGCTCTGCCGGTCACTGGGAGGGCGGCAGGCAGTTTGCCTTCTGCGGCATGCCTGCGGAGGGTCCGCTGGTCCCACGGCTCTGGTGGACTTCCCGCAGGCGTGCCTGTGGAGAGTCCACTGGTCCCGCGGCTTCGGTGGAGGCGCGGGACCAGCGGACCTTCCGCAGGCACGCCTGCAGGAGGTCCACCAAAGCCGTGGGTCCGGCAACTGGCAGAGCGCCCCCCGTGGCATTCCGCCGTGCTTGGGGCGGCGAAATGTCTAGAGCCGCCCCTGTTTGCTGGGTACATAGCAGAGTGTTTAGCACCTTGCTGGATCTAGCCCTTAATGCTTATAGCCTATTTATGAATAGGATGACCATTCACTGGAAGATGAAACACTTTTTTTATGTACGGAGGGATTTTATAGGCTGAGTAACATTGTCCCTGTCTTGTGTTAACTTAACAAAACTGTTGCCTCAGTTTTCTGAGCCTTCTTGACTAACTTTTTAGCAGAGAAACCTTAGATATTAGAAACCTTTCCTGTGCACTTAGAACTATTGCTTCCCTTTTGAGCTCCCTGGTGCCTTTCCCAAATCATCATTTCTCTCTCTAGACAAAACAAATTACTTTTTTTTAAAGTAAATATGTAAATAAGAGATGCTTTTAGACTTCCTGTTCCTTTTCTGGGCCTGTTGGGTGAATTGTTTGGTTCTCAATTTTTTTTCCAAAGCAGAACCAGAGAGACTTGTTCGCTAGACATTTAACTCTCTCCAGCCAACAGCTCAAAGAAGATGTAATTATCAGTTATATCATAATTTATTAAACTGTTAGAATTTATCATTTTAAAATACTGTTTTTTGTTTAAATTAAGCCACTGTTCATCCTCAGTCCCTGCTTCACATCTTATTTCTGTACCTCTAATCACAATAGCTACTACAAAATAAAAAAATAAATAAAAACAAATAAGTAACGTAGGTTGTCTCCAGCAAGAGGGGCATGAGAAACTAAAAATGCCCTTCCTAAGTGAGGTTAAACCAGGCCGGCTCTAACTTTTTTGCCACCCCTAGAAAAAAAAAAAGAGTGCCGCCCCGCCGTAACAATCCCCCCGCGAGCGCCGCACTGCCAACCCCCCCCAGCGCCGCAGAAACCCCCGCCCCCCCTTAGTGCCATGCTGCCGAAACCCTCACCCCCCTTAGTGCTGCGCCACCAAAACCCCCGAGCGCTGTGCCGCCCGAAGCCCCACCCCCGAGCACCGAGCCGCCTGAAGCCCCGCCCCTCCGAGCGCCACGCCACCTGAAGCCCCCGCCCCCCCCCGAGTGTCGCTTGGCTGAAACAAAAACAAACAAACCCCTCCAGCACTGCCCCACCGTACCCTCCCCCCACCCCGCAAAAAACCGAGCGCTGCCCCAAGGTGCCGCCCCAAGCAGTCTATGAATCTGAGCTTCAAGGCAAATAATACAGGCTCTTGTTTGCCTAAAGAAAGTAGTGCACATCTTTCCCCTGAACAAAAGAAGACAAACTTTTTTTTTTCATTATCGGGGGAAAAAACTATATAATATGCATAATACCACAAATGCATAGTGTTGGATCAAGCACCTTGGCAAAGAATAAATGAATGATGCATAATGACTAGCTCATTATGGAGGCCACCTGTTTCTGCATTGCTTGATCCTCAATAAGCAACTTCAAGATAAATGCACCTCTCCTAAGACCACCTGTCTGTAGAGATCTTTATTTTCTAATCACAGAGTCGCTGTTAATATCAGATTCCACTGTAATTGAAACATCTGGTGGCTGTTCCTCACTATGGATTCCTGTTTAGCAGATAAACCTTTCAAAAATTGTTCAACAGGATGACAGTTACCTGTTTTCATTACTTTTTAACTGTTCACTACTAGAAGCAATTACTTAAACTAATCAATTATTCCTTCATGAGGATAAATGAATGGCTCAAATGCTGAGAAATAACCCTACACATAACATATTTGCTCCATTAACAATTCAATCTTGAATTTGAGGGGCAAAGGAATAACACTTTATAATTCTATATTCAACTGGAATTAGATTGCATTCCACTTGTATTTCTTTTTTAATTTGTTACTCAAACAAATGAAGTGGTTTAACTGCATTGCACAGTATATTGTACCTTTATAAGATTTGAACACTTACTGATTATTTGATTAGGGAGAAACACATTACAAAGATGAATGTTAGAGGAAGTAAGTACTGATTCATTCTCAGTGGTTTAGCTAAGCAGATACAAAAGTTTCAAACACAATAAATAGTGCATTCTAAATACCTTAAACAGCACTAATATGGCTCCTGGGAATGAGCTTAATGCAGATTACTTCAGTCTGAGGACCAGCAAGTGCTGGAAATGGGGTCTGTACAGTGGCATCCTGCTTCCCATGGACTAGTGGGACAGATTGGCCCCATCACTGCCATGGGATGCTAATCCACATAATTCATGCTGTCTCCTGCTGACTGTCCACTTCCTCCATCCTGTAGTTGTTGTCAAAGGAAAGCAAAGCTGGGACCTGCTGGTCCCACAGCACCTCTATTGTGTCCACCACAGGTGTTTTTTTTAAATAAATAAAAAACTGCATACCCCCAGGACAGGAAAGGCTGCTGCTGTCACAAATCCATACCCTCATCTTCAGTCTGCTCCTCTGTGCTTTCCATAGCATTTAGTCTAGCTGTGAGAAGAGATTAAAGATGGCTGCTATTAATTCCCTATAGCAAGAGAGAGGACTGGAAAGGGTGAACTTGGGGAGTGTCCTCTCTCTCTTAGCTTCAACTTCCTGCCATTGGATCATGTTCTACCTTTCTATGCTAGGTTAAAGAGCCCATTATTAAATGTTTCTCATGTAGGTACTTGTACTTAAGATAAATAGATTAGACTGAAGGTCAATCACTGTAATGCATGTTTTGTAATCCTTGAATCATTCTTGTGGTTCTTGTTTGAATTCTCTCCGATATATCTTGAACTGTGGACACCAGAACTGGATACAGTATTCCAGCAGCAGTTGCATCAGTGCCTAATACTGCTGTAAAATAACATCTCTCTCCTACTCGAGATTCCCCTGTTCATGCATTCCAGGATTGCAATTGCTCTTTTGGCCACAGTGTCACATGGGGAGCTTATGTTCAGTTGATTATCGATCATGACTCCAAAATGTTTTTGGAGCCTCTGTTTCTCAGGATAAAAGAACAGGAGTACTTTTGGCACCTTAGAGACTAACAAATTTATTTGAGCATAAGCTTTCGAGGGCTACAGCCCACTTCTTCGGATGCATGTAGTGGAAAATACAGTAGGAAGATATATACACACAGAGAACATGAAACAATGGGTGTTACCATACACACTGTAAGGAGAGTGATCAGTTACGGTGAGCTATTATCAGCAGGAGAGAAAAACAACTGTTTGTAGTGGTAATGAAAATGGCCCCTTTCCAGCAATTGACAAGGAGATGTAAGGAATTGTGTGTGGCGGGGGGGAAGCATGGGGAAATAGATTTATTTTGTGTAATGGCCAATCCACTCCCAGTCTTTATTCAAGCCTAGATTGATGGTGTCCAATTTACAAATAAATTCCAATTCAGCAGTCTCTCATTGGAGTCTGTTTTTGAAGTTTTTTTGTTGTAATATTGTGACTTTTAGGTCTGTAATCGGGTGACCAGGGAGATTGAAGTGTTCTCCAACTGGTTTACAGGATAGTCTCTTCCTCTCTCTCCTCTACCCCCCACTCCCACCTGTAAGTATGTCCTACATTCTTTGTTCCTAGACACACATCTTTACATTTTGCTATATTAAAATGTATATTGTTGACTTGTACTGAGTTTACCAATAGATGCTATTTACCACTCCCCCAATTTTTGACATCTGCAAACTTAATCAGTGACTTTTTGTTTTCTTCCAGGTCACTGGGGGAAAAATGTTAAATAGAATGGGGCCAAGAATCAATCCTTGCAGGACTCCACTGTAAACATACCTACTTGATGATGATGATTCCCTGTTTACAATTATATTATGAGACCTATCACTTAGTTTGTAATCCATTTAATGTGTGCAGTGTTAATTGTATATTTTAGTTTTTTAATCAAAATTTTGTGTGGTAGTAAGTGAAATGACTTAGACAGGGGTCGGCAACCTTTCAGAAGTGGCGTGCCAAGTCTTCATTTATTCACTCTAATTTAAAGTTTCATATGTCAGTAATACATTTTAATGTTTTTAGAAGGTCTCTCTCTATAATATATAACTAAACTATTGTATGTAAAGTAAATAAGGTTTTTTAAATGTTTAAGAAGATTCATTTAAAATTAAATTAAAATGCAGATCTTATAAGTTTAGTGTGATCCTTGACCTTGCTTTTCCATGCTGAGTTTTCCAGTGTCTAGGACGTATTTCGATAGTTTAAGCTGCACACAGGCTTCTGAGTGGTCAGTTGTTAACCGGCTCTGAGAGAGACAGAGGGCAGATTTCATGTGTGAAAATACCTGTTCACACAGGTATGTGGATCCAAATGCTGAAAGCATTGCAAACGCAATTTTCTTCAAACGGTTAAATTTCACTGGCAGGAACATCCAGCAGGTCAGAATAGAGGGCCCAGGATCTCTCTCGGTAGCTTTAAGTGCACTACGCAGATTTCCAATCTTTGATGCCCACAATTCTGAGCTTTTTAACTGAATGAGCTGCATTTCGAAATCTTCAACACCCATCCACTTAAATACAGACAAATCCAAGTCGCTTTCGTTGAACTTTTCAGGTTTAATTAGAAAAGAAAGCATTGGGCCAAATTGCTGGAAATCTTGAAATCTGTCAGAAAATTCTGATTCCAGTTCTTGCATGTATATTCCAGTCTCATCGACACTGACAGTCCAATGTGTTGATAGCTCTTTTATGTGTTGGAAGTGGCAGAAAGTCAAAGTTTGAACATCCCAAGAAAAAAACTGCTAGTTTTACAACAAATGCCTTCCAGTTTTCATAAAGATCCAGAACCGTTTGCCCTGCACCCTGGAGACAGAGGTTGAGTTTGTTTAAGTGAGCGGTGATGTCAGTTAGAAACATGAGCTTACACAGCCATTTGTCATCATCCAGTCCGGGGTAGTTTTGTCCTTCTTCTGACAAAAAGGCCTTGATTGCATCAAAAGAGTTTACAAAGTGCACCAAAACCTTGCCACGACTTAGCCACCAAATGTTGCTGTGAAGTGAAATGACCAGACATCTAACTTTGCTTTCTTAGGAGCTGACATTTTGTCAAATCTACCCATCAACTTACAGTGGGGAAAAAAATCTCAACAGACGGCATGCACAACGTCAAACGCAGTGTGCTGTTCCACATGCCGTAATAGTGATGTAGGCAGCAAATCCGGACTTAAAAATATCCCAGTACAGTGGTGCTGGAACAATTTTTAAAGTGGGGGTGCTGAGCTGCAGTGGGCAACAGCTGGGGGTGAGTGCAGAGCCCTGGGCTGGTGGTTGGGACCCCATGATGGGAGCAGAGCACCCGTGACCGGTGGCTAGGACCCGGGCAGTATGAATGCCATTCAAAATTATCTCGCATGCTATAAGTTGCTGAACCCCTCCTTAGACAAGTCTAAGTATATTACATCATCACTGTTACCTTCTTGCTCTATACTTCAGCTAACCTAGGAATCCACTTGCAGCGCAAATCTGTGGGTGTTTAGGCTATTAAGTGTGGAATAGTAAAGCTTCTCTGCACAACTGTCTGTGTCAGAGACTCTTTTTTTTTTTTTTTTAGTTTATAAAATGCCTCATTCAGCTAACACTAAGTGTCTGGTTCATGCTGTAAGACCAAGTATTTCAGACACAAGAATGGAAGGCATACATTCACCCTGTTAAATCAAGATATGGAAAATTAAACAATGTGTATTACTATACCTGGCTGTAGATGACTGTTGAGATATGGGCCGAAAGACCCAGTGCCTTCAACCAGCTGACATGCTCCCTGGACTGCTATACCATAGCTTATGGCTGCTATGGACTAAGTATGTTTAAATATTGCAACAGACCGCTTGGAGCATTAACAGTGTTGGAAAATGTCTAAGTGTTCTGTGTATTACAATTGCAGACAGTTTCTAAAGAGAGCACACTGGTCACATAATTAGATCATTAAATATAGAGGAAAAATGGAATCAAGTATGGGGGAGGATAAAGAATGAATAAATATAACAGTCATATAAAGTAGGAAAAACATGTAATTGGTATTTGTTCTTACCTTGCATTGCTTTGAAGTCATTTTATTTAGTGGTCTGATTTAATTCCTTAATGCTAGGCTGTGAATTTGTAAAGACAGCCTGATTTCCCTTTCACCCTATACTTATAATATTTACATTTCCCCCCTTATTGGGCGTTAATGCCCTGATCCTGCAAACAGTTATGCGTATGGGTAAAAGGTAACCATGGGCATATGAGTAGTTCCATATTTAAAGTTAAGCACCTGCATAATTGCTTTTACAGTTGAGGCATTAGAAAATTATCTGAGTTTAAAGGGATGAGGTTGTACACACCCATCAGAAATACCAGATATTGTGCAGCCAAGGAGATAGCTTATTTTCTTTCCAATAAACCCCAGTATTTCTTAACAGGAAAGCTTCTCAAATAGAATCCTATTTAGTTAGAATATTGCCGTTTCAGGGGAAGGCTGCACATTTTAATTATTTCATTAAAGGTTGTGAGATCACATTATTTCTGAACCCCAAAAGGGCCTTTCCTTTGTTGTTGGCACCCATTTTAGTCTATATCAGGGTAATATACTGTTTTTAAGCTGAATTTAAATTCTGGACCAAGGGCCCTGGACTCTGTGGCAAGCAGGTGTAGCAGGATGGAGATTCTAAGGCAACTTGCTTTACATTTTTTAAAAATGAAGTTTTTAATTAACGAAATCAGAAAATAATCAATGCAGCCAATACTGGACCCCCTTGTTTTTTTAATGTTAAAATTCAATTTGGTTTTAGGCACCATAACAAGGGTTTTCAAATACTTGAGACTTTAGCATTGGCAATGCAAAATTTTGTTTCAGAAGCAGTCATGGGGAAACTGGAGTCTTTGGCATCTAGGGAGATTGATTGTGGGATAAACATGTTAGCCGGATGGTGTTTCATGCTTTTGCACACTGAAAGGCATTGCTGCATGAATTTACTTGTGGTTAATATTTGAAACTTTTTTTAAAAGCTTATCAAGTGAACAAATTCCATCACTGAGACACAAGACATTTGGAACAAATTGCTGGTGGGGTTTTTTTTGGTTGCTTTTAAGGTTGTTTTCTGAGTAAAAAAGACTATTTTCTTCAAACTTGGCTTTTTTGATAGATCTCATTCTTTTATAGATCTTACTGGAAAATTTTTTGGAAAGCTTTTGTGTTAAGTGGCCCTCTAATCAGGTTTGCAGATTCAGCAAAGTGAATTAGTTGACAGCTGTGAGCAGCTCCATCAGCTAATCTTGCAAACACATAATTAAGCTGTCACTAACACGTGAATGAATACCTGTTTTTTACCTAATTTTAGATGCTGGAAAGTATAGAGTTGTGATGCATTAGAGGTTTGCAGATTGTGGCAACTATGGTTTGCATAATGTGGACAAAAAGAGAGTTTTTAAATGTTTCCTTTGTAGAAGTTAGTAAACATTTTTAAGACAAATGTAATTGTCCTTTTCCTAATTGTGTAAAAGTTAAAATTCCATCATTAAGTTGTAGATGTATTTTTTCTGTTCCAAATGTGTTTTATAATGTGTATATACAGGTTGTACTCAGATACACAATTTTATGAAGTGTAATTTATAGCTATTTAATTACATTTACCTACACTAATACACAAAATCCTAGATTTACTTTATTCACTATTAAACAGATGCATTCAGCTTTCTGATTTTTACAGAAGTTATTTAGCTGAGCATGAGGAACACACTTCAGATCAAGGTCAAACTCCAAGCGTGTCGAGACCTGGTGTTCAGTTTGGCCTTGTCTCTATTTATAATATGTGTATTGCTTCCCCTTAAAAATTTTAGTTTGCCAATATAAAATGGAAGCTGTGACTAGATATGCGAAGGTAAGTGACTTCACTTTAACAAATTTTATCACTTGTTATTAGTAAACAGCTTGAGGAAGACTATTGAAAAAAAATCTAATTTACCAAGTGATATACTACAGTATGCAACACTGGGGAAAAAACGGAATATTTTAAACCAAATATAGGGCTTTAGTATCAGATTAATATTTTGCATAAAATGTGCCTGTTTTAATGTGTTGGCTTCAGGGAGCCAAAGTAAGTCTAAAGTTTAAAACATGGTAAAATACTACCCTCTGCTGGCATTCTAAAACTCTCTTTTCCTAGCTGTCTTTATAGTCCCTTGGAGCGCTCTGTATTCAGTGTGATAGAAGCTGTTGTTTGTAGTTCATGGCCGTCTTAAATATTGTGTATCATCAATTGTTTCAAAGAAGAAAATTTCTGTAAGTGAATTTGCAGAGGTAGTAATGTACTTAAGTTTCAGATCACATTAGACAGAAATCATATACTGATCATTTAGTTAAGCAGAAGCAATGAAGAATCAGATATATTTGATGCAGTTGTATGTTTATCAGATTAAATGTGATAATTTAATGTAAATTCTTGATAAGAAGATATAGATATAATTAGGAAGAATTTAAAGGATCTATGTTTGAGCTGGACTTTAACCTGTATAAGACACTCACCTTTTTGGCTGATGGTGAATTTACCCTGTTATCTGACTCATCTTTCCATTGTGAGATAGCACAGCCTCTTCAATAGCACTGCCAGAGAATTAAGCAATTTTGTTGTCTTTATTGTAGCTTTTTCTGGTATAGACAACCTGATTTATTTCGTAGTATTAACTGAGATCTAGAGCTCTGGGTTTAAAAGTTTCTTTTCTAAGAGAGAGCTGCTTTCATATTCAGAGGAGTAATATACTTACATTTTATCACTTCCCTTTTAATTACAGAATGTGCTGTGAATTTTGTTTTTTGTTTTTGTTTTTGTTTTTCTTTTGTAGACAATGTATAAGGTGCTGGAAAATGTGAGCTTGGGGTATGCATACCAACACAGGGAAATAACTGCATTGTTAATTTGTCTCTGTTATGATTCATTTGGGAAGCTGTATTATTTGACAGTTCTAGTCTCAGTAAAAATTTGTAGTCACGGACTAAAGGGATGGTGAAAATGGATAACCAAGTACATTACAAAAGTATCCCTTTGAGGAACTTTAGTTGTCAGGACTAGGTTTATTTGGTAAGAAAAAGCTTTGCATTAGAATTCTCATCATCATCTTCTGTTTTTGGGGAAGAACATTTCTTTAACTACCATCTTGACTTGAGAGATGCTTTATATGCAGAAACTGGCGGGCTCTCTTAAGAAATGCAAAACCTGATTTATATTTTCCTTTTATTAATGTTTTATGAATTTGCACTATGTTAACAATACACGTGATAAATCTGATTATTTTCTACAAAAAATAAACAGCTTGTATCCCTCTTCAGATCTAACACTGTTTTATTCTGAAATGCTCACTACAAAACTTCTATCATGATTCATAATCTAGTCTGTGGTTTTTCGTAAACATTCTTTCCTATATTTTGTGACACTTCTATAATGAATCATCAGGCATGAAAAATGTACATTGTCATACACAAGATGACACAGTATGTCGCATAGTATATATGCTGACAAGTACAAATTATCATATGTCGCTTCCAAGGGGGTTGATTCATTAACCTGTGGAAATCTATAGCAAGCCTCCTATTTATGTCATAAGTGCTTTAGCTTTTAACACATTTCCCCTTTGACTGGCACTGAAATAATAGGTGATACAGCATCAGGCTAAGCACATCTCTCCCTGGATCTGCACTTTTCTAACACGAGGTACTGAAAAACTGGAGTAACTTAATAGTGAATCAAACATTGGTTTCCAGATTAACAAAAACCTTGATGGAAAAGCTTTGGGACTTTGGTTTGCTTGAGCAGCCAAAACTGGAAATAGGGGGGAAAACAAGACACGTTTACAATGTTAGACTTGCTCTTTTTGGAAAACAATGATCCAATGCATTGTCAAGCTGTATTTGGTACTGTATCAATTAACCATACTATGTAGTGATTTATTACTTGCTTGCATATGTTTTCATGAGACACTATAACCATTTTGTACTTGACAGATTGCTTGGGTTGGGACTTGTCACGGGAAAAAGTCAATTAAAATTTGAAAAGCCTTTCTATAGAATTTTAGTTACCTGGCTCCTAATGTGGAGGGTGATTAACCTTTGAACATGATAAATGAAGATGGTAACTCCTTTGAAATGTCCTAATGGCAACCAGATTGGGTGTTGGTAAACATGGCAGAGTACCTAAGTATCTTAACCTGATGATGAAAACATTGACATCAGCCTCTGCCAACCACAAAGGAATTGATTTCTACACAATTTTGTGGTCCCAATCCTCAGAGGGAGGGGTTGGAAGTCAAAAGACAAGCCAAGAAAGAGATTGGTAGAATCTGAACTCTCTGGACAGAGAGCAACCATTTGTTCTACTAATCTTTAACCTTTGAGACTTAGCCTTATAGCCAACAGTACCACATCTTTTCACAGCCTGAATCTAGGCAAGAGTAAACATAAATGTGTTTTGTTTTCATGTTTTAGTTCAGTACTTAAAGGGGCAATATTTTGTGTAACTGGAGCTATAATTTGGATTGGAGAGGGAATGAGGGAGTACAGGTACTGACTATATATCCTGGGATGATTTCCTACTAACAGCTTGACAAACATTTTTTTGTCAAACTCTTTTAAATGAAAAATTGAGGTAGACGTTGACAAAAACATTTTGTGAATTTGTGTCAAATTGCGCAATTGTTTTGGTTGAAACGTAACTTTAAAAATATTCCAATTTTCTAGTCAAAATAAAATCAAATCATTTTGGGTTGACCCAAAGGTAATTTTTTTTTTTTGGTATGGCCAGTGAATCAATCAATCTCACACCTGGCTATCATAAGGGTAAAGAGACTCTGTGGTCCCTTCTTATAGAGAAATATACACAATACACTGGGGTTCTTTCTATGATAGAGAAACATCAGATATGGGACACTGAGCCATAGGTGTATGCTATTACAGTGTCAGTTCATTTTATTATAGAAATGTAGGTTTTGCTTTATTATAACAAACTCAGTGGGCTCAATTCTGAAGCCAATGAGGTTGCAGCAGTGTGACTTGGAGGAAGGTTTGGCTGTGTATTTCTAATATACAAATGAGTTTGCATTTTTTCAAAACTTACAACTCGATATGTATGTTCACTCTTTTCATATGTCTCTCCATAGTCACGTCATTGCTCCACAATATAAATAAACATGAAAAAAGTAGATGTTATGCACTTTAATGAAAACTCTCTGAATATTTGAGTTCTATAAATGTTTAATAATGAAGCTGGAATCTAGCTAGCTTTGGGGTTTATCATCAGTCAGAAATCCAATCCATGTTCATGCTCCTCGCCCATTTGCAGTAACCCTGTGCTAATACATCACTTAGCTCTGGTTTTGGCTAGGTTTCCCTTCGAGCTTTTTAGTTCATTATTATACCTGAAACTTAAAACAAAACTCAGGAAGGGTTAAACCATTTGAATTTCAACGGAGAAAAATGACTTGTGTGAACCCTGCTACCAAAAAACTATTCATACAGCATTTTTTTAATCCAACACCTTTCACTCTGGCTGAACTGCCAGAGACCTTCAGTAGGAGTTTTACTTGAGTTAGAAGTGTAAGATTAGGCCCACATTTTGACATCTCTTATTGAGTACATGCAGTAAAACAAGTTTTATACAGTGCCTAAATAAATGTATATAGATACTAATGGCACTGGATTAAATATACCATTAGTGTTTTGAAGAGCTGTAATTTCACTTATTGTAAGATGAACCAGTCAGTTGTACAGTGATTTGTGACAAAAAATACTTGCCTTTTACATTATTTAACCACATTAACCAAGAGCAGAACAATCAAGCTGACAGACCTGCTAGAAATGTTTGACTCTCGTTTTTATCAAAATTCCTAGATGTGTATTTGTAGTGGCATAGAGAAAACACAAAGGTCTGAGACCTCAAAATGTACAGGAATGATATTTTTTTCCCTAGTCAATTTGAAAAAAAAACCCACCTCACCTGGATATTTAACATAAGATAAAACAGAAGTCAACATTTTAAAGATCAAAAGCTAAAAATAACCAAAATCTTTTGCAGATTCTTTCCCAATTAGTCTGATAGAAGTACCAGCCTCACGCCCCAAAAAGGAACATCTTTTAAAATATTTCAGCATACTTGGAAGAGGTTAGACCGTATTTCTCTAGACCAAGTGGGGAGATAAATGCAAATCATTTCGGAAGTAAGCATAATCTGAAATGGACCTCTAGATTTTTAGATTATTAAATACTGTTCATCTTAACTATTATTTCTCAGTTTTAGAATGTAGCCTTCTAAACAGAATGAGGAGTCTGGTGGCACCTGAAAGGCTAACAGATTTATTTGGGCATAAGCTTTTGTGGGTAAAAAACCCACTTTTTCAGATGTTTGTTTATTTATTTATTTATTTATTTTTTAACCCACGAAAGCTTATGCTCAAATAAATCTGTTACTCTTTAAAGGATTCTGTTAGTCACCGGACTCCTCATGGTTTTTGTCAATACAGACCAACACTGTTACCCCTCTGATACTTGATACCTTATAAACAGGATATTCAAATCTTTCCTTTCAGTACTGAAGAACATTAAAATGAGTTCTTACAGTACGTGTCTAAATCCCAATTCTGGTGACATAAATTCAAAGTTGTGTTTATTGCATTTGCCATATGCTAGATGCCCACATTTGAAAATTGTACTGCACAGTGATTTTATTTACTTTAATTTACCATATGCCCCAGATGTCAATGCAAAAGGCCAGTGTTCAACACTTCTGGAAAACAGTCCACTTAGTCATCTACATCTATATTTATACACTTAAACTGTACAGACAATTTGATGTTTAAAGTTATCTCCAATGACTTGATTAATGTATTGATCTGGGCAAACTATCTCCTGGCTTTGGCCAGAGGTTTGGTTTTACTTGCTGGTTTGAATAGTTCTCTATTTTTATACTGCAGATGTTGTAGTCAAAATAAAACCAATAGCTGTAGTAAAACCAAAATAAAAGGTGCGACAGAACAGTCAGAAGTGTAACTGATCCTGTTATATAGGAATGCTTAGTCAATAGCCACAGCACAAACTAAAATGTCTGACATGTTATTCCATTTTAAATATAATAGATGAAAAAACAAGAGACTAGAATGACAGCTGAGTAAATAACTTATTTTTTTGGTTTGTTTCAATTTTCTGGAAGTCCTGTAAAAAATGTCTCTCTCACATCAGGCAAAGAGAGGGTGGGGAAATTTAAATGTGGGTCTGCCACATCTCATTGAGTTAAATGTTATAAAGGAGAAAGCATCACCACCTTCACATCTTCCTGTTTCAAGAATGGTTCCTTGTGAATCTACCCTGACTTTTTTGGCCAAAACTGTCAAATCTGTGAATAATTTTGGGTTCATTGAGACTGAATTTTTTGGCAAATAAACTATTTGAAAAAAAAACTTGCATAGTTCTAGAGCTGATGCAGTATCAAAACAAAAATAGTAAGGTATCTTGCTTTAATGGTCAGTTGTTGATGGAATGACACTGTTTTTAGGAACTGGTTCCTTGGGAAGCTTGAAACAGTTTTGTAGGAGGAAAGACCTTTTTTAAAACATGTAATCCCCACCCCTGTGATCTTATGGGTAATTTGTAGGGTGCTGACTATTCAGGCATTGTTTTCATTGCTGCAGATAATTCTCACCCCATAAATAGCTGATGCTCTCGCTATATATAAGGTGCAATAATACAAAATAAAAAGTAGTTGATAAAATCTACAGGATGCTGGAAATTGCCTCTAACCTTGTTTTCAATGTTCAAGCTGTAAGGCCTTCTTTGGAAATGTCGATGCCTTGTGAGGCCTTCTTTGGAAATGTCGATAATCTCTTTTTGGGGGGTAGGGGCGTGAGGGTTATGTCTGCAGCCCAAAGAAAAAATCATGGCTTAAATGTAACCTCTAGCTTTGTTTTCTATTTTCAACACGCATGTAATTATCCCTTCTTTTCTCATTGTTGTGTCAGTAATTTCCTTGCTGATTTATAGAATGATAGGAAGTATTTTCCCAGGAGAATTGGAATAATACCAGGATTTGTGATGAAGTAGATTTGTTTTATATGCTATCAATTTAAGTTCCATTGTCATACTGAAAATCCATCAAGACATCTGTATCATCCATATCCTATAGACTTTGGATTCTGGAAAGGCTGAAATTTAACAAGGAGACAAACTTTACCAATAAAATAATAAAATGGGGGAGAGCACCTTACAGACAATGGTTATCACCATATTTAACAAGCACGATGAGTTGGGGTTTTTTTTAAGGTTTTTTAAAGTTTTTTGGTTTAGCTAGGTCCAAATATATATAAAAAAAAAGAGTGGGCTAAAGTAGTAGATAATACAAATAGTGCATGCCGAATGAAAAGAAAAAATCAATGAGCTGATGTTTTTTATTATTATTAAGGGCGTGCAAATATACATACTTGGTAATATCATAAACAAAGTTACCTTTATATATCAGCTTTCATTCAGCAAGTTTCACTGAAATTGCAGTAAATGCATGTTTGTACCTTGTGTTCAAAGGAGTATTATACTGTGAAAAGTGTAATTATTATGAACCTTTTGTACAGTTTAATTCTCCTTTAGATGTTGTTAAGCATCCATTACTGTAATTTAATGGATCACTCAAACACATTTAATACCCAAATACAAATTATCTTAAGATTTGCTGTGATTTCAAAAAGCAATTCTTCCAGAAACTCAATAGTTAAGAAAACATTACCAAGTAACACTCAATGTATTGCAGAAAAAATTGAAGAGACAATTTATATGACTGCAGGGTGATGCTCCTTTTGTGGACTCTGAAGCTGCTGCAAACGAGTGTTGTTTTTTATACCTGAGCGTCTACTAGTTTGAATAATGCCCATGAGTTAGACCTACTTATCCTGCCATAATGGGCAACATAATTGTATAATTCCATTTCTTCATTTGAGTTCAGCTTCCCTTTGCTGGACTTCAGAAAGATTGCTCTCCAAACCCAATTACTCCGCCTCCATGACATCAGCTTTTGTTTAGGCTCACTGTTCTCCACAATAGGTCTTCCTAAGGCCACCTTTAAAAAAATAATAATATGTTGAGTAAGACAAGGACCTAGAGAGTTATTACTATCTCTTCCTTACACTCCCTCCCACACATGGGGCAGGACAAGTAAGAGTTTCTTCTAACATGATTCCCAAAACAGCACTCAGACATTGTTTTCCCTAAGGCAAACAATCCACCAAAGAGGCTGAATATGCTCTAACTTTTCAGAGGCAGGAGAGAAGCTACCCACTAAAGAATGATATTTTTAAAGGTGGGTAGAGGCAGTGAAGAGGAGGGGACGTCTGTATCAGTATGAATTGCCTTGAGCATGTCAACCCACCACTGTGCCAGTATCTCCAACATTCCAGGACTTGTGTTACTTACAACACAGTGATTATAGGCCCCAGAAGCAGTTATTGTGTGTTGATGATTTCAGTTCTTGAAGGAAAAGTACAAGTGTACATGACTTGCAGTTTAAAATGTGAACATATTCATAATACTCTAGGCCTACACACATTTTGTTAGTGATTAGGAATGTTTAACTGCTTTATCTATAAAAGCTTTACAGCTCATCTTTGAAAAGGAGTCTACCTGCATACAAATTGCTTGTGGCAATGGGAGCTTTGCAGATATTCTTTCTGTTTAATTTTCTCTTCAAGGTTGATATATGGCAGAAGAGATGTTATCTCAACAATGCTATAGCTAATATTATATCTATATTTCTGAAGATTTGTAGAGAGATGTCTATCTCTGATCATTCTTTTTTATAAACTAGTTTTATAGGGCTATTGTAACCCAATAAAAGTTTAACAGCCATCTGAGATGCAACATTGACTGATTGGCACATTTAAATTCCTAACCCAAAAGGTATTAATATGTAAACTTGCTTACAGGAATTATTTCCAACAGTAATGTAATCACCAAAATATTTTTCTTGCGGTTATGCTCCTCATCTGATGTAAACAAATACCTTCTGGAAAGCTACCAATAATTCCAATTAACACTTTTGCAGTAATTTCATGTGGACATTTGCATAAAAAAAACCATTGAACTCAGTGAAAACCATGGATTTTCACATTTTGTGCAAATTACCCGACATGTTTAGTATGAAATGTAATTTGTTCTAATCACGCTGAAGCAGAGGCAGTGAAAAAATTACTTACAAATTTACTTACTTACAAATTTAAAGCTTTGCTGCAATTAAAGCCTTCCTCTGCAAATTCCAACATGATAAGAAGTTAATAGTGGAATATGTTGCTTCCTTGTTGTCTTTCTTCATGTCATTTATTTCTAAATTTTGGTTGTGGTTAGTCTCGTGTATTAGATGAAAGATTGCTCAGATTCATATAAACTTATGACATTTTTCCATTGCTCTAAGAGTTTGCAAAAAGAATTGTGGTTTTCTGAGTCTGCTGGTAGATAGTTGGTTAGTGTCTAATTTGTGAGTAGTTGTAGAAAATGTATAGTTGAAATGAAATCATCTGAGAAGAATTGAATTCATTTGAGAAATATTGTCAGTAATAAGTTCTGCTTTTACTCATTATCCCTTTACTTGAGTTCTAAACCCCAGGCTGACTCATGATTATTATGAAAACCAGTTAATTTAGTAAACAGAAACATTCAATTTACTCCATGTTTCTCCCACAACTTGAAACTGGGTGGAATAAGGATTCTTTTACACACTTCTCCTTAGCCCTGTATGATCTATAAATAAAACTCTATCTGCAGCGCAATTGGCCTTAACTGCAAGTAAATTGCTGAGCCACTAATTATCTTTTTCTATTCTAAATCTAGTACACTATAAATTCAACTCGTGTTCCATAAAAACAGCAGCAAATTAGATATGCTAACCCACCATTTCACTCAAGTGGCTTCAAGTTCTATTCTTGGCTTTCTCTCATGTCAAATGTTTGGCACATGAAGAAAAAGAAGAGTAACTTCATTAGAATATCCATTTAAATCTATGTTGAAAATATACTATGCACAGGTAGTGAACCTATTCTATCTACGTCATTAACAATACCTACCTGTGTCCCATAAATAGCTCTATATAGATCTATATTATTGAGGGCAATCTAAAGTGATGCAAAGGTTTCCGACTGTAGCATAATTTATTTGCGTTTTGTTCCACTATAGACCACAATCATGCAAACACTTTTATGCATGCTTTAGTTTGTGAATTTGTCAACAGGACTACTTACTTGCTTAAAGAGAAATATGTACACAAGTGCTTGCAGGGTCAAGGCTGTATTCCTTATCCCTTTAATATACTATGCATTGAAACTCTATGGCAGCCTTACTTCAGTTTCCCATCCAGCTATTTCTTTAGTGGATAGACCAGTAATCTTATTATTGCTGTGATAGTTACACTGTGTACTGGAGAGTGTTATGTACCTTTTATTTTGACCAAATATGTTTTTGATTTGGTTCTCTTAGTTAACGTTAACGATATAAAAGAAGTGAAAGAATAAATTGCATCCTAACTTCTGAGACTACAGTACACATTTCTGAATCTGTCAAAACTCTGATTTGAAACTTATATAAAAAAATTGAGACAAAGCAGAAGATGCATAATTTGTCTGAAACAGAATAAAAATATCTGTAGTTTAAGTGCTAGTCAGAAGACTTGGCACAGTAATTAAATTAAAAAACGTATCCAATTTAATTGAAAACTAAAGTCAGTCTGTTTACTAACAGTTGAGTAATGAAAAATAATAAATATAACCAAAGGACATAGGAGCTTTTCAAAAATAGTTTTGCTAGGATTGAACTGCCTACAAGACAAGGCAAAAATCTTCGAAAGAAAAAGAGCGAGTTTTTTGAAAATATGAAATAAGATAGGAAAGATATGATGTGGGCTGGTAAATTAAGCCTGTATAACGTTGTGTAATAGTTATCTTCATCTTAGAAGATACAGTATTGGATTGTTTCTTGTGCATTTTAGCATGAACTTCTAACTCAGTCTGTTGCCACCAAGGCTGGCTCCAGGCACCTGCCCAGCAAGCAGCTGCTTGGGGCGACCAACGGTGAGGGGTGCCACGTGCAGGTCTTCAGTGGCAATTCGGCGGTAGGTCCCTTACTCCCTCTCTGAGCGAAGGACCTGCCGCCAAAGAATGAAGCGGCAGTGGTAGAGCTGCAGATCACGATCGTGGCTTTTTTTTTTTTTGCTGCTTGGGGCGGCAAAAGCCCTGGAGCCGGCCCGGGTTGCCACAGTTCTTCAAGGGAGAGACTTGAGGCTTTTTCAGAAATGATCACTGCATCTCAGAGAATTGGGATGTGAAACAAGGTTACAGAAGTGGAGAAACATGCATAGTTGAGAAGAGCTAAAAATGTTCTTTTCCAGAATTACAGGCTCCAAATTAATAAAGTGGTAGTATTTTAATGAGTCACTAGCGTCAGCCAGAGAAGGCAATTTGTCAAAAAATGAGCTGAAAGATTGTTTGACATTATTAACGCTGAATTTCTTTGATAATGGCAGTTACTGGAAAAAATAAAGAACATGTGATAGAAATTGGACAGCATAAAAGATGAGGATCACATATTTTGATAGTCATAAATTGTTTATGAAGTTTATGGAACCTGGTAAGATCTGGAGCCATGAAAACTGCATCATTCTGCTTCTGCATTAGGTTAAAAAATATCTGGTTGTTTACAGGTTACTAAGGTTTGAAATTCTAATTACAGGGTCTGCTTGGATTTTTATCAGACTTGCATTGGACATCTCTAAGTTGCAAATACGGGGAAAAATAACAATTTTGGAAATACTTCACAAAACTGATAACTGAAGAGTAGTCCAGTAGTGTGTGTCTTGCTCAGGGGCAGCTCCAGGCACCAGCGCTCCAAGCGTGTGCCTGGGGCTGCAAGCCATGGGGGGGCGCTCTGCTGGTTGCCGCGAGGGCAGCAGGCAGGTTGCCTTCGGTGGCACGCCTGCGGAGGGTCTGCTGGTCCCACGGCTTTGGCAGACCTCCCGCAGGTGTGCCACCGAATCCACGGGACCGGGGATCTCCCGCAGGCAAGCCGCCGAAGGCAGCCTGCCTGCTGTGCTTGGGGAGGCAAAATACCTAGAACCGCCCCTGGTCTTGCTGGGAACTTGGTTCTATACAGTTTTTGGAAACTTGCAGTTCAATAAGAAGTAGAGCCAGGGCCAGCTCCAGGGTTTTTGCCGCCCCAAGCAGGAAAAAGAAAAAAAAGGAAAGGAAAAAAAGCTGCGATCTGCAGCTCTACTACCGCCACGTCATTCTTCGGCGGCAATTCAGCGGCAGGTCCTTCGCTCCGAGAGGGAGTGAGGGACCTGCCACCGAAGATTCGGATGTGCCGCCCCTCACCGTTGGCCGCCCCAAGCAGCTACTTGCTGGGCTGGTGCCTGGAGCTGGCCCTGAGTAGAGCCATTAGGAGAAACTCACGTGAATGGACACAGGAAGGAAGAAATCCCTTTACTGCTTTTGATGAAGTGGAAAATAATATAACTAGCAAGTATAATGGAGTAAATGGCTGTGATCAGTTTTTTGCATGTGCACTTGCCTAAGGCTGATGTGTTCATAAAGGAACATAAAGTGATTAGCACAACAAGCATGCTTATTAATGTAGATAGCTAAATCTCTGTTGTAGAATGTACTAATCCATATGCTAAGAATGTGAATGATGCGGTGAGAATTTGAGAGAGACTGCTATAGCAGCTATAAGAATAACAGTTCCTATAGGAAGTCCCTCATGCTAAAGTATTGAAGCTGTTTTGGGTCATTCTCTGTACAGTGTGGGACTCGAGAGCAGCAATTTGGTCAGAAGTCAAGACTTAATTGATTAAAATTAGGGCTCTCGATCACAGTTAACTCTCACGATTAACTCAGCTTTTTCAATCACAATTAATTTCTTTAATTGTGATTAATCACAGTGTTAAACAATAGGATACCAATTGAAATGTATTAAATATTTTGGATGTTTTTCTACATTTTCATATATATTGTATTTTGAGAAAAGTTGCAGGAGTGAATTGTACCTCAAAAATGTATGTATTTATTGTAAATGAGGGTAACCTTGATTTAAGATTCTGACTATTTCTGAAACCCAAAGTTTCCATTTTTCATGAGAAGCAGTAAATGGTGTTTTCACTACCACAGAAGGTTAGCAGCTATTTAACTTCAAAAAGTCTCTGAAAAAACAGACTTCAGACTGAGAAGGATATTGGTTCTGAATATCTCAAAAGCATATGAGAACTACTCAAAGGATGAAAGTTAGTTCTGAACTGCCAGACACTAACCAGTTTCATCGTCCTCTGAAATAATTCCCTTTGAAACGTAGGGCTGGAAAAGGACATCAAGAGGTCACCAGGCCCAGCCCCCTCTGCTGAGGCAGGACCAGATAAATCTAGACCAACCCTGCCAGGTGTTTGTCCAACTTTTTTTAAAGTGAGGGAGGTGATAGAATCCCCTTTGAAGCCTATTCCACATGTTAACCATCCTTTTAGTTTTTCCTAACATCTAATCTAAATCTCCCTCGTTGCAGAGTAAACCCATTACTTCTTGTCTTACCTTCAGTGAACAGGGAAAACTATTTGATCTCTGTCCTCTTTCTATAACAGCCCTTAACATATTTGAAGAATTCTAGATTCACCAAGTCAGTCTGCTTTTCTCAAGATTAAGCATGCCCAGCTTGTCTACTTTTCCTCGTAGGTCAGATTTTCTAAGCCTTTTATCATTTTTGTTGCTCTTCTCTGTAGTCTGTCAATTTTTTCCACATCTTTCCTAAAACATGGCACCCAGAACTGGTCACAGTACACCAGATGAGGGATCATCAGTGCTGGGTAATGCAGGAATGTTACCTCCTGTGTCTTACATGAGGTACTCCCGTTAATACACCCCGGAATGGTATTAGCCATTTTTGAAATTGCCTCACATTGTTGACTCTCTCGTTCAATTTGTGATCCTCTATAACCCCAAATCCTTTTCAGCAGTACTACCTGTAGCCACTTTTTTCTCCATTTATCAGTTGTGCATTTGATTTTTTTCTTCCTAAATTGAGTACTTTGCACTTGTCTATACTGAATTTTGTCTTGCTGATTTCAACCCAATTCTCTTACTTGTCAAGGTTCTCTTGAATTTTAATCTTATCCTCCAAAGAGCTAGAAACCCCTCCCAGCTTGGTTTCTACCACAAATTTTATAAGTATATTTTTCACTACATTATCCAAATAGTTAATAAAAATATTGCATAGTAGCAGACCCAGGATTGACACCCCTTACCCTCCCATGGGACTCACTAGATACATTCTCCCCATTTGACAGTGGGCCATTGATAAGTAATATTTAACTAGCAAAGAATCCTGTGGCACCTTATAGACTAACAGACGTTTTGCAGCATGAGCTTTCGTGGGTGAATACCCACTTCTTCGGATGCAAGCAGTGGAAATATCCAGGGGCAGGTGTGTATATATAAGCAAGCAAGAAGCAAGCTAGAGATAACGAGGTTAAATCAATCAGGGAGGATGGGGCCCTGTTCCAGCAGCTGAGGTGTGAAAACCAAGGGAGGAGAAACTGGTTCTGTAATTGGCAAGCCATTCACAGTCTTTGTTTAGTCCTAAGCTGATGGTGTTAAATTTGCAGATGAACTGGAGCTCAGCAGTTTCTCTTTGAAGTCTGGTCCTAAAGTTTTTTTGCTGTAGGATGGCCACCTTAAAATCTGCTATTGTGTGGCCAGGGAGGTTGAAGTGTTCTCCTACAGGTTTTTGTATATTGCCATTCCTAATGTCTGATTTGTGTCCATTTATCCTTTTCCTTAGAGACTGTCCAGTTTGGCCGATGTACATAGCAGAGGGGCATTGCTGGCATATGATGGCATATATTACATTGGTGGACGTGCAGGTGAATGAACCGGTGATTGTGTGGCTGATCTGGTTAGGTCCTGTGATGGTGTTGCTGGTGTAGATATGTGGGCAGAGTTGGCATCGAGGTTTGTTGCATGGGTTGGTTCCTGAGCTAGAGTTACTATGGTGCGGTGTGCAGTTGTTGGTGAGAATATGCTTCAGGTTGGCAGGTTGTCTGTGGGCGAGGACTGGCCTGCCACCCAAGGCCTGTGAAAGTGTGGAATCATTGTCCAGGATGGGTTGTAGATCCCTGATGATGCGTTGGAGGGGTTTGAGCTGGCGACTGTATGTGATGGCCAGTGGAGTCCTGTTGGTTTCTTTCTTGGGTTTGTCTTGCAGTAGGAGGCTTCTGGGTACACATCTGGCTCTGTTGATCTGTTTCCTTATTTCCTCGTGTGGGTACTGTAGTCTTGAGAATGCTTGGTGGAGATTTTCTAGGTGTTGGTCTCTGTCTGCGGGGTTAGAGCAGATACGGTTATACCTCAGTGCTTGGCTGTAGACAATGGATCTTGTGGGGTGCCCGGGATGGAAGCTGGAGGCATGAAGGTAGGCATAGCGGTCGGTAGGTTTTCGGTATAGGGTGGTGTTAATGTGACCACCACTTATTTGCACCGTGGTGTCTAGGAAGTGGACCTCCCGTGTAGATAGGTCCAGGATGAGGTTGATGGAGGGGTGGAAGCTGTTGAAATCATGGTGGAAGTTTTCCAGAGTCTCCTTCCCATGGGTCCAGATGATGAAGATGTCATCAATGTAGCATAGGTAGAGAAGGGGCGTGAGTGGACGGGAGCTGAGGAAGCGTTGTTCCAGGTCGGCCATAAAAATATTGGCATATTGTGGGGCCATGCGGGTGCCCATAGCGGTGCCACTGATCTGGAGATATATATTGTCATTAAATTTGAAATAGTTGTGTGTGAGGATAAAGGCACAGAGCTCAGCAACCAGTTGTGCTGTGGCATCATCAGGGATACTGTTCCTGACAGCTTGTATTCCATCAGAGTGTGGGATGTTTGTGTAGAGAGCCTCTACATCCATGGTGGCTAGGATGGTGTTTTCTGGAAGGTCACCAAGGCATTGTAGTTTCCTCAGGAAATCAGTGGTGTAACGGAGATAGCTGGGAGTGCTGGTAACATAGGGTCTGAGTAGAGTGTCCACATATCCAGACAGTCCTTCAGTGAGAGTTCCAATGCCAGAGATGATGGGGCATCCAGGATTTCCGGGTTTGTGGATCTTGGGTAGTAGATAGAATAACCCTGGTCAGGGTTCTAAGGGTATGTTGATTTGTTCCGGTGTTAGTGTAGGGAGTGTCCTGAGTAGATGGTGCAGTTTCTTAGTGTATTCCTCAGTGGGATCTGAGGGAAGTAGCTTGTAAAATTTGGTATTGGAGAGTTGTCTGGAGGCCTCCTTTTGGTAGTCAGACCTGTTCATGATGACAACAGCACCTCCTTTATCAGCCTCTTTGATTATAATGTCAGGATGGTTTCTGAGGCTGTGGATGGCATTGCGTTCTGCACGACTTAGGTTGTGAGGCAAGCGATGTTGTTTTTCCACAATTTCTGCCTGTGCACATCGGCGGAAGCATTCAATGTGTAGGTCCAGACTGTCATTTCGACCCTCAGGAGGAGTCCATGTGGAGTTCTTCTTCTTGTGCTGTTGGTGGAAGGGTAACTGTGTATCAGCGCGCTGTTCAGTGTTGTCCTGGAAGTATTCTTTGAGTCGGAGACGGCGAAAGTAGGCTTCCAGATCGCCGCAGAACTGTATTATGTTAGTGGGGGTGGCAGGGCAGAAAGAGAGTCCCCGAGATAGGACAGACTGTTCTTCTGGGTTGAGTGTGTGGCTGGATAGATTGACGATATTGCTGGGTGGGTTAGGGGTATCACGGTTGTGGCCCCATGTGGCAGGTAGGAGTTTAGACAGCTTACAGTCCTTTTTCCTTTTTAGAGAGGTGAAGTGGGTAATGTAGATCTCCTGTCTTATTTTAGTGAAGTCCGTTTGTATGGAAGTTTGGTTATTGATGAGAGTCTCTAGGTTGGAGAGCTCTTTTTTGATGTTTTCCTGTTTGCTGTATAGGATGCTAATCAGGTGGTTCCTCAGTTTCTTAGATAGAGTACGGCATAATCTCTCACTGTGGTCTGTGTAGTATGTAGATAGCAGTGGATTTTTTACCTTTAGTCCATTAGGTATGATGTCCATCCGTTTACATTTGGAAAAGAAGATGATATCCGTCTGTATTTGTGCAAGTTTCTTCATGAGGTTGATGGATTTCCACTCCATACGGCTAAATGCAGTGCCTTGCATGGTGTCAAGTATCAGGCCCTGTCTAAACTCCTACCTGCCACATGGGGCCACAACCGTGATACCCCTAACCCACCCAGCAATATCGTCAATCTATCCAGCCACACACTCAACCCAGAAGAACAGTCTGTCCTATCTCGGGGACTCTCTTTCTGCCCTGCCACCCCCACTAACATGATACAGTTCTGCGGCGATCTGGAAGCCTACTTTCGCCGTCTCCGACTCAAAGAATACTTCCAGGACAACACTGAACAGCGCGCTGATACACAGTTACCCTTCCACCAACAGCACAAGAAGAAGAACTCCACATGGACTCCTCCTGAGGGTCGAAATGACAGTCTGGACCTATACATTGAATGCTTCCGCCGATGTGCACAGGCAGAAATTGTGGAAAAACAACATAGCTTGCCTCACAACCTAAGTCGTGCAGAACGCAATGCCATCCACAGCCTCAGAAACCATCCTGACATTATAATCAAAGAGGCTGATAAAGGAGATGCTGTTGTCATCATGAACAGGTCTGACTACCAAAAGGAGGCCGCCAGACAACTCTCCAATACCAAATTTTACAAGCTACTTCCCTCAGATCCCACTGAGGAATACACTAAGAAACTGCACCATCTACTCAGGACACTCCCTACACTAACACCGGAACAAATCAACATACCCTTAGAACCCTGACCAGGGTTATTCTATCTACTACCCAAGATCCACAAACCCGGAAATCCTGGATGCCCCATCATCTCTGGCATTGGAACTCTCACTGAAGGACTGTCTGGATATGTGGACACTCTACTCAGACCCTATGTTACCAGCACTCCCAGCTATCTCCGTTACACCACTGATTTCCTGAGGAAACTACAATGCCTTGGTGACCTTCCAGAAAACACCATCCTAGCCACCATGGATGTAGAGGCTCTCTACACAAACATCCCACACTGATGGAATACAAGCTGTCAGGAACAGTATCCCTGATGATGCCACAGCACAACTGGTTGCTGAGCTCTGTGCCTTTATCCTCACACACAACTATTTCAAATTTAATGACAATATATATCTCCAGATCAGTGGCACCGCTATGGGCACCCGCATGGCCCCACAATATGCCAATATTTTTTTGGCCTACCTGTAACAACGGTCCTCAGCTCCCGTCCACTCACGCCCCTTCTCTACCTATGCTACATTGATGACATCTTCATCATCTGGACCCATGGGAAGGAGACTCTGGAAAACTTCCACCATGATTTCAACAGCTTCCACCCCTCCATCAACCTCATCCTGGACCTATCTACACGGGAGGTCCACTTCCTAGACACCACGGTGCAAATAAGTGGTGGTCACATTAACACCACCCTATACCGAAAACCTACCGACCGCTATGCCTACCTTCATGCCTCCAGCTTCCATCCCGGCACCCCACAAGATCCATTGTCTACAGCCAAGCACTGAGGTATAACCGTATCTGCTCTAACCCCGCAGACAGAGACCAACACCTAGAAAATCTCCACCAAGCATTCTCAAGACTACAGTACCCACACGAGGAAATAAGGAAACAGATCAACAGAGCCAGATGTGTACCCAGAAGCCTCCTACTGCAAGACAAACCCAAGAAAGAAACCAACAGGACTCCACAGGCCCTCACAAACAGTCGCCAGCTCAAACCCTCCAACGCATCATCAGGGATCTACAACCCATCCTGGACAATGATTCCACACTTTCACAGGCCTTGGGTGGCAGGCCAGTCCTCGCCCACAGACAACCTGCCAACCTGAAGCATATTCTCACCAACAACTGCACACCGCACCATAGTAACTCTAGCTCAGGAACCAACCCATGCAACAAACCTCGATGCCAACTCTGCCCACATATCTACACCAGCAACACCATCACAGGACCTAACCAGATCAGCCACACAATCACCGGTTCATTCACCTGCACGTCCACCAATGTAATATATGCCATCATATGCCAGCAATGCCCCTCTGCTATGTACATCGGCCAAACTGGACAGTCTCTAAGGAAAAGGATAAATGGACACAAATCAGACATTAGGAATGGCAATATACAAAAACCTGTAGGAGAACACTTCAACCTCCCTGGCCACACAATAGCAGATTTTAAGGTGGCCATCCTACAGCAAAAAAACTTTAGGACCAGACTTCAAAGAGAAACTGCTGAGCTCCAGTTCATCTGCAAATTTAACACCATCAGTTTAGGACTAAACAAAGACTGTGAATGGCTTGCCAATTACAGAACCAGTTTCTCCTCCCTTGGTTTTCACACCTCAGCTGCTGGAACAGGGCCCCATCCTCCCTGATTGATCTAACCTCGTTATCTCTAGCTTGCTTCTTGCTTGCTTATATATACACACCTGCCCCTGGATATTTCCACTGCTTGCATCCGAAGAAGTGGGTATTCACCCACGAAAGCTCATGCTGCAAAACGTCTGTTAGTCTATAAGGTGCCACAGGATTCTTTGCTGCTTCTACAGAACCAGATTAACACGGCTACCCCTCTGATACTTAATATTTAACTACAAACTTTCAGCCATCTGTGGACCTACCTTAGTAATTTCATCTAGACTGATTTCCCCTCATTTTGCTCATGAGAATTTCATGTGGGACTGTCAATAATCTCACAAATATATTTCACATGTACATCTTTCCCCCAATCTACTAGGCTAGTAACCCTGTCCAAGAAGGAAATGATGTTGGTTTAGCATGATTTGTTCTTGACAAATCACAGTTTTCTAGGGCCCTATCCAATTGATAACATCCTGTGGATCATTGTAGCTATAGAAGCTGAACATTTCTTATTTTGAAAGGTATATTTATCTGGTTCTCAGTAAACACTTAATACCCATTTAGGAATGGATGTGATTTCTTATCTTGATAAGCTGCTCTGCAACTCTGTTGCACAGAACAAGGCTTCTTCACCTTCCTCATCAACTCTGCCTTTCCCCCAAATAACTGCCGTGTATCTGAGCCTTGGAAAGCCAAAGCTGCTTGCTGCTCGATTTAGGCCCAGCATTGTTTTTGTTGTGTTTTTTTGGAGCTGCACTCAACGATAAAACTTTTAATCAATGAATGTCACAGGTGGTTTGAAATGATGTATTTATCTCCAAGGCTGCATCAGGACGTGCTTATCCCTTCCAAAAGACCTCTAAAGAATGTACATAATGTATATTGCTATCATTTATCCCTCTGGCTGAATCATGGCTTTCATACTCAAGGGAAATGCATCTAGCCAGAGCTGGATTTGGTATGGATCTTACTGCTTTGTCAGAGGGGAAGAATAATGTAGTTGCCAGAGAAGTGTTCAATGTTTTGCCAAAAATTCAGAGCCTTCAAATTTATTGGAGAGGATGAGAATAGGGTAGCATTGCTGATGAATGAAAAGCTAGAAGGGTTTAGGAGTCAACTTGAAAACAAATGTTTAAAGCTTCTTAATGCAGCATAATACTATTTTTATTGTTTTGTGTTAGATTATTGATATTAGGGTCAAGGACATAAAATATGAAGTGTTGAGTACATTGCCAGGCATCTCTGTCCTCTGTCCAGCAAGCTGGCATCTTTGTGCAGAAGCATTGGGTTGTTTCTGGGAACTACCTTGCACTGAATGCACTTTTGGAGACTACAAAGGATGTAACATGACTTCCTGGTGAGAGAGCTCAAATTGCTGGCATAACAGCTCAAATGTAAACATTGAACTTCCTCTTTTGATATTGAAATAGGTCAAAAAATCCCCAATCTGTCCAAATCACTGAGAATGTTAGACATTTAAGCAACAGAAGGTCAACTCACTTCGGTCCATCCAATGAGATGAAAGTGGAGTTATTCAGGGAGCAAATCAACTAGAAGAGTTTAAAGTTGGTGTGACACTGCATGGGGTTGCAATATGTATCTTTGTGGTGCAATGTTTTTGTTTGTTTGTTTTTTGTTTTGTTTTTAAATTAATGATTTATATATGACTGTGTTCTACTCCCAGGGGGAGAGCTACCATGGCAACTCCAGGAATGAAAAACTCTGTGTGTGTCAGGTGGTCGAGAGGGGAGGGAGGTTCAGGCAAATAAGCTAGGTTGTGTGCCCTCAGCCTCCCCCCCAAGAGGCACCACATCTCAGTGAGGCTAAAATATATCAGCTGAACCTGGATTCTCCAGAAACTGACAAAGGACTTTTGGATAAATATCCTGAGTTTAAACTGACTTGATGGCTTCTTTCTGATCCATAACATGGACAGGAACTGTTCCCCAAGGTTGGAGGAGAGAGGGCAACACTTGCAGAGCGGTTGGAAAGACTTTGGCTTAATAGGGCCATATAAGACTGCTGGGTGACTTCTGGTAAGCTGTTAGCATGCACATAGGAATGGCTGGGGTTTGTTTTGTCTGTGATGCTTTTACTGAAGAATAGATGGGTGTGCTAAGAAAGAGCAATGTGGTGATTTGTAGCTGCTGATAATTACACTGTTCATAGTCCTCTGAGAAAAAGCAAAGTGGAGGAACTGGTCTTTCTGGGCAGACTGGCTTACTGGGGATATTGCAGTAGAAGACAGGAAGCTCTTCAGTCATGAAATCCCTGGCAGAAGGGAGTTAGATGTAGGTCTCTGCCTAAGAAAGGTGACAGCAGGGAGCTGAAAACCTTCTAAGTGGGTGCCTTTGATGGACTTCTGTGTGGAAATACAGGTGCATGATCTCAACCAGTGACAGCAATAGAATGCCTGAACTTTGATGGAAGAGAGAATGAAGAAGAAAATGTAAATAGGGGCAGGTGAACCACAGCTACCAAAACTCTGCAAAGGAATTTTACTACTATATTTACTTTGAATAAATGATTTTACAATATCTATTGTTTAATCCAGATTTGAATAGAGGCTAAAAAATTATTCAAAATCTTTAAAGTCCCATCACAGCTCTGCACCCAAGTTAGTCATGCTTCAAGTGTTTGGTTCTAATTTCGACCACAATCGACTGATTACACAGCTTTGTGCTGCAAGCCAACTGTCATCTTACTGATCACTGAAGTCAGTTCAGAAATTTCATTTTGTTCCACCAAACTAAATGCTTCTAAAAAGGTGAAGTTGATAAAAATTATTTAGACATGCCAGCAACCAGTGCTGAGAGTGTAGCTTGTGCTCTCTGTCAACCGGTGAAAGATTTTACATGTATACATGGACAAAACTGATGGCAGATATTGAAGGGGAAAAAAATCATTTCAAGAAACCTAGGGCAACAGTTTGGAACTTTTCAGATTTATAAATTCTTTTTACTTAAGTTTTAAAAAGCTAATTATTTGAGTAGTTTTCTACTATGGCAAAATGTTGTCTATTTTTGTTCTACTTTTAAATACAGTGAAGTAAACAAGCTTCTGTTCCAAATTCAGTGTTTCCTTTATGCTTTAATACAACACCTCAACCCTAGTGCACCCATCTCCTTAAGACCCTGGTTGTATATGACCATGTATAATGTGCTATTGTCAGGGTCTTCTGGTGAAGCAATCCAAACCAGTGAGGGGTTGTCCCCTCTTATCCTGTAACTCTGAGTGCCTCATGATGCTTTGCTACTTTAACTCTCTGTCTGGGACACTCTGTCAGCAACAAGCATGAAGCTCTCACCCAGAGCATCTGTGCTATGCAGCCAGCCCTGGTTCAACAGCTGTGACCCCCAGGAGCCTGCCTACAGCCCAACTCTGGCTTCCACCAGCCTTGGGGTCACCTTACTGGTTGGAACCATCATACTCCCAGTCCTGAATTTCCCAAAACCTGAGAGTCTTGAAGTGTCCATCCATCTCCTAGGTCACTCAGAGAAGAAATAAGGTTTGTTGCCACTTTAACTGGAGTTAACTAACACTTTAATTCAAACAAAGCTCTCTTGGTTTAAATTAAAAGTAAAACAAGTTTATTAACAAAAATAAATCAAGTACAAAATGTAGAGATTATATTGATTACAATCAAATAAAAGTGAAATCATGCATCTAAAAGTTTAAAACTTAATCTAGAAAGTTACAGGCTTTATTCAAAATGGTTTATCACACCACTCAGTCTACTTCCCAGCCATGGCTGACTTTCCCTCATGACCTTCTACAAAAGTACAAGATGCTGGCTTCCTTTTCTTCCTAGGTGAAAGATATTTGTCTATGTTGGCTTCTCACGTATATTCAGTTCTCTGAAGCTTCAATCCTCCCTTGGTTGAAGGATTTATCTTTCTCAGCTTGAAAGAGCTCAGGCCTCTTGTTTCTGTCTAGTGATGGATGCCAAAGATGGCTTCTCTCCTTGTTAATATCTTCCAATGTTTAATGACCTTGTTTCAAGAAGCAGGATAACCTCATATTATTCTTTCCCTACTGGGGTCTTCCCATTCCCTGCTGATTCCTATCCAAATTAGGCTGGCAATGATTTTGGTCACACCTTGCTTAAATTATTTAGCTGCCTTCCCTCCTGTGTCCATCTGCCTGTATAAAGGTAATCCTGTCTCTCCCTTTCTTTGGCCACAGACCGTAAAGCATAATATCAATGTGTGTCCATAAATCCTTATGTAATTTTAATACATACAATTCACAATGATATCACCATTGTCATAGATTCTCCTAGAAGATCTCATGATGTACACTTTTATAATATAGTAATATTGTATACAGTCAGTTGATTCAATTGCTTATCACTTGAGTTTCAGCCTTCCAGGCTTTATAGACTAGTAAAACCCAGACTAAGTATTCTCTCCTGCTGGGTATAAACTATCTCCTCCCCCATTTGCTTGATAGCTTTGTTTACCTAATTGTAAATAGACTTTCATTGTCTTTGCCTGATGACTGAGGTCCTCAAAGAAGTAAATACACATTTCTTTGTCTAGGGCAGACCTGTTTGCCAACTGCCCCTGATGTGGCTGGCTTAACCACATTTTAGTTGTCATTCTAGCATATATCTAGAACTCTTAATACACACCACATACATACATCATGAAAGAATATTATTTATCAGGAAGTTATTAATTTTCCAATGACATGACATGACACCTTTTAGACACAGATTATAACCATAGTGAGTTGTGGTATATTGAATTGGCCAGGCCAGATGAAACTCATTACCTGATACCAGTAAACCACCTGTCCTCTGGCACTGGCATACTCTTAAGGTTACACCGCCCTTGTTACAAAGCAGCAGGAGGGTTAGCCCTTGGCTGATCCAGTGGCAGCAGGTCAGAGCCCTTTTTTTCCTGGACAGGGCATCTGTTACCATATTTTCTTTCTCCTTTGTATAGGAGAAACCTATTTTGTCATCTTTTTCTGTTTAGCCTCCAGGACATAATATGAAAGTATCCATAATTTCACCTACAGAGTTGTTACATGCACTTCAGAGTGACACTACTGACCAGTGTGGTGGTGGTTTTCAAACTATATATTATATGTCGCCTTTTAAATAAATATGACACCAGTGTGTGAGAGGTATAATTAGCATGCCAGGCCTGACCAGAGTTGCTGGCACATCTTAGCCCTCGTCTACGCTGGGGGGAGGGGCAGAGGGGGAATCGATCTAAATTATGCAACTTCAGCAGTGTGAATAACATAGCTGAAATTGACGTACTTAGATCGACTTACCGTGGTGTTTTCACCCCGGTGAGTGACTGCTGCTGCTCCCCCATCGACTCTGCCTGCACCTCTCACGGCACTGGAGTACAGGAGTCTATGGGAGAGTGCTCGGGGGTCGATTTATCACATCTAGACTACACGTGATAAATTGATCCCCGCTGTATCGATCGCTGCCCGCCGATCCGGCGGGTAGTGTAGACATACCCTTCGTGAATCACGAATGGGTGTCTGTATCAAAACTATATTATGGAGAAGCATAGTGGTGTGGTAATCTTTATGGTGTAGACATTTTGTTCAAATCATAAATTAATGCAAATTTTTATACTGAGGAGATGGGGATGTCAAGAATTCATTAATTGCAAGCCTAGCATATTATAATTTATGGAAATAAGAGTTTATCTTTTCAGAGCCACAAAGTGCCACTGAGGGGCTACTGGCAAAGATACAGCACTGGTGCATGAACTGTAAAGTTGCAGAAAAGAACTGAATTGTGTACTACACATATTCATTATAGTCTTAATTGGGTGGGAGAAGGGAAGGCAAATATGAATTGATGCTATATATACTTGGAAAATACAGTTTAGAACCTTGTCTTTTCTTTTAACCTTGTCTCTAGTGTTGTGGCACTATTACGAGATGCAGTAACTTGTCAGTGAGTTTTGTATTTCAGATGCTTGAAGCATATTTTCAATGATTTTTTTTAAGTTCACATATTTCATTTTTTATTCCCAACTGCTTATATATGTCTACTTTTCCCCAAATAGTTAAATAGTATTGCAAATACAAAGAGTTGAGATCAGGTCTCCCTGAAAAAAAGTTTTACTTCCATTGTAACAGAATACATGCATATGATTTTATTACTCAAGCAATACAAAATGCTAATGATAAAGTGCTGTGAGACACTTATCTAAGTAAAACACGCTATCCTTAGCTTTAAGTGTATATTTATTGTTTTGGGGGGCATCAAAGGAACTAGAGCATATGGAATGTGTGTTAAATAAAGCTGATATATAACTTGCAGCGTACATCTTAAAACGGCAGGGCTTCCTACAGAAATGTTAAAAAGGGGGCGGTGGGGTTTTGTTTTTGTTGTTTGAAAGTCTTAGTCAATATGAAGTTGTTGAAAAGAGAATATACTAAGTTGCTGATATTTATGTTCACTGCAAGCTTTCAAAGCATTGTCAGAGTGCTCATTTCTGAAATTTTGAAATTAGAAATGAAAATCATCATTTAATCAGTTCGAACTATTTTCTTTTCTTTTACAAGAAAGGCTTTTGGAAAGACTTTGAACTGTTCTTCCTTTTTTGTTCTAAAACAGAATATAAACTATCTAACAGTAAGTTACAAATAATTGCCATCAAACAACCTGAAAATAAATTATCTCAAGGTGATTGATCCTGCTTTGATGAAGTCTGTTCTCAACACTTCCAGTGATATGTGCTGTAATTAATCTAATTTAGGAGCTGAAGTAGAAGGCTGGAGGATATTTTATACTGTAAAGGAGTATTTGTAATTGTAGTCAATACTATCAGTTCTTGCTTATTGTTTTGTTAGTGGTGGAAACCTTATAAGTTTGGCTGCAATTCTGCAGTACATTCCTATTTAGTAAAATATTTAGTATGTGCCTAATAGCTTTAATGAATAGGTGGGGACTTAAGCAGTTACTTAAATGCCTTCCTGAGGGCAAATGTTGCCATTATTGTAATATAAGGGAGATAGTACATTTTATTATTTTGTCTTTAATTTTTTGCTTCCAGTGGTCAGTGTCCAAACTTAGTTATGGTTATAAATTTCCTTTTAATCTCAATATGTAGGAATCGGTTACCTATAAAACATAGAGCTAAAGACTGACATCCATACGTTCACAACCTCTCACTCATATCCTTGAGAGCTCATTCTGTGGATCACAAATCCTGTATAATAGAAACTGTGATGTGAAGTGGTAGCATCAAACTGATCTTCCTATTGTAAATCCTAAAATCATCACTGTCTTGTATATAGTTTAATAAAATACAGAGAAATAAGTGAAATGTAAATAGCCAAAAAGTGAGTTAGTCTCCCAAAATTTAGGAGTAAATTAATGAAGAATAAATAGATTTCATAGGAGGATGGGGTAGAGAGGGAGAAACTTTGGTTTATTAAAATTAAAACTATTATTCGGTGGGCTTTTGCTTTAATTTGGATTTTTTTCATTTTAGGAGCATATGAATATATATTATGATATACACTTGCATTAGCATTCTACAGTAATGTTATAGTGGTATCAGAGCACAATAAGTAAAATGTGCAGTGTCTGTGGTTGAGTTTTAGGCTGTCTGCTTGCTAAGACCCAGGAAGGAATGCAGAGTTCAAAATCGCTCTCTGTGTAATGGACCCATAGTTTCCTGGTTTTGAATCCCAGCAGTGAGACTCTGGTTCATGTTGTAGGTGAGTGGGGGTTGGAAAGGTTATATTTCATTCTGAAAGGGCAGTTTAGCTACATTGCTCAAATATGCAGAGGTTCATCCATTGTTTCAAAGCTTTTTCTTGGTGTGAATGCCTCAACTAATCAGCAACCTCTCCTTTTTGTGAAAGTTATTGGCAGTGCCGTGATAGCACCAAGTACATTTGGATTGGATAGGCTCCTTTGAACTCTCCTATTATTTCATAGCACTGAAACCGTCTGACTTAATGGAGCTGTTTTTCCTCCTTGGTAACAGAGACTACAAGAAATGTTTTTCGCAGATTTCTGCTCTCCAACTTCTTTTGATAACTCTGATAATCCATGTTTGAAGATGCAGTACCTGGTGTGGATGGGTGGGCTACTCTTAGATGGTTGTGTTCATTCTTGAAGGGAGTAGAAGGGTTGAACTTCCAGGACAGCTATGGATACTTCCATCCCTTTATCTGGGCTTCTACTTGTAATGGAATGTAGCAGAGTTTCTTTCTTTCTATCCCCTCCCCCCCCCACGCCAACCCATTGCTATTCAGTATTGATACTTAGCTGGTGGAGGTGGATTATATTAAGTGCATAGGCCATGGTATCATCATTATGGCTGTTCTTTATCAAAATGTTATGAGGCAAAATATTATCATAATTATCTAGCTGACAGTTTTTATTTGGATCGTAGAATCATGGGGGTAGAAAGGATCACAAGGATGAGAGATGCTGGTTAAAACTCCACCCTGAAAAAACTGAGGGTGATGCTTGTGGTTAGGGAAAAGTGTTATGAGAGCTTGTTGCAATGAAATGCTCATATGTGGAATATTTTCTGGTGAAATAGATATGTCTCTGTTTCAAATGAAAATATACAATTGCCTTCTTCATTTTTTTCTGGATAATTCACTTTCTTTGGTCTTGGACGTGGAATTTACTAGCCTAAGTTATCCATTTCTTCTGACATATTGGAGGTATTCAACAATGAACTGATCCAGAAACTGCAGCTGTTCGAGAATATATTCATGCTTGTTTGCTGGCTCCTGGGACAGAGGTGTGGGAATCAGAAATGCTCATTCTTGGTGATCTGCGTTGGCAGATAATATGCCATGTTATAATTCAGGGGCTAGATATTAGAATATAAATAATACTTTGTAATAATCTTAAATATGAGAACTGACTCTCTCTCTCCCCCCATGACTGTACCGGGCTGTTATGGCTGTCCAGGATAGGTTTTCTCCTGACACCCACATTCAGTCAGAATTGGGCTGGAGTTAGGTCCCTCTCTGAGGAAAATCCCTTCCTGTGGAACTTAATGCCAGAGAAAATGTACCAGGTATAACACATGCATGATTTAGTGTGTTTGGGTTCCCGGTATTTTATACAATAACTACTTATCATATATTTTTCTAAATATATATAAATAAAAGGTGGGAAAATGATTAAATATTTATTCCCTTCCATAACTAATTCAGGGAATTGGTTTGCTATTTAATGTTAATGCTAACAAATCCATAATAATCCATTTCATCTTTGATTATTGAAGATATGAAGTAAACAATGACTATATGTTACAGCCCAGTCTCCTTTTGTTATACACACAATTGCTTGTACATGCTTGTAAACTAACAGTTGTACGTTCAACCTTTACCTTAGTACACATCCGCAGCCACATGTGAAACTATTTAAAGGATGCACAGAGATGTTAGCTGTTAGATGGGGCTTAAAGAACAAATATTAGCCTAAATAAATTAAAGTTAATCCAGCAACTGAAAAGATCTCCCATAAAGGAGGAATGGCAAGTGATGCAAAACAGCGTTTAGAAACCCCAAATCAGGGCATAGAAAGAATGTTAGGATGAAACAATTAGGCTGTTTCAGAGAGTTAAAAGAGGAGGAAGAAAATATTGAATTTAAGGTCAGAAAACCTGAAACTAAGCAAAACATAGAGGGTATCAAAATGTTTGTATGAATCCCTGACAACAGAAAAGGGTGTTTTTTCACAGCTTTGTTGCCTGGACTGTAATGATGGGCAAATTAACCATTTTCTTACAGTAAGAGATTAGAAGCAAGTGTAAAGTGATTAGGTTATTATTTTTCATAAAAATCTGAATATTTTCAATTGTCATCAGCTTCAATCAAACACATTTTATACAAATACGCTTGCAAAAAATATTCAGAAACAATGATTAGTGGTGAGGATTTGGATATTATCCCTGCACAAACATAGATTCTACAATATTTATTTATTTTCTTTAAATATCTGGTATTTAAACCCATTTTACAGCCAAATTTCCTCTTGCTTCCAAAACTGTCTCCGGAAATGTATTGTCTTGTGATATGCCTCATTGAGTTGTCAGGTCCATTCACATCACATTACTTGATGTGATGGCTTGTATGACTGAACTGACATGATAAATGTTTTCCCCATAAATAAGTCTACATTTTAAAAGGTTTTTTTCTTTGTGCTCTGTGAGTTTATTTTGAAGTAAGAAACAGAAGCATTGAAAGAAAAATAACAAGTAACTGTGTCAAGGTGTATTGAAGAAGCCACCAATTAGTGCATTTAGGTTAGATCCTCACGAGCCCTACATCACTCACACAAGGGAGTTAAATGGGGTAAAGATCACTATTACTCTCTTGCATTGACTACCTCTACCATAGGGTAGTCGTACTAGAGGGAAAGCCTAAGGGGACATCCTAACTGGATATTAATCCAGTATACTGCATCTGTCACAAAGGTTCGGTATAATTATAGGGTAGACACCAAATACAATGCAAGTCCTGCTTTTCAGTGGGAGTTGTAGATACTCAGCAACTTAGGCCACAAAAATAAAAATTCCAGCCTGCCAAGTACACATCAGCCAACACATCAGCCAACAACACCCAAAAATCTGACAAGGGCGAATTTTGGAACTTCTTTGGCAAACTTCCTACCCCACAAAATGATCAACCTACAGTTAGTACAAACAATGCATAAAAATAAGCAGCAGCTAGTGGCAAAAACTGGAGAAGGCCAAAAAATGGTGAATACACCAACTGAAATAAATGCAACTTGCAAGGAGTGTAGATGGATAAAGTAGAATTTTGTGCACGAGTTTCCTACTGGTCAGAAAAGAAAGGCTCAGATAAGGGATCTAGCTGGCCAGATGTCAAGGAGCTCAACAAGGGGGCAGGAGATGAGGCATGGAGAACAGTGGAATGGCTAAAGACTTTGTGTATTTTCACATATGCAACTACATGCTTCAGTCCTCACGGCTGAGGATGTTAGGGAGATTCTCAAACCTGAGCTGGCTTTTGTAGGTGACAAATCTGAGGAACTGTCACAGATTGAAGTGTCCCTAGAGGAGGTTTTGGAATTAATTGATAAACTCAACATAAACAAGTCACCAGGACCAGATGGCATTGACCCAAGAGTTCTGAAAGAACTCAGATGTGAAGTTGCGGAACTATTAACTAAGGTTTGTAACCTGTCCTTTAAATCAGCTTCTGTACCCAATGACTGGAAGTTAACTAATGTAATGCCAATATTTAAAAAGGGCTCTAGAGGTGATCCCGGCAATTACAGACCGGTAAGTCTAACGTCGGTACCAGGCAAATTAGTCGAAACAATAGTTAAGAATAAAATTGTCAGACATATAGAAAAACATAAACTGTTGAGCAATAGTCAACATGGTTTCTGTAAAGGGAAATCGTGTCTTACTAATCTATTAGAGTTCTTTGAAGGGGTCAACAAACATGTGGACAAGGGAGATCCAGTGGACATAGTGTACATAGATTTCCAGAAAGCCTTTGACAAAGTCCCTCACCAAAGGCTCTTACGTAAATTAAGCTGTCATGGGATAAAATGGAAGGTCCTTTCATGGACTGAGAACTGGTTAAAAGACAGGGAACAAAGGGTAGGAATTAATGGTAAATTCTCAGAATGGAGAGGGGTAACTAGTGGTGTTCCCCAAGGGTCAGTCCTTGGACAATCCTATACAACTTATTCATAAATGAACTGGAGAAAGGGGTAAACAGTGAGGTGGCCAAGTTTGCAGATGATACTAAACTTCTCAAGATAGTTAAGACCAAAGCAGATTGTGAAGAACTTCAAAAAGATCTCACAAAACTAAGTGACTGGGCAACAAAATGGCAAATGAAATGTAATGTGGATAAATGTAAAGTAATGCACATTGGAAAAAATAACCGCAACTATACATACAATATGATGGGGGCTAATTTAGCTACAACAAATCAGGAAAAAGATCTTGGAGTCATCGTGGATAGTTCTCTGAAGATGTCCACGCAGTGTACAGAGGCAGTCAAAAAAGCAAACATGATGTTAGGAATCATTGAAAAGGGGATAGAGAATAAGACTGAGAATATATTATTGCCCTTATATAAATCAATGGTACGCCCACATCTCGAATACTGCGTACAGATGTGGTCTCCTCATCTCAAAAAAGATATACTGGCACTAGAAAAGGTTCAGAAAAGGGCAACTAAAATGATTAGGGTCACCAAATGAAATTAATAGGCAGCAGGTTTAAAACAAATAAAAGGAAGTTCTTCACGCAGCGCACAGTCAACTTGTGGAACTCCTTGCCTGAGGAGGTTGTTAAGGCAAGGACTATAACAGAGTTTAAAAGAGAACTGGATAAATTCATGGTGGTTAAGTCCATAAATGGCTATTAGCCAGGATGGGTAAGGAATGGTGTCCCTAGTGTCTGTTTGTCAGAGGATGGAGATGGATGGCAGGAGAGAGATCACTTGATCACTGCCTGTTAGGTTCACTCCCTCTGAGGCACCTGTCACTGGCCACTGTTGGTAGATAGGATACTGGGCTAGATGGACTTTTGATCTGACCCAGTATGGCCATTCTTATGTTCTTATGAGGTGTAACAAGGATGAATGAATGCAGAGAGCTGAAGCCAGCACATTGTTCCTCTTTATCTCTACAATAAATAAAATTATGAAGCCCTTAAATACTTTGCTTCAGATGGGTATGCTTCCCTCCAAGCACCTTTCCCCACAGAAGCTTCAACCCATTTGGTTCCTCTTTGCTTAGCCAGCCAATGTAGTTCTGAAAAACTTCCTAAACACTTTTAAAATAGTTCTTCTGTTACATCATTGGCAGACTTGCATGATGGTGTTATATAATTTTAAAGGTTGCATAAGCATTCATTTGGAATAGTCTGCGTGATTCACTAGTGGTCTTGCAAATACTATTACAATTAGAAAGCAGTTAAATGAGTCATTGTGATATAGTGTAATACAGGATGAGCACTGTAATGTGTGAAATTCTTCATTGGCTTACTTGGAGTATTATATTCTTGGAAGAGGAAGGAGGAGGACAGAAATGGTTCCACAAAAAGTTCAAAGCAAAGGTTCAAAGCGTGGCTCTGATTAATTGTTTTTTCTCCCATCTCAGTTTATTCTGTATTGCCCCTGAATAAATACTGTAAAAAGAGCTTAAGAACAAAGAAAATGTCACAGGAAATTATCCAGGTCACTTCTTTTGCTTTTTCTATTCCTCGTTAGGTGAGAGAACACAAAACATTATTAGGATATCTCACTGTTCATTATGAACTCATGAATAGAATAATTTCCTTATTCACACATCTCTACAAATTACCTGCTTGATTTCCTGTCATCTAAAACTACAAATGTGTTTAACAAAGAAAATAATGGAATCATAATAATTACTGCAGCCATTACAGTAATCTGCAAAGCTCATTGGTTTAATTGAAAGCTGATTACTTCAAAGGGAAAGGTCTGGGTTGTATCAACCAGAAAGTATAGGGGAAAAGTACTTTGCAACTTCATGTTCAAAACTTCAAAGTAAAGTTTAGAAAGAAGGTAGGAGCATATATATACAGTTTACTTATCTATACATATTATTTATACTTGGTTTGAATATTGTTTCCATAACTTTTTGTTGTTTTGCCAATATTATTCTAAGCTTTGTTAAAAGAATGAGCAAAAGCAATAAATAAATAAATAAATAAAATACGGAAAAATGACCTAATTCTGCCTTCATCTGCAGATATGGGGCTTCCATTAAGTCTATAGGAACCCTACATGTATATATCATGACCGAATACAGCCTAAAATATGCAAAGGCTTCACCCTCCAAGGTCCCGAGTAATCTGCCCCAATCTAACATAGCACTGAAGCCTGTGTTTAACATTAAGCCCATGAATAGTCCAATGGATTTCAGTAATTTGCTGATGACCAGAGCTCAGCACTGCAGGATCAACCTCTAAATGCAGAATTATGAATGCTTTAAAATACTATCTTCATGTATTTTTAGTAATTTATAAGGACAGGTGTCCATAGACATCAACGTTAGTCCTGAACTTGTACTTTGAAAGCCAAAATACTGTCCTTCATAAATCATGCTTACCTTTCCTAGTTAAAGCTTTTGTTAGCATTTCCATTGTGTAGATATATTTTCTGGGAACTACAATAACAATGACCATTTGCCCAAGACTTAAACTTTGTTAGGTCTCAACCACCTGAGCCAGTTCCCAATTGCTGATTGAGTTGATATTATAGCACTGGCTGGCTAGTTGCAGCCCTCTTGAGTTAGGGGTTCTTGGTGAATACTGACTACAGCTGTGCACGTAACTGACTTTTTTGATTTGGCCACTGAAACAAAAAATATGAGGGGAAGAGGGGGCTGTTGTTTTGATCAACCTGAAACACACTTTTTTGGATCTTTGGCAAAGCTACATTTAAAAAAAAATCATTTAGATTAGAACACAATAGTTTGTTGGGGGGCGGGGATTAAAATGTGGTGGTCTGGGTTTTCAGATAAAATTGAGGGAAATTCCAAAATGAAATGTTAATTTTTGATTTATTAAAAAAAAATCATTTTGGAAATGACAAAACAAATCTCTTCTCCTCCTCCTCCTTGCCCAGTTGCTGCAAAATGTATTCCCCCCGCTCCCCATAGATTAATAAGTACAAGTGTCAAAATTAACTTTTTTGGTACACGGGGTTATGCTGTGTACCTCAGATTACCTGAAGATTATGCAGATTGTCAGGGTAAATTGGTATTTTTGACTACAATAACAGATGGTGTGGTAAATTTAAGGCTTGTTTTTTTTCCACAGGATCATTATTCTGGGTGGCTTCTATCGGCATCTGAAGTTAGTTTATCTTTGATAGAATTGCAATTATGGAATACTGGGAGATGGGGTAACATAAGAACATAAGAACATAAGAAAGGCCGTACCGGGTCAGACCAAAGGTCCATCTAGCCCAGTATCTGTCTACCGACAGTGGCCAATGCCAGGTGCCCCTGAGGGAGTGAACCTAACAGGCAATGATCAAGTGATCTCTCTCCTGCCATCCATCTCCATCCTCTGACGAACAGAGGCTAGGGACACCATTCTTACCCATCCTGGCTAATAGCCATTTATGGACTTAGCCACCATGAATTTATCCAGTCCCCTTTTAAACATTGTTATAGTCCTAGCCTTCACAACCTCCTCAGGTAAGGAGTTCCACAAGTTGACTGTGCGCTGCGTGAAGAAGAACTTCCTTTTATTTGTTTTAAACCTGCTGCCTATTAATTTCATTTGGTGACCCCTAGTTCTTGTATTATGGGAATAAGTAAATAACTTTTCCTTATCCACTTTCTCAACATCACTCATGATTTTATATACCTCTATCATGTCCCCCCTTAGTCTCCTCTTTTCCAAACTGAAGAGTCCTAGCCTCTTTAATCTTTCCTCATATGGGACCCTCTCTAAACCCCTAATCATTTTAGTTGCTCTTTTCTGAACCTTTTCTAGTGCTAGAATATCTTTTTTGAGGTGAGGAGACCAGATCTGTACACAGTATTCGAGATGTGGGCGTACCATGGATTTATATAAGGGCAATGATATATTCTCAATCTTATTCTCTATCCCCTTTTTAATGATTCCTAACATCATGTTTGCTTTTTTGACCGCCTCTGCACACTGCGTGGACATCTTCAGAGAACTATCCACGATAACTCCAAGATCTTTTTCCTGACTCGTTGTAGCTAAATTAGCCCCCATCATGTTGTATGTATAGTTGGGGTTATTTTTTCCAATGTGCATTACTTTACATTTATCCACATTAAATTTCATTTGCCATTTTGTTGCCCAATCACTTAGTTTTGTGAGATCTTTTTGAAGTTCTTCACAATCTGCTTTGGTCTTAACTATCTTGAGTAGTTTAGTGTCATCTGCAAACTTTGCCACCTCACTGTTTACCCCTTTCTCCAGATCATTTATGAATAAATTGAATAGGATTGGTCCTAGGACTGACCCTTGGGGAACACCACTAGTTACCCCTCTCCATTCTGAGAATTTACCATTAATTCCTACCCTTTGTTCCCTGTCCTTTAACCAGTTCTCAATCCATGAAAGGACCTTTCCTTTTATCCCATGACAGCTTAATTTACGTAAGAGCCTTTGGTGAGGGACTTTTTCAAAGGCTTTCTTGAAATCTAAGTACACTATGTCCACCGGATCCCCCTTGTCCACATGTTTGTTGACCCCTTCAAAGAACTCTAATAGATTAGTAAGACACGATTTCCCTTTACAGAAACCATGTTGACTATTGCTCAAGAGTTTATGTTTTTCTATGTGTCTGACAATTTTATTCTTTACTATTGTTTCAACTAATTTGCCGGTACCGACGTTAGACTTACCGGTCTGTAATTTCCAGGATCACCCCTAGAGCCCTTTTTAAATATTGGCGTTACATTAGCTAACTTCCAGTCATTGGGTACCGAAGCCGATTTAAAGGACAGGTTACAAACCTTGGTTAATAGTTCCGCAACTTCACATTTGAGTTCTTTCAGAACTCTTGGGTGAATGCCATCTGGTCCCGGTGACTTGTTAATGTTGAGATTATCAATTAATTCCAAAACCTCCTCTAGTGACACTTCAATCTGTGACAGTTCCTCAGATTTGTCACCTACAAAAGCCAGCTCAGGTTTGGGAATCTCCCTAACATCGTCAGCCATGAAGACTGAAGTCATTTAGTTTCTCCGCAATGACTTTATCATCTTTAAGCGCTCCTTTTGTATTTTCATCGTCAAGGGGCCCCACTGGTTGTTTAGCAGGCTTCCTGCTTCTGATGTACTTAAAAAACATTTTGTTATTACCTTTGGAGTTTTTGGCTAGCCGTTCTTCAAACTCCTCTTTGGCTTTTCTTATTACACTCTTGCACTTAAGTTGGCAGTGTTTGTGCTCCTTTCTATTTGCCTCACTGGGATTTGACTTCCACTTTTTAAAGGAAGTCTTTTTATCTCTCACTGCATCTTTTACATGGTTGTTAAGCTCTTTTTTAGTTCTTTTACTGTTTTTCTTAATTTGGGGTATACATTGAAGTTGGGCCTCTATTATGGTGTCTTTAAAAAGGGCCCACGCAACTTGCAGGGATTTCACTTTAGTCACTGTACCTTTTAACTTTTGTCTAACTAACCCCCTCATTTTTGTATAGTTCCCCCTTTTGAAATTAAAGGCCACAGTGTTGGGCAGTTGAGATGTTCTTCCCACCACAGGGATGTTGAATGCTATTGTATTATGGTCACTATTTCCAAGCGGTCCTGCTATAGTTACCTCTTGGACCAGCTCCTGAGCTCCACTCAGGATTAAATCTAGAGTCGCCTCTCCCCTTGTGGGTTCCCGTACCAGCTGCTCCATGAAGCAGTCATTTAAAGTATCGAGAAATTTTATCTCTGCATTTCGTCCTGAAGTGAAATGTTCCCAGTCAATATGGGGATAATTGAAATCCCCCACTATTATTGGGTTCTTAATTTTGATAGCCTCTCTAATTTCCCTTAGCATTTCATCATCACTATTACTGTCCTGGTCAGGTGGTCGATAATAGATCCCTACTGTTATATTTTTACTAGAGCATGAAATTTCTATCCATAGAGACTCTATGGAACATGTGGATTCGCTTAAGATTTTTACTTCATTTGAATCTACACTTTCTTTAACATATAGTGCCACTCCTCCCCCTGCACGGCCTGTTCTGTCCTTCCGATATATTTTGTACCCCGGAATGATTGTGTCCCATTGATTGGTCTCAGTCCACCAGGTTTCTGTGATGCCTATTATATCTATATCCTCCTTTATCACAAGGCACTCTAGTTCACCCATCTTATTATTTAGACTTCTGGCATTTGTGTACAAGCACTTTAAAAACTTGTCCCTGTTTATTAGCCTGCCTTTTTCTGATGTGCCAGATTCTTTTTTATGTGACTGTTTATCATCTGATCTGGCCCTTACATTATACTTCTCATTCCTCTGCTCCTGACTATAACCTAGAGATTCTCTATCATCAGACTCTCCCCTAAGAGAAGTCTGTGTCCGATCCACACGCTCCTCTGCAGCAGTCGGCTTTCCCCCATGCTTTTTCTTGTGAATTAGGCATCAAGCCACTTTTCCATGCTGAAGATGATGGAATCTGCAGGCATGCCTGAGTTCTGACTGCAAAGTCTAGGGTTGCCTTTTGCAGTACTCTGCCCAGGGGCGGCTCCAGGCACCAGCACGCCAAGAGCGTGCCTGGGGCGGCAAGCCATAGAGGGTGCTCTGTCAGTTGCCACGAGAGTGGCAGGCAGGTTGCTTTTGGTGGCATGCCTGCGGAGGGTCCGCTGGTCCCGCGGCTTCGGCGGACCTCCTGCAGGCGTGCCACCAAATCCGCAGGACTGGGGACCTCCTGCAGGCAAGCCGCCGAAGGCAGCCTGCCTGCAGTGCTTGGGGAGGCAAAATACCTAGAGCTGCCCCTGACTCTGCCAGGGGGTTGCAGGGTTGTTCTTGGAATTGCATGAGCCTCGGAGAGTCTTGTGTTTCAGCAAAGTGTTTAAGCTTTCAGTAGTTAGACTGTTCAGAATCTGAAAGATAAAAGAAATGAGCTAGGCCACTGACAGTTTAGGGTAGTTGTTGTTTCATATCATTCACTCCTGTGACACTTAAAAACCATCCACTTCCATAGCAATTAGGAAGCAAGAGGCAGACTCGTCTTCCACCTCCCCCACTTCCCTCAACCTGTGAAAACATTTTCCCCCCAGTATGCACAATACAAGACCTTTGATCTCCTGTCTTTTTCTGCTAGGGAGTTGTAAAAGAGTGAGTGTAGTATGCAGTTGGTTGCAGCTAGGGAGAGTGGGGAGTACTCTTTCAGTAAGGGTGTATTGGGTGGGCAATTTCATTAGCTCTGTAGCTCTTTGACTGCATAGTAGATGCAGAATTCCTCTGCTTCCCAAAAATAGAGCTAATGTTAAATATTTTCTCTACCTTTCTGAGGACAGTATGAGTGTGAGGCTTCATCTTTGAATATTTACTCATTAAGGATCACTTGCATGGGGCTTCCTGCTGATCTTCGGGAATTAGCTCCTTCCAGCCTCGGAACGCCTCCTGCTGGCCGGTTTCTCCCTACCTGTACCTGCTTCCTCGTCTCCACAACCTCTGGCCCATGTACCTCCCAGAGCCCCTTACCTTGGGGTGCTGCCCCCACACTCTGGGTCTCCCCTCCCAAGGGAACCCCCTGACCCTATGCCCACCTTGCCTCAGTGGCTACTGCCAGTCATCATCTAGCCCCCTGTCTCTGGAGTAAACTGCAGTCTGTAATGGACACTCATAATTGGCAAGGGGGTTGGACCTGCTGCCTTTCTAGCCCCCAGCTGTCTCCCTGCAGCCCCAGTACCTCTCTCAGGCAGCTAGGTCCTTCTCACTCCAAGGCTGGAGTGAGACTCTCTTGACTCCTTACTCATAGCACTCGTATCAGGGCCAGCTGTGCCCTGATTGTGCTGGCCCACCTGTGGCCAGCTACCTAGCTAGCCTTCCTCAGCTGCTCTCACTCCTTTTATCCCAGGAGCGGGGTAACTGCCCTGCCACATGTATGTTAAAGTTGCATTGTAACTGTGCCTTTAAAAATTTAAATCCCAAAACCACACACTTAAGTAACACTAAAAGTCCTAATTAAACAAGCAGAAATATGAAGTTGAGTTTTTGGGAAAAAACCCACTGTTCTCTATGTATGATCCTTCTCTGCCTGCCCTTTCCTATACAGAATCTTTTAGATGAACTATGGAACACCACAAACATCAGCTTTGATATCCAACTATGTGTCATCTCTGGTAGAGCTACTACAAGGTATTGAGGTTGTGTGGTGCCTGCTACAAAGTAAAGGAGGATGCATTGGGGGTGGGGAGAATAACTTGGATAAAAATAAATTAAACCAACTCTGTGAATGAGTTATGAGTTAACCAGAATTCTGCTCAGTAGAGCACTTGTCAATGTTATTTATATCAATTTCTAGAGAAAAATGTAATAAAATGAACACTCTAAGAATAAAAAAGAACATTACGTACCCCTCAGGCAATCAAAATTCCCTGACTTTCTCTAGCAGAGTCCTTTAGAGCTCACATTGATAATAAAGTTAAACAATTCTTTGATCAGATTTATCAATTTTGATCCCTTACAGCATTGTGATTTAATGCTCTGCAAATTCAGTTGCACAGAATTGCATCACAGGTTGGTACTACTCCCATGAACACAAATACAGCATCCCTGTAGCTGGGTCAACTGGAAATAAGAGTGCAAAATAGTAAGAGAGAGAGAGAGAGATCACTCTGGTGGGCTGTAATGAATGTAAAATAATGAATACACTTTCTGCTTATGTTCCAATTGGACTTCTGCAATGTAACATCAGAGTCTAATAGAAATATGTAATGTTTTTTCAAGGAAGAGGGATCAGTATGGCCCAGTCCTACAGTTATTTTCTATGCACAAAGAATAGATGGACATTTCTAGTTCAAATTAACAGTATTTTAGATTGTAAATGACAAAGTGGGATGTGGAAAAAGAGAAACATAATTGCAGCCTAATTCTGTACTCAGAAATGTAAAGCAGAAGGTCTCTTAGATTCATTCATCCCTCTCTTGTCCCATTCTGCGGAAGATTCCAGATAATCACTGTTATCTACCAAGAAGCAGTGAGGCAAAGAATAGTGAAAGGTGGAGGAAAGATAAGGGTGGACCACATCCCCACAGGTAGGGTTGCCACACATTCTGATTTTCCCTGGACCGTACTGAAACTACATGTACTGTACTATGTCTAATTGAGACTGTTTGCATCTTAATCTTGATTAAAAGGAACTTGGTGATGTTTCAAAGCCCTGCTGTACATGCATGAGGCTAGGGTAGATTTGGGGATAGGCTCATTAGTCAGTGGTGGTCGCTAAGTGGCGGAATCCATAGGGTGATGGGAGACCTCACCATCAGCTGTCATCACATAGTCACCTGGCATCTGGGTGGAAGTCCAGAGCTCGGTTCTTTGACCCTTGACTGTCACATGATGGTAAAGGTGGTGTTTCTCTGAAGGTGGGAAGTGGGAAAGAGAGAGAACAGAATGAGTTGCTCAGAAGGGGCAGAATGTGGGGGAAATTAATTCACTAGCACTGTCAAGCTAGTGCCTGCACTAGCAGTAAATCCATACCCTTTTTAGGTTAGGGTTATAAGAATATTTCTCTTTCTCTGCCTCTGGGTGGCTAGTTTCCCTTTGACTTTTCTCTTGTTCTCCTTCTCTTGCAGCAGAAGGTTCTTGCACAGACATTGTGTCTTTGTGACTGTATGTGGCTGCCCTTCCTACTTCTCAGACCGATCCGGTGTCTGGTCATGCTACTCCTGTGTCAAGCTAGAAAGTGGTTTCTTCAGAGTGAGATGATGCTGAGGAACTGATCCTGAAGGGTGACTATTGCATAGAAGAGGTGGGAATCATGTTCCTGCAAGGGAATTCTGAATTATTTTAATAGAATCATAGAAGATTAGGTTTGGAAGAGACCTCAGGAGGTCATCAAGTCCAAGGCCCTGGTCAAAGCAGGACCAGCCCCAACTAAATCATCCCAGTCAGGGCTTTGTCAAGCTGGGCCTTAAAAACCTCTAAAGATGGAGATTCCTCCCAAGAGAGAGATTCCACCCTAAGTAACCCAGTCCAGTGCTTTACCACCCTCCTAGTGAAATAGGTTTTTTTCCTAATATCCAACCTAGACCTCTCCCAATGCAACTTGAGACCACTGATCTTTGTTCTGTCATCTGCCACCACTGAGAACAGCCTAGCTCCATCCTCTTTGGAACCTCCCTTCAGGTAGTTGAAGGCTGCTATCAGATCCCTCCTTACTCTTCTCTTCTGCAAACTAAATAAGCCCAGTTCGTCAGCTTCTCCTCCTAGGTCATATGCCCTCCACTGGCATAGGTCATATGGCCTCCTGTCATAAACAGATAGTTAAGGGTTAAAGTCTCTTTTACCTGTAAAGGGTTAACAAGCTCAGTAACCTGAGGAACACCTGACCAGAGGACCAATCAAGGGACAGGATAATATCAAATCTCTGTGGAGGGAAGGCTTTGTCTGTGTTCCTTGTTTCCTCTGTGTGCTCTCTTTGGATCTAAGAGAGGCCAGACATGTCTCCAAGTTCTCCTGGAGTATTTCCTACTATCCAGTATAGTGAGTATTAGTTAAAAAGGCGGATTAGTCTTTTGAGTTGCTTTCTATATTTGCAATTGTGTGTTTGCTGGAAGAATTCTTTATTTCTGTTGCTGTTACTGATTATTCTGAGGAGGAGGGAGGGGGAAGTCTCTCCAGTTTTTATAAGTTAGACCCTGTATTTTTGCATCCTGGTAATACAGAGAGAGTGTACTTTTTTTCTTTCTTTAATAAAATCTTTTCTTTTTTAGAACTTGATTGATTTCTTCCCTTGTTTGGATTTTCAGGGGAAGGGGAAAAAGTGAATCCCTCTTTGTTTGATTCGAGGAGTTTGAATCAAGGTATCTCTTCCAAGGACAAGGGGAGGGGGAAGAAGGGGAGGGGGAAAAGTAAATCCCTCTTTGTTTGATTCAAGGAGTTTGAATCAGGTATCTCTCCTAAGCACTAGGAGAGGGGAGGAGGGAAATGGTTTGTTTCCCTTTGTGTTGAGATTCAGGTTTGAATCTGTGTTCCCCAGGGAAAGTTTTGGGGGAACAGGGAGTGTGTCAGACACTTAAAAACTGACTGGTGGCAGCGAAAACCAGATCTAAACTAGGATTTTAGTTTAGAGGAGTCCATGCAGGTCCCCATCTTGGAACCCAAAAGCTCCAACTGGGGGAGAAAACCTATGACACCTCCACATCCTTTCTGTAGTGGGTGACCCAAAACTGGACACAATACACCAGATGTGGCCTCACCAATGCCGAATAGAGGGGAACAATCACTTCCCTTGATGGCTGGCAATGCTCCTTCTAATGCAGTCCAATATGTCGTTAACCTTTTTGGCAACAAGGGCACACTGTTGACTCATATGAGCTTCTCATCCACTGTAATCCCCAGGTCCTTTTCTGCAGAACTGCTGCTTAACCAGTTGGTCCCCAGCCTGTTGCAGTGCATGGGAGTCTTCCGTCCTAAGTGCAGGACTGTACATTTGTCCTGTTGAACCTCATCAGATTTCTTTTAGCCCAATCCTCCGATTTGTCTAGGTCACTCTGGACCCTGCTCCTACCCTCCAGCATATCTACCTCTCCCCCGCCCCCAGCTTAGTGTCATCCACAAACTTGCTGAGGGTGCAATCCATCCCATCATATAGATAATTAATGAAGATGTTGAACAAAACCAGCCCCAGGACAGACCTCTGGAGCACTCCACTTGATACCGGCTGCCAATGATCTAGTCAGCTTTAAATCCACCTTATAGTCCTTTAATCCAGTCCATACTTTTTTAACTTGCTGGAAAGAATACTGTGGGAGACAATATCAAAAGCTTTGCTAAAGTTAAGCTATATCATGTCCACTGCTTTGCCCAAATCCACAGAGTCAGTTATCTCATCATAGAAGGCAGTCAGGTTGGTCAGGCATGACTTGCCCTTGGTGAATCCATGTTGATTGTTCCTGATCACCTTCCTCTCCTCCAAGTGCTTCAAAATGGATTCCTTGAGGGCCTGCTCCATGATTTTTCCAGGGACTGAGGTGAGGCTGACTGGTCTGTAGTTCTCCGGATTCTCCTTCTTCCCTTTTTAAAAGATGGGCACTATATTTTTGGCACTATATTTTTGGCACTTTATTTGCCTTTTTCCAATTGTCCGGGACCTCCCCCAATCACCATGAATTTTTTGGATGTGAATTAAACTAAACTGAATTAAATCCATTTCACTTCTGAAAGTTTGTCTGCACAGGCATTTCGTATAGTTCAATTAATCCACCTTAACACCGTTTAGTTAAAATTCAGATTAACTTCCCTACGTCTCTCTTGTAGACAAGCCCTTAAAATATTACTATTTTAAGCTATCAAAGATGATAACTTCAGTTATTGTTAATGCTTTGGTTCAACTATGATCTGTTTTGGAACCAACAACCATGGGTTGCTAGTCAGGTCAGACCACTTAGAGCTTGTATACATAATACAGTCTACGGGAGTGTGATTTCTAAAGTGCAGTAATATGCTGCACACTAATTGGGCCATATAGACCCTGCTGGTGCACACTAAAGGTTCCCCAGTGTGCTTTAATGTAGTACCATTTCAAATGGCACTACATGAAAGTGCAACAGCAGGATCTATATAGACCAATTAATGCACAGCACATTACATCAGACATCATGCTCCTGTAGAGCACATTACCCCACCGTGTAGACAAGCCTTGAGGATTATGCTAATTTTCTATCATTCAGCTGTCACCCATTTGGAATATATTGCGGAAACTGAATCAAGAGCTGATGTAGCCAGACATCAAGGTGTTCTTAAGGAGATATACAGGTTTGTGGGCATGTGTTTTTTGCCTATCAACTTAATGACTGAAATATCTCATACTTTTCAAGGAGAGGGCTGTGTTGAGTGAGGTCTGCCTGTGTGTCTGTCACTGTGGTGGGGGAAGCTAGAAAGGTCTGTTCTCTAATTTCTAGAAATGAAAGACAATCTGAACCCCTCAATTGTCAATTTATTCTTAAGGATGGTGAATTTAAATAATTAAATAAATAGTTTTGTATATTTAGCAGTAGAAGTGGGTAGAAAATGGACATCTCCTTCCCACAAAAATATTTCATGCTTTTGCAAACTGAGATTGTGGAAGTTCCATGTTCTATCAAAACAATCCCATGTGTATGTATGCAGTAAAGCATGATCCATGACCTGATGCAGATTCAAGTGAATGAGAGGCATGCAGTTGCTTTCCAAACTATTTCATATTGGCTTGAAGGTATACCAGAAACAAAACATTTTGATACAGTCAAAGTTAGCACTCTACATTAACAACAGACACCACTAATGGACTAGAGCTCTTCTGTACAATTTAGAGCTGCATTTCAAATGAGGAAGACATAATACATGATATTACTTCGGTATTAAGATTCTTTTATTTGAATTTGAAATAGCTTGTTATATAACCTCAGTTCTGACTTAATATCACACTGATGCTAATGGCTTTTCAATTTATGGTAAAGCAAAGACATAATTAAACATGTATAACCATGTGAGAGTCTGAGACTAAAAACAAGAGAATAAAAATGAGAAATCCTGGCACAACTGTTCAAAAAAGACCAAGTAGAATTCAGATACACTATTTTAGATATTGAAAGCAGCCACAACATTGTATTTTAATGAGAAAGCCTGTCCTGGTATAAATCACCAGGACACCAATGATTTCAAAGGAGATACTTTGATTTATGACAGCTGACAATCTGGCCAGTGAGCTGACAGTCCTAGAATTGCGGCTACCATGTTTTTTTCTTTTTGGCAAATCAAGTTTGAAATCATAGTTACCTGTTGTCAAGTGAAAAGTCTTTTTTTTTTAAGGATGAAAGCTATATTGTTGGAGGATTGAAATAATTTGTTACTGAGAAAATGTTATATGAGACATGATGGTTTTGTGTACTATTAGTATGTCATCAGAGTATATCATATCAAAGTCTTTTAACACTGTCATTTTTCAGTGAATACCGACAGTATCCACCATTCCTGTTTTTAACATTCCTAGGTCCTTGCAAGTAATTTAAACTAGCTTCCATAATTAGTCTTCAGAATCTGATAACTAAGACAATGGTGCCAATTTCAATAAAAAATGCAGGTAACGGTGTTGTCGCAACCTGATACGCAGTTATGGCTCTGTATGGCCAATTGTCGGTCCACGGCCATCTTGTCCTGTTAAAAGGACAAGGCAGCCTCCATCTTGGACCAGGTTCTTGCTGCATAGGAAAGGGCAGAGACCTAATCCTGCCCAGTAACACTAAAGTGCTGTGAGTACTTTCCTGCTTTTTTTTCTGTTGGGCCGTCTAAAGGTCAGGCTAGTGCAGTGTGCAAAGACCTGATTCTGCCCAGCAACTCCGTAGTATGCATTTTCCCGCTCTTTTTGGGCCCGGTCGTCTGGAGGTCAGGCTAGTTCTGCCCAGCAACTCCAGAGTACTGTATACAGAGACCTAATTCTGCCCAGATACCCCAGTGTGCCGTGTGCAAATCCTGCCGGCGTGGGGGGCAACAGCTCGAAGCCCGGAGGGAGTGTCCGCGTGTCAGCTGAAGGGCCTGATCAACCTTTTGGCCAGGGTCTCCTCCCGGTCTAGCTCATAGTGTGGAGTATCCGCGTGTCAGCTGAAGGACCTGATCAACCTTTCAGCCAGGGTCTCCTCCCGGTATAGCTAGCTCGTGTCGTGTCATTTGGATCCACTCTATCAGCTCATCATGCTTCTGGTGTCTGCTCTGCTGGTCAGCTGCGCCTGGAGTGCGGTATTTGTTTTCTAATTTCTGGCAGTTTGCTTATCTAGCCTCCTATTTTTCCCCTCCCTAACCCAGTACCAAGTGTGTACACAGTGTTAAGGATTAAAGTATTGAGCTCATAATTGCACAATTGCCTAGGTGTATAGTTGTTCTAAGGTTTTAATAAATTGTTTATTGTAAACTGTTTTAAGTGTGTGAGTCACTGCTCTGTCTTTGTCCGGAGTGTTTGTGTCTGGGAGCTGTCTCCACCTGGGGATTAGCTGACCAAGGGGTTCCTGTCCCCGCGGTCTGTGTGAGTGGAATCTGCCCAACTGCAGCCGCACCACACTCTGGGTTTACCCTTAGTGTGAAAGCAAGGGCGGTTGAGGCAGTGGCCTGTGGGTCTCTTTCCTGTGTTGCACTGGGCACCGCTCTGACAAACCCGATTCCCATCTTGTGTGATTGGTGTGTCTGCCTATTCAGTGTGGTGCAGTGAGCAGTATAGAATTGTACTGTTAATGATTTTTGGGTTGTTTATATTGCCTAACAACATCCCAGCTAAAAATTGCCTCTCTCCCTTGGCTCAAGTTGTAACTTTCCCCCAAATAAACGCAGCCACTTGGCTTTGCACCTTATTCTGGTCCTGCCTGATTTTCCTCTCCCAATATAAAGCTGATCGAACCGCAATCTATTTTGGACAGGTGTAATTCTGTAACAACTCTTAGTGACTCTTTTTATTTAGGAGCTCTTACTCCTCCTGTTCACTTTCAATTTTGCATATATCCTGTTTCTTTTCACAGGATTAAAATATGTACAGTCTAGAATTCCCAAATAAGCAATAGCTGCTGCCCTGAAGGATGTGTATTTAAATGTTCCTTATAACTTCTCTTGGATACTGTTCTGCATTATATCCTTTTTTACATTTGATACCACACCTGGGAGCATCTTGCACCGCAAGCCACTAATTCTGCCAAAATACCTGAAAATAATCAGGTAACCTGATATACATGATACCTGAAAAACTGCAGATGAATTGTTCTGCTATCTGAAATCAATAACCATGGAAAAACTTGCTTTGAATTAATAGAAAATAAGGACAAGTAATAGTGAGAGGTGTTTGTGTGGAGGGCCATGTTTGTATTTTTCTTTAGAGATGCCCATTCTGAAACCACAAGTAGCTGTTGATATTCTTGTTGAGTGTGGTATTTCCAGTGGTTTAAGTCTGAGTCTTCACTGAGAGCTTTTAGCAGTGAAAGTCAATGACTGTTAATCTTGTATCCTTTTTCATGTGAGGGTTCTGTGAGCGGAACTGTCTTTGAGCCAAGACATCAGTTCTAAACTTTTAGTCTTACAGAAACCAAAATAGGCAATTGAGGGAATATCCAGACTCATCTGTGTTTGCAGTTAGGAATGGATGTAGGTTTTGCTGCAGGTGGATAGCTGTACAAATGACTAATTACAGAAGTGCCCATGAATAGGAGAGCTAAGAAAGTTCCCCATCTATTAATTCTCAGTTGCCTTTATGTGTACAATTATGAACACAAGCTGAAATCATGACTGAAGTCTGTTTCCAAGATAAGTCTGGAGAGTGGCTAAACCTGTTTCTCAAAGACAAAGGGCAAGTGACAACACAAGCAGGTATCGGCAAAGCTGACAGCCCATCACCTCTCAAGTGCCCATTCTTTGGCAAGAAAGGGGGATGGGCACAACATGATTTACATCTTAGCAAAGAAGCAGCATGAGGTCTCCTTCCTCCACCAGGCCCCCTGTCTCTTGGTTCTTATCTGGATTTTTTTTTCTTTCAAAGAGGGGTTGGAACTATAAAAAGGAGGGGTGAACACTCCAAGACACCCCTCTTTCTCTCCCTGCTTATGTCATTCTCCACACCTGAGAAGACAAAGGAAATAGCCATTGAATTCTGGAGGAGGAGTCCTGACCTGAAAAGTTTGGTCAGTAATGCTTCTGGAAGCATGTGGTGAGAAACTTTGCTTTAAATCTACTATAGTTTGTTAGGCATTGGAAAGCATTTTATCTTGTAACCATTTCTCACTCTTCTGCCTCATTTCTTGTACTCACTTAAGGGTGTGGCTTGCATGCTCTAAAACTGTGTATGAGTGGCCCAGGTGGGAGTTTCTTCAGCATGACATTATAAGGCACCCAAGGTTGTGGGGTGGGGGCCACACATCCCCTACCCACCCACACACACTGGTCTGAATTGTGCCTCAGTGTATGTGTCTCACACACATCCTTCTCAAGTGTCTGGTATAGGTCAATGACTTCTCTTGACGTCATGCTATGACCTGCTTAGAACATAGTAAAAGAGAGACTATCGTTGCATTGCAGTTACATTCTAGGAATAGTAAAAACACAGTTTATTGCCATGTCCCTGTCAGAGAAGTATTGATGTTTCCTTTTTAAGGTAGGTCAATGCACATATTTACAAATAGTCCCACTTTAGGATTAGCCCAGAATTCATTAAGGTTCCATGGTTTGGTATATAGCACTGGATTCTTCTGTCTCAATTGTTTTGATGAACAGGGTGATTATCATTTGGGATTTCCCCACTCTGTTATGTAAGCCTCATGGATTTAAAGAGAAATCCCTAATATTTAACCTGCTAACCTTAGGTTAACCTCCATGGTGGTTAACATTCTGAAATATGCCCTGTTCAGCATGTTTGAGTAAGCATTTAAGTAAGAATAGTGTGAGTTAGGTAAAACAGATTAATGAGAAAATGTTAAAAGCTGATGTGTGCAGCAGACAACAGCTGAATTGTTTAGTTATCCTAAGTCTTTGGGGGAAGCCTGAACAATTTTTCTCCAGTTACTTGATTAGCATCAAAGAAATAACTCTAACGTAAATAGATCAAGTGTAGCATCCATGCAGCAACAGGAAAGACCAAGCTACTATATAAAGAAGTACAAATATTACAATGTTCTATTTTGAAGCATAAAATTATTAAATATAGAAGTTGGATATGTAAAGGTACACTTGGTTATCCAGTGTATTTCTCTGACTGTGGAAGACTTCTCCCTGTTGTAAGCTCCCTAGCTCTGTTTTCAATGGTAATTGAATATAACCCTTGTTAACATAATGTGGTGGTGTGTCACCCTATAGTGGCTGGGCCACACATGTAGGTTTGTGAATCTGCTGCAGTCTTGAGCTAACAAACTTGGGTAGTTTAACTTAGGAAGTAGTGGCTCATGCTTTTGGAATCAGAGCTTCCCGTTTCAATCTCTGCTGCCTATGAGCCTGCAAAGGGGTGTGATGTTATACTTACATATGGCAAACAAGTTGGAGACTCTTTAACAGTCTGAGGAAGAAATATGTCCCTCTTGCTGATTTCCTTCCAATTTAAATGCTTTTTCAAGTTTTTTTCCCCATATAACTAGTGAATCTCATGTATCGTTGTAAATGATTCTTTTCTCTTTTAGGGTTAGATATGTTGCTTTTATTATTGAGTAAGGCAAGTAGGAATTGCCTGTTGGGATTTTCCATTTTAAATAGTTGTACCCTGTAACCACGTTCCTCCTACTCCCCCACCACAGCTGTTGTTTAGCCAAACTCTACAGGTGGGTATTTTAATAATTTCTAATTGTTCTGTTTTTTTGTCCTAATCAGTGATTCCTTTATCACTTCCCTAAGAAACTTCTCTAATTTATCCATTAAATTCTGGTAATGAAGCATCCAATATTGAACACATCATTCCCAGATGTGGCCACCTCAAAGTCATATAGAAGGGAGCTATTAAACACATTGTAAAATGTGGTAAAATCTAAGCTTTTAACTTCATTTTTAAATCACTGAAATTGAATTTATGTGGATGGGTTTAGCTTTTTAAAAATAAATATGCTTATAAAATTGGAACAATGGAAGGGAATGTATTTTCATATTGTTCCTTATACTCATTGTTTCCCTAACTACTTTTTTATAAGAATATTTCTTCTAAACGTGTTTGAGCTGTTTAAAACTCAGCAGTTTGTTTTTGATGCTTCATGTAAACTTTGGTTTCAGTTCTCTTGGGTTCCACTCCTCCTGTGTGTGATGGTTACCACTCCCCAATAAAGCTTTATGGAATATGCTTATGATTTATATGTGACATAACTAGAATATGTTTTAGGCTACATACGCCATGTAACATATTTATGTAAAGGTTAAGATCTACTGAATGTATTCATCCTATTTGTATCCATGTATCATTTTTGTATTTGAAGTTATGAAAATTGGCTGTGTACTGGCTTGATTTTAGCTAGCCTAGTAGAGCATTTGGTCAGCTTCTTGAAAAAAGTGCAAATTAAGTGCCCAGTCAAAAAACCACTTAAGCCAACAACGAACTTGAAGAGGTTAATCCACATCTGAGCCTTCTTAGGAATGTGGCTTGGCTGGTCATGCATGGACTCCATCTTGGAGCTGGACTTTGCATAGGAGAGAGGAAAGGGTCTCCACCCACAAGAAAAACTCTACTTAAACCCCTGGGAAGTCCCTCCATTTGATCTTTAACTGGCTAAAGAGAGAGCCTGTCCACCACCAAGGATACCTGAAAGAAACTGGAACAAAGGACAGTAACTACAAGGGGTGTGATTGCTGGACCCAGACTAGCAGGAGACTAGTTTGTAAAATATTGCTTACTGGAATTGATGAGGTTTTATTTGTATTCAGCAACAAAGAGTCCTGTGGCACCTTATAGACTTACAGACGTATTAGAGCATAAGCTTTTCTGGGTGAAATGCATGCATCCGACGAAGAGGGTATTCACCCCGAAAGCTTATGCTCCAATACATCTGTTAGTCTATAAGGTGCTACAGGACTCTTTGTTGCTTTTTACAGATCCAGACTAACATGGCTATCCCTCTGATATTTGTATTCAGTTTCTTAGACATAGAGTTGCATGTTCTATTTTATTTTACTTTGTAATTCACTTTGTTCTGTCTGTCACTACTTGGAACCACTTACATTAACCCAGAGTATGTATTAATATGGGGGAGAGAGGGCACACAGCTGTGCATATTAGTGTTATAGAGGGCAACAATTTGAGTTTACCCTATATAAGCTTTATGCAGGGTAAATCAGATTTATTTGGGATTTCAACCCCATTGGGAGTTGGGCATCTGAGAATTAAAGACAGGGACACTTCTGCAAGCTGCTTTCACTTTAAGCCTATAGTTGTGCAGGGTGCTGGAGTCGTAAGTTGCCAGGGCAGTAAAGCAGGGGCAGAAGTAGTCTTGGCACATCAGTTCGCAGCCCCAAGGGAGTTTCTGTGAACCAACCTGTCACACTGTGTTTTCCTAAAGGGCTGAATTTGAAGAATCCAAAAAGTCATTTGAACCAACCAAGTTTTACCTGATTTTACATCACAAAACACAAACAGGCCCAGAATGAAAACTGGCTACAGATTTCTTCCAAAAATCTTAGCGTCTCTTTTTGAAGAACCTTAATTATGTCTGGAGTTTGTAAATGAATCTCAAAACCAGATGATATTTTGTTTTCAGTCTTCCAAACTACAGTTGTATGCAGTTCTAATTAATGACCCAATGTTTCTAGTTTCTGAAACAAAACAGGAGATCTTGTTAAAGTATCACTTATAAATATATAAAATTGAAGATTGCAAAAAATGCATGTACTGTAAAATATGTGGTTAGGGTGCACTAGGATCTTGTCAAAATGCTATAGACTGTGCTTGACAGCTGATATTTAAGCTAAAAGTGTAAAAATTACTTTGATCCATGAGACAAATAACATTGCTGAACTGATAAGTCACTTAACACTGACACTGTAGAAATTAATGACAGGAAATAGGAACCCATCTTTTTCCTGCCCATTAAAAAATGTTTGTGATAAACTGCTATAGAAGAATGCATTGTTAATTTTTCTAGCTAAGTATGGGTAAACTAATAACATGAGTCTTTTTCCAGTTTCATGCTGACACACATTCTTGTCCCCGCTTTTGAGCAAGGTCAAGTGTGCTTGTCGTTGATTTAATTTTGTATCAATTAAACCTTGTTCATAATGCTAAGACTTATAGTTACACAGACACACACAATTGATAGTAGCTTGGGTTTAAATGCCTTCTTTTCTGCAGCTACTTATTGATGCTACAAAATCTGTAAGGAGATATCAATATACAAGATAGGATTTTGTTTTTCTTATCTTTTTTAATTTTAATATTTAAAACTCAAGAGATTCCCATTAAAAAGAAGAGAAAGGACAGATAGAGATCATGATAGAAAATCGTAAAACCCTCAAGATACCTTGTTTATATACTAGACCCCTTAAATCCTCACCATGATCTGATTTTATTCTCCTTTACAGCTTTATATATGCCCTTTTACAGCTTTATGGGAGAAAGATATGTTCGACTCTTATGTATATCTAGAATTACAAATAAAGAGATGTGATATGTCAAACTAACACAATACTCAGAGCTAAGTTAAATACAATAAAAATGTGTTCAGAAACATGCTATCTCAATCCAACATGTGATTGATTCTCTATGCAGTTGCCCCAAATCACAAATATGCAAATTTGCTTGCAGAAAAGTTTGAAGAGTGGTGGCTGTTAGCATAAATACCTCTATTTGCTTCTTGCCGTGGGTATTTGTGCCATTCATTATTCCCTTGTATAAATAGTTTGCAATATAGGACCAAAAATAATGCTGGGGAGTGGTGGTTGTTTAGTAGTGTAGTATCACATGGTGGCCCAAATCAGAATTCAAGTTTTGTTATTGACTTGAATGGGGTCAGGATTTCACCTCCCCAACTCCTAGCTTACAGTGTAAACATGCCGTTTATGTGACCATTTACACAATGAGAATAGCACATACTTGAAGTGAACAAACCATAGGTTGGAAATTTTGATATAATTGACCAAAGAGTTCTGACTAACAAATACACATTAGCGAAAAGTCAGAATTTATTAATGAAAAAAATGGGCTACATTTGAAGGGACTATTCATTTCAAATCATTTGACCAGCAGGGCTGCCCAGAAGGCACCCAAACCGAGTGTTCCAACATGACACACAGGGTCACAGCACTACTCTAGAGTTGCCAAATTTCTACTCTGACAAATCCAAACACCCATGCCCCACTCCTCCTCCAAGGCCCCGTCCTTGATCACTCCACCTCCCCCCACTTTGTCGCTCGCTCTCCTCACTCTCACTCACTTGATCATTGTAACCAAGCTGGCTCAGGGGGTTGGTGTGCAGGAAGTGGTGAGGACTCTGGCTGGAGGTGCAGGCCATAGTGTGGGGCCAGGGATGAGGGATTTGGAGCTCTGGGCTGTGGCAGGGGGTTGGGATGCGAGGGGGGTTCTGGGGTCTGGCTGGGCATGAGGTGTTTGGGATGCAGGAAGGGACTCTGGGCTGGGATTGAGGGGTTTGGAGGGCAGGAGGGGAATCAGGGCTGAGGAAGGGGGTTAGAGCATGGGAGGGGGTCAGGGGTGCATGCTCTGGGTGGTGCATACCTCAAGCAGCTCCTGGAAGCAGCAGCATGTCCCCACTCTGGCTCCTACACGAAGGCATGGCCAGGTGGCTCTGCCCCTGCAGCTCCATTGGCCACGGTTCCTGGCCAATGGGAACTGCAGAGCTAGTGCCTATGGTGGGGGCAGCGTGTGGAGCCTCCTGGCTGCCTCCACCACATAGGAGCAGGAGTGGGGACACACTGCTGCTTCTGGGAGCTGTGCAGAGCCACGGCAGGCAGGGAGCCTGCCTTTGCCCCGCTGCATCGCTGACTGGACTTTTAACGGCAGTACTGACCGGAGCCACCAGAGTCCCTTTTCAACTGGGTGTTCCAGTTGAAAACCAGACGCTTGGCAACTCTACACAACTCAGGTTTGACCTGGCTGCTCCACAGGACAGGAGCCACCACTATGGGGTGACTGTGGACAGGCTCGCTCTCAAACAGTGTCCATTCCCTCTTTTTTTGCACCCTTGGTTTTGTGAAAGGATGGGATGCGGCTCATTTTCAAATTTTGCCCTGCCCCCCCCCCCCAACCTTTGTGTAACCGTATTGGCCAGTTTGTAGTCACACAAGTAACTTTTAGGATAAATGCAAGAAAAGTCACCACTGCTTCTATATGATTTGCCTGTTCTGTGTGTGTATGCAGTATGTTGGCTTTTTGTCAAATATTGAGTTGGTGGCTGAAACGCTAGCCTAGCCTTATAAATTCTCTTGACCCTCGGTATGTTTTTTAAAATACTGTAAGTCAGAATCAGCAAACTGAGTAACACATACACTAAAAAACAAACAAACTAACAAAAATAGAGCTATTCAGTGACCTCCTTCCCAGTACCTATCCTTGATCATTCTCACAATTTGATTTCCAAACACATTTCTGGATTTATTTGAGCAGGGAAAAGAGAACAGTGAAATACAAGTTTCTGCAGCAAGCCAAAGAAACTAAGGGACTAGTTGTTCCAAACTTCACCAAATCATCCAATCAACCAACCAGCCTAAAACAAGCCATCTTTGGAGAAATGCTCCAGTTGGAGAAGACAGAGATAGATATTTATTCAAAATAGCAGCAATGGCAAGAGAAGGCATCCCCACTCTATGGCTCATAAGAGACATGTCTGTGATTACAATGTAGCTAAGCAAAATATACATAATGCATGATGTGTGATAGATCACAGCTCAATTAGATAGTCCCAAGACTGGTTTGATTAGTGAGGGGCTTAGTTTAGGAGCTACTTGTAATGCTAAATAAATGATTCATGTGAATTAAAACAAAAAACATGTACAAATCTCTAGAAACCCAATTGTTTCTCTAAGTTTTATTGAATTTGTTCCCCTACCAAAGTAGAATTAAAATGACTGTGCTAGGCAAAGGGGGTCTATCAGAATGGAGTACACCTGGTTGGTTGTTTGCTTTCAAGTCTAACTCAGATTAGCAGTGTCGAAGAGTGTAAATAGGTCTTTGAAGGCCCTCTAGGGTCAGTTGTTAAGGTGTCACTATGAGGAAATGAGGGCATCTGTCACGCTGGCAAAATAGCGCTACTCGTATCAACAGTCTTTATCTACAAATGATAGCAATTATGTAAATATTGTCAGTGGTTCAGTACCTAAAGGTAACAGTTTTTCATCCCACCAGCCATTATTTGGCACCAATAAAAATGAAAGCTCTGATATTTTAGACTTAGTTGTGTACAAACCCACAGCTGCTGCACTTCAATATTGCTAAAACTCCAGTAATGTAATCCATAAACAGCGTTTTTATTTTTATATAATATTTGCCTGTGAGAGAAAAGGAGTCACCACACAATTGCCTTTTAATTTTTGTCCCCATAAAGGGAAGTCTGTACAATAAGACTAGCAGCTTTTCTCTCTCTTTTTTTCTTTTTTCCTTCCAATATGTAACACTGCTTATACTAGAAATTTGAACTGTATTTTTAAAAATATGCTTCAAACTAAAGTAATCAGATGTTTGAGATCCACCCAATTTCTTCTGCAACTTTTTGCAGGTTCAACGAGCATTCAGATAAGATGACCTAAATGACTGTGTGTGTGTGTATGGGGGAAGGGGTGAGGGGAAATACTTGGTTCATTACTTCACCGATAAACCCAGCAGACAGCAATATCACCTAGTACTCAATTGAGATTCTCAGTTAGTGGTATGTCAATGGGAAGAGTGTGGAATTCACAGGTAACACTGCATAATGTACATGACTTTGTCCCTGATCTTGAAATCCTTTGGGCAAGTACATAATTTTACTTGCATGAATAGTCTCTTGGACTTAAATTGAGGCCTGACAGGCTTTCGGTTCTCATGTAAGTTAGTGTGGTTTGCCTTTATTTCTTTGGTGGGCTACTGATGTGAGTGAAATTATGACTGTCTCTAAGTATTTGGTCTTACAGGCTTTTCTAAATATTGCAGAAAAATTAATGCATTTATCCTTATAACACTTCTTTGGGGAAAGGAAGTAATATTGCCACTGTACAGATGAGGGATTGAGACTCAAAGTAAACAAGTGACAGAGCCAGGAATAGAACAAAAATCTTCCGAGTCCCAGAATAGTATCTTAAGCATTTTGGTCCTAATTCTGCTATCAGACCTGCACGGACAGATCTTTTCACCTATGTAGATATGATTGGAGGATCTGGGCCTTAAATATGAAGACGTCTGTGTCTCAAAGAGCTTGAAATCTGTTTGTATAGCTCCTAGCCCCAGTCCTTGTTAAGGCCTCTGGCACTATATGTTTTCCCCAAAGCTGTCTAGTCATGTTTTCAGCCTGTACAAAACCTTTCCCACAAATTACTGAATTGGCCAATATTTCTTTCTTGCAAGACAGATTTTAATGAACTTGACTCATCCTAAATCTAAGCATCAGCAGAAGTAGCTCAGTTCTTTTTGCATTCTGACCACATTCCAGCTGTACAAAGTTAACCATGCAGAGGCCAGTGGATTGTTAAAGTGCCATCCTGTTTCATAATCTTTTGTGTTCATTGGTATTTTCCAATGGCTGAAAGGAAGGCAATGGTGGGGGGAAGGAGGAAGTAGTGTTAGAGAAAAATGCCATCTTCCAAACAGGAAGGAGCTGAATATCTTTGCCAGATGCTCAACTCTAGCTTAATTTGTAAATTACATTTAATGCTTTAAAAAGAAAATGCATTTAGATATGGTGTGTAAAATCAATATGATTATTATGAGAAATAAAATAACTATACTTGAGGCAGTAAAAGTATTTTTTTTAGGATTTCAGTAAAAACTTAATGGGATTACAGGAATAATAAATGACCACACAATTTAATCACTTTGTAAGTTGCAAGAGTAATCTTTGAATAAAGATCACATCACTAATTCAGCCGTGTCAGCTATTGTTGGGAAATTAAAGTGGTGCTGATTCAGAAATTTATCAATGACTTTTTTTTTCTCCATATAAAATCTCATCATGCCTTTGTTACTGGTACAACTAGATCAACAGTTATACCTTGTTCTATGGTGGGGATGGGCTTCTGAGCCTGACCTGCAGTTTCAAAACACTGGCCACACAGTTATTTTGAGAGAGATTATATGAGTCCCACTAGCCCAAGTCTGTCAACCCAGGCTGGGAGGCTCCCTTTCTCAGGCTTTGTAGACATAGCCTGAGGGGAAAATTATGGCTGCTTCACCAACACAGGGGGCAATGATGATTTGGATGCTGTGCATGAGGGAGTACAAGGTGTATTTGGGGAGTGTGTTTGGATGTGTGTGGTGCCCCTGGCAGTACTTGTGGTATCACTGGAAGTATGTCTGGGTAAGACCATGGTACTCTGGGATAATTGTGCCAGCACGGAGTACAAGCTACACCTATTGCCTGGGTGAAGCAAGGGCAGCCTTTCCTCATATTCAAGTGGCATTGTTCCCTGCACACCTCCAGGCACTGCCTTTGACAACGTACCTTGTCTTTCCTGATGTGGCTCGGCCTGGTAAGCTCATAACCAAGCCATAAGGGTTGTATGCTCCATGTATCTTTACATCATTTGAAAGAAAAAATATGGTCCTAAATGTATGACTAATTCAAAATAGGGTGCATATTCTTCTTCCCAGTATTTATTGTGCTTCTTGGGATGCTTGCCTGCAAAGGTGATGGTGTAGTAAGGGGAGGTATGTGTGCAGTACCCAAGGGGCTAAAGTAGAACAGCAAGAAGTGAACATTTTCATCTCTTCTTTTAAAAATATTTTAGATCTCTGAAACATTGTGTCTACTGTAAAGTTGTTCCTTTGCTGCTGTAAAGTGTGAAAGAGTGCCTCTCATTTGTAAGGATTTACAGATCCAGACCCTGGTGTTTTGGGGTCCAGGGCAACCGATGCCTCCGTCGTGAATGGAGAGCCAGGCAAAGCAGCACACAACAGTTACTGGTGAGCTAGGCCCTACAATAAGTACTGACTGGCGAGGCCAGAGCAACAGAACTATTCAGTCATCTGGTTGGTCCACACCGGTTATTTAAATGAGGAAGTTACCCAAGGAGCTGTCTGAGCAAGAGTGCAGCCTTGCTACTGTTACAGACCTTGCTTTTTTTTTTTTTCCCCAATCTTGCTCTTGACTCTTGCCTTTGGCCACAGTCCAGCTTAACCTTGGTACTTGTCTCCTGGCTTGGCTTGGTAACGAGTCCCAACTCTTGCCTTTGATCCTGACCCAGCAGACACCGTTGAGTCAGTCTCCTTTGCCCTGGCCATTAAACCTGCATTAGCCAATGGCTATGCACTGTAGGTTTCATTGAACTAGTTGGGTTATACAGGGGCCACTTTCACATGGATTCATTTATGCTGAAAATATGTTTAGGGCAGTTGGCCTAATATATATTCTTCTTGCACTAGCCAGCCATATTTCCATTTTTACATCTGACCTCCCACACCAAAAAAGGGTGTTTATTATGGTCATCTGTCATTCTGAGTATATCTCGCAACCTTCCTTTTTAAAAAAATTGATACCATAGACTTGTCATTTTTATTTTTTTCCCAGCAATAGCATTTCATTTTAGGTTGGAATGAGGATTGCATATGAAGACCCAATATTCTTGTTTCATCTTCCAAGCTGACTTTTCATTACCAGCAGTAGCAGATGAGTTAGAAACAGCAGATTTGGTGTCTGCAAGGGAAGGGTTATTACAAACAACAGGAGTTTAGGAACATCAGCCAATAGAGATTACACTGGAGCATAATCAAAACCTTTCCCTGAAGGCCAGCATTTCTTCTACAGAGCCTAAACAATGCAGGGGTGAGAGGGAGTCTCTTCTAGGGTAATATAATAACAAATGAAGTATACAGGAGAGGGACCCTTGAGTATCTCCTGCATTAAGTAGTAATAACCCAAAGCCAGTTTTTTTTAAATACATATTTGAAATGCATATTCAATCATCTGAAATTCATGTTCAATCATAGGAAAGTATGATTTAGTGTTAGAACACAGGACAGAGACACAAGTCCAGAACTTCTGTTCTTGGCTCAGCCATAGACAAGTCAGAAAGTATCGGGCCTATCCAGTGCCTTTAAAGCTTCTGTGTTTGGAGAGAGGGGGGCACCTGCTATGAAATGATTGTTCTACTCCAGTTTTACTGCAGATGGAAACACTGTTTAACATTAATTTAAACAAATATAATCTTCTCTGTTATAATTGTTTGTATACCAGTAGTGCTAGTGTTCCCCTTCTAGCTACATGCTTATGCCACAATCTTGTTTTTGTCCCTGTATAAGAAGTGTGTTTATTTCAGAGAAAACAACCTCTCCTAGTGCTTCCTCCAAGCGGACTGCTGCTCTTTCGCAATGATTTCAATTGACAGCTTCAGAGCAGGACCAGACCAGAGAACTAGGTGATTTCAACAGCTTCTCTTACACCCAGCCGAAGCAATCAAAGAAACTCAGCATAAAAGAGCAAGGCTTGTCAGGCACAAGCTAATGTATAAACAGAAATCTATGCCTCTATTTTTTAGGAGAAACTGCAGGCTTGCAAATCAGATTTGTCAAATAGTCTGCTCCAATTCCTTTTTTAAGGGGGACCACTACTTGCAGTTAGTATCTCACAGCAATCTCTTTTCTTATGATGATCTTCCCTTGTCACATTTTATGGTTTTGATCTTCTAATCAGCTTCTTAAATGTTTGCTTAAAATTAAAAAGGATACCAAGAGATGGCCACAGCCAGAGATGGGGCATTGGATGGGGTGTGCTGGAGCTCTGAGGTGGTACTGAGAAGCCTCTCTCAGGTACTTGTCTGGCTGGTTATAGCTCATATGCTCAGAGTCTAACTATAATTGCCTTAGGTGGAGTTGAGAAGCAATTTCCCACCAGGTCAGATGGGCAGGGTTCCCCTTCCTCTCCTATGTGGAAGTTGGACCACTTTCTAAGACCAGTTCCCTGCCATTGCTGCAGCTTCAGGCATTGGTACATTTTGCTCCCTCCTGTTCTCTGCCTGTGGCACACAATACTTAAGTCTCTTAATGGATATAATACTTTGGTCTAATTGCAGCAGTTGTATGGATGACAGAGTAGTGTCGGTGGCCTGTGATATACAGGAGGTCAGACTGGATGTTCTGGTGGTCCCTTCTCACCGTAAACTATATAACTGTATAAGACAAATGCTTGTTAATAGTAAAATGTGAGCAACTGTACAATAGGGTTTCAAATGGGAAGCAGCATGGCCCAGTGGTTAAAGAAACAGTGTTCTGGGTTCCATTATCAACCCACCCACTCTTTAATCCTGGACCCATCTTTGCCTTACCTATAAATAATAGTACTTCATCTTTTGAAAGTGTTTTGACATGCCCAGATGCAAAGACCTAGAGGATTATAAAGTAGTAGCATTGGCATTATAACATTGCCTATATTCAGTAGGACTGTCATTTTAACTCTGTCCTTCAGTCATCATTTTTGTATATTCGTACCTGCAATACTGGCAATGCATTCTGCTATAATTTAAATGAGTTGTACCTTCAAAAAATAAAAATGCATCATTATTATCTCTAGTGTTATTTTCAACCATTTAAAAACAAGCACACAACTACAGTAGGTGTGGCAATGACCCTAATCGTTGCAGTGCACACTAGTATTACTTTAATTACTTTCATTGCTCCATGCTTTCACAGTGGTTTACATCGCTTTTGGTACTCTTATTCACAGATGTCAACCCTGAAGCCATAGGGAGTAGAGAGCTCACTATTCACATCGGTTTGTAAACAGGGGTTAAAAAGCAACCCAGAACTGCTTCAGAACTTCAGGTGGGCAGGGATTCCTAAAGAGAGCGTGATCTCTGCCGGCATCTGTTGGTGAGCAAGGGAAAATGACCGAATGGGCCAAGCCTTGCATTTCTGTTACTTGACAGTTTGTGGCATTTTGGTCAAAATTTGGTTACATTTTGGGATAATAAAGTGCTATTATTCCTGTCAGGAAATGAAAGGCAAGAGAACTGCAATAAATGTGCCTGGATTTCAGGGAAGGCTGTTACCCTGGCCAAAGCCTCTTCCATCCATGGATTGTGAAGACAGAACTATCCAAACTCCAGACTCCTCCAGCACGGGGCCACAAAGGGTGAATGGCATTACAAAGGAGGGGGAGGAGTGAAGCGGCTATTGTAGGAGCACATTCCTTATTGGATACTCACACCACAAGCAGAGGACTGAGTTTGCCAAGGCATTCTAGGTGTGGGAGTCTTACTTTATATAGTCAGATATTATTGATTGACTGTCGCAGGCTTTTCCAAATTTTCTGTGTGTTCCATTGCTACTCCAGACAGCGTAAACTCTTCCAGGATGTGCTGCTGCTGCAGCATATACCTAAGGACTTTGGTCAGCCAGCCGGTGATGAGTGGGGAGGAATTCTATTTGCAGCCATGGAGCTCCAACAGACTAATTAGGCTGCTCCAGCAGCTTTGTACTCAAGGGGGCACTGGGCTGGAATGCTGCCCAGCTGGTCTGCAAGTCCACAGGAGGAGTCTTCATCCACACTTCACCCATGCAACACTAGGCAAGATTTAACCCTTAATCAACCATTTCAGATGGTAGCATCAATACTATTGTAGTTTAATTACAACCTTGTTTTAGAAAAATGTTCACAAACCCCTGGAGTTCTTTTTGGTTGGACAGTGCAAATAAAAGGAAGAAAAAAATCAATATAATGTAGTTGACCATTTAGTGTGCATACTACTTAATCAAGATTACTGCATAAATCATAGAATTTGCAGAGAAATTGGCTGAACGATATCCATAAATGGAATTTTCCAGGACTAGACATGGTCATCGCAAAATAATTATTAGCAATTGTGTTAGCAATAGCATTTATTGTTTAGTTAGATATAATCAAGATATTTTACTGCAAAATTGCCTACAATTCTTCTCTATATTCACAAGAAGCTTTTTGTTAACAGATTCAAATACTTCTGGCATGCTATGCTCTTCAGGTCTGCAAAAGCCCCTCATGAGTGGTCATAAAGTGCTCCATAACTAGCTGGAATCACCTTATTTTCATGAGAAGGTCTCCTATTGGGCACAGGCTAAAACGAATCTGTTTAAGCCATGGGTTTCTGGAGGAATTTCTTGACATAATAGTAAATGGCAATATCAGTCAGGTTATATGGTTTGCAACTTTCCTTTTCCAACCCTCGGCAGCCGTGTGATTTAGATACTTCTTGATATTCAAGGCCATGGCTGCAAGTAATAGCAGCTGCCTCTTCTCAAAACAGTTTATAAGAGAAATGTTTTGTTTTTCTTTATTACACATTTAAGGTTCTCTCTGTGGTGTTCGTATACAGACTTAGAATGGCCAGTGTTGTTCTGAAAGGTGTTCTCTTGATTCTGTCAGCTATCACGCCTGCTTACTGTCATCTCTGAGGAAATGAGACACACACACACACACACACACACACACACTCTCTCTCTCTTACTTTGTGGGCAGAATTTGGTTGTGGTGGGGTGTTGAAAAGTATGGGGATCTTTTGAAATTAATAAAAAGAAAGTTTCAAAAGCTATTAAAATATATAACTATAATAATACCGTGGTATCATATAAAATACATATAATCAATTTACTGTTTGCTTGTGCTCTGTAGTCCACAGCTTTGGCCCCTGATTGAGTTCTTGGGTATTAACACACTGCAATTAGTAATATAAAATGATAAATGGCAAGAAAAAAATGATTCACATATAAGACCTAAATTGAGTAAAGACAAGAGACCTGAGACAATAAACCTAGTAAGTTTACAAAGGTTTCAGGAAAGTGAAAGCTTATTAAATATGTATCCCTCTCCTCCAAAAGAAGAGGCAATGTAGAAGTTTGTCAACCAAAATTGCGTTTATGGTAAATGTCCTGGGGAAAAACATTATCACAAATTCTTTCTGCCTGAGAAATGAAAGATTATGCATAGTTAGACATTTAGGTAGCCAGAAAATAACACTCATATGCAAATACACACCTTATGTGGAGAAGGTTTCTAGCTAATTGGGTCTTGGATCCAACAAAATTTGGGAGTAAACTAAACACTTGGTTTCAGGCAGTCCTTAATATCAGTTGTGTAGTCAGCAGTATATGTAGAACAAGGGTCACTGTCTTTCCTTGCTGAATTGTATAAGATACAATTTGCCTCTTAATTTAGAGATTTTTTTCCCTTTTCATTCTTTAACTATGACCAACTCCTAAGACAAGCTGAACCTCTGCAAGCCCCACTGAAATTGATTAATTTTCATTGAAGTCAATAGAGAGATGTAGGTCCTCAGCACTTTTCATGGTCCCATTTGTACTGAGAGATGTTTTTGGTCCCATACTTACGAGCACATTTTGGTTGTGTCAGAAAAATATACACACTAGTATATAATGCACTGTATTTCCTTCTGGCAATTTATATATATATATATAGGGGTGTGTGTGTGTGTGTGTGTTTAGGTGCTAAACATTTGAGTTACTCTTCGAGTACCAGGCAAAGCATGTTATTTGATTAGCTGTGCTCTTTTCATGGTGTCTCTTGGGTATTCCTTCGAGTCTCTTTGTTTAAATCTACTGTTGTTGAATAGACTCTCTCTCTCTCCTTTTGCCCTGTCATTTTTCTTGTGAATATTGTACTTTTTTTTGTTTTGTTTTTTACTACACAGCCATCACACTGCCTTGTTTTGATAAATATCTTGAAGATCCCAAGTGTCCACCGTCCTCCCTAGGCTGACACTTCTATGGAACTGAATGAGAATTCATGCATATGCTCAATATCGATGTAAAAGTGTGTGTGTCTGTATATTTTATATATATATATATCGAGACTGTTTTCTGGCAGATGGTGGCAGACAGAATTGTTGACATGTCTGGCACTTCCTTCTTGTTGTTGTGACTGGTAGCATGAATGAATGCTAAGGAAGAATGACACAGCATGAATATTTTCTTGTCAAACTGCTTCCAACAGAAGCATTTGTTTACTTTGGGCAAGGGAAGGACAATGTTGATGGTGTGGTATTTCATTTGCTTTTTAAAAATCTTTTAGCATTTTTGCAGTAGCCACTGTTTCCTGCTGCTACTCTCATCTTGAGCTCTTGGAATTTGTTTCTTTATGGAGACAATGTGCAATTTTGCATGTCTATAACATGCTTGAGGATGAAAATTCAGCTGTCATGTCTGTGAACTGATGACCAAAATCTCCAAAATAACATGTAATTAAAAAAAAAACACTTTACAAATCTATAGTAATGTCTTACCTCACTATACATGACGAGGAAAAAAGGACTTAGTATCCAGCACTTTTGAGATGAGTGGTAGAAGAATTAAAACTGCACTGATGAGAACATCCATAGAAATCACTTCCTTCATCTGAGAAAGAAAACACCTTGTTCTGTATGCAAACTACGTTTTGTAAACAACAGTGAAACAGACAACATCAGATATTGACATGGGGTTTCTCATCTCAGTCTACAACCAGCAACCTCCAGGCTCACAATCTAAATCTGATTTCTCTGCCAATGTTTCCTCACCTATGAACCACTATGGAGGGTATCCAATGAACCATGCAGATTTCCTCCATTTGCAAATTCTTGTTTTGTCCTTTCTGTTGTCTCTTTTTGCTAAACAGCACTATTTCCCTTCATTGACTCTTGACTTCATTACATTCTGGGTTTGGGAAGAAAGAACCTTCATAAATAAATGAAAAAGGAATCATATAAACCCTGTTAGGAGCAGAAGTGCCAGTGAAGCACAGCTATAGTTGTTGTTCATAGCTGAAAACACAAATTAGACAAAGATTTGGGATGCTAATGAGTCTTTCAAGGCTTCCACATCCTAACTTTCTATTTGCTTTTTCCACAGAGACTTGTGTAGGAAGAAAAGTAAATATGGCAGGCAACCAGCTTGGCTTAACAGTGAAATCCTTGCTCGTCTTAAACACAAAAAAACAGCTTACAAGAAGTGGAAGATTGGACAAATAACCAGGGAGGAGTATAAAAGTATTCCTCAGGCATGCAGGTGTGAAATTAGGAAGGCCAAATCACACTTGGAGTTGCAGCTAGCCGGAGATGTTAGGAGTAACAAGAAGGGTTTCTTTAGGTATGTTAGCAACAGGAAGAAAGTCAAGGAAAGTGTGGGCCCCTTGCTGAATGAGGGAGGAAACCTAGTGACAGAGGATGTGGAGAAAGCTAGTGTACTCAATGCTTTTTTTGCCTCTGTCTTCACAGACAAGGTCAGCTCCCAGACAGCTGCACTCTGCAGCACGGTATGGGGAGGAGGTGACCAGCTCTCTGTGGAGAAAGTAGTAGTTCAGAGCTATTTAGGAAAGCTGGACGAGCACAAGTCCATGGGGCCGGATGCGCTGCATCCGAGGGTGCTAAAGGAGTTGGCTGATGAGATTGCAGAGCCATTGGCCATTATCTTTGAAAAATCATGACGATCTGGAGGATGGTGTGGACTGCACCCTTAGCAAGTTTGCAGATGACACTAAACTGGGAGGAGTGGTTGATACGCTGGAGGGTAGGGATAGGATACAGAGGGACCTAGACAAATTAGAGGATTGGGCTAAAAGAAATATGATGAGGTTCAACAAGGACAAGTGCAGAGTCCTGCACTTAGGACAGAAGAATCCCATGCACTGCTACAGACTAGGGACCGAATGGCTGGGCAGCAGTTCTGTAGAAAAGGACCTAGGGGTTACAGTGGACGAAAAGCTGAATATGAGTCAACAGTGTGCCCTTGTTGCCAAGAAGGCTAATGGCATTTTGGGTTGTATAAGTAGGGGCATTTCCAGCGGATCGAGGGATGTGATCATTCCCCTCTACTCAGCACTGGTGAGGCCTCATTTGGAGTACTGTGTCCAGTTTTGGGCCCCACACTACAAGAAGGACGTGGACAAATTGGAGAGAGTCCAGAGGAGGGCAACAAAAATGATTAGGGGGCTGGAGCACATGACTTATGAGGAGAGGCTGAGGGAACTGGGATTGTTTAGCCTGCAGAAGAGAAGAATGAGGGGGGATTTGATAGCTGCTTTCAACTACCTGAAAGGGGGTTCCAAAGAGGATGGATCTAGACTGTTCTCAGTGGTAGAAGATGACAGAACAAGGAGTAATGGTCTCAAGTTGCAGAGGGGGAGGTTTAGGTTGGACATTAGGAAAAACTTTTTCACTAGTAGGGTGGTGAAGAACTGGAATGGCTTACCTTGGGAGGTAGTGGAATCTCCTTCCTTAGAGGTTTTTAAGGTCAGGCTTGACAAAGCCCTGGCTGGGATGATTTAGTTGGGTTTGGTCCTGCTTTGAGCAGGGGGTTGGACTAGATGACCTCCTGAGGTCCCTTCCAACCCTGAGATTCTATGATTCTATGGTTAAATTTGCATTAAAAAGTTTGGTTAAATATATGCTCTAGAATTTTGCTCTGTAACTATTTGAATTTTTATTCTTCTAATCTTCAGCAGAGCAAGAAGTATGTAAAGTATAAATGATATTAGCTGTCACCAATGTTCAGGGAAAAACTTCAAAAATTATAAAATACTCTGTAATCATGTAGGCCACAAATCTAAAACTAAAACTTCTTTACCTTGCATTATATCTAGTTTCTTTGTAGATAAATAACAGTTGCATTTGGTTGCTTTTTTTGTCATCAAAATGGCTTTCATGAGAGTGGATGAGAATTGTTCCATTTTTTTTCCTTTTGATATATTGCACTTGTGTGTCAGTGAAACTTATTTTATTCTTTGATACATCTTAGATGCCCTATTGTAGAGAAGTGAAGGATGTCCATTATTGCTGTGTGTAGAAATATTTAAGTTAAAGAATTTTAATTGCCTCAAATCATTAAAATGAAATCTTGCTTGCAAAACTTCATGAAACAACATGGACTATTGTTATTGTCATTTTTCATTACCCAGTTCTAATTTATCTACCAAATATGCAGGAAATATATAGGTAAGAAACTTCATGCAAAAGTTTTGATGTTTTGAATTTGTGTGTATAAAATAAAATTCAGGTGTGTGTGTGTGTGTGTGTGTGTGTGTGTCGGGGCTCATTTAAGGATCTCACAGAAGGGAGGAGTGGCTTTTCTAGTTCTTGTGTGGCACTATAGGCTTCTCCAGCCAAGATTTGCATGGAGTCAGGGACCTATGAGTAGAGGGTGGCAGAGCAGGTGCCCTATACTCGCTATCACCTGGACATTTATCCTGTAAAGTTAACACAGTGTAAACATGTATTTCTTCTTCGAGTGCTGTCCCTGTGGGTGCTCCACTCTAGGTGACGGTGCGTCACGGCATTGTCGATCGGAGATTTTCGGTAGCAGTGCCTGGTTGGGGCACATGCACCCAGATGGTATCTCCCGTCTAGTTGGAATCTTCCTGAGTGCATGCGCCCCACACCCTCCTCAGTTCCTTCTCAACCGTCCTTGGTTGAAGACGGGACTCGGGGCAGTGCTGCCTTCTCTTCCCTGGTATCTATAGGAAATAGTATCAAAGAACATAGAAATAATTATTAATTACTTCCCAGTTGTTTCCCTTCCTTTAGTATAGTTACATAGTTAGTTACCTAGTTAAAAAAAAAAAAAAAGCCCGTGAGGCTTGTCTCTCTCTCCTCGGCCATCTCTAATTCATAATGCCAGGAGCTTCAGGATTCAAAAAATGCATCTCCTGCCAGGACTCCATGCCACGGTCAGATGGGCACTGACATTGTGTGAGGTGCCTCGGGGACACCCACATCCTCGCGAAGTGCCTCCATTGTGCGAGCCTCAAGTCAAGAGCTCGCCGTGACAGGGATCTGCGGTTCTAAATCATCATGATGGAAAAATCCCTGCAGCCGCTGCCGGAGACGGGAAAGGTTGAACCCGCTCCCATACGCTCCCCAGCCAGATCGGAACCGGCGGGGAGCGTCGCTTCACCCTCTCTGGAGCGGAGGCATGAAGCGCAACAGTCTCACAGAAGAGAGACTGACAAGGGTAAGGGATCTCCTGCGAGATCCCTACCCTCTGTGCTGACAGCAGGAAAGACAGCTGCCTCAGCCTCCTCTAATGCCTCAGCAACGGCTCTGACAGAGCACAGAGGCAGGGACCCTACCTCCCGCGCCGGGAAGGTACTTCTTAATTCGGTCCCCTCAGTGCCACAAACGACCACGGCGCAGACACTTCAGTCCTCCTCAGCACCGCGAACAGCCGCAGCACCGGCACCGCGTTCCACCTCGGCACCGACAACGGCTGCGGTGCCAGCAGCGCGTTCGGCACCGGCAGTGAAATTGACAAAGGCACTCACAGCGCTGTCAGTTTCAGCGCTAAAAGCAGCCGCGGTCCCGCCAGCGCGCTCTGCCTCAGCAGTGGGGGAAAAAAAAAAAAGCTGTGGTGCCAACAGCGCGATCAGCCTCGGTACTGCGAAAAGCGTCGGCACCCAGCCACTCTTGTACCCGCACACCAGCAGCAGACCCCTGCAGGGCACCTCTAAACTCACTACTAACGAGCTACAGCAGACAGCAAGCTTAGCTCAGCCTAGGGAGCAGGAGCAACAGTTTTTTACTCAAAGTGACCTTTTAGTGCCACTTGAGCCTCACTCCGCTCCTAGATACAGAGGACTCTTTTCTTGAACCGCCACTTTCTCCTGAACTGGCTTTCACTGATGGTGACCTTTACAGCAGCAAGCGGAGTTCTCCCTCCTGCTTCTCTTCCACAAGCACCTTTACCACCTCAGGTCACAGATCAAGTTCAACAGCCTCAGTTTCCTTACTTTGCCTCCCCCTGTGGGTGGCACCTGGGTTCTCCTACCCTATGCCTTGGCCTCAATGGTACCCGTGGCAACATCCTCCTACCAATCATCCTCCGTCTGTGCTCAATCCCCTGCTCCATCCACTTCTAGGGTGCCTGAGCCCCCTCCTGACTCTGGGAGTTACGCACCATATCCTGACTCGCCTAATCCTAACTTTCCACTAGTCTCAGATGAAGCCATCCTCCCTTCACCTCCACAGACCGTGGATGACTGCAAACAGTTCCAAGAACTTTTTAGGAGGGTTGCACTCAGCCAGGATATTCCCTTAGAAGAGGTTCAGAAGAAGCAACACAAACTCCTTAAAATCCTTCAACCATCTGCACCCTTGAAAATCGTGCTCCCTATAAATGAGGCACTCATGGAGCCAGCTGACACTCTCTGGCAAACCCCAGCTTCTCTGGTACCAACTTGCAAGAAGGCTGAACGTAAATACTACGTTCCTGCAAAGGACGCAGACTTCCTATTTTCTCATCCACCACCGACCTCTCTTGTCATCAATGCACTTGCACAGAGGACCAAACAGTCACAATATCGCCCCACCCCTCAAGACAAAGACCTTAGATGCCTTGATGTCCTGGGCCGCAAAGTTTATACATCCTCTACACTACAGTTCAGGATTGCTAACTATTCTGCCCTCCTCGCCAGCTATGATTTTGATAATTACAATAGGCTTTTGGATTTGCCTCCTACATACCAGAGGACAGAAAAGCAGACTTCAAATCAATCCTGTCTGAGGAACAACTGATCTCCAGAATGGCCCTACAGGCATCTTTAGACACGGCGGACACAGCAGCCCATACTACTGCAACTGCTGTGGTTATGCGCAGAGCCTCATGGCTCTCTGCGTCAGGCATTCCTAAAGAACTACAGACTAAAGTGGAGGATCTCCCCTTTGATAAGGACAAACTCTACTCCCAAAAACAAACAAACAAAAAAAACCTGATGAACTCCTCCACACCATGAAGGATTCCAGAGTGACATTGCGCACCCTGGGCATTCACCCATCTCTACCCAGGAGACAGCGATACCAACCCTACCAAACACCACGCACACATCAGTACTATCGCCCTCAATCCAGACCATACGACACAACTAGGAATCGTTCTAGACCTCTCAAATGCAGACAAAACCAAAATCAAGCCACAACCCTCTGTCCACAGGGCAATAAACAACAATTTTGAAGCATTGGTCGAGGGTCTGCATGACCACCCTTTGATTCCACCACTTACTTGTCCATTTGGCCACCGCCTCCAGTATTTCCAACCTGCCTGGCAGCGGATCACACTGGACCGCTGGGTCCCCGAAATAGTTCAGACCAGTTACTCCATCCCTTTTATATCCTACCCTTCTCACGAGCAATTACTTCGCACAGAAGTGGCTCACCTTCTGCAATTAGATGCAGTGGAGCCTGTGCATCTGCAACACCAGGGGACAGGTTTCTACTCCCAATACTTTCTAACGCAGAAAGAGACCGGAGGATGGAGGCCTATACTAGACCTACACTGACTGAACAAATTTGTGAGGACACAAAGATTCAAGATGGTCACACTGGGCACAATAATACCTGCATTGGATCAAGGGGACTGGTTCACAGCCCTCGACCTACAAGATGCTTACTTCCACATATCAATTCATCTAGCTCACAGACACTTCCTATGATTCACAATCGGTCAGGATCATTTTCAATACAGAGTTCTTCCTTTCAGACTTTTCATGGCTCCAAGAGTTTTTTCCAAGACCCTAGCCATCGTTGTCGCTCACCTCTGCAAACATGGGGTCACACTTTTCCCCTACCTGGACGATTGCCTCATCAAGGGCGACTCCTATGGCGACACACTTCAAGTCACGCATCTCGCCATCTCCCTCTGTCACAGCCTAGGCCTCCAAATAAACATCCAAAATCCACCCTGATACCCATGCAACAGATAGACTTCATTGGAGCTCATCTCGACTCAACCCAGAGCAGGGCCTCGCTCCCATACAACAGATTCCTCGCTATCACACAGCTCATACGCACACTCTCTATTCGTCACAGGCCACAAGACTGGTGGTCTCCATCAGAGACGCATCTACACATAAATCTCCTAAAGCTCAGAGCAGTGAGGAGAGCATGCCTTCACTTTCTTCCCCTCATAAAGAACAAATACCTGCGAATCTTAACAGACAACATAGCATGTATGTATTACATAAACAGACAAGGGGGAGCCCGCTCACATTCCCTCTTCATGGAAGCCATTCGACTATAGAATTGGTGCATACAACATCGAATACAGATCATCGCCTCCTCCCTACCAGGCTGCCACAACACTACTGCCGCTGCACTAAGTAGGCACTTCTCAACAGAACACGAATGGGAGCTGCACCCCGCAGTACTCCAACAGCTTTTATCCCACTGGGGCACCCCGTCAATAGATCTCTTCGCCATGACCTGAAATCGAAAATGGCCCCTGTTTTGCTCCAGGGCGGGACTCGGGACTGCATCCCTAGGGGATGCATTCCTCATCCCATGGAACAGCTACCTCCTCTACGCCTTCCTACCTATCCCTCTACTACAAAGGGTTATTCGGAAGATCGCAGACGACAGGCCCAGGTCATCCTTATTGCCCCGGCTTGGCCAAGACAGACGTGGTACCCCTACCTTCTCCGCATGTCCTCCCATCACCCATGGGCTCTCCCCAACAGGCCAGACCTCCTTTACCAGGACAATGGACGAGTCCTTCACCCCAGCTCCAGAAGCTCCACCTCACAGCCTGGTTCCTTCATGGTTCCAAACCCATGAACTAGCCTGTTCCGAGCAAGTCCTATATGTCCTCTTGCACAGTAGGAGAGACTCTACTCATAAAACCTACCTTCAGAAATGGAGGTGCTTTGCTCTTCGGTGCTCACATAAACATTTAGCACCCAACAACGTGACCCTTCCTAATATTCTAGATTACCTCCTCGAACTAAAACAGGACGGACTTTCGCTCAGCTCCATCAAAGTGCACCTGGCGGCGCTTACCACCTTCCATGAATTATTGGATGGGTACTCACTCTTTACACACCCCATCATTAAATGCTTTCTCTCTGGCCTGCAAAATCTCTACCCTGAGATTCACTCAACAGTGGCTACATGGAATCTTAACCTCGTTCTTCATGCTCTCATGAGACCTCCATTTGAGCCCTTGGCTACCTCCTCTGATCTACATATGTCCATGAAGGTGGCTTTTCTAGTTGTCATAACATCAGCAAGGAGAGTTGATTAAATGAGTGCCCTGATGACCCACCCTCCATACACAATCTTCTCTAAAGATAAAGTCACTTTGAGACCACATCCTAAATTTCTTCCTAAGGTGGTATCAACCTTCCACCTCAACCAACCTATATATTTACCTACTTTCTATCCCAAACCTCACAAAACTCCACAGGACGCAACCCTGCATACTCTCAACGTCAGGCGAGCAATTGCCTTTTATTTAGGCAGGACTAAACCATTTTGCAAGTCTCCACGACTCTTCGTTTCCATTGCCGAAAGATCAAAAGGCACAGCTATCTCTAAACAACATCTATCCAAGTGGATCTCTGACTGCATCAGATCCTGTTACCGGGCGAAGAATCTTCAACCTCCCGAAGGCATTAGAACTCATTCCACTAGAGCCATTTCGGCATCTGTTGCCTTCCTACACAACGTTCCCATTTCTGATATCTGCAAAGTGGCTACATGGTCATCTGAACACACGTTTGCAAAACACTATGCTCTAACGCAAGATACCACGGCAGACACAATAGTAGGTCATACAGTACTATCTTCAGTACTCCCTGCCGTATCTCCAAAGTCCCACCAACCATAGTGGGTACTGCTACACATTCACCTAGAGTGGAGCACCCACAGGGACAGCACTCGAAGAAGAAGAGAAAGATACTCACCTTGCAGTAACTGAGGTTCTTCGAGATGTGTGTCCCTGTGGGTGCTCCACTCCCCGCCCTCCTCCCCTCTACTTTGGAGTACTGAGATGACTCTCCACGGTAGAGAAGGAACTGAGGAGGGTGTGGGGCGCACGCACTCAGGAAGATTCCAACTAGACGGGAGATACCATCTGGGTGCATGCACCCCAACCAGGCACTGCTACCGAAAATCTCCGATCGACAGCACCGGGACGCACCATCACCTAGAGTGGAGCACCCACAGGGACACACATCTCAAAGAACCTCAGTTACTGCAAGGTGAGTAACTTTCTCTTACCTATCCTCCAGAGTTTCCTCTGCTGCATCCTGCAACACCTCTCAAAGGGGCAGTGGCAGGCTGGGGGAGCCTTGAAGAAGTGTGAGGGCATAGACCCTCCTTTCGATTAGGTTTAGGAGACAATCTACCAAACCCCTAAGAACCATGCCTTCTGAGACATGAACCCATGGGGTTGTGGAATCAAACCCTGCTTCCTTCTCCCAATGAAACAACCTGAGGAAACTTCCAAGAGAAACTTAGTGAACCTCCAGGTTCATTCTGTTATGTCTCTTTATGGAAGATGGAGAGCTCTACTATTGCAACGGCCGCATGTTAATACAATATGAAGAATGAACCATTAAAAATGGGAAGCTATAAAAGCCAAGGCCAGAAGAGACCATTTTGATCATCTACTCTGACCTCCTGTAATAACACTGGTCATAGAACTTCCCCCAAAATAATTCCTAAAGCAGATCTTTTAGGAAAACATCCAATCTTGATTTAAACATAGTGAATGATGGAGAGGCTAGAGAATGACAATCTACCACTACTACTACATGGACTAGTCACTAAAGTGAAATGAGGCACACACTTTTTGCCAGTGGGTTTCACAGATATTTGGTGACTGTAGAGGAATGCTGAGACTCAAGAATCCGGAGTTCTATTCCAGTTTCTGAGAGGACTTACTCTACTGGCCACAAACCCTTCTGTACCTAGTTTCTCCAGCCTTTCCTTGCCCCTGTACCCTGCTCAGCTCCTCATCCAAATCTCACTCTCCTTCCTGTTCCTCCCCACCACCCAATTACTTCTAGGTTTTGAGGAAAGGATGCTTAATCCTGTCTGTAACACCTTACTGCTACCTTGAGGAGTCCTAAATAGGATTTCCCTTCAGATAGCCTTAGAAGGGAATTAAGCTTATTTCTGAAACCAAGAAGAAAGTAGAAAATGTTCTGTTGGAGTCACAAATTGCTACCCCTTTCCACCCCCTCAAGGCAAAAACTGTTATTTGTGTGGCAATCTTAAGCATAAATAACCACATCAAGTAAACTACATTTTTATTTTTTCTCTCTCAAAACTCTTAAAGTTTGTTCTCTGTATCTGTGATGAACCCCTCTAGTTTCAAATTAAACTGAAATATAGTTTGAGTGCTTTGCCAATATCCTTTGTAATTAGCAGTGTAAGCCGTCAGTAAAAAAGAAAATTTAACATTTTTAACATGGTAACAAACTCTAAAGTCGTCATTTCACTGGGGGCAGCCCGGTCCACTCACTCTCTCCCAAGTTATACAGAAGTATAGTGTAGCACCGGTCAGCACTGCAGAACAAGATTTCACAGAGCCCTTTCCAGACTAAAATTGTCTTCATGGGTCTCTGTAAAACAAAACCCCCACCTGCTACATGAAGGTGAGGAGAAGAAGTAAGTGCTCATAAAATCACTAAGTTAAGGTTACTTTGGTACCACTGTCAGCCCCTTGGCACACATGTAGCATTTTCTACTATTTTTTTTATTTTGTAAACTATACATTGTAGTAGATTATGCTTGGTTAGTCACGTATGCCATAAAATATATAGGCTGTGCCCAAATTAATGTTGCCAGTTCCTTTTGGAATTTCCAGACTTGTGCTGCTTTGCTTGCTTACTTGTACGTGGTGTTGCAGTAACAGTAGTTTCATTTACTTATAAATATTTATACTATATGTTTAACTAGAATGCCTTCAGTCATATTGAAACTACTATGCTCTCTTGCATATTTTTATTAAGATTTTTATGATTTCCTATGCATATTTTGTTTAAAAATGTGAAAAGTTCCTAAAGCCATGAAATTATGTGAAATTTATTTCAAATAATCCCAGTATTTCAGAATATTTTCTTTTATAAATAATAGTTTGAATAACACGCACAATTCTGGAGACAAATTGGACTATGATTGTGAATTACATTTTGTGTAATGATGAGGTGAGGCAATTTTAACAGAAAATCACAGCTTTACCTAGTGAATTAGAAATCCTGTAGGAAGACAAGGTAGAGTAGTAAATAACAGTGCTGCAATATATCCTTTCTATGAAACTAGAAACCAGGAGATAAGTAATGCAGGCTCACAATGGTGAAAAACAGGTTTATGCACTCAGACAAATATTTCAGTGCAAATTTCAGAGCCAAACAGTTCTAAACCCAATTTTAATTGTATTGTGCACTGAAGACTGACAATGCCCCTATTATGGACTTTTAGTACATTGTGCTAAAGTATATTGCCACTGTAGGATGACTACTAGTGATAAGTATATTTGAACAAATTTAAAAGCCTTTGCAAATATCCAACAGCCTTGAGAACAATAGCATTTTATGACCTATGCCCTAAAGTCAGAGATGCAATGCTGAACTATAAAGCAGTGATTCTGTTGCAAACTGAACAAATGGCTTATACAAACTTCATGCTAATGGAAGTAACAGTGTTTTGCTAGTCATGGAAATGGCAAAAAAATAATGTTCAATTTGATGGTGAAAATCTTTTCACACATTTCTTTTTAGCAAAACCCACACATTCTATTTTTCAAATTCTCTGCAAAGCTCAGACTGTATGCCAAGTTAGAGACCAAAGTAAATATCAATGACCAAATTATAAAACTACAGAGAGAAGTCTTAACCACCATCACAAAGCTCAGTTTCCCAGTTTGGTCCATAGACCACTGATGGGCTACAGAGAGTTGGTTAGTCACATAGTGCTGGTTGTTTTTGTTTCCAGCAACTAACTTGCATAAAAGAAACTGAAAATACAGTGGTCACAGAGGTGCTATGCAATATCAAATGGGGGGAGTCATGAATGAGAAGTTAAATGCTCCAGGAGATTACTTTATTTATTAAAATGTGATACACACTATGAAAAAGTTTCACAGTCCTGACACAATGCTTTCCACCCTAACAAGGTACTGGGCAAAAGAAGTGCAACTGAATATTCTTTATGAAGGACTAATTTTTCCTGAACCCTTTTCATTTCATGACAACTTACCATTTTAGTATATTTAAAATATATCTAAGGTAGCTGGGCGACAATATAATGAAAGATTAATGTTCAGTGAGAAAATGTCATCCATATAAAACAAAGGTGAAAAAGGAACTATCACTTTTGAGACTTTAGTAAATCAAATTAATCAAAGGTCAGGTTTCAGAAACTCTGACTACAGATCTATATCTCATCAGACACTGAGGGTAAAATTAAAAAGAGAATGAAATAAAGAGTAACATATTACTGATGCAACTTGTTTGGTGTAGAATTTGCTCATAAGAAGCATTGTAACAGAAAAAAAGGTTGTGCCAGCTTGTATTATAGTAAAGCTGTAGCCACTCGACCATTGAAGCTGCAAAAGACAGTATAGATATGTGATTGTAGAAAATATGGTACATAGAGTTAAAATATTTTCCTCAAAATCCAGTGTCTTCAGAATTTTCAATATGTCCAGAAGATATTTTAACAGTGATATGCTGGACGGTGTACTTTTCTTTACTATTAATCTCTTTATTTTTTTCTAACGGAAGGTATCTAGCAATGCAACAAGCCTATTTTACTGTTGTCAGAGTGGTTTTGTGGTTAATTAACTTTCATCAACTTTTATTATTCACTCATCAGAGGGGTAGTCGTGTTAGTCTGGATCTGTAAAAGCAGCAAAGAGTCCTGTGGCACCTTATAGACTAACAGACGTATTGGAACATGAGCTTTCGTGGGTGGGTATTCATCCGACAAAGTAGGTATTCACCCACGAAATCTCATGCTCCAAAACGTCTGTTAGTCTATAAGGTGCCAGAGGACTCTTTGCTGCTTTTATTATTCACTGTGTGTGAAAAAATTAGCATAAGGGAGAAGGCTAAAAGATTATAGTGTACAAGGAATAGCAACTAACAGGAAGGTGAAATGATTTCTGTGGTAGATACCAACTTGAATCCATCTTTACCCTAGGTATTAGTATAAGCCCAATACTGCAAGGCCCACTGAGTCACAACTTTAACCATTTACATAGGAGTAGATGTGTGGCATTTCTCCATCTTTTTCTATTATCAATTGACAGCAATTTTGGATTAAATTGACTTTCTTTAAGAGAAGGTAGAATGATCACTCTCTCCTTTCTCTGTTCTTGTGCTAGCTATCAACTGGTTGAAGTCTTGTCTTACCCTTGGTCACTCACCCTGGATAGCCCATTACTCTGTACTTAACAATCTGTTGGGTTTCACCCTCTGTAACCTCAAAGGATTTTTGTCTTTGTCTGGACTCCTGGGGAAAGGGGGCTCCTTTAAGGATCTCTCCACTTCCTTGGGTTTGGGAGAAAGTATATAGCTTTCAGGGGGGGAGTTGATGGGAGAAGCATCACCTGAGATGGTGGGCTGGCCAATAGAACTCAGAGTAAGATGTATAAATGCTGTCCCTGTAACCACAGCCCCATCTCATAGATTAGCGGTTCACAGCCCTGGGATTATTAATGAAGGAACAGTACTGTACTGTATGATCTGTTGCCAATTAGTTATATTAATACAGCTGAGGACTAATTAAACCACATACCTTGCACTTGTTTCTTTTATTGCATTTCTGAGACCATATGCCTTTGGTTCATTGACCAACAGGGGGAATGTGCAAGTTTAGCTCCTTTTTAAAGTATTTTCATGGATAAGTAGTTCCTGAGCACCATGTGCTTGGCAACACCACTTCCTCTCTTTTGCTTGGTTTGTACAAAATGTTGACTTAATACAGTACTTTATCAGTTCAGCCACCCACCTGTCATCAGTGGTATAAATGTCTGTTGTTTGAAATTTCGTGCATATAGGTAATGCTTAAACTTGAAACTAGTGTTCCCCAACAGTTTACTAGTAAAAGCTTCCAATGTAGGTTGAATATCAGAAATCTCCTTCTGCTAGTGGTATGAAAAGAGAGTCCCAAAGCCACGATGACTAGCACTGGTCTGCATCATGCATGATTAGGATTAATCGTTGTAGCCTAATATAGGAGAAGTGATGAAGTTGGTGACCGGTAACTTAATGTGTCCTGCGAATCTTGTGAAGATGCGCCGGGCTTCCAGGAATTGGGTTACTGTTACCCAGGTCAGCCTCAGCAAGTGAGAGATTTGCTGCTACTTACCTATGTGCCAGCTGCCTGACAAACCAGCTTGTTTGCCTAGCCAGCAAACTCTTCAGGACTCTGACAGTTCAGACCTTGCCTAACAGGTAACAATCAGTAAACCAATCAGTACATTTCCAAGTTCCTCAGACACGTCTTTTTGCAGTGCACAGCTTCTTCTTACAGTAACAAACACAAAACCTTATCAAGTTTGCAGATACTTTCAAGAGATGGTGCACAGCACCTTATTACCTTAACTGGGGTTAACACTCTATTTCAATCAAAGTATTGAGTTGGTTCATAGTAAAACTAAATTGTTTATTAATAAATGGACACAAGTTTATGTGATACCCAGTATCAGGAAAAAAGATAGAAATGGTTACAAACAAACCAAAAATATGTTTCTAAGACTTTAATCTAACTTAACAAATTAGAGTCTTTTTTCAAAGAAGTTTCAATAGAAATTTCTTTCTTCCACTATGGCTGACCAGGTTTTTTTAGCCAGGACCCTTCACAGAGTTGTGGAGTTTTATGTTCTGGGGTTTTTTTTTGTCTCCTCGGGTGAAGGAAAAAAAATAGGGGTTCTCCTCCCCCCACCCCACACACTTTTTATAGTCCAGGAAACACTTAAATTGTATTCTTTGAAAAGTAAGCCCTGACAAAGCTTCTCTTTCCTGCTAGAGTGCAGAACCCATGCAGTCTTCTCCCCTGCTTGATAGCTTTATTTATCTTGTTAGCTTTGTTTATCTTCATTTTCTCTACCTGTTGACCAGGGAGGTCAGACAATTAAATACACACTTATTTCTCTAGAGCAGACTGGACTTACGTGTTGCTAGTCAAACACCTTTTAAGAAAGTAATTCCAGCACATATTTATACCCTTTCATACAAACTCTGTACATATATCATGCAGTGATTTCAGGATCAGTATGTTACCAGTTTGTATATGATCCCCTACCTAACACCTCTTTGATACAGTTTATAACAACAGGGAGTTGGAATACACTGGGCTGGTCAGACCAGCTGACACTCACTATTAGGTACCAGGAAGCCCCGTTGTCTTCTGGCATAGGGATGCTGTTAGTCTCACAAATCTATAGAGCAGTTGGGTCTGAGGAGATGGCTATTAATGTGAATTTACTTTTACAGCATGCTTTGAACACTGTCTCTGATCCTGCAATGGGCTATGTGTAGATAGGTTCCTGTGCCCCATTACCCACAGTAGGGCTCTGCACTGGCACAGAGGGTCACTCCTTGTGAGCTCATTACAGCATCAGAGCCATAATAAAATATTGTACCTGCCCTGAAGAACTTGCAGCTGCATGAAACACTGTAAACAGAGAACCCTACTGAAAGCATTATTGCTAATGATTACTTTGACTTAGTTTTTAATGAGAATTTGCAGTGCTTTATGGTGAGATTGATCTTGCATTCCTAATACATGACTGACTATATAGGTATATAAAGGATTGTGTCCAGAAGTTATAGCAGTAACAATCTGAAGTAGCTTGTTTTTAGCAAAAGTGTGAGATTTAATACTCCACCTCTGTATTTATCTAGTGAACCAGACTTTTTCTGTCACTTATAAATTAAATATGTTTTTCATTCCTGTCAATTTTTCTGCAGATTTAATGAAACACAAAGTACAGAAAAGTATTTGTAGGTAATTTCCTTTTAATAAATCTTCCTTCAACTAATTAGTCTCAGCAACAATGAAGAACAGTGCAATAACTTAAAGTGAATAACATGGCAAGGACTCTAGATAAGAGTAGTATACAATGTTCCTCCAATTCCCAGAAACTGGAGAAGGAAATAGATCTTTATAACTTAGTCACATCTGCCTAAACTTTGGAAAATGTGGGCTGAAATAGCAGCTTACCTGGAAACCAAGACTGTGTGTATGTGTATATATATATATATATATATATATATATACACACACACATTATTTGTCAATAGGAAATGAGTGCCCACAACAATATTTGGCTTTAATTCATTAAAATTTTCCTTCACTGACACAGGGCAAAAAAGTTGACATTTCCCAGGCACCAAACCCAACACTGATCAGCTTTTTGCTTATTCTACACCCATATGGAGAAGAAATGTGAGGGTCATGTTTTAGAACTCTGTAGGTCACATTTGTCCCAGAGACAGCACTTTGAGCATTTCTGGTCTAGTAGAAGCAAATAGGATTATAACAGATCAGAAAGGTATGTAGATAATTTTAGCTCATCATGGCATATAGCAGCAGCAAATTCACATGGCTATGATGTAGCCATGGTGGTGTGCAGAATGGGCTTCCATCTTGAATGGTCTCTTGAAAGTCTCCTTCCTTTGGCAAGAGTCCATCTGGAAGGATTTAGGCTTCTTAAATCCCTGAAAGTTGCAACTTCCAAATTCATTGATGGCCACCCTCAGTCTCTTCCTTCAACCTCTGCTGTATAAATCTTTTGTAAAAGCATATCTTATTCTGCACATTGGACCTGACCCCAACACTGTAGTTGTCTTGTTCTGAACTGGTGCAAGACTGAAACTTGCCAGGATCATCTAAGTGTCTAATTTGTGACAAAATCAAAACACTGGATGTTAAGAATACACTGTAACTTTTGAGACTGAAAACTGTAGTTTCCTCTCCTCATCTGTTTTTAACAGCCATATTTCTGCTCCATATAACAGGTTTGTCATTACCACCTCATTGAGTATTCATATCTTAGTTGTCACACAGACATCCCATTGCCCAAACAGAGGCCTCAGAAGATCCTGAAATGTTATAGACACAAGGCCTATCGAAACAGGTGACTTCTTTGATTATAAAGCCATGTCCAGTTAACTGACTAACTAGATACATAAACTATTCACCCATTCAAATAAGTATAAAAACCAGCTTCTATATGTTTGAGTATATTATTATTTGATGTGCTTTTTAGCTTAATCTGTGGACATTTTGCTATGAAACCTTTGGAGACTTAGTTCACTAATTTCACTGAAAAAGGGTGGTGATTTTATTAATTTATTTCTTAATGTGTGTTCAACATATTAATCAGATCAGCATTGCATCAGAAGGCATAACTTGCATTTTCCTAAAGCTTGTGATAGTCTCTCCTTGTATCTCCATGAAGCTGTCTGACATTAGCCAAAACAATTTGGATTACAGATAGTAACCTGAAGAACTACCTAGAGATTGTTCATAAGATGTTCACTCTTTTGTAGATCTTCGGCTCCAACCCAATATAAATGTTTAATACTCGGTTTAATTTTAAGGGAAATGCAAAAAACAAACAAACAAAAACCTGTCGAAGAATATGTTATTCAGTGGCGTCCAGCTGATACTCTGGGATGGAATGGATAAACCTACAGTGGCAAAGTGAACTGTCTGTGGAGACATCAACTGAAGCCACACCTCCTTTACAATGCCATGCAACAACTTCAAGCCTGGAGGAAAGGCCCACCAGATGGAGATATTAAAAATGGAGGTAACCAAGTTCCAAACTGGGTTGCCGTGCAATAGTTTTTTCCCCTAATGTTCCCTTGAATTTTTCTAATTAATGTTTTATCTTGATTCAGTTATTTATTTTTTACTGCTGTTTTGTCTAACTTGTTGTTGGCCTTTAAAAATGAATACATGCGTAGTAGAACATGAATAAAGCCAGATGGGAGTGAGGATAAAAGAACCTTTTTTAATAGAGTAAATACTCCCACAGAGTAAATACTCCCAATGTATTGTAATTTTGCAAAGAGGAAGTTTGTGAATATACCACAGAATTCTGAATCTTTAGGGATTCAATCTTTCATCCACAAAATGTCAGTACTCTGAAGGCATTAACTTTGTAAAGAGTTTGGTATATGAAAGAGTTGTCATTCTGACAACCTTGAGACAAAAGGGGAAAATTCCCAAGAATTTACAATAAAAGAATATTAAGACATTTGATGTAGATAAATAACACATGCATATTCATGTGTAAAGTTTTACAAGTTTGACAAGATAGCAATGAAAACAAATAACTGAATCAAGATAAGATGTTAATTGGGAAAAGGAAAACGAAACTTCAAAACTTGAACAATGGGATATTATAGTAGAAGATATATCAGCCTTATTGAAAAAGGTTCTGCATCTTGTCCTTAGTTAAGATTAAATAAAATATCTATAAAAGTTGCTGGGTTTTGCCATGGTAGGAAACAAATACCATTGTTTGTTGAAGAGTGAATATTTCCCCCTTCCATCTAAAATTGTTTTTTTACTGAGGGTAATATTAATGAATGTCTACCATGCCCTACCAAACCAGTTGTCTTCAAATTAAACTCATGTACAAGGTCAACATTCCTGCATTACTAGTACAGTTACTTTTTTAAAAAAAAAGTTCCATTAGAAATAGAATTCCAAATTGTTTTCAAAGTCTAAATCCTTGAATACTAGTAGACAGGACGACAGGATCGATATTACCATATAAATACCTGCATTTGGAAGTTCTACAACATATTCCAGTAGTTGTAATCGGATAGCTTTATCTGTCCTTGTTACATGCCAAGTGATTCACTACAGTAAATATAAACAACTTGTAATTAATAGCACCAATTTAAAATAGTCATTATAGCTTTAAGCTTTACATCTTCAGAGTGTGGTCTTGCATAATTTTTATATGAAAGCAATTTAAATGTGGGATGCCACAACAACCATTAGTCCCAGCAGGTGAATTAGAACCATCATAAACTTTAATCTATTTTGAAAGCTACTGCTGCACTTAGCAGTTGGTGAAGCACAAAGAGCTGCAGTGGCATACGTTCTCATCACTTACATTGCTGTAACAGACTATTTATATACACATCAAATTGAATGTATTAGTTTCTATACAGTAACAGATTTTAGCTTATGGCAAATAACATTTTTACGTGATACAACCCTCCTTCTCTCCCTCCCTCCCACCCACCAAACCCCATAATTTCTGCTGAGGTACAGTATATCCTGTTTTTCTCATTGACCTTAGGCTTTAAACTAAATGTCTTTGTTCTACCTCAGTCTCTAATGATCAAGTTGCTTCACAGAAGCCACTCGTCATATAGTTTGCCATAATTGAGCCTCTCTAGTAGTCCTTGATCTGGAGCCTAAAGGACTAACCCACAGTAGCATGGAAATCAAATTGGCTCTTCATGCTACTCACGTTCTCCTGCACATATAATATTCAGACTTTGGGGAGAAAAAGTGGTAAATTGCCTTGTGTCAAGCCACTGCATTTTGTCAGTTTCAGTTTCCTTTTTTTTCTTTAGAACCAATTGCTTCCAATTATTATATCTCATTATGACAAAGTATTCCAGAATTGTTGCTAGATATCATGGCAGTCTTGACTCAATTAAACTGTATGAAGAAGGATCTTCACTTAATACTCCAATAAGTTGAGCTTCTTCAGCACAGCCGATAATCCTTTATAATAGAGAACACATTGTAACTTACTGTCATGTAGGACCATATTCTCTTTTACACCACTGAAGTCAGAGTTGCACAATTGTAACTAGAGAACTTGGCTTTTTAAATATAAAGAAATTTTCTCACATTAGTGCAGTAGAAGGATACTTGTAGCTTTGTTGCACATTGTCTTTAATATGTTTATTAAAAAGATATTTTACAGCAACTTATTCTAGAGGATATGTTTTTCCACATTAATACTTTCATTGAATAAATATGATCTAGAACATGTTTGCTTGACTCCTATATGAAAACAGAAAGCTTGAGACCAGAAGCTTCTTTTTAGGACTAATAAAATCAAGTATGTTTTCAAAGTGGGCATGAAGTCTGAACCATCAAATCTTTTTAAATCATGCATGAAACTATGGTATGTACTGTTGAGCTTATCATCCTGGCACATCACTGCCTGCTTCACAAACTAAATCCATTTTGAAAGCTTTGCAGAGCTTATTTTCTCAACAGCAAGACTCTTCATTAGATAATACCTTGGAGAGCGGCATTGCTTAAGAGCAATGCCCTATGTTCCCCCAACAACTGAGCGCTTGTCCCTGTTATTATCTCAGACCATATGGACTTCATTAAGTGTCAGTTGTTGCTGCTATATTGGTAGCACCAACAGTAAGCTAAGCATTCTATATACACAAAAGAAAGCATAGGCACCAAAAAGCACACATTATTTTAAATACTGTGCTCGTGTAAGGTCTATTACTTAGTTGCCCATTTGGATTGAGGGGATTTTTGCCATTCTTCCTCCCTGAATGCATTTCTTGAGAAAATTAATGTTCTCTTGCTCTCAACCCATTCCAAAAGGCACACAGTCAATTTAAAAAAATCACACTTCTGTCTGATTTTTATAACCTATTCTTGTCGTTATTGACACTGTTTGCTATAACTGAAAGGGATTGAAGAGAGACAATGTCTTTATTTTCAGTTTATTTACTTTGTACATTTGAAAGTACTTTGTGTAGTCAGTTTCACTGTTCTGATCTCTCTCTATAAATCAGTCTTACCGGCTCATGTGGGTTTTTCAGACAGCAAAAGGAAAGGAAAACAGTTAAGATGGGAAATGTTGCCTGTACTTCCTCAAAAAATTGGTTGGGGGACTTAGGAACAAATGTAGACAGATACTAAGTAAGTAAATTTGAGATAATTTAAACTCTTTTTTTCTTTTTTAAATTGAGTAAGTATCTCCTTGTATCCCTTTACATTCTCTAATGGCTGATATCAAAAGAGGGAACAAGATTATATGACAGCTTTTCTTCCTCTCTCTAACTCCAAGACAATATTTTAGTATTCAAAATACCTTGTATTACACATTAGTTGTACAGTACCATGGTACAGAAGATACTCTGGAGTTATCCCTCTAAATACACTGCTCTACAGCCAAAATGCTTCTGAAATAAATGTAGTCAAACTTTACTAATTCTGGGTCACTGAGAACGAAAATGATGCTTAAAATTGTTGATTGGCTCTAGTTTTCAAGTTATGCTATTGGGTCAGTATATACGACCCTTGACTTGGGAACAGCGGAGGATAAGTGAGTTATAAAGGGAAGGGATCTCAATTTAAACCAGAAATGACTAAAATACATCTTTGACTGGATCTATGAATAAATCTATGACTGGGTTTGGACAGTACTTGCTTTTTAGGCAAAACAATGAATGATGCAATCTGAAGCTGGTATTGCGTCATACATGATATGAATTGCATCATGTTATTCCTAGAAGTCATGGATGATGCAATCATAACGAAGCTTACATCACTCTGCTGAACAAATTGCCCTATATCAGCTCTAGAAATCATACAGTGTCATGCTCTCTTATTTGTCAGTGTTTGATTTTGCAAAGGGACACATTTCTGTTTAGCCAAAGTGAGCAGAGATGCCTCGTACTTGTGTGAACAGTGCAGATAACTTCTGCTATGTTTGTGGTGAAGTGACTTTTGCATCACAAAAGCGCAGTATAACCACTATGGTTAAGAAAGCCTATCACCTTTATTTTGGCTGCAAAATTGGAGATCAGGACAACAGGTGGGCCCCACACATATGCTGCAACACTTGTGCAACAAATCTTCGCCAGTGGTTGAACAGGAAAAGGAAATCTATGTCTTTTGCAGTGCCAATGATTTGGAGAGAGCCAACAGATCATACCAGCAATTGTTACTTCTGCATGGTGCCTCCAGTTGGGAAAGATGTGTCAAAGAAGAAAAAGTGGACTGTGTATTATCCAAACATTCCATCAGCTATACGCCCAGTACCCCACGGAGAAGGACTGCCGGTTCCTGATGCACCAGAATCGTTCTCACTTGAGTCAGACGAGGAAGAGGAAGCGGATGAAACTTCTGGTCCTGAACCATCAATATCACAGGACCCACATTTTCTCCCATCCTCCTCCTCTGAACCACACCTCCTAACACAAGATGAACTGAATGACCTTGTCAGGGATTTGGAACTACCCAAGAGTAAGGCAGAGCTGTTGGGCTCCAGACTACAGCAGTGGAATCTCCTGGCAGGTGATGTTAGGGTTTCCATGTTCTGTGACTGTCAAAAGGATCTTGTCCCATTCTTCTTCATGGAAGGTGATCTTGTAGCCTGCAACAACATCGATGGTGTGATGGCAGCCCTCAACATCGTTCACGATCCAGATGAGTGGAGATTGTTCATTGATTCATCGAAGACGAGTCTTAAAGCTGTTTTACTGCATAATGGCAATGTTTTGCCATCAATTCCAGTTGGTCATGCAGTCCATATGAAGGAAACCTATGACAACATGAAACAACTTTTGAGGTGCATAAACTATGACCAAGATCAGTGGCAGCTTTGTGGCGATTTGAAGGTTGTTGCTCTCTTGTTTGGTCTGCAGACTGGATACACAAAGTACTGCTGTTTTCTCTGCGAATGGGATAGTCGTGCAAGAGATTCCCACTACATCAAGAAAGATTGGCCACTCTGACAGTCATTGGAGCCTGGGAGGAAAAGTGTTCAGCATCCACCACTTGTTGAATCAAGGAAGATTTTGTTACCACCCTTACACATCAAGCTGGGTCTGATGAAGAACTTTTTCAAGGCCATTGACAAAACACAAGCAGCTTTCAAGTACCTCCGTGGAAAATTTCCAAGGTTCAGTGAAGCTAAGATAAAGGAAGGTGTCTTTGTTGGTCCTCAGATTCGTGAACTTCTTCGAGATGATGCATTTGACCATGCACTGCGTGGCAAGGAAAAGACGGCATGGAAAGCCTTCCAGTTAGTGGCAATAAATTTTCTCGGAAACAACAAGGCAGACAACTACAGGTTGTTGGTGGAAAACCTCCTCAAGGCATACAAAAGCCTTGGTTGCAACATGTCACTAAAGATACATTTTTGCACTCTCATCTAGATTTTTTTCCACCGAACTGCGGAGCAGTGAGCGACGAGCACGGCGAGTGATTTCACCAGGACATTGCAACAATGGAGAAACGCTATCAGGGCAAATGGAGCCCATCAATGCTTGCAGACTATTGCTGGACAGTGACAAGAGATGCTCCATTTAATGAATACAAGAGACAAGCCAAGAAGCGCCGAGTAGACACTGAATAGGACTAAACTATGTACATAATAGTTTTTTGCCTTTTGTTTCATAATAAATTTTATTTATATAACCCTTTTGCTGATTTTTAAAGTGTTACATAAACGGGACAGGTGAAATATTATCATGTAAAGCAACCGTAAACACATGAAAAGACCTAGTTTTACAATTTATGATTAAAACTCTACTATCTACACAATATACATAGACATAAAATGTAAAAACTTAAATAACTTAGAAACAGTAGCCAGTTGTTTTAATTGTCATATTTGAATTCAGCACATCAAAATACATAATAAATAGCACATTTTATCTCTGAAGCGGACGACTTCTCAAAAATTGTAGACCAGTGATATATGATTCACAACCACAGTCAGAGCTTCCTTAGCTTGAACTAACTCAAAAAACAGAACTCTGAAACCATTCTTTCAATTAACCGGTGGTAATAAATCTTAATGCTTGGGTCAGAATTCCAGAATGGTCATCACCTTCACAGAAAGCCAATATACTTAGTAAGACAAAAGGAGTTCACCAGTCTGGAATGGACTATGCCTAAGAGAACCCTGGGTTATCCCTGGCCAGGCACCCTGAGAATTCTTCAATTTCCTGTGTATTACAAAGAAATTGAACCATGTTCAGATTTAAGACTAGATAGGGATCTCTTAGTGTCTTCAGTACTCAGCAGAGAGTGGACTTCTATATAGCACTTCCTATTTGATACTCCTAAGACAGCATTGATGTCTGGAAGATTACATATAGCCTAGCCCATTGTCCTTTATTGAGTCTGCCCTAGTATCAGACTTTTACACCCAGTTTGCTTGAAGGAGAGCTCAGTGGGTTTGCAGATTTGTGGAACAGTATCAAAGGGCAACACAGAGGGTTCCCATTTATATTTGGAAGGGCTTCTAGTAGAAACTTGACATGGTAAAACAAATATGTGCGTATCTTTGTTTTGTTTTACCATGTGTGATGTACAAAAGAAGCTATTCCAACAGAGTAGGTGTCGTTTACACCTAAGATGTTACACCCTTAAGATCTTTCCTAAACACCCCTGGGGAAACTGTGTTCTCTATTAACTACACCAGTGGTGAAAGTGAACTAAGTTATTGATGAAGATTCATGTATGAAAGGGACTGTTGATATTATAAAGTAGAACTCTGAAATGTCAGACCCTGAAACTTTTGTAAATTACGCAATGGAACTATACCACTAAAAGTTTATTTTTTGGTATTTTTTCAGATTTTTATGGGAACAGTAAATATTCTGAATTTGCTTTTGTCCCCAGATAATTTAATATACATCTTTCCTGATGATTTTCACTTTTATTTTTATTTTTTAACTGGATATAATATGTGTTCAGTGTCATTTGGGGCATGGGAAAAGATATGAATTAATTTTAGCCTAGCAAGGGTTTGTTTTATCATGTGTAGTCCTTTAGAGTAACCAGTTACAATCACACTAGTATTTCACAGCCCTTAATACAATGATTTCCTTTATATTTGTTTGGGTGGGAAAAACTGGAAGTGTGTTGGGGAAATGACTGTATCATCTAAGGCCCTATTGAGCCATTGCACCCTAGGCCCTGATGTTCTTCCCCAATAGGACTTCCTGGAGGAAAAAATTGAGTTATAGCAGATTTTTGTTTTCATTTTAGATGGTGACAAGTTGCGGTTCTGTAGTTAACAAAACCATTTGTATTTCAGTTGATTTAATGCTATTATTTCCAGAAAGTTGAGTAGTGTTAAGAAAATGAAGTGTGCCTTGTCCATTCTTGAACTGGGATATACAGACTGGTTTTAGTGCTGACAGAGTTTTGTTCCATTTTCAATTACCCTTGTGCAAAATAATTGTCTGAATACTTATGGTACATAGGCAAGTTTCTTTCCTTAATCTTTACTTCTTGCTTAGCTTTTCAGACTGTTGTTGGGAGCATTCTGTTCCTTTCCATGCTGTCTCACACCACAATGATAACCTGCTTAGTCTCCTTCAGGCCTGCCAAGTCTCAAGGTTTCGCTGTGTGACACATGGATTCCATGTCACTCACACAGTCACTCACTGAAACCAGTATCCGTGACCTGCTGCTCTGTTCCTTAAAAGACCTCTGGACTGTTACGGTCTGTCTCTTCTCCAGCTGCTCTGCTGCTCCTGCATGTGAGATCAGCCACCAGAGCAACAGACTGGCTAGGGAAAAAGAGAACAGATTGGCACATTGCAACAGCAGCCTTTGGTGAATCAACTGGCAGGCAGAAGTCGTAATAAAAAAAAAATCATACAAGCAATGAAGGATGCATAGAAGTCATGGACAAGGAAAATGAGTTTGGGGATCCACTTGCAATGTTCCTAAAGGATGCTTCTCTTATAAAAACTTGTGATATTTTGTCAAAACCAAGGAAACAGAATTTTACTTTTCAAATTGTATCCTTCTCATCAACCCCGTGCAGTAGAAATCTTCAGTCTCTCGGTCTGTTAATCTAGAGGGAAATACATTTTTAAGTGGGCCTCAAATAGCCCTATAATGTAAGTATACAAGTACATTCCCTCATGCACAATCTTGTAGGGATATTTGAGGCCCATCTAAAAATGCTTGCTTTCTCTTTACCTTTTTATTCTTTTTGTCATCTTAAAAGTCCAATAGTATTCCATGTTCTGGCAACACTTATGATTACCATGTAATGAAAAAAAATTGCATGAAACCACTTAAATAGTCTTTCTGTGTCCCCACAACTGGATCCCACCTTTAAACATAGTGATCCCATAGTAATAAATAACGCTGCCCAACTTTCATCTTCTCCACTTGCCAAATACACTGCAAAGACAAACTTTTCATGGTTATCTGGAAAATTAACACATTTTGACTCTAGTGGACCACATCTGAGGAAACACATTTGAGTGCTGAGCCACCTTCTGGAGAATGCCCTGCTGGCAGCTTCAGCGCCTCTGTTGACCATGCTACAATATTACATCATCTGAAGGAAGGCAGTTTCTCCGACAACCGGATCCAAACCATTTGTGGCTTTGAAGGTAAATTCCACCAGTTTGATATTCACACAGAAGACTATAAATAACCAGTGAAGCGCAAGAAAGAGACCTTGGAGTCATTGTGGATAGTTCTCTGAAAACATCCACTCAATGTGCAGCAACAGTCAAAAAAGCTAACAATGCTGGGAATCATTAAGAAAGGGATAGATAATAGGACAGAAAATATCATGTTGCCTCTATGTAAATCCATGGGACACCCACATCTTTAATACTTTGTGCAGATGTGGTTGCCCCATCTCAAAAAAGATATATTGGAATTGGAAAAGGTTCAGAAAAGGGCAACAACAATGATTAGGGATATGGAATGGCTTCCATATGAGGAGAGATTAATAAGACTTTTCAGCTTCAAAAAGAGACAGCTAAGGGGAGATATGATTGAGATCTATAAAATCATGACTGGTGTAGAGAAAGTAGATAAGGAAGTGTTAGTTACTACTTCTCAAACACAAGAACTTAGGGCTTACCAAATGAAATTAATAAGCAGCAGGTTTAAAACAAATAAAAGGATATATTTCTTCACACAACACACAGTCAACCTGTGGAACTCCTTGCCAGAGGATGATGTGAAGGCCAAGACCATAACTGGGTTAAAAAAAGGACTAGATACATTCATGGAGGATAGGTCCATCAATGGCTATTAACCAGGATAGTCAGGAATGGTGTCCCTAGCCTCTGTTTGCCAGAAGCTAGGAATGAGCGACAGGAGATGGATCACTTTATGATTACCTCTTCTGTCCCTCTGGGGCACGTGGCACTGGTGACTGTCAGAACACAGGATACTGTGCTAGATGGACCTTTGGTCTGACCCAGTAGGGCCATTCTTATATTCTTATGTTAAAGACCTGAGTTTTGTACTATGACATTTAATAATGGGGCTGTGCATTCGGATTAGCTTCAGCTTCTGAATATTCTGAAGGTATAACTCAAAGTACAGTACATTGTAGCAGTTAATTCTCAAGACATGGATGTCCATAACAAATGCATCCACAACAAGTGGTCACAGCTACTTTATGCATTGAAGTCATATTAGACGCATCTGTTTTTTTTCCCATTTGTACTACCGAGGCATCCAGTTGCAAGCTTGACTCTGATAAATTGTGAACCTGATACACCCAACAGCTGTATGCTATCTATTAGAGGGGTTGGTATAACTAGCCAAATCTTCGGGTGGTTTCTCACCAGAGCAGAACCTTGCAATGACATGCAAAAAAGACACCTTGGAGTTTCAGGTCATCAGCAAATAGGTTATGATTTAAAAAAATGCCTGTGGTGTTTAAATATAAGATTAACATGATCAGTCAGTGATCCTTGTAGCACTAATTGTTTTCCTTCTGTCACTACCAAATGTTTGGGGGTTTTAATGCCTAAGTACAGAAGGATGTACCTGATCCACTAAAATATGGACTGGAATACATCTGATTTATGTACTGTTATATATGCTATGATATATGTTATTTATCTACTAATGCTTATGGTGAGATGGTTGTTCCAGGTTATACAAGAATATCTGTTCAAGCATACCTAGAAAGATAAGAAGGTTCATATCTATTGCTTACTGACTCTTTGGGCCTGATAAATTCAAAACTGACTGCCCAGTTTGCATGCATTATTAACAGGGTCAATAACTGTAGTTCAAAAAGGAATGCTTGTTTTTTAAAATCTGTCTCTTCTATTTTATATAATAATATTCTAAAATCACCAAGTTATGATCTACTCCTCTTTCCCTGTGTCCAAATTAGTGATGTACTCAAAACAAAAAACAAAAAAAACCCAGGAAGATTCTTCAGATATCTTTTAATCAAGAAATATTGTAAACTGTCAGGTGATAATTAAAGGTGACCCCAGATCCACCAAAACAAAGGAGCCCCAAATTTGCTTGTGAATTTGCTGGAAGTCTTCAGTGACACCATTTCCAAAGCCTGCCTACATACATACATACTTGAGGGTGTGGGTGTGTGCGTACACGTACCACTGAAGTTCTAAAATGAGTACTTATGTTGCAGTAGAGGACTCTGAAGTATTATTTTTTTTTCAAATTTAATTTCTAAATTGTCACTCTTATTCCTGATTGATTACCAATATTTCCCACACAAGTCAAGAAATTTAGAAAACCAGTTATGTGGTTTCCACCTCTATTTTTGTTACGTACAATATGGAAACAGTTATCACTGACTCCAGAAATTCTCTATTTACTATGAAAGGCTTTAGTCCTGGCTTTCCTGTTTCCTTTCTTTGAGAAACCTAAGTCATATATCATTTTGGCCTCGTTTTTATTCCACTTTTGTGTTCTAATTTTTAAACTATCTGCTGAAATATGATCATAAAGCTTTTTATAGTTTCACTTACCTGCCCCAGGAAAATTTATTGTAATCTTGAGAATATGACCTTCAGATTCTCTCATGAATACTGAGGCAAAGTACTTATTTAATTCAGGCTCTCCGCAAATTTGAATTCAACTGTCACTATCTTCTTGGAGTTCTTGAATTCCAATCTTCTTCCTTGCTTGCCTTCTTGATATGTGCTACTTGGGACCTAAATTTATAGAAAAGTACATGCCTAAGTGCAAAGGCAAAATGTGTGTGAAAATGCAGGTCTATTTTGTGTCTAGTCACTGAGCATATAAACACAAGAATTTTCCATAGCGATTAGATGCACAATTAAGTTTTTAAATTAGAGATGTGCAATAAAATTTCTAAAAATTGATGTCTCATTGTTATGTTATAATCATATTTCCCATTCACTGCTTTTCCTTATGTTTTCACTTTTTAAAACTCATTTGTCCCCATATGTTGTTTACAAAATCATTTATTTTTTCATATATGTCCATTCATTCATAATTGTTGAAATGATATAGCTATGATGGCTGCATCTATTTGCTTTTCATTATTACCAATGAGACTAGTCACCTTAATTGAAATGGTATTATTTCTGAACCATAATGGATGATGTAACTGCAATAAATGGGGGGACAATGCAGAATCTTTCAAGAAGAGGGTCAGAAAAGTTTGTGGAAACTAGGCTGACACTATTAGGGGATTTTTTAAAATGATACATTCAGTGTCCTCCTTTCTAGGCCACTAGGCTGGGATTTTGCCTGACCTCCACTGCTAGAAAAAAACAAATTGTTCCTTTAAAGGTGAAAGTGTCCACATACACAAGGCAGATTTATATATACCAGTTTTAACCAATATGTGTCCACAAGAAATGTTGCACTGATTTAAATCAGGGGTTCTCAAACTGGGGGTTGGGACCCCTCAGGGGGTCATGAGGTTATTACAAGGGCGGGGACGAGCTGTCAACCTCCTCCCCAAACCCCACTTTGCCTCCAGCATTTATAATGGTGTTAAATATATTTTAAAAAGTGTTTTTAATTGATAAGAGGGAGTGGGGCACTCAGAGTCTTGCTATGTGAAAGGGATCACCAGTAAAAAAGTTTGAGAGCCACTGGTTTAAATAAATCACTTTAACACACCTTTAGTTAAACTGGTGCAGCTTTTTAGGTTAAAAAAAGGCATACGACTCTTGTTTACATTAGACAAAGTTGTGGGTCATTGGGTGCTAATCAGGTGAGCTGATGCCTTGTTTCCCCCAATTTAGCTTCAGTTATCGTTAATAAGGAGAGTGAGACAGAGTCAACAAGATCCAAAGTCTCAATATGTCTGAACTTACATTTAGCAGGCAGACTGCACAGAAGAAAAACTAGTAGTGCTGTCGGACCTCTTTCACACTCATTTTGATGATGATGTATTCGATTACAAAATAGTTCTATTAATCTGAATCCTTATATCTGTTAGATCTGCAAATTGGAATGGTCCCATTTTCCACCTATATATATACACACACACATATATATATACACACACACACCAAAATATTTTGCAGCACATATCTCTAGTGGGGAATAACTATGTATTCCCTTGAACATCTGTACTCTGCTGTAGAGGTGTTTGCTTTGTTGAACAAGGTATGTCCCTGGGTACTAGTCTGTGCAATAGTGGAATCAAGCATAGCTATGTTGCTGAGCACAGTATCTGGCCCAAAATGTATGCCTCATTTCTAGGGGAAACATCTGTTCTGCATATAGATTTAGGAATAGCTCTATTTTTATTTTAGGGGATGTTTGTGGGAATCTCAGCTGCATAACTAAGCGGTTGTACAGTATAGTTGATATTTATCACTCTGTAGAGAACCTTAATGCAATATAGAGGTTCATAGATCTTATGAATTTTACCTTAGATAAATTTCTTCCCTCTCAAAGGAAGCTAGTTGTTATATACATTTTATCAATAGCACCCCTTCCTTCTTTAAAGTTTAGATGGTAATTTCACTGGTGCTAAAACATTAATGAATTACATTGCTACATTTATTTTCCCATGTAAAATAGACATTTTTATTAAATGTAGATTTTTTTCCCATTGGGATGAAAGATGATCTGTGGGCATTGTATGTTTAGACAACATAACACTGACATCTTCGTCTTTGTTTTTTAGTAACTTTCATCACAGTTTCTTGTTGCCTTGTGGAGTATGTAAAATTGTCTGAACACTTCCCTTCCCCCCTCAAAAAAATTAGGTAGTACATTTTTAATTAAAGTTTCCTTGACATTTAAAGGACACTAAATATCTTTGTCATTTACACAACAGATAACAAAGTAATCCAATTTTCTGGACTCCCACAAATTATCCCTTCAAAGAATACAGCTCTGGCTTCCCATGTTTTAAATAAGCATTACCCTTAGCCTAGCAACCACTGTCAATTACTAATCTTTTATTATTGGCTCCAGGGAAAGATTAAAAGAAAAGCTGAAACATAGCTGACAGTTTGGTTATCGCATCTGGAGTAAATGAAAAGCATGGCCTGAATCCATCAGGGAAGATTAGGTAAATGTGAGAAAATTACTGATGTCCTTTTACGCATGTAAATTCAAGCTGGTTCAAAAATTGAGGTATCTAACTTTTTAAGGCCCCCTTCTATTGCTTATTTCACATAGGGGTAATGTAGGCGATGATAAAGGTAAAGGGAATAATTCCGTCCCATCAGTGAAACAATTGTAATAACATTGCTTTACTACTCACCTCAAGAGAGACATGAAAATGCCAACAGTATATAAACTGTAGTTAGTCTTAACTGACACATGACAAAGGGAATGGTTTAAAGTGGTGCTGGTTATGTTTCTTAAAATGTAGTTAAATGAAATAATTAGACATGATAGGAAAACTCTTAATGTTTATACAGTTTTGACTGTTGAATCATTCTACAACATGCTGAATTCTTTCCACAATTATTTGGTAAAATGGCGTATGATACATGAAAAAAACACGTTTGCAAAATGTTGTAAGTAGAAAATCAGATCTCTTGAACTGCATGCATAAGTAATGCTTAAATTGTTTGGGAAAAAATTAACTTTCAGGGTTTGGGTCTAGATTTCTATCTATCAGCTGTGAAAGTTTAAGGATACTGTGGCTCATCAACACAGTGATCTGTCACGTGCTATCTGGGAATACTATTAAATTAATGGTGGGAACACTGTCATGGCCCAGTAAACAGAACCCTGAGGAATATACACTGTTCTTATCAACACAACCACAAATTTAAGTATTCGAAAAAAATGTACAGCCAAGTAATGACGTGGCTACTAAGTCGGTGGGAAATGGTTATCCAAATTGTTTGAGTACTGTTTTTCCAATAAAAAATGTAATATAAAGTAGTGATATGCAAAAATAGATAACCCCTTATGGGATCTTGCAACCAGAACGAGTTACCATGAGCTGCTATTTCCATTAGAAGAAGTGAATGTGATTATTTGCATCATAAAGCATTCATGGTTGAATGCAATCTCCCAGTAAAGGTCCTATTAACCTATGTCACTACTTTGATGTTATATTAAACTTGCTGTGGTACTATAACAAAGGCATTGCCTTTGTTTTTAAATAACAGATATTTCAAAATTACTTATTAATTTTTTGAAGGTCAGCTTAGCTCATGTTTTGAAATACATTTCTTATGAGATACAGGAGAAATCATTGTTTAACAAGACTACTGTGAATCAAGCTCATAAGAAAGGTGATATGTTATAAATGTGTAGAAAAGGGTCCTTTACTCAGCTCTGGTGAGCATCGAGGTTGTCTGGAAAGCAGTGGTTCTGACTTCTGAGATTTTCACTTCAGTATGCATGCTGCGTGCAGTGTACATTTTCTTGGTTTTGATATATATACTTAAATTCTCTCAGGACCGTTGATTTTTGGGGGGGAGGAGAGACCCACAAATAACATAAATAAATAAATTACTTTGAGCTGTAGCACAGCTGTAATGAGTTCTTTTGTTGTATAGAATTTTAAAGGGATAATAAAATCAATTTTTTTACAACAGATATACATCAGAGAGAATTGTCTATTGCATTATCTCCCAATTTAATAAACTTCAAAAGTTTAGATGACATGACTTCAGTTATGCTTACAAAAAGACATACTGTAGAATTAATGTATGTCATCTTTCCGTCTAAGCATTGTAGCTGAGTAGGAATCAAATATGAATGACAGAAACTTTGATCCAAGAGGAATCCGATTCAAGAAATTCCCCAAATGGATTTAGATCCTTTCTAAAAGCTTATCTTTCTGATTTTTTCCCCAGAACTTAAAAGAACTTTAAGTTGATAATAAGACCTGCAGATTCTGTCTGTCAAAGATGAATGCATGTCAGAAACACTATATAACCTGAACTACTGAGGTTATTCCAGTATTTTATGGAAGATGTACCAAAACATCAGAAATAAATATGTTTTAGCTGGTATTTATCTCCCATTTATTCATCATGAATCAAAGCATTTCAGGGTGTTTTATTCTTGATTTTTTAGGTAAATACATATTTCTTAACTGGAGAGACTCTTAAGAAAAAGGGCTGTAATTCATATTTTTTAATCCTTTCAGAAACATCTTTATCTCAAAGGGATTTAGTGAGGCTTTTACGTTACCTTGTCCTGCTTCTTAAAGTTTTCTGATAGACTAGTCTGAATTTCAGAGAAAATTAATGCAGCAAAGCTACAGTGTGTCCATTATCTTTCGGTCACAGGAGGTCCTAGCAGAAGACTACATAATGATGATTAATTTTCTCTAACATAACCTTAACTTGAAGGTGGTAGATGCTTACAGAGAGTTTCCCTAAATGTTGCTGAGCAGACTGACTTTCATTTAAATATTAAGAACAGATATTTGTTGTTGTTTTGGTAAGGAAGTAATGACACATCATTGCACAGACATCAGTTGAGTGTTCTGTGACTTTCACTTCAAAAAGCTCATGCTCTTGTAGATTAGTTGTATCAGTAGCTAACCAATTTTGAACCAGACAATTATGTGAAAGACCGTGATGTCTGTAAAATAAATAAATCTTAAATATGCCTGTGAGCTAGAAAGAGGTTTCAAGAAACATGGGTTAAAAAAAGCCACAAATAGATTTAACAGTAATATGAATAGAAATAAATTGGTGTACACACATATCTATACACACACACTTTTTGATAGCTTAAAAATCCTGGGTGCAAAACCAGACAGAGTCCAGAACAAGGGTTAATATGTTAAGCTCACAAATGAGATGTGTATGTGTAAAAGCCATTATACTGTTTCAGTTAATGTCGTGGGTTCTTTGATGCCATCTCGTCCTAGAAGAGAAGCACATCAGTGGAAATTTACCTGTGTTTAAACAAAGCATGATGTTTAGGTATGTAATCAGAAAGAGGCAAAAATAGGTGTACTGACAATGGGTGCACTTTGGCATCTGTAACCTCCTTAAAGATGCCAATCTCTTAAATACTTTCTGCTTAGTGGGACCTCTGCCAAGTCTCATTGTCCACTTTCTCTTTGATATGCAGATTAAGTGCCTTAGCTTGACTTTGAGGCATCCATCTCTAGAGCAGACAGGTCTACCCAAGTTGTCTGTGACAGGCAGGCTTGTTTATTAGTTGATTATTATGACACTTTTGGGGGTTACCCAAGGAGTCTGGGGTGAATCACTGCCATGTACTATATAGCAGAGGCATGTCTACAATCACCAGGGGAAAAGCCTCCCCAATTACTGGCAGTTGGCAACACAAGCACTCCGTGTTCCAAAAACTCTGCTCTTTCCCAGTGCAGGCTAGCAATCTACATACCCCACTTTGTTACACATGAGTGCCCAGTCCCTGGTCTTCTGAACAGCTGTAGTGTACACTGATCCACTGCCTCCAGGGACACAGTGCACCCCAGTTCACCACTCTTCCTAGCACAAGGCATTGTGACATTACCCAGAGTACAACCTGGACTGTTGAAAGCTGTGTCCCTTCAATTCTCCAACCTGGGGTGGTTTTTACACTGTTTGGCTATGAGAGGAATCACTCCTGGTCAGCCATCACACAGCCTCCATCATGTAAATCACCCCAGCTATACTGTATCAGTGCTATAGCCAGTCACTGATGAATTACATTACAGATAAACACCAGCAAATTCCCAGTCCCAGACTTCCCCCAGAAATGTGTGTCTTGTATTGTCCAGTACCCTCCTGGACAGTACAAGCATATATAAAGTCTGTCATTTCTAAAATACAGAACGATATGCACAATCTTATCTCAAGTGGATTTTCCCAAACACTTTAACCCAAACACACTGGGTTTAGATAAAACAAGTTTGTTTAACTACAGAAAGATAGGTTTTAAGTGATTATAATAATGAGGCACAAAAGTCATAATTAGTTACAAGTGAATAAAAGGTAATATGCATCTAATACCAAACTTAACAAGCTAAATTAATTCAAAGCAAAGGAGATAGTCTGTGGGATGGGAACTTCCAGCTGTTTCTTTGCCAAGATGTATATTTCTTGCTTACAACCTTTTTTCCGGCCAAAGAATGGCGGCTTAACCAGGTGATAGTCCATTTGATTTTGTTGACACCTGGCTGAGATGTCAGTTTGCCTTTTTCCTTTGAGGAACTAGTTTGTGCCTGCTTTTCTAAGCTTGGAATGCCTCAGTAATGATATACAGTAGAATCTTTATCTACACCGTTGCCACACATTTTACCAGGACAATAATGATCACATTAGGTTTTCAAATAACTCACAAGGCATACTTTCTACCAAATCCTTTATAGTTTTGTAAAAGGATGAATATAAGGATACAGACTTTCATATGTATATGGTAAAACTACACTGAACTTTAATAACAGAAGCTGAAATACAGATTGTAATAAAAGCAAGCAAGGAACAATGGCTTGGAAACATAAGATTAGAGGTAAAAAATAAAATAAAACACAAACTATGACCTATACTTGTTAACAACTTACTTTCCTGTCTAATAAGATATTTCTCACTCCGTGGTCAATCCTTACAGCACTTGTCCAGATCAGAAAGCTGGGATCTACTTTTCATGAAACCACCCCATAGGCAGACTCTCTCCTTTGTCACAGATAACAACTTGGGCCATTTCTTCTGCTCTTACAGTTACAGGCTCTTGTCTTTTAGCCCAGGTTTCCCTTCTTCTGAGAACTCCCCTGGATTCATTTGTCTTTGTCAGTGCTCAAGTGTCCACCTGATCCAGACAGTGAACAAAGTGCTGGCTCTTCAGATGCCAGTTATTGTAATGTTGATTGCTAACCCTGAGACCCCACTTCACTTCAGGTGACAAGTTTCACTTCAACAGTTTTGCAGCCTAACTTTTTACATTCAATATATCTTAAACTATGAACATCTCACAATAAACTTGACAATCAATTAATTCTTAGCTTTTGGCAGAGACTGTATACAGCCACCTTCAGTGAAATATTCAGAAGATGGCCAGAACAAGGGTAATACACCTGCCTGGGCATGTCTGTTTCACAGTTACCTTTTCCCTTATATCCTGTAAATTCTTAGGTTCTACTGTACGGTTTGGCAGCTCTGGAGATACAAAGCACCTGTAAACCAAATGTAATTGGCTAGTGTGCTGTCTGCATGTATTGCTTTGGTGAACCAGTGGTGAATTTGGTTAACTGGCTTTTAACAGTGTAATATATTTTTTAAAACATTTTGATACTGCATATCTTTAGAATCAGTGCAATTCTTTTGACTCCCAAAGCATGTCATTTTCCAAAATTTTCCTCACTGAATCTCCTTCAAAATACAATAATCTTTCCTTTGGTCTTCAATATCACCCTACAAAAAATGAAGGTAAAATACCTTCATCTTAATTCTGAATGGGTTTTATAAATGGGGGGTTTGTGTTCATAAGACCTCCTCTTTTCCAATTCCTCCCCCTACTCCCGAATTGGCTGGAATTGGTAAGGTCTCGGCAAGGGAATTGCTGAAGGGACCTGGATGAAAAGGAGGGGAGCTGGTGGAAGCCCCCCACCCCCGAAATTGGCTGGAATTGGAGGGTCCAGGCAGTGGATGTGCTGGAGGGACATAAATAGAAAAGTGGGGGGGCTGAAAAAAGTACTCACTCCCCACCCCCACGGTGAATTGTGAGGGGTTTCACATGCACTGCATATTTTATCCGCTGGATGAGTCCCAGACATATAATAAAGTTGTGGCCTGATCAATCCCGTATCTAATGTCTCCTGTCGTTATTTCGGCATAGCCAGACAATTTTGTCTCTGTAACTCTCAAACGTCCTCCAGGGAAGTTTTGTCCTCTTAACTGTAGCCACTTGGAAATTCTTGATCCCAGGAGCGTCTCACTCTCTCTTTGAAACAGTTTCTTAAATACCAGGATTTCTTTGTTTCATTTAGACTTTGCATTAAGTGACGACCCCACAAAAAAGGCTTTTGGTAAATAAAAGATGACTAATAAATATCTATTTTACTAGCTTTTAAAATGTATGGACTTTTTTCAAACTGAAAAAAATAAATCTCTTAAATACCATTTCATTTCTAATGCTCCTGTTTTTGCTCAACCTTCTTTTCTACCTCCGGTAATATCTTCGATACTTCATGCCAGGTGATGGTGTTATAGAACTCACAAAGAGAATGGCACTAAAAACAGAAAAGGAGGCTGGATCAACAGAGATTAGGGGAGCTGAAGGGTAGCATACATTCCACTACCTTATCAGTATTAACAAAGTACCTTGCGAAAGCAAAATTAACTGGATATTTATTAAGATGCAAATACAGTCAGATAAGAATAGCAAGCAGGTGTCAGAGCTTATTGTGGGGAAAGGGCACTAATAGCATCCATGTAACCAGCATTGCTGGGGAAGGAAACAAAACAAAAGGGAGTTAGCCAAGGAAAGCAAGAAGGTACAAATACAAAGTGGAGATTACTGAAACAAACAGTCATGCCTGGTAGGCACAGCCCTGGGTTGGTGTCAGTGCATAGCAATAGGAAACACTTTGTTCTTCTTCGAGTGATTGCTCCTATGCATTCCAGTTAGGTGTGCGCGCCGCGCGTGCACAGCTCTTCGGAACATTTTTACCCTAGCAACTCCGGCGGGCCGGCTGGGCGCCCCCTGGAGTGGCGCCGCCATGGCGCTGGATATATACCCCAGCCGGCCCGTCCACTCCTCAGTTCCTTCTTACCGCCCGTGACGGCCAGTTGGAACAGTGGAGTGCTCCCTTACCTCCACAGCCCTAGCGTTTCTCCATTTCTTCAGTGTACATAGTTGGTTAACTTAGTTTAGTTGTTAGATTAGTTGAATAAGTTTCGTTAGATATAGTATAGTAAGGGAATTAGGGGGGGGTAGCCCCTCTTCTTCCACAACCGGTGCGGGCTTATGCCCAAGGCACCGGGGTTTAAGCCCTGTGCGGCTTGCCAGCTGCACATGCCCGTTGGGGACCCGCACGACTCCTGCCTGCGCTGCCTCGGGGAATCCCACAGAACAGATAAGTGCCCGATCTGCACGGCGTTTAAGCCGCGCACCAGAAAGGAGCGGGACTCTCGCCTGAAGCAGCTCCTTACGGAGGTGGCACTTCAACCTCCCGCACCGTCCCCAGCGGCACCGAAATCGTCCTCGGCGCGCAGCGCACCAGCGGCACCGAGCCGCCCCGGTACTGACACTGCTCGTATTTCGCAGCCGGCACCGACGTCCCGGCACCGTTCCCTCTCTCCACCGAGGAAGCGGAAGACGGCGCACTCGGCTTCTAAGCCTCATGCACCGGGACAGCTTACCCAGCCATCACCGGCACCCCCGGCACCGGCTGTGGTAGTGCACAAGCCATGCACGGTTCCGTTGACTCCGGCACCTCAAGAGCCATCGAGTCCGGTACCTCCCTGCTCCCCGGTGCCAACCGCAGTCGAGCTGCATCTCCCGTCCACGCCCGAGACCTTCTCGACGGCGAGAGAGCTCATAGAGCTCACAGAGGCACCGAGCCTCTGGCCCCCGGCACTGCCGGTGCGGGCTGTTCCGTCGGTGGGCAAGCCGGCGATGATGCGGCCCCCGACCCCTGACAGACGGGATAGATGGTGCTCCAAGTCTCGGTCCCGATCCCGATCCAGGAAACGGTCGCCGTCACGCCGATCCCGATCCCGGCACCGATCAATGTCTCAGTACCGGTCGCAGTCCCGGTACCGCTCAGCATCGCAGTACCGGTCGCACTCCCGGCGACGCTCCCGGTCCCAGTCACCGGACCGCCGGTACCGTAGGAGGTCTGGCTCCCGGTACCGTTCTCGGCACCGCGATTCCCAAAGCCGCTCCCAGCACCGTCGATCGAGATCGCGGTCATGCTCCCAGTACCGAGGCAATCGACGGTCCCGATCTCCATCCTGGCACCGCGACGGTCGGCACCGATCCTCGGCACCGTCCGGGGACAAACTGCCACCTTCCACGGCGCACTCCATCAGCGCCTCTGCCCCCCCCCCGTGGCCTTCGCATCAGCCGTCAGTCGCCTCTCAGGTGGGCAGCGGGAGAGATCTCCTGGCTGGCACCCAGAAGCAGGACCTTGGACCACAGCAGTGGGGTTTTTGGGTCCCACGAGCCCCAAGGGCTCCCTTTCCCCCCGCGTCCCGTGGGTGCTGAACACAGGGTGCCAGAAGCCACAGTGAGCAGGCCTCCCCCATCACCACCGGGTGAGGCCCTGTCGCCACCTGGTCCCGCAGAGCATCCAGGGCACGACACGGCTTCCCACCCTCTGGAGCAGCCACCGGCAGATGTGGTGGTCCAGACTCTATCCTCATCTTCCTCACCGGATGAGGCGGTGGCGGGGGCTTCTATGGCGGACCCCCCTCTGATTGATTTGCGGGCCCACCAGGACCTTCTTCGCAGGGTGGCAAAGGCTATTGACCTCCCGGTGGCGGAAGTCCCGGAGGACGACGACCCGGTGACCAACGTGATCGGAGCTGAGGCCCCGCTGCAGGTGGCCCTCCCGTTCATCCGGACTATCCAGAAGAATGCCACTACCATCTGGCAGTCACCGGCGTCCGTCCCTCCTACCGCACGGGGTGTCGAACGAAAATACTCGGTTCCCCCCACCGTCTACGAGTATTTGTACACCCACCCCACTCCAGACTCCCTCGTAGTGCAGTCTGTTAATGACAGCGAGAGGCATGGACAGCCAGCCCCGGCGCCAAAGTCCAAGGACGCCAGGCGCATGGACCTGTTGGGCCAAAAGGTGTATTCGGCAGGGGGTCTCCAGCTCCGGCTTGCCAACCAGTTGGCCCTCCTAGCTCGTTACACCTTCGACATTTTCGTGTCCCTGACTAAGTTCTCGGAGCTGATCCCGACGGCTTCCCGACAGGAGTTCTCCGCTCTCGTCAAAGAGGGCAGGAAAGCCTCCCGGTCCTCCATCCAGGCTGCTCTTGACTCGGCAGACTCAGGGGCCAGAACTTTGGCCTCAGGAATGACCATGCGGCGCATCTCCTGGCTGCAGTCCTCCACCTTGCCGCCGGAGGTGCAATATACCCTACAGGACCTCCCCTTTGAGACTCACGGTCTGTTCTCGGAGAAAACGGACTCCAGGATTCAGACCCTCAAGGATGGTCGTATCGCTATTCGCACTCTGGGTATGCACACACCGGCTACCCAGAGGCGATCATTCCGACAACAACAGCCCTACTGGCCTTTTACCCAGGCCAGATCGTGGCCATATAATAGTCGGCGAAACTGTCTAAACCGCCGTCGGCCATCTGGCAACAAGCGCAACCAGGCCCAGGCGTCGTCCAAGGCCCCGCAAGGGCCCAAGCAGGCGTTTTGACGGGACGCCCGAGGAGGGCCCATCAGTCTCTTCCCCGGATCCTTCCCGTTTATTTTGCAACCGCCTTTCTCACTTCCTCCCGGCGTGGTCCCGAATAACGACGGACAACTGGGTACTTCATACTATCCAGCACGGGTAGTATGTTTATTTCGCCCCCACCCTCCCCGTCCCTCTTCAGGGACCCCTCTCATGAGCAATTCCTCCTACAAGAGGTCGAGACTCTGTTGAGCTTGGGTGCCATAGAGGAGGTGCCGCACGATATGCATGGCAGGGGATTTTATTCCCGATATTTTCTCATCCCCAAGGCGAAGGGAGGTCTACGACCTATACTAGACCTCCGAGAGCTCAACAAGTACCTGGTCAAGCTCAAGTTTCTCATGGTAACCCTGGGGACCATCATTTCCTCCCTGGATCCGGGAGACTGGTTTGCCGCCCTCGACATGAAAGACGCGTACTTCCACATCGCGATCTACCCTCCCCATCGACGTTACTTGCGTTTCGTGGTCAACAGTGCACACTACCAGTTTGCGGTGCTACCCTTCGGCCTGTCCACCGTGCCGAGGGTCTTCACCAAGTGCATGGCAGTAGTTGCTGCAGCCCTCTGCCGTCATCGCATTCACGTCTACCCCTATCTCGATGACTGGCTGGTTCGCGGACCATCCCGACAACTGGTAGCAGATCAAATGTCCGAAATACTATCCCTGTTTCGGGTACTGGGCCTTCTCGTCAATGCCGAAAAGTCCTCTTTGACTCCATCGCAGAGAGTGGAGTTCATCGGAGCGGTCCTCGATTCTACGGTGGCCAGGGCCTGCCTCCCTCGACCTCGGCACCAGACGATGGTCTCCATCTTCCGGGACCTGCACACCTTTCCCACTACAACAGTTCAGTCCTGCCTACGCCTCCTGGGTCACATGGCATCCTGCACGTTCGTCACCGCGTACGCGAGACTGCGCCTTCGCCCATTTCAATCCTGGCTGGCGTCAGTGTACCGCCCGCACTGCGACGCCATAGACATGGTAGTCACAGTCACGAAACCGACCCTCAACTCCCTCAACTGGTGGCTGGACCCACAGGTTGTGTGTGCAGGAGTTCCGTTCCGCCCCCCTCACCCATCCGTCACCCTCACCATGGATGCCTCGGCATTGGGATGGGGGGCCCACCTGGGCGACCTTCACACCCAGGGTCTCTGTTCGCCCCAGGAGCTCTCCCTCCACATCAACGTCAGGGAGCTGCGAGCAATCCGCTTGGCATGCCACATCTTCCGAGCCCGTCTGCAAGGCCGATGCGTGGCGGTGTTCACGGACAACACGACGGCGATGTTCTATGTGAACAAGCAGGGCGGAGCCCGCTCATCCCCGCTCTGCAAGGAAGCGATGCTCCTGTGGGACTTCTGCGTGACCCACTCGATTCGCCTGGAAGCGTCCTTTCTTCCAGGAGTGCAGAACACGCTGGCCGACCATCTCAGCAGGTCGTTCCTCTCCCACGAGTGGTCCCTCCGCCCAGATGTCGTGCACACAATTTTCCGGAGGTGGGGATTTCCCCAGATAGACCTGTTTGCCTCCAAGGAGAACAGGAAGTGTCATCAGTTTTGTTCGAACCAGGGTCGCTCTCCAGGCTCCCTGTCAGACGCATTCCTCTGCTCCTGGACGGATCACCTCCTCTACGCCTTCCCTCCTTTCCCGCTCATACACCAGGTGCTGCTCAAGCTTCGGAGGGACAGGGCCCGCCTCATACTCGTCGCTCCGGCCTGGCCAAGGCAGCATTGGTACACCCTGCTGCTCGAGCTCTCCGTTCAGGATCCCATGACCCTTCCGTTGTGGCCGGACCTCATCACGCAGGACTTCGGCAGACTCCACCATCTGAACCTGCTGTCTCTCCATCTTACAGCTTGGTGCCTGCGTGGTTGACCCACGCAGAGAGGGACTGTTCGGCGGCAGTACAGCAAGTCCTGCTAGAGAGCAGAAAGCCTTCCACTCGCTCCACCTACCTCGCAAAATGGAAGCGTTTCGCGCTCTGCTGTGACCAACGCGGTCTCAATCCCTTCGTAGTCCCTATCCCTACAATCCTGGACTACCTCTGGTACCTTAAGGAGCAAGGTCTTGCGGTCTCCTCCTTGAAGGTGCACCTGGCAGCAGTGTCCGCCTTTCGTCCATCCATGGGAGGTCGGTCCATCTTCTCCAACCAGATGGTTTCCCGCTTCCTTAAAGGCCTGGACCGCTTGTACCCGCCGGTGCGCCGTCCTACCCCGACCTGGGATTTAAATCTCGTTCTGGCCAAGCTCATGGGACCGTCCTTCGAGCCTCTGGCCACGTGCTCTCTGCTCTACCACTCCTGGAAGACAGCCTTCCTAGTCGCAATTACATCGGCAAGATGAGTTTCTGAGCTCCGTGCATTAACGGTTAGTCCACCATACACCGTATTCCACGGAGACAAGGTGCAGCTTCGACCACACCCGGCCTTCCTCCCTAAGGTGGTGTCGGCCTTTCACCTCAATCAGGAGATCTTCCTTCCGGTCTTCTTCCCGAAACCGCACGCCTCACCTCGCGAGCAGCAGCTTCACACCCTCGATGTCCACAGGGCCCTCGCATTTTATATTGAGCGCACGAAGCCCTTCCGGTGTTGTTTGTAGTGGTTGCCGACCGCATGAAAGGCGAGCCGGTCTCCTCGCAGCGGATTTCCTCCTGGGTAACGGCATGTATCCGGACATGCTACGAGCTTGCTCGCGTGCCAGCATCCCGCCTCACCGCTCACTCGACAAGGGCACATGCCTCATCAGCCGCCTTCCTGGCCCATGTCCCCATCCAGGACATCTGTAGAGTGGCCACTTGGTCTTCTGTCCACACCTTCGCTTCCCACTACGCGTTGGTGCAGCAATCCAGAGACGATGCAGCCTTCGGTTCAGCAGTCTTACACTCTGCCATGTCTCACTCCGACCCCACCGCCTAGGTAAGGCTTGGGAATCACCTAACTGGAATGCATAGGAGCAATCACTCAAAGAAGAAAAGACGGTTACACACCGTAGTAACTGTTGTTCTTCGAGATGTGTTGCTCCTATCCATTCCAGACCTGCCCTCCTTCCCCACTGTCGGAGTAGCCGGCAAGAAGGAACTGAGGAGCGGACGGGCCGGCTGGGGTATATATTCAGCGCCATGGCGGCGCCACTCCAGGGGGCGCCCAGCCGGCCCGCCGGAGTTGCTAGGGTAAAAATGTTCCGAAGAGCCGTGCACACATGGCGCGCACACCTAACTGGAATGGATAGGAGCAACACATCTCGAAGGACAACAGTTACTATGGTGAGTAACCGTCTTTTTCCCAGAGCTTCCAAGCATGCCAAGGCAGCACTTCCACGATCTTCACCCCATTGTATGAGGTATGGCTTGTTCTCCATTATGTGCCAAGTCTACTCCTCTGGCCAGTGCATGGAATGCCACCTCTATGGCTCTGTCTCTTAACCAGTAACTTTCATGTGCTTTCCCCACATTCACAGGGAGAGGTGTGGCACTGCAATTTTTCCTGGCTTCTTTTGGACTGTGCAAGGTGAGTGAAAACTCCTTGGACAATCCTCTACAATCCACACGTGTGTAAAGGCCAGGCAGAATCCTCCCCTAAATGAAATTGTACTTGGTTTTTCATAATTGATTCTGTGTTTTGTATATACACTTAAAGTGATAATAGATCTATAGCTAAAATCAATACATTGAATATCCAAAATATATAGGCACTACAATATATATACACTTAGTCACATGTTAGTGTAATTCATCTCACTTAATATGAACATAAATCTTTAAATCTTCATTTGGATTAACCCCTGTGGGGGCGGTGTTTGAGTAAGAATTGGCCTTTGTTATTTGGCCGTAAATTACAAATTGATATTTTTAAAGTATTTCTTGTATTATCATGTTCCATAGATAGTTGAATGTGTTGCACTATTTAATCAAACTTCTCTCTTCTTGAAAATAAAGTCATGAATCACAACCAGACTTTTGTTTCACTTTCTGTATGACCAGTAAGGAAAAAGGAAAAAATGTGCTATTAGACAGAAAAGTGGAGACTGCAAATGCATTTTGCATAAGGGCACCAAATCATCATCACAACTTATGGTCACTATTAACGTGAGTTGAATTTCAAGCTGTATTATAGAATCAGAAGAAACTATATCCCATAACCAATTCCCTGAGGCACCTGGTTCCCTAATTAATTATTTAAAAATATTGAAATTGTAATGTATTAGGTAAAAGTAAGTGGAAATGAGTATGGAGAGTTACAGCTCATTTAATTTTGGATAATACTATATATATCAAAGGCAGGCTAAAGTACACTGAAATCTAATTTGCTTATTACTGTATCAAATTATATATTGAAAGAAATGTAGAGACCAATGTTGTAGCCAGTAAAAATGTTGCTAAGTCAGTTAATGCTGATGAGAGATACCACTAAACTTTTCAAAAAATGTCCTTTTGAAAACAAAAAGTGTATAAATAAACTTAAAAAAATCCCTGGTAACCCAAATCTAAGTGTATAATTTAGCAAAGTAAATTGCCAAACATTGCTAAGTATAGTCATTACAGGCTCACCTTCCCTGTTCCATTCCCTTCATACTCATTATGTAAGAGATGTTTTTCATTAATCAGTTTTCAGTAAAATTTTATTTTATGAATGTCTGTAGACTGAGGATATCTTGGTAGTGGTTGACTATTCATCTGTACAGTGCATGTATGTAGTGAAGTAAATGTGGCATGCAGAGCATTGGTTTTATGCATATGTATCTTCTGTATTAACTGTGATCCTTCATCACACTAAGCTCTGCTGTTTCCCTGTAAACAAATAATAATCATGTGAGAGCCTGTATGAGTTATGATTGTTTTCCTTTTGAGTGGGATTAATTTAATAAATAGCAGTTGCTTTTATTTATGTTCACACCGGGAAATGCAATTAATGTTTATATCATGCTGATATAATTATAAAGCTTCCTTCATTTATTTTATTATAGTAAACTGCTGCTGAGGAGAGCTGCATGTAAGCCAGCGGCATTCTGATCAAATGAGGCGTTCCATAAATGGTGTGATGATGTTGGCTCGTCACCACCAAGCTAAACACTACTTAATGTTTACCAAAGATTGACATAGATTCAGAAGGCCAGGAAATACCTCTTGGAATGATCAGTCTGACCTCTGCATTTTGCAGGTATATTCCCTACCTCATTACTGATTGTTTTCTAACTTCCAACAGCATCCTGTTACATTGTCCTCATCCAAGAGAGCTTACAGAAGATCCTCAACAAGTGTGCCAAAAGGTTTTAGCTCCAGAGATCATGCATGGCATGTTACAGGGCAGAAACAATGAACAGCTGCTCTCCGTGGCCTGCTTCCCTTGGGAAAGTGTATATTTTCTAACTGAAATACACTTGGGAGTGTAGGTACTTTTCACAGAACCATTAACTCTCTCTCCACACCTCAACTGCATCCATATACTAGTTTGGGAAGGGCACAGGCACAGAAGGATAGCAGTAGTATCACTCCCTCAAGTGATGCTGCTGCGGTGGAGAGTAAAGTACAGGAAGCACCATGGAAGTAGGGAGAAAAGCATGTGTAGTTGACCCTGAGCTTTTGGAGATAGAAATTGGTTTCCACAGAGAGCCTAAAAGTGCACTAAATACCCCAGGCACACCTCCTCTCCTTTACTCCCTGAGATTAGAAATGGATGCATAGGAATTATGGAAGAAAAGCCTAGAGGATTTTCCTGTAGCCTTTCTCCTTTTCTATAGAAGCAGCAGCCAAGAGTCTTGTGCCACCTTATAGACTAACAGACGTTTTGGAGCATTAGCTTTTGTGGGTGAATACCCACTTCGTCAGATGCATGTAGTGGAAATTTCCAGGGGCAGGTATATATAAGCAAGCAAGAAGCAGGCTAGAGATAACAAGGTTAGTTCAATCAGGGAGGATGAGGCCCTCTTCTAGCAGCTGAGGTGTGAAAACCAACGGAGGAGAAACTGGTTTTGTAGTTGGCAAGCCGTTCACGGTCTTTGTTTAATCCTGAGCTGATGGTGTCAAATTTGCAGATGAACTGAAGCTCAGCAGTTTCTCTTTGAAGTCTGGTCCTGAAGTTTTTTTGCTGCAGGATGGCCACCTTAAGTTCTGCTATGGTGTGGCCAGGGCGTTTGAAGTCTCTCTGGCCCAGTGAATATGCTATGAAATGGAAAATGTGAACAATTTTTACTGTTCATATTATACTTTCATACTCTAAATTCTCCTGCTTCGGTGCTAATTATACTAACATTTTCCCTCCTCCTCAGGAAATATGAAACAGCTTAAATAGTTGAAAATGTTTGAATTTTAAAAAAGTTATATTAATTGGAAATTGCTGCAAAGTAACTTAATGTTCTGATCAATGTCAGAATATAGAGCTTGACAGAGGGAAAAGACAAATGTATTTGTTTTTCAGTTACCATACTGATTGTGGTTATATGAGGATATTAGAATTTGGGGGGAAAAGTGAACTGGCATGGAAATGAGTTTGATTTGGTCTGGTTTACTTACATATATAATGCTTAGTTAATGCACATTAATCAGGATGTTTAGTTGGAATAGTTTAATCAGGATGTTTACTGGGTTTACCTTGGTTCAAGTGGATTAGCAAAGCTGTATTCTGATGTCTTACTGTGTCTGCAATAGTTGGTGTATGAATTGCGCCTTTTTTAGAGAATGTGCAATGGAAATTATTTAACTACTATGTTCTATTAATTCATTTGATAGATGTTACTGTGGGGTAGCACAGATTGTTGTTATGAAACAAATCTCTGAATTACAGAGGGCAGGGAGTGGAAAAACATTAGAGACTTACCAACTGAGGGCTTTTCCACTTAGGTTAGGTCTACACTGCAAATAAAAGTCCTTAACTTGGGTTAGCTAACTTGAATTGGCTAACTCAGGCTAAAATAGCAGTGAAGGTGTAGAAACTTGGATGAACAGCTCAAGTTCAACTCCAGATTCCCCTATAGTTTTGCACTTGAGCTGCTAACCCAAGTTAGAAGTTGAGTTGCTGTGTCATTGGTGCTATTTTAATCTAAGGGCTTGGCTACATTTGTAAATTAGAGTGCAATAAATCAGCCCCGGGTACCCTAACTCCTGAGGTGTCCACACTGGCAAGGCACGTAGAGCACCCGGAATCCGCGACTAGAGCACCCCGGTAATCCACCTCTATGAGAAGCATAGAGCTTGCTGCAACCTGGCTGGAGCACTGTGGTGCCAAAGTGGACACCCTGGTCTATTAATGCCCTCTGATCGGCCTGAAGGAAGTGTTCCACAATGCCTGTTCTAGCCACTCTGGTCATCACCTTGAATTCTACTGCCCTGCCCACAGGTGACCAACCATCAGACCCGCCCTTTAAATTCTCTGGGCATTTTGAAAGTCCCCTTCCTGTTTGCTCAGCTAGGCATGGAGTGCTCTCAGCACATCTTTCCAGGTGACCATACCTCCATGCGCCAGGCGATCCCCAGTATGGAACAATTGTGAGGTGCTAGACTTCATCAGTGTTTGGGTGGAGGAAGCTGTCCAGTCCCAGCTGCGCTCCAGCTGTAGGAATTATGATACCTACTGGTAGATATCAAGGGACAGGCTAGAAAGGGGCCATGACCAGGACGCAGTACGGTGCAGGGTTAAAGTGAAGGAGCTACAGAACACCTACCACAAAGCACAGGAGGCAAACCGCCACTCTGGTGCTGCCCCCACATCCTTCCAGTTCTACAAAGAGCTGGATGGGATACTTGGAGGTGACCCCACCTCCACTCCGAAGAGCACCATGGACACTTCAGAGGCCGGGGCAGCCAGAGTGCAACAAGGCAGGAGGAGGAAAGCGGGAGTGAGGGTGCTGAGGAGGAGGGGACCCAGAGCCAGAGGACAGCATGGCATCCCTAGATGCATGCAGCCAGGAGTTGTTTTCAAGCCAGGAGGAAGGTAGACAGTCACAGTGGATGGTGCTTGGGAAGAACAAACAGCAGATGAGGTGCCCAGTGAGCGGCTTTTATTTTGAGAAGGGAGTTGTTGGGTGCACACTGTTAGGGAGAGGAGGGATGCAGAAAGAAGAGTTAGGGCTGCGTGCATGCCTAGATGCAGAATAGAGCATTGATGTACTCTCTCACATTGCGGTAATCGGCCTCAGTGATCTCATCGAAGGTCTCATGCAGAAGCTGGGTAATCTGTTTGCGCAGGTTCTTTGGCAGAGCTACTGTGCTCCTTGTCCCAGTAAGGCTAACATATCCATACCACTGTGCTGTGATGGGTCTGGGGGACACAGGCCAGGTCGGAAGCCGTGTTGTTGAAGAAGACCCTCCCTTGCTTCCCAGGTCACCCTCAGCAGCGATATATCTTCCAGGACAAACTCATTCTGTGGAAAATTTGGAAAGTGTTGAATATAGGGGCCCCCTGCAGCTGTTGGCTCTCCCAAAAGCACAGGACCACAGAGAACAGTACAGCCCTGGAACAATGAGTCCCACCTGCCCCTGTGGTTACTCACCACTTCAGGGGTCTTGTGGGTTATGTGCGCTCGCCTTGGGACAGGCAGTTTGTGCTATTCTGTGTGCTGTGCTTGTCTATAAATTTGGCCAAATTGTTGCTCTCTAGTGTTAACAATACTGCCTCTGTTAAATGTTGCATTTTGGCTTTACAGATGCAATGTTGAGATCCAAGCCATCCTGGTTTTCAACGGACAAAAGGATGCAAAGACTCAGGAAGCGTCCGCGAAGAAGCAAGGAGGACATCCTGCATGAAGTCATGCGGCAGTCCCTTGCTGAACATAAAAAAGTACAGGAGTGGCAGGAGATCAAAAGGGAGGTTCCCCAGGAGAATGCGGATCACCGGCAACAAACCATGGAGCAGCTCCTGAGCATTATGGAGTGCCAAGTGGACTCAATGTAGGCGCTCATAGCACTACATGTGGAGCAGACCTGCGCCCGCCTCACCCGCTGCAGCCCTTGTCCCAAAACTTTCCCTTGTGTCCCCATGACACCGCCATCCCACTTCCCCCAACCTCTGGTTTCTTATCGCCACCAGCTGCCTTCAACACCTTTAGCTTCACCGCCCAGCCCTGCAAACTACAACCCTTACTGACTGCACTCAACCCCCATCACCATGCACTTTAGCCAGCCTGAAGTGCAGCACTCATTGCATGGCACTCCAGACAGGATGGCTGAGTATGATAACAGGACATATACAAATCTGTGATTGTTCTGTTGCCCACCCCACCCCCTTCCCTCCACCCACACAGCACAGATGTGTCGTGCCATGTGTGTTTCTCCAGCAGTTGTGATTTTTTTGAGTTTTGGAAACATTCTTCCTTGCATTAAGTAAAAGACAGCATAGCCCAGGAAAGCAACAGGCACTGATAGTCAGTGTATCATACATAGCAAACACAGATGCCTACTTGCATTGGAACCACTGCACTTCACTCCCGTGCAGGGCACCAAAACTTACTGTTGGCTCTCAGCATCTAATTGCTCCCTCAAGGCATCCCTAATCCTTACAGCCCCATGCTGGGCCCCTCTAATAGCCCTGGTCTCTGGCTGTTCAAATTCAGCCTCCAGGCGTTCAGCCCCCATCAGTCCATGCCTGAGTGAAGCTTTCACCCTTCCCTTCACAAATATTATGGAGGGTACAGCACATGGCTATAACCGTAGGGATGTTGTCATCAGCTAGGTCCAGCTTCCCATACAGACAGCACCAGCAGCCCTTTAAATGGCCAAAAGCACACTCAACAATCATTCTGCACTGACTCAGCCTGTTGTTGAACTTCTCCTTGCTGGCTCCCTGTGTATGGTTTCATGAGCCAGGGCATTAAAGAGTATGTGGGGTCTCCAAGGATCACAATGGGCATTTAGACTTTCCCTATGGTAATCTTCTAGTCCGGGAAGAAAGTCCCAGTTTGCAGCTTCTTGAACAGGCCAGTGTTCTGAAAGATGCACGCATCATACACCTTTCCAGACCAGCCTGCATTAATGTCTGTGAAACACCCATGTTGATCCACAAGCACCTGGAGATCCATTCAGAAATACCTCTTCTGATTTATGTACTCGGAGGCTAGGTGATCTGGTGCCAGAATTGGAATATGCGTGCCATCTATCGCCCCTCCACAGTTAGGGACCCATTTGTGCAAATCCATCCACAATGTCACACATGTTGCCCAGAGTCACAGTTCACCTGAGCAGGATGCGATTAATGACCCTGCACACTTGCATCAACACGATCCCAACAGTAGATTTGCCCACTCCAAACTAGTTAGCGACCAATCGGTAGCTGTCTGGAGTAGCCAGGTTCCAGATTGCAGTAGCCACGCACTTCTCCACCAGCAGGGCAGCTCTCAATCTCATGTCCTTACGCTGCAGGGTGGGGGCGAGCTCAGCACATGGTCCCATAAAAGTGGCTTTCCTCATCCAAAAGTTCTGCATTCACTGCTTGTCGTCCCAGACTGGCATGACAATGTGATCCCACCATTCAGTGATTGTTTCCCGAGCCCAAAAGCGGCAATCCACGGTAGTGAGCATGTCCGTGAATGCCACAGTCAATCTCATGTCGTATGCATTATGCATGTCGACATCATTGTTGGACTCCTCATTGTCACTTTGTAGCTTAAGGAGTAACTCGACTGCGACGTGCTGGCAAGACCCATCAGCATATTCCTCAGCAGATCAGGATCCATTCCCACAGACCGAAAGGGAAGACAGAGAATGCAGTACAAAAAACATTGAAAGATGGCACCAAATGTGGATGGAAGCACAGGTATTGCTGGGATGCAAAGTAATGCATCACGGGGCATTTGGATAGGACCCAGGATGCCCCACCTCCTGTTCCCCTTCCCACAAGCTTCAGCAGAAGAGGTGCTCTGTGGGATAGCTGCCCATGATGCACTGCTCCGAATACCACTGCAAGTATGGCCACGCCAGAGCACTTGCAGCGGACAGTGTGAATACACAGCAGCGCTTTCCCTGCAGCTGTTTCCGAGGGCTGATTTAACTCCCAGCACTCTACATCTGCAAGTGTATACAAGGCCTAAATTAGCTAACATGGGTTAATTAATGTGATTCAAGAACACAACTTTTTTGGCAGTGTAAACATACCATAAACCTGTTTTTACATGGATTGTCTTCAGTGAAATTAACGCCTATTTATACCACTGTGAAAGACTGAAATCTGCCTATAGTCTCAATTCAGCCAAGCACCTACATGTGTCCAATAAAGATAAATTTCCTGTTCTGAAATATAGATCAAAAAAGTTTATTTAATTTAGATCATCTTTGCACAAGAACACACAACACTTGTTCCATATGCTGTAAAATAGCAATCTCTCTCTGGTAATTATTAGCAAACTTTTCTCACAATCTTAAATCCTATAGCAAGTTTCACAACCTCAGTGTTGCAGTTACTGGTAAAAATTGGTTGAACAGGTTCCAAGGCCAAAAGGGACTGTTGTGATTATTGAGTCTGATCTCCTGTATGATACAGGCCATGGAACTTCCTCAAAGGAATTTCTAGATTATATCTTTTAGAACAACATCCTATCTTGATTTAAAAATTCAGTGATGGAGAATCCATCATGATCCTTGGTAAAATGTTTCAATGGTTAATTATCCTCACTGGTTAAAAATTTACTCATTTCCAGTCTGAATTTGTATAGCCTCAACTTCCAGTCATTCCAAAGTTATACCTTTGTCTGCTAGATTGATGAGCCCTTTATCAAATATTTGTTCCCATGTAGGTACTTATAGACAGAAATGAAGCCACTCTTTAACCTTCTCTTCATTAAGATAAATTGATAGACTTAAGGAGCTCAGTCACTATAAGGCATGCTTTCTAATACTTTCATCATTCTCGAGGCTGTTCTCAAAACCCTCTCCGATTTATCATCATTCTTGAACTGTGCACACTAAAACTGGACACAGTATTACAGCAGCTGTAACAACAGTGCCAAATCAAAAGGTAAAGTAACCTCTCTACTCCTACTTGAGATTTCACTATTCATGCATCCAAAGATCGTAATATTAATTTTGTCCACAATATTGCACTGAGAGCTCCAGTTTATCTGATGATCCGCTGCAATCCCCAAACCTGAATAAAATCATTTATTCGAGATTAATTTCTAAAGCATGCTTGTTTAAATGTGTTGGTATAGTGAGCTCTAAAAGAGAGAGATTTGAAGTATATCCTGTGGGTTGAAAGCTCTGATCCTTCAGTTTTTGTTTTTGTTTTTTAATTGTATTTATTTGTATAAAGCTGAGGTAAAACAATAGACTTCCAGGATTTAGCAAAGAGGGAAATTTGAATGTTCTGTGGCTTAGTGCCATGCATTATTCCATAGACCTTGTGACAACATTGCTTCAGCATGGTCCTTTAGTACACAGGCCATGCCAACTTGAATACATCTAAGTTACCTAAATATTTTAACCTGTTCTTTTCATATTTTGATTTGTGTTCCTTCTCCCTTGTTGCTAATGTTAATTGTGTCGAGTAACTGGTCATGATTAACCTTTTTCAGTGAAGATTGAAGCAAAATAGGCATTAAACACCTCAGTCTTCTTGATATCATCCATCATTAACTCTTTCCTTTGTCTCTCTTGTTCCTAAAGTATTTATAAAATCTCTTCTTATTGCATTTTATGCCTATTGCTATGCATGATTTAGCCTTAGCCTTTCTGATTTTGTCCCTACCTGCTTATGCTGTTCTTCGGTAATCCTCCTTAGCAATTTGTCTGTTTCCACTTTTTGTAGGATTGTTTTCTGATTTTTAGGTCATTAAAGGACTTCCGATGGAGCCATATTGGCCTCTTATCAGGGTGCCAGAATGGGGGAGGGGAGGAGGTCATGGCCGTCTACCTTTTTACCAGTAGTAAGGGTGAGTGACTGGGACAGGGGGTAAAGAGGAGAAAGCAAGGTGGGGCTTTGGGGAGGAAAGGGGCGGGGCAGGGACAGGCCCTCAAGGAGAAGGGGTGATGTGAGGGCAGAGGCTTGGGAGTGGTGCAGTCAGGGGCGGCTCCAGGCCCCAGCACGCCAAGCGCGTGCTTGGGGTGGCATGCCGCGGGGGGTGCTCTGCCGGTCGCCGGGAGGGTGGCAGGCAGGCCGCCTTCGGCGGCATGCCTGCAGAGGGTCCGCTGGTCCCGCAGCTCTGGTGGACCTCCCGCAGGCGTGCCTGTGGAGGGTCCGCTGGTCCCGCAGCTTCATTGGAGCCGTGGGACCAACGGACCCTCCGCAGGCACGACTGCGAGAGGTCCACCGGAGCCGCGGGACCGGCGACCGGCAGAGCGCCCCCCGTGGCATGCCTCCGTGCTTGGGGCAGCAAAATGTCTAGAGCCGCACCTAGGTGCAGTGGGGGGGGGGCAGGGCTTCTGAGGTCCCCCGCCTCAAACACACTTTTATGACACTTCCAGTGCTCCTGCTTCTTCTTATTCTTTCTATATTTATTTTCCAGCAGGATAGCTTTCTGTTGTGCCTTTAATAGTCTCTGAGAAACTGCCAACTCTCCCAAACCATTTTTTTAATCTTTGATTTCTCTTCCTATAAGATCTTACCTACCAGTTTTCTGAGTTTAAAGTTTTCTTTTTTGTTCTTATTCTGCCTCTTCCTTTTCTTAGAATCATGAAAACTATCTTTTCATGATAACTTTCACTCAAGTTGCCTTCAACCCTCAGATTCATGACCAATTTCCCTCCATTAGTAAAAATCAAGTCTAAAATGGCAGCCTCCCTGGTTATGTCTTCCACTTTTTTAAACAGAGTTGTCCCCAATATATTCCAAGCACTGGTTGGATATTTTGTGTTTAGCTGAATCGGTATTCTAACAGATATATGAGCAGTTAAAGTCCCCCATTACTAACAGGTATTGTATTTTGGATATTTCTGTTGTTTGTTTTAGAAATCACTCATCTACCTCCTCTTTCTGATTTGGTGATCTATAGTAGACCCATAATCATGACATCACACCATTTTTTCTTCACCCAGAGACTGTCAGTTGGTCAATCTTCAACTGGATCTGCCTCTCACCTCCTTCTGTACTTTAGAATAAGTCCTGTTGTAAAATGCAATGCCTCTTACTTTTCATTTCCTACTCCCGTTTGTCCTTCCTGAACTTGGTTATATCTTTCTATATGAATATTCCAGTCATGAAATGCATCTCACCAAGTCTGTGGTGCCAATTACATCATCATTTATTTTATGGGCTAATTATTCCACTTCTTTATTCCCCGTACTCTTTGCATTGGTGTATAGACATCTAAGTTGTTGAGTAGATTCCCCCATTGTTATCCCTCTTATTGTTCCTCTGCCCCATTGTAATTTCCCATTTGCCTCTAACTTCCAAGCCTCTAGCAATCATCTTTTTAAAACTCATCTTTTATTACCTGCCCCCTTTGAACCTGGTTTGAATACCTCCTCATTAAGTTGATGAATCACTGTCCAAAGATGCTCTGCCCCTCCTGGGTTAAGTGGACCCCTATAATAGAATCATAGAATATTAGGGTTGGAAGAGACCTCAATAGATCATCTAGTCCAATACCCTGCTCAAAGCAGGACCAACACCAACTAAATCATCCCAGCCAGGGCTTTGTCAAGCTAGGCCTTAGAAAACTCAGCCTTCCCTTCCCGGAACAGTATCCAAATAATTAAGGAAGCCAGAGCTGTTCCACATTGTGAAGAATGTCCCACAATGTATTTGTGCTAAAAATGCATTCTTACTCAATTACTCTACCTATGGAGTATTTAACAGGTATTGCAAGCTAACTATGAAAAATAGGTTCATTAGGTTTAAACTTTACACAGAAACTATGACTACTATTTTGTTTTCTGCCACTTAACCTACAACAAAATACACACGGCTTTTGGAGAGAGCCCCCTTTATGCATGAAGGCAAACAAACAGTACTTACGATACAAAGTCATGTTTAGCAAGCCAATAGGAATATAAAATATACTACAATCAATTAATTAGATTTTACTATAACTTTCTATATCTGGTATGAAGAATGAAAAATACTAATTGTTGAATCTCTGTGATGTGCTAATATCATTCATATTTTAAATTGTTTAATTTTTAATAGTCTCTTTAATTGTCTTTAGAAGTTTGTCCCTTCTGGGTCTTGTACAGGAATGATTTGGGTGAGAAAATTCTATGTATATTGGAAAGAACAGACGGGAGAGTATCATAGTAGTTTTTTTTTTTAAGGCAGTTGTTTGGTACTGCTCAGAAATTCGTAATGTCAGAATGAGTCCTAAAGAGATGGATTAATTCGGAGAGTTCAGGAAGGAAGATTAAAAGTGCATTAATTTATCACATGGCTCTTTCATTTATCATGAATATTACCGTCAGCATGTGCTCTCTGTGAGCCTGTCTAAAGTTTTGTATCTAACTCAGAATGAAAACTACACACAGGAATCCCATCATGATCACACTGGTTGAAATATGCCAGCTGTTTGATTAACCATCATGACACTACACAAGAATTTAGGAAATGAAAAATAAGTAACTGAAACTACTGGAATTTTTTTAATGCATTTAGCCAAACTAGAATTTGCCAATATGACATTCTGTGGTATAATCCAAAATAGTGAGGGGCTGTCACCCATGCCCTGCAACCATTGGTGCCTCACTAGGCTATGCCATTGTAGCTTCCAAGTTGGGCTGCTCACAGTCATCTTGCCAGCATGCTGATCACACCCTGAATGTCTGTGCATAGCTGCAGCCCTGGTCCAGCAACTCTGACTCCATCAGCACACACCAGTCACACTATGGCTTCCACTAGCCTTGGTTACCAGTTGTAGGGTGACCCCAACACACTCCTAGTCCCGGATTTTCCCCCCAAAAATATGTGTAGAGGGCTGGACTGTACACCTATATTAGGTCCATTGTCCCTTTAAAGGGATCAATATATAATAGTTGGCTATCTTAAATGGAGGTATCCAAACAATTCACAACACTAGATTAGTTTTAATTAAAAAATAAAACAAGATAGTTTAACTACAAAGAGATTTTTGAGTAGGACATTAAAGTTAGAAATGATTAAAAGAGAAATAAAGATAAAAGGCTTCCTAGTACTAAAACATAAACTAGACTTGTTCAAAGTGAAGTCCCTAGCCACGTGTTCCTAGTAACATTGCTGACCAAATTCTCAGGCCAGATCTGCTCCCCAAGTTCAAAGGTTGTTTCTTTTGTCATCTTAGGTAAAAGAGAAAGAGAGAGAGAGAGAATACCTGGGGTGTTTTTGCCCATCACTTTTATAGTTCAGTTACCCTTTGAAATGCATGTTCCTCAGGGTTACCCCTGGATAAAGTTCCTTCTCACTGTGAGAATGGAGACATGGAGTGTCATAGTGAAAGAGGCTTCCTGCTATTCACAAAAATGCAGATTTGCCTTGTCTCTCTTTTGCCGTCTCAAGGACCTTATTTACTACACACATGTAAATTGAGGTAAACATACATTCCGTTGTTTAAGATAAACCTGCTTGACTATTCCTGCTTAATCAGGGCTGCATGGATTTGAACATGTGCTCCCAACATCCTTCCTGTGGAATTCATAACTTTACATACAAAGTTGCTACTTACATTTCACCATGATATTATTGACCAGCAAGTTGTTAGTTTCCAAATGATACCTTGCAAGGCATATTATGTACAAAGGTTATTACAATAGTGTGTAGGGTGTGAATACAGGGTGCATTTGGTCACAGCCTGGAATGCCAGGACTAAAATTACTTTTTCCATAATGTTGTAAGATCTTTAATAAACCACAAGCTTTCTGGATTTCAGTTTTACATATCTTTCAAATATGGTACCTCTAGCAGCATACCTAATACTTGGTTGGGACATTGATTCTGTATTGTCTTCTCCTGAATCTGCAATATCGTTTCCCATAGAAATCTTACTTTTTTTCTTTAATTCCTTCCTCTAAGTATGGACCAAGACTAATGCTGTTAGTCCTTTTGGACTTACTTGGCTAGATTTCAACCTGTGCACGCACCCATCAGAGTGTTCACATTTGAAAGTCTGGCCCATTATTCTTATTACACTTTTCTGTACAAGAAAGTATCAGAGAAGATGTAGTACTCTTGTGTAGCTCAATAATAGATGTACTTTTGATTAATAATTGCTTCCTGGATAGAAATTGGTTACCTACAGGAAAAACAGCTGAACTTGCAAATGTTTTTTATAATGTGCATTTAAAGAATTGTGATTGTGAGAAGTTGGTTGTGGAACAGAATTTTTTTTGTATACAAGTAGAACTGAGTAGGGAATTAAAAACTTTGGTTGTTTTAAAAATAGTATTTAGCAATAATGTCTATGTGACCATGACAGTTTGATCGGGATTGCATATTTTATCTTTATTGAATTAATTGTGGAGTAATTTAATTCATTCATTCATCATTCATGCCCGTCACCCCAACCGGGGTATGGGCCGCCAACAACAGATCTCCATAGTCTCTATCTGGGGGCCATCGCTCTTAGCTGTGGTTCCATATATTTTTTTTTTTTCTATCTGAAGGAAGGGCATTCGCGCCAGGTATTTCTTTTTCTCCTCTTTTCCGCTTTTTGGGGGTTCCTGCGCAAGCTGCTGTCTGGTGATTGTTGGCTGTGTAGTGTATGTGTATCCCCCCCCACCCCCTCTTTCTCTAATTTTCTCCTCTCTTGTTGATGGGTCCTTCCTCTCCAAGGAGAGTTGTGGATGGGTGTCTGGCCATGGGCCTGGCAGAATCCTCTGGAGGCAGCTCTTAATGAGGGTCTGATGAAGGTCTGGATCTTCCTTGTGGTTGTTTTGGTTGTCCTCCCAGTTTCAGCTCCTGACAGTACAGTTGAGTTGTTGTTGGAGTTGAACAGTGCCAAGATCTTCTCTGCTCACTGGCTCTCTGCTGTCTCTGTAAGAAGGCTGCTCTTGTAATTTAATTCATCGACTGCAATTAACAGAAGTCTCATCTGCAAGGACCTGTGGCTCATGTGGATAATTTTATATTTCATTCTTGCAGTTCAAGTGTGTTGTGCAGCAACAGCCCAAGAATATAATCCTACAAAGTGGTGAGCATCCACAATTTCTTGTGAAGCCAAAGCATTTAGGATGCTCAGCGTCTCAAAGGGTTGGACACTAAAATCGGTAGTTAATTCATGACATGATTAGGATTCCTTACTCTCTTAAGAAATACTCTCTTACAATGGCCTTTTTTCTCTTAACCATGATTGGCAGACTTCAAATATTTCTTAATTATGTTATCTTGGGAGACTCTGGAAGATAAATTAATTCTTTATAGACTGCAAATTTAATTTTTACCTGGTTACAAAATTATCCCCAAAGTGATTTTTTATAGTACTGAATCTAGGCAGAATTGTTGAAATAGGTAACTGTTCTGATATCTTGTTCTTCATTATTTTAAATAATAGTTGAAAAGCCTTGGTATATTAATTTAGTCCTGTAGAAGCTTACTATTTTCATCGTACTGATCACTGTATCTCATCTTGAAACCACACTCCGGTCATCTCTGTTACATTGCCTTCTATATTCTCTCCATCCCTCCAGTCTATTGAAAAGGCAACAGCTAAAGTCATTTCCTTTTCCACCACAAAGATCTGACAGCCCTTGCTCCTTGAGTCCCCTCACTAATTTCCTGTATATCTTGTACCCACCTTTTAATGTCTTTCATGTCTCCTCACCATCCCAGGTTAGAATTTTTTCCCTTGCTTTTTCCTCCCCTAAGTATGGGTTAGATCCAACTTTTTTCTCAAGTGAATGGGAGTGTCTCCATTTATTTCCATGGTATTTGGATCACTTTTAGTTTTTAAGTTCTTCCAGGCATGCCATCTCTGTATTTTCCAAATAAATGACCAGTGCCACATAAATTAACAAAGACAAATAAATGGAAACCGCAACCCACCACCACCCAGGCAAAGCAAGGCATAGCCTAAACATAATGAGGCAAACTAAAAATTTGGTTTCCCTCAGTTTTTTTTTTATTTCCTCATGGAAATTGATGCTGACACTTCCCAGAGTTAACATGCTTCATTGTGCCCCACTATAAACACCAGCACACATGTATCTTGTCTTGATGTTTGACTTACTCAGTTAGCTCTCTTGTGTGTTTAATCTAAACTGATATTTCACCTGTTTTGATATATAACCTGCCTTGATGTTTGACTTTTTCTGATGCTAACTTGCTCTGATGTTTAACCTGATCCAGTGTTCTGCTTTGATCCATTGATTAACCTAATCTGATGTGTAACTCAGCCCAGTGTACAGATGATCTGATACTGACAGGATACAAAATTGACAAGACTCAGTGTTGACAGCATCAGAATCATTTTAGACTGCTGTTGAGAATATCATATTAAAAATACAGCCTTTTAAAGTCAGAATTCTAAACAAATCTCATACACTATCATGAATTTTATGGCAAAGAATACTAATAATTCTTAGTAACATCATTTCACAATTTTGGTCATTTGAATTTTTATTAATTGTTTTGTCTTATTTCTCGACCGCAGTATTATTGAATTAATAACTTAGTAGTGGTAAAGATACCTTAATCAAAATGGTTTGTATAATTAATTATGATATCACTTCTGTTCCCACTGAAGTCAATGGAGTACAATGAAATCCTATGTGAAGAAAAGAACAATTCCTGAAATACTTGGCATTTGTTCTGAAAATGTATTCATTTGAGAACATAAGAAGGTCATACTGGGTGAGACCAAAAGTCCATCTAGCCCAGTATCCTGTCTTCTGACAGTGGCCAATGCCAGGTGCTTCAGAGGGAATGAACAGAACAGGTAATCATCAAGAGATCCATCCCATCACCCATTTTCAGCTTCCGGCAAACAGAGGCTAGGGACACCATCCTGGCTAATAGCCATTGATGGACCTATCCTTCATAAACTTATCTAGTTCTTTTTTGAACCCAGTTATAGTCTTGGTCTTCGCAACATCCTCTGGCAAAGAGTTCCACAGGCTGACTGTGCATTGTGTGAAGAACTACTTCCTTTTGTTTGTTTTAAACTTGCTGCCTATTCATTTCATTTGTGTCCCCTAGTTCTTGTGTTATGAGAAGGAGTAAATAGCACTTCCTTATTTACTTTCTCCACACCAGTTATGATTTTATAGACCTCTATCATATCCCCCCTTATTCATCTCTTTTCCAAGCTGAAAAGTCCCAGTCTTGTTAATCTCTTCTTATATGAAAGCTGTTCCATACCCCTAACCATTTTTTTGCCCTTTTCTATACAATTTCCAATTTCAATATATCTTTTTTGAGATGAGGCGATAAGACCTGCATGCAGTATTCAAGATGTGGGCCTACCATGGATTTATATAGAGACAATATGATATTTTCTATCCCTTTCCTAATGATTCTCAACATTCTGTTAGCTTTTTTGACTGCAGCTCTACATTGAGTGGATGTTTTCAGAGAACTATCCACAACGACTTCAAGATCACTTTCTTGTGTGGTAACAACTAATTAGAGCCCATCATTTTATATGTATAGCGGGATTATATTTTCTTCTGTGCAGTACTTTGCATTTATCAAAATTGAAATTCTTCTTCCATTTTGTTGCCCAGTCACCCAGTTTTGTGAGATCCCTTTGTTACTCTTCACAGTCTGCTTTGGACTTAACTATCTTGAGTAATTTTGTATCATCTGCACATTTTGCCACCTTACTGCTTACTCTTTTTTCAGATAATTTATTTTCCAGATAGCAAGCCACACACTTTTCTTCCAACACTGTAAGTTGTATTGGTTGAATTCTGGGGTTATTTTTGAATGTGAGAGAAAATCAGATGTGCAATTCTGTTAAACCATCTACAGAGCTAGTCATCAGTAAACACTGAAGCCTCTAAGGTGGTATTTATCTATATCACATACAGTGCAACAGCTTGCTGCACAGACAAAGCAAACTTGTTTTAGTTAAATGTATGAGATGACTGAAAAATGTCATTTCTCCATAGTTGTCCCTGACACACATTTGATTCCCTTCCCCTCAAAAGATCTTACTTTTTATCTCTGATTTTATATTCAGGTGGATTATTCTGTATGTTAAGTATTAAAACATTTCTGCAATGATGAATACATGTTTATTTTCTACTTTCTGGCACATCAGAATAAGACTCTAAACTTAAAAAAAGAAGTATTTCTCTTTTGAAGGATGTCTCGCTCCTAAATAACTATCCCTTTCTGATTGGGGTGTCACATTCTCACTGAACATTTAATAACTGAAGGGATATCTCTCTTGAGGTTTGTATTTCAAAAAGAAAGTCTCCCACTCATTTAAATTAGACTTTTGAGATTCAAAAGTTTGCATTTTCTTATGTATAAGGATCCTGGGTTAGACATATTCCTATTTTTCAACCCTAATGGGGCAATCTTGATTGAAGAGTTCTGTGACAGGGAGAAGTTGGAAATACTACATTATTCTAAAACCTGTTGATAATTTGAAAGATACCCATTTTAATTAGGATCGTCTCCCAAAATGTATTTTTCCAGGAATGGTGGTTTTAAGATTCAGAACTTTGGCTTTTGTGGGTTTTTTGCTAATGAATTCTTATTTGGGAAGAACCTCTGAAGACTGTGCGATTACTTCTCAGTGGTATACAATGCTAATTCTTTTATTTTATATATCTGCTTTTGACTTCATGAAAATATAGCACAGTTTTCCATTCTGTTTTATCAAAAAGCCGCATGTGTGCACTTGCACTTACGACCTCCCTAATTCTTAACAGCAAAGTTTATTTTTATCACATAGTTCTCAAGGTATATTAGAAGACTTCTCAAGGCCATATAATTCACGTTGTCCACAGTAGAGCTCACAGATGTCAATAAGAATTGTGTTAGTTAATTGAGGGCAGTGAATGACTTAAATGTGAGTTAATGTTATGATAGCTTGGAAAATTCAGATTGAGATTTTTATTCTCACTCATTCTCTTGAGTGAAATGACAAAACACTTTTCTATAGCATTTGAATTTTAAAAGTGACTGTCCATATGTCAACTATTAGTTAGGTGCCCTGTGTATTTTTCCTGACAGTTGATCTTTCTGGCTTCTTGGTAAGCTGAGAATTCTGCCCCTTAAACCTTTCTTGTGTCATGGACAGTATAGTACTTCAGATACAAAATGCCTTCTCCAGCTCCTATTGAAGTCAGTAGCAAAATTTCCAATCAACTTCAGTGAGAGCAGAATTGGACACACTAAAGGATATATGTATATAGTGTTATAAACACCTTTGATAAACCAGGGCTGAATCCCTAGTCTGTAATTACTCAAATGATATTAAAGGAGTAACACACACTCACATTTTCTTTTAAACAGTATCATTAGATCAAGAGAGTCTATACATCAAATGACAACAGCAGAGTGTAATCTTAAGACATCAAGGGAAATACATATGTAAAGTGTGACCAGAGAACATACACAATTCAAACATAGCAAGTTCAGCTGGAAGAGGATACCTACATAACATCCCAAAGGGATTTCACTTAAAGGACCCTGATCATCTTGGTCCACTAGAAGAATTAATCCACCTTGAAGTCTTTTGAAAACAGCTAGATTTCTAAATACCTGAGAATTTCAAACTAGACTGATTGATTTACATTTCAGTACTGCTTTGCCCAGCCATAAAATTAAACTTCTATTATTGTGATATTCAGTTTTCTTGACAGAACAAAACAAAAAAGGAGGCAGTACACTTTTGTAGTAATTTGTGCAATAGAGAGATTGGCCACTCCTAACCCAAAGGAATGTAAGAAAGAGTTAAATGAGATCAGTGTATCACATCTAATTTTAGCTTCTTTCTTAATATTTTTGAAATGAAGGCAAGCCTTCATCTACACTTCATATTGTATATTAGTTATAGCTCTTAATTTTCAGTCTAGTCACTCTGTGTCACCACCTCTTCTAAAGGGTAAGAAATTACCACAAGAAAGATCTTTTGAAAACTTATCATCCAATCCTTTGAAGTCCTAAATATGGAACGCTCAAACGAAAGAGGTAATGTGGCTGATTGTTAGTCTGAAAATTACAAAGGAAAGTCTTCTCTTTTGAAAGATCTGGAAGTCCATTGACGTATTTCCACCCCTAATAGTTTGAGGTTTTCTCTTGGTCTAGCTAAGCAAATATCCTTTTAAGAGAGATGCTAGATTACGGTACTTCATTGCATCAGCTCATCTTAATCTTTGTAATCATTACCAGGAAAAAACAAGTTAAGCATTGATGCATTCCTTGGAACATTATCACTTACAAATAAAGTATGTAATAACATGGAAGTCAAGTTTATGGAAAGGTAGAAAAATACGCAAATACATTGAGTTCACACAGTCGCTTAAGTAAATGTACACGCACAAAATATCACATTACATATTCTGCAAACAACCCTGAACAAAGTTATCAGAGAAATACAACTCTCTTTTGTCTTTAGTTTTCAGGATTAATCAAAGATAAAGGAGGGTAGAAGTAGGGGTATGATTCAAGCAAGTCAGTCTGTTCCTTTCAATTGTACCTCATCTTAGCTCAAATTTATTTCCATCTTGTATAAATCTGTTTAAGCACATTTTAATAATGTGATGGATTTTTTTATTAATCTCCATTACTAAATATTCCTTCACCATTATTTATTATTATATATATATTTTTATTTGCACCTGTCCATCGCTTAAGTTTGGGCCCTGGTAATTTGAGAAGTATAAGTTAGGAATTGGAAGAAGGTGAATAACTTTGTATATAGAATTTTTGAGTTGCTGTGGCTACTCAACTTTTCTTTCTCTGTAAACAGACACCTACAGAAGCAGAGATACCAGCACAATTTCTGAATATTTGCTGTGAGGTGTGGAGTACTGTTCTGTGTTCTTTTTTCAAGCTTTTGATTCAAAGTATGTTACACAGGAAAGGATAAAACAAATGGTGTACGAACAAGAGTTCAGTTAGGATTAATTGCCTATTGAAAATGAAATAGTGAATTAGAAGCAGATATCAAGAAAAATAGAAATATATTAAGAAGGTGGGGAGGTTTCAGAGGCACAAATGAGTTAGGCATCCAAGTCTCATGGACTGCCAATAGTAGCTGAGTGTTTGTTTACTTTTTGTGCCTTTTCATAACCGCCCCAGCTCATGACTTAGGAGATGAGCGAAAATTGAAAAACTTAACTCATAAGGGAATTTTATGGCTTTAGAGTGGATCCGGAGACCATGCTACCAAAGACCCTCAATGCATAATGGTGTTGTCCAACATCCATTCAAACCCTGTGCCTGATAAATCCATCCTTAGGCATGACTATTTGCTGAATTAGAAATATCTTGCTTGCCAGTAATTGCAATAATTACTCTCAATAGGGGTTTGCTGAAAACTTTTATATTCTGTCAAACAGATATGTTGAAAAGCCTGTGGGAAGGTAAGCTCTTTGCCTACTTGTGACAGATAGACTGTGCCACACAGTCCATCTCCAAAGGCAAAGCTAGACCCTCAGTATATAACATACAAAAATATCATAAAATAATGTTTAAAAAGTTAGTCAAACACCATTGCTAACAAAAAATCAGTCATGTGAAAATAATTTTAGTAAGTTGACAGTAATTTCATTGTGAATTATTCTGTTGCTATTATAAAAGCCAGCACTAGCTAACAGGCACCATGCATCCTTAAAAATAAGGAAAACTTGATATACTATGACAGTGTTGTAAAGTGCTGACTTGAAAATAGTAACCACTATACTTTCAAATGCATGGCATATTTGTTTTCTAAAGTTGCTCTCATTTGTTGGGGATAAGGATTAAAAGTGAGATTTTGTTTGTGTTTATTCTCAGTCCCAGTAGGTGTTGTTTATATGGGATGGAATTCAGGACATAATTCTACCATTCCATATGGTATAAAATCACTAATATTCATTGGTGTGGCAGTGCATACACATTGTAAATAGAAGGATTATAATATGCAGATACAATCCATTTAAAAATATTCACCATAAAAGCTTATCATTACTATAGTTGAACAGACCAGCAAATTAAATCCAAATCTTAGTTGCCAGGGTTGTGGAAGAAAACTATTATATACTAGGCTAATTTTTTTAATGTAAAAATATGACCAAAAATCAAGTAATTACATTGTTGAACGAAAGATAGATTTTATTTTCATTTTATTGGGGTGGGAGGTATACAGGAAAACCATAACCATGGAGCAGGTTTACCCAGTACTAAAACAAATAGATTGAATCGATGAGGAAGAAATAGAAAATATAGGTAAATGGTGAGTTTGACCAATAAAAAGCCATCCAAATGGAGAAGAGCAGATGCTCCTGTTTTAAAACTTCAGTTCATAAAATAAATTTAAACAAAGCATGTAAAAAATGTTGGGTGGCAGGTGACTTCAGCACAAAGATCTGACCTTTAACCTTCTGCACTGCTATGCTACTTTGGAGATTAATTTTCCTGGCATATTACATTTACCATGCATCTAATTTACATGCATATTAGTCAGTGCAAATAGAGATATTGCACACACCAGTGACCAATGGTTTGAATCATTACCTTTTTCCAAACCCAATCTTGGACTTTGGAATCATGGATCAAGGTATAAGTAGTCCAATCACAAGAATCTCCCATTCCAAAGCTGTGAAAAGCAAGACCTTCAGGACTGTCCATATTGGCTCCCGTATTGGCTGATATCATAACTGCCCATCATGTGTTTCCTTATTGCTCAGCAATCATATTACTGTAATGGGAATGTTAACTATTTTCTCATCCCAATAACCTTGTTAGGTACTCAGAGAAAGTCAATTAACTTCAGGTGGCTTGGCTGATCTGTATATTACAGCAGGAGTACTTAACTTAACCATAGAAAGTCACCAGCACCATAGAATATCAGGGTTGGGAGGGACCTCAGGAGGTCATCTAGTCCAACCCCCTGCTCAAAGCAGGACCAATCCCCAGACAGATTTTTACCCCATTTCCCTAAACGGCCCCCTCAAGGACTGAACTCACAACCCTGGGTTTAGCAGGCCAATGCTCAAACCACTGAGCGATCCCTCCCCACCCCATACTTGCCTTCTGCTAACTTGTCTTAACTCTTTCTCTGACATGTGTGTCAAATTAGAGAGAACATGTGTCCTTCCCACTCCACCTCCCCTTAAAACATCTCTGACTGCCCACTGCCATCACTGGAAATATCCTTGTTACCCAGCTGATTTAAAGCAACCAGTCACAGGGGGAGAAGAAGAAGAGTTGATAAAATAAATGAGGAGGAGGAAGAGGAGAAGCTATGATAATCATTTACTATGGCTGTTCCCAGTCCAGGAATGGAAAGGAGAAAGGTAAGAGAAGTCCGTCAAGGTGCTGTGTCAGGGATACAGCAACAGTGACCTTGGATTGCAATTTTAAATGAGCAAAAATACAGTTTGTGTAAGAGCCACATAAATAATCTGTTATCCAATTCATATACATCATATAAACATCAGGACATTGTGCCCAGTTCCCTTACACGACACAAGTGTTACCAAGGTGAAATAGAAATACCACTTGCAGAAAATTGGTGAAAATAGAGTCAGATTTGTGAAATGGATTGAAAGGGTTTGTGCAAAGGTTTTTTGTGCAACAAGAATGTTAAAGGAGATGTTTATTGAGGTTTGCTTCTGTTTGGAAGTGGAAATGAATTTTATAATGTATGGAGAACTGTTGAAGCTAGGTTGAATAAAGGCAAATGGATCCAGTGGATCTGTAGATTCACTGATTTTTTTCTTGAATTGGATGCATGAATTAGTGTACGTGTACTACATGTGTAGATATTAATTCATAAATGTAACTGTCCATCATGAAATCAATAAATTAACATCAAAAGATGACAAAATCTAAAATTATTGGTATGTTAGGCATAAATATAAAAACAAATAAATACTTAAAAATTTCTACATATATGACATGTAAAAGTTGTAAACATTTCATTTGTGGAATAGAAGAGATGGAACTATTTCTGGGTGAAGTATTTAAAGCGAAGTAATACAGTGAGAGATAATTCCGTTAATCTTGGCACAATTAAAAAAAATCAGAAGCAATGATATGATATGATTGAAATGATAGCTCTGCATTCAAGTGTTTCTCTCTTTCATTAAGATTTCTAATTTATATATTCCTTTTAATGGCTTTAGAGATTTAGAGAAAATGAAGTGAGTATTGTGCTACTGTAGGAACCCGTAGCTTGTCTTCCTGCAGGAAACATTTGGTTATTTGTGATTGGATAGGGTCTCTATGTTGGGTTTGAAATGGTTTAAACCTCTTTCTATAGCTAGAATAAAGGGCATGTTGTTAGTCCGGAGATTTTCAGAGTAGTTTTTTGGGCATCTGTGATTGATTATTTCCCCCAGCACAAGTTAGGTGTGATAACTCAAGTTGGGCCTTGCATCTGTCAATTAACTTCAGAGAAGAAAGATCTCTAAGGAAGAGGATGGAAGAGGACCACAATTTCCAAAAAATCCAGGTGGCATTTTACTTTTCCCCTCTGGCATTCTGCTGAAATGAGCTATGTATGAGACCTCTGCTCTGAAGTTTGCTGAGGGAAGTCACCCAAATAGCTAGTTGCTCAGTACTCTCTAAGCCCTTTTAGTCTGGGTACTGACCTTGACACAGCAAAAAGACACTGCTGAATATCAGGAATCTTTCATATGTCCCTATTTTCATCCTATGTGATCAATCCAGAGCTGTCAGTTGCCTTACCCAGTGTCTTGAGAACAGTCTGGCCAAGTTTAAATCTGAGATGGCAATGATGGAGTGGGGAAAGAAGCAGAAGAGATGGTGAGGATTGTAGCTGTTGTTTGCACTCTAGGAGTCTGATGAAGTAGAAACAATGGTCTGGTTGATCTTTTTCCATCTTTGTCTGTGTGGCAGGAGGCAGCCTCTTGCTACCATCATCTATTTCTTGGCAGTGGTCTCATTTTAGGGAGACAATGCTCTCAATGTTTGCTGATGCAGAATTTGATTACCTGTTTATTAAGCAACATGTTTCACCATATCCACTTTCCAGTGTCTATCTGCACTCACTGCCTGTTAGTTTCTGGGTGAATTGTAAGCTGTTCATATTGATCTAAATGCATTGTGACCTAACTCTGGAATTCTATCAGGAGTATAATCTGGAGAGCTCCCATTCTCCATGAAGGCCCCTAAACTTTGGAAACTGCTCCAAATTCATTCTAAAATATTTCAAGTCTGTTGGTCTTTGGAGCTTGCTGCAAAAATCATAATTTCTCCCAAGGCTTTTGGGTAGGGAAAAATAATGTGACTAGATGACCACAAATTTAGCATAGACAATAAAGGGGAAGGATGGCAAATCAGGATAAGTAAAGAACATGTCACAGATCTTCTGACTAATTTGAATGAATTCAAGTTAGCAGGGCCTGATGGCCCAGGGTACTGCAGGGATTAGTTGAAGAAATCTCTGAGCCATTGATGGATGACAGGAGAGGTCCTGGCAGATTGGAGAAAAGGCTACAATGGTGCCCATATTTAAAAAGGGGGAAAACGAGGATCTGGAGAACTATAGACTAGTCAGCCTGACCTCGATAACTGGGAAGCTACTACAGCAATGTATAAAAGAGGTAATTGCTAGCACCCATGATGGATTTATTAAGAACAAATCATGCCCAATGAGCTTGATTGCCTTCTTTGACAGGGTAATTGCTTTGGTGGATAGGGGGAATGTGGTGGACATAATATACCTGGATTTTAGCAAGGCTTTTGACACAGTCCACATGACATTTTGATAAGTAAACTGAAGAAATGTGGGCTTGGTGGAACTACCATTAGATGGATACATAATTGGTTAATCTATCGCAAACAAAGAATAGCTATTAATAGAATATATCAGATTGGAAGTAGGTCTCAAGTGGGGTTCCCACAGTGTTATGTTCTGAGTATGGCATTACTTAACATCTAAATTAATTATCTGGATGTAGGTATAGAGAGCATACTGATCAAATTCGGAGATGGAACAAAGCTGGGAGGGCATTGCCAACACTTTGAAGGATAGAGCTAAAATTCAAAGGGACCTTGATAAATTGGAGAACTGGGCTATAGACGACAAAATGAATCAACAAAGACAAATAAAAGGTGCTACACATAAGGAAGAAAAACCAAATCCATCAATACAAAATGGGGGCTAACTGGCTTTCCAGCAGCACTGCTGAGAAGGATCTGAGAGTTGTGGTGAATCACAACCTCAACATGAGTCAACACTGATTCTGTTGAAAAAAAACAAATGCAATTTTGGGTTGCATTAACAAAGACATAGCATGCAAATCTACTTGGTGCTGGTTAGACATCAGCTGGAGTACTGTGTCCATTTTGGTCACCAATGTATAGAAAGGATGTAGAGACATTTGAAAGGAACCAGAGGAAAGCAACAAAGATGATCAAAGGGGTGGAATGCAAGACATATAAGCAAAGGCTGAAGCAACAGTGTTTTAGTTGGGAAAAGAGCAAATTAAGCGGGGACCTAACAGCAGTCTTCAAATACTTAAAATAAGAAAGATGGAGAGAAGTTGTTCTCTCCTGCCACAAAAGGCAGGACAAGAGGCAATGGGTTCAAATTACAGCATAGCAGATTTAGTTAAATCTCAGCATGGGCGGCACGTGCAACCCCTCTTCTGGGAGACTAACTCCCCACTCCACCTCAGGCCCCCCTCCATTCCACTCATTTCCCCCATTCTCCCTGGCTGGCCCACCAGGGCAGCTGCTAACCTCTGGCCATCTGGGGAACTGTGATCCCTACCATGACCCAGCCCCATGGCCGTGGCGAGGAGCATTAGCAGAGGTTTGGGGAGGCTTAGCTTCCCCCAGCCACTATTACCTGCCACCCATGAATCTCATGAAAAACTTCTGAACTAAACAAAACAGTAGGACAATGGAACAGAATGCCTAGGGGGGTTGTGGAGGATCCTTCACTGGAGGTTTTCAAAAGGAGGCAGGAGAGCCATCTGCTTGTATGGCTTAAACATAACAAATCCTGCATCTTGGCAAGGGGGTTAGACTAGATGACTCCTGCAGTCCCTTCTAACCCTATGATTCTAAGAGTGGATAATAGTATTGAGAGTGGTGAGATTTTTGTTTTTCTGCTAGGTCCATGTTAGCTAGGGAGTTAGCAGAAATTACTAGATTTGTAATCTAGAAAAAATGTTTTAAAATGCTTATCAAGGGCACCTGTAGTCTGGGATAGGCACACTCATCTATTTTTGAACAAACTGGGAGAAAAATATGAGATCATTCAGCTGTAAATTCAATGAATTTAGGTTCAAATGTGTAATCCAAAGTGTTTCCAATATTTTTGTTGTTAGTGATATTTCTGACAGTAGTATTTGTGAGAATAAAGCATAGTCAAATGTTTTCCTTTGTGATTTGTTTAGTCATTGTCCATGATACAAAGTAATTGTATAATGTGTTTACAAACCACAAGGCAACTTAATGTGCTTTGAGCCATTTGTGAGGTTTCCATTGAAAACAGTGGTTATAAATTGTCATATATGATACATTATTTGGCTACTGTGACAAGGCATTATGAACAAGCTTGAAAATGTATAAAAGGCTTTCTTGTCTTTTTGCATTAAAAAAGGCTCTCATTTGAAGCTTGGGCTCTGAAGGTTTGTTGGCATATAAATCGTATCTCAAAACTGTAAAAGCATATATGCTTCTAATTTTTATGCAATTAATTTATCACTTTCCAACTAACTATACAATCACTTCTAAATGTGTTTAATCTAATTTCAGAAGTAGTTTACTTTTAATTATCTGCTTAAGTCCATATTGAGAGTGGCTGATAATTTTCCACCCTTATTTTCTTTACTCAAAGATTGGCCTTATTAAGAAAAACATGTTGTTCAGAATGAAAATGTGGATTATACATTCATTATATTTCAAGTAGTAGAGTTTAGAAGACCTTAGTTTAACTTTTTGTATCTTTAGACATTTGTATCTTTACAGAGTAAGAACAATCTGCTTTTAAATCCTATATGCTGTTCATGAATGCTACTTTTACTGTTTAAATAAGAGCTTTGCACTAGTATGCATATTTTATTTACATATACACTTAAGAATAGTTTAATTACAGAAGGCACAAATCCTTCCACACTTTTTCATTGTCATGCTTTTTTTTCAGCTAAAGGAATTTTCTTTTCTGTTAATAGCTTGAAAACTGTGTGCTTTCTACCATATAAAGTGTGTGTATGAGAGAGCATGTGCACACCCAAGCTTTAAAAAGGCAACAGTTCCAATTTCTGGGAACCTTGGCAGCTTATTAAAACAACAATTCATACTGGATAATTACCTAGCTTCATAAGAGAGAAATGTCTTTGGTTTCTCTCTCTCCCTAGCATTTTTCCCAAAAATAGGACATTTTGTGTTTTATTTTCATCTATTACTTTTAAATGCCAGCAAACCATGCATTTTGGGTAGTCTCTTCTTGATTTGTGCACACAACTGCAATTAAAGTCATGCATGCACATCAAGAGATTATACTGTTTCATTTGAATTTTTGGATACTAAGTCATTTTTAGGTTATTAATTTCAGTGCTCACATGTGATTCAGTATAATCACAGAGGTATTATACTTCAATGCATTAAAAAAATAAAGTATATTCCTAACTCGCATTAGCACTGAAAGGCAGCTACTTAGGCGAACAGAGCAACCATGTGCAGATGACTAATATAAAATTTTGGAAATACAAGAGCCAATGAACTTGTTGAAATGATGTTCTCAAAACAATGCTGTTTTCAAGTTGTTGGTTTTGAATATATATTTTGTGTGAATGAACTGAGCCATAAGTTTAAAGTAGACTTTTGTGGTCTAATATTCCATTATTATGTTCCCTTACAATAGTCGTTGCCACAATGGTGTCTCAGGTTTCTAATTTGATAGCTATGCTTCAGGTTACCTTCTCTATACTGTATAACTTTCACCTGAAGATCTCCAAGCCCTTTACTCATATTATACCTCAACATTTAAGGAAGGCAGGTATAGTAGGTATGAGCTCTGTTTTACAGATGGGGTATCTGAAGCACAGCAGGGTTAAAGGGATTTGCCTAAAGTCATATAGCAAGTCAATAGCAGATCAGGGAACAGAAACCATTGTCATGGCAGCTGGTTCCTTGTTTCCTTCCTAATTTGAAAATTAAAATGCTGCCCTTATTTTAACTTTTCCAGATTCTTAGAAGGAAAAAAAAAGTTTGAGCAGTGAAGAAGTAACTAAGACCTTGTGTAAAATGCAGCAAAAGGAATAATTCAAGAATCAGAATTTAGACAAGTCAGTGGATCTGTATTGGCAGATGTTCAGGTAACTAATCAATGACTTTGCTGAACACAAGAATTATTTCTGAGAAGTTGAGTAGAAAGTAGGGTGATATTGGAGGACTGGAAAAAAAGCAAATGTGGAACTGATGTTCAAAAGAGAAATATTCCTGGCAATTACTCAGCAGGTCTGTCTATAGTAACATAATAAAAGAAGTTTTCATTCAAAACTGTAAAGAATAAATCTTGCTGGACAAATACCTTTGGTTTTTTTGGGGGGAGGGCTGGGGGTTATTTTTTTTGGGGGGGGAAATAGTTTTTCTCTCCATTCTATATATGTGAGGAGTTTATACAATGTCTTATTAAATCTTATTTAAAACATTCAAATTGGAATGACTTTGAACATTTGCCTGGAATGAAAATTGCTGAAGAAATCTAGGGATGTGGTGAGCCTTAACTTTAGTTTGTAGAGGTTTTTTTTAAATCTTCTGATGGAAAACGCCTTTTAAGTGAGTACTATATTGAGTTGTGGTGGTGATGTTTTTATTATTGTTTTACTGGGTTTAATAATAAACAAAATAAGTTTATTAACTACAAAGGTAGATTTTAAGTGGTTAAAGGAATAGCAAACAGAACAAAGCAGATTATCTTAGTAAATAAACAAAAGCCACAAACTGAGTTTAACACACTAGATATGTAGGATACAAATTAGGAAATTCTCACCCTGAATGATAAACAGGCTGGCAGATTCTTAAGGCAAAAGTTGCCTTGGCTTTCCCAGGTTTTCTTACACAGGCTAAAAATCCTTCCAGCCTGTGACCATCACTTCCCACAGTTCAGTTTTTGTTCCTCAGGCATTTTCAGGTGGTGGTGTTGTAGGGAGGACTCTCATGTTGTCATTGTCCCTTTTTTATATCTTTCCCCCACTTGCTGGAAAGCTTTTTTGCTGTGACCTGGGTCAAACAGTTCCCATTGTATAGAGCTCTCTCTGAGGTTTCTATTGCACACAGTTACTGGGGTAATCTTTATGCTTGTGTGCATTTCTTCAATAAGCCACTAACATTGTTTGGCTTCATCCAACGTAGCACATTTGAACTATAGACACATGGTCAATATTCCTAGCTTCAGATTTAAAAAAAAAAAGATATATGCATACGTTCAGTGAATTATAACCTGTCCAATGATATCTTACAAGACCCGTCTATCATAAAGTATATCTTAGTTATACCACATCCACATCATAACCATATTTCCATGAAGAATATGGGGTGTAATGTCACATTCTGATCCCACAAAGATGCATGTGCTAATCTTGTGCATTTCAATGGGACTACTATTGTGTTTAAAGTTAAGCATGTGTGTAAATGTTTTCAGGATCAGAGTCATCTTGAATTTTGTTGAGAGATGTCTAATGGGTATTTCAAGGCTAAATGTCTGTGGGTATCTTGTTCAAGTTCAGTAAAGAACTAGAAAAGAAGCTAAAGAGTGGGTTAAAGAAATTCTCCAGTATTATTGCACGGGCAGAAGCTGAGAAAACTGATGAGGGCTAAAAGTAGTTTTGATACAAGGGGCCCAATCTTGAATTCCTTTTGCACTCTATATTTTCTAATATTTTACAGTTCAGCTTTTCCCTGATATGAAGGGCTGCTAGTACACATTCAAACTTTTGAATTGCTATATATTATATAATGTATAAATACTAAAAAAAAATGGTAAAACCATGGCAGAAGTAAAGCAACAATTTACTTTTGCCATAAAATACTTGCCAAAACATATCAAACTACTGAATGAGTCTATTTCATCCTTGCTGGAGAGAGGATTTTTTTCTTTTTTGGTCAGATAACAGGATTTATTTATTTTTTTTAAATCAAGCTAACGAGTTCACAAAATATGATCATTAATGTCATAAAAAAGAATGAGGCCTAAAAAGATGACGAGGTCTTATAAAGACATTTTGTTCTGAGTTATGGAGCACTGCTCGTATATTAAATGAAATGAGAATGGAAATTTTTATCATTTTAATTTAGTATTTTAGTGATCATATTTAAAATTAAAATATCTTCTCCAGTATTAGTATTGTACTTAATTAAATAGTTTTACAGTTCAATAGGCCAATGTTTAATCAAATCTTGAATGTCAATTAAAGTTAGATTCATTATCACAGAGAGTTTTTAAAAAAATTCCTTGTTATTGTTCCATATATATTTCTTATAACGGTTAGCCATTAATAAGCTTTTATTTTAAATTTTATTAAAATATTATGTTTCTAAACGTAAAATCTGCAGATTTTTATTTTTCAAGGACTAAAATAATTTACCTTTACTTGTCTTACTGGAAACTGATGAAAAATTCTTTCCGGATTCCTTCCTTCTCTTCCTTTATAATTCACGCTCATAAGCAAACGTGCATGTGTGCAGACACAAAAACTTACCAGCACCAATTTTTTTGATTGTGATTAAAACTCCTCTCTGAATGACAGTCTTCTGTAGCTTCCCAGTCTGTATAACCCTTAATGCTACCTGGATCATCTTTATTACCATGTTTTGCTAGGCAGGCTATAAACTAGGTAGTAAATTCACTTTATAGGCTACAATCATTTGAGTAGTGTGAACATACCAACTTAGATAGAAGGTGTGTTATGGAACAAAATGAAGAATAAGAGCTAGCCTGCTAAAATGGATGTACATAAACACAAAGAACACAGAAAATAAGCAAGAAGGTGTAGAAGGAATCCCAGATGACAGTGATTATGATTTGCTGGGCATAAATGAAACCTGGTGGGAGTATTCCCATAAATGGAATGTCACTGCAAATGAGGATGAATACCTAAAGGAGAACTAAAATAGGGAAGAATAAATTAGAGGGGTTAGTATTATGACAAACAACACTTCAGCTTGCTGGCGCTGAAAATTCAACTACAAAAAGTGTGATGGCAAAGTTATTTTAGTTAAAGATATGAGGACTGAAAAATAAAAGAAAATATGGATGGGGATCTGCTCCAGACCACCAGGGTTTGAAGACAGTGAAAATGAAATATTTTTTAGTTGTGGAATTATCTGAAGCTTCATAATACTATAATCAGTTTATGTTTTTGTTTTTTAAATATGGACTCCTCTAAGGTAGATCAAGAAGGGGATCGTTGAGAAATTGTTAACACACAACTCACAATCCAGATTACGAGCATCCTTGGGGTATTAAGGAACTTTTGGAAAATGTAACATAAAAACCCAGACAATAACAAATAAAAACACACCACTACAACCCACAATAACACCAAAACAAACAAGGCCAGCTGTACAACTGAAAACTACTTTACAAAAAGCCATGTATAACTCAGAAGGTAAATTAAGATTGGAGGAAAGCAAATGAAGTGACAGTTTTCAAAAGAGGATCAGAGAGTGATCCTGGTAATTATCTTCACTGTAGATACAAAATTTTTAAATACATGTAAGGGATTCAGGAGCCTAACACTCATTGACGTAGGCACATGGGATCCTAAATCTTACTGATTTTTTCAAGTTACTTTTGAAAATGGAATCAAGGACACTATTCCTTAGGCATTTTTGAACATTTTAGTCTGTCTGACTGTTCATGTGGCTAAATCCAACAGCAATTCATTTCTTTTATGCCTGTGTTAACTTTCACTTGCATTACATATTGTTCACCATAATACAAAAGCCAGTTTATATTAACCCTATCTAAAGAAGTGTACATTTCAGATGGCAGATATCAAGCAAATGCTGACATAAGTGCTGATTGACTCAAGCTTTGACTTGTCCTATCTTGGCAAAAGAAGTCTAAGGAGGCTCATCTGAATCTGCTGGATTTGCATATCAAGTATATACAAAATACTATCCATAGAAGTGTGAGATGCCTGATGACAAGTTGACAGCCATGCAAGGAGTATATTCACATTGCAGTGGCAAAAGAACATACCGGTTCCAGTGTTTGAACAAGGTTCAGAGAGTGCAGGTTGCCTGAAGTATTTTTTCAGTAGCTTTAAATGGCCAAAGTTAGGGCACACCTTTATTTATATGAAAATACATACTCCTAAACAGACGTTATGATACGCATCCTTTAAAAAAGTTAGTATTTTTTGAACTATCCGCATATCCCAGTACAGATTGATATCAGCGTTGCATATTACTCATTTAAATGTTTTATACATACATTCAGATAAGATGCATTATGATAACAAAAATTAAATGAGAACTTAGTTAAACCATTTTGTTAATGAGAGAATGTATTCCCTTGAGAGAACAATTATTGTAATATATGCTAGCAGGATGTTTGACATCTGCCTTCCCAATAAGTGGAATTGACAGAAAATATACTGCAAAAGGATTATTGGCAGAAGCATGTAAAAGGAGAGATTTGGCAGGAACTTTAACAACACAAATATGCATCACACATGGGAAAACAATTCTATCCTGGGAAAAAGCTGTTCTTGTAAACAGGCTTATATCCATAACCAACATCTAGAAAGTGTACTTACTAATTACATCAAAGAAAAATTGTATGAACTAAACATATGAAAATAAGTGTTTTATGAAAGGCTGTTTCAGATTATTAATCTAGTTGCAAACTGTAAATCAATATTCTTAATTCTCACATTTGTTTATTTAATTCCTGTATTAACCAATCACTTTGGTTCTGTATCCCCATAACAGATGTTCATTATAAAAGCTGAATACATTGATAATTACATTGTTCAAACACTTTGATAATTCATTTGTATTAAAATCATAAGACTCTGTTGACATTTCCCTAGGGTGCATTTGGTGAGGTTAAGCAGGATAAATGTCAGCTAGTAATGCTGTTAAAAGAAAGCCCTTGCAGAGGACCTGCATATTATTTCTCTGCTTTGAGGTTCTTAACAGCAACTTTTAGAACTATGCTTTTTTTTAAAGTGATGCATTGTACCTCAAGAAGTAAAATACAGAGTCCTGGAATTGTAACTCTTAAATGAACTCACTCATATCAAGAATGAAATAGGTCATAGAGGTGAAGAAGACTTAAAGGAAGATGCATAAAAAATCTACAAAACTATGTTGTAATAAAATGGAAATACGCACTATTTAAATGTAATGGCCTCATGTGAGCTATAATGTAAGAAAGCAAAGACTGCTATTAAATAACAGCATCAACACAAATGTTCAAAACCAGGGGAGTGAACACTTCAGCAATCAGCATCCAAACAGATATCTCAAACATAGTGCATGCTCTTCGCAGCACACATCTACAATATCACAACTAGCATCCAACCACAGACAGAATCTACATCTTTCATTCTGATTTATGGTGGCCAGGTGGGGATCAGGCACTGTGTGTTTGTATGTATGTGTCACTCATTTACAAGCCTTTATTAATCAGAAGTAGTTCAAGCTTTGTTAAAGTGTGGTTATTATGCATTGTTAATTGTTTGTGACAAGTACTGAAAGTTAGATAAATGAAAGTGCTGTCTGTTGCTTAACCATGCAACTTTTCTAGAGAGACCTTAATTGTGGCTTAAGGGCCTGACTCATTGCCCAAAGGGAATCTTTCCATTCACTTCAATGGGCTTTGGAATGGGGCCACTATAATTAATGTAAATAATTCCACTCTTATACCAATTGATAAATCCCACTGCTAATGTTGAAAAATAATAAAATGAAGAAAATAAAGAAAAGACTGAAAGAGCCAAGGCAAAGTTTAACCAGAAGATTTATAAGGTATTAGATATTGTTACTCGTATAACCTGAATCTGAGTGGTAAAAGGATTATTTGAAAAATAATTGGATATATCCAATTTAAAGATAAATTGAAACATTTCAAATTAACATTGATTGGTTTATACAGTGCAACTAACTAAAGTTGTTGGGGATTTTTCAAAAATTACCAAGATACTGTTTTACGCAGAGCTTCTAAATAAGAGTTTGAAGTCATAATATGTCATCTGAAACTAGATATTACTAATTTTATGCTGTTTATACGTTCAACCTTTGCACAAGGTTTATTTTTAATACATTGATATGAACTATAAAAAAATCAAGCATTTTTCCAATGGTCTAGGTCTTTATAGTGTTCATGACTGTATTGCACATATAGGAAATTTCCCTGGATAAAAGTTTTATTAAAAATGAAAATATGTATAATCCCCTCTTCCCGTGAGCTCAATTTACTTCTATATACAAACAAAAGTTAGACTAGAAAATTCTTTGTCTATTTACATGTACAGCCATACAGGGCTGAGGTTAAAGATGTGTAATATAAGATACTTTTGTTATTAGAAAGTATATAAGAACTCAAGAACATAAGAACGGCCATATCGGGTCAGACCAAAGGTCCATCTAGCCCAGTATTCTGTCTATCGACAGTGGCCAATACCAGGTGCCCCAGAGGGAGTGGACCTAACAGGCAATGATCAAGTGATCTCTCTCCTGCCATCCATTTCCATCCTCTGACAAACAGAGGTTAGGGACACCATTCCTTACTCATCCTGGCTAATAGCCATTTATGAACTTAACCACCATGTATTTATCCAGTTCTCTTTTAAACACTGTTATAGTCCTAGCCTTTGCAACCTCCTCAAGTAAGGAGTTTCACAAATTGACTGTGTGCTGCGTGAAGAAGAACTGTATTTGTTTTAAACCTGCTGCCTATTAATTTCATTTGGTGACCCCTAGTTCTTGTATTATGGCAATAAGTAAATAAGTAAATAACTTTTCCTTATCCACTTTCTCCACATCACTCATGATTTTATAGACCTCTATCATATCCCCCCTTAGTCTCCTCTTTTCCAAGCCAAAGAGTCCTAGCCTCTTTAATCTCTCCTCATAAGTAAGTCTCTCATTCCTTGTTTGCGTCTTTTCCTTTCTGTGTTCAAGTAGGGAAAATCTCTCCTCTTTTTGACAGTTCTATTCCTTGATTAACTTGATTGTCCACCTTTATTACCTGTCCTATGTGATGTCTCCAAAGATGTCATCCTACTTATCCCAAAAGGCATAATTAAACTGTGAAAGATGTCACAGAGGATTTAACACATTTGTATAATTACCTCAGCCTTGTGTCTGTCATGACTCACATCAGAGATGATTGTTTGATCTAATTTATTTTGAAAGGCTAATCTGAATTGTCAACTCCAACCTCCAGACAAAAAGACAATTTGAATCAGCATTAATTACCTGGACAAACAGGGAAGATTTTGTTGCTGCTGTTTCACAAGTCACTGTTCCTCAGTTCAAAGAGGTTTGGGGCCCATCTTGATTAAGAAAGTCTAACTGACCACTTTCACTTCTGATATTCCTCATCTCAAAGAATGAGTTGTATTTAAAGATTAGCTTGATTTGTCCAAACTTTTAAGGCTGTGGTTAGTTCGCTTTTAGGAGCTTTTTGCATCACTACTGCATCAAAGTGACTTTGAGACACTGATAGAGTGGTGTTTGGGAAGTGTTTTTCGGCAGGAAAGAATTGTTGAACATAGTACTAGTAGTAAGACAGTTTTCTGTAATTCCAGTATACTCATTACATTCCTGTGCTAGGGTTCCAGTTCCATATCCTGCTTAAATCAGATGACAGGCTTCAACATTTCAAAAGCCCAGGCCCAAGCCCAAGGATAGAGGAGCAAGCAGGTCTGGAAATATATGACAGCTGTTGATGATATGTGCATTTCTGACAAGGTGGGATAGCACCAGAAGAGTGGTAAATTTTTTCGAAAGCACTGGTCTCATTTTCAAAAGACGCTACATCTCATTCAAAAGACACGAAAGTTAATGAGATTTACTTTAAATAGGACTTAAGCTTGTTAGGCTTTAGAAAAAAAATAATCATGGCCTAAAAGCCGAACTGGAGACAGATACCTATGAAGAAGGTTTCTAAAGGTAATTGGTGGCTGAGTTAGGCACCAAGGCCAAAACATTCAAACATGTAACCTTAAGTTAAGCTTCTAAATCCACATATAGGTGCCCATGAGTGGGATTTTTTTTAAAAAATGCCTAGGTGATTTAGGAGCATAAGTCCCATTGACATCAACTCCAACTTCCATTATATTCAGTGAGACTAAGTCCCTTAGGTACTCTTGTAAATTCCACCTATGGGTGTTTAAATTTAGACTTAGGGCCTACTGTGGAAAGTTTTAGCCTATGTCTGAAGTGTGGTGGCTATGATTAGGTCTTTATTTTTAGCAATTGAAAACAAGGCCTGTTAATGGTACTGCAAAGCTTAATGCTACCAAGTGTCACACATTGTGCAGGTCTGTCGCATTTTCCCGTACCATTGATAAAACATCCAGAGAGAGACTAATACAATACCTGGTAGGCTTGGAGAAGGTGCATTGAGCTACAAGAAGGATGTGGATAAATTGGAGAGAGTCCAGCGGAGGGCAACAAAAATGATTAGGGGGCTGGAGCACATGACTTATGAGGAGAGGCTGAGGGAACTGAGATTGTTTAGCCTGCAGAAGAGAAGAATGAGGGGGGATTTGATAGCTGCTTTCAACTACCTGAAAGGGGGTTCCAAAGAGGATGGATCTAGACTGTTCTCAGTGGTAGAAGATGACAGAACAAGGAGTAATGGTCTCAAGTTGCAGAGGGGGAGGTTTAGGTTGGACATTAGGAAAAACTTTTTCACTAGGAGGGTGGTGAAGCACTGGAATGGGTTACCTAGGGAGGTGGTGGAATCTCCTTCCTTAGAGGTTTTTAAGGTCAGGCTTGACAAAGCCCTGGCTGGGATGATTTAGTTGGGTTTGATCCTGCTTTGAGCAGGGGGTTGGACTAGATGACCTCCTGAGGTCCCTTCCAACCCTGAGATTCTATGATTCTATGATACTAGGTGAGAACCCATGAGTTCTCTGCCTTGTTCTTCTACTGCTTGCTCTTAATGTCTGTGCATTTCACAATCCTTATTAACCAAGGCCTTAATCCTCAGAGCGTCTACAAGAGCATTCTCTTGTCCCAGTGTCAGAATAGAACCCAGGAATCCAACATTCTATTACTAGTTCACAAATAGTTGCCCCTCAGTGGGCTGCTCTTCATAGAGGAGGAAGATGAGCCATGAGGGGGGGAAATATGACAGTGTGAGGATCATGGCATAATTGCTGAAAATTTATGATACAAAAACATATTAGGAGGAGAATTTTTAATATTGTATTTTTTAGTAGTTGTATTTGGTTAATGGGTGTTTTCCCTTCAAAAATGAGATGAATACACAGTAGAGTTTGTTGGAAGAAGGCTGAGAGCAGTGTGTGTGTGTGTGTGTGTGTGAGAGAGAGAGAGAGAGCAAAGAGTAGAATACCATCCCTCTTTGCTATGCAAAGGTCAGAACTTATTTATCTTGACAGAAAACCAGCTTCACTCTTGAAGGAGTAACACAGGTACTTGGATATGTCTGTAATATGTGGAAAGAAAAAAAAACCAAATCCTCTGATATGGGGACTTTAATTTGGGAGATGTATGCTGGAGGTTCCATGAAGCCAGTAATAAAACATCATTGAAGTTTCTAAAAGGATAGATACTTTTCTAATACAAAAGTCATTGCACCCAACATAGAATGACTCCATTTTAGACCTCATTATGATGAATTAATCACTGCACTGGAAGTTAGTGGTTGTTTAGACACCAGTGATCATAAGGGAAGACAGGGAAAAATCCATGGTTGGCAGGGCTAAAAACAATCAGTAGGCCCAAATAACTTGCACCCAACTATCCAAAAACTGTTGCCAAGCTATCTGGCTTGTTGATGTTCACTTTTCAAAAACCTTGAAATTTTCCAAGACTGGAAGAGTGCTAATATTGTACCAATATTCAAAAAGAGCAAGTAGGCAAACCTGGGTAATTAAGGGCCACTTAGTCTGACATCAGTCCCAAGGAAAATAATGGAAAAGCTGTTATGGTATTCAATTAGTAAATAGTTAAAAGATCGGAATATAATTAATGCTAGTCAACATGGGGTTACCAGAAAATAAGTGTTGTCAGACAAACCTGATTTTATTTTTTGAGTATATTCTAAGTTTGGTTGTTAAAGGTAACTGTGTAGATGTAATAAATTTCTGTAAGGCATTTGCCTTAGTACCATATGACATTCTGATTTTAAAAACAGCATTATATAATACCAATAAAGCACGTTATACAGATTATGACCTGTCAGATCTCAAAGTAGTTGTCAGTGATGAATCATCTTTGAATGGGGGAGTTACTAGTAGGGTTCTGCAGGGACTGGTATAAGGCCTGATGCTATCTGACATTTTTGTCAATGATCTGTAAGTAAACATAAAACCATTGCTGATAACATTTGTGGACAGAAAAATTGGCAGAATCGTGAATGATGATGAGGCCAGGGCAGTTGTACAAAGGGATTTGGATTGCCTGGCAAGCCGCGCCGATTCAAACACAATGTGTTTTAATATAGTCAAATGCAAACTTTCATACCTGGGAATGAGGAATGCAGGGCATATCTACAGAATGGAGGATTGTATCCTGGAAAGCAATGACTCTGAAAAGGATGTAGGGATCATAGTGGACAAGTAATTTAACATAAGCTCCCAGTGCAATGCTGTGACAAACAAAGATAATTCAATCCTTGGTTGTATAAATGAGAGAAATGAGTGGAAGTTGGGAGGTGATTTTTCCTCTGTATATGTCATTAGAAATACCAGTTTAAGAATATTGTGTACAGTTCTGGTTTCCACATTTTAAAAGAGGTTGAATAATTGGAGAGGATGTAGAAAAGAGTTACAAAAAATTATTTGCAGGCTGGGGAAATTGTCTGCTAGTGAGATACTTGAAGATCTCAATCCATTTAGTTTATCAAAAAAGAGACTCACGGAGTATCTTGATTTATGTATTAGTATGGCCATGGGGAGAAAACCCTGGATACTAAAGGGTGTTTTAACCTAGCAGAAAGAACAGGAGTACTTGTGGCACCTTAGAGACTAACAAATTTATTTGAGCATAAGCTTTCGTGGGCTACTGTAGCTTATGCTCAAATAAATTTGTTAGTCTCTAAGGTGCCACAAGTACTCCTGTTCTTTTTGCAGATTCAGACTAACACGGCTGCTACTCTGAACCCTTAACCTAGCAGAGAAAATGATAAGAACCAATGGCTGGATGCTGAAGCTGGACAAATACAAATTTGATATAAGGCACACATTTTTAACGGTGTTGGTGACTAACCACTGGAACTAACTAGCAAGGGAATTGGTGGATTCCCTATCTTTTAATGTCTTCAGATCAGAGACCCGATGTGTTTCTGAAAGTTATGCCATGAAAGTTATTGGGCTCAGCACAGGGGCAATTGAGTGAAATGTAATGGCTTGTGATGTAAAGGACATCAGACTTACATGATCTAATGGTCCCTTTTGGCCTTACACTCGCAATCAATGATTCACATTAGGAGACTGGAGGCAAGCAATTGCTAATGAGCTTCAGAACCTTTTGTCTATAGGTCGGCAGTATGAATCCAGCCTAATTCAGCATTGATTAAGTTGTTCCCCTCTACTGAATTTTTGGTGGATGTCAGTTCCAGCTCTCATGTCATGAAGTCACTATTATGCTTTGCACTAATTAGCAGGCTCAGCAGAGAGGACAAGAATTGCATGAATCATGGAGACTCAAAATTGCCCATTACTGCTAAAGAAAATTCACTTCCCCGAGCAGATCGGGGTGAGACAGGCTGGCAGGGCAGTGTGTATGGGAAGCTTGTCTTACTGCTGTTGCTGCTTCCCTGTATATAGACAGAGGGCTGCACAAGCACTATATCACATTTTTTAAAGACAGAGTTTATTGTGCAAGCTAATTGGTAACTATACAAATAAACACATTAAATAATTTACCTAAAATGGCACACGTGGAGCTGGGCAAAACTTAGTTCTGGCTAATCTTGTATTATAACAACATTGCCACTTTGTATTCCCCCCCAATAATTTTTCCCTTTATTATTATTAAATTCGATGGCATCTGGGAATTTCATTATTGCCCAGGAAAACAAATGTTTTTGGCGGTGGATGATGGTTGATTGCTCTCATGGTGTTTTGACCAGTGCTTGAGTCAGTGCTTTTACCCGCTTGACTCAGAACTATGTTCCACTATCAGAACTGAAGGCTTTCACTTTTGGCTTCCCCTTTACTTGCCTTAAATGTAACAAATACTCAGACCAACTTACACTATGTAAAGTAACTACTGAATCATCACACAATATATCTGGCTAAACCTGATTTGTAGTATAAGAATAAAAAAACAAAAATGCAAACACACACACAAAAGCTGAAAACTGAAGAAAAGAAACACTCCAACACTCTTAATCTGTAGGACACTTTAGAAAAAAAAAACAATTAATGTTTCTTTGCTTTTGTTTTATTGCTCAGAGTAGTCTTTCAATTACTTGGATAAGAGTTTAGAGACATAACAAAACATATACCAAGAAAAAAGGCACTGTTTCTGAGACGGTTATGAGAAGAAAGCACACTTGAAGGGTTGCTTTGAAGCACTCTTTTTGTACCAGAGGTGTTGAGGCTGTTTCCCCTTCCCCCTCTCCCCCCTCCAAAAAATAAAGCACATGGATTATAGCACGTTGCTCTTTCTTTCCCAGCTACTAGAAAATGTTTAGCATTTGTAGCCCCACATTTCATGGCAAACACTATAATGCAGCAGTGCTATTAAAAAACAAAAGAAAACAAAAGCCCTCCCCTCTCCCCCACACAATCCTTTGAAAGCCAGGGAATAAGCACTACATCAAACCATCTCTAGATGGGAAGGTTCACTGCACAATTAAATTGGATGTTTAAAATTTTTTAAAAGACAATGGGCACGAGAGGGAAACTTGCTAATATTCCTGCTATCTACATAGTAGAAGGTTCCCCCAACTCATCTGAGTTGCTCAGATTCCATGATAATGGTACCAGTGTAAAGACCTGAATAGACTGAAACTACATAGCAGGCAACTGTGATGCTCACTATCATGAGAGAGACCTGGAAAGCAGAAGCAAGACCATTGCGTAGTGAGCCATTAGATGGCTCACATGAGAGTAGCCAATTGTATTGGGTATAGTTAAATGTATTTGACAGACTGGTCACTATCCAGCAATCTGGCAACCTTAACATCATCACAGTTTTGCTTCCTGTAGCTAGTTAATTATGTTATTCTATTCTTGGTGCAGCATATATATAGTATGGGGGTATAGTGAATATCACAATAATTGGATGTGGCTATCCACAGCTAAAAACGTTCAATGGGATTTCGGTTCCTATGTGCCTAAATCACTTTTGAAATATTAGGCTTCCTTAATGAGTTAGACATTGAAATGTTGAGTGCAGCAATGCCTAAATCTCTTTACAAATCTGGGCCTACGTGAGCAGTTTTGAAAACACTTTTTAAAATTTTACCCTTGATCTCTCTGTCCTTTGATCACCCTCACAAGTAAAGGGGGATAATAACACGTCTGTATTAAGATTGTTGAGAAATTTAATGTATTAATATTCTTAGAGATGGCTAGAAGGTGTAAAAGAAGGGGGAAAGGGGTATTTATTATTTTAATAGATAAACCTTTCTCAGAGGTGGTAGAGATTTATGAAGAATCAGACTTGACAGGAAATTCCTAATCCAGTTCATTGGATATGAAAATGCCTTGTACGCAAGAAGCTACAGTTAGCACATTGTCTACATAAATAACATTCTTGCATCAAGAAGAGGGCTGCATTAATGACATTATAGCTCTTGCTGCTGTATAGTAATGAGTTTTCTTTATTCCTGGTTTATTGGTAGGGACATCATACAGAAATTCCACCTGTCTCATTTCAGTTCAAGCAAGGTAAAAAATATGAAGGCTATCACCTCCCTTGGGCTGTGACACAGAGGTAAAACAAATCTGAGTGTTTCTCATTAGGACTTTCACTAATTTTGTCATTTAGATATTTTTCTCCTTCTTTATGTTTTTGCTTCTCAATGTGCTTCTCATTTGTGGATGATCAGTACAAATAAAAGGGAGGTCATGCATAAGTAATGTGATGGAGCAAGGCCGGATGGCTACAGGAAAGTACTGAGGAGCAGGTATGTTAGCTCCAGGCTAAGAAAATCCCTAGGACCATGGGAACCAAAATGGCAGTTTCTCCAGGCTAATCAAGGCACCTAGGGCCAATTAAGAACTTTCTAGAAGGCACCGGAGAGAGCTACATTGATTGGAGCACCTGCAGCCAATCAGGACAGGCTAATCAAGGCACCTGGTATAAAAAGGGGAGCTCACTCCAGTCTAGGGAGGAGGAGCCAGAGGAAAGAAGTGTGCATGAGGAGCTGGGAGCAAGAGACACAAGGAACTAAGAACTGAGAGGGGGTACTACTGGAGGATTGAGGAAAACACCATACAATCAAGCAGCATCAGACACCAGGAGGATCCTGTGGTGAGGATAAAGAAGGTGTTTGAAGGAGGCTATGGGGAAGTAGCCCAGGGAGCTGTAGCGGTCAAGCAGCAGTTACAAGTAGCACTATAGAGACTGCTGCAATTCACAGGGCCCTGGACTGGAACCCGGAGTAGAGGGCGGGCCTGGGTTCCCCCCTAGCCCCGCTACTCCTAATCAGACATAGGAGTAGTTGATCCAGACTATGGGTTTCATCCAAGGGGAAAACCACTGAGGGGAAGAAATCCGCCAATAAGCGCAGGACCTACTAGAGGAGAGGAGGAACTTTGCCACACTAATTAGATTAATTTCTTGCAAGAGAAGGCTAACAGGGTTGAAACAGTAAACATGATGTACTTGGATTTAAAGATAGGTTGCTATATGGAAGTTTTGTATATATGATTGAATACAGTGTCATCAACATGAGAACTCTGGTGGACCCATGAGACAAACTGTACATCATGGTAGCCTTTTCGATTTGCTTCCAGAAAGGAGAGATCCCCTGCACTTATGCTGAGCCTTTAAAAGCACTATTTACAAGTTTCAATTCTATTGGTAATGTAAAACTATATTTTGAAATAACAAGTATTCTTTCAGAAAGGTTTGAAAGTGTTACTAAGACTTGCTTAGTTATGTCCAGGGAACTCCCTGCCTGTTTCTATTCAACACACAGATCATTGAAGCCTCTGTATAATAAACAATTAATTAATATCAAAGAACAAATATTAACATTTTAAACAATGATCCTGAGAAGTAGATACAAAATGGTAGCTGTAGTTAATTGACAAACTATTATGAAAGATATTGACATCTGTGGGTTTTCCATACTTTTAAACTGGTGGCACTTGATGGTATTGATCATGAAATTCTAATTCAAGAGAGTAGTGGTAAATTGATAGAGATTGGGTATGGAGGTTACAAATTGGAGCCAAGATTGGTGCAAGGCAATGTTTCCTTTATTCTTTAGTGACCTGAAGACAGGAAATAAAACATAGCATATTAGGTAGAAGAAATGATCAGAAACAAAGTTAAGTGATTTGGTTTAGCTAAAATGATTAGTGAGAAAAATGGGGTGTAAGATGGGAAATGAGTCAAGCATTTAAGAATAGAAAAACTGTATGTGAACTGGTGCAGGCTAGGGACAGTTGAATGTTCAGTTTAGGGAAGAGAAACTGCCTTTTCCATGACAAGTCTGATGTGTGGAACAATAAAGTTCATTGCTTTTCACTGGTAAAACTTCCTCTGTAGAATATTTTAAAAAAATTGAGATGTCTTTACAAAAGTATATTCCCATTGAAAATGAGTTAAAATCATTATTGCTATTCACTGAAGACAATCTGAAAAGTTTCTAAATTATTAATTCAAAAGCTATTCATTTCATTCTAACATTTTGAATTAATAAGTCATTGGGTTTGGGGGGGAACCTGTTAGTTTAGACTGCTCTCAAAGAAATCTGAATGAGAAGACTTATGTGACATGCAAGTGCGTTAGACATTAAACTTTAATTGCTTTGTTTATTTTTAAATGTTATTAGGGTTGTTTTTAGAGTGTGGATTAGTCCAGGAAGAAAATATTATTGATTTTAATATGGTATAAAGGAGGCCTGAGATTTACAGGACATGTACAAGTAGGAAAAATGCATCAGTTAAAAAGCCTCCCACTACAAGTACTAGGGTGATCAGATGTCCCGATTTTATAGAGACAGTCCCGATTTTTGGGTCTTTTTCTTATATAGGCTCCTATTACCCCCCACCCCATCCCGATTTTTCACATTTGCTGTCTGGTCACCCTGACAAATACCAGGAGTTCAGGATTCCTTGCTACACCAACAAGCCAACCATACTATAAATGACCCTAATTCAGGAAGGTGGTAAAAGTAGAAAGTGCCATTATTTTCCCTAGTTGTTATTCCTATGTTACAATAATTGTACTCTTCCAGGTCTGAGAAGGAGACTATGTTTCAAATGACAGCCAAGTCATAATCTTGGATGGGACTCACTGAAGATTTAGAATGTTTTAACTACATGTAAATACAGGATTTTCCCAACATTTGTCTTTCACAAAAATGTTTTTATACTCTAGCTGACTGCTTTATAGAGTCTCAAATAGACTGTTCCAAGCTATGGCAAGATTTGTCTCAGTATTCTCCAGTGCAAAATCTAAATCTCTCCTCAAGGAAATTAATCTTCTAAAGATAAGAAGATTTACAAAAGACTTGATTTTCTTCTGCTGCTTCTTTTTTTTTTTTTTTAAAGGAATGAAAACAGTATACACTAGGAATGCAGACATGTTTTTATCTGCAGATTTTTAATCCAGAAGGTTTCTTAAAAGTTCAATGATTTTTTCCAAAACAAGAACCGGAACAAAGGTGCAAAATTTCCCATTCTTCTGAGTCTTGTTTTTCATTGGTCAGAGTGAGATACTTTGAGAAAGATGTTTTAACTGTTCAGTCATGGAAACTTGGAGAGCCTGTATGGATTTTAATTCCAATTAAAAGCATATTTTCTTTGTAAAACTTCTTTCTGATCTTGAAAATGATAGAAAGGTCTGTCTGAAAAAAGATGGAATGCAGTTTCCTAGTTAATACAAAGCCTTAATAGTAAATTAATATGAGTTTATCTGTTATGATGTGGAACACAAAGCTGTTTTAACAGCAAAAGTCTAATTTCAGTGGAACTGTGTAATCATTACTCTGAATCTGATATATGGTTCTGATATATAGAATCTGATATTTTGAACTTGATCAAGTAATTCATTAAAACTAAAAAGGGAAAAATTCTAGAACTATTTTAAGTCCTTAAAGTAATGCACTGTGTGAGGATTTCCTTTCAGTAGACGAATTTCAAGTGTTTGCATGATGTGACAGGGTTCAATGTCTTACCTGCCAAACCTGTAGGAGCATAACATCTCTCTAAGAATCTTCAAAATTCATAATTTGGTTGACAGTGAGGGCTGCTACATTTATTAAATTTTTTCATTCAGCTTTATAAAACATGTCTACAGTGAAGCCGGAGAAATTTGTATTCTTCCTTGATTTACAGAAATGCAGAAAAAATCAAGGTTTATTATAGAAAATTTTCTATTTCCCCTCTTCCTCTTTCACAGAAAAAATGACCTACTCCCATGATTTATATAGCCTCCTAAAACAGAAGTAAAATACCTTTTAGGATAGCCTAATATCCTACCTGGTAATCTTGGACAAATGTGGTGCTATAGTGAGACATATTTCAACTGGGATCACAGGCCATTGCCAGTCCCCATAAATAATTTTTCCCTGTGCTTCTGGCAAATGGAGTATCTAGGAGTAAAATAGCAATGCAGTATTTGTCAAGGAATTAAAGATCAATTAGGTAAGATCCACAGACCAAATGTTTTCCTTATTCATAAAAAAGTGCAAATGGAAATGAACAAGTCTAAGGCATCTGCTGCTATGTGTGGTGTAGGGCCAGAGGGATGCAGAATGAGCCAAAAAACATAGAAGAGGTCAGGATCTTTGGTAAAACAAATCCCCTGACTCAGGATCCCCATCCAGATGTAGAGGGGGGGCTCCCTGTGTCACCTGTTGCCCCCTGCCATCTATGGCAGCCAAATGAGGCTGTTTGTGATGTAGCAGGCTCATGGATGCACTCTCATCCCTGAAGAGCATGCCACAAGCATTCACAGTATTAGATATTACATCAGTTTCCCCAGAGCAGTGGTTTTCAACCTCTTTTCATTTCCAAACCCCAAAAATTTTGAATGGACGTGCGGACCCCTTTGGAAATCTTAGACATGGTCTGTGGATCCCCAGGTGTCTGTGGACCACAGGTTGAAAACCACTGTTCTATGGTAATGACAAACTTTCCCAGACCCCTTAGGCATAATCTGCAGACCCCCAGGAACACAGGTTGAAAACTGCTACCCTAGAATGGATGCTACCCATTGAGTGGTGTGAGACAAATTACTGTGGGCTAGGGGGAAAACATCAATGGCAAGAAATCCATTTAGCAGTCATCACACACTTCAGAATGTGCCACTTTAACTAGTGACATAAAATGTTGCATTTAAGATTACTTTTTTTTTCTTCAAGGCCACATATTTTATGCAACATCCCTTACTCTGTCTGTGCATTCGTAGTATGATCAGTACCACTTCCCATGCATCTTTTGTGCATTTTTCCCTCTAAGCATTTTGCTTCCCCAGTACACTTGGCCCTTCTTTCTCTTTCACAGCTCCTGCTCATCATCTTTTTCACATACCCCATTGGGTACTTTTCCCCCCGACACCTCATATTCTGCCACTATGGGCATATGCCTCTCCTCCCTCAGACTTTCCTAGGCACTTTGCTTCTCCCCCTTGGCTGTTAGATTTCCACTCAACCTCCCGCATAACAATCCCTTTTGGACACTTTGCACCTCCCCACATCTTCCTCCCCCCCCACTCCTTGTGGCACATAGGGCCCCCTCTCTTTTCCATTCCACCCACACTGGCCTGCCTCTCTCTATTTCTGCTACCTGCACAGCCACACTTTTGACTCCTGGTTGATTCTCTGGGATGCTGCTGATTTATTTATTTATTATTGTTTGGTGTGGGGAAGGATGGAGGGCAAAACTCCTTTCCTGCTTTTTAAGAAAAAATCAGTTAATTTTTCATAAGATAAGCACCTAAAGTGTGTTTCGCCATGCACATTTAGGCAAGCCATAGTCAGCCTGACACCTATATTACATCTAGTACAGTTGCACTGTGTGACCCCTTTCACATAGCAAGTCTCTGAGTGAGACACCTTATAAATTAAAAACACTTTTAAATATATTTAACACCATTATAAATGCTGGAGGCAAAGCAGGGCTTGGGGTGGAGGTTGAGAGCTCGCGACCCCCCATGTAATAACCTTGAGACCCCTTGAGGAGTCCCAACCCCCAGTTTGAGAACCCCTGATCTAGCATATCTGTGTTCACAATGCTGCATGGTGAATTTCTATTTTTGTAAATGCAAAAGGCAGGAGTGGGATAGAATTTGTGAGAGCAGAAGTAATGTTGTGTTCCTGGCTATCAAATTTAAGCAGGCTAGTTTTGAGGTTTGGCCATTTCTCTTAATTATATTGTTCATTTAAATCTCATAAATATGCTTTTTTCCCCTCTTTTTTAAGGTGTAGCACAAATAATTCTAGCAGAAAATATTAAATGTAATTTGTGTTTTGAAGACGCTTTATTTTTTGGCTTGTATTACCAGCATTAGGTTGCTACCAACAGGGGCGGCTCTACAAAGTCGGCTGCCCCAAGCAGCGCGGATCGCGCGCCGCTACCAATTTATCCTTAAACCCTGTCTCCCTCTAATATTACTTTGTGTTACATTTGTAGTTGTATAGTTTGTAGTTTTAATTAGAAAAACAGGAAAGCACAAGAAGCTAATATTTGTTCTCTTTTGTTTGATTTCTCTTATTCATATGTATTAGATGTTTGCACATTTCCTAGCTTTGAGCAATGTAAGCTATAATTGAGATCTAAAGTTGGACTATGTCTTCGGTTACTGTTTTGTTAATTCCTTTTATTTTCCTGTCAAAATTGTATCTTCTCGTGTGTTGCTGATGCAGTGAAAGAAAAGCCAAAGGTAATCCACTTCAGCTCTTTTTCCTTCTAGTAACAAGGCTCTGTCTTTAAATCTGTTTTCTGCAATGAAGGCCATCTGAAAAGTATGCATCCTATTTTCCCTTTTCCTTTTCACATGGCCTATTTATGAGTTCAGTACAGAATGCAGGTCCTCTTTAGGATGTTTGATTGAAAGCTACCAATAATTTACCTTGTATGAAGCCTTGGTAAATCTTCAATGTTCCTTTGTGTGTACATGTTCGTGTGTGTTTGTAGTGAAATTTTTAATGTGGTTGGGGGCCAGGAAGGGATGAGTTCTTAATGGAAGTAAATAAGTAGAAAAGACAAAGGGGTGGAGAAGGCAAGGAAGGGACATTAAATGGATGAGGGAGGGAGAGAAGGATAGAGACTAGTGAGAGTAGGGTGGAATCAGGAGAACAGTGAATGAGAGGGAGAGGGAAGGTCAGAGCATACAGTCTCACTGTCTGGAATGTATTTTATCATGATGTAAGGATGTGCGTGTGGCTGCCGAGAACAAAGGTTATCCTTCAATTTGGAAGGCAGAGTTCTGCACTGTGGGAAGCTGCAGGTTGCAGTCAACACCAGGCTCTAGTTGCCTGGGTGTCATGCTAGCTATGCACTGTTTAAATAAAAGTAATGTGTTAAATGCATGCTCTCCATGCTTTCATAAAGAGAATGAGCCACTGTTGTCATATTTTAACTATTAGTTAAACATGTATCTGAGTGCTCAGGAAAGTGCTTCATTGTACACACACTGAAGTGCTGCCTAGTTTTTAATTGAAAAGGGGTCATTTAATGTAGATTTTTCAAAGGGTCTGTGCTCCTGCAACTTTCATGGAGGCCAATAGCAGATTTGGATGTTACATTTCCTAGTGAGTGTCCCTTCCTAGGCTGCTGAGAGGGGAACCCAACCCTCCGTGCTCTGGATCCCCTGGGGTGTCTTCAGCTTTGGGAGTCTGAATGGAGGCTAGCCACTGTGCCAGACTCAGGGTCCCTAGGCCCACTGGCTGTACGCTTTCTACCTGGGTCTCACCTTCCAAATATTGAAACCTGCTGTCCAGCCACTTCGATCCTCTGGGCGTAATGCTGACCTTTCATACCCCAGTACTTAAACACACGTCTTTCCCAGAGCTCCACCCCAAAAGTTGGAGCTTCTGATTACAGTTTAACACCCTCATTTTAATCTGGTGGAACATGACTTTCTCCCCCAGTCCTGCTTTCAGTCCTTTTATAGGCATCTGACAGTCTCACCTGCATTGTTTGTTCTTCTGGTAACTTTCCATTACTTCCAAACCCCCTCCTCTCACACAAGAGGAGGAAGTATTTTTTCCCAGGTAGAACAAACTATTATCCCAAGGTATTTGATTTTGAAGAGAGGATCACTGAGTGATGATCACTCACCATTGTCTCTGTCCTGGCAGAGACAAGGTAAAAACCCTGCTAACTCATGAGGGGTCCACCTACAAATAGGCTTTCCGTGACACAAGTAATATCATGATACAATTTCATAAAACTCAAATCAGAAGTGACACAGACAGAATGCCCAATTTGTCACAGTGGATACTCAAGAACTCTGAAAATCAAGCCATTTGCTGTAACTAATAAAGTACATTTTAAATCACCCATCTCACTTCACCCATTTTGTGCTAGCACTTTTCACATTCACAAAATATCCTCTGTAAAAAGGGTGACTTGTACATTGATATCATTAGGACACAAACGTGGTTCTGGTATTATGATAAAAGCTCCCCTGGCTTCAGGGCTTGCAACAATTTGCATTTTTGTTTCATGCAGCGTGATTTTTGGCAGGCTTTTCATCTTGCTCTTTGTCATTAAACTAACAGGAGAACACCAGTTAGCTTGGTAACTTTTACAAGTGCGCTCTAAGGGGGTTACTTATTCAAGATCAAGTTGTGGTTCTTCAGACTATAGCAAAATGACTACAAAAAGAATAAATTAGATATAGGTAACTATAGGTGAGTTTCATGTCTACACAATATTTTGTCTTCATCTCTATTCATATTTCTGCTACTCACTGGATATTTTTGATCCTAATTTACACTACATGTTAAATTTGGCATGTAATTAAATACATGGAAAGATCCATGCAAGCATCTACTTACGTGATCTGGTTTGACATGAATTTGTGCCTTAGAGGGGAAGTTTAAAATAAACTTTCTATTTTATAATGTGAGACGTCTTTACTTGAGACTGCAAAAGGCTGAAAGAATCTTAGGGTTGGTGACACATTTGGGACCAACTATTTTATGTGAAGACTGATGAAAAACAGTCACATTTGCTGTAAAAATGTTATGCTTTTTGAAAATGCCATCAAGCATAATATTATTAATAGTCTTCATGTGTTTTCTGCTGGACGCGCACTGGCTCTGGAAATGCAACACCAGATGAGAATTAGTATCAAACTAAAAAGCAAACCTTGTTAGCAGGTGTAGACAAATGGTGACGTAGGAGGGTTACAGATGACTGGTCATTGTGAGTGGGGGAAACTAGATTAAGGTCTAGTCATGTAAACTCTTTGTCAGGCAAATAGTCTCTTTGAACTTATTCTGTCCTCACACAAGTTTTACATTAGTTTAACTCCAGGGTGGATTCTCTTGATATACACTGGTATAAGTGAAAGGAAAATGAGGCGAAAGGGATTACGCAGACAAGAAAAGTTACACGTGTATAAAACATTTGAAGGATTAGGCCTGAAGACACACAAATACATTCATTTTAGTTACCAGCAAATATGAGCAAAATATGTGTAATTGCAGTCATGTTTTGGTGAGGTGAAGTAGGAAGATTGAAAAATACCATGAAAATGCATCTGAATAGCTTGTTACTGAAGCTCTTAAAAAGAATTCCACCAAATCAACAGTGAAAAATGAGGTGTTACAAATGATGAATGCTGTTGTATTGCTATTCCGTGGAGAACATTTAAATGGATTTCATAGTGGAATTCATGGGTGGGGAAATGGAGGAAGAGGTTTTGTATTTTAAATCAACATTCCTATGTTCAATAGGCAACCTTATTTTGGAGACTGAGGAAGCGGATCCCAAAATGTAGGTGTGATGGGTTTGGTCACACATACTCCCTTGGGACAGTCACCTGACGTGCTGGAATTATCTCTGAACCCATTTTCAGAGTCTGGGCCACCCCCTCCCCCCTCACAAAGCTGCAGGCTTTACATGATAACAGCTCTGCAGGTTACCTGACTCCAGCACCCAGACACCCAGTTCCCAATGGGATCCAAACCCCAAATAAATGTCTTTCACTCTGTATAAAGTTTATGCAGGGTAAACTCATAAATTGTCCACCCTCTATAACACCGATAGAGAGATATGCACAGCTGTTTGCTCCCCCAAGTATTAATCACTTACTCTGAGTTTACTAATAAACAAAAGTGATTTTATTAAGTATAAAAAGTAGGATTTATGTGGTTCCAAGTAATAACAGACAGAACAAAGTAAGTCACCAAGCAAAATAAAGCAAAAACATGCAGATCTAAGCCTAATACATTAACAAATTGATTACAGGTAATATCGCACCCTCAGAGATGTTCCAATAAGCTTATTTCACAGACTAGACTCCTTCCTAGTCTGGGCCCAATCCTTTCCTCTGGTTAGTTTCAGAAAACATCTCAGGTGGTAAGTAGGGGTTTTCTCATGATTGGCAGCCCCCTTTGTTCTGTTTCACCTCCTTTTATAGCTTTGGCACAAGGTGGGAATCTTTTGACTCCTTCTAAATGGAAAAGTACCAGATTTAAGATGGATTCATAAGACATGGGCACATGTCCTGTGAGACCCCAGCCTCCATTCTTCCTGGGCTGGCCCACACATACACAGGAAGGTTTGAAAATAAACAGAGCCATTTACAGTTCATTGATTCTGAAACAACCTTAATGGCTTCCTTGTTGTAATCTATAAAATGAATTTGGAAGATTATATAATGTATGAGAATATTGAAAATAGAATACTTTTAACGTCACAGGTCTTTTTTTAAGTTTTAGAATGAAGATGTAGAAAAGTGAAAAATGGGGATATTAAACAATTACACATTAGGGAAAAACAAGACAATTTGTGTCTTCACCAAAATCTCTTTCTAACACTTTGATATGTCCTGTATATTGTAGGCCAAAATCTCTGACTGGCTGCAATAACTATCTTTTGAAAACCCTTTTTTCTATATGGATATCCTCTTACGCTGTGGAAGAATGCTCACATATAGACCATATATATCCAAATAAGTCTATTTGTCATGCTAATATTTCGCTGATAGTTCAAATCAAGAAACATTTATCTTCTCCTTTCACTCCCTGCATCCTGAATAACCCCATTATAACTCTTTAGTGAGGAGGTGTGGCCCATCTCAGAGGTGGACATGGAAGGAAGCACCGCAAATCGCCTGGTGGATGGAGCGAGGAGGGCCACACCTCACATATAGGGCCGGCTCCAGTTTTTTTGCCTCCCCAAGCGGTGAAGTGGTGGTGCGGGGGGGAAAGCCACGATCGGCGGTACATCGGCGGCAGTTCAATCGTGCTGCTCCATTCTTCGGCGGCAATTCGGCGGCTGGTCCCTCAATCCCTCTCTTCCTCTTTGGTGGCACTTTGGCGGAAGCTCAAAGAGGAAGAGAAGGACTGAGGGACCCGCCACTGATGACCCGGACGTGCCGCCCCTTTCCATTAGCCACCCCAAGCACCTGCTTCCTGTGCTGGTGCCTGGAGCCAGCCCTGCCCACATGCCAGAAGCAAAGGGGTGGGACTGAAAGGAGAAATATAAAAGACTGGCCCAGTGGCTCAGTTAAGGGGGAGCAGCCAGAGGAGACAGATGCTTCTTCCCTGCTGCTGAAGTGGGGCACCAAGGAGAACTGCTGGGAGTGGAGCCCTGGGGAGACTGAGCATCCAGGGAGCCCTGATGTTCTTGATGTGGAGGAACTGCTACCATTACCCCAGGCAGTGTACCCAGGGGAGACTGAGGCCAACCCCTGGACACGGGTACGCCCGAGGGGGAGAAAAGGAGACAACCCGGGGAACCAGGCAGTAGCCTGGTGGAGAGCAAGTCTGAAACTAAGTCAGTGTGTCGCGGGAGAATCCCCACTGACCCAATGGTGGACCTTTCTGCCACTGATAGGGTCCTGGGTTGGGATGTGGTGGGGTTGTGTGGGCCCATGTTGCCCCTGCCACCCTACCCCTGAGGTGGCAGTACTCCCCCTCTGAAGGCCAGGAGACCTATACTCCTCAGCACAACCCCTTGCCTGCTTGTGGTGCTGAACCCCTGGCCTGAGCCCCAGAGACTAGGTTGGTACAACAGCTCTGCCTGATTGCAGGCCAGAGCCCTAACTGGTGGCAGCCCCACCCTGCCTAAGAGCTGGGTGAACAGACAACTGCAGCCTGCCCAGGTCACCAGCCAGAGCCCAGACTGTGTACAGCCCACTTGAAGGATGGGCCCCCTTGAGAATTGCTAATTCCCCCCCTCTTGTTCTGCTTAGAGAAGGCTATAGCAGACCCAAATTTTGAGGAGGCGTGGCCCACCCCAGACACAGATGAAAAGGAGTGTCCCTGCCAGCTTAAACCCCCAAGTATTTAAGCACTTGTCTGGTTTAATCATATAAATAGTTCCATCAGGTTGGACTTATACTTAGGCAGTCATTTAAGCACCTTTGCTGAATTGGGACATGTAACTTTACAGCTATATTCCACAATATACAGTTTTTTTCTCAAAAAATATAGTTGATCAAACTTTGCAGAAAAGATATTGGGGAGATCATGAATTTCATTATAATAAATAGTTATATACACAGGATATACCTAGCTAGTTAATGTTTTAAAATCAGAAAACTAATATAACAGTGTATTAAAGTGTAAAATGAATGATGTAAACAATCTTACTGGTGCTAAAGTGTAGCAGTGAAAAAGAAATAGAAATTTGTGAAGATGAAGCCAAAAAGAGACTTGTGGATTTTTGTTTGATGATTGATTAAAAGCTAAGATGAAAACAGAACAGAGTTAATGGATAAAACAGTAGTAGTCTATTTAAAAAAATGTAGTTTGTGTTCTAGGGATTGGTAATGTGATATAGAGAATGTCTTTATACTAATCCCTTTTATTACTTTTCATTACTACACTTATTAATTCACAATGGGATATGGAACTGCTAACTTCTGGGCTGTTGATTGAGTATAGCCCAATGGAGTGATGGCTGAAATTTGTCTCATATCTGTTTCCTAGACCATTGTGGAAAAAATGGTCCGTCTCAGTTCAGTTCCCAAAGGACAAATGGTTACATTGCAAAGCCCCCATCGAACTTGACATTATTGCATTCATAGTGTTCTCCTGTGAGAATGTGGAGTTTTTCCCTTGACTGAGGCAGAATCTGTTGTCACTGGGTCTTGATAGAGACGTGATTAATAGGATGTTTTACAGATGAATAACTTGAACTTGTTTTGCATATCTGAAAACTCAATGTTCTGGTTTGGAACTTTTTTGCCATTTGATGATTCAGGTTTGTCAGGTATGAACAGAAAATTTTTTCAAAGCTTAATATTGAAATGCCTTAAATATGGTGCGAAATTTCCAAGTGGCTTATTTGTCTTTGGTCTTCAGAGATAATTCTAGGCATTCATTGGTTCTATAGTATGCAGACTCTTTAATTTAATTTCATTAGCATTTCGAAAGAAAGGACTATTTTTGCCTAAAAACTTGAAAAAATATGAAAAAAAAAAAGCTGAGGGCCATCTTTGTTCCAACTATAAGCCCGCATTTGCTTTAAAAAACAAAAAAAATCTGTGCTGTACCTAAAAACAAGTGTATATTTTTTCTTTAAAAAGTGTATGTGAATAAAATTGTTCATGATACATAGACCACTTGAATTCTCAGTAATTTACTTTAATTGAAATGTTCTCCATAGCCTCTACATGAAAATCATGTTCTTTCTGATAGAGTTTGCAAAGAATCCTGTGGCACCTTATAGACTAACAGATGTTTTGCAGCATGAGCTGAATGAATGAATCTTTGCTTCAGGCTTTGAGCTTGCATCCGAAGCGACTGCTCACAGAAGTGGGTATTCACCCACCCCAAGCTCATGCAAAACAAACATTATCTATAATGGCCACAGGGATTCTTGCTTCTTCTTTAGACAGACCCCTACCCCTCCTACACCTCCCTGATAGAGTTTGAATGAGCTTCGTGAGGTTGTCTATTTAGCCAACCATGACAATCCTCATTTTTTTGTAAAGTAAGTTTTAAAAACTCTGTATGAAAACCACATTAGAAAATATGGAGATTTTGAATTTCTGGGGTAAAAGTATAAGATATATTTGGGATCTGATCCAAAGTCCAATGAAGCATATGAGTCCCACTGACTTTAACAAACTTGGGATCAGACACTTGGATTGTAAATTCTTCAGGGTAGGGAGCATCTTTTTGTTATGTATTTTCATTGTACTGGGCCCCATAGCCACTATCCTAATGTAAATAATTATTAATAAGAATAATACAATGTAATGTCAGTGCAGTGGATATTGAGTGAGTGTTCTGGGCAAAGAACTATACTATATATATATATATTATTATTAGATAATACTATATATTAGTACCGGTATATAATATATTAGCTGTAGTGCCAGCTAATTTCAAAAGGGAGAGACTTCGAAATTATTCAAAAATGAGAATTTTCAGGTTTAAAACATAGCTTCTAAATAAGTCACCAAAGCACAATATTAACAAAGATCTTTGTTGGAAAGGAAGAATGAATAAGGTATGTTTCGCAATATCTATACTCTGTTAAAGGGATTCATAGTTTTTCTGTGAAACCATAAGAGCTACAGACTTTTTTTTTTTTAATGAAAGTTGATTTCCACCTTCCTTCAGGAGCTGGCACCTTAAATAAATAAATAAATACTGTGAGAGACAGCAACACTGTTTCCATCCCCATGTCTGGGGCTTTCAGAGATGGTGGGCACGTGTAGAGTAGCTGTTCTTTCTATACAAGGATGAGGATGTGACTTCAGAGACCAAACACCATCCTCCACTTTTGGAAGGCAGGTCTTGGACTGCAGGGAGCAATAGGCTTTGGTTGCTGTTGGGTTAGTTATGGAATGTTTTAATAAAAATTCAAGACATACTCTCTATATTTTTTAAAAGAACAACAGATGGAGGAAGGCCCCACTTTGCCCCCTGCACTATAAGGCAAAGGTCATGGCAGACTCTGGGACAAAGGACTATATATAACCATTTAGCCTGGGGAGGGAAAGCTACTACCCTGGTATGTCTCGGTCCTGCAACAATAAGACTGAAGGTTGTGGTCTGTGGACGAATAAGGACATATTTTGCCTTTGGATTCTTGCTTTTCCCAGAAGAACTTATGCCTTGTCCAGAGAGAGAAATGACATCAAGTCTCTCAACTACCCCGATCAGTGGGGAGACTGAGGGAAGGCCACATCCCAACTCTGGAAATTCTTTATGCCACTGTGCATGAGGATGTTGTCCATTACTTTTAAATTGACTATGTGTGTTCCATTCCAGATATTTTAGTTATACTTTAAAGAATTTTAAAAAATAACTTTATATGTAACTCTTGTTTTTTCTGCCGTTTTGCATTTTCCTTAACATGACAATGACAACTAAGGAAGTCAATTTCAAAAGCGCTTCAGTGCTGCAATGTTTAGTTGCAAACACCGGAGCAAATGTTTATTTAAATAGAAACAGGGTTTTTGTTTGTTAAAATTAAATATTATAGAAACCTATTTATTGGCTGTATCCTTTGTAAAAACAAGTTTTTTTTAATAAAAACCTAACTTTTGAGCCAAACTTGAGTTGAGAGTTCTTCAAGATATTTATGGATCAATTGCATGAGTAGGTCTGTCTTTTAAGTGGTTAAAATGCATAAGAATATACTAGCATTAAATTTAGTGTACTTTAATCCATGATGTATGACTAAGTTATCCTGATGAAACAATTTATCTCAGACATACAGTAACCTGACCTCAACCCAGCATTAGTGTCCAACAAATGAAAATCTGCAATCTTGGTACAGGTTTAAAACAGAAGGCCAGGAGATAATTCCTAGCAAAATGTGCTTCTCAATGTATTTTGAGTAACTGTCTAGACTTCAAATGCTGAGAGGAAAGAAACGCAGAAAATTGTGGTAATATATAAAATGTAGCATATTAATTCTTTTAAAATAATACCACAGTAATGCCTTTCCTATAGGCTGTCCACAGGATAATGTTAGATGTCAGATACAAAGTAGAAACAAGGATTAATGCATGCTTGATCACAGGAAATACTAAGTCTTGAATATATGCTGAATATAAATTCAAAGTAAAAGCCAAGGAAAGGATTTTGAAAATAAAGTGGACATTCCATTTTGATTTTTACTGAAGCAGAACATAGAATCTCAGTAGCAGGAAGTAATTTGCTTTTTCAAAGGCTGCTGAGAACTGAAATGTTTGAAAAAAACAAGTTTGTTTAATATAGGAACAGTTTAAATATCCAAGTAAAATTCAGACTTTTTATTTAAATATATCCCTTGTTCTAACCATTCATTTTGTAGATTAAGAACTACATCACTATAATCTATTTCCAGAGTTCAGAATATGGCAATTATGTGGAGAGGCAGACAATAAATGATGTGGACCTGGAAACAATGAGAGAGATGCTGATGTGGTTAAATGCAAAAGCCACAACTTTATTTAAACTATTACTTATCTGGGGTAACCACCCCAGACTTCGCAGCATGGTTGGTCCAGTGTTGTTCTCAATGGACACTACTGTCCACAAAGGACTATAAGCCTGAGGATGGGCGTGAGGCCATGCCCCTGTACACCATCAGGCCTGCCCAGGGACCCTGACTGGAAGCCAGAATTCCAACCCTCTCCCTTGCTCCACACCAGAGTTAGGAGAGCTAAGAAGCGAGGAGCTGCATTGGACAGAACTTTTCCCCTCCGCGGACAATGGCTGTACTCAGCATCAATGCTCAGGCAACTCACTGGGTGACAGAGACCTCCCTCAGATCCTTTTAAAATCCATACTGGAACCCATCACAGTTGTGACAATTGTAACTGAAACCCACAAACCAGGGCTCTGGGAAGCAGGTTATTAGGTGAAAAAACAACACCGCAGTTTGCCAATTTTGCCACATTGGGAAAAATCCCTTCCAGACCCCAGATGCAGCAATCGGCCTAGTCATAGCAGCATATTAGTTGAAGGGTGGGACTGAAGCAGGGATCCCACACTGGCTACCTCATGTAAGTAGCAAACAATACCAACACCCCTCCTCCTCCAGCACTTCCAAAGAGGAGCCAATCAGTTGGCCCCAGCACCACCATGCTTGCCAAATGACAGTAGCGCTAGGTGGAGCAGGCTCTGGAGCTCAGGCTTGGATGAATCACACTACATACTGTCAGCATGAGGAATGTACAGAAGGAGAATGAGAAGGAAGCCTCCTATAAACTGAAGGTATGTTGGGAGTGAGAGGGGAAAGCAGAAGGAGCACATGGAGCACTGACCTAGCTACACCTGGTTGAGATCTCATCCTCCTACCCCACACCAGAAAGTGTTTTCATTACTCCTGGCCCCATCAAAACCCCACCACATCAAAGCTAGGCAGGAGAGCATTTGTGGCTCCTTACATACTAAGGTTGTAAACCAATTAAACAAAAAAGGTTTTAAACAGTCAGAAAAATAACATTTATTTCCAGTGGAAATGTACCAAGGATGAACTTAGCCCAGGGTATTTATGGCTGTCTTGGTGAGTTCTGGATTTGGAAATTAGAAAGAAAAATGGTCTCTGGAGAGTCTGTTTGCTCTGAACATCCAATTAATTAGGAGAACCTAATGCTACTGATAATCAGTGCTGTCTTCCAAAAGGTCTTTGTGTTCCTGCAAACTTTTCTTCGGGGAGCAGTGGCAGCTTTCAGAGATCACTGGCTATGATACTCGACTTTCATGGAAACCTTGAGTGAGAAGCTCCACAGCCACTTGATTTGTATATCACAATTAAAAGGGATGCTTCCGTGAAATGGGAAGGAGTGGAACTCTGTCTGAAAGCTGTGGGCCTTGTGTGAATATAGCTGCCTTATAGTTTTAGGGGCTCTGACCTATACAGTGCTGTGTGTACCTTGTGTTGCCTCCTTACTGGAGCTCAGAGTCGAAGCGTGGAGGGGAAGATAGATGATCAGAGAGCAGTGCCTTTTTTCCTCCTGATTTTGCCATCAACCTTAGGGGGCACATGCCTCAGTGGACCATGTCAGAGGGTAATGGTGTTTTTCGGGGAAACTCCATGTATGGCTATGGACCTCCTGTATCTGGACTAGCTTCTTCAATGATTACAGTTGCTACTCTCACCTCTTTCATCTTACTGGCTTACTGGAAATCTTGTGGTGTGGCAGGTGCATTTGGACAGATGGATCACATTGCAATTGACTTTGCCTCTGATCATCATGGCTACACCAAAGATTTTCAAATGGCGAACAAGTGTTTTGTTTTATTTTTTTTTTCCTGATCATTGATCAGTGAGATGGTATTCCTACTGCAGGACCTGAACTATTTTTGAAATATACTGGCTCCTCAAAATATATATGTAAAAATGAACTAAATTCATCTTCTTTAGCAAATCCAACTTTAGAGTTGGATATTTAAGTTGAGGGAAAATTTAGGCAATGGATCTGGCAGTCAAGGATGGTTGTGTACCTGGAGACTATTGAGGGAAGACTAAATGAGGGACTATTGTGAATAAAGGAGGAAGCCAGAACTATCTGCAGTGATGCAAAGGGATGGATGAGATCAGGAAACACCTACAGAGAATTTTGTGTGTGAATAAATAGTGTAACAGATTTTAAAGAATTTTTTTCTACACATATTGGTATCAATGCCATTTTTTCCTGTGATCTCCTTGCTTTGGGTATATTTATAAAGCTTGATGGGATTTGAAGTTATCGTGCACCATGCCAGGAATAAGGCGGCTTATCCATAAATACCATACTGTAATATAAGTATCTGTGTGAATTCATACCCTACTTATTGTGTCTTTATAACGCATAAGGAGCAATATTGATGTTGGAGTACACATCTTAATAGCAAAAAAAGTCGGTTTTGGCATCTTATTCTAATCTCTCAAAGGCTTTGTGGATTTCCACTGTCTTAGCCAGCTGCTTATTTTTGTGTGTTACATCTCCAGAGTTACATTCAGATTCAGTAAAGCTGTCAGAGGACTGGTAATTATAAAATAATGATGGTTATGGATCTAATGGCAAACTTTGAAAGATCCTGGAATTTCAAGTGCAACAGAACCCTTTCATACTTTCTATATCTCTTGAATTTTAATAATTTAATGTTTATATACTTTATTAGGCCATCTCTCTTCTTCATGTGCATGATTGGTCTCTCTCTCTCTCTCCCTCTCCCTCTATTTAAACCACTCTACTTGGTTGCAAATACTTGTTTACTTTCCTCCACTGCCACATAGCTCCAATGCTGAGCTACTCTTTACAGACTTAAGCCTGGTCTACACTAAGGGGGGGGGTTGAACTAAGGTACGCAAGTTCAGCTACGCGAATAGCGTAGCTGAACTCGAACTACCTTAGTTCGAAGTACTCACCCATCCAGACGCCGCGGGATCAAAGTCCGCGGCTCCCCCGTCGACTCCGCCACCGCCGTTCGTGGTGGTGGAGTTCCGGAGTCGACGGGAGCATGTTCAGAGTTCGAACTATCGCGTCTAGATTAGACGCGATAGTTCGAACTCCGAGAAGTCGAACTCTACGCGTCGACCCGGCAGGTAAGTATAGACCTACCCTAAATGTAGTATAATGAAATTCTTCCTACTCTAAGACTACCTGCACTCCCAACCCGGACACCTGCATTCTCAAAGTTCATCTGTGCTCCTATAAGACCTTATTTCTGCGGACAACAATGCATTATTTTCTTCATTTTAGAGTAAGAAAATGAAAAGGCTTCAGCTAAAACTTTCAGGAAACGTGATTTGGAAAAAATAACTAACTTCTATAACCTACCATTTATAATAGTCAGGGATGATGGTCTCGTGATTGAGACATTGGTCTGAGTCTCAAGAGAGAGAGGTTCTATTTCCAGCTCATTCTCAAGCTGTTTATGTGGCCTCAGACAAGTCACTTAGTGTCAGAATGACAGTGGCACAGGATTAGGTCTATAATCTCTCTGGGACTGATCTCTCATGGTGCTGAGCACTCTCAACTCCCATTGATTTTAATGGATGTTGTCATGGACGCTGGAATTATTCATCACCTTACAGGATTAGGCCCTGTATGCCTCAGTTCCCCATCTATGAATTGAAAAAATATTTGTTGTGAGTATGAATTTGTTAGTTTGTGAGATGCACAATTATTAGGGTGCTAAGCACCATAGGACATTTGATATCATTAAAATTATCCTACAATATAACTAAGTTATACCTCAGGTATGTTAAAATAAAGGGAACATTTCTACCATAAAAATTTTGGGGGAATTCTACAGAGATAGACAGATCTAGTGCATATTTATGGTAAACTTTATTCTTTCCCAGATGTCTGGCTGCTGGGTCTTGCTCACATGCTCAGGGTCTAACTGATGGTGTTATTTGGGATCAGGAAGGAATTTCCCCCTGGGTCAAATTGACAGAGCCCCGGGGTGCAGGAGTAGGGTGGGGGTTACCTTCTCTGTAGCCTGGGACACCGTTTACTTCAGACTTAAACTGGTTTAAATGGTGGATTCTCTGCAACTTGTAGTCTTTAAAACATTATTTGAGGACTTGTAACTCAGCCAGAGGTGCAGATTTTTTACATGAGTGAGTGAGCAAGGTTCTGTGGTGTGCAATGTGCAGGGGAATCAGACCAGATGGTTATGATGGTCCCCCTGGCCATAACAATTGAGTCTGAGAGTAGAAAAACAATAGTTACAAGCACAAGGAAAAAATCATTACATATGCAGTGTAACTTCAATATTAGTTGAACTGAGCCTATGTTTTGGCATGTGTTTAAGATGAAGTATAGCTAACAACTTCTATATTTACTAGCATTACTGTACTTTCATACTGTCTGCCTTTTTCTTCAAACCTATTTATAGCTAAAATGTTTTATGGATTCATTTTGGGGAGGTGAGGGAATTCACATGTTCTGGTCTAGTTTATCTAGTATTAGCAATAACTTTACCTGCTGTGTTGAATGCAAAATCTAAGTAAATATTCAACCATAGGCAAATTAGGCACAAATCCTAGTAATTACTGGTTTTATTTTCCACATCTCACTTCATAACATAAGAATTCTTCCAAAAGAGATTGATTCTTCCTCTAGATAATGACCTGTAGTCCTTGCATGAGCCAAAAAAGCCCACTCTCTCCAAATGTTCTTTCCTCATTAACAGAGAATAATCCACTCTCTCTTCTCCTGCTGTTATTTTTGTCACTGAAGCTGTAGCATGTTCTTGGCTACCAGGCTTCTATGGACTTCCACAAAGTTTCACAGAACTTGTGCCAAAATTAGATTTCTGTCTAATTCTATCACATTTCTAGGTTCTTACAATTTCTGAATAAAGTAGCTGGAGCTATCAGACAATATCTGAATAGACTATCATGGTGTCGTCTTGGATTTACCAAGGTTTATTGGAATGCTCATATTATTTTTTATTCAGTTAATATACAAAATATAAAAAAAGAGCCCACCCCCTCTCAATTTGACATTTCTGTTATTACCTAAGTTGAGAAAGTTTGTCTCCAGTGTGCCCTGTTCCATTGAGAACTAGCTTTAAATGAACATTGGAAAAAGATGTGGGCTATAGAGGATGGTAAAACCTCACTGGATCATTAATTAAATGAATCAAATTATTACATTGTGCCTGAATTAAGAAAGCTGAAGCAGGGAGAGATTGTAGTTTTTAAACTGCTAAGCAGACGGTGTTTTTCATGTACCCACACTAGGTAGCACTGGTTTTATTTTACATGTATTTACCATTGGGCAGCCCTATTGATGCTGCTTTGGCTGTTGTCTTGAATGTTTTATGAGTTGTAAAACAATCTTCCTCTGAGTACATAACAGTCCATAGCACCAGCTTGCTCCGTTATGTGATTAAAAAGGGTGTAGGCCTCTACCACAAAACTTCAACATGGGAGGGAAGGACCTATGCATAGATGAATGCCTCCATGTATGAGTCCTAGAACAATTATCTGGACCTCGTTTCTGACCACCTTCTCTAGTGGCAAGAAGCTGACGTTGGCCTGATTGACTGCATCAGAGAAACAATGATGACACTGCCCTATAGTATATCAGTGTTTGTATGAGTCCTGCTGCCAGAGATTACTCAGAAACATGTCTTTTTTTTTCCCTTGTGATAAGTATTGTCTGGGTACACTGCAAAAAGGACAGGAGACACTTGTTATGGATTTTAATCAGGCCACAACTTTATTATATAGATGTCTGGGACCACCCGGCAGATAAAGTGTACAATGCAAGCAAATCCATGTTTATTCAAATCAATTCTCCAGGGCTTCCACCAGCCCCCCATTTGTTTCCTTCCAGGTCCCCCTGCCAACCTATGGCTTGGACCTTACCATCCAGCATCCTCATAAGAGGGTTAAGGTGGACTATGAGAATGGGAGGGGAAGTTGGCTCCCTGCCTTACGAATCAGAGGAGTCCCCAACCCCATCCCCCATTCTGTTCCTTTATCCAGTACCTCCTTTCAAGTCCTTTACCAGACCATTTATCTGGTCACTGGCTACCTTCCCTATGGAATACCTGCACTGGACATCCGCCACAAGGAGGTTCCAACAATTAGCTTGGCTGCCTCCCCCACAACCCAGCCGGGTTCCCAGACCTCTCCAAATGGCCTCTTGCCTAGCAGCCCTACTGGGGAGAATGAACCCATTCCCATGTGTGATCATCAAGGGGCACCAGCAGCTGCATTGTCCTTGACCCAGTACTGCAACAACTACCTTCCAAAGAGGGCCTTATAAGTGACCCACTCTCTGGATCCTTGAATTGACAAGACTCCTTAAGAGAAAACAAAATAAACAACTTGTAAGCCTGGAGACAAAAATCTCAGTTCCACTGACCACATCATATTTCAAGGTTCCAGAGAGTCAGTGGCATCTGCTCGGGTTCAGTGTTAGCCCCTGGTGCAAGCTCACAAAATCTATCAAACTGGAAATGAGACAAGGTGTCTGCTATGCCATTATCCATGCCTGACACGTGCTTAGAAGAAAAACAGATGTTGAAGATTAAACATTGTAGAACATACGCCCTTACCAACTTCATAACCCAGTGTGATCTGGAAGTTTGGCGATTGATAACCTGTACCACTGCCATGTTGTCACACCAGAAGCACACCCTTTTATTAGCCAGCTCTGATCCCCAAATCACCACCACAATTAAAATGGGGAAAAATTCTTAGAAGGTCATGTCACGCACAACTCCGTTTTGTGTCCAGGTGGCTGGCCATTTTTGTGCACAGCATTTGCCTTGATAAAACACCCCAAAACCTGTGCCGCCTGCCACATTTGAGTGGATTTTTAACCTCCTTGTAATAACCATTCCTCCTCCAGAATGATACCCCATTAAATCGACTCAGAAAACGTTCCCAACGCCCTCAAGTCTTCCTTCATCTCTCTAGTGACTTGTATGTAATGGTGTGACCTGCCTATGCTGGACGTTGCCACAGCCAGCCGGGCACAAAATGCCCGCCCTGGGGCCACAAACCTGCAAGCAAAGTTCAGGTGCCCCAGAATAGATTGCAGTTCCTGCAGCCTGAGTTTTTTAGCTCCTACTGCTCTCTGAAGTAACTCGAATTGCTCCTGAAGCTTATCCTGAGGGAGCTGAAATATGCCCTCCCTGTGTCCAGCTCAATGCCCAGAAAAGTCAGTGTAGAAGAAGGGCCTTTTGTTTTCTCCCCCACTAGGGGTACACCCAACTTTTTAGCAAGGCATGAAATCTGTCCAACAGGTGAACACACTCATCTGACCCGGCTTGCCCTGTGAACAAAAAATGACCCAAATAATGCACTATTTAGTTTAGTCCCGCTGACTGCACCACTGCCCAGTGAGACATTGTACTGAATTTCTCAAAAGCTGCACAAGATACTGAACCCATGGGCATAGCCTTGTCAAAATAAAATTACCCCTCAAAACAGAAACCCTATAGATCAAAGTCCAATGGGTGCACTAGCAGTAGTCGGAAAGCAGACTTGATATCACATTAACCATTAGCGCCCCAAGACCACACACCCCGACAATATGAACTGCTTCATCAATGGAGGAATAATGTACGGAACATAGTGCCACGTCTGTCCCATCGTTAACAGAGCCACCTTGTGGGTATAACAGGTGATGAATTAATGGGTATGTCCCAGAGGTCTTCTTGGGGACCAACCCCAGGGGGAAACTTTCAAATGTGCTATAGGTAATTGTTCAAATGTCCAAGCTACCCTGCCCTCCTTTAATTCTTGTGCAATCTTTTTTGAACAATATGTCCCATCCCAGCTACTGACTTCAATTTTTTTGACATCAAATGAGTCCTATTTCCCACAAAAGAGATCCGAAATCCTGCTGTAAACCCCTCCCACAAATATGCCCCATCTGCCCTGTTAGGGTAATCCCATAGGAGAACCCTTAACACATCCGGCCTAACTGGCACTGGAGCCTGTGCCCATTGCACCACCCCCAGCTCATCCACCTCCACAGCTTGTGTTCTTTGTCCCAGACCCTGCTTGTGCCATATCCATTCCTGTTTCCTCCCTGTGATCTTCCCTTCCCGCTCTGGCAAGAATGGGCTGAATGGGTCCCCAAACATGTGTCACAAACATACCTGTATCTACAGGTGCTCCAAAAACAACCACCATCATAAAATACCCAGCAAATATTATTACCAAACTTGCTGTGGTATGAACAAACCACTGTCTGTGTGAACTACCGGTGCCCTTGGTGTCCTCCACTCCAACCAGTGTGTGATGAGGTATGTCCCATCTTATCCTAGTTTGTGTTGCTGCCCTTAATCGAAACTGCTCATCATAATTAAACCAGGACATGCCCCCAAACATATTGTGTTCCTGCCTAATTATGTCCATATACTTAACCAAGGCAGGGCTCCTCTCTAGGTAGACCTGTACTAAAACACCTCAGGGCCACCCAGAGGATTCAGGGGGCCTGGGGTCTTCGGTGGCAGGGCCCCCCCACCCCGCTGCCAAATTTCTGCCAAAGACCCGGCACTTTGGCGGCGGGTCCCGGAGCGGAAGGACCCCCCGCCACCAAAGACCCGGAGCAGACCTGAAAAACTCTCGTGGGGGCCCCTGCGGAGCCCGGGGCCTGGGGCAAATTGCCCCACTTCCCCCCCCCCCGGGCAGCCCTGTAACACCTGCATAGATGAGGACAGGAGCCTCCCAATTTTCCCATATTCTAGGCATCCTTGACCTCTTGGGAAGCTCGCTGTTTTGCTTGCCTTGTCCATGTTTACTGTCTGTCAATACCTTCTCTGTGCAATAGGGATGATACATCCACGTATTCGCCTCTCAGGATTTTATCTTTAGTTGTACTGAGTAGGTGAACTCCCATCGGGTCAGCCACCCCAGCAAAACCATACTCAGGACTGCATGGAGGGAGTTCTGCAGAGCCCTCTCCCCCACAAGCCCCCTGGGAGTCTCTACTCTGTCCCATGCGGTTACATTCCCTGATGGCTGATGAGACCCCATGTGCCCAGGGGCTTCATTCCCAACAAGGGCTTCGCTACCCTTGTGAGGGGCATGCCCCTGTCCTGATGCCCAAACTTGAGCCCATGCTGGGCCTACCCTGTCACCCTGTGCAGACCCCTCACATCTAGCTGCCTGAAGCTGCTGCAGTAAATGCAAATTAGCTTGCAGCAGCTGTGTAATACCATCAGTGCCCCCACTGAAGGTGCCACCCCTAGGTGGGTCTGTCCAGGCTTCTGGCCCGCCAACTCCTGGGCCCAGAGTATTCACTACCCCAATAGGCTCACTCCTGTCCCCCTCATATGAGCTCACTGAGGGACTGGTTGAGCACGATCCCTGCACCTCGCTGTAGCCCCTACAACTGCCACCCCTTGTCAAGCTGGAAGGCCGGATACCACCTCTGCCACCCATACCCCCAACCTCTGTCTGGTTCAGATCTCACTCACCCCTGGTTCAGCGTTACTCCCATCCCTTATGTTCAGTGGAGGAGAACATCCTTGTTCTGGGTGACCTTGTGCCCTATGGAAGCACTATAATGCTGTGGAGAAAACCTCAGAAACAACTTCACTGACCACTTGCTGCACAGCACTGCTGACTACCCCATTAATTCACACAGCCTGCCCACCTGAATGCATGGATGCTTCCCCTCTGTCATTCCCCTTCCTCAGTCCGTGAGGCTGCCCTGGGCTGTGTTCTGAGTTATTAAACACATAACCCTGGGCATTAGCAGCCCCCATACCTTCTGCCCCTGCTGCAATACTGTCTCCTTTGGGTCCCCTTCCAGACCTTGGACTCCATTGGGACTGCCCTGTGTTGCAGCTGCTGCCTCTGCTTGTCCCCTTTCCAGCAAAGTCATTCTTAAAGGTAAGCATGGACATTTTTCATCTAAATGCTGCTGCTATTTAGCTAGTCTCACTGTAGAAATGATGAGTTTTATAAAAGGGTTAATATTTCAAAGGTCACATAGCCTTCAGAGATGTCCATTGGTGCCTCCATGCATCACAACTCAGTCTCCCAAAATGTTTTGGTTCATTGTCCCCTTATCCATACCTGCAAGATTCTCACATTTTCAGCACCTTCCTAACCATTTCCAACTCACTACAAAATACCCTTCCTGATCTTCAGTGTCCTATGCTTAGGAATACTTATAACTATGAACTAATTTCTTCCTGTTCTTTCATATAGAACATTGATATCTGACTGTTGCACAAGTTCATGATCCTTTGTAAGTGCTGTATCTATTATAATTTTTGAAGAATATAGTTTATAAGAGAAAGATGAGCTTTCTCACTGGGATATGGATACATATCCTTGTTCAGCATTCTGATTCCTATTTCTCTAGTGTTTGCATTTTCAAAAAGAATTACTTTGGCTCACATTTGCTGCTCTGTATGGATTATAATTCATTTTTTGTGTATATTGCTGAAGGCACAAGTAATTTTACTCTATCTGACCCAATCTCGCAATATAACTCTGCCTTTCTTCCACAATGTATCTACCTCTTGATAATCTCTTATTAGAGAGTCATGTTGTGTGATTTCTCTGTATTAATCGGTGGCGTTTCCCTTAGGGCTAGTCTACACTTACCAGCCGGGTCGACGCGGTGAGTTTGACTTCTTGGAGTTCGAACTATCGCGTCTAATGTGGATGCGATAGTTCGAACTCCGGAAGCGCTGCGGTCAACTCCGGTACTCCACCACTGCAAACAGCGGTGGCAGAGTCGATCTTGGAGCCGCGGACTTCGATTCCGCGGCGTCTGGACGGGTGAGTAGTTCGAACTAGGGTACTTCGAATTCAGCTACGCTATTCACGTGGCTGAATTTGCGTACCCTAGTTCAACCCCGCTTCTTAGTGTGGACCAGCCCTTAGTCATATAAGTTTTGAAAGGAATCATATGAAAATCTACTTTTTCTTCCATGGTGTATCATCTCATCGCAACATTTAACCTTCACTTGTATTATCCCACTGCAGTCATAATTGCATACTCTCTGCACTATTCACTTGGCATCGTTCAGCTTTTCCGTAATTTTAATATATTGTAGTATTGGAAAGTAATATCACAAAGGCCCCCAAATGTTATCCATGTTTCCTCTACATGTGTTATAACACCCGGATAAAAAAGAAATCACCAAGGAAACTCTAGGCTTCAGAGACAATTTATTCTTTTAAATCAGACCAAAGTTTAATTTAGATTAAAATCCTGGAAGACATAATTCCTCACGAAGTCAGTAATGTTCTTCTCATTACCTGGTAATGATAGTCTAATTCTATCAAAAGGAATTCTTAATAATATAGCTGCATGTCTGAAACTTAACAATTCAGAGTGAAGATGACACCATCCAAGCTTAAGAAAACATATTAACTGAAGCTTGAATAAATCACCAACAAAGAACATTGTCATTTTCTCAACTATTATTTCACTCTTTTAGCCCCTTTCTGATATGGCTTTTTTGAAAATAACTCAGCTTTTAAGGCAACAGGCAGATATGTGATTGGAATGTCCATTCCCTGAGAGAGGACAGAAGAGGTCAAGCTTACACTGATTGGTCTCTGGCTTTTTTGCCTTGGCTTGATTTTTTTTTTTTAATCCGTCATGTAGACTCAATTTTTCCTGTGAAGCTTTAATGCATTAAACCCTATCTTATTAAGGATAATATAAGAGAGCATTGATAGCTGTAGATGATGAAATATTGTCTTGAAAGGTACTGCTCTTAGTTGGCTGTGCTTTGTGAAATATGTAAATGATCACAATGCATATACATTTAAGTAATGGTCATCAGTGGAAATGATTTCAAAAATTTTACTCTGCATTCAGGTTCAAGGTACCTATTATATACTGCATGAGGTAATAGATGACAGACTGTTCTCACAAATTCTGTTCCTTTCTTTTGCCAAGTATTTGTGTACCAATAGGCTGATATAAACAGAAACTATTTTATTGTTATACCATGATGAAAAATAAGGATAACACATTCTGTGAGCTCTGTTCATATCAGTAGCTTTCTTAGACAGCAAAAGGAGGACCAAAAGCACTTTTATTATTTTTTTTCCATGCGGACTTCAGCCCCGGAGCACCTATGGAGTCAACACCTATGATTCAGCCACCTATTCTGACATAGTGAAGGAACATATTCCTTACTCTTGCTATATGTGCACTTTACTGTAGTGAATTTTTCCTCTCCTCATACTTGTAGCATCACAAACATGATTAGGCAACAGTGCTGGCTTGTAAAAGCCTACAATCACCACTTATATTTCCTTTGAATAAAAGACTTGATAAACCTAAATTAAACTGAACAGAATTGAGTTTGGTGAGTGAATATAGGGACCTTAATCCTGCAATTTTGTGATAGAGCCTAGAACAAAACACATCAGAAGGTTCTGACTCACCATGTATTTAGATTTATGAAAAAGTAAACATTTGTGTATTCCAGTCTTCGATATTTCTTTAAAACATACATTACATACGGTGGGACTGGGTGAAATCAGGTAGGAACTCCACAGCACAAAAGAAAGAACCAGTAAAATCTTTAAGAAAAGAGCTTAAAAGCGAACCCATATTACTCCATCTTCTGACATCTTCCTTGCCCTAAAACACCCTGTTAGAAGGTGGGATTTGTAGTATGTCTGGAAGTTCAGCAGATTTGGGCTATTTCAGACCCATAGTTTCCAGAGTTGAGGCCCTCAAAATACACTACTAGTTACAGGTAGCTACACCATCAAATAGAGGGAACTCCAGTTACTCTGCTGCTTGCAACTGCAGCAGCATTTCCCATGAGTCAGGTAGTATCTCAGGTGAGCTGGGTCTTGAGGCTTTATAGGTCAAAGTCAACACCCTGAGTACCACCAGAAATCCATAGGCAGCCAGTGCAGATCTTTGGAGTTAATAAATGAATTAATACTTCATTGCCCACACTACATTATTTCAGAGACTATCTATTGAAGGTTTAACGACCGTTAGCTATCACACAGCTGAATGTAGTATTTTTGTCTACACTTTGTGCTAAATTGTGCACAAACCAGCTAAAATAGTTGTTCACAGCAGTGTTCAGATGCAACTAAATTCCATAATACTCTAGTCTGAACTGTTTTCTGCATCAGGTGACCGCTAGTGGAGCATGCACAAGCATTTGCAGCTTGCATAATGATATAGCCAAATAAGCAAGCCGCTGATCTGGTCCCATGATATTTACTATTTACTGTTTCTTTGACTGTTTCAGATCCTCACTAGTGATATTCCTTGTATAGTTACCACCAGATCTCATAAGGATTCAGTTTATTCACTTAAACAAAATGATGTTGTCATAAGATACAGTGAGGGTAACTCTCATGAGACATTGCAGTTGCTGGATCTCTGCTAGAAATTGACTCTTGTTCCCAAATCCAATTTTAATTATGTAGTGTAGTTCACCAAAGATTGCAAAGTGCTGAACAGTTGTAAAGCTACAAACAGTAAAACACATTGAGAAACTGAAGTGCAGCAGAACTGGCCCTAGTTTAATAACATTTTTTAAAAGGGTGTTTTTAAACAAAGCAAGCAGTCATGAGGCAAGTAGGCTCAATTGTTCTGTTTTGTAGCAGTATAAAAAGGGATAAATCTGATTCCTCACAGCGAACAGTTTAATTCTGGTAATGCTCATTTCGTTCAGGAAAATTGAATGGGAAAACAGGGAGCCTGGAAGCCTTAATTAAAACTATTCAAACATTTTAATACATTCCTAAGCAAACATTCAAAAGAAGATAAAATAATACAATTGCAAAATTCATATGCTACCAAGTAAAGTGTTTTTTTTTCACAATCTGTCCATGGAAATAAAAAATCATACAAGTGTAGGATTGGAAGAGGCCTCAGTAGGTCATCTAGTCCAGTCCCCAGCACTCAAGACAGGACTACGTAATAACTAGACCATCCCTGACAGGTGTTTGTCTAACCTGTTCTCAAAAAGCTCCAATGACTGAGATTCTAGATAATTTGTTCCTGTGCTTAACTACCATGATAGGAATTTTTTCTTAATATCCAGCCTAAACCTCCCTTGCTACAGTTTAAGCCCATTGATGCTTGTCCTCTGGACTTTCACCAATCTATCCACATATTTCCTGATATGTGGCACCCAGAACTGAGGAATACTCCAGCTGAGGTCTTATTAGCACAGAGTACAGTGGAAGATTTACTTCTCATATCTTGCTCATATCTCACTCCTGCTAATACATCCCAGAATGATACTCATTTTTTTTTTTGCAACTGAGTTACACTGTTGACTCAAATTTACTTGTGATCCACTATAACCTCCAGAACCCTTTCTGATGTACTCCTCTCTAGGTAGTCATTTCCCATTTTGTATGTGTGCAACTGATTGTTCCTTCGTAAGTGGAGTACTTTGAATTTGTCCGTATTGAATTTCATCCTATTTACTTCAGACCGTTTCTCCAGTTTGTCCAGATCATTTTGAGTATTAATCCTATCCTCCAAAAGCACTGGCAACCCTTCCCAGCTTGCAGTATCATCTGCAATCTTTTCTAAATGTAATCTCTATAACATTCTCTAAATCATTGATGAAGCTATTGAACAGAACAGGACCCAGAACTGATCTCTGTGGGACCCCGCTTGATATGCCCTTCCAGCTTAACTGTGAACCACTGATAACTATTCTCTGGGAATGGTTTTCCAGCCAGTTATGCACCCATCTTATAGTAGCTCCATCTAGGCTACATTTCCGTACTTTGTTTATGAGGTCATACGAGACAGTATGAAAAACCTTACTAAAATACCACATCTGGCATTAAAATGACCTGATATGAATTGTTCTTCAAAATCCTCACTTTTCTAATTGATATTTGTAACTTTTACTTCATTTGTTTTCTTTAAATTTATTTTCACATTAATTATTTTTAAAGCTGTTGTATTTTTTGTTGTCATTAACAGCGTCCCATAGTACCTATTTCAGTCATGACCACTCACCCTGAAAGTGGTCCAAATTCCTTGGATTTTTGGACTCTTCTAAAACTGGAAAACTGTCCCAAAACTTGAAATTTTGGATTGATATAGAATTAAATCAAGGTTCAAATCCATGTCCTTGCTCCTAAAATTGGAATTTTTCATTAGATCTGAAGTTCTGGTTTTGGTCCGTCTTCAGATGCAACTGAAATTTTCTAGTTTGTTCAATAAACATTGCAGGAAAAAACCTTGAGTATAGTATAACTTTAGAAGCATCAGAGTTTTATTTCTTCCGTGTCTGGTAATTAAAGTACCTCCCATGATCACTGTTTCAACACTTATAAAAGATAACATTATCTGTGTGTAATCCAATGTTATCTTATTTGCTTTTTTTCTTTTCCTATACATACATAATATTTTCGAGAAATCATTATTTTAACCATAGTGTTTAACCACCCTGTAGCTCAAACCACTGCTGATGTTACCAGCTGGCAGACAGCATTTCTTTTTTCACCAGTGCGGCCTGTTCCCCCATTCCCTTTCATTCTTTTAATTTTCTACAGCATTAATGTTTATGGAATGTACTACCCCATCACTTTGGGTTTGTTCTACCCTAATTTATCTAACTTATCTACCTTATTTATTTCATAGTTCTAAATGAAGGAACACATTTGGAGTTCTGCATCCTTGTTCATCCCTACGCTATATCTTTTTCTCTTTGATGAATTGATACTTTTTTTGTTTGTTTACTTTATTACTTCTACTACTGTTTGGGTCAACAAAACATATTTGCTATCAGGCTTTCATTGGAATTTATACAGACCTCTGTTTTAATGTAATTGTTCAAGATGTTGAGCAGCTGCAATTCTCATTAATTTCAGGAATCTCATAGTGAATATCTTCATCTCTTCATCTGGGTATTTGTCTATGTTCAGCAGCTTAAAAAAATCATGAATTTATCTTCGCGTCACCCTTGTGAGATGGAGAAATATTATCATTTTACATTTAGCTACAGAGAGGTTAAGTGACTTAACCAAAGTTATACAGACATCAGTGGAAGGTTTGGGAACTGAATCTAGATCTGCTGAGTTTCAAACCTGTCAGGTCAAATTTGGTCCTAACCTAGGGTATTGTGGTGGGTGTGTAGATGTGTTAGAATGTGGGGGAAGAGGGACAGTTTTAGGACTAGTGGAGTGGAACTTGAGACTTAATGGATTGGAAGTGGGACATGCATTTTTCTAGTTTGTTTTTTTCAGTTAAAATTGAGCCAACAGCTGCTATGTATCTAAACTATTTCTTACTGTCTGTAGCTCATGTGAAAGATTTCATTAATATATTTTGCATCCTAGTCAGCCATCTCATTCAAAATTTAAATGGAATATTAGGAAAAACTGAGAGCTATTGGATTGTAGAATAGCCTCATCCTGGATGCCTAATGGCATGATCAGTTAAAGGGATATCAGTAGCAGCAAGAGAGGTTTAGGTTAGATATTAAGAAAAAAACTTTCTAACTATACAAATAATTGAGAACTGCAATAGGATTCCAAGACAGCTCATGGCGTCTCCATCGGGGAGTTTTAATAACAGGTTAGACAAGCATCCGTCACAGGTGGCCTGGGTGTACTCATGCCTGTCTCAGCAGAGGGAGCTGGACTAGATGATCTCTTGAGGTCCCTTCCAGCCCTATGTTTCTATGAGTTAATGTTTTTTGTCCCCCTCCCTCCAAAATGTGTAAAATAACATATCTGAATATTGAATGACCACAGCTGGTTGACCCAGCTCTGAATCTTTCTGGTGACCCATGCTTTCACCCTTCGGAAATGGTCCTGCACTTGTTACTCTAAATTAACTCATATTGACGTAAAGTGCAGAAATAGGCCCTATAGATAATCTATCCAGTTTAGGGCTATTGGTGAGACAGTATACAGTACCTTGAACTGTTTCTGCCTGTGATGTACTGGATCTGTGGATAAATAGGTCTTTAGTTTCCAGGGCTGTTAATCTATTACATATATTGAACACTAAGTTCACTTTAGAAAGAAAATAGAACATTTAAGTGGCAATACAGAGTACAATTGATTTTTTCTGTAGCCCTGAGGGGAGGTAGAACCACATAGTCTGTGATTCTGAAACTGTTTTCTCTCCAGTAGTAGTTAAGAATTGGAATGTTTCTGGGATTTCCTTTTATATGATGGGGGAAGGACACTTGTGAACTTCAAGTGGGAATAAGGGAAAATACTACTTACTGTTTATACAGAGGGATGCTGCTGTCTGCAGGGGAGTTCAGCTGTGACATGGAACACAGGTGAAAAAGACCAATACTCTTTTTCAGTCACCTATGCTCCCTATCAGTGACCAAAATCAGGGGTCAGGGCATGGTGCAGAAACAGCTCTCGTTGCTCTAGTGGATGAGCACCTGCTGTCAATAGACAAGGGGCATATATCCAGGAACTCATTCTTCTGGATTTCTCTGCCATTAATCATTGCCATTGATTTTTGTTCTATCTCCAAAAAACTGAGGGGAGAGGAATTGAAAAGGCCCTGAAATGCCTCTGATTTTTCTTCAGACTACACCCAAAGGATCATTATGGGCAACTGTTCCATCAGCTGCACACTGCCTGCCAACTCTCTCAATACGAGGTGAAATCAGCTACTGGGTAAAGAGCAACTGGCTAGGGAAGCTTTTTCTATACATCCCCCACTTTTGTGTCTATCTACTCTGAGTGCTAAGTTTACCAAAACTGTAGGGTCTTTTTGCATTCTTCAGTGCTATTGAATGCCCAAATAGCTATGGACATGAGATTACAGTACAGACCTGACCACTACAACCCATGTGTTTGTGACCTTAAGGCTTGATTATTTCAACTCATATCTAGGAAGGGGCCTTGAAAAAGTTCTAAGTGGTGCAAAATGCAGCATTCCATCCACTTAGCAACAAAGGTCATAGTAAATACATCACCGTGGTGCTCTGCTCTCTGCACTGGCTTCCTAATGAATGCAGAGTTCAGTTCAAATTCTCTTCTACAGGTTCAGGAGAGAAAGGAGAAAATGTTTTGAATGTTTAGATACTTGGGAGGTACTCAGATACTACTGTGAGGTGGAACTATATAAAATAAATTAGGAAATATTTTCAGCAAGAGAAATCTGAATGTTGATTCCATCTACAGTTCATGAAATTTCCATAGCTTTAAGGTTTTTCTGGCTTGGTTTAATATATATAATATTTCATTTGTATAGAATACTGTGTTGAAAATAAAAAAATTGACCTTCAGTGAATATTCTTACGCTGTTCTGTACATGACCTTGGGGAAGAGTGGAAGTGAGGAGTGACAGAGCTCTTAAGACTGATAAATACAATATGTTTTATACAATACAAAGAACAGTTTTTCTTTTTCTTTTTTTTAAGGGCAAGAAACAGGAAATTTAAAACAAGCAATCAAAGTTAGTCCTGTGAATTTATCTTTAATTCAAACAACAACTCTTGGATTTCAAATCTGATTTTGTTGGTGATTGTTTTTTTGTTTGAAAACATCATTATGAAGCTAGTAAACACATAATCCTGACGTATGGCTTTCCCAAGTCTGAAGTTGCAAACTTGTCTGAACACATTGATTTATGTGATAAACTAACTCCATTTTTTGGGTTCAAAATTTGAGCTAGACTTTTTGCAAACTTGTATTTATGCTTTAAGTTCCAAAGTTCATTATGAAGTTTGGAAGAAAAATGGGAACCAGGTGAAGCTAGCGTCTGCAGACTATAATATTAGGGAAATTGTCCTAATATGGCTACTTTTTTAAATTTTTCAACAAAATCAGAAATTATAAGTTCAACACTATCCTTAAAAGCAAACAAAAAACCCTGAGTAAATGGAGCATGCACTATTGCAGCTGCATTTGGGCTTTGCTTGCATGCAAGCCCATTCAAAATTTGGAACCTTGATTGTGGTAGTCTTAAATGACTTTGTACAATTATATGTCTAAACTTATTGGCTATCCTCACAGTAGTGAGTGACTATTTTCTTCTGTAACCCCTACTTAGTTTGCCAGCTCCTGGCGCTCCAGACTGAGCTTCTATGGGAATGTCTACACTGCAGCTGGGAGCAAGCCTCCTAGCCCAGGTCCATAGACTTGTCCCAGTGGGGCCTGAGCTAGGACACTAAAATAGCTGTGTAGACATTGCTTTGATGCTGTAGCTCTGCCTGGAGCTCAGGCTCTCACCCCCACCCCCCGCCCACTCAGGTTTGAGAACATGAGCTGAAATGTCTACACACTGATTTATAGTGTGCTACCACAAACCCCACTGGCAAAAGTCTGTGGACCCTGGTGGAGAGGCTCATTCCCACATACAGTATACACATCCTTTATGGGGCCTACCAGAAGGTCTGCAATAATAATGGCTGCTCAAGCCCTCTGATCTCAATCGCCAGCATGTTTGGCTTCAAGGGTGGGGACAGAAGGAACTATAAACCCTGTGCTTAGGCCATTAGAGAGGCTTCTGTAAGATGTGAGCTGGACAAGCAGTCCACTGGACCAATGACATGCTAGGGCTGTACAGCTTGACTCAGTGTGTTACAGTTTTGAGCTGAAGTGGGGAGCAAATCTCAGGAAGGCTGTGATCAATCTCCACTCCCCACAAAGTGAGTTCTTGCACTGCTCTGAGACGAGCTGCATGGGCCAGGTCACTCCAGCACTACTATGACCATCATCCAGCAGAAATAGATCCGACCCAGCACTGGCTACTAGCAGCCAGCCAAGACTGGAGGATTCTAGACCAGGGAAAGGCTTAGCCTGATTATAGTAAGGAAATGCCCAACCCCACCAAAGTGTGAAAATAAAGAAAGGGGACTTTTATATAAGCTGACTAATGCCACAGCACTGCAACATTCTGTCTCAGGATATTACACTTCAGCCTGTCTCAGTCTCGGGAAGAAGTTGCGGGTTGAAGGGCTGATGAGTGTTAAGAAGTGAGGAATATTTATTAATTACTTATTAGTTAAACTTACCACTTTTCTTCCCCAGCTCATATTTTCCTGTTTGCCTTAAAGTCCCCCTTTGTTATGTTGCTATTTCTGGTGTATTATTCCTTTGTTAGGGTTTGTTTTATTTATCTTATTGTCCCATGTACTGGGATTTATGCTACTACCACTAGCTGGCAAGGAATATTGATTCTCTTGAGGGAGAGCACCCCGGTGTATATAATGCACAGTGAGGAGTCACCTTAGGTGGAGGCACCAAAAAAGAACATGGGACCCTGGTCCCTAGGAGACAGGGGAAGTCACTCAAAATATTGGTAATAGCAAGCACCAGGGAGAGAAAAGGGAGGATGTTTAAGGTGTGGGGCTATATTTATTAAAATAATCTTCTATTACACCCATACCACCCCAGGACATCAGAGACCCTTTGTGTTTTGCTAATTTTCCCCAAGATATTTTCTTTGGTTTTGATTATCTAGAATTCCTTACATTCATTCTTCACTGAAAACTATCTACATTACAGTAGGCTATATCTGCAAATAATGTGTACAACTGTAACTAAATAAATCTATTTACATTAAAAATCATTCCCTATTACTGGATTATTTCACACATACAATTCAGATACTCTAACTTGTGGTAGTGGAATCATAAATCAGCTGGTGATAGCTTTAACACACTGCATTCTAGCCTCTCCCCCTCCTATCCCAGATATGTGTCCTGTGCTAGAGGCTGTGGGGGAGTGGTAGTTTGGGCTATCTTTGCCAGCTCAGTGCCCACTGAGCCCTGCCAAAGCTGGGGAAGTTCCCAGCAGCAGCAGAGGATGGACTTGAATGTGGCTTCCACTCCCAATGTGCTGCCTGAGCAGCATAAAGGACAGGGAATAAGACAGAGGATTTGCTAAAAATTATTGGTTAAGGCTCTTGATCCTTTTGAAATGGTAGCTGAAATCCTTTCCCCACTGAAGTCAATAGGAAGTCTATGGTCTCTGTATATTGTTCCTCATGCTGAAAGAGGTTAATCTAGACTTTGATTTCACATAGATACAATGCCTGAATTTGGCCCATTAGGTTCATTTGCTACTAACTTGAAATAGACACTTTTTCTTCTTTAAGACTTATTTTTACTCTTAGTTTCATATGGTACCTGATCACAAAAATTACATGTGCAGTTCTACCAACTCTGCCACCTCAGGCTTTTCCTTTCTTTTTCAGTTATTGTAACAAAACTGGGATTTTTTTTCCTTTTCCACTGTTAACATCCTCACTCTTTTTGTTGGAAAATTGAAATGATTTTGCAGACACTTTCTCCCTGAAGGGTTGCACCCAATGGGTAGTAGAATACTTACACTGTGAAAAATGTTTCCCCATTGGCATACTGGATAAGAGTAATAATTAAGGTTGTGAGACTATATCCATCAAGTACATTTCACCATAAGTATCCATGCTTGAACATAAAATGATTCTTTCATAGACATTAAACATATATCTCAGCAAGGCCAAAACCACAAACATCTGCTTTTATTTATACAAACATCTGTATAAAATAAGGTATATGAGGTGCAGGACTGCCGCTGCACATGTTCATGTTTGTTGGCTATACCTGTCCATATATCATTAGATAATTATTCAAACTGTGCTTTTATAATAACTTTAAAATTATGATATGGATTTGTGGCATGTTTCCAGGTCATTCTTGAGACAGAATGATTTTGAGGAGGAAGTGGAAGTAAAAAGTTTTATAGTTTAGAGGATTCAATAGACTGGGAATAGCAGAGAGGTTCTTTGCTAGAGCCTTTAACAGTGACAAAAATTAAGCATCAATAATGTAGAAAATAATATGAAAACCCAGAAGAGCTGGGCAAGCAGCTTAACCATTTCACTGAATATTTAGGCACATAAACACTTATTTTTTGCTTCAACTGAGTTTGCTTCCCATGTGCAAATATTCTCATGAATGAGTTGTTTACTGTTAGGAAAGTTGTTAGAAACAGTGAATTTGGAGTGAATATTAGAGAAGATTAATGAAAAGTTAATTTTCAACTTGTACACATGTATTCAAATTGGAACGTATATCCTAATTCTTAGTCTGTTCATAGTATCTGAGCATCTTCCAGCATAGCAGGAATCTGAAACCTTTGGCACGCAGCTCGCCAGGGTAAGCCCCCTGGTGGGCTGGGCTGGTTTGTTTACCTGCCGTGTCTGCAAGTTCGGCCGATTATGGCTCCCACTGGCCGCGGTTCACCAGTCCAGGCCAATGGGGGCTGTGGGAAGCAGTGCAGGCCAAGGGATGTGCTGGCTGCCGATTTTTAAAAAAAATATGTGTAATATAATGCTATATGCTTATATTAGAGAAAGCAAGATAAAAGAAATGCATCTTGCACTTAAGAGTGCAAGGTGGTGAGGTTTGTAATGGTCTTTCATTGCTGTGAGGCTTCATTCTCCTGTCTTGGGCTAACCTCTAAGAAATCTTTCTCTGTTGCATGGACAAGCTTTTCCCTGCTCCTAGGAAGTTCCATTAGGCCAGAGGAGCAAAGATGCATGCTCACCCACTTAGTGAACAGAAGTAATACCATGTGATGTAAATGTCCAATCAGAAGTAACTAACACAAGTTCAATCTCCAATTTTAAATATTAAATCCAATTAACTGTTTGCAAATAATGTCAATCATGGGCATTCTTAAATGAATAATTCTGAATAGTAACAAATTCAAGAAAATTCATAGCATACTGGTGAACAAATTGAATGGAAAAGAGGTTCAGCCCCAATCCTACAAAGACATTCCCAGTTGCTTAATGTTTTTCAGACAAGCAGTACCATAAAATTGGAAAGACTACTGTATGAGTAAAGTTAAGATTGTGGATATTTTTCTGGGATACTGGGGCCTAAATTCGTTGCATTATGACTTAGTTACTTAAAGGGAGGCAATAGAGATGATGCGGGGGGGACAATTGTAGAGAGACATTTCAAATATATTGATTAATAGAGCGCAAATACTTGTAAGGCACATAAATCTAAGGGGAAATGGGTGTGAAATGGAAAACTGTTGCTGATGAAGCAGAAGGTCTGGAAAATAAACTTTGGATTTATTATAGTAAAACCTTAGGGCTGTCAGCGTCACAGACACATGATGTGCAGAATGTAAACAGATGTTTTTACTATGGGAATGGGATATAAATCAAGGTAGGAGGTATACCGCATATACAGAGTAGAATTAATTACTTTTAAAGGGAAAAAATTGCCTTGTGAATAAGGAAAGTTTAAATCAAAAAGTATGATTACACACTCATTCTGCACTGGAATCTGCCAGCTAATACACTCTGCACACTGCTCAGATGGCACAGTTTCTTCACCAATATGTCCCAGCACTGCTCAAGTCTGTTCATTTGATTTTCTCAGCTCCTCCTTGGCCTATTTTGCCCATCTATTACATCTGACCTGATATCTAGCTTGTGAACTCTCTGGAAAGGGAAGACTCTGATCCTTGGTTGGGTTTCTTGGATTTTACCATAATAAAAATAATAAATATTTCCACTCCTCAGTATGTTTTATATGGACAGGTGGTTATTTGAGCATATTCACGTTAATTCTGAGATAATCTATCTAAAGTTGCTTAGTCTGCTTTTTAGTCATAAAAATGTAAAAAAATTGTGGAGACCTCTCTGAGTATGAGTTAATCAGCAAAAACTATTATGGGCCATCAGTTAGTATTCTGAAACTCTACTCTTCACTGCTTAATCCTAGGAAAAGTACAGAATTTCTCATAGCTCACACCATATTTCAGGAAGTTCAACCACCTGATATGTGACAATTTGTACAGTGCACTTTGACTGACCTCTGGTGCTGGTTTCCTGGTAATTAAGCATATTAAGACCAGTGATTTATATACTTGGTACTTTAAAAGGGCCAATTTCACAAAACTGAAAACAAGTATGAGCCAAATCACCTGGCAAGAAGAATTCAATTTAAAAAATATGAATGATAATTGGGATTAAGAACACTTTACTAGCTGCCCAAAAAGCCACAATTGAAGGAGACTAGGTTTAGAGGGGAAATGAAAACAGCTATAAAAACTCTTTTAAAAGGAAGAAAGGGGAAGCTGATATTAATGAAAATAAATCAGAAGCTAGGAAATGTAGAAAATTGATAAGGGAATCAAAGGTACATAAGGCGAACTCTATGGCCAGCAGAGTTAAGGACAAAAAGGATCAGGGTTTTTTGTTTGTTTAATGTATTAGTAACAAAAAGAATCCTAATATTGATATTGGTCAATTACTAGATAGAAATAGTAGAATTATCAATAATGTAGAAAAGGCAGAAGTGTTCAATAAACATTTTTGTTCTGCATTTGGGCAAAAAACAGATGATGCAGTCATATATAACACTCTTTTAAAACCACTAGTTCCTCAAGAGGATGTTAAACAGCAGCTACTAAAGTTAGACACTTTTCAAGCAGCAGGTCTATATAATTTGCATCCAACAATTTTTAAAAACCTGGATAATTATAGGCCTGTTTGACACTTATACTACGCAAGCTAATAATAATCAACATGTGTTTATAGAAAATAGGTCCTATCTAATTTAAAAAATGTTGATACTGCAAGTTTGTTGATAAAGGTGGTAGTGTTGACATAATAAACTTAAACTTCTGCAAGGCATTTGCCTTGGTATCACATGATATTTTTATTAAAAGAACTAGAACTACATAAAATTAATATGTAACATTAAATTGATTAAAAGCTGGATAACTGATAGGTCTCAGTGTCACTGTAAATGGGGAATCATCAATGAAGGGATGTATTTCTAGTAGGGTACTGCAGGGATTGATTCTTGGGCCTATGGTATTTAACATTTTTGTTAATGACCTAGAAGAAAAGAAAATAATCACTGAAACAGTTTGCAGATGGTACAAAAATTGAGAGAGTGATAAATAATGAAGAGGATAGATCACTTAGGCTGTGTCTACACTTAAAACACTACAGCATAGACTCTCACTACATCAAGAGAAGGGGATCTCCCGATGCTGTAGTTAGTCCACCTCCCTGAGAGGCAGTAGCTAGGCCAAAGGAAGAATTCTTCTATTCTTCTACCTAGCTCTGGGTGTTAGGTCAGCATAGCTATATCTTTCGAGTGTTTTTTTTCACACATTTAAGAGATGTACCTATGCTGATGTAAATTTTCAGTGTAGAGCAGCCTTCAGTAATCTGCACGCAAGCAAGCCATATGTGTTTTAATATGGCTAAATGCATATATCTAGGAACAAATATTGTAGGTCAAACTTACACAGTGGGGATAGGGGGGACTGAGAGAGTGATTCTGAAAAATATGTTGGGGTTGTGGTGGATAATCAGTGTGTTGCTGGTCAAAAGGGTTTATGTAATCCTTGGATACATAAACAGGAAAATCTCTAATAAGAGTAAAGAAGTTAATTTACCTTTGGTTTTGGCACTGGTGCAACTACTGCTGAAATATTGTGTCCAGTTCTTCTGTGGACAATTCAAGGAGAATGATGTTGATACATTGGAGAGGGTTCAAAAAAGAGCCACAAAAATGATTAAAGGATTCCAAAACATGCTTTTTAGTGATAAGATCAAGGAGATTGATCTACTTTGCTTACCAAAGAGAAGGCTAAGAAATGAGTTGAGTTACAGTCTATAAGTATGCACATGGGAACAAATATTTAATAATCGGCTCGTCAATCTGGAAGACAAAGGTATAACATGTTCCAATGGCTGGAAGCTGAACTTGACAAATCCAGACTGAAAATAAGGCATATATTTTTTAATAGTGAGGATAATTAAGCATTGGAACAACTTACTAAGTGTTGTGATGCATTCTCCATTGCTCATGATTTTAAAATCAATATTGGATATTTTTCTAAAAGATCTGCTCTAGGAATTATTTTGGGAAAGTTCTATGGCCTGTGTAATACAGGACGTCAGACTAAATGACGACAAGTGGTTTATTCTGGTTTTGGAATCTAGGTATCTATTTATTTTCCAATATGACTTTCAGGAACATGTCTGTGTAGGGTTAGTGGAAAACGGGATAATGCTGGTATTTCTGGATGGCAAAAGGATGAAGGGAGATTATTTTTGCCTGTATGTATTCAACAGAGAACATAGGAGCAAAAGAAGATTTGGGATAAAACTATTAATGTATCAGTCTTTTTACAATAAAACCTCCGAGTATGAGTAAGTACAAGTTTCTTTCAGAAAATGTTTGGACTCAGAACATTTTGCTTGGAAACTCAAAGCTTTTTTTGTTTCTCTCTGGGGGAAAAAAATCAAGACCCTTAAGTACAGTACACAGACTCATAAACAATGCATAGATCTTAAGAAAACTTGCCCTTTTTGAGATCCTACGAGATGTGGCCAGGATCGACTCATCTCTACTGGCACCATGGCAGAAGATGAATGCCTTGAACACCTTCCTGATCACCCATATCTCATTTATGCTGAGGGGATCTGCCATGGCAAAGGTACCTCTGAACAAGGCAGAGAGCACCATCCAGCAGCTGGTGAAGAAGTGGATGTTTCTTCCCCAGAGGGCCAGCAATGAACTGGTATACATATCTCACAGGAAGGGTGGTGCCAACATCCCTCGAATGGGTGATCTGTGTGACATTGCTGTGATCGCTCACACCTTCCGCCTTCTGGTGTGCCTGGATGCCACGGTGAGGAACATAGCAGAGAGTGCTCTGCAGGATGCCCCAAGAAGCGAATCGCCAGAACTCCCTCCAACCAAGATGTCGCCACCTACCTCAGCGGCTCACTGGAAGGTGAACTTGGAAGAGACAGGGGAGACTTTGCTTTGCTCTGGACTCATGCCCGCAATGCTACGCGATGACTGGAGAAGCATATTGGTTGCCACTGGACATGGTGCAAGGAGTTGGGAGTCCTGGAGCCAAATGTGAAGAATACAGATCACACTACCATCACCCCAAGAGCTAGAACCATGCTGGAGAGGACCCTGAAGGATGCCATCCGCTGCCAATATGTGGAAAACCTGAAACGGAACCTGGACTAGGGAAAGGCATTCGAGGTGATGTGCAGGGACGCCAGAAATCACTTCCTCCCTGGGGGAAGCTTTACACAATTTGCCAACAGGAGGTTCATCCACAAGGCTCAGCTCAACTGCGTCCCACTGAATGGAGCCGTCCACCATGGGAATCGGGACAAGAGATGCAGGAAGTGTGGCTATGCCAACAAGACACTACCCCATGTCCTGTGTAGCTGCAAGCTCCATTCGAGAGCTTGGCAGCTGCGATACAATCCCATCCAAGATTACCTGGCCAGAGCCATCCTACCACCCATGGGGAACATTACCGTAAACTCCATCATCCCTGGAACTGACCACAAACTGCGACCGGATATCGTCATCACCAACGAAGCCCGGAAGAAGATCATCATGATGGACGTCACAGTGATGTTTGAGAACAGGACCCCAACCTTCCAGGATGCCCGAGCTCAAAAGGTAGAGAAATATGCCCCTCTGGCCAAATCTTTGAGAGCTAAGGGTTACCAGGTCCAGACACGCACACTGATTGTCAGAGCCTTCGGTGCATGGGACCCCAGTAATGAGCAAGTGCTGAGACAATGCGGAATTGGTCAACGCTACGCTCGTCTGATGTGGCAACTCATTGTGTCGGACACAATCAGGTGGTTGAGGGACATCTACATAGAACACATCACAGGATATCGTCAATACCAGGAGGGATGAGCTGGAGTGCCGATGAGAAGTGCAGTCAGGAAAGTAACAAATACTTTCCTCATGGATTGTAATTTCTAAATAGACAACCAACCTAACTCAATTACTAAGGGACAATCTCCACTCATTGATATATTTTGCTTTCCACAAACAAATCCCTGTACAACTTTTCATGAGTGATGTACCCGAGTATTCAGATTCTAATATCTAAACTGTATTGTTAAAACTGTTCACCAAAATTTAGGTTATTGCTGATTATGTATTCTATGTATCATATGACTTTTAAAAATTAATTTTATATTTGTGGATAATCTAAGCACTACACCCAGAAGTAAAGACACTCTTTCTGTATTATATATATTTTTGTCTCTATTATGTATTATATTTTTTTAATGTTAGCTTTAATAAAATTTTAAAATATTGACCAAAACCAATTAATAAGTTTAATGAAACTCAAGTGAATGGAAATAAGCAAGTTTTCCTATAGCTCTGGGTAAAACTAGTTTAACAAAACTATATTACATATAGAAAAAAGCATGTGAATTTTTATTAAATATTTTATTAAATATCATTGTTTCCAGTCATATAATTTTTTATTCTTGGCCTTTCAAACATTGATTCCTTACTTGCCATATCACCTCCCACCTAATGAATATGGGGACCAAATCTTGTTCAGAACTGGGAAGAAAGCCTTCTTTCTAGTATTCAGCCAACATTGTGTTACATTTAAATCATTATAATGGCATCTAGTAACATCTCCAATTGACTGTAAGTTCCTATTTGTAACTTTAAGGACTTTCACAACATGACTTTATGGGACCAACAATGATTATACTGTTAACCTCACTCCTTACAATCCTCTGAGTATAGGCTGGGCATAGTTCCATCATTTAATCAAGATTCAAATTAGAGTAGGGCACTTTTTGCTTGCTCCCTATTTACGGAACTCATTGTTACTGAAAATTAGCAATTCATAGTCTTCTACTCTTCTTAAATTCAAATTAGCTTATCTTTCTTAAGCTAGCATTTGGTTAATGTTTTATTTTATGTTTTGTTTCCCTACAAAGTGCTATGAGACATTGCTTATAAACAGCACTATATAAGATTTTATTGTATTGTAAGAGATGTAATTGAATTTCAGCAACTGGATAGGATTTCATAGAATGGATATAAATACTTGGCACGTGTGTGTGTGTTTACATGTATAAAAACAGGAAACAGTGGAAAGAAAAGGCTCAGTGGGTGATTTCCCTGCTTCTTATGGTTTTTCCATTTTTATTTGCTTGCTTGCTTTTGTGTTGAATGCTGAATTTGATATTAAGTTGGACAAAATGTTTCAGAATCATTAACATTTAATCATGGTGCTCAGTACCCTAACAGGAGGAATAAGAGATTAATGGATAAAGTAATGCATGTTACACACTTTTACCTACAAGTGCACCATGAATAAAGTTGAGGTGGGGAACCTAAATGAAAATTCATGAGTTCTTTTCCATAAGAGCTACAGGACATCAACAGAATACTAAAGAGGCTTTTGCTGGAAAGACCATGTCATCCCGATCCCTTCTCAAGTTGCCTGCATGCATGTCTTTAATCAAGGGTTACATTTTTACTTGTATTTTACAGTTAGGAAGTGCTCCTGCAGTGAAATATTTTCTGATTTTCCACCTGCAGTGTATGTAATGCAATATTTTACATCATATTTTTAGAAGTATCTAGTTAGTAGTAGTGGTGTATAGACCCTTCTTACCAATAATCAAAATATTTTGTTTAAATAGAAAACAGAGGCTGATTTTCAGCAGAAAGAAGATATTGTACAGCCACCTATATCACTAATAAATAGCTTTAGGTCTTTATTCTGAGTTTACAACTTTATTTCAGTAAGATGTGCACATAACTACACTGCCTTAGGAGCACACTCACTCTGAATCACAGATCCTTCTTTAGTTTCCCATTGTTCTAAGGAATGTAATCCACTACTTGCTTAACCAGATGTCGCCATCATCCCTACCCGCCACGTGGTCTCATCTCTACTGGACAGGGAGTGTCACTGTGGGTTGGGGCCAAAGCTCCATCTTTTCCCTTCCTCTGTGTGTATGTAACCCTTTTGTATGTAACTCTCAAATAATCATTTATACTAGAAGTATAGATCCAGTCTGCACAACAAATATCATAAGTGAGAAAAATTGAGCATCTGTTTTCATTCCTAAACATTAAGATGTATAGTCCATCTTCCACATGCCTGTGTCATTCCCAATAACATTGTTCAAAGCTGTGTACCCTCAAGAGGAGAATTTTCTTCTGCCATACGTTTTCATCAAACAACCCCAGTTGGATAACTTTGCTCCCAGAGTTATTACAGGGTTTGAAAACATAGCTAAAGAGAAATTATGTGAAGTTATAATGTAGAATTCTATTTTCTACTATGAGGGAACCTGTTAGTTACACAAAAAGAAATCAACCATTGTGTCATTTAGAAGTTTTTACAATTAAAAGTTTTATTCCTACAGGAACTGGAAGACAATTAAATGAAATGCTAACAACAAATTAAATGCTTTATAGGTCAGTCAACCCATTAGGTCTCTTTAGGGAAGCTGTTCTCATATAAAGCATGCCATAACCTATTTGCATAATGATTCTATCTTAACTGTGCCTTCTGCTCTTTTATGGTGTGTTGTTTATTCTAGTGCATGGCTGATATAGTAGAACTGCAAAGAATGCAGAAGCTGCTGTTTATGTCAGAAAAAATGTTAAGAGTTCAGATACATGATATAGGGCAGTACCAAACCTGTGAACATGATTTAACATACATAAACACAAAATTGTTGTGCTTGTGAGATCATAATTGTTTTGCCTACTATACATTGTTAACATCCATGTTCCTTTCAGATATCACAAACTAAGGCGTCTCAGGTTATATTCATATTTGGTCAGGCAACCTATAAGGAAAACCTGGAGCTGCTGGAAGTAGTGCTAGGGATCTAGTATGAGGTGTTCTCTTCTCCGTCTATACTGGGCCAATATTTCAGCATGGTGCTAGGCAGAATTTCCAGGGACATATCCTCTAATAAGGGATTTGAAAGTTAAAGCCCTGAGTACTTTTCATCAGTGGTGTTCTAGCTATGTTCAAATGTGGGTAATTATATTCTGCCAAGCTAAGTTCCCCCACAGTTTCAGTTGTAATCTTCACTTCCTGTTGTACAGTATTAAGCCTGTTGATAAATCATATAGTCAATGCTTGACCACACTTTGGTTCATTATGAAATATATTCAAGAGACCAAAAATCAATGACAGTCCAGTTTATTACAAAAAGATGATAACATAGAATAGGAAGAAAGGTTCAGTACAATACCAGTTTCTAGGAAGCCATCTCATGCAGTGTTGTTAAATTCACATTACACAGAAGGCGTGCTCCCAAAGTTACACATTTCAGCTAGCAGTATTTATAGAATTTTTCAAGTCACAAAATTCTTTATACATGACTAAAATCCATCCCATCAATTTGTCCCAGTTTCTTAACTTGTTCTGTACCTTTCCTTATCTTTGTTTTGGTACTGATCTGTGAAAATACTTCCCCAGTTTGTGCTGGGGCAGAATATGAATGTCTATTGCTTTTGACAAGTTTCAGATTTTCTAATGCCAAAGCTGACTTCAGCTTTGTGAAGTATTATGGGATACTTAGCGTAAATTTAAAGGGATTATAAATAAAAAGACACAGCCTGAATTGGACTATATAACTGCTAGAACTAATGTGTGTGTGAATGGATGGATGGATGGATAGATAGATAGATAATTGTGACAGTGCTGGGCAACAACAGCTGAGCCAGCACTCTGGTCACTAACTCCACTAAAACATTGCAGAATGAACAGGGTTAAGAAGAGCTGTGCCTAATTGGTGGGTGGAGGAGAGCTGGAAGGATAATTAAGCCATTAGGCAGAGGATACATAAAAGCCCAGAAAGGAAGTAGGAGGGGGGGGGGAAGCAGGCAGAAGAGGAGAGAGATTGCTCTTCCCTGCTTGCTGCAGTAGCTGAGGGCTCCCTGAGACAGTAGGAGTACATTGTACAAGCACAGTGGGAACTGACACTGTAATTAAACTGTACTGAGTGTTTTACCAGCATAAAGTCTCTGAGTGGTTTGTGGACTTGAGTAAAAGCAGGAGCGAGTGGGCCCAGTAACAACAATGTAATTTTTATTGCTGTTGTGTGCTTAATGCATATTAATATATCAATTATTGGGATCAATAATACAATAATATCAGTAATACATATTGGCCAGCATATACTGATCAAAAACCCAATGTGCAGTTAAATGCAGCTACATTTCAGCTAAAAGATGGTTGCACCTGTTTTGTTGAGTAAAGTGTATATATCACATATGTGGGGCTGGTAGTACCACCTATTTTTAAGGTTGCCTGATTGTTCCCATTGTAAGACCCTGCTTTCAGTTACTTATAATTTTGCCAAACTTTAATCATTTGTGCTGATGTTTCTGCTATAGGCTGAATATTTTTGGAAAATTTCAGCCAAAGTGGTTCTATCACTTACCATGACACTGTCTGAAGACAGAATAATAATATTCCATACCACCTTCTTTTCAAGGATCTTAAAGCATTTTAGAAATGGGAACTAGTTATTCCTCTCCCATTTTGCAAATGGGAAAACTGAGAGACAGATCATTTTGAATTTGCTGAAGATTGTGTACCAAGCCAGCAGTTGAATAAGGAACAGAACCAAGGTCTCCTGACCTTGGGCTCCATGCTGCAGCCAGCTCAAGATCAAACTGCTTTTTCCTGATAAGACAAAAAAAAGTAACGCTTTGTTCTGTTACAAGAGATGATAAATCTTTACATAATTGTTTACTATTGGTCACTTAACAGCCCTTTGTTCCTTTGGAAATATCATCCCTAATGGCTTTTTGGAAGAGAGGAATTGGACTGGGTCGGGGATGGTATTGGACATAAAAGTGGTTTACACAACACTGTTAAAAGCTGCTGTAACTTCTACAAATGAAAACAAATGTAACTCCTCTGTGCGCTCATTGTCTAATCTGGCATTTTAAGGGATTGCTCATGCATTTTGATGCTTCTCTAGAGCATATATCAGAGGGGTAGCCGTGTTAGTCTGGTTCTGTAGAAGCAGCAAAGAATCCTGTGGCACCTTATAGACTAACAGATGTTTTGCAGCATGAGCTTTCGTGGGTGAATACCCACTTCTTCGGATGCAAGCAGAGCATATAGGAATTCCAGAACCTTCAGAATTACTTACCATTTGTATTATAGTGGCCTCTAATGACTCTCAAGGAGAGCAAAGCTGCACTGTGCTAGGGGCTGTACAGAACTGTAGTAAGAGTACTTTATCTTGAAGAGCTAACAGTGTGAATAGACACAGACAGAAGGGAATTAAGGAATACTATTATTCACAGTTTACAGGTGGAGAGCTGAGGCATAGAAAGAATAAGTGACTTAATGAGGTCAGTTAGGAAGTATGTGGTAAAGCTGGGACTTGAACCCAAATCTCCCAAGTACCAATTGCCTGGATTACAGTACTAACCTTCTTCACAGTCATTAGTCTGCTGCATCACATGTTCTTCCTCTGCCTAGATAAACCTGTGTAATGTGAAAAACTAGTTACAGGTTTCATGGAGAGAAGTGGGACTGTTTGTTCTTATGTGGTCCAGGCTAAACCATAATGAAAGTTTTGAGAAGGATTCCCCCTGGACTGAGCTGTACAGTGGTTGGAAAAGCCCCATAGCTTGTCAAGGCCATAAGTGGTCCTATGCTGCTCCCTGCCTGGAAGCTCTAGCATAGGCAATGTGGTGAGGGCAAGAAGATTTTTGAGGGTGGAGTTTGTGCAAGTGGTGAGCTCTGTGGAGATTTTGTGCTGCTGGAAAGCAGTGTGTGGGCAGCTGTCACGAGGCTGCCCTAATTCAGAGCAGCCGTTGGCCCATGCTGCAACTCAGCATTTGGAGGGCACACAGGTGGCTTGAAGCCTCCAATAGACACAGCACAGAATCACAGCATACATTTGCTTTGGTTCATGATCTAATACTTCACAAACTAGCTCACCCATTCAATTTCTGATGGATCTTCAGAACATAGTGTTTCAAGGAACAAGGAGCAGTTTCAAGCCAATGATAAGTTCATACACATTAATACCCTGGGAGAGACTTAGATCACTAACTCCCAACGCCAGCAGGAGGCATGTGCATCAATAAGATTTGTGTATGCTAAAATGTCTACCTTAAGGATTCAATTGAGGTGAGGAAGAGTAACTATCTTCAACATGGTGTCAAGTATCAGAGGGGTAGCCGTGCCTCTAGCTTGCTTCTTGCTTGCTTATATATACACCTGCCCTTGGAAATTTCCACTGCTTGCATCCGAAGAAGTGGGTATTCACCCACGAAAGCTCATGCTGCAAAACGTCTGTTAGTCTATAAGGTGCCACAGGATTCTTTGCTGTATCTTCAACATGTATTACTGGATGTGACGTATATCTGAATAAGTAGTCTTTATTCACAACAATAGCAAGGTCATAGCAAATAGAACAGGGCAGGTGTCATGTAAGTATATACATGTATAAATGCTTCTGCTTCCAGTAAAGGTCATCAGCAAGAAGCATTGATTTTTAATTACTTTAGGTTTTTATTTCCACTTTAAATAAAAAGCTGTTTATATATATATATATATATATATATATATATATATATATATATATATAGTAGCTGGTACCTTCCTATGTCTATATTATCTAAAAAAATATCTTGGATACCAAAGAACATGATTGTCATAGTGAGAAAACATTGGCATTGTTCATCTTAGTGATCCAATGTTTTTAGTTTTACAGTTTCAACTGTAAAATGTATTAATAGGCAAAACACTGGGAACATGATAGTTGACATTCTTACAAGAGTATTAATGGCATTGATCTAGGACTTCTGGATAACTCATTGTAAACAGCATATGTTAGTTTATAGTAGCTTGCAAATTTCCTGAACAGTGGGAAGAAGGAAACGCAGCAACAACGAAATTAAGAGTCCGATTTTCAAAAGTGTTCAGCACCCATAATAGGGTGACTAACTTTTTGAACAGATCTTTGCTTCCATTTAGGCATCTAGATGGAGCAGCCAGTGGCTCAGTCCTCATCAGCTCCTGTAATAAGAAAAGCCAAAGAGGAGTTTGAAGAACGGCTAGCCAAAAAGAGGAGAGTAAGGGGGGATTTGATACAGGTATATAAAATCACGAGTGATGTGGAGAAAGTAGATAAATAAAAGTTATTTACTTATTCCCATAATACAAGGACTAGGGGTCACCAAATGAAATTAATAGGCAGCAGGTTTAAAACAAATAAAAGGAAGTTCTTCTTTACACAGTGCACAGTCAACTTGTGGAACTCCTTACCTGAGGAGGTTGTGAAGGCTAGGACTATAACAGTGTTTAAAAGAGAACTGGATAAATTCATGGAGGTTAAGTCCATTAATGGCAATTAGCCAGGATGGGTAAGGAATGGTATCCCTAGACTCTGTTTGTCAGAGGATGGAGATGGATGGTAGGAGAGAGATCACTCGATCATTACCTGTTAGATTCACTCACTCTGGGGCACCTGGCATTGGTCACTGTTGGTAGACAGGATACTGGGCTAGATGGACCTTTGGTCTGACCCAGTACGGCCATTCTTATGTTCTTATTGTTTTAAAAATGTATTTTCTTTTCAGATGAGGATGTTAACCAACGTTTAAACAGCGTCCCTTTCGTTTTTACAGATAAGGACAGTCTCAGATAAAATACTTGTCTTAAATATTGGTACATATGTAAATTTAGAGGTATTAATTTTACACAATATTAAAATGTATCAGTTAGTACTAAATAATTGAAAGCGAGAAAATTTGTATCCCCTCTACAACTTGTATCTGACAAAACACCTGAGTAGTGCAGGGAGGGAAGCAGAATGGGAGAAAGGAAGCCAAAGTAAAGATGGCAGCATATCCAGGGAAACAGTCCCATTAGTATCTTTAAAGTGACTGTCTGCTTGATTAAAAAGAAAAGAATAAACACAGAATAATATAATAGCATATTAGGATTATGATGTTGCATTCTTTGTCTTAAATACAGACTTGGTAAAGGATAATGAAAGTCTTTATCTGCATGAGTTCAGAATTTTTGTATAAACTGAAATGTGCTGTCATTTGGGTTGTTTTTACAGGCTTGTCAAATTTGCCTGCACCATTGAAAGAGTCATTCCAGAGCACATGGAGATGGAACAAGTTGCAAGGAAGGTGCTGACAACTAAACTAGTAATGCTTGTGAGTGGTAAGTTCTGAAATAACAATTAATCACTACTGTTTCTTATAATGTTCTTGGTAAAATGTACAATAATTTTCAAGCTGTATTGATAATTTGTTTTATATAGCACATTTGTATAAAAATAAAAAAACTCAATGGGAGAAATTATTCTTTAATTCTCTTATAATAAATGGTGCTAAAGTGAGGAAAATTCGGATGTAAATTTAGTGTTGGTTCTTGATAATAATGTATGCAATCATGTAGATGGAGGCTAGAATCATCCTGATTTTCAAAAAGGCTTTGTTATGAAGATCAGATAGAGGTTTTTATGTGTTATGATTTTAAGGTTGGTTTTGTACTTTTTACAAAAAGCATTAATAGTTTGGCCTCGAGTCTGTTTCCAGTGATTTGGTTTTGCCAGTAGTAGCTGCCAAAGAGATTTTTTTTTAAGCATTAATTAAATTTGTACTTTATTTTCTCCATTATTTTTTTTTAAATAGAAGATCAAGAGTAACATTTTCACAAGTGCCTAACTCTCATTTTCAAAAGTGACTGGGGAGCCTAAGTGTCATTGATTTTCAGTGACATGTAAGCTCCTATGAGCCCAAGTCCCCTTGACTTTCAAATTTTACCACAGCACCTTTCAACTCCAACTCCCTCATTCCGTCTTTGATTGTAATAGAATCTGATAAAGGGAAAAACACATGACAGAAGTTTTCTTAAATGGCTTTAGGAAAAAGAAAAGAGTCAATGTAAGTGGAAGCTTTCAAGTTTCAGGTTTTCTTGTTACTCCATCTTTTTAAAGTTCCTGACATGAATTTTTTAACATGCAATGTTTGGGTTTGTCCTAAACTCCAGCGGTGGTATATTTCATAACTGAGTGCTGACAGTGGTAAAACAGAAGGAAGCAAAGGGAGAAAAATGAGTTGCTTTAATGTGTAGGTTGAGTTCAAATAAAATTTGAACTGCCCAGTAGATGAATAGCAAAATGTTAACTAAGTGGGCAAAGTGTCTGAGCAAAATTCTTCCAGCCAAAGCGCCTAAGGCTTAGAGAATGTTTCAGATGAAAGCTATATGACCAAGTGGATAGACTAATATGCAGACTTTTGTTTTCCTTTACTATCCTCATTAACAATAGGCAAGCAGATGTATTGTTCTGAGATAAATTCCTATAATTGAACAACAATTTGTGGTCTTGTCTTCACTGATGTTTTTAGCTTAAGTTATAACTCAAGTTTTGCACCCTAACTTGACTTGCATCCACATACAAAAATCTTTATCTCAAGTTAAGTGGGAGTTTTAAGCTTGAGGTGGCTTGACATTTAGGGGGCATGGGTTGATGATCGAGTGCTGTTGAAGCTTAAGGTAGTAATGTACTGGAGACTCAGCTGCAGTCCACTCTAGGGCCTGGAGTCCCCAGTGACTTCCCAAAATTCCTGCCAAGGTGTATTGGTTAGGTCTTTCCCTTCTACCTCCAGACTGGAAATTATCCCCGTTTATAAATGCACAGCTTTAATGGTCAGACCCTGCCTTGCATGTATCTCTCTGCACCTGGAGCATTTGTTCCAGCTTTGCTATTATACTTGGTGGGTCAGATGGTGACTGGGCAGAAATCTTCCTCCCAGTGTGTGGCTATCTGGCCTGGGACTAATACCAAATTGCTTGTTCGGGTGTGGTGCATTCCCAGAAGGACGTATGGTATTGGGGCCCAAGATTTGAAATCAGCAGGTTTATGATGATATATCTAAAATACTGTCTGAGGAAGGTGGTCAACTGGACAGTTCAATAGTGCTGTCCATCACTGGGGAATGGACTGGAACTCTCAGGCCAGTGAAATCTCAATGAGCTCACTGTCCTATGAGCAGTTTGACCAGGTGCTCTTCAGCACCCTTTGTATGGAGCTCTTCTATGCCCTGAACAGCTCAAGGACACCTGAGCAAGTTCAAGCGTGACAATAAAGGAGGAGCTGGAACTGAGGTCCCCACTGGCAACAGCAGTCTTGAGTGAAGCAGAGCTGATGCTTACCACTGGGGGCCACAGCACTCTGCCCAGACCCAGGACTCTGATTAGGAGACACAGGAATGGGATGCAGATGAAGTGGCAGATGAATGAGCATGATCTCAACCAGTTAAGGACTTGATTCCCCATTGTTATTGTTCTGATGCAGTGAGATAAGGTGCCTGTCATTGCATGTGTAGGACCAATCTGAAATGTGAGATGTAGAGGGTGGGCAAAAGTCCGATGTAGCTTCTCTTCTAGATGTGGCAACCACAATTTACACTCACTCCTGGTATCCATTTCCACCATCCTACCCCTCTGCACTCAGAGGGTAGACTTCAGGTACTGCCGTGTCCACCATTCCCTTGGGCATGAGGTCCTGCAATAAGTTGTTCAGTGAACACCAATTCCACTCAGGTGACAAGAAGTTTCAGAAACATTTTCCTGAAATACCACATGAAAGTTTGTAAGGTGTGGCTTGGAATAATGCAGTTCTAAGAAGCAGGGGAAATGCCCCCATAAAACAAACACCTTCACTCAAGTCAGTAGTGCAAGAGTGTGCACTCAGTGGCTGATGGATGGTTTGAGTTAGCCTTTGCAGCATGGCTGCTCTTACTCAAGCTATGCTAGCTCAAGTGGAGCACCCTGAATGTACTTATGTTAATGCAATGAAGACAAGCCCTGTACCTACAGCTTTGAAAAATCCCAGCACAATCTGTGTAATGTCACCATCCTCACTTTACACTACCAAGATACATTGTGAGCATGCAATTTTTAGGTTTTCATTGCCACAAGTATTGCTGACAGCAAATGCATCATTAACACAAAATAAATAAGTAATGATATTTTCTTCTTTTTAGTGTTCTGACTAGTTGCATTGGCCATAAGTTTTATATTGCTACCAAATCACAAGATGCAGTGACAACAGTTATCACACATCCTTAGCAAAGAGTAGAAACTAAAATGCTTTTAAACAGAAAAAGGAAGGGTTTTCCTGTAAAAATGTGCATTAAATTGCTACTGGAAATACACTTTTAAAGAACACAACACTGTGTCCAAGAAGGTAAATCATCATTATTTCATACTGCAAAATAATCTGAGCGTTTCATATTCTCCATAGTTTTAAGGGCTGGTTTATGGCCCCGTTTTTGTTTATCCAGCATCCAATACGTCTCTCTAACATTTCACTTTTCCAGAAATTCATCTTCATTCTTCAGACAAAAGAACTTTTGTTTAAATCATTTATTACACTTCAGTGTAATTTTATTTTTCATTTGAGTTCTCAGATAGAAAACAGTTGATAGTAAGACAATGGAAAAAACAAATGCATACCAGGAAATCTAGATTAGCATATAAAATACAGACTGGGCATATACTTCATGTACGTTTAATAATGTGCATTATGATTGTTCAAAAGCCAAAGAGCAGAAAAATTTATGAATAAATAAATGTGTAGGCGTTTGCAATGGAATGGATATCAAGATCGAACAAATATTCAGCTTTTTTTTTTAAACATTGCCTTTCTAACAAAGACATCATCTTCAGGTTAGCTATAAACATGACACATTCTAGATAATAGCAGCAAAGAATCCTATGGCACCTTATAGACTAACAGACGTTTTGCAGCATGAGCTTTCGTGGGTGAATGCCCACTTCGTCGGATGCAAGAGTAGAAATTTCCAGGGGCAGGTAAATATAAGCAAGCAAGAAGCAAGCTAGAGATAACGAGGTTAGATCAATCAGGGAGGATGAGGCCCTGTTCTAGCAGTTGAGGTTTGAAAACCAAGGGAGGAGAAACTGGTTCTGTAGTTGGCAAACCATTTACAGTCTTTGTTTAACTGATGGTGTCAAATTTGCAAATGAACTGAAGCTCAGCAGTTTCTCTTAGAAGTCTGATCCTAAAGTTTTTTTGCTGCAGGATGGCCACCTTAAGATTTGCTATTGTGTGGCAAGGGAGGTTGAAGTGTTCTCCTACAGGTTTTTGTATATTGTCATTCCTAATATCTGATTTGTGTCCATTTATACTTTTCCTTAGAGACTGTCCAGTTTGGCCGATGTACATAGCAGAAGGGCATTGCTGGCATATGATGGCATATATTACATTGGTGGATGTGCAGGTGAATGAACCAGTGATGGTGTGGCTGATCTGGTTAGGTCCTGTGATGGTGTTGCTGGTGTAGATATGTGGGCAGAGTTGGCATCGAGGTTTGTTGCATGGATTGGTTCCTGAGCTAGAGTTACTATGGTGCGGTGTGCAGTTACTGGTGAGAACATGCTTCAGGTTGGCAGGTTGTCTGTGGGCGAGGACTGGCCTGCCACCCAAGGCCTGTGAAAGTGTGGGATCATTGTCCAGGATGGGTTGTAGATCCCTGATGATGCGTTGGAGGGGCTTTAGCTGGGGACTGTATGTGATGGCCAGTGGAGTCCTGTTGGTTTCTTTCTTGGGTTTGTCTTGCAGTAGGAGGCTTCTGGGTACACGTCTGGCTCTGTTGATCTGTTTCCTTATTTCCTCGTGCGGGTACTGTAGTTTTGAGAATGCTTGGTGGAGATTTTCTAGGTGTTGGTCTCTGTCTGCGGGGTTAGAGCAGATACGGTTGTACCTCAGTGCTTGGCTGTAGACAATGGATCTTGTGGTGTGTCCGGGATGGAAGCTGGAGACATGAAGGTAGGCATAGCGGTCGGTAGGTTTTCGGTATAGGGTGGTGTTAATGTGACCATCACTTATTAGCACCGTGGTGTCTAGGAAGTGGACCTCCCGGGTAGATTAGTCCAGGCTGAAGTTGATGGAGGGGTGGAAGCTGTTGAAATCGTGGTGGAATTTTTCCAGAGTCTCCTTCCCATGGGTCCAGATGATGAAGATGTCATCAATGTAGCGTAGGTAGAGAAGGGGTGTGAGTGGACGGGAGCTGAGGAAGCATTGTTCCAGGTCGGCCATAAAAATATTGGCATATTGTGGGGCCATGCGGGTGCCCATAGCGGTGCCACTGATCTGGAGATATATATTGTCATTAAATTTGAAATAGTTGTGTGTGAGGATAAAGACACAGAGCTCAGCAACCAGTTGTGCTGTGGCATCATCAGGGATACTGTTCCTGACAGCTTGTATTCCATCAGTGTGTGGGATGTTTGTGTAGAGAGCCTCTACATCCATGGTGGCTAGGATGGTGTTTTCTGGAAGGTCACCAATGCATTGTAGTTTCCTCAGGAAATCAGTAGTGTCACGGAGATAGCTGGGAGTGCTGGTGGCGTAGGGTCTGAGCAGAGAGTCCACATATCCAGGCAGTCCTTCAGTGAGAGTTCCAATGCCCGAGATGATGGGGCGTCCAGGATTTCTGGGTTTGTGGATCTTGGGTAGTAGATAGAATAACCCTGGTCGGGGCTCTAAGGGTATGTTGATTTGTTCTGGTGTTAGTGTAGGGAGTGTCCTGTGTATTCTAGATAATGGTCAAGCATCACTATTTACATAAGGTATTCCCACTTCACTGCAAATTATTTGAAACTAAAAATGATTAGGTATAATTTTTAGTAGCTGAAAATGCAGGACTTTGTGACTGTAGCATATTGACTGTTTTAGACCAATATCTGTTAACATGAAAACTGTATAACAACTCATGTGAACTAGGTATGGTTCATTAAGCTATCAACAGTATCAGCTCAGAACTGTGTGACCATCAATGACTTCCAAGTTAGCTCTAATTGTAGTCGCTGTTGATGATGCCAAATACAGTTCAGGAATGAAATATTTCATGTCATTCTACAGGTATTTCCAAATGCTTGAACTTACTTAGTTTGAGGTAAAAATGGTTCTTGACACCTTGAAGAATCTGAAGTTATGGCTAGTGTTACAAAGAGAATATTCTGCCAGAATTTGATTCACCATTATTGTTAACATTTGGCATTCAAAACAGCACACAAGGATATCAGGCCAAACATATATATTGTAAAAACTCAGTGTTTCCCTCTGTAGATTTTTGTGATGTCTTACCAGGTTTCACACACTTCATTAATTAATACCCCTTCACCAGATGTGTCCCTATTTAAAAGTCTAAAAACAACTCTGCAGTTGTCAGCTTACCATTTGCTAGGGATCCTACAGATGAGTTTATGGCAACCACTGCGCTGCTGCCTTCAAGGTTTATACTCGGTCATTGGTTACACAGTGCAATGTGTGTGTTTACTTTGAGGTGCCTGCATCAGGGATGATGCTTGGGACTATCACTAGTAACAAAACAAAAGGTGGTGTAATGCAAAGAGAGAGAGTGATATCCAGTGAATGGCACCTAAAAGTTATATTTCAAAGCAGCGAACAGATGGTCAGTCTATGAAAGACTAAAATCCCTCCTCGTTTGCCAAGTGTTGTATGTCCCTGATAAGCCTTTGGCTCCAAAAGGGGAAAAATCCTAGCAAGTGAGAAGGCACCTCCAGGGGAATGATTTATGCTGCAGAAATCACTGTTTTGTGAGAATTTAAATCTCTTATTGGTAAGATTTTTACCGAAGGCTTTTTGGTATAGTTAGGGGAGAGATACACTAAATTGAACAGCCTGATTGAACATTTCTCCTAACAATTGATAAAACCATCAGTTTAGTCAAAGTGAAACCACATGATTGGCAGGGCAGAGAATATTGTGATGAATGCGATTATTTATTAAATAAATGATAATCTATTGGACCAAATCTTGCCCTCGGATGTATCCTTGCAACTGCTATTGATGTGAATAGGATCAGAATTTGGCCCAGGTGCAGTAGTGCTTTTCATCCACCCCACCCCACCCCCTGTCCAAATCACATTGTTTTACTGAATAGATGAATACAGCACCATTGAAGCAGTCAGCTCTTAATACATGGGTATATTAGTACTAATCATTGGCCCCCAGTATCCTTCCATTTCATGAATCCATTATATTAACAGATTCTCATTAAAAAACAGTTCTCTAATATAATTTATTCCATTTATTCTAGGTAGCTTATTAGTTTTATTATATGTGGCATATCTAGATTCTCATGCACAACGTTGTCATATCTTGACAAGTTGTCAGTGTGTTTGAGAAGGATGAAGGGCTGAATCTTCCAGTTCCATAGTCTGTCTCCATATTAACAAAACAGATAATGGTTTAGTCTTAGTGGATATCTGGTGCATAATGCACCTTGCAGAAGATTGCTACAAATTTGTCACAATTCTGGATATCTCTGCCTCTAGGGAAGATGAGTTTTTAATTTTCCAGTCTTCATCTAAGAGTCTTGAGGAAACCAGCAAAGGGAAAATCATCAAGTATTATCAGCTTGGGTTCAGCTTCATCTTTCTACTATTCAAAAAATATAGCATAAGATCTTGCTGACAATCTTATAGGCATAATAATAAACCTGTTAGGTTTCTTTTTTCCTTGGGACAATTTTTTTTCATGATCCATTAAACTTAGTGTCCCATGGAAAATAACTAAAGCATTTTTATGTGCCAAAATTTACTCTCATATATTTGTCTTAAACAAGAGCTGCAAGAAGTAACCACTACCAGCACATGAAGAGGTCAAATTTCACAATGGGATAAGGTTTAGGGAAGCAATTATATGCAACTTTGATTGCTTTTTAGACAAAGACATACCCTCCAATCCCTTCCCCCATCTCAGCAAGGGGGAAAGCTGGGGGAAAATGTTTGTTTGGACTGGCAGAGAACAGACAACCTTGGGGGCCCTGAATGGAATGAGAAAGAGGGAGAGCAGGTTTTGCTGCTCTGGAGCTTTCCCCTCATCCACCAACAATGCATTTGGAGAGGGAAGGAGGAGAGATTTCTCCGCCTCTTCCTGTTGCAATTGGCTAGGTAGGTATATGTGGATGGGGGAAGCAAGATCTGATTGTTTCTTGTGCTCCACCACCCCCTTTCTGTATGCCTTCAGGGTGTTTGGTAGCCCTTTTGCTGCAGTTGCTGCTCAACCCGTCTGCCCTATAACTCTATATAGTTTGTACTGCATTTCTAAGATGCAGTGGTGCTGACCAACTGTCAGTTTCTGGAATAGGGAAAGATGTTTTCCCTGAGGCAAAGCAGACAAGATACCCTTAGTTTTATTTTTTCACTTTCCTTGTGTGTGTGGGGGGGTGAATCTGTTTTTAGGTTAGTATGGAGTAAAGAAGGGATTTAAAAATTATACAGTACAGACCTATTTATGCGCAAATCCGCTTAATGCGCAGTAGTGCCATGCCTCCCAGTGCTACCTATTTAACAAGCAAGACTCATTAACATGCGGTAGAGGAACTTGCTATGTAGCGCTACAGATTTGCTCACTAATTCACTGGCATAGAAATTGATAGGCAATGCAGAGTGGAAACGTGTTGTACGTCTTTACCACCAACGGGGGGTGGGTGGGAGGAAGGGGGCAGCAATATTAAAGCACTGCTGCAGCAAAAGACCCAGCAGCGCTGTAAGGTCTCTGCCCCTTTTGCCTCCCCTTGGCCACCAATGGGTGGGGGAGGGGGAAAAGGGAGCAGCTGCCCCGGGGCCGGTGATTTAAAAGGGTCTGGGGTTCCAGACACCGCTACTGCACCAGCGGCGTCCGGAGCCCCGGGCCCTTTAAATCACCACAGGAACCCCGGGCAGCACGGACCAGGCGGCCTGGAAGGGCTGGCTGGGGGATGGTGACCCCTAGCCCTGCCTCTTCTGCCTGAGCCCCCGCCCCTTCCGAGGGCCAGAGCCGCCCCTGCCCTGTACCGGTAAGTGTCCTGAGTTACTTTCACCCCTGTGTAGTAATAATAATGTTTTAATTAGATTACACATTTGAATTTATATTCTTACAAAGCGCTGTTAACAGCTAGGCCTGCAGTATTTGGGATGCTGTGAATACATATGTAATCCTAGATAATTATACATGTGTATATATATAGGTATCTTAAGATATTTCAGCGTGGCCCTCTTAACCCATGGTCTGTTAACACACGGTCATGACAGCTTGACTCCCAACATCCGCGCGTAAACAGGTCTGTACTGTACATTTGTGATTTTTGTCAGCTTGTGACAAGGACAGCTCAGAGGCTCAAAGGGGCCAGCTGCCAGAGGTGGTCATGAGTAAGAGGGAGAAGGAGAAACCCTCTTTGGTCTTCACAGACTGGGGCATACTTTGTGTATACTCTCATTGCCACTTACAGGGAGAGATTGGGATGACTGCGATAGAGGCTGAATCTTAGGGTTGAGGTGAAAGGAGGGTTAACTCTTAATATGTTTATTTGGCATGGAGACTGTTAATATTGCACTGGACCCAAGTAAATATTTTGGAGAAGAGCTATCCTACCCTTTAATGAGAAAAGTTAATAAAGTTGAAACCTTCCACTTTAAAGATGCATCCCTGTGTCTGCGTTTTATTCTCTTGCATGTCCTTATCAAGCTGCCTCTAGAGAAGTCAAGACTAACTGTAGCTGAGTCACAAAGTATAGAAACCACATTGTAACTTTAACATCCTTGGAGGAAGAACTTTAGAAAGGTCTGGGTATATTTAAATTTCAAAATTAGCTGTAACTTCCAGGGCCGGCTCCAGGGGTTTTGCCGCCCCAAACACCTGCTTGATAAGCTGGTGTCTGGAGCCGGCCCTGGTAACTTCTCAGGGAGAAGAGCTTCCACAGTATGGATCAGTAAAACAAACCTTTTGCTCAGTTTGGAATGAAGGTGGGAAAAGCAAACAAAATACTAGGATGTATAAAAATGGGATGGAAAAGAACACTGAAAATATCGTAATGTCATTATATAAATCAATCACACACCCTCACCTGGAATACGCTGTTCTGTTATATCACATGGTGACTGGAACTGAAGTCAAAACGATTTGTGGGTAGCAAAAATGATTAGACAGAGTTTTGTATGAGGAAAGACTGGGACTCTTTGGAGAGGAGAAGAATAAGAAAAGGTGTGGTACAGGTATACAAAATAATGAATGATTTAGAAAAGACAGATAGAGGATTCCTATTTACTTAGTAAAAGAACAAAGAGTCTTTCAGTGAAATTGAAGGGTAACGAACAAAAACTGATGAAAGGAAATAGTTTGTTTTAACACAGTGTATAATTAACCTGTGACACTCACTGATTGAAGATATCATTTATACCAAGAGCTTAATGGGATTCAGAAAAGGATTATCTATCTATCGATTGATCGATAATGAAAACATTGGTGGTTGCATTACATATGAGCTTTGCTTCCGTTTTTCTGGCAAGACCAGTAATCTACCACCAAATGAGCAATGAAGTCAAGAGGCTTGTATCCTCTCTTGAATCCCCCCTTGCTGTAAATGAGTGAACCCAGGTAACCCATCAGCTGCAAAGTTGATCTTAACAAAGCATTAACTCCTGGGCTCCGGTTATCTGGTGTCACGTAGGGAAGGGATTCATGACATGCCTTTTCTGGAGGTCTGACTCTATCTCTACCACTGGGCTGTGTGTATATGAGAAAAACATCACTTGTCTGTAGGATAACATTCTCTCTCTTCACCAGGGACCAGTTCCTTTCTCCATGGTGGCTGTAAGTCAGGTATCCTCCAATATCCATGGCCATCCCCTGAAAAGTATCCTGTATTACAGGCAGCAACCTCACAGCTGCTGCACACATATCTTAGTTTTTTCCCACTCCTGGTTAGGAATCACATATTATTCAGTATTCTTAACTGCCTCATTTTTCCTACTTTTGCTTGAGTTCTTAGCCACAATACACTCAGCTCTGCCTCAGTTTCCCCAATTTTGGCAGGGATCTCAGCCACAGACTCTGCTTCCTCTTTGCAGCCGTTAATCTGGGAATGAGAGGGGCACAAGAGGGGGGAGACATTTTTTTTATTACCCTTCCCCAGGTCTGCAGAGGCCAATGGTTTATTGGCGTTTCACCTGCTGAGGTGATGCTTTCTCCCCCAGTCATCTTCTCTCCCAGTCCCTGAAGGAGAGGGGCGATCCTTAAAGGTACCAGTACCCTTTTTTCTGCCAGCCAGACAAAGCCCCCCCCCAGCCTTTGAGGTTGTGGGGGGATGCATTCTCCACAACAACAACATAAACATGACCAAACAATTGTCATACTGTCAGGAAAAAAAGAGACCTTTAGAAAAACAAGCTAAAAATAACTTGAGACCTTTTTTTTTATAGTGAAACGCCTGGTTATTAATTCCTTCCTATATCAGATTTAGAAAGAAAATGTAAAGCTCATTATTATTATTCAAAATAAGCCACTATAAACATTGGGAGTAAGCCAGAAAGTTTTGTCTTAGCTAACTAAAGGTCATGCTTCATCGACTACTATTTTCAAAGATTTGGTAGAGTAAGAAGGAAACATAATAAAGATATAAATAACTCTCAGCGGTGTATGAAAAACATCCCACTGCTGGAGAAGAATAATTTGCAAAAAAGTGGAGAAAAAGTGTTTGCTTGATTTTTGTGTGTGTGAAAATACAGGTTTTTAGGTGATCTTTGTGGAAAGGGAACTGGAATGGTGGGGGGGCTGAGAGAGAGGAATGGAATTTACAGAGAGTCATTAAGGGTATGTCTACCCACTTTAATTGAAAATCCATACCTAGACCATGCCAGCTGACTTGGGCTCGGGCTAGGGGTCTGTTTAATTGTGGTGTAGACATTCAGGCTCTAGGATCTTGTGAGGTGGGAGCACCTTAGATTGAGCCCCATGAGCTTGAGTCAGCTGCCAGGGCCAGGTTTCTAATTGCACCCTAGACATACCCTAACGCCTGGTCTAAACTGGTGGGGGGAATCGATCTAAGTTACACAACTTCAGCTATGTGACTAACGTAGCTGAAGTCGACGTACTTAGATTGACTTACCGTAGTGTCTTCACCTCAGTGAGTCGACTGCTGCTGCTCCCCCGTCAACACCGCCTGCGCCTCTCACAGTGGTGGAGTACAGAAGTTGATGGGAGAACGCTTGGGAGTCGATTTATTGTGTCTAGACAAGACATGATAAATCGACCCCCGCTGGATCGAGCGCTGCCCGCCAATCCGGTGGGTAGTGTAGACATAGCCTAGGACTTTTACATAGTATTGGAATTAAGTAAAGGACGGCTTTGTATTTCCTTGGTGTGATTGTATCTTGCTCATTTATAGATCCCCATTCCTGGTGTGCTACATTAATCAGATGTCCCTCCAGCTTTTCTTCATTATAGTTAAGCAGCCAAATTACTCAAATTGTTTGAATCTGGGGAGATGACCATTGTAGCAGCTAAAATAAATCACTGCAACATGGCAGCCTTAAGGAATATGAGAGATTGCTAAACCAATATACACCTCTACCCCGATATAATGCTGTCCTCGGGAGCCAAAAAATCTTACCGCATTATAGGTGAAACTGTGTTATATCAAACTTGCTTTGATCCACCAGAGTGCACAGCCCTGTCCCCCCGGAGCACTGCTTTACCGCGTTATATCTGAATTTGTGTTATATTGGGTCACGTTATATCGGGGTAGAGGTGTAACAGCAATTAGAATAAGTTTTACAAGCAATTTTGTTTTAAAATTACATATTTTGATTAATATTAAACATGAACCCATCATGTGGGGGCTAAACTGTAAAGGATTTAATTTTGTTTGTCAGGGCTGAGAAGACGTATCCTTCACGTTACTTAATATCAGAGCTGGGATTAGAATTTATTGAACAAAATCATTAGTTCTAATCCCAGTTCTGACTTTGAACCACAGCACCTAGTTTCAGGGAGTTCAACTGGTATTTGTTTTGATTTGGGTCAAGGTTGTGTTCAGTTCCAGTTCAAGCTGCCAAAAACAAACAAACAAACAAACAAAAAAGTTTGATTATCATTTTGAAACAGTTCAAATCAAATTTCAGTCTTAGTGAAAAAAGTGAGTTGAAAGTTAGTTTAAACTCTTTTGATTTGGTTTTTGACCATTGGCTGTCGTGGTTCTTCATGAAATGTTTTCCCCTATGTTGTCCCAGTACTTAAAGGGATATATCTCAGGAACACTTGCTAGGATAGTTCAGAAAGCAAATAGAGGACTGGATTTTTTGTCTTGCAAGCCCCAACATTAGTGAATCTTTTCAGAGGCTCAGCCACCAGTTCTGCTTTTTCCAATTGCTCAGTTTCCTGTAAATCCAGAACCAGACCATATTTCAGATAACTATTAGAAATAAACCCCCAGTGAGAACTACACTGACTGTTTTTTTCACGTCATCTTTTTTTAAACACTGTGGTCCAAATTCTGTCTTCACAATAAGCACACAATTCCCATTCACTCCTGTAGGAGCTGGGCAAATGTATTGGCCCAGTCTCTGGAGAGGTTATTACTTTAAGTGCCAATGATCTTCATTCATACTTCATCCAAAGCAATTCTGAAGATGTATTATGACAAAGGAAAATTGTAGTTGGACATAATCCAATTTGCTGTTGCTTGAAAGTAAAAATGAGAAAACATCAACCATAAAAAGGACAATGATTTTTCTCCATCGTTCTCATGACATGGAATGGGAAAAAAACATCTGGAGTTATCTATGAATCCAGACATACAAACCTGAAAGCTCCTGTGTTGGTTCATTACACCCATTATCTGTCTTCATTTCCTGGCCTTTTTCAACTGAATCATTCAATATCTCCTTCTGGACTCCTGTTATGCTCTGCTTCATTAACTGCTAATGAGTTGAGATGCAATACAACATATCTTTATTTTTTTTCTGTTTTCCTACACATGTTCTTTCCATCTTCCTGTATTTGTTCCTTGTATTTACTTGGGCATCTTTTAAGAAAAAGCTCCATAGTTCACTGAGATTGTTTGTCCTAATGTTAGCTGTAATAGATTTAATTATATCCTTAACTTCTTTAAGATAATTTGTGGTGGAAAAGGGACAATGTCTGATACTTTTTCAGTCATAATGACCTTCTCCTCCTAGCCCCTATTTTTTGTATGCCTTTACACAGTGTTGTAATTGAAAGAGACATGCTCTAGTGATCTGAGAATAGGACTGGAAGCCAAGGACTCCTGTGTTCTAATCCCATGTCTGACATTCACCATTGCTGGAGATAACTTACCTTCCATGAAAAAGGAGTTGTGGGAACTAATTAAAGTTTGTGCTGTGTTTTAATGATGCAAAACACAAAGTAATACTTCATACAAATTGTTGAGAGTAGACAAGTACCTTGGACAGTAAAATACGTAGTTATCTACATTTTAAAAAGATGTAAAGATTAATGATTAAATCATTCTAAATGTCCATGAGTTTCAGAAGTTTCAATGTTCTGAGGTAAAAATGGCCCATCATACTGTATTTGTCAACACTATGTCTGCCAATAGTAAGTTGTCTCTAAACTGCAATTTGAACGTATGAGGTTGGATAACATTCAATTATCTATTGTTTAATGTTACTTAGCAGAACAACCAAGGAGCAAAGTTTCATAACCATACACCATATTTAAAATATAATTGATATTGGACAACATTGACTTCTCCATTGTTGTGCACCTTGTGTTGTCATTTACAACTATGCAAAGGAGGTGTAAACGGCCTCTTCTCTTGACTTTGCACACGTGTAAATGACTACAAAAGGAGCAAAGCAATGGAGAATCAGGCTCAATGACATCAGTGGATATATTCCAGGGATGAGTTTAGCACTTCTTTTTTCCTCCACTTTTAAATCTCAGCAGAGTACTAAGCATAAGTGGGCTGGAGAGTTTGACTTGACCCTGTCTGTGTACAACTAATTTAATTCTCCACCATTACAAGGCCCTCTGAATTTGATGCACCTCAATCCCTCCTATTCTCTGCCTATAGCATGTAATAGTTTTGTCTCTTGAGGTCTGTAATACTTTGGTCTAATTTTGATTGTTGGATTTAGCGTGCAGGTGTTGGTGGCCTGTGATATACAGGAGGTCAGACTAGATGATCTGGTGGTCCCTTCTGTCCTTAAACTCCAACTCTAAAACTTGTTTTGAGGTTTGTTTGTTTTTTGTTCATTAAAATGTAATTTCTTACCTGTATAATATTTGAAGAAGATCTGTTAGTGATGCTAGATAGCCTCCATTAGATCCTGATCTGACCCATTCTACATCTTTATCAGAATTTAGAAAGATAACTGAAAGATTTTGCCAGTTTATTCCTAAAATTATTTTACTCCAGATTAAATATCTCATTAACAGAAACCAGCCCTTCTGTCAAAGAACTATTCTTTGTGTATGAAATGGCGGCCTCAGTCTCAGGATATTTGAGAGACAAGCTGGGTGAGGTAATATCTTCTATTGGAACAAACTTCTGTTGATGAGAGACACAAGCTTTCAAGCTACACAGAGCGCTTCTGCCCTGAAACACTCTGTGTAAGAAGATCCAGCAGACATGCTCTGAGCATGCCTAAACCTGCACAGATGACAAATGATGGTGATGTCAGCAATGCTCTTAGAACCTTTAGACCCAATGGTTAGAGCAGTCTGTTGAGATGTGGAAGACCCAGGTTCATATCGCCACTCTGCTTCAAGCCAAGTTCAAATGCCTGTTCCACATCAGACAGGGTGGGGATTTGAATATCCTAGAGAGTGTTCTAACCACTGGGATAAAGGTTATAAGGAACATGGGTAAGAGGAGTATGAGCTTCTTCCTTCCTTTTTTTTTTTTTTTTTTTTTTAAGAAATCACTTACCTGGTTTAGACACTGAAATCCAGGAAAGGATTCACAGCGGTGAGTGGAGGTGCATCCTTCCAGAACAACTAAGACCATTTGGGTGGGGCTTAGGACATATCCCTCTCCTCAGCATCACCCGTTGTCTAGCATAGGCAGCTCCCTACTCAGTATGTTGGCTTTTGTGAATCTCATTCTCAGGTGTCTAATGCTCCGTGTGCATTGTATAGGAAGCCTGGGTGACTGGTTCAGGATTGTGAATTCCATTAGCTAGCAAGGCACCTGGAAGTCCCCCTTGTGAATCCCACCTCTAGTGGCATTTTCAAATCACCCAGGTGCCCATGTGCATCTTTAGGCACCTAAACATATTTAAAAATCTGGACTTAAGAGGCTTGATTTTCAAAAATATCCAGCAACTCCTACTTCTGAAAATGTATCCTACTCTATATGATCTGAATATAATAGTTGCACTTTTACATTTTATAGGTTATATTTGTATTTATATGTTGCTCAGATTTCTGTAATTGGAAAGAAATTCACAGGCTGAAGATTGTTCTCTCAGATCATGCTACTGTGATGCATTAGACTACTGCAATGGTCCCTAAATGGCTACACTTTAAATAAGCTTGGGAACTGAAACTGCTCACCTTTTAACCAGGGGCTTTTACCATTAGTCTATGATGGCAGTGCTCCAAAATCTTCACTAGCTGTTTGGGACCTCTCTGTTTGGGAGTAGAATTTATGGTGTTTTGACTTATAAAGACCTAAATGGCTTGCGACCCATCTATTTTCCTGTACCCTGAGAGACACTCAAGTGAAAACATTCAAGTTTAATCCCCCATGATTTATAAGAGAAAAGGGGTTTTCTCTGGGGACTCTTGAATTTAGAGATGAACTCCCCTTGAACTTAAATAGTCCATATTTTTAAGGCATTCCATCTTTTGCATGATCATTTGGGAAAAGACTGAGGTGTATGGTTTTATGGTATTTGAGACTTTTCTGTCAGCTGTAATGGGCACCTCTCTTTGGGTGACTACTTTCTGGTGTTAGGTGGCATGTTCTTCTACATCTGCTACTGCTGTTTTTGTTTTTAGTATAGATTATAATTTTAATTTTAGGCTGTAGGTAGGCTACCTGATAATCAGAATCTATGTTTTGAGAGTTGAAATTGAAATATTTACAATTGCATTATAATAAAATGAATATCAAGAATCTTTCCCTGGATTACAATATCAGCTATGCAATAACATGCTAAGAAAAACCACTTAAATATGCAAGAGTGTAAAACATCTCAGTCCATAAATATGTATTCTGTTTATGTTAAACTCATAAATGCCATGCTAGAAAAGGCTTTCTAAAATTATACCCTAACTTTTGTAGAAGGCACTACAAAAAAAACTAGTTTTACATAGATATCAACAGCTCCAAATATTTACTCTCCTGATAGTGTTCAGTGATGTTAATAGCATGGAAAAGATGGGATTGGAAGAGTTCTAGTAACAGGAGGAGGTAATAGTTTTAGACTGCAATATTCTGAAACTTGCTTTTTAGCTTATTACAGTCCATGCTTTTCCCATCTGAGGATTGCATTGGCAGTCTGTTTAGAGAATGAGACCATTGCATAGCTTGCATAAAACTGAAAACATGACATGCAATCTCTCTATTACTGCAGAAGAGGGGCCAGTGGAGGCTGCAGGTCCCTGCATGACATACTCTGACTAAATCCAGCTAGACATTATGGACTGGGATGTTGGCGGTCTGGCCTAGTAGTCAGAACAGGAGTCAGCTGCAGCAGGTGGAGCAGGCATAAAGGTTGGAGAACGAAGCCAATTACCAGGGCCAGGGATCCATCCAGAGTGAGAACCGGGAATCGAAGCTGAGAGTGAGAGTCGAGGTTGGATACCAAATGCTAGAGCCAATGGTTAAGCGAGAGTCAAGGTCAGAAGTTGGAGGCTGGGATCAGAGCCAGGACTGGTAATTGATGACAGGAAGTGAGGTGTAAGGGCAGGAACCTCAGGAAAGGCAAGAATCAAGCGTGGAACAGAAGCAAGGTGTGAACAGGCACAAAGACAATAGTGAAGCAGGAGCCAGAGGTGGAGCAGGAATCGGGTATGGGGTTGAGTGTAGAAGACAGGCACAACAAGTAATCACCTCGTTGCTCAGACAAACTTCTTGTGCCTCCTCCTTGTTTAAATAACGTGGAGCCAGGCAATCTTCCAATCAGGGCTCTCGTGGGTAATGTCTTGGCTGAGGCTATAGTCCTACTAGCTACTCAACTCACCAGCTGTCTGGGGACTCCTAGTCTCAAGACCCAGGACATCACACCAGATGCTTCTCAGATGAAGATGGACTATCATTTGCTGAGACCTGTAATCTTTGCCAACTGTATAATGTATGGTTTCTCTGTATTATAGATGTAGTTTGCATTGAAGAACTCTCTGGGACATATTTTGGCAAGCCTCGCTAAGTATTAAAATTTATAATTCATGCTTAAAAGGGGGGAAACAGCTTAAGATACTCCCACAGACATCTTTGATACTATTTTTTTTAAAATAAAAGCTTCTAGAGGTGCTACAAAGGAAGTATTGTGCTTGTTATTACAAAAGCAAGCAGTCTTCTTGCATTCAGTGGGGGTTTCTGAATTATTAGCAGTGCTTCCAGAAACTGAATGCAGAGCTTCACAAGCCTTCTTGCTTCTAAACTTGAGCAAATATTGAAAATAATTTGGTATATAAGACAATGCAGGGTTTACCTTTTAGAAGATATCAGTTTATACCTTGAAACCACATTTTGCGTATAAATGAAGTTGTGCTGCTTAAATGTTAGACAAACAACTGTTAGATGCCATGCTGAATGGCCAGATAAAAATTAGGCAGAGATGTATTCCATGAGCAAGGCTTTATTTTTGTTTCACTGAAAGTGGAGAAATGGTTTGAAATCAGTTATTGATATTAGGTGAGAAAAACAGTGGGAAAGTGCCATAAGGGCCTATTTTTTATGATTCAGTGTCAATTTGAATGTTAGACAAGAAAGTAAAAGTATTTCTAAGTCATTTATCAATCAAAATAATTAAATATAAAATATCCTATTCTTAACTTGCATTGTTGTGCCCAGGTATTGGTAGATATCTGAAAAGTGTGAATGTGTGTAACTGGATGTACAAACGTCAACTAAGGTTAAGGATATTGTGGCTCCTTATTCTTTAGATTTTTTTTTAGTCACATTTCTTCTAGTGATGTCTCCGATGCAGAGGTTGTCGACCATCATCTTCCATGTTTTGTAATCATGACAGAGTTGTAAAACTTCCACTCTCCTTTGGATACAAGTTCATCTGGTAATATTTCTGATGTAATTGGCTCTCTTTCTTCCTCTTCCTGGTTTGCCTGTGACCTTGCCTGATGGTATGAGTGCTGGAAGACAGATGCTCTGCAGTTGGCATGGTACATGTCCACAAAAAGATGTTCCTTTACATTTGACTCAAGAAATTGTGCTTTTCTTAAATGCATCCATTCATTCATCTTTGCTTGTAGTTTTGGTTATTCAAATAATGTTTTTTAAAATAATGTTTTAACATTCTTCTGTAACACAAAAACTCAAATGCTCAGAGTCTTCTCAGAATCCTTTTTAAGTGTCCAACTCTTACATCCTTTCTTGAAATTGCATTACTCAGATGGCTCATAATTTGTTAGGATTGCTGCTTCCTGTCTCCAATACAGTCTTTTTATTAATTTTATATCTTGAGTCAATATTACATTATTTAAGAATACATATCTTCTCAGACTCTATAAAACAATTATAAATTTCCCTTTGTATTTCTATCACACATTCTCATAAGATCCTCAGGGCAAAGATTGCCTCCCTCATGCCTACTCCTGAGAGAAAACCAAACTAACTTCTGCTATTTTTTGTTTCAAGATGTTTATGTATCCATATGCCAACAGTTTTCAACAAAACTTTGTGTGGGGCTTAGCAGGTTTATAGTTAGATGCTATTCACGTTCTCTAGGGGTATGTCTACACTACAAGAGTAGTTCGATTTAACTTAGGTCGAATTTGTGGATTCGACCTTATGAATTTGAATTTGTGTATCCACACTAAGGACACTAATTCCACTTTGTGAGTCCACACTAATGGGGCAAGCGTCGACATTGGAAGTGGTGCATTCTGGGCAGCTATCCCACAGTTCCCACAGTCCCCGTTTCCCATTGGAATGCTGGGTAGAGCCCCCAATGCCTGCTGGGGGAAAAATGTGTCGAGGGTGGTTTTGGGTAACTGTTGTCATTCAACCGTCACTCCCGCCCTCTCTCCCTGAAAGCGCCAGCGGGAAATCTGTTACCGCACTTTTCTGGTCAGTGACAGCGCGGATGCCACAGCACTGCGAGCATGGAGCCCACTGCGATCATCGCTGCATTTATGGCCGTTGTCAACTCCTCGCACCTTATCGTCCACCTCTTCCACAGTCAGCTGCTGAGAAATCGGGCGAGGAGGCTCCGGCAGCACGGTGAGGACATGAAGTGTCAGAGTGGCACAGACCTCTCACAAAGCATGGGATCCCGCACCACGGAGATCATGGTGGCAATGAGTCACGTTCATGCTATGGGACGGCGATTCTGGGCCCGGGAAACAAGCACGGACTGGTGGGACCGCATAGTGCTGCAGGTCTGGGATGAATCACAGTGGCTGCGAAACTTCAGGATGTGTAAGGGCACTTTCCTTGAACTGTGTGACTTGCTGGCCCCTGCCCTGAAGCGCCAGGACACCTGGATGCGAGCAGCCCTGACTGTGCAGAAGCGAGTGGCCATAGCCCTCTGGAAACTTGCCACGCCAGACAGCTACCGGTCAGTAGCGAACCACTTTGGCGTGGGCAAATCTACCATGGGGGTTGCTGTGATGCAAGTAGCCCACGCAATCGTTGACCTACTGATCTCAATTTAGTGACCCTGGGAAATGTCCAGGTCATCATAGATGGCTTCGCCGCGATGGGATTCCCAAACTGCGGTGGGGCTATAGATGGCACTCACATCCCTATCCTGGGACCGGCCCACCAGGCCAGCCAGTATATTAACCGAAAGGGCTACTTTTCAATGGTGCTGAAAGCACTGGTGGACCATAGGGGACGTTTTACCAACATCTACGTCGGGTGGCCGGGCAAGGTTCATGACGCGCGTGTTTTCAGGAACTCTGGTCTGTTTAGACGCCTGCAGGAAGGTAGTTTCTTCCCGGACCACCATATAAGTGTTGGGGATGTGGAGATGCCTACAGTGATCCTCGGGGACCCAGCCTACCCGCTAATGCCCTGGCTCATGAAGCCCTATACAGGCGCCCTGGACAGTGACAAGGAGCTCTTGAACTACTGGCTGAGCAAGTGCAGAATGGTGATGGAGTGTGCTTTCGGACGTCTCAAGGGGAGATGGCAAAGCTTACTGACTCGCTCAGATCTCAGCGAAACCAATATCCCCATTGTTATTGCAGCTTGCTGTCTGCTCCACAATCTCTGTGAGAGCAAGGGGGAGACCTTTATGGCGGGATGGGAGGTTGAGGCAAATCACCTGGCTGCTGATTACGCTCAGCCAGACACCCGTGCCATTAGAAGAGCCCAGCGGGAAGCGCTGTGCATCCGGGAGGCTTTGAAAGCTAGGTTCCTCAGAGAGCAGGGTAACCTATGACTGTCCAGTCTCTTTACAGAGAAGCTGAACCTGCCCCTGTTTCACTTACTATTCACTTTTTTCAGCGGTTACATACCCCGTTCCCCAGGTTTCCCCCCTTCCAACAGACGTTTAAAAATAAATTTATTGGAACATTTTTAATTCACAAAGTTTTCTTTACTAACGAATTCGTGTTAAAGGGTTCAAACAGGGACACAGACTGTGGTGGGTACGGTGTGCAGTGATGTACAGACCGCTTCTACACTTGAGGACTGACAGGCTCCTGCTCCTACAGCGGTCTCTGGGGGGAGGACGGTTACAGGAGGGTGTGCAGGAAGGGGTGGGTTTGCAGGAAGGGGTGAGGGGTGTGTGGGAAGGGTGAGTAGGTGTAGGGGGATGATGGCTCTGGCTGGGGCTCAGGGCATCGGAGAGGTTCATGGCTAGGGTGGAAGGGCATGGTACGGGCAGCCTGCCTTGCCATTTGTGGATGCCAGGCGCTCGGACCCTGGGGGAGCATACACCTCCCAGACTGACCTGGGGCAGCAGACACCTCCCACAGTGACCCGGGTGCCTAGTGACTGTACTCTGTGTGTGACCTGCTGTTGATCCTGCCCCCATGTCTGTACCCTGTTAATGGTTGCTGTCCTATGCAATTAACAAACCCCTCCCCCCCTTCACACAAAGTCTTCTGCAAAGAAACATGACAGAAACAGTAATGAACAGCAAACTATTTTTAATACTCAACTACACAGTTGGGAGATGAAACTGGGATTTGGGATCGGGTGAGCCAGGAAGGGAAGCAATTCTCATACTTTAGGGAATGAGAGCTGTTTGGTACATGAGCGCTCTGCTGGGGTGGAGTGACAGTTTTCACGGGCCCTACCGCCCCTCCTTCTTGTGATTTTGGGTGAGGGGGGGACAGGACTTTGTGGCGGGGAAGGTCGGTTGCAGATACAGTTCAGGGGGGCTCTGTGCTCCTGCCTGCGGTCCTGCAGAACATCCACAAGGCGCCGGAGCGTGTCCGTTTGCTCCCTCATTAGTCCAAGCAGCGTTTGAGTCGCCTGCTGGTCTTCCTGCCGCCACCTGTCCTCCCGTTCGCTGTGTGAGCGCAGCTGCTGAGAGAGGGTCTCCCTCCACTGGCTCTGCTGGGCCGCCTCGGCTCTGGAGCAGGCCATCAGTTCAGCGAACATCTCGTCCCGAGTCTTTTTCTTTCGCCGCCTAATCTGCGCCAGCCTCTGTGAGGGGGATGCCGGGGCAGTTCGGGAAAGAGCCGCAGCTGTGTGATGGGAAAAAGGAAGTGATTTCCTTGCAAAGATACATGTTTGCGAACACTGAACACAGTCTACTCAGTTTCTGTGAACAAGACCATACAGGGCACCTAATCTCATGTGCTCTCAGGACAAGTTCGAATTTTCGGCATTCGCTTTCATTGCCTGGGGTCTTGCACTGGAGATCGGACAAGCGGGGCAGGACAGCAGAATCCGTGTAGCAGCCAGGCCTGGTAAGCCGTAAACTTTAGGCTGCTTAACAGTTAATGGATAGCAGTGCCCTCCTGCTGCAGGCAATCTGGAAAGCATAAAGTCTGACCCTGTTCCAGCCCCTCGCGGCTGTCCCCGGGAAAGATCCCTGTATGCTTTTCCTCTGCAGCCTCCACCATGTGGCTGTTAAACGATGGTCATTGTTATGCAAAGGAAAAGTCAAGCATTCACAATAGTAACATTAAAGTAATTCCCCTAATTAGATGCAGCAGTCGCCGAGCGAGATCACCCTGAGGCGGGTCACCAGGAGAAACAGAGAGCGCATGCTGCGTGAATCCCTGCACAGACCAGGGCCCTATGCTGCCATGCTGGTCGAGGCAATGCTCCCACTATACCTCAGGATGGCCTGGCGCGGAAGAGTGTGCTTCCACGGAGCACCCAATAAGGCACCTCTCCCCAGGAACCACCTGCGGAGGCTTTTCGAGTACCTCTACGAGAGCTTCGTGGAACTGTCCCAAGAGGATTTCTGTTCGATCCCTATATGCATTGACCTTCTTTTCATATAGTTTTTATTCCTGTTTTTTTTAAAATAAATGTTTACATGTTTATAGCACTTACCGAATGATCCTTCCCCGATTCAGAGTCCGGGTTAACGGCCGGGGAGGGTTGGTAGGGGATCTCTGTGAGGGTGATGAAGAGATCCTGGCTGTCGGGGAAAGCAGTATTGTAAGCGCTGTCGCCTGGCTCATCCTCCACAAACCCTTCGTCATCTTCCCCATCGGCGAACATCGCCGAGGAACTGCCCGTCGACACTATCCCATCCTCAGAGTCCACAGTCACTGGTGGGGCAGTGGTGGCAGACCCACCGAGAATGGCATGCAGTGCCTCGTAGAAGCGGCATGTCTGGGGCTGGGCTCCGGAGCGTCCGTTTGCCGCTTTGATTTTTTGGTAGCCTTCTCTCAGGTCCTTGATTTTCACGTGGCACTGCGCTGCATCCCGGCTGTATCCTCTGAGTGCCATGGCTTTGGAGACCTTCTCGTAGGTCTTTGCATTCCATTTTTTGGAGCACAGCTCTGAAAGCACAGACTCATCACCCCACACAGTGATCAGATCCAAGACTTCCCGGTCAGTCCATGCTGGGGCCCTCTTTCTACTCTGAGATTGCATGGACTCCTCTGCTGGAGAGCTCTGCATCGCTGCCAGTGCTGCTGAGCTCGCCACGATGTCCAACCAGGAATTGAGATTCAAACTGGCCAGACAGGAAAAGGAATTCAAATTTTCCCGGGGCTTTTCCTGTATGGCTGATCAGAACATCTGAGCTCGGACTGCTGTCCAGAGCGTCAACAGAGTGGTGCACTGTGGGATAGCTCCCGGAGCTACTAAGTTCGATTTGCATCCACACCTAGCCTAATTCGAAATAGCCATGTCGAATTTAGCGCTACTCCCCTCGTCGGGGTGGAGTACCGAATTCGAACTAAAGAGCCCTCTAGGTCGAATTAAATGGCTTGCTGGTGTGGACGGGTGCGCGGTTAATTCGAATTAAAGTCCTAGTGTAGACCAGGCCTAGTAGTAGTAACCTTCAGGAAAGGAATGAAGACTGGCCTCTTTAAATCCTTTAAAAGTTCTCTTATTAAAAAGTTTTAGCAGGTAAGTTTTTAAATCTTCATTCAGAGGTTGTCACATTTGAATCACACCACTATCATCTCCAGCTGCTTGAATCCTTTTTCTAGTTCACACATTATATATGTCGTGCTTTTTCTTCTCTTCTTTTGATGTCCATATCTTCCAATTTTTCAAAATTCTCAAAAAGATTCTTCATATAGTCCCTCCATCTTTCTTGGATGATGATGGTTTTGTAGCTCACCCTTCTGTCCTTAGATTTAATGCAGCTAATTCCTTTTCTTGACTTCTTTGTCTCATGGCTCTTTTTACAGAGTAATGTATTTCTTTGTAGTTGTTTCTGGTTCAATATTCATTAATTTCAAAGCATATTTGTTCTAGTCATTTCTTTTATGTCCATGGATGACTGACAAAATTGTAATCTTAAACACAAGAAGAGAATGCAAAAATAGGAGAAGTGTGCCTTGTGGTATTCTCATTTCTCCCATAACAACATAAGAACAGTCGTAATGGGTGAGACCAAAGGTCCATCTAGTTCAGTATCCTGTCTTCCAAGAGTGCCCCAGAGGCAATTAACAGAACAGGTAATCATCAAGTGATCCATCCCATGTTGCTCATTCCCAGTCTCTGGAAAACAAGGGCTGGGGATACCATCCCTGCCCATCCTGGCTAATAGCCATTGATGGACCTATCCTCCATGTATTTATCTAGTTCTTTTTTGAACCCTGTTGTAGTCTTGACCTTCACAACATCCTCTGGCAAAGGGTTTCATGGGTTGACTGTGAGTTGTGTGAAGAAATAATTCCTTTTGTTTGTTTTAAACCTGCTGCCTATTAATTTCATTTGGTGATGCCTAGTTCTTGTGTTATGAGAAGGAGTAAATAACACTTCCTTATTTACTTTCTCCACATTAATCGTGATTTTATAGTCCTCAACTGAAAAGTCCCAGTCTTATTAATCTCTCTTCATAAGAAAGCCGTTCCATTCCCCTAATAATTTTTGTTGCCCTTTTCTGAATGGTGACAGGGTGGATCAGCCCCGCACTGGTACGGAAAGGGGTTAATCCTTTCCTCCTAGCAGAGGAAGCCCCACCCCTGAAGCTCTGCTGGGCATGCTCCATCTGGAATTCAGGTATAAAAGCTTGCAGAGCTGCTCAGTCAGGGCTGACTGCCGAGGAGGAAGGACACTCAGCAGGGGCTCCAGCCCAGGTGCTGTTACAGCCCTTACCTATGAGATCTGAAGAGCCAGAAACCTGGACTGAAGGCCTGCTGCTACTGGAACTCCAGGGAATATCTGGTGCTGAGGAGCCTGGAAAACCTGATACCATATGGACTACCGGTGCAGGAGAGCCGGTAGGAAGTGACCAAGGGAAGGTGAGGGAGCAGTACCTCCTACCCTTATGAGGTCAGTGTGTTTTGGTAGGATTCCCTGCTGACCCCATGGTAGACTGCTTCGCCACTGTCAGGGCCCTGGGTTGGGGCCTGGTGGAGTTGGGGGGGGCAGCCCCTCTATCGGGGGTGCCAACCACTTGTGACAGCCCCCAGGTACCAGCCACTAGGCCTACTGTTTTGCCTCCAAAGGTGGCTGTATTGACTCTGGACACTAGGCCATGCTATCCCACTAAAGGAGAAGGATTAGGTGGACTCTGGCAATTAGGCCGCACTGCCCTGAGGCACATTTAATAGAGTCTGGCCACTAGGTCGCATTACCCCACTCGGAAAGAGGCAATAGACGGATCGTGGCCATTGGGCCACACTGTTCTGACTACCAGGGGGGTTAGAAAACAGATGTACACTTAGAGAGGCGGGGTTACCTCCCACCCCCCTGACTTAAGGGGTCAATGAAGTACAAAGTCCACCATGTGAACCTTTTCCAATTCCAATATATCTTTTTTGAGATGGGGCAACCACATCTGTACGCAGTACTCAAGATGTGGATGTGCCATTGATTTATATAGAGGTGATATGATATTTTCTGTCTTATTATCTATCCCTTTCTTAATTATTCCAAACATTGTTTGCTTTTTTGACTGCCGCTTCACATTGAGTGGATTTTTTCAGAGAACTATCCATAATGACTTCAAGATCTCTTTCTTGAGTGGTAACAGATAATTTAGATCCCAGCATTTTATATGTATGGTTGGGATTATGTTTTCCAATGTGTATTACTTTGCATTTATCAATATTGAATTTCATCTGCAATTTTGTTGCCCAGTTTCCCAGTTTTGAGAGATCCTTTTATAGCTCTTCGCAGTCTGCTTGGGACTTAACTATCTTGAGTAGTTTTGTATTATCTGCAAATTTTACCACCTCACTGTTTATCCCTTTATCCAGATCATTTATGAATATGTTGAATAGGACTGGTCCCAGTACAGACCCTTGGGGGACACCACTATTTACATCTCTCCATTCTGAAAACTGACCATTTATTCCGACCTTTTTTTCCCCTATCTTTTAACCAGTTACCAATCCATGAGAGGACCCATGACAGCTTTCTTTGCTTAAGAGCCTTCGGTAAGGGATCTTGTCAAAGGCTTTCTGAAAATCTAAGTACGCTATATCCACTGGATCCCTTTGTCCACATGCTCCCTGACCCCCCTCAAATAATTCTAGTAGATTGGTGAAGCATGATTTCCGTTTACTAAAACCATGTTGACTCTTCCCCACCAAATTATGTTCATCTATGTATCTGACAATATTGTTCTTTATTATAGTTTCAACCAGTTTGCCCAATACTGAAGTCAGGCTTACTGGCCTGTAATTGCCAGGATCACATCTGGAGCCCTTTTTAAAAATTTGAATCACATTAGCTATCCTCCAGTCTTTGGTTCAGAAGCTTATCTTTGCATTCTCTTCTTGTGTTTAAGATTACAATTTTGTCAGTCATCTCTGGATGCTTACCATCCATAGACTTTAAGGTCAGAAGGGACCATTATGATCATCTAGTCTGACCTCCTGCACACTGCAGGCCACAGAATCAGGTGCAGAGAACCTTCCAGCAAGTGACCCGTACCCCACGCTGCAGAGGAAGGCAAAAAAAACCCAGGCCTTCTGCCAATCTGCCCTGGAGGAAAATTCCTTCCTGACCCCAAATATGGCGATCAGCTAAACCCTGAGCATGTGGGCAAGACTCACCAGCCAGACACCCAGGAAAGAATTCTGTGTAGTAAGTCAGATCCCACCCCATCTAACATCCCATCACAAGCCACTGGTCATATTTACCACTAGTGGTCAAAGATTAATTAATTGCCAAAATTAGGCTATACCATTATATCATCCCCTCCGTTAACTTATCAAGCTTAGTCTTGAAGCCAGATATATCTTTTGCCTCCACTACTCCCCTTGGAAGGCTGTTCCAGAACTTCACTCCTCTGATGGTTAGAAACCTTCATCTAATTTCATGTCTAAACTTCCTGATGGCCAGTTTATATCCATTTGTTCTTGTGTCCACATTGGTACTGAGCTTAAATAATTCCTCTCTCTCCCTGGTATTTATTCCTCTGATATATTTATCGAGAGCAATCATATCTCCCCTCAGCCTTCTTTTGGTTAGGCTAAACAAGCCAAGCTCTTTGAGTCTACTTTCATATGACAGGTTTTCCATTCCTCGGATCATCCTAGTAGCCCTTCTCTGAATTCATCCTTCTTAAACATGGGAGACCAGAACTGCACACAGTATTCCAGATGAGGTCTCACCAGTGCCTTATATAACAATACTAACACCTCTTTATCTTTACTGGAAATACCTCGCCTGATGCATCCCAAAACCGCATTAGCTTTTTTCACAGCCATATCACGTTGGTGGCTCATAGTCATCCTGTGATCAACCAGTACTCCAAGGTCCTTCTCCTCCTCTGTTACTTCCAACTGATGCCTCCCCAGTTTATAACAATAGTTCTTGTTATTAATCCCTAAATGCATGACCTTGCGCTTTTCACTATTAAATTTCATCCTGTTACTATTACTCCAGTTTACAAGGTCATCCAGATCTTCCTGTATGATATCCCTGTCCTTCTCTGTATTGGCAATACCTCCCAGCTTTGTGTCATCCACAAACTTTATTAGCACATTCCCACTTTTTGTGCCAAGGTCAGTAATAAAAAGATTAAATAAGATTGGTCCCAAAACCGATCCCTGAGGAACTCCACTAGTAACTTCCCTCAGACTGACAATTCACCTTTCAGTACGACCCGTGGTAGTCTCCCCTTTAACCAGTTCCTTATCCACCTTTCAATTTTCATATTGATCCCCATCTTTTCCAATTTAGCTAATAATTCCTCATGTATCAAATGCCTTACTGAAATTGAGGTAAATTAGATCCACTGCATTTCCTTTGTCTAAAAAATCTGTTACCTTCTCAAAGAAGGAGATCAGGTTGGTTTGGCACGATCTACCTTTTGTAAAACCATGTTGTATTTTGTCCCAATTACCACTGACCTCAATGTCCTTGACTACTTATTTCCTTCAAAATATTTTCCAAGATCTTGCATACTACAGATGTCAAACTGACAAGTCTCTTGTTGCCCAGATCACTTTTTTCCCTTTCTTAGTCCTTAAAGATAAGGACTATGTTAGCAATTCTCCAGTCATATGGTACAATCCCTGAGTTTACAAATTCATTAAAAATTCTTGATAATGGGCTTGCAATTTCATGTGCCAGTTCCTTTAATATTCTTGGATGAAGATTATCTGGGCCCCCTAATTTCATCCCATTAAGCTGTTAGAATTTGGCTTCTACCTCGTATGTGGTAATATCTACCTCCCTATCCTCATTCCTATTTGTCATCCTACCATTATCCCTAAGCGCCTCATTAGACTCATTAAAGACTGAGGCAACGTATTTGTATAGATATTGGGCCATGCCTAGATTATCCTTAACCTCCACTCCATCCTCAGTGTTTAGCGGTCTCACTTCTTCTTTCTTTGTTTTCTTCTTATTTATATGGCTATAGAACCTTTTACTATTGGTTTTAATTCCCTTTGCAAGGGAAAACTTACATGGCTTTTGGCCTTTCTCACTTTATCCCTACATGTTCTGACCTCAATAAGGTAGCTTTCCTTGCTGATCACTCCCACCTTCCACTCCTTGTAGGCTTTCTGATTTTTCTTAATCACCTCTCTGAGATGCTTGCTCATCCAGCTTGGTCTACAATTCCTGCCTATGATTTTTTCCCCCTTTCTTGGGATCCAGGCTTCTGATAGTTTCTGCAACTTTGACTTGAAGTAATTCCAGGCCTCCTCCAGCTTTAAATCCCCAAGTCCTTCAGTCCAATCCACTTCCCTAACTAATTTCCTTAATTCTTTAAAGTTAGCCCTTTTGAAATAAAAAACCCTAGTCACAGATCTATTTTTGTTTATCCTTCCATTTAGTTTAAACTGAATTAGCTCATGATCGCTCGAACCAAGGTTGTCCCCTACAACCATTTCTTCTATGAGGTCCTCACTACTCACTAAAACCAAATCTAAAATGGCATCCCCTCTTGTTTGTTCATCAACTACTTGGTGAAGGAATCCATCAGCTATCACATCTAGGAAAATCTAAGCCCTATTACTATTACTAGCACTTGTCCTCCAGTCTATATATGGGAAGTTAAAGTCTCCCATGATCACACAATTCCCATTAGCATTTACTTCATTAAAAACATTAAAAAGGTCTCTATCCATATGCAAATCAGATCTCGGCTGTCTATAGCACACCCCAAGCACTAACTCAGGGGAGGCTCTAGTAGCTTTCTTCCCCAATGTGATTTTTGCCCAGACAGACTCTGTCTTATCCGTTCCATCCCTTCTTATTTCTTTACAGTTTACCACATCATTGATATACAATGCTACTCCACCACCTTTGCCTTTATTTCTGTCTTTCCTAAAAGCACATACCCTTCAATACCTGTACTCTAGTCATGACTACTATTCCACCATGTTTCTGTTATCCCTATAATATCCAGTTTCACTTCCTGCACCAGGAACTCTAGTTCCTCCATTTTGTTACCTAGGCTCATTTATGGTTGCTTACCAGTATGTCCTGTCTCTCCTGGATCCAGGTAGTAGCTGTACGTACTGTTGTCTTAAACTTTTCTACTTATCCTCTACAGTAGTTTCATTGTTGTATTTGTGTGAGACACTAAGATTTTAAAGTATATTCCAAGCACTTATGTTGATACGGAAATATTCTAACAACAATCTGTAGTCTTTTTTTATCTTTTTTATCTAGTTTAAGTTCTAGTCTCAGCTTCATGGCAAGCAGATTGGGATGGCTTTTACAGGTGGCCGAAGGAAACATTCTGTCATCTGAAACTGCCTAACAAAACATTTGTATATTACTTTAGAAAGCTGGATGTAAATGTAATATACAGCTGAATGTTATGGAGTTATACAAGTGGTTTGGATAAATGTGGCCTTGGGTATATGAGGAGTCCTTTGTGTATTGGACATACTTGGGATACAGAACCTCATTTCTGATAAATGAGATTTTGTGGTACTAGAGTGGCAGGTATATCAGGTTTGGATGTATGTACAATATGTGTGTCTCTTACCAGTATTAGTGTATCCTTCCACAGAAGCAAAAAACCAGATCCCTTAGCCTGCCACCACAAAAGCCTTCCCAGCTATATATTTACTGTTGTTGGTATTGTATTACTTTCTAGACTGTGGAACAATTTTCAGTGATTTTACAGCTTTAGTGAAAGCTATATATCAATCCTTTCTAACAGGATACAATTTTTGCAGTAATGGACAGGTCTTTTGGGTGGAGGTATGGATGGAAGTGCAGAATAATGAGATGAACAGAAATCCATGCTGTGATCATAAACTGGAATGTGCAGAAACAATTGTTACCACTGAAATTTCTAATACCACTTGAATCCAAATGACAGAAGATATTGTATAACAGTGAGTGCTACTGTTCTTGGTAGACTGAAAAAATAAAGTCACTGTTACCCTTCACAAAAATTAAAGCAATCAAAAATCTGTGGAAAGATAAATCTCTATGGATCATTTGGTCTCACAAGGAAAATCCCATAATAGCAATTGATGGAAATGCATAAAATGGAAGACAAAAATGTGGATGCACTGTTCAGTTAGGCTCTGTCTTGTGAATAAAAATCTAAGTTGTGAAACTACACAAATCATTTCCTATTAAATACAGCAGTTAATCAGGGTGACAATAGCACAAGAAAATGAAAAAGATTTCTTTAATAAAATCAACAGAATTCCCAGAATATATGGTCTCCCTAATGTCCATGAACCTTAACATACCTTTGAAATGTTAGCTCATGAACACATGGAGACTGCCCATTCAAGGAACACATGCCAAAATAATTAAATTGTCCAATTTTAAACAGAAAAGTCAATGGTATTCAGAAATTATCATTTAAATAACCCCTTTTGTACTGTGAATTTCTGCAAGATGGTTAATTGTAAGAATTTTTTTTTAAAAGGTAGAAAACATGTCCTAAGCTAAATAATAACTACTCTATTGGATGTAAGTTTGTACATGTATAAGGCACAAGTTATTGTTGTGATTAGGTATTGCAAATAACTTATAATGGTGGGGTCAGTCAGTACTGTATATGCTGCCATATCTTAGCACAAAGGTTGAGATAGAAATGGGAATGACAGTCTGTGCTCAGAACTGCTCGGTATTGTCAGTTTAGATTGTCTCCTTAGGTCAGATTCAGAAGTGATGTAAATGATGCTTTAAGTTACATGTTGGTAAGCAATTGTAAATGAAAGCTGGTATAACTTTATGCCAAGCCAGAGTCAAAACAAGTTGGAAGATCAGACAACTTTCCCTTCTTTGTCTTGTACCTTCCCAGAACCTCCTTTTGATTGCTTTTCTTGATATAATCCTGCCCTTCCATTCCTTCTTAAATAGATGGCTTCTATGTACACTCAATGGGCTAGATCCTCATCTGTAGCTAAGTTAGTCTTGATACAGCTGAAATGTGAGATGGTGGCTCAGGGCCTGGTATGCTGGAACTACTGGTAAACTGGGAGTCCTCAGAGCCATTGAACAAAACTGTAAACCCTGTTTATAATGGAAACCACTTTAAGCACCACTAGTTCCAGCAGCTATGCTCAGTGCTACCTTTGCATTTATCTGATTCTGGGGCAAAACTTATTTCTGAAATAATTGACTAGATATAGGACTGCTGTAAAATAAGCCTAGTTGCCTATAGGCACACATATCCCTTTTCTCACCCTTCACTCTATCAGGGTACGTCTACACTACCCACCGGATCGGCAGGTAGCGATCGATCTATTGGGGATCGATTTATTGCGTGTAGTGTAGACGTGATAAATCGATCCCCGATCGCTCTCCCGTCGACTGCTGAACTCCAACTCAGCGAGAGGAGGAAGCAAAGTCAACGGGGGAGCCGTGGCGCGCCACGAGGACACAAAGTAAATAATTTTAATTCGATCTAAGATACATCGACTTCAGCTACGCTATTCTCGTAGCTGAAGTTGCGTATCTTAGATTGATCCCCCCCGCCCCTGTGCAGGGATTCTCTTTACACAAAAGGGATCAATCCTCAGAGTGCTGGTTAACCCAGCTTTCCAGCTGCTTTGCTCTGCCAGAGAAATGGTTGGGCCAATGAGTAACTTGGACTGCCATTTGTGTTACCTGGGAATTTGGACTTTACCACTTGGTCCCTGAGTGTCTGAACTTCCAAAGTTTTTAAGATTCCCTCTGAAGCTCTAACTTTATTCCTGATAGCCCCCAATAAGCTCTGTTATCACCCCTTCCAGCAGCAGGGGGATTTTCAGGGAATGCCATGCAAGCCTCTCATATTGTTTAGACATCTGCATGGAGGCTGTACAGGCCTTCCCCCCACAGCAGAAGAGAGATTTGGCTCTGTCTGTTTCTCTGTGGGTCCCTGCTGCTGCTCTGCTTTGTTCTGGAGTTTGTATATCAGCTTTGCCACTGAGTGACTGACTGCATGCATTTTGACTGGCATGGGGAATGCCTTAACCAAAGTCAGAGGAATAAATAATCATAATTTATGTCATAACTTACCACTATATAAAGTGTAAAAAAACAGCCTGAAAAGGGGAAAAAAGCTACTGTGCAAAAAGGTGTTAAGCACATGCTAAAAAATGTGGTAGTTAATTTTTTTTTCAAAATTGATTCTTTTAAGTAGGAAAATAACAAAAGTGAAAACCATTTTAAACGGTATACACTCTTCCATTTTCTCTGAAATGAAAATTGGGGAGTAAGGGCAGACTACATTAACAAGCTTGGTTTTATAATGTAACTGACCCCTTACTATATTAGTGCTAGTAGCTTCTGGTATAATAATTTCTCAGCTGTGCCTCATGGTAAAATTGCAACAACTACAATAGTAAAAACTTTAGCTAATTGGGAACAACAGTTCACCTTTAGTACGGTCTATCTGAAATAATAATCAGCTTTGAATGCATGTCACTAGGTTTTAAAGATATTTTTGGAAAGTATTTTATTCATAAATATAATTATGCACAAAAAACAGGCAAAGCTGGGAATCTGAAGAATATAAAGGTAATTATTGAATATACTGTGCAACATGTGTGACATAAGGAGTACCTTTGAACAGCTACCCAGTGAATATAGGTAAAAAGTTCTTAAAATTTATTTACAGAAAAGATTTATATCATGTATATCATTTTATCAAGATACCTTTGCCCAGCTTTGGTACTGCAGTGTCAGAGTATGTCTACACTACAAGACTATTTTGAATCAACTTAAGTCGAATTTGTGGAATCGACGTTATGAAGTCGAATTTGTGTATCTACACTAATTTGACTGTGTGAGTCCACAGTAACGGGGCCAGCGTCGACTTTGGAAGCGGTGTACTGTGGGAAGCTATCCCACAGTTCCCGCACTCCCCGCTGCCCATTGGAATTCTGGGATTTCCCCCCAATGCATGCTGGGGGAAAAATATGTCGAGGGTGGTTTTGGGTAACTGTCATCATTGAACTGTCAATCACGCCCTCCCTCCCTCCCTGAAAGCGCCTGCGGGCAATCTGTTCGTGCACTTTTCTGCTCAGTGACAGCGTGGGCGCCACAGCACTGCGAGCACGGAGTCCGCTGCAGTTATGGCCGTTGTCAACTCCTCGCACCTTGTCGTCCACCTCTTCCACAGTCAGCTGCTGAGAAATAGGGCTACTTTTCAATGGTGCTGCGAGCACTGGTGGACCATGGGGGACGTTTTACCAACATCAACGTCGGGTGGCCAGGCAAAGTTCATGACACGCGTGTTTTCAGGAACTGTGGTCTGTTTAGACGCCTGCAGGAAGGTAGTTTCTTCCCGGACCACAAAATAACTCTTGGGGATGTGCAGCTGCCTATAGTGATCGTCGGGGACCCAGCCTACCCGCTAATGCCCTGGCTCGTGAAGCCCTATGCAGGCACTTTGCACAGCGACAAGGAACTCTTCAAGTACCAGCGAGCAGCGTGACCTGTGACTGTTCAGTTTCTTTACAGAGAAGCTGATCCTGCCCCTGTTTCTTTACCAAGTTACTGTTGACTAGCATCTGCAGTTACATACCCCGTCCACCCCGCTTCCCCCACTTCCAACACACATTTAAAAATAAAATACATGTTCCACTGTAACTTTACAAAGGTTTCTTATTGATGACTTTGCGTTAAAGGGTTGAAACTGGGACGCGGACTGTGCTGGGTAGGGTGTGCGGTGATGTAAAGACTGCCTCTAAACTCGAGGAATGACAGGCTCCTGCTCCCAGAGCTGTCTGCAGTGCCGGACTGGTTGTTTCAACGGAGCCTGCCATCCCTCCTTTTTGGGACTCTGTGTGCGGGGACTATGGGGCCTTGTGGCGGGGGAGGACGGATACAGATTCCTCTGCTGCGTGGCTCTGTGGTCCAGGACAGGGACCGTTGCATGAGATATGTAACCCCCCTCCCCCGCTACAAAGTCACGTACCCCCCCACCCACACAGAACCTGCAAACCACCTCCCATACCGACCAGGGTACCTACTGACTGCACTGTGTGTGTGACCGGCTGCTGATCCTGCCCGCGTGTCTGTACCCTGGTAAAGGTGATTGTCCTGTCCGATTACCAACCCCCTTCCCCCCCTTCAAACACAGTCTCCTCTAAAAGAACATGACGGAAACAGTAATTAACAGAAAAGTATTTTTTATTATCAACTAGACAGATAGGGGATGAAACTGGGACGGGGGCTTGGGTGAGGCGGAAAGGAAAGGACTTCTCAAAATTTAGGGTATGAGAGCTTTTGGGTACTTGAGCACTCTGCTGGGGTGCAGTGACAGTTTTCACGGCCCCTGGCACCCCTCCTTCTGGTTATTTTGGGTGAGGGGGGGTATGGGACTTTGTGGCGGGGGAGGGCGGTTGCAGATACACTGCAGGGGGGCTCTGTCCTCCTGCCTGCGGTCCTGCAGAACATGCACAAGGCGCCGGAGCGTGTCCGTTTGCTCCCTCATTAGTCCAAGCAGCGTTTGAGTCGCCTGCTTGTCTTCCTCACGCCACCTCTCCTCCCGTTCGCTGTGTGAGCGCTGGTACAGAGAGAGGGTCTCCCTCCACTGGCTCTGCTGGTCCGCCTCGTCTCAGGAGCAGCCCATAAGTTCAGCGAACATCTCGTCCCATGTCTTTTTCTTTTGCCGCCTAATCTTTGCCAGCCTCTGTGAGGGGGATGCTGTGGCAGGTCTGGAGACAGTCGAAGCTGTGTGATGGGAAAAAGGGAGTGAATTCCTTGCAAAGATACATTTTTGCGAACAATGAACACAGTCTAGTCTGTGTCTGTGAACAAGAGCATGCACAGCACCTATCTCGTGCGCACTCCTGCTGCAGGCAATCCGGAAAGCATAAACTCTGCCCCTGTTCCACCCCATCGCAGTGTCCCCCGACCCTTGGAATTCCGGGTTGAGATCCCAGTGCCTGATGGTGCAAATTTCATTGTCGCGGGTGGTTCTGGGTACATGTAGTCACTCATTCCTTCCTCCGGGAAAGCAACGGCAGACAATCATTTCAAGCCCGTTTTCCCTGGATTACCCTGGCAGACGCCATAGCGTGGAAACCATGGAGCCTGTTTTGCCTTTTGTCACTGTCACCGTATGTGTACTAGATGCCGCGGACATAGGTGTCATAGGTGCCGCTGCCACCATGTCATAGGTCTCACGCCCCACTTAGAGCTGTTGGGTTCCAATATGGGGACCTGCATGAATTTATCTCTAAACTAAAATCCTAGTTTAGATCTAGTAAAAGCTGCCACCACCCAATCAGGTACGTGGATTGGGACACAGTCCTTCCCCAAAATCCTAGGGGATCCCAAGAGCCCCAAATCCATGGAGTTCTTACACCCCGGAGAAATAAACCATTTCCCCCCTGCTTCCTCCCCCCTCCCTTTTCCTAGGAGAGATACTGGGACTTAACTACAGAGGGATACCTCCCCCTCCCCTTTCCCTGAGAATCCACCCAAGGAAAGGTCAACCAAGTCCTTAATAGAAAAGAATTTATTAAAGAATAAAAAGAAAGTCACTGTCTCTGTAACCAAAATGGAACAATATACAGGGTCTAAACTTATCAATCTCTGGAGAGAATTCCCCCTCCCTTCTTTCTCAGTAAAAGCAATAACAGTACAGACTTAAAGAAATTCTATAGCAAAACACAGAATTGCAAATACAGAAATAAAAGTATAAGAATACTAGTTCCTTGCTAATACTCACTAGCTTGAATAGAAGAATTTATTGCAGAAACCTGGGAGGACTTGATTAAGATGTCTGGACTCTCTTAATTCCCAAGAGAGACTCCTAAGAAAACAAAGAACAGGGGAAAAAAAACTTCCCTCCACAGGGATTTGAAAATATCTTGTCCCTCATTGGTCCTCTGGTCAGGTGTCCACAGGTACTGCTTGTTAACCCTTTACAGGTAGACAAAAACCTTAACCCTTAACTAACTGTTTATGACAAGAGGCGATTCAGAAGCGCTACACAGCAGCATTCATTTGCTTTTGCATGACAGCAGAGATGGTTATCAGCCATATTGTGCCATCTACCATGCCATTGTAAATTGGCAAGGTGATGATGGTTACCAGCCGTATTGCATTATACCTTCTGCTGCTGTCATAGGTGCCCCTGGCCGAGATCAGCCGGGGGCGCAAAAGACAAAACTGGGAATGACTCCCCGAGTCAATCCCTCCTTTATGGTATCTAAAAATAGAATAATTCCTGCATAGAAGATGGGGCTAGTGTAGTAGAGATCCAGTGTTTCAGAGAACCAGAGAGCACAGCCGCTCCATGTCAGATTATGCAGGAATGATGAGCTGCATGGCATTCACAGGGGGTGCTCCTGCAACAACCCCACCTGTTGCTTCCCTCCTTCCCCAGCCTTCCCGGGCTACCGTTGCAGTGTCCCCTGATTTGTGTGCTGAAGTAATAAAGAATGCAGGAATAAGAAACAGTGACTTGTTACTGAAATGAAATGAGGGGAAGGCAGCCTCCAGCTGCTATGATTGTCCAGACAGGACATTAAGCAGTGTGGTGGGAGAGGAAAACAGCATCCTGCTGCTATGACAGTCCAGGCAGTACAGAATCTTTTCTTTACACATGAAGGGCGGGGGCTGATGGAGCTCAGCCCCCTGTTGCTATGATGAAGACGGTTAGCAGGCCGTCTACTTATGGGCTGATGACGAGGACGGGTACCAGTCGTATTGCACTACACCATCTACAGCAAGGCTGATGATGATGACGACGGATATCAGTCATATTGCACCATCAGCCACCCATGGTGGGGGGGGGGAAGGATGCTACAGTACAGTGCCGCAGCATCGCGTCTACCAGCAGCATTCAGTACACATAGGGTGACATTTAAAAGAGTCAAGAGACGATTTCTTTTCCTTTTCCTTCTGGGGGTGGGGGAGGGGGGTACATTGACGAGCTATGCCCTGAACCGCCGCGGACAATGTGTTTGACCATACTGGTATTGGGAGATCAGCCAAGAATGCAAATGCTTTTCGGAGACTGCAGGAACTGTGGGATACCTTGCGTCCTCAGTCCCCCCTCACTCCATGAGCATCCATTTGATTCTTTGGCTTTCCGTTACGCTTGTCACGCAGCAGCGTGCTGACTCTCTGCTATGTCGTCTGTCCGGAGATTTTTTAAAAATACTTTGGACCAGGCGTAACATTATGGTAATTTTCCTAATTAGATGCAGGAGTCGCCGAGCGAGATCGCCCTGAGGAGGGTCACTGAAGGAGATAGAGAGCGCATGCTGCGTGAAAGCCAGCAAAAACCAGGGGCCTATGCTGCCAGTATTATGGAGGCAATGCTCCCAGAAAACCTCAATAAAGCCTGGCACGGAAAATTGTGCTACCACGGAGCACCCAGTAAGGCAGCTCTCCCCAGGAACCTCCTGCGGAGGCTTTTCGATTTCCTCCTGGAGAGCTTCATGGAGATCTCCCTGGATGATTTCTGTTCTATCCCCATATTTATAGAGACCTCCTTTACCCATACTTCAGATTCCTGTTATATTAAGAATAAAAGTTTACATGTTTAAAGCACTTAACAACTGCTCCTTCCCCTGATTCAGGGTCCGGGTTCACGGCCGGGGAGGTTTGGTAGGGAATCTCCGTGAGGGTGCTGAAGAGATCCTGGCTGTCGGGGAAACCAGCGTTGTAAGCGCTGTCGCCTGCCTCGTCCTCCACAAACCCTTTCTCATCTTCCCCGTCCGTGAACATCGCCGAGGAACTGGCCGTCGACACTGTCCCATCGTCAGAATCCATGGTCACTGGTGGGGCAGTGGTGGCAGGCTCCGTAGCGTCCGTTTGCCGCTTTGATTTTTTGGTAGCCTTGTCTGGGGTCCTTGATTTTCATGCGGCACTGCGTTGCATCCCGCCTGTATCCTCTGTCTCTCATGGCTTTGGAGACCTTCCCATAGGTCTTTGCATTCCATTTTTTGGAGCGCAGCTCCGAAAGCACAGACTCCTCGCCCCACACACCGATCAGATCCAAGACTTCCCAGTCACTCTATGCTGGGTCCCTCTTTCTATTCAGAGATTACATGAACTCCTCTGCTGGAGAGCTCTGCATTGCTGCTGGTGCTGCTGAGCTCGCACCGATGTCCAACCACGAAATGAGATTCTAAGGCCTTGTCTACACTACAAGACTATTTCGAATCAACTTAGTTCGAATTTGTGGATTCGACCTTATGAAGTCGAATTTGTGTATCCATACTAAATACACTAATTCAAATTTCTGAGTCCACATTCACGGGGCCAGCGTCGACTTTGGAAGCGGTGCACTGTAGGAAGCAATCCCACAGTTCCCGCAGTCCCCGCTGCCCATTGGAATGCTGGGTAGAGCTCGCAATGCCTGCTGGGGGAAAAATGTGTCGAGGGTGGTTTTGGGTAACTGTCATCATTCAACCGTCACTCACAACCGCCCTCCCTCCCTGAAAGCGCCGGCGGGAAATCTGTTCGCGCACTTTTCTGGTCGGTTACAGCGCGGACGCCACAGCACTGCGATCATGGAGCCCGCTGCGATCATCGCTGCACTTATGGCCGTTGTCAACTCCTCGCACCTTATCGTCCACCTCTTCCACGGTCAGCTGCTGAGAAATCGGGTGAGGAGGCTCCGGCAGCGCGGTGAGGAGAGTGGCGCAGACCTCTCAGAAAGCAGGGTACGCCGGGCAGTGGAGATCATGGTGGGAATGGGTCAAGTTCATGGTGTGGAACGGAGATTCTGGGCCCGGGAAACAAGCACGGACTGGTGGGACCGCATAGTGCTGCAGGTCTGGGATGAAACAGAGTGGCTGCGAAACTTCAGGATGCGTAAGGGCACTTTCCTTGAACTCTGTGACTTGCTGGCCCCTGCCCTGAAGCGCCAGGACACCCGGATGCGAGCAGCCCTGACTGTGCAGAAGCGAGTGGCCATAGCCCTCTGGAAACTTGCCACGCCAGACAGCTACCGGTCAGTAGCGAACCACTTTGGCGTGGGCAAATCTACCGTGGGGGTTGCTGTGATTCAAGTAGCCCACGCAATCGTTGAGCAACTGCTCTCAAAGGTAGTGAACCTGGGAAACATTCAGGTCATCATAGACGGCTTCGCCGCGATGGGATTCCCAAACTGTGGTGGGGCTATAGATGGGACTCACATCCCTATCCTGGCACCAGCCCACCAGGCCAGCGAGTACATTAACCGAAAGGGCTACTTTTCCATGGTGCTGGTGGACCATAGGGGACGTTTTACCAACATCAACGTTGGGTGGGCGGGCAAGGTTCATGACGCGCGTGTGTTCAGGAGCTCTGGTCTCTTTAGACTCCTCCAGGCAGGTACTTTCTTCCCGGACCACAAAATAACGGTTGGGGATGTGCAGATGCCTACAGTGATCCTCGGGGACCCAGCCTACCCGCTAATGCCCTGGCTCATGAAGCCCTATACAGGCGCCCTGGACAGAGAGAAGGAACTCTTCAACTACCGGCTGAGCAAGTGCAGAATGGTGGTGGAGTGTGCTTTCGGACGTCTCAAGGGGAGATGGCGGACCTTACTGACTCGCTCGGACATCAGCGAAAAGAATATCCCCGTAGTTATTGCTGCTTGCTGTGTGCTGCACAATCTGTGTGAGAGCAAGGGCGAGGCCTTTTTGTCCGGATGGGATGTTGAGGCAAATCGCCTGGCTGCAGTTTACGCTCAGCCAGACACCCGTGCCGAGAGAATATCCCAGCGGGAAGCGCTGTGTATCCGGGAGGCTTTGAAAGCAAGTTTCCTCGGAGATCAGGGTAACCTATGACTCTCCACTTGCTTTCAAGAGAAACTGACCCTGGGCCTGTGTCTGTTTGTGTCGATTTCGATCTGCGGCTACATGCCGCGTTCTCCAATTTCCCCCACTTCCAAAGCACGTTTTAAAGCAAAGTAATTGTTACACTCATTATTAATAAATCTTTGTTTTACTTTGCATTTCTGTTCTGGTGTTGAAACATGGACGCATACTGTGCTGGGCACGGTGTGCACTGACGTACAGACCGCTTCCTCCATAGAGGACTGACATCCTCCTGCTCCTACATAGGTCTCTGGGGTGGGGGACGGCTGAAAGTGGTTCTGCATGAAGGGGAGGGTTTGCAGGAAGGGGCGAGTGGTGCCTTCTTTGCATAGGGGTTTGGATGATGGCAGTGGGCTGCGGGTTTGTGCGTAGGAAGGGGTGATGGGTGTGGGAGAAGGGTGAGTATCTGTCCGTGGATGAGGGCTCTTGTTGGGGCTCAGGGCAGCGGATAGGCTCGTTGATCCGTTGGAAGTGCATGGTAAGGGCAGCCTGCCTTTACATTAATGGCGTGGCAGGCGCTAGGACCCTGGACAAGCATACACATTACGGAATGACCAGGGGCAGCATACACAACACAGAATGACCCTGGTGCCTACTGACTGCAGTGTGTGTGTGCCCCGCAGTTGATCCTTTCCCCAAGTCTGTACCCTGGTACTGTAGGCTATACCATTCAAGTATGAAACCCCTGTCCACCTCATACACCGAAAAATCCTCTGACAGGAAAGACATGACCGAAACAGTGATTAACAGCAAACATCTTTTATTAATCTAATAAACAGTGGTGGGATGAACCTTGGATTTGGGACTGGCTGAGCCTATAAGGGAAGCACTTCTACAAATTTCTAACGTGAGAAGTGCGGGGTACACAGTCGCTCTGTTCTGGTTCAGTGACAGTTCTCATGGCCCCTACCGCCCCTCCGTCTTGTACTTTTGGGTGGGGGGGGCAGGACTTCTTGGCGGGGGAGGGCGATTGCAGAGACACTGCAGGGGGGCCCTGTCCTCCAGCCTGCGGTCCTGCAGGACATCAACAAGGCGACGAAGCGTGTCCGTTTGTTCCTTCATGAGACCAAGCAGCGTTTGGGTGGTCTGCTGGTCTTCCTGCCGCCACCTATCCTCACGTTCCATGAGTGTGCGATGCTGCTCACATATGGTCTCCCTCCAGTGTTTCTGCTCTGCAGCCTCTGCTCGGGAGCAGGCCATCAGTTCAGCGAACATCTCGTCCCTAGTCTTCTTCTTTCGCCGTCTAATCATTGCCAGTCTCTGCGAGGGGGATGCCGGGGCAGTCCGGGAAAGAGCAGAAGCTGTGTGATGGGGAAAGTTAGTGATTTCCTTGAACAGATACATTTTTGCGAACAGTGAACACCATCTAGTCAATTTCTATGAACAAGACCGTACCGGGCAACAAGTCTCACGTGGTCTCAAGAGAAGCACGACATTTTGGGCTACGCTCTGATTGGCTGCGGCATTGCACAGGAGAGCGGAGAAGTCGGGAGAGATAGCTGAATCCGTCTAGCAGACAGTCCTGGTAAGCCTTACAGTACATTATGCTTATCAGTTAACGGATAGCTGTGCCCTCCTGCTAAAGGCAATCTGGAAATCAGATACTATGACCCTTTTCCAGCCACTCCCGACACTGCAGGGGAAAGATCAATGTATGCTTTTCCTCTGTGGCCTACAGCACGTGGCTGCTAAGCGAGGGGCTTTGTTATGCAAAGTATAAGTAAACCATTAAGAACAGTAACTATTCGCTAATTGCCCTAATTAGATGCAGCACTTCATGAACGAGATTACCCTGAGGCGGGTCTCTCAAGTACAGAAAGACAGGATGTTAAGGGAAGCACTTCACCGACCGGGACCCTACGCGCCATGCTGGTTGAGGCGATGGTTCCCTGTATCTACGGATGTCGTGGCGTGGAGTGTGCTTCACCGAGGACCAAATAAGGCACCTCTTCCTAGAAACCTCCTGAGGAGGGTATTTGAGGAACTTTTTGACGCATTTGTGGAATTGTCCATGGAGGACTATTGTTCCATCCCAATCTGTGTGGACCTACTGTTCGTATAGTTTCCCGTTAAAAACTTTTAGATATAGTATTTAGATATAGAATTTCTATTTTTTGTATACATGTTTTCGTACAAATAAATGTTTTCTTGTTTATACGACTTACCGCCTGATCCTTCCCCTGACTCTGAGTCCAGGTTCACAGCCGGGGAGGGTTGGTAGGGGATCTCTGTGAGGGTGAGGAAGAGATCCTGGCTGTCAGGGAAAGCGGCATTGTGTTCGCTGTCGCCTGCGCCTTCCTCCACGGACACTTCGTCGTCTTCCCCATCGGCGAACATCGAGTAGGAACTGTCCTGGTTCACTATGCCATCCACTGAGTCCACGGTCACTGGTGGGACAGTGGTGGCAGACCCACCGATAATGGCATACAGTGCCTCGTAGAAGCGGCATGTCTGGGGCTGTGCTCCGGAGCGTCCGTTTGCCGCTCTGACTTTTTGATAGCCTTGCCTCAGGTCCTTGACTTTCACGCGGCACTGCATTGCATCCCGGCTGTATCCTTTCTGTGTCATGGCTTGGGAGACCTTCTCGAAGGTCTTTGCATTACGCTTGTTGGAGCGCAGCTCCGACAGCACAGACTCCTCGCCCCACACAGCGATCAGATCCTGGACTTCCCGGTCTGTCCATGCTGGGGATCTCTTTCTATTCTTCCATTGGGCTGACTCCTCTGCTGGAGAGCTCTGCATCGTTGTAAGTGCCGCGGAGCTCGCCCCGATGTCAAAGCAAGAAATGAGATTCTAACTGTCCAGACAGGAAAAGGAATTCAAATTTTCCCGGGTCATTTCCTGTGTGGCTGCTCAGAAAATCCAAGCTCGGACTGCTGTCCAGAGCGTCAACAGAGTAGTGCAGTGTGGGATAGCTCCCGGAGCTACTAAGTTCGATTTGCATCCACACCTAGCCTAATTCGAGCTAGCAAGTGCGAATTTAGCGTTACTCCACCTGTCGGGGTGGAGTACCAAATTCGAACTAAGGAGCCCCCTAGTTCGAATTAAATGGCTTCCTGGTGTGGACGGTTGAGCGATTAGTTCGAATTAACGCTGCTAAATTCGATTTAAGGTCCTAGTGTAGATCAGGCCTAACTGTCCAGACAGGAAAAAGAATTCAAATTTTCCCGGGACTTTTCCTGTGTGGCTGGTCAGAGCATCCAAGCTCGGACTGCTGTCCAGAGCGTCAACAGAGTGGTGCAGTGTGGGATAGCTCCCGGAGCTACTAAGTTCGATTTGCATCCACACCTAGCCTAATTCGACATAGCCATGTCGAATTTAGCGCTACTCCCCTCGTCGGGGAGGAGTACAGAATTCAAACTAAAGAGCCCTCTATGTCGAATTAAATGGCTTCCTGGTGTGGACGGGTGCACGGTTAATTCAAATTAACGCTGCTAAATTCGAATTAAAGTCCTAGTGTAGACCAGGCCTCAGACTTTGCTTTGGATTTGATTAGGAAAACTGATGTTTTTGTGAATGTACAAGACTATTTGCAAATTTGGTACTGAGAAATATTTCATCTCATTTGCTAACACTTTTTCGCTGCAAATTATGATGAAGTTTTGGCCCTGGAGAAAAATTAAAAATGTACAAGTGCAGTTTGTACATTCCCATAACTTTCCTAGCAAATCCCGGTTTCTGGTGAAATACCAGTTATATGCAAAAAATGGGTATCTCAGACTTTTATTTCAAAAAATTGAAAGATATATATTTTTAAATGATTTCCTATCTAATCAACACAGTGAGAATTTTTCCATGTAGGCTAACAAATTTTCCTGCTAATGTCCGAGTAGCTCAAAAGAAGATAAGTTTACTTTAGAAATCCCTACATCTTGCCTTGAGTGTCTTTGTTGTGGTATACCCTAAAGTTTGGAACTCCCCTCCTCCTCAACCTCTGTTTATGCATTATGCTTCACTATTCAGAATTGTATTCACAATATTATTCCACATACCTCCAACTTGAAATTCCTACTTCAGGCTTTATAATTACCTTCTCCCTCACTCTTTACATCCCTTCTATTTTGATTAGATGCTCCAGATATCTTTTTTGATTCAAGTAGGATGTTCATTTTGCATAGCTCTGTATTTAAATGGTTTGTATTTGCACATTGCCTCCAAACACTACAACCAGAAAATAATTGTAAACATTAACTATATGTAGGATATTATAGATACAACAATGTGTATCTGGTTTAAAGGATGTCTGCTTAAATGATGGGTGATCATAGCTCACTAGTGGCTTTAACACCTTCCCAAACAAATGTCAATAAAATCTCTAAGAAATCATACATTCAACAATTTTAAGGCCACAAGGAACCAAGCTCATCTAGTACAACCATGCAACTTCACCCAGTTACCCCTGTAATTGAGCTCAGGAATTTGTGTTTGACTAAGGCATATCTTCCAGAAAGAATTCCAGACTTGATCGTAAGACATCAAGAGGGAGAATCCAGCTTTTCCTTTGGTAGTCTGTTCCAATAGTTGGTCAATCATCCTTGCGAGTTTCATATTAGTCAGGCATTAATTTCCAGCCATTGATTCTTGATACTTTTCTGAACTAAATTAAAGAGCCCTTTAATACCCAGTATCTTCTTGTGAAGATACTTGTATACCATGATCAAGTCACCTCTTTATCTTCTTTTGATAAGCTAAAAATCTCAATCTCCTTGTTTCTCACTATCACGTATATCTATACATGTGTGTGTATATTTAAAAATTATTAATAAAAATTATTTTACATATAAATTAAAATTTACAAAATTTCATTCCAGAGGAATATAAAAAAAATACAGGTTTAATGAGTAATGATGTACAGGCCTTGAAGTGACAAAAATGATAGGGAAAAAATTTATAACCCTCAGAAAAGTACCTGCTTATACAGTATCACTATGTTTTAGCCTGGTGTCTAGGAAACCACCAACTCTGTATACAAGTACTGTGTATATCATTTAAAAATTCAGAATCCTAGCTCTCTGGTGAGGTAAAACTTGTGTACCAAAATCTTCCTTCAGATTAGGCAGAGTCTGAGTCTCATAGAGCTCAGTGGGAGTTGAGATCAGAAGTTGGATGTATTTTCTATCAGTTTTTGAAATATCAGAACTTTTGGACTAGAGCTATCCAAACTATGACAATTTTGTTTGGCAGCTGAATGCATCCATGAAAAGGTAATGGACTGGATGCTATGAACTGTCTAATAGTAAATGCACGGCTGAGCCTAGATACATTTTGGAGTTGGAATGTATATTAAACAGTTCTCCCATTTTTTTTCAGTTCAACAACAAAAAATTCCATTCCAGGTAGCACTAGTCCTTGGTTAGTTTTATTAAACAGGCAACCAATGTAATGAACCAGTAGGTACAAAGTTGGATCCATGAATTCAGGATCCAGGAACTCTTGTAATAGGGCACATGACAAAGTTTGACGTACGTTGCTTGTTATGCATAATGAGGTGGGAAATAAAGTGGGTTTTGTACAAAAACTTTGCTTATATGTAAGCAGAGTCAGGATGAGCTCTACCCTGACATCTGGTGGTGAATTATGGCGAGTGTGGAAAAGAACTTAGGGGGCTGATCTTGTTTGCATGGGCACACCCACCCCGCCTAGCATAGCCCACGGCAGCCTAAAATGTTCACTTTGACAGCTGTGGGATCCTCAATTTCTCTGTTATTGAGGCAGGAGGAATAAAGTGTTGTTACCCTGATTATGTGAATGAGGGACTATGAACCTGTTTTATGACAGAAGATCTCACCATCAACTAGGTAGCACTCACTGGACAAGGGACATGGGTTCCAAAACCCAGTGAATTGAGAGAGGTTGGGGACTGGTATGTGTACCTGATGGTATGGGCCCCTTTAGAGGGCCTGGAACACCAATTGCACCTTCTCTCTCTCCATTGTTGAAGAACAGAGCTAATTTTGATTCCATCCGGAGTCCATCTAGAGGCTGCTGAGCTGAATTCACTTTGGGCGAATAGTGCACCAGCACTGGGGCTCCCCTATTACAAGCTGAAATCACTAAAAGAGCTAAAATCACTAAGGCCTGGTCTACACTGTGGGGGGGTCGAACTAAGGTACACAACTTCAGCTACGCGAACAGCGTAGCTGAACTCGAAGTACCTTAGTTCGAAGTACTTACCCTTTCTCACGGCACGGGATCGAAGTCCACGGCTCCCCCGTCGACTCTGCCACCGCCGTTCGCGGTGGTGGAGTTCCGGAGTCGATGGGAGTGCGTTCGGAGTTCGATATATCGCGTCTAGATGAGATGCGATATATCGAACTCCAAGAAGTCGATTGCTACCCGCCGATCCAGTGGGTAGTATGGACATACCCTAAAAGAGCTAAACTTACTGAGCTGAGTGCTGTGTTAACTAGTGGGGGAGCCTGAAGATCTATTGCTAAACAACGGCTGGCAGAGCGGAGCAGTTTGTGGGACGGTTGGAGCAGCCCACGGAACAGTGGGCGGAGCAGAGCGGAGTGGTTTGTGGGATGGTTGGAGCGGCCCACGGAACAGTGAGCGGAGTAGAGCAGAGTGGTTTGTGGGGACGGCTGGAGTGGCTCATGGGTTGGCTGGAGGAGTGGCACAACTGGTGGAGTGGAGCCGGTCGTGGTGAAGGCTGCAGCAGAACTCCACGGAGAGGCAGGGCAGTCGGCACTGGCCCACGTAAGGTGCCCCTTAACACCCTGTGTGCCCCCCCCCATTTCTACCCAGGCTGGGGGGGTAAAACTCTGCAGATAAACTTTTGAACTTTGGTGTGGCACTGACCAGGGACAGAGACTTTTGTATTGTTGGACTTTGGGGTGATTGGACTTAAGACTCTAAGGCCTGGTCTACGTGAATAGCGTAGCTGAACTCGAAGTGCCTTAGTTCGAAGTACTTACCCTTCCTCACAGCGCGGGATCGAAGTCCGCGGCTCCCCCATCTACTCCACCACCACTGTTCGCGGTGGTGGAGTTCCGGAGCCAACGGGAGCGCGTTTGGAGTTCGATATATCGCGTCTAGATGAGACATGATATATTGAACTCCGAGAAGTCGATCGCTACCCGCCAAAACTTACTTGGTGGGTCTTTTGCTCATGGTTTATGTTATGAATCCTGTTTGTGGTGTTTCCCCAATATGATGCCACATTGTTTCCCTCCTTTATTAAAAGGATTTTGCTACACTCAGACTCTGTGCTTGTGAGAGGGGAAGTATTGCCTCCTAGAGGCACCCAGGGGGGTGGTATGGTCCCAGGTCACTGGGTGGGGGCTCGAGCCGGTTTTGCATTGCATTATTGAAACAGAACCCCTGGATACTGAACCCGGCCCTTGTTGCTGCCAACTCAGAGGGGCAGAAGGGTTACATATATATAACTTACAGTTGTAATTCAATACACTATTTGTGTAGAAATGGGTGACAAACTCCACTGTTGATGTATATCACTGGAATGGAAATTGTTCTTTATGGAATTTTAAAAAGAGTACTTCAGTATAGTTCTTTAATAAACACATTGCAGAAGAAGGTATAAAAATATATAAGGAAGGGTGTCCAGAAAAATACTTTACCTTATCAATGTTGACCTTCAACCCCATACCTGATTTTGGTAACCTATATCTAGTAACTTCTGCATTACGAAATGCTGTTATGCAAGTAGATGAACATAAAATGTGTTGATGTCAGACTCTGCAATATGCTTGAGGCCTAGCAGCTGGCATAAGGGTGAGAGTATTTGATTTAGATTAGCTTATTAGTGACATCTTTAGGGGAGGTATATTTCTGATTAACATATGGTCTGTATGCTAAGCAGAAACACAAATAGAAGTAAACAAAAGATTAAGTACAGTAGGTTTTGCTGTTTGAATTAAGGTTTAAGAGTTAGCATAAATCCTGGTGAGGCCTAGAGGTCTCTTTTGACTTAAACCTAGATTAAATACCTATGCTTATGCTATGAAATTTAGCAATATGTGTTTTGGCATGACAAAATAAACTACAAAATAATAAGTACACTGCATATTTGCAGAAATAAGTTTTAAATAGTAGATTTTTATGTACTTTTGCAATAAGGTAACCACAGAGCTAGCCACATTGACACCTGGAGGTGAAATTAAAGGACTCAAATGGATTGTTTAACCATTGAAAGTATAATTATGTTGCCCTGGAATACCAAATATGGGCAAGGGCCTGAGATGTAATCAAATATGTCCCAGGTGTGGGGGGAGGAGATAAGGGAAAAGGGTTATAAAAGATTGTCAATCCCAGTCCTAGTTGGGACACAGGGACGATCAAATAATTAGAACAATGCAGACCCTTGGACGACATCACTTTTTACCCCTCTCCATTCTGAAAACAAAACATTTATTCCTACCCTTCATTTCCTATCTTTAACCAGTTACCGATCCATCAGAGGTCCTTCTTTCTTATCCCATGATGGCTTACTTTGCTTACAAACTTTTGAGGTATTTTTTCAAAGGCTTTCTGAAAATCTAAGTACACTACAGCTACTGGATCACTCTGTGACATTACACTCCATATTATTTATGGAAATATGCTTATGATATGGATATAACATAATTGAGATATACTTTATGCAAGAGGGTTCATGTAAGGTATCATTGGAAAGGTTATGATTTACTGCACGTGTTTATCCAATTTGTATGCATGTATCATTTTTGTAGCTGAAGCTGGAAATATTGACCATGTCTCTAAATTTCAAATGTGCTACATTGGATGAGGCTAAACAATGTTAGTGGCTTATTGAAGAAATGCACACAAGCATAAGGATTACCCCAAGCAACTGTGTGCAATAGAAACCTCTCAGAGATATAAAAGAGGGACAATGACAATCTGAGTGGTCATTCTCCCTACAACAACACTCCTGAAAATGCCTGAGGAACAAAGACTGAACTGTTAGAAGTGATAGTCCCAGGCTAAGACCTTTAGCCTGTCTATGAAAACCTGGGGAAGCCAAGGCAACTTGTGCCTTAAGAATTTGCCAGCCTGCTTATCACTCAGGGTGAGAATTTTCTAATTTGTATCCTACCTATCTAGTGTGTTAAATTCAGTTTGCAGCTTTTGTTTATTTACTACGGTAATCTGCTTTGTTCTGTTTGCTCTCCCTTTAACCACTTAAAATCTACCTTTTGTAGTTAATAAACTTATTTTGTTTATTATTAAACCCAGTTTATGTAATTTCTAATGGAGGGGGCAAGAAGTTGTGCATATCTCTCTTCACATTGAGGAAAAGGGCAGATTGTATGAGTTTGCGCTGTGCAGATTTTTCTATTCAGTCCAAGACAGTATTATTTTGGCTTTAGCTCCCAAAAGGGGTGTGTATGTGCCTTGCCCTGCCTGCTCTGGATGGCTTCAGACCCTTATAGATACAGTGTCAAGATTCCTTCTCCAGGCACCAATCATTGCCAGGACCCATAGGTGTCTCTATATATCTGTTGGACCTTTCTGAATCTTTAAAGGGGACATGCCAGATGGCAGGGTCAGCTGACCACCATGGCAGAATATCCCCATCAAAAATTATTCAGTTAACTGATGAAACTCCTACTGATGTCAACAAAAAATCTTTACCTGGAGGTAAAGGGCATAGTATCACAGTTTAATGCCAATATATGGATTTGAGGAGTAGATTTTCCCCCTGTGCTGTGGGCAGAAGCAGCAGTGGAGGCACTGTGCTGCTATCAGCACACCCAAAATAGTAAGCCTCCTGTAGGTAGTGTGTACAGGCAAGCCATTTCTAGTGAAACTCTTACAAAATGGGATGCTTCCAGAAATGAGATCTGCACTGACCAATCAACATCATCATCTAAATTACACTTTTGAAAATATTGCTTGCCGGATGTATTCCCTGTAACAATATCTAATCAGTGCTTCACAGTCAGCTTCCTGTAATCATATACAGCTTCAAATGTTCAGTTGGGAAATCAGGTACAACATGCCCATGCCTCTGAATACTGTGTAAAAGTCACCTTCACATTTTGAAATTGGCCCACTGCTATCCTGCAGCTTTTCTGATCCTCTCAGATTTCTATAGCTCAGTAAACAGTCACGTCATTGTCTTGAATATCACATGGAATGTTTTATTTGTAGCCCCAAGAGGAATTCTTCTGCCATCAGTTCAGGATGATCCTTGATGGGTAATAATTGCTAAAACCTACTCACTGTCACATCCCATCCCACCCACATTGACTTATTGTAAAATAAACAAACAAACTGTTAAGAGGTGGAGGGGGAAAAACATTTGGTTATATCGTTATTTAAAAGCATCACAGATTAATGTTTAAAAAAAAAGTTTTCATTTTTTCTGTCCTACTTTTTGATGATAAGTATGTAAGCATAGGATTTCACTACCAGAAATTCAGTACCAAGAGTGGCACAGCAAACAAGGAAAGGAAGATCATGGCAGCTGTCAAATTGCAGACATAAAACTACTGCCAAGCACGCTGCCTCATTCCGTCATCACTTCTGTGGCTGAATTTCAATATTTAAAAATTTTATTTTTTTACAAATCAGGGCATTTCAGGGCAGCCCTAGAGCTGTAAATCTTTGAAATCTGGAGAGGTTTCTCCAAAGCCAGGAGTGATGTAAGCCGGTATGGCGTACCGGTAAAAAGTGTCCACTAGTACCGGCCCGTACCCAGCTGATTTTAAAGCTCTGCAGCGTGGAAGGGCTGGCTGGGGGATGCTGACCCCCCAGGCCCGCCCCTTCCACCTGAGGTCCCGCCCCTTCCAGGGGCCAGAGCCGGCCCCCGTACCAGTAAGTCTTTGGCTTTAATTTCACCTCTGTCCAAAGCTGAGGACCTTGGAAGCCTGAGTTGTCCAGTAGCCCCCTCACATGAACTGGCAAAGAACTAGGCAGGTTTCCAATGAAATCTGCCTGTGATTTGATTAAAGTTCGCCAAACTCAAACTGTTTTTGTGAAGTATTCTGGGTTTGAGGAACTGAAATTTTTTTGCAGAAAATTTCAGACCAACTTTATATGTCCATGGAAGTTTGGCCCCTTAAGCGGGGAGCAGCTTCAAATGCTGGGATCAGGTATTGGGGAAATTAAAGTAAAAGTGAGATTCCATGGAAACAAAATTGGAAGGAATGAAAGGGGCAGGGGATTCAGGACTATCCTGCATTTTTTTTTTAATTTTCCTTGTATTGTGTGTGGGTTGAGGGGCTTTTTGTTTGTTCAGTTTCCCCCTCCCAAAGAGCTGTATCTCATCAGGTTCTCTTATGCTTCCAATACAAGGCAATTTAACTTCCCTGAAAAAATAAGGGGTGGGAAACTATTCATAACAATTGACATCACTCCATATAGAAAATACAGCACAATACTTAAAAGAAAAAAAAGTGGGGAAAATCTAACAGATCTATGTTTTTATGCAAACAGGAAAAAGATTACACTTGGGCACCCCACACCAGTCTTCAAACAAGGGACAGATTTTTAATTTTATATTTTAATACAGCTGGCTATTTCAAGAATGGTAATTTGCTTGCTTCACATGAAAATGAACGGAGCAGATTTTAGGATTTTTTATATGCTAATCTTCTATACATTTGAAACTAAGTAAAATGATTAATATATTTAAGCACACTTCACTGGTATCTTTTTAGGTAAGCAGTACAGGACCTGTAAGGTCATTATCATAACTTGTCACTCCAAACCACAACTAAGATCTGATGTCACTTATCTCAAATAGTTCCCTGGGAGTACAGGATGTTAACAGGAGCACTGCATTATGCAGTGTTCAAGTGTTTGCTTGAGCTCTCCACATTTATATTGGGGGTTATTCCTCAGCTTCCACTTTGTCATATTGCCATCAGTCTTGGCCATCCCAGCTTTTGTTCAATTTAAAGTACACCAGTGTTTTTGTTTGGTCAGTGCCTGGAAAGAGCTTGTCTGAAGGAATCAGGTTCTCCAAGATCAACTGCATTTCCTACTATTTTGTTATTCTGTAGCCTTCTGCAGTGGTGTTTTGGGGGAAGGGATTTTCAGAGGGAATGGTCTTTCTGGACTTCAGCTTGTTGGGTGGTGGAATGTATCTAAGTAGTGCGTGTCTTGGATCATATGCCCATTTTTGTGTCTCCTTTTTACTGAAGGATTTACCATACTGACGATGGTGCAATCCCCACAAAGAAGTTTAGTAATGGTATGAGAGCTGGTCTCAAAGTCCCTGTGATGATCCTACAGGATTGATTGAGGTCAGTATCAATATTGTGTGCACGGCTTTGGTGTGTCTGTATTCGAGCACAGTATTCCACAGTTGAGAAACACTGGGCAAGATTGTGTTGCTCGGAGTGTTTTGAAGTCAGCTCCCCATTTTGTGTTGGCCAGTTTCTGGTATTCACTTTTTTCAACTTCTTAATGTGATATTTGAATATCACATTTCAGTCTAATGTGATCCCTAGGCACACTGGCCATTCATAATGCTCAAGGATTGTACCATTCCATAGTATCTGTAGTCTTTGTTTAAGGCTGACAGTGTTTGAGGTGGAAGACACACACTTGTGGCTTGCTAGGGTTGGCACTCAAGAACCATGTTTGATATTATTCTCCAAGTACTCTCAAAGAACCAGTTAGAATATTTCAAATCTGGTTAGTGTGGGGCTGCAAAGATCGTCTGAATAAATGAATCTTCACAAGTTGGGGAATTCTAGATATCTTTTGTGTAGACATTAAATGACCAGGATGATAGTACTGAACACTGGGGCAATCCATTCCATTGAGTACTCAGTTTATTTTTATAACCATTCATGTTGAGAAAGAGCTGTCAATTGTGAAACAGGGAGGAGATGTCTTGGACCATCTTGCTATTTCTCAGAATTCTTGATGATTTTAGTAGAAGCTGACAATGGTTCACAGTGTCATAAGCAGACGACAGATCAATAGATATAGCCTCTACAATTTTGTAGGTTTTAAAGCCATCTTTGATGTTTTTTTAGGTTTGCAATTTGGCCACAGCATGAAATCCCGGCTTGGTCAGCGTGCAGCTGGCCTTCCACTATTGGTGCTATTATATCAATGTATTAGCTTGTAGGTTGACAGAGTAAGGATACCGTGTGACAAACTCTTCATTGAGTTAGTGTCTTTGAGATTTGAATAGTGTGACCATTTTGGCCTGTCTCCGCAGGTGGATATCTGCAGTGTATCTAGGCAAGAATTATGGAAGTAAAGCTGCCACTTCTGTGCTCTTGTCCTGAAGTGTAGTAAAAGTTGATTAGTTGTACTGTCAAGTCCAGCTCCCTTTCTACATTTCAAGGTTTTCATAGCTATTGTCAGTGCCTCTGTGTTGAGCTTCTCATTGTGAACTATGTCTCTGAGGAGTAAACAAAATTCCTGCTTGACTTGTTTTGTTCTGCACTTTGCTTTGTGGGATGGTTTACCATTTAGGATGAGTTGGTGTGTGAGTTGGTTGGGAGAGACCATGGCAATGTGCCTTGGTTGTTTTCAGTTGGAATTCAGCTTGCTTGATTACTTTTACGGCACAAGTTAGTTGTTTCAATCACTTGCTCCATCAGTCATGCCAATCTCTCTCATAAACATTTCCCCATTCCCATGGTTTCATCATTGAAGGGATCCCAGTCAAACAGTTCTGAATTTCCCTCATATTGTGGCTTGTCTGTTCTAAAAAACAGGGTATATATAGTGTCTGATGTCTCTAGAGATGTGCCTTTGGGCAGTCTTCCACACAAGGGAGACCAGTTCTCTATACTGCTCATGTGTCAGAGTAATATTAAATGAATTAATCCAATTCAAAGGCACAGCCTCCCTAGTCAACTTTCTGAAGTTGAAGCTTGGCATGTACTATATTTTCCTGGGTGTATCAGAGCCAGGCTCAGAGGCAGTCTGTCCCAGGCCTTCGAAACAGACAGTGGAAGGGGAGAGAAGGACAGCGAGGCAGAGAGGTCCCTGGTCTGGGACCCAAGCTGGGTTGTACTACAGCCTCTGTTGTCATTGGCACTCGTTTATGCTGATCGCTGCCATGATCACCCTTCTGACATAGCCTGCATTTTCAAAGGTAATAAAGGCTAAATCGGGATTGTACCCTTTGTTCCATCATACACTTCGGAAGGTACATTTGTCCTTTAACACATAGAGCAAGGTTAAGTTGTTTATTTCTGCCCATTTCTCAACTTCTTCCCCACTGTTTTCATTATTGGAGTATCTCCAGTGACATAGTAACTGTTGAAGTTGCCTGTGACAAGACATGGCAGGAGGAAGTCAATTGGCCACACAAACTGTATACCAGGCGGCTTCTAAACAGAAACTACTGCTACTTGATCCCATTCATTCATGGCAAGTTCTACTTTACAAGTGTTTTCATGGCAGTCTTTTTCACCAGTATTTTATCGTATATTTGTACTGTGCTTCTATAGATGATACTTTTGATGTACGCAGTAATATGAATGCCCAGGATATTAGTGCTGTTGTCTCTTGCAAGCAGATGGTGTCTGTTCTCATGCCAAATAGAATGTTAGCCTTCTCTGCAGAGAATACCGCCATTTGAAACTGAGTATTTTAAGTTTCAGAGTAGCAGCCATGTTAGTCTGTATCCGCAAAAAGAACAGGAGTACTTGTGGCACCTTAGAGATTAACAAATTTATTTGAGCATAAGCTTTTGTGGGCTACAGCCCACTTCATCGGATGCATGTAATGGAAAATACAGTAGGAAGATAGATAGATATACACAGAGAACATGAAACAATGGGCATTACCATACATAAGGAGCGTGATCAATTAAGGTGAGCTATTATCAGCAGCAGAGAAAAAGAACTGTTTGTAGTGGTAATGAAAATGGCCCATTTCTAGCAATTGACAAGGAGATGTGAGGAATTGTGGGCGGGGGAGGAATAAGCATGGGGAAATAGTTTTACTTTGTGTAATGGCCCATCCACTCCCAGTCTTTATTCAAGCCTAATTTGATGGTGTCCAATTTGCAAATTAATTCCAATTCAGCAGTCTCTCTACTTTAAGAGCCATCTTTGTCTGAGGACCAGAAAGGGCTGCTTATGTTGACATATTATGTCTACTTTTTTGGTCACAGTCTTGGTGCATATTGTCAGTTTTGGTTTCTCCCAAAGTTAGTTCCAACAGAACACTAACAGTGATCATGACATGAACACATCTGGTAGAAGCCCCAAACCTGGAAAGATAATCCAATGGTTACAGCCATTCTGGAACATGAAATTGTGATTAAAAATGAAAAAAAAATCATGAATAGCATAGTTGTCAAGGAAAGAGTGATATTATCCTGATCAGATTATCTTTGCTTGCTGAAGAGAGAACTTCCTTAATTATGGTTACAGATTGTGAATACATTAGTTTACCTTGACACTTTCCTTGGGATGATAAAAATGCACATTTTATCTCTCATTCTCTCAGTAACAGTAGTAGTTTCTTCCTGTCCAATTCACCTTACTCTCAAAGCTTTTAATAGTTTGCTTTAAACTTCAAGTGAATATTATAGTTAAGGCAAAGGTGTTTGTTATTAATTTTGTTCTCTGTTCATTCAATCTTTAGACTTAAAAATAAAATAAGCATTCACACAGGAAAAAGTACATTTGTCTCCCCACACGTTACCTCCTCTAACCTACATTTCCTGTATAGAGTCTAATTCTCAAGCTCCACACTCAGATGTGAAATGGGGATTTCAAGTCATTTCCTCCATCTTGTCAGCGTACGTGCCTCTCTCAACGGAATAGAATAGTGTTCTCTAGTGTCTCTCCAACACACCGATAGCAAATTCTTAGAATAACCTAGAAAAGATATACATCTGCTAGTTTCCTTTGCTGATGAATCCAGACCTGCCCTTCTACCCCTTTTCTGACTATGGCCTGCCTCTGGTAAATTGGAGGATTGAAATCATGCTATCCTGTAGGAGCCTGTCTCCAGCTGGCTGGCACACAAGACCAAAAACTTTATCCTACCTTCTGAGAAGTCTTCAGTGTTCAAGAATAACTGTCCTCCACTACCCTGATGGAGATGCATTTAAACTTCTCAAAACAGTGTTGGATAAGGACATCAGGTCCTCAGAAAAGGGTGGGGATGGATGTTAAATACAAGTAGTCACGTATTTATTTTTGGTTGTAAAACTGGACAGACTTTTCATCAATGCAGCTTCTTCTGATTTCATTTAGTAAGTTGGAGGCTGTGTATTTGTTCACTGAGGGTTTGTAATTTGTAACTGAAGGTTAAATTGATATATATGGCTGTATAAACAAATATGGGAGTTAGGGATATACATTTGTTTATGTTAAGCCTCTAGCACCATTTCACGCTTTCTACAGTTCATTCCTATGCAGCAAAACAACAGACTTCTGATTTTTGCCAAGTTTGTATTCAATCAATACCTGATGATTATACATCATGCACAAGCCAGATGCATGACCACCTGTTGATCCTGAAGATTTCCATAGAACTTCCGTGATGAGTAGGGCCTAATGAGATGATAAGTAGTTTATTACAATTTGTCAGTGTTACCTAGTATTACTAAATGAGTGGACAGACTGCAAATTCATAGGATTATTTTTTTTTCTTTTCATGTGCAAAAGTGAATACCTCTCAATATGTTTTCCAGGAAGTGTATAACTCCGAAAGAGAGCACAGATAGCAAAAAGCATGCAGCATAAAATATACATTGGGTAAGAAAGGTGGAAAAATCAATAAGAAGGCCCTATAAAATCTATTTGCCTTGGTGCATCAATGATTTGCAGTACTTGCTATCAAATTAAGTGTTTTATTTGACAATTTACTCTCTTATAAGGTCAAGCAAGTATACATTTATTTATGAAATAATTGGGAGTGCTGTATGCTGCCAGTAGAATCTTGGGTGCATTATGGTGGAAACTTTGCTAGCTTATGAATGGCATAGATTCCTTCCTACGGTTTTGAGTGCCTTCTTTTGGTTCATGGATAAATTTAAGATATGTGTGGACAGATAATGTCATTTGGGAGTAAATAAGTATGAGAGAACAAGAACAGGGCATAATCCTAAAAATAACTATTAATTTTCTTAGAGGAGCTATACGTTCTTAAAGCAATTTCTCTAGAATCTCATTTAGTTTCTATAGAATTCTGTTGGCTTCATTTCACCTACAGGGCTTTTCTCTGAGTATCTAATTGCACCTTTCCAGAGTTATGAATTTTTATACCATCTTTAGCTCTCATTTCGCAAAGGCAATTTTTTACCTTTATTGTAAATAGTAGTTGGAGACACACATTTCAGACAATGCTCTTAATATTTCAAATCCAAGGTTAATGTTACCAGGGAACACAAGGCAATCAATGGCAGCCTCCTACTAAAAGAAGGCAACTTTTAGGAGGGTGAACGGCAGTATGTAGGTGCAGGGTGGATTTACTGTGGTTACTACCAGTTACAGTGAAGAAAATACAATAATGTAACCTCCTTTCCTTTTGATGGGACAGAAAAAAAATGTGCATTACATTTCATTTCATATTTCACCGGAGGGTTGTGCTTAAATTGCATGTTTGCTATTATTTACAGGTAGTTTTTAAGGAAAGTCACTGCTTGAGACTATGCACACATCAACATCACAGGTGCTACAAAGTAGAATAAAGTAAAAATAAAATAATCAACAGCAAAACCAAAAAGAGAGTGTGGGGGGGTCTCAGATTTATTCTCCTCTAAATTTCTTTTGGCCCTTTTAGCCAATTTTCTGACTGAAAAGCAAAGCCCTGCCCCCTTTGAGTAATGTCTTTATATGTCCCATCCAAGGCCTTAGGGGTGAATAACAGTACAGATGGTCTCATATGATAGTCTGGATAGCCCAGTTATTTTAATTATAAACTAATCTACAATGTCAGACTGTCAATGTCATCTGTGTCACTACCAACACTTTGCATCATATTGCCAACAGCACTAGCCCTGTTGCTGTGGATGTTTACCTCCGATGGCCCTGATATCTTGCTATTGAGGAGCTAGAAGAGGCAGTACTAAACGCAAGATCTATTTTGAAAAAACAATTGAATAGTTTCAGTAATAATGTCCACATTTCTCTATCTGTACGAAATTGCAGCTTTGAAAGGTTCAGACTTGAACCAATCTACAGAAAGTGTGTATCGGCAGTCAGTAACTTCAGTAGTGTCATGTCAGTTTTCAATAAGGAATTCAGTAACTAAAGCTATTTGTTAAAATCCAAAACAAGACAATTAGATGGTGGAATGCTAGTTCTTTACTACTATTATAGCAGCCTTAAGATGAATTGAGAATTTAATTATTTATACTTTTTTTCTTTTTCAGGGCCTGTTTATTTGCTAGTTTGTACAAATACTTTGTATAATACTGCCATCTGGGTAAATTTTTCCTCTGCTTGTGCTGACCTTGCACTTTGAATCCTCTCTCTTCTCAACAATAGCTGTTAACTTTCAATGCTGCTGAGAGAAGCAGCATCTTGTCTTTTCAAAGTACCACTTCAGCCTGAAGCAATTGCTGTGCTAACATTTATTTTTAAAAAGAAAAATTTTGCTCGGTCAACCTTCAGTCCATTTTAATTTTCAAGGTAATATATAAACTGAAGCACTTTCCCTGTTTCCTCTTCACACCTCTAAACAAGCAAATAACATGTACACACATTGTGAACCAAATTTTGCCAACTTTCCACATGTTGAGAAGTACCATTTGTCATATAGCTTCTTTGACTTCAATAGGATTTTTCATGGAGTGAGATATGCAGTGTAAATAAGGGTATCTGAATCTGGCAGTGTACAAGGTTAATTACAAGGGAAACAGGGAAAGAGCAGAAAACTAGCATCATAATGAATCCCCAAAACCTTTCTTACATTTAAAAACAAAGTCACAGTAGTAATAATATGTTTGGCTCTATCAGTCTTTTGCTGAGATCCAATACAAAGACCAAGCTTGGCTGGAGCTTGAATAAGTTAAAAGTGACTGGAAAATCCTGAGGGTATCCAAGAACAATTGGCTTAGTAACTTGCAAAGCCATAGGAACATGTGGGTGAAAATGACTGACAAAATTAATAAAACTTTAAATCTAGAGGTCCAACAATTGTCTGACTAGGACATTATGATAAAATTCAAGCTATCAAAAAAATAAGAATTACTGACAGAAGAAAAAAATTACAAAAAATGAAACTACTTACTTCACAAATAAACAGTGCAATGGGAATAAGAATGTAATTGTTATAGCTAGTCTTCAAAAGATAGAGCTTAGTGAAAAAATTTCTTCAAAGACATTTGTTGACTTTTTAAAATGTTGGCTAAAGGGCTTATTGTATAAATGATGCATTTTAATGAGAACGAACAATTTCTTGTTGCAAGGTTACCTCTTAAATATATAGATATTGATATATACACACACAGAAACAGAAGCATACAAATTATTGTTAGTAGTGAAACCTTTATGCACAAATTACTTGAAGAAAAAGTATTGCTGATAAGGTTTGAAGGAGTAATGGCTACATTTTATTTCAAGGTTGAAGCAAGTCTCGCTTCCCAGTTCCACCGGTTATTTGCAAAGATTATAGACTATACTTAAGATACCATACAAGTAGTTTGATTAATAAACTCAGTTCCTTAGGTGGTATTGGTTGTATCAAATGTAATTTGATACCAGTTCATCAGTAATTCGGTTCATATGCTATTCCATTACGTTAATTGGTTAGTATTGATTATAAGAAGTGCTTTTCAGAATTTGAGTGATTCCTTTTAGTTAAACACACGACTTGCACATTTCTTTTCTAGAATTCCAGATGTGCTCTTCTCTTTACAGGAAAATAATCAACCTTTCATAAGATTTGCCTTGCAACACCTATTATTACACACACTCACAAGGCGGTTTATTTGGATGCTAAAAGCAGGGGTGACATGTCTGACATGACTGGAATGTAACTTCACTTGATTATGCGTAGAGGCAACTTCTTGGGATTCCTGTTTAATTGTGGCTCCAATCCAGACAATAGAACAAATTCTTCCTTTGAACATACTCCTGCAAGCCTGATATAGCAACATATGTTGGTATAGTGGCAAAATCCCATATCCCAAAATCCCATGGGCCAGGCTTGCAGGAGTATGTTCGAAGGAAGAATTTGTTATATTATCTGGATTGGAGAAGTCTTTTAGCTTTACAGAAAAATGCCTACAAATTATGCTATATTAATTATATCGTATGCCTAGAGAAAACACAGGTTAACCATTTCTATTTTGTTCATATGACTTACCAGTTAGAATAATTGCATATGATTAAACTAAACTTGTTTTTTCCCTGTGCACATGTTCTCAGCATATGCTATGAGCCAAATTCTCCTCTGACTTACATAAGTATCAATCTACTGACTTTAGTGGATTTATACCACTGTCATTGAGAGAAGGATCAGGCCCTTTATTTGGGTTTTTGGTGCTTTCTTGCTTAGATAACAGAAGCTGAGGATTTTGAGACTGTGTTTATTGTACTGAGTTTACTTTGGTTCTCTTGTGTTTCCAGTATATCCCAGCCTGACTAAATGGCTACTATAATTATTAAATTTTACATAAACCTCTTCAGTTCTCCACCTGTGCTGTGGTTACTGGTACAGAAAGGCTGCCACGTTTCACCCTAGAGGTGGGTGCACTTCAATGGCTGTGATGTGATTCTACTGTGCAGTCTTTTGAGATTTTCTCTGGATAAACAGCTCTATATAAATGCAAATATGCATTCATCCATATTTTTGATCTAGGGGAAAAAGTAATTTGAAGATGACCTTAAAGTGAATACTTGCTTAGAAGTTACTTATTTTTTATTTTACCCTACTGTACTTATATTACAGAGAGTAGTCACCTTCAAACACAATTATTTTTCTTTAGAAGACGAAGAATGGCTATCTGTATCTCATTTTAAAGAACTAAACTGATAGTACATTTCTAGCACAAACTATTAGGATACAATGTGTGAAAACAGAGTGCTACCTCACGGGCATGTTGGTCCAACTTAGATCCATGAGCAGTTGCTATTTTTAAATTTGATGTGTCCCTCAAATGCCAAGTCTTTAAATGAAAAATATTATCTGTCCTATACCAACATAGCTATGTCTCTTAAGCCTTCTCAGAAGTCATTTAAGCTGATATGAGTTTTAATAGCAACAAAAGACTAAGATGTATGTGTTCCGCTTAGAGCCATGATATTTTCAAACAACAATAGTACTGAAATGACAAGTAATGTACAGTTTAGTCATCTCAGGCAGTGTGGGTTTATTTGAAGTTGACAAACCATAAACTGTCTAGTGGTAGCCCTTTTAATGTACATTTAACGTACTTTGATATAATATGAAGGGATAATAAATTCCTTCCTGAATTAAGACTTCAAGGATTATACAAAAGTTTCATGTTGTTAATGTTAATGTTGCAGGAGAAGCAATACTAGACTCGTTATCCAGCTATACCGAAAGAAGGACAGGAGACACTTGATATGGATTTAATCAGGCCGCAACTTTATTATTAGATGGCTGGAACTACCCAGCAGATAAAAGTGTTCAGTGCAGGTAACCCCTGTTTATTCTGTAATTACACTGGGGGCTTCCACCAACCCCCTTCACCCCCTTTTCCATTCAAGTCTCTCCAGCACATCTATTCCCGGGACCTTACCATACCAGGGGGGCTTTTACCAGTGCCCCCTCTTTTTTCCATCCAGGTTCCTCCAGCAAATCCATTGCTGGGATCTTACCATCTACTCCCCTTGTAAGAGGGGTAAGGTGGGATATAAGAAAGTGGGGGTTGACTCCCTGCCAGTCCAACCATAGGAGCCCCAAACATACACCGTTATGTTCTTTTAACTAGCACCTCCTTTTTAAGTCCTTTACTAGGTCATTTATCTGGTCACTGGATGCCTTCCGTATGGAGTACCTGCACTTGATGTCCACCCAACACTGACCAAATAAGTTGCGTCATATAGCCTACCACACCTTTTGTGCTCACTATAATAGGTGTTCCCTAACACCCACTGTAGGGAAGGCAAAAAAACCCACTCCACCGAAGCCAGTATGGTGGTGAGGGAAAACTTCCTTCCCAGGCCCCCTAAAAAGGAGCAACTAAAACAATGCCAGCAGCATGTTCAAAACCCACCTTATAATCACACCTCAAGGAGAAGGAAGGTGCCATACTTTAAAGTCTTAACAGGGTGGACTAAACCTGTGAAGACCAAGAAGGAGAACTGAAAATATTTCCTTTTAAAATTCTATTCTGCAATTGTAGTTGTAGTGAGACTCAAGTAATATCTGGTTGGGGGAAAGAAATACCAATAGAGGGTACTTATATTTGCAGCACCTCGGGGCTGGAATTCTCAAAATAAAAAGTGAGTTAGGCACCCAAATCCCTTTTGAAATGTGCCTGAGGCTTTTTTTAAATCTCAGCCTTAGCTGTTAGTTATTTAAAGAATAACTTTTTAAAGAATATGACTAGACAAGGGGCTTGGCATTTCATAGTATCCATTATTGAATTGCAAAGTGCTGCATTTTTTTCTTGGTTACGAAATTAATTGGCATTACAGTACAATTATTTAATTCATCTGTTTTGTGGGTACTTTTGTCACTCATTTTCTAGATTATGTGTATTGAACAGAACCCTTGGGGAAGTGTTAGGAGTGAACAGCCACAGCCCAGGCAGGACTAACTGCAGAGGCAATATAGCCACCCAACTCATACTGCAAGGGAAGAGGGAGTTATCTGACAACATGGAGGGTTAGGCTCTGAATGGATGCCTTGCAACACTTGATAGAGATAAAAAAATCTGAATTTTAAATATATGCAACTCATCTGTATTTGAAATATATACAAAGAATGAAATGAAAGTATTTACATATGCAAACACTGTGTCTCATATTCTATGCATATGCAATACCAACGTTTTTAAAAGGCTTTCATACTAATACACAAAACATACCAGTAGCTCTTAAAATTATTAGAAAAATATGGCCACGTTTTGAATATTTTTTTTCCTGTAGCATACAATTCAACCTTAACTGTCAAGCTTAATGGCCAAGCATACTGTTTTTAATCACAAATTAAAATCCAAGCCATTAAGGTTCTTCCAGTTTTACACAATAATTTTAATCATTAAAATTTAGTTCATTGCTTTTAGTTACTAGCAGTGTGTTTTCAATACCTAATCAGCATAGATGCTTAGCCTTTCACTGGCTCTGAATAAGTAACAACTCTTTTCTTTCTCCAAGGATGTGTCTTAAAAACCACATCCTCCTGGTTCCTTGGGGTACATAAGGAGAAAAAAAATCAACTTTCTTTTCTAATTAACATAATGAATTTAGTCTAAATTAACAAAGGGATGGTCATACAGCTGTGACTGAGGGAATAAGCCAAATATGTCAATTCAGATAAAAAAGCAAACTATCTGTGTTCAGCACAGAATTTCAGATTAATTGTCAGCACGATAATTATGTGAGTGTAATTAATGTTTAGACTCTGAAATCACTTGAGTAACAAATATACGCATATACAGAGTGATAGGGTTGTCAACATTTGTGCAAGTACTGGAATTTTAAGAGTGCTGTTACATATAATTAAGTCCGCAAGCTGCCTGCTTATCAGCTAAATAAAATGATTAATGGTTATGACCCTGATAAATTTTTGACAGACATCTCTTGTGATTGTAACAAGCTTATTTTATGGAATCCAGAGTTTTGATAGCATGTTGTCTTGTCAGCTTTGTCTTTGCTATACCCTTGCCACCTAAACACTTTCTCTATGTCCAATTTATTACTAAAACTGAGAAGACAGTCTTTAAAAGTGCATTTTGACCATTATATTGTGTTCTCACGCTAATTACTTTTTCTAAACTGTGAAGTCTGGCAAATCTGATACATATTTCATGTGTAAGTAGTAGAGGTATAAAGGTTTTCGAGTACATAGGTATTTACTAGTAGTCCCTGAATTGGTAAACCTAGACTAGAATGTCAGCTCCACTGAATAATAAATCATCGTTATGTTTATATAAATTATTAAAGGTCTGACCTTGTTGAGGTCAAATGCTAAACTTCCATTGGCTTCAGTGGAACAGAATCAAGCACCACAGCTGAAAAGATAATATATATTTTATGTATTGTTCTTAGTGCTTTTCCTGCCACACTCACTGAGGAATTTAGCCTAGTTGTTGTGCCCACTTTTACCAGCGTGAAGACTCTCAGTACAAGTTACTCTAGCTTGTCCCTTATGACAATTACCATCCAGTATATTGCTTATTGTGTATTATTTATAAGCTTCACATATTTTGAATGTTGTATATCAAAATTCAGCTCACTGGGCATTGTACATGGGCATAAGGTCCACAAGGATTCAGGATCAGATTCTAAGTCTAGATCAAAGCCACAGCTAAGCCCCTCCAAAGTACATTTTGTCTTTTGATCTGGATCTATTTTTTGCAGTTTGCTTCTATTTTTACTTAAAACAACTTAAAATTATTTGTCTAGGAGAATGTTAAAAATAATTGAGTACTAAGTCTATTATACCACTACCGAGTTTTTTAGCTATGTGAGTAATGAAGACTGGAGAATAATAGCTAGGGTCTCAGAGAAAAACCTAATTCAGCTGGAGTTATAAATATATATCCTAAATTTGGAGAAGAAGGAGGGGAGATGCTTTAAAATTATAATTAAACTAATAAAAAAGAAAAGACATTGGAAGACAATGTGACTGCCTATTGTGGAGCGTACGTTATTGTGAATTTTCCAGAGTGTGAGGGAATGTGAGGGAACTGTATGTAAGATGGGAGGAGGATTCTGTATGCAAAAGATATTGGTGTTGCTGTTAATGGATGGTAAATAAATTGAAGGTTAGTCTCCAGCTGCATAAGTGGCACAATTTTAGTGGATGGGTGATAGAATTCTCAGCGTAGTACAGTCTGCAGGTATGTGGTTCATTTTGCCCATGTTGAAGGTATATAGTGTGCAGGAATAGGATTGTTACATGGATTTGAGTTCAAGTTAGTTTAATACTCTTATAAGATACACTCTATTCCAAACCTGTGCCACACAATATAACTTCCACAAGGTATACCTGCAAATGTTGTAAGATGTGCATAGGACTTTACAAATATCAAATTGATTGCATGGGACCTCATGAAAAAGTGTAAGTCACTTCATTAAGCAACATTTGATTCAAATGTTAGTAAACAGTTTCCAAATTAACCACCTGAACTTTTTGAAAATTGTCATAGTATTAGTCCTCACTGAGACCAACATTATCAAATCAAATTTGATTATAGACCGATCAATTTTTGAGATGATATGCACAAAAATGTGTTTATTCACTGTAGAAATGGAAAAATCTCTGATTTTATTCAAACTGTTAAAACTCATAAATTCCTTTCCCCACTGGCCCCAAACTTTGCAGTCAAGTTTACCTGTGACAAAGAGCTGCACATGAGAAAATGCTGAGAACGGTTTGAGTTTTTTGACACTGTGGGAGAAGGGATCAAAACTGAACTTTGTGTATTGTGTTGCTAATTGCAATGTTAATTTGTGAAACTAAATTATTTTCTCCATAACATGCAAAGTACATAACTAAAAATAAATCATGGGATGATATACTGGAACATGAAAAATGCTGTCATCTGACAGAATGTAGCTTTTTTAAAAATTGCACTTTTTAAAATTTGCTGTGTTTCTGTTTCTGTCATGCTTCCAACTAATAGGTATAAAAAGCTAGAACAGCATGAAGTGTAGCCTAGAAAAAAATAACAATGCCTCATCTTTAAAATCCATATAATATTTGAAATTACTGTAACATCTTTTTTTAAGATGACATAGTTTAAGTTAAATAGCAAAGGTGGTATGAAGATGACAGCTGCAGAATTTAGTAGTATAAACACTCAAGTAAATCATAGAATCATAGAATATTAGGGTTGGAAGAGACCTCAGGAGGTCATCTAGTCCAATCCCCTGCTCAAAGCAGGACCACCACCAACTAAATCATCCCAGCCAAGGCTTTGTCAAGCCAGGCCTTAAAAACCTCAAAGGACGGAGATTCCACCACCTCCCTAGGTAACCCATTCCAATGCTTCACCACCCTCCTACTGAAATAGTGTTTCCTAATATCCAACCTAGACCTCCCCCACTGCAACTTGAGACCATTGCTTCTTGTTCTGTCATCTGCCACCACTGAGAACAGCCTAGCTCCATCCTCTTTGGAACCCCACTTCAGGTAGGTGAAGGCTGCTATCAAATCCCCCCTCACTCTTCTCTTCTCTTCTCTTCTTTTCTCTTCTCAAGACAAAATAACCCCAGTTCCCTCAGCCTTTCCTCGTAAGTCATGTGCCCCAGCCCCCTAATAATTTTTGTTGCCCTCCACTGGACTCTCTCCAATTTGTCCACATCCCTTCTGGGGGGACCAAAGTGGGGGGACCAAAACTGGACACAGTACTTCAGGTGTGGCCTCACCAGTGCCGAAAAGAGGGGAATAATCACTTCCTTCAATTTGCTGGCAATGCTCCTACTAATACAGCCCAATATGCTGTTGGCCTTCTTGGCAGTGAGGGCACACTGCTGACTCATATCCAGCTTCTCGTCCACTATAATCCTCAGGTCCTTTTCTGCAGAAGTACTGCTTAGCCAGTCGCTTCCCAGCCTGTAGCAGTGCATGGGATTCTTCCATCTTAAGTGCAGGACTCTGCTCTTGTCCTTGTTGAACCTCATCAGATTTCTTTTGGCCCAGTCCTCCAATTTGTCTAGGTCACTCTGGACCCTATTCCTACCCTCCAGAATATCTACCTCTCCCCCCAGTTTAATGTCATGTGAGAACTTGCTGAGGGTGCAATTCATGCCATCATCCAGATAATTAATAAAGATGTTAAAAAAAATGGCCCCATGACCGGCCCCTGGGGCACTCTGCTTGATACCGGGCTGCCAATTAGACATCAAGCCGTTGATCACTACCCGTTGAGCCTGACAATCTAGCCAGTTTTCTATCCACCTTATAGTTCATTCATCCAATTCATACTTTTTTAACTTGCTGGAAAGAATACTGTGGGAGACCGTATCAAAAGCTTTGCTAAACTCAAGCTATATCATGTCCACTGCTTTCCCCATATCCACAGAGCCAGTGATCTCATCATAGAAGGCAATCAGGTTGGTCAGGCATGACTTGCCCTTGGTGAATCCATGTTGACTCTTCCTGATCACATTCCTCTCCTCCAAGTGCTTCAAAATGGATTCCTTGAGGACCTGCTCCATGATTTTTCTAGGGACTGAGGTGAGGTTGACTGGTCTGTAGTTCCCTGGGTTCTCTTTCTTCCCTTTTTTAAATATGGGAACTATATTTGCCTTTTTCCAATTGTCTGGGACTTCCCCCGATCACCATGAATTTTCAAAGATAATGGCCAATGGCACTGCAATCACATCAGCCAACTCCTTCAGCACCCTCAGATGCATTAGATCTGGTCCCATGGACTTCTGCATGTCCAGCTTTTCTAAATAGTCCTTAACCTGTTTCACCACTGAGGGCTGCTCACCTCCTCCCCATACTGTGTTGCCTAGTGCAGCAGTCTGGGAGCTGACCTTGTCTGTGAAGACCAAGGCAAAAAAAGCACTGAATACTTCAGCTTTTTCCACATCATCTGTCACTATGTTGCCTCCCCCATTCAGTAAGGGTCCCACACTTTCCCTGACCAACGTCTTGTTGTTAACATACCTGTAGAAAACCTTCTTGTTGCCCTTCACATCCCTTGCTAGCTGCAACTCCAATTGTGCCTTGGCCTTCCTGATTACACCCCTGCATGCTCTAACATGAATCCAACAAAGTGGGTATTCAACCATGAAAGCTCATGCTCCAATACGTCTGTTAGTCTATAAGGTGCCACAGGACTCTTTGCTGCTTTTACAGATCCAGACTAACATGGCTACCCCTCTGATACTTGAATATTTTTATACTCCTCCTTAGTCCTCTGTCCAAATTTCCACTTCTTGTAAGCTTCCTTTTTGAGTTTAAGCTCACTGAAGATTTCACTGTTAAGCCAAGCTGGTGGCCTGTCATATTTGCTATTCTTTCTGCACTTTGGGATGGTTTGTTCCTGCGCCCTCAATAAGGCTTCTTTATATACAGCCAGCTTTCCTGGGCTCCTTGCCCCCTCATATTAGCTTCTCAGGGGATCCTGCCCATCAGTTCCCTAAGGGACTCAAAATCTGCTTTTCTGAAGTCCAGGGTCCATATTTTGCTGCTCTCCTTTCTTCCTTTTGTGAGGATCCTGAACCCAACCATCTCATGGTCACTGCTGCCTAGGCTGCCACCCACTTCTACTTCCCCTACCAATTCTTCCCCGTTTGTAAGCAGCAGGTCAAGAGGAGCTTGGCCCCTAGTCAGTTCCTCCAGCACTTCTCCAAAAACTTCTTGGATTATCTGTGCATTGCTGTATTGCTCTCCCAGCAGATGTCAGGGTGATTGAAGTCCCCCATTAGTACCAGGGCCTGTGATCTGGAAACTTCAGTTAGTTGTCCGAAGAAAGCCTCGTCTACCTCATTCTTCTGATCTGGTGGTCTATAACTTTCACTACTTGGTAATTATTTGTAGGGCTTTCAGTTAGCACTGATCTGCTGCAGTCCCCTTACTGGAACAGTATGGAATCCACATGTCCACAAACTCAGCCAGGCCAATGCCTTCTGAACATCCTTGATACATAGCTCATGCTGGACATTTCTCCAAAGCAGAACAGACTTTGCAGAGATGTATAGCAAACATGGAATGGAGCACTCCTTGCTTTCCTGGCAATGGTGCATCATGCCATTGGCCCATCGTTGGTTCTTGTTATCAAGAAGGGACATAAATGTGCTCAGTACTGTTTTGCTATGTGTTCCATTCTTCTTCTGGAGCAGTTTGAATCACACATCTTCCTCAAAAGCAGAGCTGTCAGGCATATTGGAGATAGCACTTAACCTTTCTAGGTTCTATGTGAATAAGAAGGGCCAGGCTTCTTTCATGATGTTTCACTCACCTATTTTATTGTTTCTCTCTTCCACAAACCCATTGTAATTTTTTTTTAATGTTAGTGATAGTGCTTGAGTCTGTGTCTGTGTTATGGTATGGAGGGGAGGGATAGCTCAGTGGTTTGAGCATTGGCCTATTAAACCCCAGGTTGTGAGTTTAATCTCTGAGGGGGCCATCTGGGGCAAAATCAGTACTTGGTCCTGCTAGTGAAGACAGGGGGCTGGACTTGATGACCTTTTAGGGTCCCTTCCAGTTGTATGAGATAGGTATATCTCCATATATTATAACCATCAGACATTCCAGTGTACTGAGATAACACCAAGTAGTTTCATCCTATAGTATAAGAAGTTTTGAATAACACCCAAATCTTATCCATCCTAGTTGACCACTTTGTGGGTAATTCATCTGGCTGAAATAACTTTGTTTCCATGGAAGAACTTCATGGCATTATATTGGTGTGATATGTCTAGCTTACCCTGTGTATGTGGAGGGGATCTTTCAACCACACTGCAGTGAAGAGTTGCAAGAAGATAAGATTATTATACAAATGATGTGACAATGTGGAGCAGATTGGTTGACTTGGTTCATGTCTTTTCAGCATGTGGTTATTCCATTGAAGTAATATGCTAAACTATCCTTACAGACTCAGGTACTCAGTCTGTACCATTATCACTTGCTACAGTCCCTCAGTACTATTTTTGAACTTTGTTTTTATTGTTTTTATATACACAGAAACACACAATAAAAAAAAATATAAATACATTCACAAGAAAGAAATAGCATATAAATAATGAAATTCAATGTTCATTATTTGCAAAATGTGGGGGGGAGGGGAGTTAATGATTAAGAGAAATAAGGGATAACATATCTTATGAGTACCATGCATTAATACATACTAAACTATGCAATAGTTTCATGTGTGACCATATTTTTCAAAGTGTTTCTATTAGACAAAGCCATTTTTTCCATCAATGCAAAAATAGAGAGCTCACTTAAGCCAGTCTCCGTATCAAAGAGAAACTGCAGATTTCCATTTTCTCAAAATAACTGTTTTGGCCACTAAAATAGTTACTACAATTTGTTTCTTAATGTTAACTGGTACTACCAACTCATCTAGCACCCCTAAAATATACAAGCTTGCTGAAGGAAAGACTGAAACACTTCAAGTTTTTTTGAGACAGCACTGAATATGGTGTTCCAGAACTCATGCATTCTTTGACAAATGTGCCGGATGTATGAAAAGGTGGCATGTGGCCGTTTGCAGCTCCAGCATTTGCTGAGTGTTGCCGATCTAGCCTTAAACATACCTGTTTAATATCTTGTTCTGGAAGAATCTCATGGATAAAGAACTTGAAGTATCTTTCACATTAAGCCAGATATCCTTCCGGGTTTCTGTAATAATAGTAAGGCTAAGTTCTTTTCCCCATGTTTGATAAAGACTGACATTCAGAGGGTAATGTAAAGCATTAAGCCCTTTATAAGTAACTCCCACAAAGTGACTTTCATTCCCACATTTCTTAACATGTTCTACAGGTGAGAGAGTTGAAACAGATCAATTGTCCCTGATCCTTGAATAAATCCTTGAGCATAGTCACTGAAAAAAGGAACTGAGAGACAGCGCTTGTTGACACATGTAATAGGAAACAAATCTATCATCTCGTATTATATCTTTAATTTTTGTTAATCCTTTTTCGGGGTACCTTGTTCAGCACTGATCCCATCCATCTCTATATATCTTGAGAGATCTAATGGGATGTCCTCAGGCAGGTGGAAAAAAAAACATGCTATTCTATACATTGTTTGTCTTGCATTTAGAGGTTGAACAGAGGTGCGATGGGCTTAGGAAAGTAATATGTGAAAATGACTACCAAGGGTGTAAGAGATGATACAATTGTGAGCCCAGTATAAATCCCTAAGAAAGAAGACAACCAAATTAAACACTAGCATTATAAACCAAGGAACAAAAACCTATTTGTGTATATTATTATTTATTAGTAGAGCTGGTTGTCATGTTTTTGGACTCAAAATCTAGTTTCTGAACAAGCTTATCTAAATTTGTTTCATTTTGAGCCAGTCCCACATTAAACTTCATTTCCATACAGTGGCATGTGAACTCACAGAAGTTGTAGTTCAGAGGCCTGATACCTGTGCACAGAGGCTTTTTATGGTATAGAATTTTAGTGGCATTGCTACATTTTTCTCATTTGAGACAGGCAATAGTTAGACTGGGTTCTCTAACATTTGAAACCAGTAAAGCTGTGCTTCGGGAGAAAATTGAAGGACCACATGAGCCATGGATTTATGTTATATAAATTTATGTTATATATATTATAACATATTATATAATATAACATATGTAATATATTAATGCTGATATATATGGTGTTGCAGATTAAACTCTCTGGATTCTCAGTGTACTCATTTGCCTACACAGCCTTATGATTTCCAGATAAACATATGTTATATATATATATACACACACACACACACAATTTTCTTGGCACATCAGACTATAATGATACTGTTTAATTTCAGTAGTGCACAGCTGTTGAATGAAATTTTAGGACTCCAAAAGTTGTTAAATCATTAAATAAATATTCAGCAATTACAGTGTCGCAATGCTGGCAAAAGCAATTTATTTTGCAATGTGAAATACTAATGAAAAATATTTTTATATATTTTTGTCAGTTGGACACAAAAGGAAAGTGCTTCAGATACTGTGTTGCTTCAATTATGATTGAGTTCAATTAAGAGGCTCAACCAAAATAAAGATAATTCTAACAATTTTGAACTCATAACCTCTCAAGCTAACCATAGCAAACAGATAGCAGTGTCACAGTCAAGCTCCATAAATATAAAATTTATGACTAAATGTCAAATGTTATGCATAGCTCAGTGAAGCAAATTAAGATAAATGCAGTTCAGTTGTCTTAGCTTTATACTGCAGCTCTGCTGTCACTGTGTTGTTTCTGTTTTGTTATGATAAAGAATTATAGCAGTTGTGCAACTTTACCCTCCATATCGAGGCACATATTTCATGGACTTTTCAATGTTACTCACCACTGTCTTATATCTCATGAATATACATATGCTGTGGGAAGCTGAAAGTGTAGGTACTAATCCATCATCCACTGTTTGCTTGCAATATCGCTAAAATTATATTTGCAGGATTGTTTTATGTTGTAGCTAATTTCTAAAAATATCTCATGTTCCTGCACATAACTATCTAATATAAGGTAGCTGTACATAGATTGTGCAGCGGAAGCAAATAGGAAAAACAAGGTTTTGTACAAAGTAGTCTTTATGATTCTTGTTACGTTTGATATCCATTTTGACTTGTCAGCGAAAAGTTATAGTGACCTTTATTTGTAACTACTGTATTCAAATCTATACAAGTAAAATATGGTACTGTAAACAACCACAGTGTATGATTCTGAAGTCCTTATGCAACTGAGTATCTCTATTGACTGCTCATATGGCTTGGGGCTTTGGCCGGAGCTAGGCCTGCTGGGAAGAGACCTGACTGAATTACCCAGTTAAGACCAGCCCCTTAGCCCAAACCCAAATTGAATCCCCTTCAGATCCTTTCATGGGCCCTTGTCCCAGCACACCCCCACATGGAGCATATGAAGTTTTGGAGGGGCTGTGGGGCTGGTTATGCTCTCTCTATGCCATGATTGGTCACTTCATGGAGGCCAGCAGTCCCATCATACTCTTCCTGCCCAAATAGAAGGTATGTGTACTTCTCAGGCCAGGGCTGCTAGTATTTGGTACCATTTTCTTTTGCCCCATCTGCTCTGTGTTTCTGGGATTACATATTTGAATTGCAGGATATCTTGATTTGTTTAGATGTTGTCTGAGCATGGTTTGGGATCTGAAAGGACACTTCCTACAAGGAAGAATTGGCATGTAGATTATACACCTTTCAGGAGGCAGTCTGGATTTGGAGTTTAGACAAACGTCTGTCAGGAATGGTCTAGATATACTTAATCCTGCCTCAGCACAGCGGGGAGGGGGAGGAGGGAATGAATTAAATGAGCTCTTGAGGTCCCTTTCAGCTCTACATTTCTATAATTTCTAGTTGTTTATTTGTCATGACTTTGGCAGATATTCACTGTGGTTTGCATATTAACAAATACCAGTTTTGTGACACCCTGAACTCAGTTGGTGAGTAAATGGGTATTGGCCTTCTACTGGCCCTCTGCATAAAGTCTGAATTTCACTCTGGAACAATTGTAAGGTGTAAGTTAAATCAGCACCCTGTCCCATTAGGTCTGATTGAGGTAAATAAAGTTAGTTTTTGCTTTAGCCACTCTCTAGTTTGGTCTTATTTGCTTCTTGTCCTCTCTATGTGTTTGTTTCCATTTATACATTACTTTTCTGCTTCCCCCACTCAAAGTCATTTTATTGTTCAAATGTATATTGTCCACCTTGGACACTTGGCTCAAAAGGGTGAAGGAAATGTGGGACAGATTTTTTTTTCATCAAAAGTTGCTTTAAATCAAAAGCGACTCTACCTCAGTGCTTTGTTCTCATTCGAAATGTAAGTTGAAAGTTATTAGAATTCAGGCTATTTAACAGAAAGAATAAGGCATAACTTTTAAAATGGGAGTGCAGTGGGGTGGCTCCCCCACTCCAGTGGAAAAAGGGTTAAAGTCAGCCCTGGGAGAAGGTTGTGGCTGAGAGCTGCTAAGACGGGCTGATTGAGGAAGTAGCCAGAGCTGGGCCACGTCCCAATCAGGCCACAGCTGGCCTGTATAAAAAGGCTGTGAGCCAGAGGCCCAAAAGAAGTCTCTGTCTCTCCAGGCTGAGAGAGAGCAGGAGTTGCTTGCCTGCAGAAAGGGTACTGGATGTGAAGCAGGGCTGGGGAGAGCCAGGGGAGCTCCAGGCTGGCAACTCCCCAGGCTGCAGGGCCTAGTCCAAGGCCCATAGAGGTACTGGGAGGCAGAGGAAGGCAACAGGTCCGATTCCCCTTTGCCTATGATGAGTGGCTTTTACACTGCAGTCTGCCCCAGGTAGCAGGGGCTTGGTGATGACTGGCAGTAGTACAGACTGAGGCAACGTGGGGATTAGAGGGTTGGGGGTTTCTCAGAGAGGGGAGACCCATAGAGACTGGTGGGGGGTGTTGCCAGGAGGCAGCCCCAGGGTAAAAGGGCACTGGGGTCTGGGAGTGACAAAGGACCAGCTACAAGCAAGACACTGGCCTGCAGAGGCCACCCAGGCTGGAAAAGAACTACTTCCCTGAGACAACCAGCAGGAGGCGCTGCAGGGGTGAGTCCTGTACCTTTACAGACAGGCATTAGAAAAAATGTTATGAAAATAAATTAAACTTGACCTTCTTTCTCTAGATTATAAAGCATTGTTGTTAAGACTTTTTTCAAATTATGTTTGTGTGTGAACATGAGTCAAGGTAGATTCATATTCAGGGCTTCCCTGGGGGGGGGCAAGTGGGGCAATTTGCCCTGATCCCCCTGCAGAGGCCCCTACGAGAGTTTGTCGGGGCCCCTGGAGCGGGGCCCTTCACTCACTCTGGAGGTCCCAGAAAACTCTCGCGGGGCCTGGGCCCCCAGAGCTTCTTCCACTCCAGGTCTTTGGCGGCAATTCAGCGGCAGGTCCTGGAGTGAAAGGACCCCTGCCGCCGAATTACCGCCAAAGTGGGGGCCCCCTGCCGCTGAAGACCCCAGGCCTCCTGAATCCTCTGGGTGGCCCTGTTCATATCTGATGTAATGTTATAGTCTTCAGAACTGTCAGTGATGTCCAAAACCAGAGGTCCTTCCTATCATGAATTGGTTGAAAATTAAGGAAATCTGCCTGTGACTAGTCTTTATTTAAATACCATAATCCTTTCTGCACACAATGGTCAGAAACCAAGAATCTTGCAAGATTTATAGTCTTCTACGGATACTAGTAAACAGAGGTGAATCAGGGAAATAGCATTTCATACAGAATATGAACCACTTGCTTAAAATGCCCTGGCTTAGTTGAACTAAGTAGGTGCTGGTGGTCACAGAGATAGCTCTCAAAACATATTGGATACTTTCAAGGAAATTGTCTCTCGAAATTCAAATGTCATCTTATATTAGAGTTGAATGCATAAACAGGTGTGCAAATAAAATTAATTTGGTGTTCATTTGGAGGCACATAGTTAACACAATTGTTCTTTACCACTACACCCTCAAAGTCTTTTTTTCTTCTTTCTTTCTTTCATTCCATATCACTCCTGATATGTTCCCTTGGGGGAAGGAATTGCCATGCAATGGTGTGTTTGGGCTTCATCTTCATTTTCTGATTTCAGCAGCTACATGGAGAGTAAGAGTTTTTTTGCAAAGCCCTGACCTAAATCAGATAGGCAAGGGGAGCACACAGCAGCCATTCAGCTGGCCCCAACCCCATTTACCCAGCAGAGCAGTGGCAGGCAGCAGCAAATGCATTTGGACTTCTCCCCAGTGTTCGGTCCGAGGTCCTGCCCCGCTAAAGGTGGTTAGAGGGTATTTTCTGATTTCATTCAAAATCTGTCCAAATACAAATGGTGTTCAATTTTCATGTATTATAACTAGATAACATATGTATTTCTCTCATCTGTGTTCTCACAATGACTCCCACAATCCCAAAATACTCTCCTACCACTGCTTTCCTTACTCAGCTTCTGATTCCCAATAAGGTAAAAAGAAAAACAAAACAAAGTGTTAGCCCCAACCAGGCTCAACATACAGCCCTAGTCCCGCAGGGAAACATTTAGCACATGAAGTTGATAATGCGAATCAAGCTACGTAGGAGCACAAACAGCGTTGTAACTTGCTCTTGACAAGTCATGCAGCAAACATCAAGGGTAAAGAGGAATAAGAAAATTGCCTTCAAAACATGGAATAAACAAAGAAGAATACACCATGTGCCTAAACTGCTAAGGCCTGGGTGGAAGAAAGTTTGCCAGATTCTCTCATCTGTTAGTTTTTTATAGTGTGCTCTGAACAAAACTTGGGGAAAGGCTCCTACAAAAAAATTCAATAGTTGGAAAAATGCCTGTTGGTTTTGTTTCACATAATGTCTTTGTATGCAGACTAATCCATGCATAATTGTAATGCAATGCCTATGTACCCATTTACTTTTATCTCTTAAAACAATATGTCCAATCACAGCTCACAGTCACATAGCAAACAATTATGCAAGGACAATATTAGATTAGCAACAGATTAAGGGCATTATCAATTCATTTTGAAATAATGCACATGATGATGTCTATTTGCCTTGTGGTAATGAATATGATATTAGAAGTGGCAAGGACAGCCATCAACTCCTCCTTACACAAAACACCTCTTGGGAATAAATCCAGTTCAATTTCCAAACAGCCATAAATGCCTGAGAGGTGCTTATGAGGGGCAGAGAAGAAGAGCTGGCAGTCAGGCTGCACATCTCCACCCTAGAAAGTAGCCAAGGGTGTTCTCCTCCCGACCCCCACCCCAGTCTGGCCAATTTCCCTATTAACTCCTCTGGAGCAAGTGGGTGACTTTTATTACTAGTATGACTATAGCCTATATCAGTGGTTCCTAAACTTTTACTAAAGGAATCCACCAACTGGATTTTATTTTGTTTTTTTCCAACCCACATTACATATATGCACTTTCCACCCTAGTCCTGTAACTCTAATCCTGGTGCAGTGTAGAGAGGAGGCCATGGGATGTTGGTGAGCGATCCCTCCCTGTGCTTACCTTGGGATTGGGCTCAGTGTCTCACTTGGTGTGTTGTGACCTGACACACAGGGTTGCAGAGCCTCCCAGGTTTGGCCCGGCTGCTCCTTCATCATGATGAACTTGAGTGCCACTGTGACCCCATGTGCTAAGTTTCAGTGCCCAGAGTGGGGATCTGGGCCCAGCCCCATGTGACAGGAGCTGCCACTGCAGGGTGAGTTTGGGGCAGACTTGCTTTCCAAACCTCTCCTTTGCACCAGCTTTCCAAACCTCTCCTTTGCACCAGCCTTTGCCTCTCCTTTGCACCAGCCTATGAAAAATGTATGTCTAGGCCAGGCCTCAAAGATGGGTTAATCATGCCCTGGACAGGGCAGCTTTTCCAGAACCTTCCTGTGACCCACTGGTGGATTAGGACCCATTGTCTGGGAAACATTGGTCTATAGAATCCTATCAAATTCCAAGGTGATCTGACTAATCCCCAGCAATGCAGGATTGTTCAAATTCATTGTCCTATCCAGTTTTAAATAACTAAAATGCATTACTTTAAGAACGGTGAGAAGAATTTAATGTGCCTCTTCAGAAAGTTTTAGTGATAGGAAAACACTAACTGGATTAGGTCCAGTATTGCTCATGTCTGCAAATGTATAGTTTAAGATTAGGAACGTCCTTATAAAGTTTAATGAAGAGAGCTATGGGGAAAATAAATAGTGCTTCCTATTTTTTTCCCCCCTCCATTCCTAGTTTTACAAATGTGGAGAAATGAAAATAGATGATTACTAAAAGTGTTGTTCTAAAGGACTAGCACTATGGTACTTACTCAGGCAATAGTGATGTAGAATATGTGTGTTCTGTTTCCTAGTAGATAGAGCTCTGTGTGGGAACTCAGGAGACTTGGGTTCTATTCCTACCACTGTCTTGCTGCGTGACCTTGAGTAAGCCATGCCACCTCTCTGTGCCTCAGTTTCCCAAACAATAAAATGGGGATAATGCTACTTGATTCCCTTTTGTAAAGTGTTATCTACTGATGAAAAGCCCTACATAAATAGCAGGTGGTACGTTATTTTGGCACCGCAGGTGAGGGAAATTACTTGAACTATTAGTCTACAATCACTATATAAACAGAAAAAAAGACAAGACAGAGGAATACGGAGCAATTTTTAAAACAAAACAAGCCTCTAAAAAAAAAACACCACACAAATATAAAGTGTAAGGCCAAAACCAGAATTTGTAATGTGTTTTTAAGGGAAAACTTAAATCTTTAAAAGGAAAAAGAAGAAATAAAATTGAACAAGAAATCTCCAGATGGACTTTAAATATGCTAAATTGCAGTCTGCTTCCAGCCCACCAGGCACTAATGTTATTATTCTAATAACATCTTGAAATGAAAAAAAGTCTGTTTTTTGTTTTTTTTGTAAAGCTGTTAACTTTCATGGTGCTTAAACTGAACATATTTTTATACACAAAGATACATAACATCTTATGTTCAGCAATGGCTGAAAGGTCCAAGTTTAAGGAAACAAACCCTGAATTAGTGAAATCTCCAGGAGCTCTTTTCTATCTTTCTATAATATTATAGAGTGGGTGTTTACAGTATATCTGCAATAAAATCAACCTATGAAAGTTAATATGCTGATATAACAAGTAGTTTCCATACAGAATAGTATGTTAAATTGAGTGACCGTTAAGGTTGTAGTCAGTTTGCCTTCAGAAATGGTAAAGATAAAGTTGCACACACACTCTTAAGACTGACTCAGAGTATATAAACATTCTCACCGGTTTTGATCACATGATTAACTAAATACAATTTCTCAAATAACACTCAGTATAAAATCAAGTTTAGATGCTAAATGTGTTTGAGTGTCAAAATACTTCATGTGTGTTTACCTTGTGCTAATCTGAATATGAGTTTGGCTCTCTGCAGCATTTACAAAGAGAACTTGACTTTTTTTTTTAAAGTTTTTGTAGCAGTATTCTGACTGCAAATTGGAGGCAGGATAACCTGCTAGATTTGTATACTACAAAAAACACAGTGTTTATACTTAGAAGCAGTGATATTTTATCATTTCTCCAGTGCACCAAAATATGTCTTCTCTCATTGGTCTCACATACTGTACATAATTTTAGAGAACTTTTTGTGCAGCACCTACCACCAATTTATATTTTTCTGTTTTCATAAACTAACTGGGTATCTTTGTATTTTTGTGGTATAAGATAAATGTCCCATTGCTATTTACTGGATTTATCATTTTGTACAAGTGACTTCTCTCCAATCCTATTCTAAATGATACATTCTGCTTAATACTCATTTGCTTTTTTCATCCATCTTTATAGCCAAACCAGCTGCTTGATGTTTGTTAGCTTTTTCTCTCATCGCTGCATACAGTTTGTCACAGTAGAATTTCCCATCTGGTGGCCAAACTAAAAATGTGCCTCTAAGCCTACATAAATGTATTAGGCAATAGGAGACACACTCATGTTGTCGAGTCTATTTATACTACCATTACAGTAGTGCACATTTATGCACAATTTCCTTCATGAGGATAAAGTCACTATCATGCACTGGGGGCTGTGCAGGTTATTCTTTATTGCGCTGTATCTTTTTCTGATGGGGAACAACTTCCTGATATTTTACACATTTAAACCACATAATCACCTGATGAAATACAAGTATGATGAATGTAATAAAAACGAATTCATAATTTGGTAGGACAAACCAGCCATATTCTTTCAATGTGATTTCCCATCTAATGTCTTTTATTTAATGATATTTCTTTTTGTAGTCCCATATCATGCATGCATGATTATATGTTAGGTCAATGGTAAGATGTGCCAAACTACAATTAAGGTCTTTGTTATGCCTTGACTTTTAAAACTGTATCAGAGCTATTAAGAGAATAGTGATAGAATGAAATATAATGTACAAAATTCTAGAAAAGCTTAAAAGTTATTACTGAGCATTCAAACAGACACCTGTGTTCTGGGAATAATAGGAAGATACAGGTAAAATTTTGGACACCGATTTCTGAAATTATGGGGCTGAGACATAGTGCTGATCTTTGGGATCAGTTCAGAGCATTCTTCTTCATATAGGATATTTTCTACATACTAGGTGTTAAACAATTGATTTGCCACATCATATTCTGAGGGGGGGAAATGTGCATCTCCGGTCTGTGGCTATACCTTTTCTCTTCCTTCATTCATATGATATATTTAGAATTTCATTCATATTGTTGAAAATTAAAATATCTTTAGCTACTGTATGTCTGGAAATAAATGTATCTATACCAATATAAAGTCCAATTTCTTAAGTTTCACCTTTTAGAAATAATTTCTTTTAGTAAGGAACTAATTAAGACAAGTCAATGGGTCAGATCTTGATTACTGAGGAAAATTCTCCTACTGTGGAATTACTTCAGCAGGAATTAACCTGAGTAACAACTGAGTGCTATTTATCTCTGTGCAGAGGGCCAACATTAGGCCAATGCACCACTAAAGTCCCACTTCAGCACAGTTTTAAAAGCTTATCTGGCACATAAGTGCTGCATAGACCTTGTGCTAGCACTCTTCATAAGGCAGGATCATTGCATTAGACCTGCCCCTTCCTTTAATCCTGAAAGTATTATCTTTTATATGGTGTTAAAGGTGTGCCTAACACTTTACCGCTGGAGAAAATATAATAATTCAAGCCCCTAAGAAGCTTAAAAATTAAGGAGCAGATTGTGCCTTGCATTCCAGGTAGTTCTAGTAATTCCAATGGAACTACTAGTGGGTGAAGGTAGTACTTATTGTGACTAAGGTGGCAGGATCTTAGATAATGACCAGATCTGTAAGTGCAGGGGGCAGGGGAGAAGGAATAGCACTGTATGGGCGTGGGGGGGGGGAGATTAAAGCTGCTGCAAAAGGGAGAGTGGGTCACTGTGGTAACGCTGACTCATTCCCAGGGACCGGAATGGCTGGGGAATTCAAAAGGGGCAAGCCTGGCAGCAGAACCCCCCCTTTTCCTGGACCAGGAGGAGCATCACCCACCTTCCCTCCCCTTGAGGTGTCAAAAATACCAAGTTTGGTCAGGACCTGCTGTGGGCATCGTGCTAGCTGCTCCTTTCTAGGGGACTGGGAAGAAATTCCACCCCCCACCACCAGATTGTCCTAGATTTGGGGTGTGTGTAGGGGAGTCTCCTTCCCCACAGTGGGTTCAGGGAGGGCTTTGTTATGGTGAGTAGGGAAGGGTGTTAGACTATGATGTTGCACCTCATTATGTAAGTGTGGGGCAGCTGTTCAGTGCAGGTACTCCATAGGGAAGGGCTATAGTGACTGTACAAATGGCTTGGTTAAAGGAGTGGAACAGGGTGGGAAGCTTGGGGCTCCTATGACTGGTATGGCAGGGAGTCAACCCCCCCCTTTCTTATAGCCCATCTTAACCCTCATGGGGGGCGGGGGGTAATAAGGTCCCAGCCATAGGTTGGCTGGGGGACCTGGATGGAAAAGGGGGTGGGGGGCTGGTGGAAGTGGTAGATATTAAATGAACATGGAGTTACCTGCACTGTACGCTTATCTGCCGGGTAGTCCTATTATTATTATCTAATAATAAAGCGGCCTATTAAAACCATATCTAATGTCTCCTGCCCTTCTTTCAGTATAGCTGGACAAACAGCAACAAAATGACAAGACCATGGGTAAGGCAAGTGGCGTAGAAAGGCAGGGTAGGGAATGAGAGAGGGAAACTATTTTTGATGGGACATAGATTTTGCAAAAAGAGTAGGCTATAATAAATGGTACACTATATCTGTCTATTTTTTGATCTGACTTCATAAGCTCTGAAGATACTCTCTCATACTTTATGATCACAAAGGCCTTCACAGAGCTCCTAGAATTTCAAAATTTTGCATCTCTAAGTCCCCATTTTTGCATCCAACAAATATAAATGACAGATAAATAGTACTCTGTGAAATACAGTGTGTAAACCAAGTGTGATGTTTCAGATCAAGGTGTTCTCAAGATGCTATGGCAAACCAAAAAGACAGAAGAGGCTTCAAACAGGTTAAATAAATAAAACATACCATATACTTGAAAAGTTTTGTTCTCTTTTTATATACATTGACTGATTTTTTTTGTTTTGTTTTTTTGAAGCAAAGCCACCAGAGAGAAGTAGTGAGCTACAATAGGTCTCTTTGTACGTAAAGTACTTTTTTTTTTTAAATGGATCAAAAGTAACTTTTCCTTGGATGTGGGACTACTGCCAGGAATGCTGTGAAAAACCAAAAATGATAGTCAGCAAAAGGTATTTTCTATTATTAGAGTACCTGCTAAGAAAAATGTACTCTGGTCAGGACTGCTCTGCACAGTTAGGGTAAATTGGAAGGCACATAAACAAAATTTCCCCATAGTTCCTTGCGGGGCAGGGGAGGGAATGCACCTACTTTCTTTTCTAGATGCATCACAGTGAAGGAAACAGTCTGAATCATTAATATTTCAAGAGGTTTATCTTTTCATGGATTATTCTAACACTTTCCCTTTAATTTATAAAAATAAAAAGTAATCTTTTATACAGATGTCATCTTTCACTATTTAAGCGTTCATATCTCCTGTGTCTCAGGGAGAAAATAGTATTTACAATTTTCCAAGTATTTGGAAGGAACTTATTTTCAAATATTTAGTTATAAAATATATCTATTGGTAATTTCCCAAGTCCATAAGAATTCCATTACTGGCTTGGGTCTTAAAAAGGTTATTTAAAATATTATTTTCAGTGTGGTCAGGAATGCTGCTATGCAAAGACCCCCAGCATACTCTACACCTTTGTTCCATTTAGATTAAGTCTCAGCTGAAATGTTTTACATTTGAACCGGTTCATTTATGACAGAATAAGTTACATATTTTAATAAATACAGGAAATTCCTTTATTTGAAAGACATGTGAGTTCACATCAAAATCTAGGAAAATCAGATTTGGAGTGGGAAATTCCCATTTGGTGGACATTTCCAGATTTCACATGTTTGGAGCATTACCTGTACTGTAAGACAAGGATGTTCAAAATAACCTATGGGAGATAGGCACCAAAACTCATACTCCCATTCAATGGGAAGTGGGTATTTAACTCTCTGACGGTCCTTGAAAATGCCAGTCTAAAAGTTATGTGATCGTAAATCTGATTGAACATTCTTCCTTAGGATCTGATGTAAGTGATGTGAAGAACCTAGCTAGATTTTAATATCCCAGTGCAAGCAAAAAACTGCTTTTGACTTCAACTGAACCAGTCTAATATAGGAGATGAAAGAATATATAGGGGACGTCATCATGTAATTTTTGGTGTAATTTTAGAGTTAACCAGATTTTTAAAAACCTTTTTTCAAACTTACAAAAGAATAATTTCCAATAGATCAAAAATAGTTTTCTATAAAGGTATTTGTATTGCACATTTATTATATAATAAAGTCATCATGGAGATGTCAGTTCAATGTTTTTCCCCTCTCTCTCCATAACAAAGATTAACAGAAGCTGTTTGACCCATTCAGAAATGTCAGGAAGAGGGTGCTTTGCTCATATTCGTTTCTTATTGATCACTGCTGTTGAGCTGCGGACATATTTATGTGCTACAATTTTTTTTCATCCTTCCCTTTAAATGTGAAAACATGTCTTATCAATAGCTTACCTCTGGTATGGTTTGCTGTGCGAGTAGGAGCCTGCAGAGCATACAGAGTGCAGTGTGTAAGGGCTACAGGAATATTGTAGTATGCAAGTAGCAAATAAGCAAATCTTTTCTCCTTGTGCGTCTGTGTCAGGGTATGGCTACACTTGAGAGTTGCAGCGCTGGTGGAGGCTTTCCAGCGCTGCAACTTAGTAACTGTTCACACCTGCAGGGCACATCCAGCGCTGCAACACCCTGGCTGCAGCGCTGGCTGTACACCTGGGTCTGCTTGGGGTATAACGATTGCAGCGCTGGTGCTGCAGTGCTGCTCGTAAAGTGTGGCCACCAATCAGCGCTGTTATTGGCCTCCAGGGTATAAGGATGTATCCCAGAATGCCTGTTCAGCCACTCTGCTCATCAGCTCGGACTCAACTGCCCTGGCCTCAGGTGACCCGCCCTTTAAATGCCCCTGGGAATTTTAAAAATCCACTTCCTGCTTGCTCAGGGGGGGAGGGATAGCTCAGTGGTTTGAGCATTGGCCTGCTAAACCCAGGGTTGTGAGTTCAATCCTTGAGGGGGCCACTTAGGAATCTGGGGCAAAAAAATTGGTCCTGCTAGTGAAGGCAGGGGACTGGACTTAATGACCTTTCAAGGTCCCTTTCAGTTCTAGGAGATAGGTAATAATTGGAGATATACCAATTACCTCAGCCAGGTGTGGAGTGCAATCAGTGAAGCTTTCCAGGTGACCATGTCCATGTGCCAAACAAGCCCCAGCATGGAGCAATGGCAAGCTGATGGACCTCATCAGTGTTTTTGGTGAGGAATCTGTGCAGGCACAGCTGTGCTCCAGCCATAGGAATTATGATACCTTTGGCCAGGTATCAAAGGCCATGCTGGAAAGGGGCCATGACCGCGACGCACTGCAGTGCAGGGTTAAAGTAAAGGAGCTGCAGCATGCCTATTGCAAAGCCCGCAAGGGAAACCACTGCTCAGGTGCTGCCCCCACGACCTGCCGTCAGGAGGCATGCAGTCAGGAGCTCTTCTCAAGCCAGGAGGAAGCTAGCCAGTCGCAGCACCTGGAACTTGGTGAAGAAGAATCACAGCAGCAGGTTCCAGGTAAGCAGCTTTTATTGCAATGGAAATGTTTTTTGGGGGAGGGTATGGCTGCATGCATACATGCCTAGACGTGGACTATCCCATTGATGTGGTCTATCACTTTGCGGTAATCGGCCTCGGTAATCTCGTCAAAAGTTTCAGCAAGAGCATGGGCAATGTGCTTGAGCAAGTTTAAAGGGAGAGCCAGTGTGTTCCTTGTCCCAGTCAGGCTAATGCATCCACGCCACTGTGCCAGGAGGGGTGGGGGGCCCATTGCTGCACACAGGCAAGCTGCATAGGGGCCAGGGTGGAATCCGCATTGTTGTAGAAGACTCTCCCTTGCTTCCCAGGTAACCTGCAGCAGGGAGATATCTTCCAGGATTAACTCCTGTGGGAAATGGAGGGACAGTGTTCATTGCAGGTCCCACCAGCAGCTTTCTGCTTTTCCCAAAGCACAGAAACCCCAGTGCAGCCATGAACCAATCACCTCCCCTTCCCAGGTGAGCTGTGGCAGTGAGATGGCTTCCAGGATTTATGAACTTCTACACTAATTTCCCCTTACTCACCATGTCTGCGAGGCTGTGAATTCTCTGAGTTGTGTTTGGAATGTGTGAGGAATGCTACAGTGTGAGAATGGAAACTACCTCACTGTGATTATACACAATGCTGGCTCTCTTAAAATGTATCATTTTTTGTATTTTTTAGTGTCCTTGACTAGTCCTAGAAATGGACCGGCCTTATCAGAGACTGGAAAAAAAGCTACAAAACCTAAGAGAGCCTAAAAAAAGCAAGGAAGATTTGGTGAAGGCAGTTATGAATCAGTGTGCCAGAGACAGTAAAAGTACGCAGGACTGGAGAGACAAAATTCAGCACTGGAAGGAAACACAAACCAGGAGAAAGGAGTTGTCGCTGAAGAAAACCACGAGGCAGCTGATAAACCTCATGGCGCGCCAAACGGACTGTATCCAGTCACTGGTAGCCATGCAGGCAGAGCACTACCATGCCAACACCCCCCCCCCCAAACCTCTTGCCCTTGTGCACCAATATTAGCTCCAAACCCCCTTCCCCAGCATCCAGGTTCTTACCTACACCACCACCAGCTGCCCCCGACACCTGTACGGTCACCTATCAGCCCTGAGAACTATGACCCTTACCCTCTGCACTCAACCCCCATCACCATGCAGCATTATAATCCTGAAGTGCACAGCACTCCTGGCAGTACATATGCAAACCTATGAATGTACAGTTCAACAACCAACCCCCCTGCCCTTTTACTTACTTTTTTTTTTAAATAAATGATTTCTTGGCTTATGAAACAGTTTTTATTATTGCATAAAGTGAAAGATGACAAACCCCAAGGAAAACACAGGTAACAAACCCCAAGGAAAACACAGGCACTGAAAATCACTGTAACCACTGCACTTCACTCCCGTTCAAGGCAAAAAACATTACTGTTGGTTTTCAGCCTCAAATTCCTCCCTCAAGGCATCCCTAATCCTTGAAGCCCTGTGGTGGGCCTCTCTCTAGTAGCCCTGCTCTCTGGCTGTGCAAATTCAGCCTCCAGGACTTGTACCTCAGTGGTCCATGCCTGGCTGAATGTTTCACCCTTCCCTTCACAAATATTATGAAGGGTACAGCACGCGGATATAACCTCAGGGATGCTGCTTTCCCCCACGTCTAGCTTCCTATAAAGCGCTCTCCAGCGCCCTTTTAAACAGCCAAAAGCACACTCCACAGTCATTCGGCACCGGCTCAGCCTGTAGTTGAAACGGTCCTTGCTCCTGTCCAGCTTCCCTGTATAGGGTTTCACGAGTCAAGGCATTAATGGGTAAGCGGGGTCCCCAAGGATCAAAATGGGCATCTCAACGTCCCCTACTGTGATCTTCCGGTCTGGGAAAAATGTCCCGTCCTGCAGCTTCCTGAACAGGCCACTGTTCCGAAAGATGCGTGCATCATGCACCTTTCCAGGCCAGCCTGTGTAAATGTCAATGAAATGCCCACGGTGATCCACAAGCGCCTGGCGAACCATAGAGAAATACGCCTTCCGATTAATGTACTCGGAAGCTAGGTGGGCTGGTGCCAGTATAGGAATATGCATCCCATCTATCGCCCCTCCACAGTTAGGGAAACCCATTTCTGCAAAGCCATCCAGAATGTCCTGCACGTTCCCCAGAGTCACGGTTCTCCTTAGCAGGATGCGATTAATGGCCCTGCAAACTTGCATCAAAACGATTCCAACGGTCGACTTTCCCACTCCAAACTGGTTCGTGACCGATCGGTAGTTGTCTGGAGTTGCCAGCTTCCAGATTGCAATAGCCACACACTTCTACACCATCAGGGCAGCTCTCAATCTCGCGTCCTTGCGCCGCAGGGTGGGGGCGAGCTCAGCACACACTCCCATGAAAGTGGCTTTTCTCATGCGAAAGTTCTGCAGCCACTGCTCGTCATCCCAGACTTCCATGACAATGTGATCCCACCACTCAGTGCTTGTTTCCCGAGCCCAAAAGCAGCGTTCCACGGTGCTGAGCATTTCCGTTACCGCCACAAGCAATTTCATGTCACACGCATCAGGCGACTCCAAATCATCATCAGACTCCTCACTGTCACTTTGGAGCTGAAGGAATAGCTCAACTGCCAAACGTGATGTGCTGGTGACACTCATCAGCAAAGTCCTCAGCAGCTCAGGCTCCATTTCACACAGAAATCGCGCTGCACAGAGCCTCACAATGGCAAGAAACATGGCCGGGAAAACTGTGACTGCTGGGATGTGAAGCAATGCACCACGGGGCGTTGGGACAGGAAGCGGAATGACCCGCACCCTTCCTTCCCCTTCCCACAATACTCAGCGCCAAAATGGGACGAGGTGCTCTGTGGGATAGCTGCCCACAATGCACCTCTCAATACAGCACTGCAAATGCTGCAAATGTGGCCACAGTGCAGCGCTGGTACCTGTCAGTGTGGCCACACACCAGCGCTTTCCCTACACAGCTGTATGACCAGCTCTGTAACTCCCAGCGCTGCACATCTTCAAGTGTAGCCATACCCTCAGACTGTGAAAGGAGAATATATGGAGAACTAACAAATAGTTCTGACTGCCACTTTTGTTAGATGATTTAAGTTCAATGTGTTGTTACAACTAATTAACTGTCCCAAACAGGAAGAATTTGTAAAGGATTGCAACAGGATAAAATCAGATGTATTCAGGAAAAAAAAAAACACACCAAAGAATCTGAGACTCTGATGCCTATAGAAGCATCATGGAACCCAAAGGTTTCAATCCAGATTAGACTGAGTGGAGTGGAGGGGCTGTGTCACCACTCAGAACCCTGTGGAATGGCAAGTGATTTTCAGTATAAAGACAGAAGCTTACTCAATGCGTAAAGTAAGAGGATGGTGTTTTCCTTTTGACTTCTTAGTGACTAGTTTTTAATATTTTCTGAAACGTCCCTTATACTTCCTTTAATTCAGGAGAAAGGCTGGTGTTGTATAAATTGTGAACAGAGAGATTTGGGGTAAAAGGAGAGTACTAAAACTCAGGATCCTAAGTGAGGTGGAGGTGTGTCAGGAGGGAATCAGACACATAACATATCCAGTGTTAGGTCAGAATAAGAACTTGATTCAAGTATGATCCACAGAAGGATATTCCTTGCCTAGTTTGGTGACTGCCTAGAAATCACTGCCCGTACACTTGCAGAGACAAGAGGTGGCATGCAGGAAGCTCACAGAGGGTTTTTTCATCATTTGTTGCCAATTCTTGCTATTTTTAGCAAGTTTCACAATAATTGGTGTTTTTCATTATAGCGCAGGTTCCTGGATTCACGTGATTCCATGAGAATCTCTGCTTTTATTTAAAAAGAAAAGAAGTTTCTTGCCCTTATTGCTGTCGAGAAAAGCTTGAAAAATGTGAGTCCTAAAAGTTTTTTTTTTTAATTTCATGATTTTGGGGGAGCCCAACTCATGATATTTTAATACCTGTGGTTGGCAATACTGCATATCTGCACACTGTAGACTGTGAAACTGTTGATATGGATCTCTTAAGTGTAGGTTTTCAAAATGCACAGGGGCCCAGACTCAGCCAAATGTAACTGGAATAAGTGTATATAATTCACATTAGGGACTTTGTGCCTAGTTCAGTAACTGTGTAAACTAAGAATAAAATGGATGTAAAAGACAAATTCATATAACTTTCATCTAGTTGACATTTTGCTGGGTTTGCAAAATGGACATAACTTGTATGTTAAAATGGATATAACTTCGGGGTGAGGGGGTAGGCAGATGGGAAGAAAATAGGGTGACCAGAGAGCAAGCGTGAAAAATCGTGACGGGGGTGGGAGGTAATAGGAGCTTATATAAGAAAAAGACCCCAATTTTGGGGACTATCCCTATAAAATCAGGACATCTGGTCACCCTACAAGAAAAGCAGTTTACAGGAGAGTGTAAATTAAAATAGCAGGAGATCAGATTTAATTTCCATTCCTCCAAGAGCCAACCCTGGCATAAAGCATGGGTAGAGCCAATTAATTTAAATGGGAGTTGCATCCATTTATGTCAGAATGGATTTTTTTTTCCATTACAGAATACCAAATTGATGTAATTTACACTCAGGCTGCATCCCCACCAAATTACAGTTTTCTCTGTTATTATTTTTGCCACTTACACTTGGGTTTTTAACCAGCTTACACCACCATCTTTGTCACCACTGACTCTGGCCAACGTTTAAGTAGCTGACAATTCTATATCAAATATAGATTTTTCTGATGTGAGACACTTGATGCATCAATAAAACTTCTATGTTTGCAATTGATCCCTGGATTTGAAGAAGCAAGGTGACATGGATCTTTTCCTGCTCCCTGTCCATTCATTTAATTCAAACTCACACCTGTATACAATTTACTAAATCAAAGGAATAGCCAGAAATAGGAGACATCTCATCTCATCCAAAGAGACATAATTCACTTGATGCTACACTATGGAAGCAGAATGCGTTACTCATCTTGTTTCAGTGAAGATTCCACATGGGAGCAACGTTTTTCTCAGTACTATATAGTGTGGGACAACTTTAGATGGGAATGTTTGCATCTCCAATAGTAGACATGTCAGGGTTTCCTCCCCATTCTGAACTTTAGGGTACAGATGTGGGGACCTACATGAAAGAACCCCTAAAGTTATTTCTACCAGCTTAGGTTAAAACTTCCTCAAGGCACAAATTCTCCCTTGTACCTTGGATTAGGTAAACGCTGCCACCACCAAGTGATTTAACAAAGAATCAGGGAAAGGACCACTTGGAGTTCTATTTCCCCCAAATAGCCCCCCCCCCAAAGCCCTATATCCCCTTTCCTGGGGAGGCTTGAGAATACAGGATAAGCATAGACCAGCCTTAGGTTTTTAGGATACTAGAAAACCCAATCAGATTCTTAAAAAAAAACCAAAACTTGAAAGAAAAAAGGTGAAAGGAGTACCTCTGTAAGATTAGAATGGAAGATAATCTCACAGGCAATCAGATTCAAAACACAGAGGGTTTCCCTCTAGGCAAAACCTTAAACTTACAAAAAGAAAAACAGGGATAACATTCCCCCCAACACAGAGAAATTCACAAGCCAAAACAAAAGATAATCTAATGCATTTCCTTGCTAAATACTTTCCAACTCTCTAGGAGTTGGATTGCTTGCTTCTTTGATCTGCCTCAGCGAAAGCCACAAGGAACAGATAGAGCAAAGCCTCTTCCCTCCTTCCCCCCACCCCAGTTACAAAGTATCTTGTCCCCTTATTGGTCTCTTTGGTCAGTGCCAGCCAGGTTACTTGGGCTTCTTAACACTTTACAAGTAAGAGGATTTTGTGCCTCTGGACAGGAGGGATTTTATAGTACTGTATACAGAAAGGTGGTTACCCTTCCCTTTATATTTATGGCACACATTCTGTTAATTTGGCCTTGAACAATGTTCCTCTGGAATCCAGAAATACTTCAACCCATGTCCTGCATGAAGTGAAGGCAGGGGAGAGATGATGTCAATATCACAATTTCCCAGTTAGCCTGTTTTGTTTTTTGTTTTTTCTTCAGCAAGGGTCTCTTCCAGCTTCTATCCCTGTTTTAACTTTGGGCACATTGAGTAGTTTTATAAAACATTCCATTGTATTTGGAGTATGGTTTAAATATATCCTTGAAACAATCTATAACAGTGTCCAGAACAGTGCAGGAATGGGCATAGAAGGTGCTAACAGCTAGCGATCAGGTATGGGTATATGTTAATATTAATGGAATATGGCACATGTTAAAGAGGAAACTAACACCTGGTTTTTTCCTATACAGTCAAAGTACAGCACATTTTGCAGAATTAATCCATATCCTTTATTTAATACTAAGAAGGGCTAATAGTTTGAAAATAGAGTTAGAGGACAATAAATAACTCTTCAGAATTAACTTGCACAAAATTTCAGATTATACTGACTACAGCTATGTCTCCTGTTGCTCTTAAGGATAACTTTACTATGATATGTTCAGAGTGTACAATGCACCCACATTTTATAAACCATTCCAGCTCCTATTGATAGATCTATTCATTATACCCATAAAAATGATTTATTGTGACAAATAAAATTGAAGTTTTATCTGGTATAAAAATGAAATTCAAGAATACAAAATTGTAAACATTGATATAATAAAAAATTAGCCCAAATCTATGAAAGCATTTAACTAGATATTTTAGAGCAACTTCTAATTTTCTGTCTTCCATTTTCATGTAAGTTTCATAGTACAGTTTTTCATTGGCATTGTGTTCATTAGAAGCAATGACGGGTCTTGGCCCTAGGGTGATAATTAGATGATGAAAGCATGAGTTGAGTGCCAATGTGACCACACAAGTTTTCCTTACTGAGCTGTAGTTCATGCTCTTCCATCTTTATGAACTCTCTCTCCTTATTTTCAAGTGAAGAATGGGTCAAATACAGCACGGTGTTAAAATCAGTCAGACTACATGAGGCTTCATTTGATTCAATGTCAATAACTTATTCTTTTGGTCGAGTTCTATCACTTTCTACTAATAAACATTTCACTATCCCTATGTTGCAGTAGGTAATTCCCTGGGCAGCAGAATACTGGTGAAGCTTAAATGAAAGGGTTGTACAACATTGTGAAGTTCCAGTGACAAAACATCATGTCAGCAGCAGCTTCAGAGTCACATTGGAAAAGCGACAGCAGAATGTGGCCTTAAAGCATAAAAGAGGGTGATTTTTTGGAGGGAGGGCAGAGGGGGGAGAATGTCATCAAATAAAGACATATATTAAAATGCCACAAAATTGGTCCATTACCCTGGTCTTGTTTAATGAAACAACTGGAAAAGTCAAGTTTAAATAAATGAAACTGTAATTAAAAATCTGCCATGGCTAACACATGGTACATTTCACAGTAGTAGAAAGGAAGCTTGCCCAGCCAGCCTACAGCTCTTTGTGAAGAATAACAAGTAGCATCCCCAGGCTTACTGTTGTTGAGCTCAGCTCTATCTCATTTCTAGAATGCCTCATTGTTATAACATAGAACTAGGCCTGTATAATAGAGTGGGTAGGAACAGAGGACTACCTGGTATCCAGCCTCTGGCTATTGCTAATGTTTGATGCTTCAGAGGAAGGCAAAAATCCCATAATACATCAACATACCTAGCCAAATGTGCAGAGGAGAACATAAAATAAACTGCTTTCCTGGCCCCTTCACTTAACTTCACCTATTATTATTATTGGTCAATTATTCAGCCCTTATTAGAGTTCATCTGCACTATTTTATTCTGTCCTTCTGTTGCACTGTATGAAGAATTATTGCCTTGTCTGAGTTATATATCTACTAACTATATATCTTAGTGGGTGACCCACTGGTTTTCCTGTTATAAGATGAGCTTCTGGGGGAATCTTGTTAAATATTCACTCACTGAGTTAAAAGGGTGGGTATTTAGAGTGACACCAAAACTAGATAGTGTTAAATCACTTCTGCTAGAGTCCATGCATCATAAAAATAATCTATAGAGTATTTGTCCCTTTAGAATGGGTGTACTAAATAGCAGATATTTGGAGAAAAAGAATTCCTGGGGCAGGACGAGAGACTCCAGGCTTCATCCACCCTGTTCACAATATACAAGAATTTCATTCTGCTATTTCAAGTCACACTGATAGTTGAATAAGAGGCCTTATCTTCAATAAATTTAATTTTTCTGGATCAAGTAAACAATTCTAGCAACTGCACTTCTTAGTAGTTTGTTTGTCATGGGGGTGTTACCTGCCTTATGGTTATGGTAAAACCTTTTCTATTAAATAGGTATAGACACAAGATTCCACAGGCCCTTATCCCTCCTTTCTGCATTGCATCCAACCCTGGGATATGGAGTTTATTGCAGGATAGGAGAAAAATGTTTGCAGAAGCCGCTTGTTAAAATATTGGTGGCACATCCCTAACAGTATAAAGGAGGAGGACTTTCAGGTTTCACTGTAACCTTCATAGTTTTGAATAGCTTAATCAAGTCCCCTCTAACTCTCTTCCTTCCTCTCATAAATGCTTCGCTACAGCCATATATAACACTTTGTGCTGTGATCCCTTTTCTTTGTTGAAGATTCAAAGCACCCATTTTAATTTCTCTAACAAAATCTGTAACTTTTATTAAACAAAATAGAGGCTTCCACAGAATTATAGAGAAAAAAATTGCTCTAAGTGGATTCCAGACAGATCAGAAGCTGTTCTTCATACATAAGTCTCCAGACAAATCCATATTCTAATTAGGATACAGGCCCAAGCAGTTTAGAATTAAAAAATACTTGCCCTGTATTTAACCGTAAGCACTAATAGCCAATGGGAACACAGCAGGCACATGGAGTTATAATTAAGGCATGTGGCGTATTACAGAACCCATGTATGCCTGTTTGCTTCATTATACAACTCATATCCATTCTACATCACTAGCTGTGCAAGTACAAGTCAGATCATCGTTTCAAAGACACACACTCATGGAAAACTTAAGTGCTGCAGGTAGTGGTGTTAGTGGTTTAGTATGTGGTGCACTTCCCTTTAAGGCAAGTACTGAATTGGTGCCACTCAGCATGGTATAAATAGGAGTTAAGCTGTCTGAGTCTTTCAAATGAGATATAAAACCAGTGTCCTAACCTCATGCGGTTATTAAAAGCGCCCATAACAGTTATTACATTAACTACAGTTTTGTCATCAAATTCCAACTCAAGTCATATATTTTGTTTATATAAATGTCCCCTACAATATGGAACAGTACCCCCTAAATCTTTGGCTCATGGTGCTGTATGCTGTTCAACAGCTGCTGTGTTTTTGCCCAAAACTGGCTGAATATTCTGGGTGGAAGTGAGAGCCCCTTGCTTTCCTTGCCCAACCAAGGAGGCCATGTGTCAGCCCCTCTGCTGTGGGGTTGGCCATTCATTCAGGTGTGTGAATGTGAAAAGTGACTATAACCTGTCCCTTGCAACTAGCAGTGGGAACCCTCATCCACCTATCTATTGGAACTGTTTGTTAACATTTCAGAAATATTGCTTGTATGACTTACAAAATATGGCTTATTTTGTTAATGTTGATAAATCAGATAAGCTTAACTTTTTGTTATCCAAACAGGAAATGTATTGGGGTCTGGTCCATAAAAAAAAAACAAAAAAACTCCCTAAGTAACGTGTTTAAAATGATGGGGTTTACAGGACATCAGCAGTTGCTAATGACTTATTATTTGGTTTCCAAAATCACTTGGTAACTCAGGAAGTAGACACTTCTGTTATTTTGTTCAGAATGGGGGAAGGGTGAGGGGAATTTCCTCCAAAGGTAGGTATATGTTACATGTATAAGTAGGCCAGATGGTACTGTCGGAGAAAAACTCAGTTCTCGCTGAAGGAACACTGTAAATGTCCACACACCCCATCCAAAGTAGTCAAGTATGTTTCATTTCCATGACAGAGATGGTACTCTGATGGTGATGTGTCTGGAAGGGCAGTGGGTCTGGTCTAGATCCATGCAATGCCTTTCCAGCCTCAGCAGTATTTCAATACCATCTCTCTCTGTCACTTCTCTCTGGGGTCAGGAACTAAAATAACAAACAACATGTAACCTCACAACTCAGCCTGTACTTAAGATAGCTCTTCAAAAAAAAGGCTAGCTAGTTTTTTTAGTTAGCTTTATTTCTTTCCATGTTGGCTTTTAAATAGAATATTCCAAATACTACTTATTTATTGGCCCCAGCCCACAGGATCTTGTCAATTTTCTTTTGAAGAGGAAATAACCCAGGCTTTCTGTTGTGCTAAATGGCAGCCTTGCAGCAATCTGGGTATGTAGAAGTGATCTGAACTGAAAAAGGGGCAATGGCATGTCATTTTAAAATCCAATTAGGCAGGGTACTGAATACTGGATCCAAAAACAGGGTGCAGCCTGTAGAATAAACTGTAAAAAAAAATCAATCAAATCAATATCACATTCCCATCCATGGGTCCTTTTTTTTTTTTTTTCAGTTTGTAATTTTTTTTTTCTTCTTCATCAGTTCAGTTCAATGTCCTTTCTAGTCAGAATCTGAACTTGGCAAATGTGGTGGTGTGGGGTGAGTGGTGTGTGGTTCAGCATCCTAAAGGGGGAGATTACCAGGACATCCCTGTAATGGTTTTGCTTTTCTTAGAAAAGTTCAAAGGCACAAGGCACAGTAGGTCTGTCAGTGGGGAGGAGAAGCGTACGCGTCCTTTTTCCTGCTTCCTGTCCAGCTGGTACAGCAGGGCTAGAAGAAGAAGGAATCAGCTGGAAATCCTGAGAAATGAGGGGGGTCTTCAGTGGTCTTTTTTCAGGGTCCAAGCAGTCAGTCTATGGCACTCCACACACTTGTTCGGTGTTGGCAGAGTCAGCAGGACTTAGCCTTTCAGCGTGCGCGAGGCAGCCTTTCAAGATCTTCGTCTTTATGTCTCCCAATGAGTGGCCATCTCAATGTTGCACAGGGGTAGTGCTTCCTTCCTTCTTCGCTTCCTTCCTTAAAGACTTAACACATTTCATTTTAGTATAAGCATTGTAAATATAATCATTATGTTATCCATCAAATGAATGTCTGGGGGGGCTGGGGTGGAGGGGGGGTGTGTAGTCACATCACAGTCAATGCCTGTCAAAATCTCATGAGGGCTGAGTCCAGTCTGATTGGGAATGGCTCTCTCATGCATACTCAGCGCAGGAAGGGCATCTGGCCACTTCAAGTTTGTCTCAGCACAAAAAATCCCCAGTTTATTCTCCACTGTCCCAGCAGACTGTGGTCCACTGTCCCAGCTGTGACTGTGTGTGAGGTGAGAGCAGTATTGTGAGTTGCTTTCTGTCTGTCCAGTAAAGTGTATGGATCCATGATCATGAATCTTTAAGCAGAAGTTTCAAAACAGCCAAAGCTTGCTTTCCACAACAGTAGTCCAGTCATCTGCTTTCCTGTGGCAGAAAAAAAAAAGCTTCAAAATCATTAAATAATACAACTAATACATATTCATAACATTAACATAACCACAACATTCATAAATCAATCTGAATATTTACAAATATTCCCAAAAGGTCCCCAAGGCTGAGGGTCTTTCTGTCTTAGCTTTAACACACAAATCACATGTTGTGCATTGACAAATCAACACAGTGTTGACAGCAGGAATGTGCACAAGAAGGGAAACTCGCAGCACATCCCCCCTAACCTATGTGCTGCAAACCATCCCTATTGCGCGAGCATGTGCCTCCATGGTACATCTTAGGTGCCAGAAGAAACCATCAGACACTCACCAGAAGAATGCCATAAAATGCATCCCACACATCTCAGTAAGTGTTTCTCAGTTGATGCAGCCTCCCAGATCCTCAGTCTTAGCCAGATCCTCAAGGGAGGCCAGATCCAGGCCAGCAAGGGACACAAGTATGGCTGAGAGGCAGATGGAAGCACAAGGCTTTGGCAGCAGCATTTCCACGGTGCATCACTTGCAAGTAATTTCATCATTAGTCAGTTGGTATGTCATCATGAGGGTCTTGTGAGTGGGTACATTTAATACTCTGGCTAGAAAAGATCCCAGCTACAAGATCCAGATCCAAAGTCTGAGCAAAGAGAAGGTAACTATTCATGTCATTGCAAATTGGCCATGCAGGTCAAATTTAATAAACACAAATTTTTAAATTCTTTCAAGAAATGTAGTTTTTTCCTTTGTATTTAAAAATGTTCAGAAATTTAGTAATGTTTGTTTTTCTGATGTATCCAAACACTTTGTATTCTAAGTTATTTCAAACAAATCAAAAAACAACATCCAATTCTAAGTCCAACACAACAAATATCACAATCCCCAAACCAATAAAAACACAGACAACAAACAACACAAAACACAGACACAAGACACACATACAACACAAAAACACAAAACATAATTTTTTACTCTGTCAGTAATACAGAAAGCTGGTATTTGTTTTTACTCAGTAAAGTGAAATCTTGAACAGAGGTCTGATCTCTAAGATTTCTATCCAGTCAATCTGAAAAAATAAACAAATACTCTGTTTGATTTTAGAGGGGTTACATTGAATATACATTTTTTATTGTATTTTTTTGTGTAAGCAGGTTTTTACAGCAGCTTTCTTAGATGTGTTTTATAACATTAAGCATTATCACAGATGCTTTCTGGCTTGCTTTTTGCTTTTAACTTTTCTTTTTGCTTTAAACACTTTTTTTACTTACTTTTTAACTACTAAAACATAATTACAAAATTACATAGAATTGTATACATTAGAATTTTAATATAACTTTATTAATTTCAATGATACATTTTATAAAATTTAATTTAATTTGCCTTTCAATTGCTTTTTAAATTTTAAAAAACAGAAAAAACTTTCTCTTTTATTTGTTTACAAAGTTCAACTTCTTCCAGCACAACTCCAGTTTTTCTTTCACTTCTTTTAAACTCTCCAGAAAATCACTCATGCATTTTTTTACCAATTCAAATCACCATTCCAAATATCCCTCAAATTATTTTTCAAATCACATCATACTCACTCACTTTATCCTCCTGAGTATTTTTCCTATTTTTTCTTACTCTCAATTCTCTGTCTGTTGCTTGTTGCCCCTGATCCTGTCCTGCTCTCTCTCTTTCTCTCTTCTGTCCTCCAAGGGGCTGTTCACTTGTTCCACTACCAGTTCTCCGGAGAGGTCAACTTTCCCCCCTCCAAACTCCCTGGTCTTTTCCTTTTTCCTTTTACTTTTTAGACTACCCATTCCCAGTCCTCCTAGTCTTTTGCCAAATGGGCCCCAAAACACATGGCCATTGGGTAGGCCCTTTTTAAATAACACATAATCCAAACCCTTAGCAAAAATCCAGAGACATTGACATTTTGTCTTTTTGTCACACAAAAAAAAAAAAAAACAAAGCAAAGTGAGAGAACACCCATTTTTCTGCTTCTACTTCTTTACAAAAAAAAAGATTACAGAAAGCAAGTGAATCAGATCAGAAGAACACATTCATTAGACACAGGCAGGCAGTCTGCAAGAGGTAGGCACACAAAGAAGAAAGTTCAGTTCGAAGTCACACAAGACACTAAATGACAACAACAGAGAAAGCAGAAACAACAGACAAAAGAAGCCACAGACAGAACACCAACAGCCCAAAAAACAACAGAGGCTCACCTCACATCATACAAACCAGAACCACACCTTACCACATAAACCAGCAAGTAAACAACAACTACAAAGGGAAACAAATAAATGGTCAAAAAAAAAAATAAAACAACTAACATGGGTCCCAAACAAGCAATAATAACATAAACTGATACCAAACTGTGATAAATGTCTGTTACTTATTGTAAATTTTGCAGGTGACAACTGACACTGCACAATGGAAAACAGCAAAAAAAACACCATTAACCATCACCCTTAAAAATAATTAAAAACCAAGCCAAAAACAAAAAGGAATAAGAAAAAACACACCACAAATCCTTAATATAAATCAACCAAAAAAATATCATAACAACAATGGAGACATGTCCAGAATACATGTCCTCCAAGGACATCAGAGAAGGGAATAGGTAGACGGGAGATTATCCTGTATACAGCCTGTTGAACATTTTCAGTTCTGTTCACAGAGACCAGGGCTGTTCTTGGGTTTCTCCTGGAGCATCCAGCTCAGGTCTCTCTCAGAGTCTCCTTCCACCATTCAGAGGTGCTTTGCTGCCACACTTTCAGGAGGAGCAAGCCACCAACTGAGAGGATCTGGGCTCCAAGCCTTCTGGAGCTTTTCTTCTATAATTTAGTTTGCCACACCACACTTGGTACTGGAAATGTTTGCTGGTTTTTCACTGGCTTAGCTTGTATTGCCATTAATTTTGCTTGCACTTAGCATAGTCTGCACTGTTTTCTTTCTCTTTATTTCTTAAAGCGCTTTTTTTTTTTTCTCAAACAAGCTGTCTGCTTTCTTTTATTGGCTTGAGCTGGCTTTTTCAATTTACTCTGTGCTGAGCTTTGGTTTGGATATTAAAAGCTCCTCTACCTTATAAAATCTACTCTGAATTTAGGGTTTTTATCTAAATTTTCCAATGGTTTATGATTCCAATGTTGTAATGAATTTTCATCATTAAAGTTGTAGCAATATAATGTATTAATGTGCGTTAGGGGTGAGGTGGATTGTTTCATGTGTCCATTTAGGACCCTGTCACTACAACCACACACCTTACCACAAGGTCACCCACAAGGATCAGGCCACAAGGGCCTCAGGAAGGTCCACTACTCACAGGAGAGACTAAGGAGACCTCCTACGACTAGACAACACTAGGATCTCTAACAAGGACGGCTAGTAGTCTCCAGCCACCAGCTAGAGAGAGAGTGTCTCAGTCACTCATCTTCACAGAGAGGGTAGTAGTGAGAAAGGACTCCAGAGGAAGGGAGGTGGTCCGGTGGACTCCCGGACCCAGGCAGCACACTCGCCTGACTATGCCAGGCCGAGTCAGCCACTATGCCTTCAGATCTCCTAAAGATCCTCCCTCGCTAATCCATCCTAGGCCGAGTAAGTAGTCCTGATCACTAGCCTCCACTGATCACACACTTTGATCTTCACAGTTTACATCACACTTTTTCACTTTTACACTTTACACACGTTTCTCATTTTTGTTTTTTTTTTCCTTTTTTTCTCTTTTTATTTTTTTTTTTTTTTTTTTTTTTTTTTTTTTTACATTTTTCCGCTTTAATACCATGAGGCGGTTTATGCATTTTTTTTTAACCACGGCTGCACTTTTTACCTGATTCTAACTAATACCATGAGCATTCATGCATTTCCTCTTTACCTATGTAAAAACCTGCCACCTGTTTGCATCTAGCAGTACACTCTGCAGTTGTCTTGGCTGCTTTCACAATACCACTCTGCATCTGATCCTGCTGCACACTCTGCATCTGATCTTGCTAGTTCAACAATAAGTTCAGATGGCAATGATCTCAGATGGGTCGATACCAATATAGACAGAAAAAGGTTCGATACCTCGTCATGTTGCACAGAGGGGTTCGAGAGGAAATGGTTGTGCAGTCATCTGGATAATCGTGGGAGTTCGAGAAAAAAAATCATCCCAAAATTGTCTTGGCCAGTAAAACACAAATGCTTTTTTGTTTGGGTTTGGCATCATAAAAACTATTATTTGACAATTCTTATCTCTCCTGTAGAAAGAGTTGAGTCAGACAGGGTTGGTCAGTACAAACAGAAATCTCAGCACAATAACAGGTCAATTACAAACATAGAATTTATTTACATTATACCTAAATACAATAAATAGAGACAATAAGGAGCAATAACTATAATGTATATTATATTTTGTAAATAGCCCTTGTTTGTCTCACTCCTAAGAACTCAAGCAAGCCTGCACTTCTATATTATCAGTTACAAGGTTTATACAATTTGTACTTTGCTTTCTCCTATGTCTCACACTATCCTTGCTTCTAAACACTTGCGATCACCAAAGATTTATACATACTTTTGGGCTAACTCTTAGTACCCACCTAGTCCTGCACTCTGAACATATTCACTTTTCTGTAACTTGAAGGCTTCTCTAGTTTCTTTTCCAATTCCCTTCTTCTGATCAATGCCCCAAAGAAAACCTGGAGAAAATCCCTGTGGCTCTGCTTGCCTTAGCTAGTCTCTTTCAGGGCAGATAGCCAAGAAAGGCACTAGTCACAAAGATATCCAAAGGAAGACATGAAGGTATTAGAAGTATGCTCTACTAAAAAGTATATCTCACCTGATATATCCACAATTCACTGGGTTCCAAAACTCTAATTCAACATTGGCTATATGAGTAATTTCTAAAATTCTTAGACTCAAAAAAAGTCTTCCCCCACTTCATTATATTGTTTTGGTAGTGTGTTGATTATTTTTTTCAGCTTCCTGCTGCCTCTAACATCACTGCTTTTGAAGGCTTCTGTAGCAGGTTTCTTTTTAGGAACCGTTCAGAAATTTACATTTTGCCATCAGCTCAGAGCAATTGTTTTTGTCATTTCAGCTGCTTAAAGAGTTCCAGTATTTTATACAAAAGGCCAAACTTTCCCATAAGAATTGGATGCAAGATTCTAGTGTATTGTTTTTGGAGCTAACACAACTAGAATGATAAGCCTTCCAATTTAAACAAATGTAGACTGGCGAAATTGGTCAACAGCACAGGAAGATGTAGTGAACTTAATGATTAGAAGGCTTAATGAACCATTTTGTTTTTCACTCTGCTCTTGGGAGTAGTCAGTACAGGGATCCTGAATATTTTGAGTCTCACAAGGAAAGTGGATAGCTGCCTGTGGTATCATTTCCCTTGATCAATGTGAGAGACATGTCTGTGGGAATGTACTGCAGGAGAACCCTGGCCTATGTATAACTCCTGACAAGGGGCCTGGAGGAAGTAAAGGGGTTGAATGGGGAGCAGCTTGGGGAGACTGGTCATCAGCTGATTCACCCTTATATTGTATTCTGATGACTAAAATCCTTGCTACTTATGCAAGGTGAAGGGGGGGTGTTTTGAACCCATTTGGAGTTTCTTCTCCCTATGGCAGAATCAGTACATGTAGGGGATGAGCTCTTTATACTTAGTTATTAATTGTTTTTTAATTGTTACCCATCTGTTTCTCACCTTCAGCACTGAAAACTGCTTTTTTAACACCCAATTAGTTTCTGGTTTCTGTTGCCTTATATATCTGAAGTATATGAAACAGTATAGTCCTATTTTAAAAAAAAAACACCTCTCTATCAGGCATATTAATAAACATTTTGAAAACTGTTTTGATCAAAGAACAAATGTTGAATTTTCTAAAAAGAGAATGTAAATTACATTTAAGTAGTCAAGTTATATTTTAGACCAATTATAATTTATGGAATATTAATTTTAGTACAGTTCATAATATAGCTAGAAAAAACTTGGAAATGAAAATTAAACATAGTGTAGACTTTAGCAGTGATTTATCTTTTGTCACTAATTTTAGACCAAAGCCTTGCCTGAATTGAAACATTGTTTTATTAAGACAAGAGCAGTTTTAAGTACAACTTTCGCACTTACTGTGTTGGTATTTTGGGAGAAAAGTTCAGAGCTACCAATGATCGGTATGTATAGGTCATACACTTTGAAAGTGCTAAAAAGTATCATTGCAGGATGAAGTAAAACCTTAAATTGGACTCATGTTCAATATTTCAAACAAAGAAAATAAAATTTAATAATTGTGAATATTGTTTCATAAGGGTTCTGAGCTTCTTATATTTCCTCTTAAAACACCTTACCTTGAAATAGTAGAGCTCAATCCTGCAATGCTTTGGGGGGTGTAGTGCCTGCTGCCAGCTGTCTGTCTATCATAGGTATTCATACGGCCCTGTAATGGGGTACACTCACTGCTGTGGCACCTCTATCTGTCTACATATGGGGTTAGCTCTCTCCTGACCTTTGGTGGCTTGTCCCATGGTTGGTCAGTCTCTCTTTCTCTAGACTCAGGGTGTTTCCTCTTCATGATGTATATGATGGAAACCATTTCAAGCAGCAGCACCCCTAGTTCCAGCACCTATGCTTCCAGGTGCAGCCTGTAAGGTTAGTTGGCCTATTTTACTGGCTCAGGCCATATGTCGGGTAGACACCCCATCATAGGCCCATTACCATAGTATCTGAGTGTGTCTCAATCTTTAATGCACTCATTAATGTAATTAAACCCAGCACATGAAAAATGCAGTAGCAAAACAATCAAACTCAACAAATAAATGAATGTTAACATAATTGGTGAAGTTTCTACTGTATCAAGAAAATACTCACTCTAATTATACATATATATATATTTAAAACCCCATGAATAAAGTATACAAAGCATGGAAAGAACTGTCCTGTGAGTCAGAAATTAACCAATAAATCAAAAGCACCATTAAAAAATAATGGAGATTCTTGATGTAGAAACAGAACATGGTTATAATTAATACAAGATACCTTTTCAAGTGTCACACAAAATATACAGTGTAAAATAAAATAGTTGGTATGAAATGGTAAATCAATGTTAAAATATAAATTTTGACTTACAAATTTCTGAACTATGTAAAACTAATATTTTGTTCCTTGTCTAAATTTAGATTTATCTTTAATTTATATTATGGTAGTGCTCAGAATTCCCAATCAGAATTGGCACCCTGCTGTGCTAGGCACTACAAACTTGGAGGTGGACATGGTCAATGCCCTACAGATCCCTTTATATAATGCTCCAGTTATGCTAGTTACAGTAAACAGCTCTACATGGGAGCCAGTCAGTGGGGTTCCACCTGGGTTCTCATGTCTTCCTGCATGTTGAATTTGCAGCATCTGGCCTTAGAAGATAAGCAATATAAAAAGCGGTAGGGAGGAGACAAGGGAGACAGTCAAATATATGCAGTTGTATAACATCATAATTTTATATACATTTTCTATATGCTTATAGAAACCCCTATAGACATTTTCTTTACCCATTTGTGTTCTTTTTCTATCTGTCTGTGGGTATACTGTGCACACATTTGTGGTAGGAATAAGCAGGTGGTTGATATTTCTATATTTGGCACAGTGGAGAGGATATGGTAATGCATTAGGAAGCAATAGGAAGTGAAAGGCGAAGTTGTGAAGGCTAAGAAGTTTGAACTTGGTGTGATAGAAGAGAGGTGCCAGTGAGTGAAGTGACTCAAGAAGAGGTGATAAGGAGAAAACAGATTAAATGGTTTAAAATGGTTTAAAAGCCAGGGTATAACTGAAAGAAATGCCACAAGGGTAGACAAGCTTTCACTGCTTCACTGAGGAATATACAGTTCCTCACCCATGGGGTGTCATGGTGGTTAAGATTGTGAAAATTCCACACAAAATTTAGCTAACTAAGGCCCTATTGTAGCAATTGGACCCAGGGGTCATCTGTAAATTCTGATGCCTTATTTTTAGAGCCACAAGCACACTCAGATAACCCCCAAACCGTGAAATGCATTTGAATTCCAGTTTTCAAAGTATTTTGTATAAAATACATAAAAGACTGTGTAGGGGAGTGTGAAGGTATCCTCCCATGGGAGAATATTGTTTAAATGTGGTGTCACCTAATTCATTATAAAAGCAAAGATGAAAATTCCCTACAGAGATTTGCATAAGCACAACAGATCTATCGTCTCTGTCAGGCACGATTTAGCTCTGTCCGAGAAGACAGTGGCTCCTTCAGAGGCCATACAATTACTTCAAACAGCCCTAAACACACAGGAAAATGCCTATGGGAGCAGTTATATCAAGGATAACTTCAGAAGAGCTGGAACAGCAATATCAGCAAGTATCCTGAAGCTTCAGTTGGGTGACAGAATGTTATCCAAGGACTGTAGAAATCACTGAGGCCCCCTCCACCCATCACATTTTTTTCTACACAGTGATTGCAGACCCACTTCTTATGCAGAACTCTGATAGGTTGCAGATATAGCAAAAGATTTCAGGGCACTATTTGTGGAAAGATATTCAGACAGATCTCCTAACTACATGGCCTTACACTCAATGGCCTTACTCTTTCTCAACTCACAGGACCCCTGATGGAGAGGAGGTAAGAGTTTGGGCAACCTGGGCATGGAGGGAGGTGAGAAGGGGAGCACACAGAGCTCCTACCATGAATGTGGGAATGGGGAGAAGGGTCCTTTTAGGGTGGCCAGCTGTCCGGTTTTGACTAGAAAGTCCAGTTAAAAAGGGGGCCTGACAGTGTCTGGTCAGATCTACTGACCAGACACCCAATATCCGGTTACTGCAGGTGGACAGGCAGCAACTCATCGCTTGTGCCAGCCCCTACTTAGCCAGGCCTGCCTCCTACCTGCATTGAGTGACTACAGCTCCCAGCCCCAGCTCTGCAGGTGAGTCCCTCCTGACCCGGGCAGAGATGGGGGAGAGAGATGAATATCAGCAAACAACGGGGGGAGGGAGAAGGAGGAGCGAACAGGGACAGGGCCTCAAGGTGAAGGGGTAAAGGGATGGAGTGGGGCCTCAGGCGCAGGGACCAGGGCCTCAGGGGGAAGGGGCAGTGGCGTGTCCTCAGAGGAAGGGGCCAGGCAGGGAAGGTTCTGGCACTCCTGCTGGAGTGTCTGTTTTTTAAGTATTACCCTAGGTGACTTAGAGGGCAGACAGGAAATAAGGGTTTACACTTAGGCCTAGCAATGGGAGGTGAGAGAATGAGGGACCTTGGAATGGGTGAAGGGAGGATTATGGGAGCCATACAGAACTCTTAATGTGGGGGACAGAATGGAGGAATTGATGCACACTCAGAACCCTGCCATAGGGGGCATAGTGGGAGACCCTACCCGTGCGGGGAAGGTGGACCACACACGGCTCCTGGCATGGGGGAGAAGGAGGGGAATGGGGCACATAGAAACCCTATTGGGGCAAGATTGAGGAATCTGGCGAGCATACAAACTCCTGGAAGGAGGAGATGCATCTCTGAAATAGAGCACGATGGGAGGGTGGCACACAAGGAGCTTGTCGGGTGGAATGGAGGGATGCAAGCAACCCCTGGTATGTGCAGTATGTTTGGCCTACACAAGCTACAAAGTGTGTGACTCCTAGACTACTAACATTTCAATCCTTGACATGATGTCTCAGCTGTTTTCCAAAACATCTTTCTCTTTTTCACCCCTCACACACCTTTACTCAAAAGGAATCCAGCTATGAGCAATATTATATGAGGCTGTGAATGTTAACAAACCAGTCATGTTTTACTTACCATATAAATGTTTGTGACTATATAAATGTTCTGGTCATTGGATAAAGTTGGTTGATGCAAGATGATAACCTGATTCACTTGCTGACTTTACCGTTTGGAAGAATGCAAAAGTATAAGGCTTATATCTCTACTACCTGGCCCTGTGCATAGTTATTTACAACAGTAACGCGTGTGTGAGTAATGTTACCATTTTGATTTGGTAGCACTTTACACAGATTCTGTAGAGGTATAAATAATTACATGGATAGTAGAAAATCAAGTTCTCATTGGCTGCAAGAGACAGGCCTGAAACCAAACCTTGGATCCAAAAATATTGGAACTTTGAGGGAAGTCTGGATCTGAAGTTTGTGGCTCAGGCACATTTCCACTTTAGCTTCTGTGCATTAGCTGCTAATGTTGCTCTCTCTCTCTCTCTCTCTCTCTTATTGTTACCTGTGATATAAACACTCCTTTAAGAATTTGCTGGGGCTTAAAACTGTCTTTTTCTGCTACAGTTTGAATAGTATCTCTCCTTTCCCTTTCTTTGCTCCAATTTTAAGAAAATTTTATTTGGTGCAGGAGATGTAAAACCAAGTATTCTGTCCTCATCTGCTCCTCACATAACTTCATCCTTTTTTCACCAAACTTTTTTTTCTAATTCCCCCTAAAATAAGACACATTTATTATTGTTGCAAGCACTCTCAAATATTGACATGAACTTGTGTGTTAAAACTGACTGATAAGGATGCAGTTTTATTACAGTTCAGTCTATGTGAAGATAGTCAGTGTTGAAGGGCCTAAAGTACAGGCAGCTCCAGAAATGGTCAATACTTAGTTTGGCCAGTCCTGGTCACTAGTCACTTGCATCAGTAACTCTGTGTGCATGCTCAAAGACTGAGTAAACTAAGGCTACGTCTTCACTACCCGCCATATCGGCGGGTAGCAATCGATATCTCGGGGATCAATATATCGCGTCTCATCTAGATGCGATATATCGATCCCCGAATGAGCTCCTGTCAACTCCGGAACTCCACCAACCCGAACGGCGGTAGCGGAGTCGACATGGGGAGCCGCGGACATCGATCCCGCGCCGTGAGGACGGTAGGTAATTTGATCTAAGATACTTCGACTTCAGCTACGTTATTCACGTAGCTGAAGTTGCGTATCTTAGATCGATTTCCCCCCGTAGTGTAGACCAGCCCTAAGTCAAACCACGGCTTCTCCTACTGACAGCTGCTGCTAGCATCAGTGATACTGTTTGTTCTTTTCCTCAGGAGCTCTTGGGGACCAAACCATATCAGGTGACATTTTGGCTGATATCTAGAATGTTCTGTAGGAGGGAATTTGTCCTTTTTTTTTTTTTAAATACCGGGGTTTGAGAAATCATTGCCCTCCTGAAAGTGACCATTTCTGGGGGCTTTCTGGACACTTGCTCCTATGGTGATCCAGTTCCATGGGCAAAAATAGTGATCACATTGCAAGAATTCAGTACCCATGACAGAAAGGCAAGAGCTAATGGTTGCCCAAGGACAGGAAAAATAAGTCAATTATCACCTAAGCTACATAAGTAGAAATGCAGGAAATACTCATGCTATCATGATAAAGATCATATACCTGCATGGAATGGAAGGAGGGGGAACCCACTTACATGTGACATAATAGTTTCTGACACTGAGCCAAATGATCCAGATAACATCTTACATCTTCAGGGTAGGGGAAAGAACTCTTAGTGGATCATGCAAAAAAGGTAAAAGGGAAGAAGGGAAATTATTTTAAATCTATCTGCTTTTTTGTTTTCCTTAGAAATAGCTGAAAGCCCTACCAGTTCATTTTTGAGTGTGTGATTCTTTATTGTTATGCTGCATATTGATCTAGTGTAGTAATGCTGGTTTATATGGTGTGATTTATTTATTTAGTCATTTCTTACATTAAGAGGCTGAATCTGTCCTTTGTAATGTTTACTGCAGTCCACAATACCCAATTCCTAGTGGCAAATGTATTAAATCATTGTTACAGATAAAATGCACAGTCTAAATGTTGCAATACAACAAAGATGAAATTTGGCATTCTCTGCATTTGTTAATCTACAGTCTATCAGGTCAGCATATGAGAACAGACATTTCTTTACTGTTTAATCAACTATCTAAAGAAATTAAAACTAAAAGATATTAGGGTGACTTATAGAGTCAGAAAAGGCAGCAAGTTCAAGATGGTTCACATTATTTGTTTTAATTAAATATAATTTGCTAAACCTAAAAAGAATAGAGGCTGGGTCTTGAAAAGGGGATGAGGATTCTCTAGAAATCAGTCGGTCGTTAAAGTTTACATTGCAATATATAGGGGGAAAAAAAGGAAGACCAAGTGTATTAGGTTTGGAAGGAAAAATGGTGTGAGAACTGTAGGAAGCTAAAGAATAGAAAATTAATGACCATAGAAAGATATATAGTGGTGAGTTATTATGTTAAATTTAGATTTTTGAACAAAAGTAATGAAGTCAAGGAGTACAACCAAACCAGTCAGAGAAAACCAGGTACGAGCTTGTTTTTCAGATTTCATTCAGTATAGAAGATTATGTTTCACATAATCTTTAAAAGTATAAAACGATGTATATAGGGACTTACCTTGTGGAGACTAAATTCTTTAGCATTAAAGGGTTTATACAGCAGTGTCACAACCTTGGCTCTGAACATCCGAAGATTGCATTGTAATATACAGCATCCAATCATATAGGCGAATATAAGTAATAAAACCTAGGGCTCATAAACTGTCTCAGACTATGTACCTGTACTGCATTTTAATACGATCTCTCTACTTTCTGTATCATTAAATCTGACATACCAAATTTTATTCCCTTTAGTCGTGTTGTTAGGATGACTGCCCACTAAATATAAACCTTAAGTGAAGATGACTTCACCTTGGTACTGTACTTTCTTTGCTTCAATTAACTTTAGTACTTACCCTGTTTCAATTAACTTTGCAGCATGTGTTGTAAAGGTCCTCTTATTAATGTGAGATATTCTTCTAAGGCAGGAAACATATTTAGAGGGTACACAATGGTACAGAAATGCATTAAAGAAAATATCCATCTTTTGACAACTTGCAGCAGTTAAAGGCCCAATTAAATAATACAAACAAAGTTATATTGTATACCACCTCTGGTTTAAAGAAGAGATTTAAAACCACTACTCTTCTTTAGCCTTCTAAAGAGAGTCCCTATGAAGACACCTCCTTGATGTCCTCTGTCTGTGTTGTTCCTGTGTATCCTGTTTATCTGAATTGGACTGTAAACTCCTCAGGGCAAGGACCATGTTTTTTCTGTGTTTGAAATGCTGTGTAAATATTCATATTCCTAGCATACACTGTTCACTTTAGATAGCTTTAAAGTGGATCTTTATTTGGATTCTGCATTCTAATGTGAACTGTCAACTTGAGTGCTCTGATCAGTAGGTAGGATTAAGCCTATTGACTTGAAGCAGGAGTCATCAAGAAATCCACAATGAATGTGGAGATGTCAACCTGTAAATGAACCAAGCATGAGAAGATGAGAGAAAGGTGAAGTATAACCAGTTCATGAACTGAACAGATACATATTTCCCTGAAACAAAGCATAACAAAAATCTTGAGAATTAGTGAATGGGAATGATTGAATTTCCACAGAGAAACAGACTTTGGTCATCTTTTGTTTTATTTTTAATCTCAGTGGTAAACAAGTATTATTAAGCTTTTCTCTTTGGTTTTTGTGTTAGTGTTTTTGCTCTGTCTTGTTCAGAACTGGTCTTTGATCTTGCTTCCATTAGCTCAATATGAATTTTGACCAAGATTTCTGGGTCAACTTGAAATACCTTTAAAGGGGATTTTCTGAAAGTGATCTTCCCTCACTAAAAAATCAGGCCCCTTCTCATGATTCAGGGCCCAAAAAACTGGAGGTACGTGAAATTACTACTCACTTTTTATGTTTCATCGAAAGAGAGAAGAAGCAGGCATTATATCTCAGGGGTACTGACATGGGGAAATCACTTTATTAGCGCATTACAATGAGCTAATTAATTCAGCAAACATTTTGGCAGTTTTTCAGCAGAGGGATGTGTAGTGATGTTTTAGTCCTTAACTAAGACTAAATACAGGCTAACATCACACCTTAAAACCTAGTCTAGAAGAGCCCCTAATGAAAGAGAGAAGCCCCAGAGGACAATCTGTTGCTCACATTAAAAAGATTATCTTTAAAGTAAAATGGCTGAATAACTGCTAAACATATGATTTTCAGTAAAAGGCCCTTTCTAATTTTTCAAGGGGGCACAAAACCATATGTAATTTTTGTATTATTGTACTTATTTTTTCTGAAAGTCCCACATTTGTCTTTGGATTATACTGTACTTTGGCAGAATACTCTCCCACCTTGTCTGTTCTAATATTCCCCCTTATAACTACAGTCTGCTTAAAAGCTATTACAAGAAATATAGTGAAAGCCACAATTAAATGCTGTAACAACAATGAGGAGCTGTTGAAGCAAAAATTACTTGAATTACTGAAGCATACTAGAGGCCTGAAAGATGTCCAACAGCAGCAAGGAGAAGCCCAATTTTACATTTTTCTTGAGTCTTGAAGATAATAATGTGATAAGTAACAGTCAGTATGGATTTGTCAAGAACAAATCATGTCAAACCTACCTGATAGCTTTCTTTGACAGGGCAACAATTTTGTGGATGGGGGAAAGTGGTAGAGGTGGTGTATCTTAACTTTAGTAAAGCCTTTGATACTATCTCACATGACCTTCTCATAAACAAACTAGGGAAATGCAATGTAGATGGAGCTACTATAAGGTGGGTGCAAAATTAGTTGGAAAACTGTTCCCAGAGAGTAGTTATCAGTGGTTCACAGTCATGCTGGAAGGGCATAATGATCCTTCAGGGATCAGTTCTGAGTTTGGATCTGTTCTAATCTTCATCAGTCATTTAGATAATGGCATAAAGAGTACACATATAAAGTTTGTGGATGATACCAAGCTGAGAGGGTTTGGAAATGTTTTGGAGGATAGGATTAAAACTCAAAATGATCTGGATGAACTGGAGAAATGATCTGAAGTAAACAGGATGAAATTCAGTAAGGACAAATGCAAAGTACTCCATATAGGAAGGAACAATCAGTTGCACACATACAAAATGGGAAATGACTGCCTAGGAAGGAGTACTGTGGAAAGGAATGTGGGGGTCACAGTGGACCACAAGGTAAATATGAGTCAACATAAGTTAACATCATTCTGCAATATATTAGCAGTAGTGTTGTAAGCAAGACATGACAAATAATTCTTCCGCTCTACTCAACAATGATTAGGCCTCAACTGGAGTATTGTGTCCAGTTCTGGGCATCACATTTCAGGAAAGATGTGGACAAATTGGAGAAAGTCCAGAAAAGAGCAACAAAAATACTTAAAGGTCTAGAAAACATGATCTACAAGGGAAGATTGAAAAAAACTGGGTTTGTTTAGTCTGGAAAAGAGGAAACAAGAGGGGACATGATCACAGTTTTCAAGCATATAAAATGTTGTTACAAGGAGGAAGGAGAAGAATTGTTGTTCTTAACCTCTGAGAATAGGATGAGAATCAATGGGCTTAAATTGCAGCAAAGGAGGTTTAGTTTGGACATTAGGAAAAACTTCTTAACTGTCAGGATGGTTAAGTGCTGGAATAAATTGCCTAGGGAGGTTGTGGAATCTCCACCATTGGAGATTTTTAAAAGCAATTTAGATAAACACCTGTCAGGAATGATCTAGATAATATTTACTCATGCCATGAATGCCGGGGACTGGACTAGATGACCTCTTGAGGTCCCTTCCAGTTCTATGATTCTGTGATTAACAGAATATCTGTTACACATTCTTTTCTTGAATCTAGGTCTTATCATGTAATGTCCTCCCATTTTCCTCCTGTCTCTGCAATAGAATTTGAAGAGAGAAGACAACACTAGTGAAAATAATGTTATGTGCAATATTATTTAGTATATTATGTATAAAACTTGTTTTGAAAGGAAGTGAAAAGGGAATGTAATCAGAGTTATACTGGTAATGAAAGATTGAGTGAAATTTCTTAAACTAAACACAATCTTCTGATTATTTACAACACAGTAGCTCTGTTCCATCATGCAAGCCCCTGCCTTTGCATTCTTGCTCCGCATGCTCAGGTTGCCGGCCACAAATATAGATATTTGTGTCCAGAATCCTAAGGATTAGGTGACATTGAGATTGCTGCTCAACATAAATATACTGGCACATATGCTGTTCTGAAACTGAAAAATTCCTTCTTCTGTAAGGATAACGCTACCTCAATTTATTTTCAAGTGGCTTGATTTGTAATATTTTCTTCCCTGGGCTTTCCTGTTTTAATAAGATGTATAGTAATGTACCAATAGCTTTGAAAAGTATTGTTACTCATGTCTAGACCTACCATAAGTTTCAGCAGTGTACGGTGATATGATTGTGAGTGGGGGATTTGCCAAAGCTTGATACAGTACACACAAGTTATAGAGGGTAATGGGAGAGAGTAATATTCATTCATTAGTATTCATTAAACTCATGCCAAATATGCTTTATGGGAACTTCATCACAACATTGCATCAGTTCTTTAAGCATTGCTGAATGGAGGGAAGGCACTTCATGAAAACTGAAAGGTTTGATAAACAACAGGATAACTGTACAATTCACAATGTCATTGGAAATGTAACCTTGAAATAAAATTAAGCTACAAGTGCAGATTATTCAGGGATTCGTGTGTGCAGATGTTGCTGAAATACATAGGCTCTACACTGCTGATTTATTCTTCACTAATGTAACTTGCACTCATACATAAAGTACACCTGTATATTTCCCTAAAATGAGCAACTCAGACAACTGTTTGCTTTTTTATGTCTGTATTAGGAATGTTGGATTAAAAAATAGGTCACCACCACAGTCCTACATTATCCACATGCCAGAGGCAGAGAATCCTCATGTGCAGCATAGTTTAATCGCTTCATAATCATCCTTCCTTCCTGGCTCCATGTGGATGTTCATGATTTTCAGAGGGGATGATAGAACAGGACAAGGTCCACTCTCCATCATATCATCCCTAGAAATCTGGGTGAAGGTTTTATAGAGCTCAGAGTTGTATTATGTTCCTCTAGGTCCTGCTACTGAACAGCCACAGAGGAACGCAATTAGTATTGTCATGGCTTCTACGATTGGGAGTATATATGGCCCCCTAAATCCATGCCTCTGAATCCCCATCAGTGAAACTTCAGAGTTGTGTCCACTCCTGCTTAGCCCCACCTGGATTTTTTTTTTCTTGGAGGAAAGAGTGTTCTAATTATCTACTAAAAAAAATGCTTATCGCAACATGTGGTGTACCTCATCCAGTGAGTTAAATGCCCCAATAATAACTGAAACCAGACAATCACTATGCCCTTGAATGAACTCTCACAAGAAAATAATAGGATGTTTTTGTCTTTTATCACCTGTAGGTGAACACTTTTCACAAAGGTCAGATACAGAGTGATCATGATCAGGCTTCTTCCTCAAAGGAAACCTGCAGAACACTCTCAAAAGGTGAACCTGAGAGCTTAAATTCATCACTCTGTTACACACTAAAAATCATGGTCTTAATAAAGACATGGTTTTATGGTTCATTGCAACAATCTGTAACCCACTAACCCCCCTTTTTGTCCTATCACTACAGGGGTGTTAATGGGCCACTTCACCTTGAATGGTCCCTTAGAATACATGCTAAATATTTATGCTAAACTATCTGTTTGACCTTGTATTTAGCTGTGACATTCTGAGTACCTTTCCCAGACCTGAAGAAGAGCTCTGTGTAGCTTGAAAGCTGGTTTCTGTCACCAACAGAAGTTGGTCCAATAAAAGGTATTATCTCACCTCCCTCTATTCCCCCCCAAATACACTTTTTTTTCTGTTGTGGTATAATACCAGAGGTAGAATGTAAGAATCCTTGATGTGTAGGCCTAACAGTTCTTCTGCCTCTCAAATATTTTTTTCTGTAACTTTGAAGCTTGAGGGATTTGCAAAACTGCAAACTCAGTTTTGGTGTCCATTACATGGCCATATTTTAAGAATTCAAACACTGTCCAACCAATAGAATTAATCTCACAATGTGTTCGGGGTTTTTTTAATTTCTTCAGAGATTTTTATCGCTCTGCCATAGAGGTGGTATATATTATCTTCTCAGCAACTACAACATAGAGTGCAATTTTGACCACTTTTGCCTTGAAGGGAGTCAGGCTTCAAAGCTGCCTAGAATTAATTGGCCAATTTTTACCCAGAACCCACACAATTTGCAGCCCCAGGGGTCAAAGAAAAACTGATCACGTTATATCCTGATATAGCACGTAATCTTACTGTAGCTTCTCTGTCTTAGTGTTAACCCAGTCTAGCTGTAATGGTAGAATGAAAAAATCATTTCAACAGGCCTTTTAAATAAGATTTGAGAGAAAGATTTTTTTCAAAAGCATAAATGGGAATGAGTTAGGTGTCTAACTCCCATTGAAAAGCAATGGGAGCTGGGAACTCAACTCCCCTTTGTATCTTTGCAAATCTACTTTAAAATCACTTATGTCCTCTAAAGATATTTCTTCACTGTTAAAGTGATCTTGTGGTAGAAAACACACCTAATACACATTCGTTATTTTACTGTAAAATACTAGCTGAGGCAGCGATCTAGTTTTTACCATGAGGTAGCAAAGTGAGGTCAACCATGAAGAAGAGATGTAACTGCATTAGGATTTTGCAGTGAGATAACTAATGTTTGTTAGCTTTTACTCTGTACAAACAAACCCTTTTGGGCAGTAAAGGTGAAGCCAAGTTAAGATTTCTCAGTGCCTTATATGACAAAGTTCCTCCTCTGCCTTGGTGGGTCCTGCACTTATTGGCGGATTTGCTTGCCTCGGAGATTCATGACAGCCCTCAGTTTGGCCACTTTTGCTAGTGGCTCAAACCTGCGGTCCACTCAGCTAACCTCATCACTGGCCAGCATGAGGGAAACTGAGTACAATCCCCGCAGTCTCTGTGTCCCACCTAGTGGGTCGGGAACAGGCCAGATCCCTTTCCAATTTAGACCTTCCCTTTTGATGTTTCTCACAGACCAGGTCAACTCCTTCTGTGTCCGATCAGGCGTGGGGGGGATGGAGGGAACCCGGGCCTGCCCTCTACACTGGGTTCCAGCCCAGGGCCCTGTGGATAGCAGCTATCTACAGTGTTCCCTGTATCAGCTGTGTGACAGCTACAACTCCCTGGGCTACTTCCTCATCGCCTTCCCCCAGCACCTTCTTTATCCTCAGTGCAGGATCTTCCTCCCAAAGCCTGATCACGCTTGAACTCTTCACTCCTCCAGCAGCACATCTTCTCACTCCCTGCTCCTTGCGCGCCCCCCTTACTAACTGATGGGAAGTCCTTTTTAAACCAGGTGTCCTGATTAGCCTGCCTGACATAATTGATTCTAGAAAGTTCTTAATCGCTCTAGTGCAGCCTCTGCTCTGGTCACTCGGGGAACAGAAAACTGTTCATCCAGTGACCAGTATATTTGCCCTCTACCAGACTCCTGTACCCCACTGGTCTGGATCTGTCACACTTACTTCAGTACCCCACCATCACAAGACTGCATCAATGGCAGATCTTTTTGGTGAATGTGATTTAGGCTTTTCAATCACTTCCATCTTCTATACCAGTGCCAAGGCTTGGGGTATGGTTCCTCCCAACCAACAGATGGAGATGAGACATCAAGATTTCTGATTGTCATGTCCACACATAAGAGGGTAGCCACCTTCTAGTCTTCAATTGTTTCTCTGCCCAGTAGGTGGAGGCCTCTGTCCCCCAAAGGCTGTTGATATAAGTGAGAAGAAAGAAACATACACTGGAGGCCTTAGCAAAACTTAATCTATGAGCTCTCAGTCCCATGTGAGGGATTCCCCTCCCCCTCAATATATTCTTTCGTTTCCTAGCTGCATTTAACATGGCAGTGCTGAGTTTCCCCTCATGCAATGGGGGATCCCCACACACTTACCAGATATCCATTATTGTTGACCGTAGCAAGGAGACTGGGGACCAGCCTAGGAACAGTTTCTATTTCAGCCTAGCATTTTCTGACCCTTCCTAACTGGCTACTTTTGCTGCACATGTGAAATTTTTCACACGACTGCTTAACTGTTAACAGGCAATTTAAAAACAGAAATGCCTAAACAGAAATAAAGGCAGGGCACGTTTGGCACCTAAAATCAAGAGTGGAATAAAATAAGATTCAATACAACTGCTTACTTTTATGTGTATATAGTTTAAAAATAATTTTCACAATTTTTCAGTAAAACTCAGTTCTTTCAAGTGTGGTTACTCTTACTTTTACACTGTCCTGTCACTACATGGACTAAATCTAATAGCATAATCCTATTTGTGGTGTGCATTCCATTGAAGAGCCCTGTACAGATTTGTATCAAAGAATTCTACTCTAGAGCTTGTGTTCTTTTTGTAATTACAGTTCTATTGGAAAATTTTTGCATTATACAATGAAAATAGTACTTAAATCAGAAGTAAATATTTACATTAAAATATCTACCAAACTATATAATTCAGAGTTGTGTCCCTTCTTCAAATCAATGCTTAAAAGTGAAAATAGCAAACAAAGTGAGAATCATCTACAAAGAGAAATAGCAGCCTGCATGTAGTAGGTAAAGAGACAATACCTAAAGAGAACCCTGAATTCTGTCTGTGACCCTGACATCAAAGTATACCTCGATGTGTGTATGCAATAAATATATAATTTAATTTTAAAGAGAAATAAATTATACTAGCTTACATATTACAATACTAGGATACAAAATACATATCTAAAATACTTGATATGCCTTCAGTTCATATGCATTGCCAAGAAATGTTATCACAGAATATTTAAGCCTTAACAGATCAGGTGACAGATATTTGCATTTAAATTTTGCAAGTTACTATGATTAATATATAATGTATTTGGTAGAGTAGATTTCATCCATATTGGAAAAACAAGATCCTTTATGGCAGTCATCATTGCTCTCAGGTTTTGAGGATTCAAGCAATCCAGGCCACTAGAGCATTCCACAATTTATCTATCTATTCTGTAAGCCTCAGGTGAAGCTCATATTTTCTAGTTTTATAAAGCTCTATAATTTTAGACAAGTCTAACTTCATGTGTATCAAGGTAACCCTAATGGATTTCACATTTCCCACATATACATTTAATGATTGAAAGACCACCAACAACTCTTGAGTATAGCAGCTATCCAAAATAACGTTTGGAAAACTTTATCCTGTGTTGTGTACTCTATGGAATCATGCAAAGAGGATGCTTTCTGATCACTCTTTACATTAAAATTACTTACCAAATTTATGATCCTGTTCTTCTCTTCAGACTTGTTCCTAGCCTTCCTTCAAACCAGTGTTTGTGTGTCTCCGCTTGTTTAACAGTTTCTATACATGAATGTTGCCTGTTTTTAATGACACCACTATTTTCCACTTACCTGAGATGTATGTGTGTCTTTTTGTATGTTTTTATTGGTTCTAGCTTTCATAGTAAGATTTTTGATATGTATGAAATACAGTGTTGTCGCCAAGTATGTAATGCACTGCTAATTGTTGGTGTGTTTGATGCTGTCTCTCAATCTCACAGTTGGTTACTGTCCTCCGTTTCTGAAATAGTAAAGTGTTTTTTCTTAGACTGAGGAAGGCACGGGCTTTTGAACATGTAACACTTGTTTGGCTATCAGAGATGACTTTTCCTTCATTGATAATTAGCATTTTTTTTAAAACAACCTCTTGAATGGCTAGCTCAGATGTTATGCAGCAAAGGAGGGTAGTAGTAATACCCAAATCTTATGGTGTACCCTCCAGTACTCAGACAGATCAGCAATGTAGTTATTGAGCTGTTTTCTCAAGTAGCTTTGATCTAAGCTAGGGATTCTTGTTTCCAAATATGAGTACTCGAAGCTTCAACTTCAATTAGTTTTCATCAGAATTATCAGACTCCTCCACTGTTCCCTTTATAAGTTAGAAGAAGCTTGTTGCATGTGGATTTTTTGTAAAATAGCTGGAGTTGATAGAGGAGTAAATGGGGAAACATGGAAAACAGAAGCCTCAACCTAATGAAAGTGTATTATCTTCTCTGTTGTTATTCATTATCACTTGCTTTTCCCATGCTATTGCTGATTATTTTGTACTTAGTGTAAAAGCCATCTGTGTAGGAAAGAGACAGCTGTTACTCAAAGTGAGGACTAAGAAGAGTACTGAGGTGATAATGCTTGGTCTTCATTGTACTGCAGACTCTTTAGCAGTTTCCTTGCTTTTAGCAGTCTGTTAGCAAGCAATACACAAGATCTGTTGAGTTGGGTTTTTTGTTTGTTTTTTGTTTTTTGGTTCAGAAGTTCCACTGTGTTGCTCCTCAAGTTACTGTGTGTTCTCAGAAAAATGTATAATAAAGCCAATGACTTAGTTGTAATGCATTTGTCACAGGGCTTGGCTACACTGGAGAGTTGCAGCGCTGGTGGAGGCTTTACAGCGCTGCAACTTAGTAACTGTCCACACCTGCAAGGCACATCCAGTGCTGCAACTCCCTGGCTGCAGCGCTGGCTGTACACCTGGTCTGCTTGGGGTATAACAAGTGCAGCGCTGGTGATGCAGCTCTGCTCGTCAAGTGTGGCCACACACCAGCACTGTTATTGGCCTCCAGAGTATTAGGAGATATCCCAGAATGCTTTTAACTAAATTACTCTCTTTGTTTTGTTATGATGCCTCTCTTTGTTTTGTTGTGAACTCGGGGCTCCGGGAGCTGCTTATCTAAAAAACAAACACAGCTCTTGTTTGCTGTGAATGAGGCAGGCAGGGAGATGAATGTCTACAGCTAGTGTTTGCTTGAGGAGAGAAACAGCGGGGGGAGGGGGAGAAAGGGAGTCCGTTGGAGCAGCTGCTTATCTGGTCTGCAGGCTATTTGCAGTTAAGAGTGAATGAGGGGTCAAGGAAATGTTCAGATTTTGCAAGGCAGGGAGCTGACACACAGTGTCGGCTCCAAAAATCCACTCTCTCTCTCTCTCCCCCGCTCCCTGTCACACTCCACCCCACCCCCCTCTTTTGAAAAGCACGGTGCTGCCACTTGAACGCTGGGATAGCTGCCCATAATGCACCACTCCCAACAGCGCTGCAAATGCTGCAAATGTGGCCACACTGCAGCGCTGGTAGCTGTGAGTGTGGCCACACACCAGCGCTTTCCCTACACAGCTGTACGAAGACAGCTGTAACTCCCAGCGCTGTACAGCTGTAAGTGTAGCCATACCCACAGTGACAGGACAAGCTAAGCTTTAGACCCCCCTTTAGTCCCTCTCAAGTGCACCACACAGGTATATAGTATGTAGGTCAGAGGGAAAAATAAAACAAAAAATACTATAATATTATTATTTCTTCTGTTATGGTAGTGCCTAGGAGCCCAGTATGCATATCTCCCCTTATGTAAACCTTAAGCTTTCCTTCCACACTCTAGTAAGTTTCACTGAGCCCAATTACTCCCATCTTTGGGTTGGGAGATGGCCTGCTTGCTGTAGGTTCAGTCTCTCTCTCTCTCTGGCCTTGTCTACCGTGGTGGTGTAGGGTACATGTAGCTACATGAAAAATGGGCTGTGTCCATACTGTGGTGTATTGCTACATGCAGCAGTGGAAGGTACTGGCAGGGGCGAGGGGGCAGAGATAGCTAGGCTGGAGCCTTTCCCTACTGCCTTCCTTCTGCTGAAGCCCTTCCTGCTGCCAGGGAAAGGCTCTGGCAGCTCCCTGTGGTGAAGTACTCCAGCAGCAGGGAGCTATCGGAGCCTTTTCTCGCTCCCTCCCCCTGCCAGAGCCTTTCCCTGCTGCTGGAGCCTTTCCCTGCAGTGGGGAATTTGCTGCTCCAGTGAGGCAATGGGACACTATACTGCTAAAAATAGCAGAGTAGACACATGGGGCATTGCTTGTGCATGTAGAGAGCCATGTAGGGTACATGCCCTAAGGTTCTGTACTCTACTCACCTAAGCAGTGCCTCATCAGCTACTCACCCATCTTACCCTAGACTAGGGAGCTTGTAATGTACATACTGTAGGTGCTGTCGTAAGTGTAGACATAGCCTGTGTGCCTCTGTCAGCATCTAACTCTGGATAGCTGCTGACAACCCACTTAATCCCTCCTTCCTCTTCCCTAGGCCAGTATCTTCAAAGTTTTAGTATTTCTTTTATACCTAGGCTTAGGTCTGGGAAAAGTAAATTTTGGAAGCCTAGTTGGAACTAGGCTGGGGGTATTCCCCTGTTAATAGTTCCCCTCTTTGTTTCCTCCAGGTCCTTGGTATCCTCTGTCCTGTACCTTATCTTTGCCATTCTTTTGTTTTCTGTTTGCTTCTCCACTGTATCTTTGAGTTAACTCTATATATTCAGGCACAGTTGTAAACTGGTAAGCAGAGGTACATCTGATACCCATAGCTTCCTCTTCTCCACAGCAGTTGTAATACTTTGCACATGTAGTAATCTATTTTTTTAATCCAAATTGAATAGAAGTGTCTGATTATCCACTGCTTTCCCCCTTGGGTAGTCATTTATGCATGTGGTAAGTGACTATAAAATGCTGCCGCATCAGAATGGTGGCGTTTTACATTCAGTTTGATACACATTGCTAGATGAGGCAATAAAGAGACTCAAGCTATTGTGCTAAAAATAGCAGTGTGGACATTCCAGCTCAGGCTCTCGAGCCCACCTGAAACCCTCCGCTTCAGAGCCTGAGTTCCAGCCCAAACCAGAACATCAGCAGTGCAATTTTTAGCTTGCTAGCTTGAGCATCATAGCACTAGTTTGAGTCCCGCTAGTGCAAATCAGTCTATCTGGTTTGGGAGGCTTGTTCCCACATTCATAGTAGACATGCCCTTATAGCCACTCTGTGTCTCAGGCTCTCATCTGTAAAATGGGGAGCTACCCGAAAAGGTGTTGAGGATAAATACATTAAAAAGAGTATGAGGTGCTCAGCTATTATGGTGATAAAGATAGACTGTTACCTTCTGGCCTTTCTGACAAATACTATTCTTGGGATGATATGTGTGAGGAGGAGCAGTTTTCAAACTCCCTCAGATCTTATAATTCTGCATGGAATGGATACTCTTTTATTCAGGTATGTAGGACCACCTGTATGATGCTTCCCATCCTCTCCTAAGCAGCATAAACTTATGCTTGAATGTTCTAGCTAGGAGAATGCAAGCCATGCAGAATGGCTGCTTGCTACCCACAGCTCCATGACAAGCCCCACTGACTTGAATGAGATTTGGGGAAGAAGGAATGCAGAACTGTACCTCAGATGTAATGTCTGTGCACTCAGACAGGATAGCAAACCAGTTTCATTTTAATTTTTAAACAATAGCTACTGGGCTGGGGCTTTGTATGTTATTAAGAAAATGTCTGCAGCTCAATTATAGCCAGCAAAATATGTTCATAATGAGCTTCTCGTGTCAATTTAATCAAAACTAAAAGAGAGAACTTCCTTTGGGAAATAAGCTAGCCAACTGATAGCATAAAAAAACCCTCTTACTTTATTTATGCTCTTCAATTTGGCAAGTGATGAGCACAGCTCAAAGACAGAGCCTGTAAACATTTACACCAATGAGTAACTTTACATATGTGGATGGTCCTGTTGAGTTCAGTGATGCTACTCACATATGTAACATTATGCACATGTGTAAGTATTTGCAGGACTGGAGCCAAAGTGTCTTCCTAAGAGAAAAAATACCATGCATTACTTTTGCTCAAATCACACTTTTTGCATTGAAACATCAGCAGTGCTCCCACTTTAACACTTTATCTGTTGTTATGAAGAAATTTAAATAAAGCAAGTGCTTTTGTAGCTAAGTTTTTGTTGGCTTATTTTCAACAAGACATTTTTCATTTCACTTTGGAACATGATAGTTGCCCTTAAAAATATTCTCTTGCCCTAATGACTAAAATAGTCTACAGAAAATTTCTTATTTATATTCTCTTCAGTAAGCATGGGGAGTAAAGCAAATACATCTGTAACATTATTTTGTTATCCAAGGAAAAGGTGGATATTTTTGATGGACAATCGTGGTCAAACTCATTAAACATTTTGGGGCTCTTTTTTTCCTTGTAAACTGCTGTTTAAATGCCACTACTGAATTGACTTGTGTTTATGAAGCACCTCAATTCATATTTTCCTACTGAAAAAAAACTCTTTGGAGTTTGTGGTCAGAGTTCTATATGAAACAATTCCCCCTCTCCCTTACTGAGATATTGAACACCAAATTTCAACCGTGAGCAGTTTTTATATAAATAATAGACCATGAAACTAAAGGTTGACACTGAAGGGAGCTCCCATTTTGCTACAAATAGTGCTGCTGTTACAGTGGCTGCTCAGTAGTATAGCTGCAGAACAGTTTCCATTACTGGGGCCTAAAATACTAAACCCCTTCACACACACACACACCCTTCACCTCCTCTCCTCTTTGAATTGCCAGCTAACTAAAAATTCTTATTCATCCAATTCTAGTTAACACCAACATGTCATCTTTGGTCTTTAGATTTTATATGCCTGTGAACTTAATAGAGGACAAGGAAGTTCACATCACTGAGTAATTGTTTCAGGCTGTCTTCAGACTCAGCAAAACATCACTGCCCCAGTTACCCTCAATGCCCCAGATATCCTCAATGCACATTTGGAAGGCATTCTTTGCAACTATTATGGCTAGAAATGTACTCTTTTACATGCAACCATAAATTCTGCATAAGTGTACCATATAAATATATCAAGGATGATGAATCTGTTCAACATCCATATTTTGTGGTAGTTTTATTAATGCGTTATTTTTGAATATTGAGATAGGAAAAATATATTTGAGCTTGTTTTTAAAAAGTTCTAGTCACCTGTTCTCCCTCCCACCCCAAGAAGATAAGTCAAATGACTATCTTTGAAACTTCAAACTGGTAAAGAAAAAATGACTGTACTAGTGACTTGACTAAATTTGTCCCACTGATACAATCCATTAATGGTAAAGATAGAAGTCTTTGCCACGGGTGATCAAATATGCCCTGTTACTAGAAAAAAATTGTCTGTTAGATCTGATGTGAGGTACAGAAAATAGAACTCAAAGTGCATGAGTGTATAGAAGGTCTGACTCTTGGCCTTCAGAAGGTGGTCATAATAATTTCTCCTTTTCAGATTTGGGGTGACTTACATGCATGCTCTGATGCTGTGGCCAAATCATCCACTATATCCACTGCTATTTGAGGATCTCTTTCTGTGAATACGCTATGGAGAAATTTATTGAAAGTGTCTTATTGGCGAAAAAAATCTAATTATAAAATACCTTAGCATTAGGTTGAGTCATAAAAAATGATTTCATATAGAACACCAAGACACTTTAGACCTGTCATTTAAAAATATGGTACCTTACCTTTTCCAACACAATGGAATGAGAGGGAGCCTGTCCACGCAGCCTTTGAATAGGGGGATAGACCATTTTTAAAGTGACAGGTCTAATTTAGAAAGAGAGTTTCAGTGTTCTAAATGAAATCATTATTTTACAAATGAGTTACTACGAAAGTATTTTGCAGTATCCAGTGTTTCTCCATAAATTACCTTGACCCAGAACCTGCAAAAGCAGAAAATCTACTCAAAGAAAATCAAGCTACAGCTAGACACAGCAGTGAAACAGAGTGGGTGTGTTTTAGAGTAAGGCCAAAAAACTTTCACTAGTGCTTTTATATTTAGGTTTGTCTATTGATGAGTTTTAAAGAATAACCAATGGGACTTTATTCAGTTCTGTTTTTACCGGCCTCTACTGGCTCAACTTAGACATGAGGGCTTCCAAAAGTGGAAAATGTACCTAAAGTGGCATTGCAATGGTTCAAGAAGCTCTCAGTCCCTCATCTGCTGTGGGACCCTTAGCCCATTGTTCTAAAAGCGAGCAACACTGGCATGAAGGGCATGTATCTGGAGAACATGCTAATTTCAACTCATCGAGTGCACCCCCAATCCAAGCATGGATTATCCACAGAATATACTTGTCCCCATAGTACAAGAGCATGCCATCTGAATGTTCCATCCACCAGGGGACCAGTCAAGCCCAGTGTACTACAGATAATATGCAATAGTCTTTCCATTTCAGAGTTGTCAGTCAGGGAGAAGAGATGGGGTCCATTGGCCTTGATGGTTCCATTTCTCAGTGGTTGTCAGTGGAGACAGGGAGACGCCCATCTGCTGTAATGTGGATGACCCCACCACTACTTCAATTCTTCAGTGGTTAGTAGAGGCCCCCATTTATCCAAAAGGAAAAAGAAAACTGGTTCCAGAACCATCTCTCCTCCATCACTGCAGCTGATACCACTGGCTAACTCCTGTGTTTTCCTAGTGTGTGTTTGGTGTTGAAGGAAAGGGGTTCTCTTGAGTCTGGATTAATTCAATAATAAATCTTGACTAAGTAATTTTTTATTGTATTTATTGATTTAGCACTTAGTAAAGATAGCACATACACAGTAAGACATAGAGTTACGAGCTGCTGCAGAAGATCTTTCCTGTATTTCACTGACAAATTGTGTCCAATCTTCAGATGGAGTTACTTCCCCCTGATTTCTTAGGGCAACTATACCATTATTCTTCTTCTTTGTTTATCATCACAAGCTTTATCGATTTCCTCCTTTTGGAAATTTCTTCTTATCTTAAGTATCAGAGGGGTAGCCATGCTAATCTGTATCCACAAAAAAAAAACAAGAAGTCCTGTGGCATCTTAAAGACTAACCAGATCTATGTGGGCATAAGCTTTCGTAGGTAAAAAAACCCCACTTCTTCAGATGCATGGCGTGAAAATTACAAATACAGGCATAAATATAATGGCACATGAAGAGAAGGGAGTTATGCCTGTATCTGTAATATTCACTCCATGCAGCTGAAGAACTGGGTTTTTTACCCACGGAAGCTTATGCCCAAATAAATCTGGTTAGTCCTTAAGGTGCCACCAGACTCCTCTTTCATACCTTAAATTATTTTCTAAATTCCCTGTTCCATTGTAAGATTCCAAATGCCTTAACACCTTATGCTTAGTCATTGTTGATTCCCTTATTTTGGGTAATATTATTCATTATAACTCTTGCACATATTTTGCAGTTTGAATTATGAAAATAGCTGAAACAGCTATTTTAAAATATGCTAAAGGATTACTGCTTAGTAAAATTCCATTCAAATTTAGCTTCACTGCAGAGCATCATAAGATTCTTGCTCCCAGACAAGCCTTGGGTTGTTTCTTTGGTCTCTTAAGGGTCAATACCTCCATGAGACTGATTATCTATAAGAGAGGAGTGGGTAGACAACAGGAGCACTAATGCACATTGTCCTCCCTTGTAGGGAATCTTTGAAAAGTTAACGTCTTAGATGTACATTATTTTTTCATCACAGCCCTCTTGGCCTATGGAAATCCTTTTGGAAAAGACTAAATGGTAGAGACAGGTTGGGGAGCTCCTCACCCCTATAAATGTGCATTCCAGGGTCTAATCACCCTCCTCATTTGTGGTGGAGGTAAGCAGGAAAGGAAAATAGGACTTCTCCCCCATGCACATATACAACAGCTCGGGAAAAACTTTTCCAGGACATCCATGCAGGGCTTCTCTGTCTCTGTGGCCTCCACCTCTTTGAATTTCTGAAGCTATCTAGCAAAGTTGAATTTCACTGCTTTTTAGTGAGGCAATGGGAGTCACAAATTCTTTAACTTCCTTTAACATAAACATAATCTTCAACTTTTGAAAAGGCTAAAAAATGGGGAACATTTCTGTTTTTATTCCTGTTCTCATATTTCTCATTTTAACTTGAGCCTAATGCACAGCTTCTTATATTCTGTTTTTGAAGATAGTATGGAAATATCAAAATACAGTATACTTATAGCACCTTTCATCTGAGAATCTGAAATGCACTACATTTGTTAATTAAGGTTCATAGAACATCTGTGGAAGAGATATCAGTAAAATGACACTTGGAATTTGTGTCTGGATGAAGGATAGAACCAGGAGTTCAGGCCTTTAGCCATATGCTTTAATTATTAAACAAGCATTCCTTTACTTTGTACTTAGGCCGACTGAAGGAAGGTTTGAATTTCATGACACACAAAATGTGGGACCCAGAATCATAATTTCTCTTACTTTTTCCAGCATATGTTTATTTCTTAAATAGCATGGATATAAATTAGTAAATCTAATCTATAATACAATTTCTTTTCCATGAGGGAATGAAAAAATATATATATATAGTTAGGGCCCAAATTCACAGTCCATTCTGGTCAATTTCACAGTCAAAGGATTTTAAAAATTGTCAATTTCATGGTTTCAGATAATTACATCTGAAATTTCAGGGTGTTATAACCATGGGGGTCCCAACCCAAAAGAGGGTTGGGGTGTGCAAGGCTATTGTAGGAGGGTCATGGTATTGCCACACTTACTTCTGTGCTGATGGAGATGCTACCTTCAGAGTTGGGTAGCCGAAGAGCAGTGGGTAGCATAGATGTGACGGTTGGACGATATGGGGGAGGGGGCGGGACCGGCCTTAGGGTTGGGTGACCACCCGGGGCCTCACTCCCCTCTCTCACAGCCAGCCCAAGGCGCCTTTAAACTCTGAGTGCTGGGTCCAGAGCTGGGGAGTGGCAGGGCTGGGGACAAGGGCACAAAACCTTTGCAGAAATGGGGAGGCACCAGCGCCAGACCCAGGAGAGACTGGTGGCCATTCCCCACCACTTTCTAAATATGGGCTGGGGAGAGATGGGACTTCCTCTTCTGCTGCAGGGGCCACTCCCAGGACTATGTCAGACCCACTTCTGGGAACCTCCCCTGGCTTCAAGAAGCTTCGCAGCTGCACCCTGTACAGTGGCCCTTCCCCCACATCTGGGGAGCAATGGGGGCAGGAGCGGCCCCTGCGGCAGAAGAGGAAATCCCATCTCTCCCCAACCCCTTCAGGACTAGCAGCTGGAGCCTGGTGCATGGTAGAAGCCTCAGTTGGGGTCCCTAAGCCCTGCCCATCCCAGGCAGATTTCACAGGGGAGACCAGATTTCATCATCCATGGTGCATTTTTCACAGCCATGAATTTGGTGGGGACTTATACCAGTACATTTTGGTGTTTTAGAGTAGTTTGAGTCTTTTTCATGTGTATTGGTGGACAGAAGCATATTTAAAGAAATTGTCCAGGTCAAGTGAATTCTCCAGCTTTCAGCATTGAGTAGGACTGTGCCTGTTATACAACTATCAAGAAACGTAAAGGTCAGGTTAAAGACTCCCCTGGAGTTCTTACTGAGTGCACAAATATTCAATGAAGTGATGATTTACTCATTAAAGGTTCATTCTGCTCAATATATAATGTCTTTTAGAGCCCTTAATCATGTTGGTATTTTAAAAATTAAAATAAGTTAATATAGTTTTTATTCTTCCCCCCTCCAAAGGTGAGGAAAAATGCCTCATTTTTTCCTTCCCCGTTCTCTTTCCCTTACCTTGAGAAGTTTTTAATATTGTTTAAAGAGCTTCCTAGAGGAAAGTCATGTATTATTTTAAATGTAAAAGTTTTCAGGCAATAAGATACATTTTTTCAAATGATATTTAGATACGTGATGTGACGTAATTTACTTTTAAATTCATCCATTATCTCATTGCAGTCATTCATTTGTATCCACATTACCAGTTGCCCAAGTGTTTCTCTTTGGGAAAAAAAATATGTTAGGCTTAATTCTGCCTGGTACTGTACTCAGAGTGCTCCAGAAATTCCATTAGAACAGTGGTTCTCAAACTTTTGTAGTGGTAGCCCCTTTCACATAGCAAGCCTCCGAGTGTGACCCCCCCCTTATATATTAAAAACACTTTTTAAATATATTTAACACCATTATAAATGCTGGATGCAAAGTGGGGTTTGGGGTGGAGGCTGACAGCTTGCAAAACCCCATGTAATAACCTCACGACACCCTGAGGTGTCCTGACCCCCAGTTTGAGAACCCTTGCATTAGGGTACTGAATGAAGGTTGACCCCTTCTGAGTGACAAATTTAAAATATAGAGAAGCTACTGGAACAGGCTGTTTGTAATAGGAGCTTGGAGAAGTATCCCAGGGTGATTGTAGTTGGTCAGTGGATGCGATGCAATGCAATGTGCTTCCTCTGATCTGTAATATTACCTACACACCAGTAAGTGAGATTTTACCTGCCCAGTGGTAAACCTATGAGTGTGACTGTAACTTTCTACAAAAGGCCAGAATTTGACCCATTCATTGTAAGAAAAAAATCACTGGGGGTGGGGCGAACTAAGGTACGCGACTTCAGCTACGCGAATAGCGTAGCTGAAGTCGAAGTACCTTAGTTCGGGCTACTCACCCGTCCAGACGCCGCGGGATCGAAGTCCGCGGCTCCAAGGTCAACTCCGCCACCGCGGTGGTGGAGTTCCAGAGTCGACCGGAGCGCGCGGGGAGTTCGAACTATCGCGTCTTGATTAGACGCGATAGTTCGAACTCCGAGAAGTCGAACTCTCCGCGTCGACCCGTGTGGTAAGTATAGACCTACCCTAAGTTACAACATAAAAGAATGTATTTCAGGGCTGCAATAGCCACTTTAACTTGAAAAGAACAATCATGCACATTAATGACTACATTCTGGAGGAACTTGAGGTTAAATTAAAGTCCCTCCACCCCTGGACACAGTTTATTAAAATATTTCCCATTTTCCCCCATCCATACATAGTTTCTCTTAAATGCTCTTAACAAACCTGTCAATGTCATGTTTTCAGTTTGATTAAAATATTAGAACATATTTGAGGATTATATATGAGAAATGATTGAATATAGTGAAGGTAATTTAATCCATGCAGAATTAAAGAGAGGATAGTTTGCTAAAACACATACGAAAAAGAATAATGGGCCTGGTGCTTGACTGTGTGTTGCTTTCAGTATGTATGAAATCTGATTCCGCATGGCTCTGGAACTCTCCACCTTTTGTTGCTTTCACAGATCGGCCTTATTTCACACTTGAAATACCACCTGGGTTTGGAGACAAGTCTGACTAAACAGTGAGACTAAAAAACGTCTGTTTGCTTGTGGTCATTCTCAGTTTTGTAAAATAGAGTGACTTTACTCCCAGTTTCACCGGGTTTGGGTTTTTTTAAGCTGTAGGTAGGAAACCCATGTTTTCTGGGTTTCAGTCTAATAATCTGGGTGGAAATAGAATGAGTTGCTGATAAATTTGAATTGCTGCAAGATTCTGGATTATTGGAGTATCCGGTCTCCTTGTATTGAATTTTATTTTGAGGTCTCATGTACTGGCTTTCTTATGTGACTAATTCTGGACTTCTAATTCCTTGTTCTGTTTCATATTCTAGATGGCTGCCCTTACCTAACTATCATTCAGGAATTATGTTATGGCTGTTTGCCTCATCATCCCTCTGCTTTCCCAATGATTCTAAATTGGGTTCCTGGAGCAGTCTTCAAGGTCAGTAGCTTTTTCATTAAGTGCAGAGAACCTTAGCTTTTCTGAGTTACATGAGTTCCTGTGCTCTGGGCCACTGATTCTACTTGTAGTAATTTCCATTTATTTTTGTATTTGGTCAAAGTTAATGTGACTAGGTGTGAGAGTTATCAACTTTTTAAAAAATGAAGTGTTCATGCTTTGAGTCTTGTATATTACCTGCATAATTGCTGAGCTATTAAGTCCTGTCTCCTCTGTGCCATTAGCTTTGGGTAGGTCAAGAATACAGGTTCCACCTCAGCTAGGCTGAAAAGTCTATAGAAAGTGATTTTCTGTCATTCTTTTACCATAGTGGCATTTATATCCCTTAATAAGTTCTTGTTATGTTGTTGAACAATGTCAAATGCTATGTACGATCCAAAAATATGCAGGCCTCCAACAGAATGCAGATGTCAGCATTAATAATCTCTAGTCCCTTAACATTATTGACTTGATCAGAATAACACCTCAATGAAATTATATGTGTATATATTGTGTGTGTGTATAAACTAGAATTACACAGAACACCATTCCTGGCTTCTTCTACCTGCTTCCAGCTACAGCTGTCCACACTGGTGCACATACTCACGCATGGTGCACATACTCATACCTATGCCGAATGTCCAGATTATGCTATTCTGGACTCAGGCATAATGATGTGTATGTGTATATAAGTGCATCCACACTGCTGCTGTGTGGTGTTGGCTCTGCACACATCACACATTTGCTGAAGGCAGTTTCTATTATGTTGCACCTTCCGGTCAGTCTCTGCAAAACTAGGTGGAAGACCTGGGACAATACGATGATGATCTGGTTCTACTCCTTATTGCAGGACAAATAGTTGTGCAGTGGAGTAGGTGACAGGTGAGAGGCAGGATGGAATTTGGGCAGAACTTTCTGACACATTGAAGATGGCTGGTCTTCAGGATCAATAACAATTCATTCAGCTCACACAGCATGGATATAGTGAATGTCAGTATTGCCACAGTATGTCCTTGGGTTGGTCATCCCTTCTGATGCAGAAGAACAAGCACAGTGTGGTGGGAACACATGATTTTGGAAGAGTGAAATGACCAGTGATGGCTTCAGAACTTTCAAATGAGGAAACAGGCCTTCATGAAACTATGTACAGAATTTGCACCAAACCTCCAGCATGAGAACACTCGATTCAGGGAAACCGTACTGCTGCAGAAGTGGGTGGCATTGCCCTGTGGAGGTTGGCAACACCAAAGATCTGTTCCAAACCACATTGGGGTAGGAAAGACCACTGTTGGGGGCATGATGATGCAGGTTTGAAAGGCAATTAGTACAGTGACCTACTCACAAGTAATAGGGAAAGTTCAAAAAATAATAGCTGTATTTAAGAGGATGATATTTCCAAACTGTGTAAGGCCAGTACTTTGCCCACAACCGACAACAAATGAGTATGTTAACTGAAAAGATCACTATTCATTTATTCAGCAAGGTTTGCTAGAACACAGAAGCAGATTCATGAATACAAACATGGGAAATACTGGAAAGATTCAAGATGCTTGGTTGCTGAGGAGACCAGGATTGTACCTGAAGAGTGAGGAAGGGACTTTATTACCTAGAAATGATGTTATTCTGTCCCATATGTCTCTGTCTTGGGGCCCCTACATACTTGCTCCTACCTTGGCTCATGAAACCATAGCCTAACATCAATGACCCTGGAAAAAGGGAATTAAATTACAAGATCTGTAGGTGCATAATTGCCATGAAGTCCGCATTTGACAGACTGAATTCTCATTGATACTGCCTATGCACCCATCTGGATTCAATGTGGCAAACACCATTCGTATAATTCTCATCTGCTGCACACTCCATAATGTTTGAGAGAGTAAAGGGGAGTGCTTCGTCCCAAGTGGACTCAAGACAAGTCTGGTTTACAATCTCTGTACAGGCAGCTGGGTCTCACCCTTGTGCACAGTGGTCCTGGTTCCCTGCAGGCAAGAGAAAACAGGGATGCCATATGTGTGCACATCTTGGCACAGGAGGGAGGCAGAGGATGACATCTGCCTATGCTGAGGGAAACCGTCACATCCTGTGCACAGCTGCTGGGAAAGCACTTTACGGTCTATAGCCGTTCATTCCTGTGACAATTTAGACATTGCAGACAGTTATAACAGGACACTTCTACTGGGTATAATATTAGGCTTGGGGTTGTGCTGTGGAGAGTGTCAGCCAAGCTGTAATGTGATCACTGTACAATGCTTTTGTGTTCACTATTCATGCTTATTTACAAACCTTTGTTAACAAGAGCACTCAATCTCTCTGCACCCAGAGATACTACCTGTATTTAGTGGCTGTTGTGGAACAACAATCCTTGCTATGGTTGAAATTGGTCAAGATTTCAGGTCGGGAAGGAGAGGCCATCTAGTCACAAGGTAATGAGAGATGCTGTCTTTGCCTTTATTCTTATTGGAATTGTGATTTGATTTTCTGCTTGTAAACTGAGCCATAAAGATGTTCATCTAGCCCTTTTCTGTCTTGTGAGTTCTGCTAAATTTTCCCAATCCCTCCTGGATATCCTTGGGACTCTGGATATTTCTGAACCATGAAAGTGGGAGTGTGTGGGGGAGGGGGGAGGGAGAAGGGGCAGCATGGCTTCTTCCTGCAGTTTCTTTCCCAAAGGCCACATTGCTGGTGTGACAGGAGGTATCACACGAGTCATCAGAAGTGGGGTCTTCCTGCACAGTTTTAGTATAGATTCATAACCTAGTACTAACATGAACAATCTTTCCAGGGGCTCAGATACCAGAGTGACAAGTGCAGTAGAAGGACCCACATAGAACAGAATAGACTTCTTTCAAGTCTGAATCTGCATTTAGGAGGGAATTTTTTTCCTAGCAATTTTTATTCGGAATGCACCTTACTTTGATAGGAAGGAAGGAAGAGAATAATTGTATGAATACTGTGTCATCTTCATTCTCAATTTCTTTTTTTCTTTTTGACCATCTTTCTTGATAAGAGTTCTGAAAGTTGAGTTGCAAGTCAAGTTCTCTCTTAAGCTTTGTAGGCAGCCATTCCTCAGAAATAATGCCAGATAGTTACATAATTATTAAATTATTTAGTTTATAAAAGGTTGATTAGGTAAAATATAGTGCTTTAACTTACATTCGAAAGAACACTTGACAATGTGCTCCACGTGCATGGTTTAAAAAGATTGTTGTAAATCTCTAGCCTGAAATCCTGGTTTCCTTATCAATATGACATGAAGAAAATAAAGTCAAATAAAAGGTCCCAAAGAATAAGAGAGACAGTGAAAGAAGAATGTTAAAGTTCAAACTATAAAGCTTTGCAGATGTATTTATACCAGAAAAATCCAATTAGACAGTTTAAGTTCTGTTACAAGCACCATAATATGGTAGGGGTATGATAAACAACCTTCCTGACATGAAAACAAATGCTATTTAAAAAAAAAATTCTAGCTTTGTACCTTAGTACTAATTAACGAATATTTCTTTTCCCCAATATCTCCTTTTTTGTGCTTAGCATAATTTTGACATGGCCAGCAGGTTTCCTTTCATACCAAGCATACAAATGGTCAATAGCGGAATAGAAAGTGAGAAGACTATATCTCTAATATAATACAATTCTTGGGGAAAAAAAAGAGAGAAAATCTGTAGATTAATTATGAATAATGTTACCTTAGGTCTCAGTTGTATGTTTCTAGTAATTTCATGTAGCTGTCGATTTTAGTCTCTCAAAACTGTAGTTTAGTTCAAAGTTGTTGAAACTAGCTTTGAGAAAATACCACAGTAAATACTTAGCTAAGTAGTTCAAGGTCAAAGTTCTACTTCAGCAGAATTCAAAATAATTTGCTTCATAAAAATTTAATGCATTTTAAACTAATCAACAATTTTAAATTTTGTGGGGGATTTAACTTCTTACAATTAAAAGTATGCTCAGAATATATATATGGCCTAATAGCACCATCTTCTGACAAGTTGCAATTTCTGCAGTAACCTTGAAGAGTGCTATTTTAATCGTATGTATACATATTTTGGTTGCAGGCACAATGAAGGATGGCTTTCTTCATGTAAATGGAAACCTTGGGATTTCAGGGGGAAAGGTGTGACAAATAAATATATGAGTAAGCCATGCATTCTGACAGAGAAAACTGGCTGTTTGTCATAGGACAGAAGCTACTTATTTTACTCTCAAATTTCATAAAAAGAAACACTGAATAGAATGCAGTCCTTGCAGTTAAGTGTCTCAAATTCTTGGTACATCAAGCAAGATTTTGGATTAACAGAAACATTTCAAAAGGGTATCAGTGTCAGACATTTGGAAAGATGTATTTAGTATTTGATATTCCTAGTCTACACTGTAAATGCAGGAAAGAAGAGTTCTGCAAATCTGGAAACATATGTTAGCAGTTATATACACTGCTGCTTTTAAGTATATTATATATTTGTTGTAATTTCATTTCTAGTAGTATCAATTTTGCCTTTTTTTGCATACCACACATTGCAATTGCTGGGTCATTTTGGATGTGCAAGGAGTATAGGCTCGATAAAGGCCCAGATTAGTCAGGCAGTCAACAGAGCCTGATCTGTTTTAATAATTTTATTAGCGTGACAAGGTGGGTGAGGTAATATATTTTATTGAACAGACTTCTGTTGGTGAGAGAGACAAGCTTTCAAGCCACACAGAGCTCCTCTTCAGGTCTGGGAAAGGTATTCCCAGCATCACAGCAAAATACAAGGGCAACCAGATTGTTTAGCATATGTAGTTAGCACATATTTCAAGGGACCATTCAAGGCAGAATGGGCTGTAACACCTCTGCAGTCATAGGACAAAAAGATGGGGTTAGTGGGTTATAGATTGTTATGATAAATCGTAAACTCTGTGTCTCTGTCTAGTCCATGATTTTTAGTGTCTAGCATAATAATGAATGTAAGCTCCCATTCCTGTCTTTTGAAAGTATTATACAGGTTTCCTTTGATGATGGGGACTGATTGATCAGACACAAGGTGATCGCTTTGTGAAAAGTGTTCACCAACAGGTGATAAGGTGTTTTTGTCTTTTACCGTTTTTATCTTGTTGACATTTTGAATGGAAAGGTCACTACAACTCTGTCATTCTTAGGATTTAGATAGCAACTCATTTTTGTGTATATGTTTGCTTGTTTTTACATGTAAATAAATAGCTTGTTTCTTCTTCCTAGTTAATAAACCTTTAGATAGTTATTACAGGATTGGCTACAGGCACTGTGTTTGGTGTAAGACCAGGGTACCAATTGATCTAGGGCAGTGGTCACCAACGAGTCGATCACGATCAACTAGTTGATCCTAGAGGATCTCCCAGTTGATTGTGATCTCCGGTGGCACAGTGGGGCTGCCACTAAGACAGACTCCCTGCCTGCCCCAGCCCCACGCTGCTCCCGGTGGCGTGGCAGCAGGGGTCTCCCTTCACGCTGCTCCTGCCTGCATGCACCACCTCTGCAGCTCCCATTGTCCAGGAACGGGAAGCTGTGGCCAATGGGAGCTGCAGGGGTAGTGCTGCAGAGAGGGGCAACACGCGGAGTCACATGCTGTCTGCCCCCCCAGGGACCGTATGGGCGGTTGGTCCCTTCCGGGAGTGACTTGGGGCCAGGTTAGGCAGGAAGCTTGCCTTCGCGGCAGCCACACAGTGCTGCTGACCGGGAGCCACCAGAGATAAGTGCTGTCTGGTGGGAGGTCACATCCCAGCCCTGAGCCCCTTCCCAGAGCCAGCACCCCGAACCCCTCCTGCACCCCAAGCCCCATTATGAGCCCCCTCCCAGAGCCAGCACCCCAAGCCTCAACCCTGACCCCCCCACCAGAGCCAGCACCACTACTCCCTCCTGTACCACAACCCCCTGCCCCAGCCCTGCCCCCCTCCCAGAGCCAGCACCTTTATCCCCCCTGCTCCCCAACCCGGAGCCCTCTCCCAGAGCCCACACCCCCTCCTGCATCCCAACATTCTGCCCAGCCTGGAGCCCCCTCCTGCACCCAAATTCCCTCCCAGAGCTTGCACCCCTCACTCCCTCCTGCACCCCAAACCCCTGCCCCAGGCTCAGCCCAGAGCCCCCTCCCACACTGCAAACCCCTCAGCTCCAGCCCAGAGACCCCACCCCCTCCCGAACCCCTACCCCAGCCCAGTGAAAGTGATTGAGGGTGGGGGAGAGTGAGTAACAGAGAGAGAGGGGAATGGAGTGAGTGAGTCAGGGCTTAGGGGAATAGGAGGGGCGTCAGAAAAGGAGCAGGGTAGATCCTGTGTTGCCCTTAAATTCAAAAAGTTATCTTGGACGTAAAAAGGTTGGAGACCACTGATCTAGGGTAAGTGACTGAAAACAACCTGAATATTTTTTGTGATTTTTTTTGGTATAAGTAATTTATCACTAAGTCTAATTTATCTGGGTGGCAAGATACATTGGAGAGCCTAAGGGGATAGTCTGTGACCCCATGGTAAGACTGTTACAGTGAGCTAGGAGTTCACATTTGTTACTAAATTGATGAAATCTAATTATAGACCATACACTGGTTTGGGGTGTCTGCCCTGTTTCTGACATTCTGCCCTGTCATGAGACAATACAGACAAACTGACAGAGATAAGCCAGTGATCAGAGTCAGGAGTTCTGAGCAAGTAGGGAATAGGTCGAGGGCAGAATCAGGCATGGGTTGTGGTAAGGGACGATGCCCAAAGTAGGTCTGGCACAGCTGCAGGTGTGCAATGCATTGAGCAGCCACTAGGCTGCTGTTAGTACCAGCCTTAAATACGGATCTGTTGTCCCTTCTGTCCAATCAGAGAGCACAGTCACTTAGTGAGGATTTATTGAGCCTAGCCAAGCTTATTGCATTCTTATGTGACTGCACACGGAGCCAACTGAGTTCCTGACAGTACCTTGCCTAGCATGCTGTTGGCCCTGTGTTGTTAGGGTCACTTTGGTAAAATTGCCTCAGGAGATCAGGAGCATGAACTTTTTCTTCTGGTCCCCAGGATTGCTCCTCTGGCCCATACCCCTTCCAATCTATCAGATACTGTAACTTCCCTCTGACCTGTCAGGGTTTGTGGACATGATGGACTTTGTATTCCTCCTGCCCATGGACAATTGCTGGGTATAGAAGAGGGTCTACCTGGTTGGGAAGGGCTCATCGGCAAACAGTTTGAGGAGAGAAACATGGAAGACAGGATGAATATTGAGGGATTCTGGGAGCTGATGCTTGAAGGCCACAGGGTTTATTTGTCTGATGATCTGCAAACACCCAAGTATTGGTGGTCAAACTTGGCTGAAGGACAGTCCATTCTTGGGTTCCAAGTCAAGAGCCAAACCTTATTCCCTACTGCAAGGTTAGGGGCAGCCTGGTGCTTTTGATCCACATAACATTTATAAATTTCTTTAGTGGAAAATAAGTGCTCCTTGAGTTGCTGGTGTGTTTTCAGGAGGTGGAAGGCCGGGTCCATGTCTGCTGGATGGTGGAGAGTTCAGGCATGTCTGGATGGAATCGGGGTAAAAACCAAAATTTGGTAAGAATGGGTGTCTTGGTTGGAAGGGGTCAAGTTATTGTATGTGAACTCAGCCAAACACAGCAGTGAAAGCCAATCATCCTGATGGAAATTCAGCACACTGTGAAAATACTGCTCCATGGTCTGACCCCTTTGGTTTGACCATCAGTCTGTGCATGGTAGGCTGTCAAGGTGAGGGTCTTGGTGCCAAGAAGGCAAAGAAATTCATGCCAGAATCAAGAAACAAATTGTGGGCTTCAATCTATGATGTGAGTTAGCATGCCCTGGTACCAAAAGACATACTTCACGAAAGCTTGCAGAGTTTCATGAACAGCGGAGAATAAAATTTGCCATTTTGGTGAGGAGGTCCACTACAGTCAGAATCACTGAGCACTCTTGATCTTGAAGTAATGCCACTATAAAGTCCATTGAGAGGTTGGAGCAAGGATGCAGAGGTATGGGGAAGGGTTGTAGGAGGCCCACAGGCCTTGTTCATGGTCCCTTCATGTGGATGCAGAGGTTGCAGAATCTAACATAGTTTTTAACATGAATTTGTAGGGTTGGTCCCCAGAAGTATCTAGAGAATGAGTCCAGGTTTTAAATTGGCCAAAATGTCCTGCTATGGGTGAGTCATGGCATAACATCAGCACCTAAAGCCAGGAGTTGCCCTCACTAATGTAAAAACAATCCCCATGATAAAGGGTGTCTTGTTTTGTTGCAGATGAAATCTTGAATCTGGGGAAGTACCAGTGGTTCTTAGAGTCTGGCAAATTGGGGTCACAAATAGGTCATTTGGAAGCAAAGAACATTTAGCTGTCATCAGGTGAGCAGTGAGGGTCCCACAGACAAAGTGAGAGGGTTTATAAATGGTTGTGCAAGCCGCCTGCTTCAGCTCTTGATACTCATCCTCATGAGATAAGGACTCTGCCTTCTTGTTCTTAGTCCCAGGATAGTACACAATCATAAAGTTAAATGGGGAAAGGAAAAGAGACTAGTGAATCTGTTGTTGGTTGAGTCATCATGTTGTCTGTAGACACTCCAAATTTTTGTAATCTGTTCAGACTCGAACAGGAGTGTGGGGCCCCTCAAAGAGGCAGCACCATTCCTCGAAGGTGTTCTTGATGGCCAGGCAGTCCATATGTCATATTTTCTCTCATCAGGAATCCATTTCTAAGAGAAAGCACAGGGATGAAGCAACTGGTGAGACCTGTAAATTGCCAGAGGACCACCCTTATTCCAAAGTCCAAGATGTCAATCTTGACAATGAAGATTTTTGTGGAGTCTGAATGGGTCAAAATGGGGGCAGGAATAAATACTTTTTTTAAGTGGTCAAAAGTCACCCCTGTGGGGGTGGACCAGGTGAACTTTAGTCTCCTTCTTGAGAAGAGACATTGCAGAAGTTATCAGGTCAGGGAATCCTTGGATGAATCACCAGTTAAAAAAAAAACAATGTGAACCAAAGAAACCATTGTACTTCATGTATATTTGCGGGTGCCTTCCATTCAGTAATGGATGTAACCTTGCAGAGGTCCATGGTGAGTACCGCCACATAGCCCAGAAACTCCACAGTATCCTTGTCACATTCATATCTCCTGGGTTTCACATAAACTTGATTGTGGCAAAGTTGATTGACAATGGTGGACACATGGTGATCTTGGTTTTCTGAAAAAAAGAGAGAATATAATCTAAGTATTCTAAGTAAACTAAGAGTATAATCTAAGTATCATCACAAATTTGTGGAAGATGTCACAGAAGACATTGTTCATGAAATTCTGGAAGGTTGCGGGGGGCATTAACGAGCCCAAATGACATGTATTCAAAATGGCCGTATCTGCTCCAAACTGCTGTCTTCTATTCATCCCACTGTTGGATTCTAACTAGGTTGTATGTTCCATGCACATCTAGCTTCATGAAGACCAAAGCCAAATGAAATCTTTCCAGGAGTTTGTTTATGGGAGGAAGCGGGTACTGATTGTGGATGGTGGTCTCATTTAGGGATCAATAATCAGTACCGGTTGGAGGGAGCCATCTTTCTTAGCCACAAAGAAGATAGGTGCTCTGCTGGGGAAGCCAATCCCCTTCCACAGATTTTCCTCAAGGTACTCCTACCTACAAGGACTGCAGCTCAGGTTGGGATAGGGCATATATGTATCCAAAACAAGCCTCCATTCCAGGTTGAAGGTTGATTGGGCAATTGTACTAAGGTGAAGAAGTACAGCATATACCTTCTGTTTGTCAAATATCGTGGCATATTTTAGGTACTTGGCAGGAATTCAGGCAGTGCTAATGAATCTTCAGTTTGTGACTGAGTCATTCGAGGGCGGGAGTGTGCTAAAGAACAAGACCGTCTGTCTCCTGAAGCTGAGGAGGCATGCTCGTCAGCACCACAGGGAGCAGAAGAGTACAGATCACAAATGGCAGCTGATTCGGGGGTCATGAGTGACATACCAGGAGACACTACCAGGACTAGCAGTGAATATGAAGTGCAGATTACCTTGAACTGCAAGATCTCTTGGTGATCGCCAAGGGTAACGACCTCCATGGGGACTGTCTGATCCATAATGAGTCCTGAAGAGAGAAGCAATGCTTTAAGTGGTCATCTGGCATAGCAGAATGCTGGGGGTGAAGAGAAGGGAGATGGGGAGATGTAGTTTGCTGATTAGGGGTTGCCACAATTCTGGCAGATAGGCATCAGTGCAATTCACTATGGGGCAGAGTGGAGCACTATGGGGAGGAGTGGCCCCCTTACTGGGGATGGGCTCTGGCATTTTCTGACCTGCAGGTGGATTGGTCTTTGGTCAGGCACCCTGCTGCAAGATGCCCAGGCATCCCACAATACAGGCACAACTCCAATGCCCAAAGACCGTTCTTTTCATCAGCAGAGAGTTGGGGCTGGGCTCAGTCAACTTGCATCAATTCAAAATCTGGTAGGGCAACTGGGGCACCAGGAGATGGAAGAACTCTGGCTGGCAGAGGTCATGTATCATGTTGCTTTTCTTGGGCTGACTCTATTAGCCAATGACTCTTAAAACAAGGATCAGTTAAGGCTCCCAGGCTAGGTGGGGGTTACACCCATGCTAATTCACTTTGATAGTGTTGTAGAATCCCTGCCTCAACTGGTGTCACTGAACAGCCTCATTTCAATTGGTATCAGCAGCCAGGCATTGAAATTCTTCTGCATATTTGGCAACAGACCCAGGACCTTGCCGGAGGGCATGGAAAACAGCCTCTGCATTACATTTTCAATTAGGATTATCGAAGATGCCTTCTGTTGCCTGCAAAAGTTCTCAAACTGTTCAAAGAGAGGACTGAACCACTCTCTGGTGAGCAGACTAAGTACTAATCCAATCTGAGACTGATCTGTGGGGTAGGACAATGGCAGCAACACAAACTGGAGATGTCATTGGCTAAGAAACCCATGAAACTTGGCATGATCCACATCAAATTTATCAGGTAGCAGGAGCTTGGGCTCATGGAGGACAGAAGACACTCCCTGGTCTTGTATCTGGGCCTGAAATGTTGCATTCTGATTGTCATGTAACAACATGAGCTTGCTGTTCCTGCAAGTCCACAACAACCTCTGAGGTGCGTTGGGCTCCTGCTGGGGCCCTTCTGGAGGGGAGCTCCATGCCATGGGTCAAAATCCCCTCTTATCTTCTAGTGGGTTGCTCAAACTGTAACACACTGAGGTGTAGGTGGGGTCAGAACAGGAATCTGACCTAGTGGTTGGAGCAGAATCAGGGCAGAACTGGAGTCGTGGTCAGGAAATAAGCCAATGGTCAGAGCCAGGAGTCAGGATCCAGACCAGAACGAAAGAGGTGGACCTGGAGTTGTGGTCAGGAGACAAGCCAGTGGTCATAGCCAGGAGTTGGGAGTTCTGAGGAAGGTAGGAACTATCTCTGGAGCAGGAGCAGGCATGGATTAAAGCAAGGGCTAGTACAGGAAGCAGACTTGGCACAGCTGTGGGCATGGAACACATTGAGTAGTCACTGTAGTGCTGTTGCTACCAGGCTGTTGGCCCTTCTGTTCAAGCAGGGAACATTATCAATTAGTGAGGGCTTAGTGAATCCAGCCAAGGTCATTGGGTTACCAGGCGATGGCACCCAGAGCCAGCTGAGTTTCTGACAGCCATTTAGAAATATTAGAGAAATTTCTTTATCGGTGACAGTCACCGCATTAATGAATGCTACTTGACAAGGGATTATATTTGAGAGTGATCTCTGAGATTGATATTATGTTTCCAACTTTGTAATGGTGGGTACAGGTGTGTTACATAGACATTGTGTTGGGAGATACTTGAATATTTCCAGGGATGACAGTAACATTTCTAGTCATAAATGATTAAATGGAGCATGAAATTACATACAGTAGTCCCAAACTAGAAGACAGGAATCTTCATTGAAGAGATGTGGTTGTTATTATTAAGGTCATTTTGGTAAAGCTATCATACCTCTAGTGCGTAACAAGATGGGGTGGCCAGTGTTATAGCATAATGTCAGTAGAAACTAGTATTGGACTACCTGTGTCCTTCCCTCAGCAATGTGAGGCACATTGTTCTCAATCACTTTCAATATAGTGATGTTACATCCCCAAAGACAGTACTGTCTTACTGGCACTGTGACATTTTTTCCCAAAAAATATTGAGTTAGGGCAATGGTGGTATACTTGGAGGGGGGGGGGCATTGTACTATAGTGTTTGGCATACACAAACACATAACATATTCATGTGTATGCACCAAAGGAAGAGAATTGTCGGTAAAGGTAGTTCTAGCCTATCTGTCATTCTGACATTCACCGTGTTTATGGTATGTTGAAACAGATTAAAAGGTAGGGAAACGTTAATATTTAATTCTAAAAGGACACTGGGAAACACAGTTTTATTGAACTGAAGACTTGTACAGAAAAAAATAACTGTATAAATCTACAAAGTTTTATTAGTATAAGAACTATTTACTGTACTGGAAATTGATTTCAGTGTTTGTAGCTTCATTTAAGGATAATGACTAAATTCAACTGATGATTCAACATACTGTGGATTAGGGAAAAGATTGTGTATAGCAAAAGTTCATGAACCTATTTCACACTTGCTAAGAATCCTGTTGATGTAAGATTACTCATCTAGTAATAGTTGAAACCTATTGTAATTCTATTTTGCTAATTGATGTTATAACTGTCCAGTGTACAGGTACTTCACTGCTTGGGTTTCAGCAAATGTTACTCATTGAAGTCTGGAAGGGCTCTGGGAGTTTTGGATTACCACCTGGAAGATAAACCTCCTAGCTGATAAAATCTAGCAAGGTGATAGTAGGTCCTTTGTTGGAAGAGATTGTTGATGCTTCTCTTCAGGAAGGCAGAGTGCCAGCATCTCTTAAAGAAACAATGTTGAAGCTCTTGGCCAAGAAACTATCCCTTGAAGCTAAGAATGTTGCCAATTGCTGCCTTTTTTTAGGGAAGAATTTTGAATTGGTTTTGGCATGGCCACTTTAGCAATATTTGCAGTACTCAGATTCCCTTGGCCGCTCTCTGGCTGTGTTTTTTAGCCTAGCACTGGTTTCACTGATATAATTCTCTCTTGGTGATGTACAAAGATCCAGCATCTGCACTCAATTCTTTTAAAGCAGATTCTGAGGCTGCTGATGTGCCTATGGATTCTTGCAGAAGTGGGTATAATTGCATTTGAATGACTAATTTTTAAAAAAAATCAGTTTTCCTGAAATAATCCATAGGGTACTATTGGGCAGTCGCTCTTTTCTGCCAACAATACTTTCCAACAGAATACCAGGAGTTTTATTTTGTTCTCTGATTAAGCACATATATGAAACCATTAGTGAATGTAAGGATACAGAGTATCCTGTGATGTCTCCAGAATGTGTATGAGAGACACTTCCACATCTCTGTTTCATTGGAGACAGATTTGGTAGTCAATCAATTCACTCTCTGTCTAGACACAACTGGGACCTGATTGATAGCTGACTGGTGAATGGTAAATCCCCCTAATGTTTGGAGTCTGGCTGGAGGAAACAACCAAAATAAACAGTAGATCTGATTTTAGCTCCCTTGATTGATGGAGTTGGTCTGCTTTTTGTTAGGCAGGTTCGCAACCTGGGGGTTTTGTTAAATTCTCAGATGCTTCTGGATGTTCATATAGCAGCAGTGGTCAAAAAGCTTTGTTATGTCTTTGCTTGGCCAGAAGTAGAGCTGGTCAAAAATATTTCCATCAGAAAATGCTTTCAATTTTAACACAATATTTTGTACTGGAACTTTTTGACAAAATTTGAATCAAAATGGTGTATTTCATTTTTATTTTGATTTTGAGCTTATCGTCTTGGTTCATTTCTTTCCAACATTTTTATTTCATTTGGATTTGATGTGGAAAATTTTCAGTGTACTGTGCTTTGTCTTGTCATGTGTAACCCTGTGTCCTTTTTTGTTGTTGGAGGAATGCTCATTGTTTCAGATTGGCTTTGTTTTACCCATGTGATGACATTGTGAATGGCATCTTTCAGTTAGTACCAAGCCCTGACTTTGGGCGAGGCTGTGATTGCAGGACATGCATCTTCGGAGAAAGAGAGCAGTGATTACTAGGCACTGTGTTTGTCTGTGATCCTGTGTGCTGTTATGAAGTAAGTCATATTTATTGATTTCACCTCAAAAACCTCCTCTTCTCTTCCCCCTTCCCCATTTCCCCCATTCTGAATGATGAAAAGAGGGAGTGGAAGTGGTTCAAGTCACACTAAAGTTGTCTGACTCCCTCACAGACAAACAAGATTTTTTCTGATGCTGCTCCTAATACAAGTAACATTGCACCATCCCTCACATAGGTCCCATCTGAGAGCTATGTTAATGGAACAGGCCCCAGCAAGAGGCTGCTCAGAAGCACCATTCTTCTATGTAGCAGTTGAGGGTGGGGGAAAAGACTAACACTCGAGGCTTGCACTAGGTCAGTGGAGAAAGTGTTGTGGAAGCTCCACACCTTGAACCCCAGGAAGTGAAGGGAAAGAAACCAGATTGCCTATAGGGGCAGTCAGCAGAATTCATTTTGTCTCAGGCAGACATCTCCTCTGGAGGAGGAGGTTAGTGTACTCTGATTAATCAAGCACTATATGAGGTTGTTTCACTTCTATAGGCTGACTGCCAGTGGGCCAATGCCTTAGACCATCAGCTATAGATCTTTTTAAAACTTTGATCCATTACTCAATTCTAGAAAGGTTGTAATTACTAGTCACAACTTCCTTCTCTGCTGAACATGGTTTTGATGGGGACACAAGTGGGGAAGGTAGTGCTCCCACATTGCATTTCTCTTAGTTGAACCATCACCATGCATCAGCCCCCTCCTGCAAGATGCATTAATCAAACATCCTCCTGGGTTAGGCAGCATTTCACAGTTGATGCTGGGAACAGCCCCAGTGCTATTTGCCAGTTATGAAGATGTAGGGACACTCTGAGCTATGACCCCAAAAGGCTGGGGACATTAGCTGTGCTGAAATACATGGAACATAATCATAGAGCACATGCAGCAGTTGGGCTAGCTCAGTAGAAAAGCTAACAAGGACTTGGTCCACTACAGAGCAGAGGTTGACACCAGCAATGTTTTCCATGATATTATCAGCTGAATCCCCCAGCAGTGTTCCACAGCCCACAGCACCATGTAATCAGAGGGGGCAGATATATGATCACAAATACCCTAGGCTATGTCACTAACCATAACATGTGAGAGGATACTGGCTGTCGACATGCTTCCTTCTCTCCTGGTGGATAGAGGATGAGGGCTTCAGAGGCCTTATGGCTACAGCTGCTCCCAGGGGACGAGATACCTTCCACCCTTTCTATTTTGCTAAAAAGGCCAGATCTATGTGCTGCTGTGGGTACTGCAGCACAGAATGCCCTGGGTACCTGCAAAGAATGGATGATGCAACTGACTACATGTCTGTTACACCCCACTCAGTGAGCAGCAGCATAAAGGCTAGCAGCAGCACTAGGAACGTGTACACCCTCATATGACAGCCCACCACTCTTTGCTTATGTTACGAAACACAACATACCTCCAGAATCAAATTATTTCCAGACAAATCGTGTGCTGTCATGGAGGAGTGGCTAAGGCCATATACCCTCCATGCTGGGTTTGTGGCAACAAGTAATGCATTAAATATTGCAAAAGCAGGGCAGGAAGAGGCTTTCCAACATGTCCCTTGCTTCATTCACTCACCTTAATGGTCGTGAGACAATTGCTGGAGAGGGATGCCTGGGTGAAGGCACTATGTCAGTGGCCAGGAAGATCTGTTGCCATTTCAGCTGGTACAGTGCAGCATACCACATACTTAGCTAAGGGGGACACTTTCTCTGCCTCACCACCAGATGAAGCAGGAGGTGGGGACCAGGTGGAATGCCACCTTTTACAGGCTGGAAAATCTGTCCGAGCAGATAGTAGGAGTGGTAGCATTCCACATCCATGGCTCCAGATAAGCATAGATAGACATTAGCCTCCACTTGTCACCTTCCCACTGGCCATTCATGGTGACTCTAATAGACATCATAGGTTACTTGGAAGTCACAAACCTAGTCAGCAGGGATGATGGTGGAACTAGCCAAGTAATTCTCTTGAAGTATCTGTTGGGGAGAAAACTAATGTACATGAAGAGGTCTAAAGTATGACGACAGTGGTGAATCATGGGCGTCATGCTGTCTGCTCTTCTTGAAATATGCCATCCCCATTTCATCAGAGAGCAGAAGCACTTTTTGATGGGAACATATCTAGAATTCCGATGCAAAAGCATCATGGTTTCCATCCTCCCAGGTAACAGGCAGGCAGGCCCCACTTGTAAGAAAGGCGGAACATTGTGGTAACTGAAGTCATTGCTCCTGGCCCTCTAAGACCTGGGCAGCAGCATCCTCACCACTAGGAATTAGCTGAGGTACTCAGGGTAAAATCCCCATATATAGATGCAACAGCATTTTGAATTAGTCCTTATGAGAGAGGATGGGATGGGTGAGGAAGAAAATTCTACATTTTGTGGGTTTGGGGGAGTGCTTTAACTGTAGATATTGTTTGTAACAATGTTGCTTTTGTATGTGTACCTAGAATTGTACACTTTAAATTGTACAATTTAAGTGCACTTTAAATTGAAATATAAATGAGCTGATCTGTAGATTCTCAAGGCTAATGGCCTCAAGTAAGATTAACCAGAGATTAATGTAATAGTATCTTTCATTATCTCTGGTGTTCTATTTGCTATAACTGAGGGTGAATTAACCGCTTTCTTATTACTCTCCCCTTCCTCCTTTTCATCCTTATACTTCTCTTTCCACATATGGAATGTAGATGACTCAAAAAACATGATTCAATGAGAACTAATTACAAAATACAAGAGTGGGTGGTACCAATTTGCATTGTTGGAGCTTGAAAGTTTCAAGTTTGACATGTTTTCTGATGACTTATTTGTTCACATATTCCATACAATGCAGAATTACCCATGAGACGTCCAAGACAAAGAAGATGCCAAGAAACTAATGTGTTTGCATTTCTATGTTTCCTTGGAGTGACTACAAATAGAGTATAGTTTAAAGTGGAAAAAAAATCTATATTATTATTATTAACAATAACAATCATTTACATTGCCTATTGTAGGTTGGCCTCAGCTAAAGAGAGAAAGAGAGAAAGAAAGAAAGAAAGAAAGAAAGAAAGAAGATATGACGTGTGTTTAGGGGAATGAAAGGGAACAGGCTGCAACTTCACTTGACATAAATATATATAAATATCCATAAACTGTCACTTATCAAATCAAATTCCTGTGTTAACTTCATATTAAGCCTTGTATGCCCACAGATTTCCCAGTGCTCGCTCTTTGGGAGGATTAGTCCTTAAGCTCTAAATCCTCAAACTACCCCTTTTTCCAGAGTCGGTCTTCCATGCAGGGTTGTTTTTAAAATAAAATATCCCCGGTCTACTTTTGGACTATTAACTCCTTGCATCAGGGACTAACACTTCTTGAATGCCTGAAAAATGCCAAGCATTTGATGGCCTGAGGATATAGCCCTTGCTTTTGGTGACAGATGTCCTGGATTTAAACCTAGGAGATAGCCTGTGGCAAGGTGTAAATCTATGGCTCCTTTATAGAATTAAGAGAATAGTAGATTTTTTCATTTGGGGGTCGAACTGAAAAATCCAAAAGATATTCTGGTTGGGTTTTTCACACTTTTTCAAAATAAACTAATTTTTTAAAAACATAACACCATTTTGAAACAGTCAGAATGTGTAGTTTCAAAGCTCTTGAATTGAAACATTTCAGAAATGTTAAAATGGAAGAGTATGGCACTGCCAAAAAAAATAGTTTTTATTTTGTTTGGTTTTTTTTCAGCTGAAACTATTAGTTTAATTCACAAAGGTTTTGGTACCATTAAAATTGCATTTTCTGATTAAATTTACTCTTAATTGAAAGAATTTGCCCACTCCTTTATTTTTTGGGTGAAATTCTTTGGTCTGTGTAATGCAGGAGGTCAGGGTAGGTGACTATACTGTCCCATCTAGGTTTAAAATCTATGATAAATAAATAATAATTGATCAGTATCTCAAAGGAAAATATTTCTCTCTGCTCTTATATAGTTGTCAGTGCTAATGTATGCATGTGACCAAGAAACACCTTGAACCCCTTTCTTCACAGTTACTACTATACACTTACTTCTTACCTTCCGACCACCTTTCAAATTCTCTGAAATTAGGTGTAGATCTGATGTGCTGACACTGAGGTGGGCTGAGCATAGATTTCTATTGCCAACCTTTTATCTGTCAGCTCTAACCAGTCAAACTGGTGGGATCCAAGCCTACCAGCCACATTTGATTATCTACAATTTCTGAATATGTATTTTGCAGCAGATAGTATCAGTAGTGGGGTGGTCGTATTCCTTGGAACATCTGCTTTCTGATGTGGAAAAGAATATGATTTTTTGTCTTACCACGTAGATGCTGAAGCCAAGAGGGAACCAAATCTGGGAGGAACTAGTGGCACCATGTGCATGTGTGCAATATCTTTTGCAGATTCCATTGTCATGTAGTCTTAGAAATTAAATAATAGTCTCATGCTACATGGCTACTGTACTACTGTCTGAAACAAATTCTATCAGGAAACAAATTCCAGCTGCAACTTAAACATTTGTTTTCCAGGAATATTCATCCAAACAAAACTTTAATCACCCAGATATTTGTGAAAAGAAAACATAAAAGGAATACAAAAATGGCAAATTGGAATTCAGATTCTAATTCACCAAAATGTTTCAAATTATTTTTTCCCACTGTTGACTCTCATTTAATGGTAAGGCTAATTTGCTTTCCACCATCAAAATGGCTCCCTTTTCTCAGTTTGTGAAATGAAACATCAAATATATTTATGCAGTTGTTTCTCAAATACATATACTATGGTTGGGATTTTTCTCACTTCTAGGTATGGGAAGTCAAGGGGGTAAATTTCTCATTGACTTCAATGGGATCAGAGAGAGATCAACACTCAGCTTTTGAAAGTCCAGCACTGTATTCTTTTAATGCAGCCAGACAACAGATTACATTTCCAAAATGAAAAGGCTCCTTGGATGACATCATTAACCTATGGTGTGTATTTATTGCTAAAGAGTAATGAATAGTCTGATATGATATTGATTATGAAAATCAACGTATGTAAGGGACCCCAGAGCATGGCACAGGTGTTTGTATATGCTTTATAAATAAATAAATAATCCCTACCTCACATGTCAATGAGGATGCTAGAAAATAATCATGTGAAAAGGGAACAAATCTCCAAAGGAATTAAAAAATAGTCCTCTAAAATGTAACAGGGATTGTTTTCCTACTTATATATTTGATTTCCTTATTAGCCTTTTTTTTAAAGAGATGCTAGTGGGTCTTAATAAGTTCAGATCATACCTGGTACATCTGGGTATTTAATGTCTTATGTGACACTGAAGATTTCTTTCAGTCTTTGGAGATCTCTATGGTATGCCTAGGCACTGTGCTTAACTTTGAATGCCCTTGCTTTTGTGGGTGTGACTTAGACCCCTGATATTATTGAATACACAGTAGATGTTTTTGTCTGTGAATAAGATCTTTTTTTTCTACTGATAGAAAACAAGACTATAAATCCCAGTGGTGGGACTTGAAAAATTGGGTTTGTGTGGTTAAAATCTTTTGAAAATTCTATAAAGCAGCATGAGACATTGTTCTATTCAATTTCTAGCTATTGATCCAACCGAATGCTTGTTTGGAGATTGCCTTTGCTGCTTTAGTTGAACATAAGAAATACTTTTCTCTTTAGAGATAGGGTGGGTGGGGATTTTGTTTACAAGGGACACATATCATGTATACGGATTTCTCTTGCTGAGGTCAATAAAGGAGTTTTGCCCTTGAAAAAAGTATTGTAAACCTCCCAGCTGCAGAGCTTGCTTATGTGTTAATTGCAAAAAGGATGGTGAACAGCTGACAATTGGGAAGATAAATGCCTTGACTAGCTGAGGAAAATAGTTCTGATTAAAGATATGTCAAACAAGGCAGTCTGCTGGTGCATCAGATGCCCTGTGAGAAAACTAACACTGGAATAGATTCAAAGCTGCAAGTGTCAAATTTTAGACCAGAGGAGATTGAGACTGTCATAAAAAGAGAACTATCTTTATGAAGGGAGACAGGAGCTGACCTAGTCTCACTGCATCCTTACAGGCTAACCCACAGGTAGAATGGATATTGGTCTCAAAAGAGGTGCCTATATTCATTGCCGTCACAGCAGAAACAGAAAGAAAGGTAGAGGCCTATTTTCAGAAACAAAGCGCTAAAGGTAATCAGAGTAGAGGGGTATGCTACACATTGTCCTCATCTTCCTCCCTCCCTAGGAAATATATTTTTCTTATTCTCTTTTACATCATTAAAATTATATTGAACTGTAATGAAGAATCAATGCATACACAACTATCTATATATTATACCACTGAGTATTAATCCTAGCATTGAAACAGTTTCATAGTAGTAACATGTGCAGAAGCAGAATCTACAATAAGTTCTTCACATATAAAGTAATCTATCATTGATAATGGAGGTACTTGCAAGCAAATAACATAGATGTTTGTGATTAAAATGTCATTCAGCTGAGACCATCTCTTTGAGATGAATGGGGCTACTTCACACATCTTTAAGTCTCCAGCGCTGCAAATGGATGTGTAGAGCCTTTTCCCCACAGATCCACATCTGGGGTAGGGGCTTTGCATTTCCATTCTCCTACACCTTCGCACAGGAATTTTCCGATATCCCCCCTGAACTCATACTTCCCCAGGTAGTATTGCCAGTTTAGTCATTTTCCAACTAGATCAAATTGTTTTTAAAAAATTCTAGTTGGAAAAAAATTCCATGTTGTTGTTGGTTGGAAATTTTAATTGAAATTGAAACATTAATATATACTTTAAATGCATATATATGATAAAAATCCTTGTACCTTAAAAAGCACAATAGGCTTGAAAAGTATGAACAAGCACTAGCTTCTTCACACTGCTGTGTTTGACAATGTTGGTACACTCAGTGTGGGACCGAGAGTTAGTGCCGAATTGCATTGCTGATGAAAATGTACAAAACATGCTTACAGCAACTGGGCAGCTACGGTAAGCTTAACTTCTCTTTTTTATTGAAATTTAGTGAAAGTTTATGAATATATAGAAGGAATTAATATCATTTCTCATTTTGGGGACAACTAGATTAGTATGTTTGCTTCAGAATGCTACATTTGAGACTGGGTTACTTTTATATAAATATGTTTCCTAGTAGGCAAAGATTTTTATTTGCCAAGGTTGACATCTTCGGTATCTCGAGAGGTTGGTATCATGGGACGTTACAGTACTAAACATTTTTATTATAATTACTTTCTCAAAAGTCAGTTTAAATTAAATACATTTTTTTAAAAACATTGATTTTGTTTTGTTTTAGAAATTTAAAACTGTTCCGTTTTTCAGTTTTTACCATGGTGCAATACAGCTCACCTTTGCCTTCATGGCCTCGACCCTCATTCCCCTGTAAATTCGAACACCCCCCTAATTTCAATTCCTGGGGAAATACTGCCTTCCTGCCTCCAGATAGTACACACATGCTTCACAGCCCCACAAACTTCCCATCTCCTTCTGGTCCCTCCAAGTTCAGCAGTGCCATGGAATGGCAAGGAAGATGGAACTGATGGGGGCAGAGGGTTTAAAGCAGGGGAAATGGGGAAAACAGGGGAGGAGGAGGGACAGGGGCCTTGGAGCAAAGGGCATGATGGAGGGAATGTTGGATTTGGAGCAGATTTGGTTACTGGTCTTTCAAAATTTGGAGAATGGCTACATTTAAACTGCTGAAAACCAGGAAATACCAAGCTAAGGTGCACATCCCACCCCTTCAATTGAACCTTTAAGTGATGCACCAGCACATCAGTAATACACATACTAACAGACCACCATTGGAGATTCTATAGAGTGCTCTAGTAACAGAGCACATGAGCATTGTAGGACAATGTTTAACACCATCAAAATGCTAAGGCAAAACTCAGGTTTAGGTCAGACATGTCAAAGAGAAGGTACCTACATGTGTCCTACATGAAAACCCTGAGTCTACTCCACACCAATCACCCCACAATTGCTAAATGGTACCAGCCCTCCACTCTTGTCCTGAGGATTCATTCTGACACATCCCCTTCATCTACTACTCACTATGTCAGGGAGGACACTGTCATGTATGCCACAGCCTGCTGACAATCCCCATGGCAAAAAGACATCATGTGCACCTTTGCAGACACAACCTATGTAACTCAGCATTGAAATGAGATATACGTGATCCTTCAAAGTACACATGCACCACTTGTCATATCACAGTGACAGCTCTGGCAAGATGCCCCAACTAATCCTTCCACCATTTAATAGATCTATACCTTAAGACAATGAAGTCAGCTGAAGTTGCATGCAGATTAAATCTGTGGAGCACAACACAAACAATAGCACATTCTCTTAAAACTTCCTCATGTCTGTCTATTCTGACACCCCACTCCGGTACTAGTCATTCTCAGTGGTTATTGCCTGCTCCAGGGCAGAGTTTAGTTTGCATTGCTGGGGTGTCATGTCACTTACCTGTATTTCCTGGTTTTCAGAGGTTTGTTAGCTATTCTCCATATTCTGGAAGGGCATGAGGCACCTCTTGGCAACCTTATCCCTCCACTAACAAAGTTTTGGGGCATTTAATTGATAACTTTTCTGCTGGCCAATGCTTAGTTGTGTTAATGTTTCTACACAAAATTTCTGGCCTTCACAGGTATTTTCAAGGTTATTTGATGTTGTATAGAATTACATTACATTAAATTACAAACATGATGAAAATGCAGTATTGACTTAGGTGTTTCATATAGTCTATATTATTTTGTAAAGCAATATTGATTCATCTTCAGTTTTTTAAGGTCAGCATAAAGTTTAAAAAGAAAAATATATGAGGTTTGGCAATATTATACAGTGTTTGCCTATTAAAGTACTAAAATGTGAATAGCTGCTACAGGAGCTTTTCTTAAAAAAGTTTTAATATCCTCATCAACCCCAAGATGTATTCATTTGATCTATTTTTGGCTTATACAAATGAATATAATGATTCAATGATGATGATATTTTGCACTTCTAGCATACGTTCATCTGAATATTTCTGTGTGTACTATTATCTATCCTTCAGGAGCAGAACACAGATTTCCTGACTCTCAGCCTTGTGCTCTATGCATTTGACCACAGATGCTCTTCCACAATATCTAGAATCTTGAAGCACTTTATAACCTTGAATGAATGTTGCTTCAGCACATCCGCTTGAGGTAGGTAAATATTAATAACCCTCTCAAGAGGGAGATAATGAAAAACAGCAGAATTAAGTGACATGCCTAAGATCACATGGGAAGTCTGTGGTGGCAGAACCAGAAATAGAACCCACAATTCTCAAATCCTGATCCTGTACTGTGACCGCAAAACTATCCTTGCAATGCTTTACAACATTAATTGAACCATTCTGTACTGTGATATTCTGAGAATTACCGTAATTTATAGGAATCTCACTGAATCAAAGCCTCTGTCACTATTGCATTAAGACTAAGTAGGCCTGATTTAGGAAAGCACTTAATCAGGTGCTTTAAGTCCTGTTGACCTTCAGTGTAACTCAAAGCACCCTTCCTGAGTGGGTATGCTTTCCTGACTTGATGCCTATGTACGGTTCAGGACTGGCGTTATAGAACGAGAGAATTTAGTTTAAGGGAGGAGTACTGGTCTTGTGGTACAGCCTGAGTTATTTTCCTAACTTTGTCACTTGCTTCCTTTGTGATTTTTGCTCAAGCCAAATAGATTACACACACATGTCTCTACACCGTATATTGTATAGTAAAATTGTCTGGTATGTAGGTGGGGGAAAAAAACTGTATTGAGAATCTTCATGGTGGCTATCCTAAACTAGGGGGAAAAAAGAGCATTATCATGGCAATTTTTAGTCGACCGCATTTTTGAGAAAGCAGGAGAAAGGTCACACAGGTTCCTCTTTTACTTGCTTGTGCAAATTTATTCTAACACTCATGTAACTATAATATCACATGGTTGAGAAATTCTTCAAGCAAGAAAACATGGTAAATTAAGTTTAATTTCCATGACGTTTTGCGTTCATGTAGAGATTAAGAAATGTAATTTGTTTGAATCCCGCGTTAATTATTAAAATGTTAATTACTTTTATATATTAGCATTCTCCTAGAACTCTAGCACTTGAATTATAAAATTGATGATATATTTTTGCCATGAAAAAGAGAATATATTTAGCTTTATTTTTAATGATCATTTTAGACATTTTTAGCTTTTATACTATTTTCATATTATAGTATATACAATATATGCAACAAAATCCTACAGTAAATCTTATACAGTCTTCAACAAACCGGCAAAATTCTCTTTCAGAAACAAAAGACCAAAGCTCACCTTGACAGATTAGGAAAGAATATTGCAGGGGTCGGCAACCTCTAGCACATGGTTTGCCAGGGTAAGCACCCTGGCAGGCCAGGCCAGTTTGTTTACGTGCCGAATCCACAGGTTCAGCCGATCACAGCTCCCACTGGCTGCGGTTCGCCGCTCCAGGCCAATGGGGGCTGCGGGAAGCGGCACAGGTCGAGGGATGTGCTGGCCATGGCTTCCCACAGCCCTCATTGGCCTGGAGCAGCAAACTGCGGCCAGTGGGAGCCACGATCAGCCGGACCTGCAGACGTGGCAGGTAAAGAAACTGGCCGAGCCCACCAGGGTGCTTACCCTGGTGAGCCGCGTGCCAGAGGTTGCTGACCCCTGGAATATTGCTTCAATCTATGCTCAGTTGCCAGTAACATTGTGGGTTTTTCACCTTCCCAGGAAAAGCTGGATGTTTTTGAATGCTTCTACAGTCATGTTTTGCTGTGACAAATTTTGACAAATACATTGTGAGAGGAGTCTCCTAGCAGGACTCAGTTTCGTTAAGAAAACTCTTATGGAATCAGGAAGTGTTTGCCTGGACCTTCAGTATGTTACAGGGTATAAGTAAGGTTGTACCATCTTGCAATAATCCAGACATGTATACCCTTGTCTGTAGTCCTATCCACATGTCAGAGGAGGGGGCAAGGATCAGGCTGCAGAGACAGATTATGATATGGATTGCATAGCAGATACATAGGACTAAATCTAGATTTCTCTTTGATTGGTTGGGCCTGCACAATTACTGCTGGGTGCGTCACTGGAAGTATTACTGCCAGATAATGGTGTTAGTTTCTCCACCCATGTGTTTGGTATGTTAATTAGTTAACACAATTTTCTCCTTTAAATGGTTGCAGACATGTATTCCATTCAGGTGTGAGTGCACGGAGAGCAGATTTTTTCCCCACAGCAGTACCTGTCAGGGCATGGCCTACACTTCCTCGGTGCCCTTCCCAAGGCTAAGTAAGGGCAGTGCTGCCCCATTACTCACCTCTGTTCCTTGTTACCACCTTTGGGGAGTCAGAGCTCCCCAGGTTGATTTTCTCTTTCTTGTTTTTCTACCATGTCGCAGTTTGTGGCTGAGTCCTTATCTGTGTAAATTGTTAGTAGGGGCAGGGGAAGGGGATGCCCAGAATGGTTCCTGCCCTACCGTCCCCCAGTCCCCAGCCCCCCCCCCCCCCACACCCCTGCCTTGTAAGCTGATATATACATATTTTTAAATAATGTAAAAATGTGAGGGCTCTGGGGTGGGGCTGGTAATGAAGGGTTTGGAGTGTGGGGGTGAGGCTGTGGAATGGGGCTGGGGATGAGGGGTTCATGGTGCAAGAGGGGGCTCAGGGCTGGGGCAGAGGGTTGGGGTGCTGGGGGGCAGGCTCTGGGGTGGGGTGAGGTATGAGGAGTTTGGGGTGCAGGCAGGCTGCCCCAGGGCTAGGGCCAGAGAGGTGGACTCCCCCAGCCCCTCCCCACTGGCAGCAGCAAGCTCCAGGGGAGGGACCCCCCTCTTCTCTCTGGCAGCACAATCACCTCTCACCATTGTCACTGCACATGCTCCTAGGGCTCCTCTCAGGTCCAGGAAGCCCCCTCACCCCCCCTGTGTTGGAGGTGGGGTGGGGGCTTCACATATGCACCTCCTCCCCTGTTGCTGCCCTCAGTGGGGGTGGGGGATGGGTATGCCCCTTGCCCAGTGTGGGGCAGGAGTGGTGATTGCGGGCGGGGGGCAGGGGCTGTGCTGAAAAAGGATGGGGAGCGCTAGGACCCTGTGGTGGCAGTTGATGACGGGAGCCAGCAGGGCAGAGTGCAGCATGGAGCTGCAGGGGGCAGCCACTGGCTTGAAGCAGGGATGCTCCGGGGGGGGGCATGTGGGGGCAGCAGGCGGGGCCGGGGGGACACTCGGGGAAGGCGAGTGGGGATGGCAGGTGGGGCTGGGGGAGAGACCCGGCCCCAAACATTGGTGGAGCTGGGCCCCTGGGCCCTGAATATTGCTGAAGCCTGGGCACCATGGGCCCATATAACTCGCTGCCCTCAATAGGAGTTAGTACCTGTAGTTTAGAGTAGTGTTAGTTTAGCAGGATAGAGCTTGGTGTGCTAATGTTCATGCACCTGAATGGAATACAGATCTGCACCCACATCTTGAAGAACAGTTACAGCACAAATAAATAATTGGGGTTTTTTTATATCCACACTTTCCGGTGCATGTCTCATTCCCAGCTGTGTCTGAATCAATGTTTTGTTGTTGTTGTTTTTTTTTACTAAGAAGGGTTTCCAGATCAGTTTGAAGTCCTGGAGTTTCTTTCATGATTTTGTGGGTTATAGTCTCCAGGGAGCAGTTCGCACAACTCGATGGATAGAAGTGGAGTTTATATACTAAAAGGGGTTGGGGGCTGGCAGGGGGAGTGCCAAGTGAAATGCTCTTTGGAACTCTTTTTCTTAGTAAAGGAAGAAGTTAAAGTAGTTATAAAAAAGACAGCTTTTTTGATTAGATAATCATTAGGTACGACATTCATAAGGTTCACTGTAGCTTTTATCTTGTTACTGATGAGACATTTCATTATATGATTTCAGTGTGTCACTGTTACCTCTTGCATTTCAAAGTACTAGGTAGGCATTTTTGTTAGCACACTATAAACATTTTCTGACAGCTTACAAAGTTAGTTTCACTACCCTTATTATTTTATTTCCAGGGTATTATTTATGAGTTACAAGATAAGCATTTTCAATGCACATTTAAATGATTCACTATAGCATATTGTATAATTTCAAAATTATGCTATATTTAGTAGTAGTTCAACATATGCTTGTTTGATCATTCAGAAAACAATAATTTCTGGGGTTTGGCTACAGCATTCCTAAGCAATATAATGTACAGTAACTCTTTGCTTAACGTTGTAGTTATGGTCTTGAAAAATGTGACTTTAAGGGAAACAATGTTAAGCGAATCCAATTTCTCCATAAGAATTAATGTAAATGGGAGGGTTAGGTTCCAGGGATTATTATTATTTTTTTTTCCAGACAACAGACATTATATACATATGCAGTATATGTTTTAAACAAATTCTAATCTGAGGATTGTCTGGGGACCTGTTCATGAGCTCCCTGAGATTCTCCTAAAGCAACCCTGCTGATATCAGGTGGAATATTTCCCAGGGAATGCCTTGCTGCTAAATGATGAACTAGCAATCGGTTGAACCCTCAAGGGTTAACATGTTGTTGTTAATGTAGCCTCACACTCCACAGGCAGCACCGAAGGAGGCAGGAGGGAAGAGACACAACAGTCGCATGGCAGTGGCTGCAAACACTTCCCTGTGGAAACTGAACGTGATTATGAACCCACACTATCCCACTGACACACACCGCTCCCTCCTCTGGATGCTGCATGCACAGCTGTACAGGCACCGACTTTCCAAAGTGCCAGGGGGTGCTCAACCCCCCTCCCAGCTCTGCCCTAGGCCCTCCACCACTCCACCCCTCCCCCTGAACGCACCACGTCCTCGCTCCTCCCCTCTCCCCCCAGCCTCCTGAATGTCGTGAAACAGCTGATTGCTGTGGGCAGGGGGAGGCTGCACACTTCCCACCTGCAGCAATCAGCTGTTTTGCAGCATTCAGGGGGCTCGGGGAGGGGGCAGCGGGAAGGCTGTGTGCCGCATCCTCACTCTTCTCCCTTCCCCCTGAAGCAGGAGGTGCAGGGAGGGATGGGGGAGTTACTGAATTGTGGCACCTGCCAGCAGGAGAGGGGCACTGGAGGAGTGTGGAGGGAAGCTGATAGGGGGCTGCCAACCTACCCTGGCTCCAAGCCCCCCACCCACTAGCAAACTTTAAACAAGTATGTTCTCTAATAGATCAGTAATGTAACAATGAAGCAACGTTAACTGGGACAACATTTAATCTCTCTCTATCCAGATAGTTCCCAGCTAGTGATAGATTTAAGGCAACCTACTATTTCATGTGTCATCCTATGAAAGAGAAATAAGCTTCTGTGCTAAAGAATTTTTTTTTATCACTGTAATTAAGGCACTTTGGGCAAGTATGAGTGCAGTTTGACTGTATTGCCTTAGAGAATGCATGGGTGGGGCACATGTGAACAAGCTCACTTGGAACCCAGTCCTCCAAAGTTCTGAATTCCCCTGAGAGGTGTTGTGCATTCCCAATAATAATTGAAGCCAAAGCGACTGGAGCATAATTAATTCCTCTCTGCAGAAACTTAGCGCTTTATAGTGTGGAGCCTTGGTTTGCTATTTCTTTTATGAGTCTCTGTGTGAAAATGCATCCTCAGCTGAAACCCATATAAAGTTCCAGAGTTCTAATGTGTGATTCAGAGAGAAGCCAGAAATAGACTTGTGGTGGTGTGGTCTTTGCAATTTCTCAGGTTAAGCTCCAGTAATAACTTTTTTTCAACACAGAACTTACAAAACATAGACTTGAACAACCCCAGCAGAAACAAGCTGTATATAAAAGCTTAATATAAATCTTACACTGGTTTAACAGGAGCACAAATATGAACTTTGAGGAAAGAGGGACAAGCAGTTGAAAATAGATCAATCTATCCATCCCAGGGTAGTTGGCCCCTGAGGGGCTCAGCCAGTTGCCCTACCTGTGACGGATTCTGCTGAAAACCCAGATCCACCTGTGGATAGTTAATTACTTAACTGGGGTGCTACTAGGGACTGGCTCAGCAAAGAGCGATGCACTGTTGGGGGAAGAGTGGCATCTCTCTGAACACCCAGCAGAGGCCCAAGACCCAAGCAGGGAATTCAGCCTGAGGGTGTTCCGTGGATAGAGGGGCAAGACATAAGATTGATTAAACCAGAGGCCGAGAGTTTCTAGTGGAGTAGCTGGCTAAAGCTTTTGTTTGTTTTCATATTGTTAAATAAGTGATACCCTCCAAAGAGTGTGCACTTTAATACTAGAAAGGGTTGCTTGGACTTGTTTATACCCCTGGTGAGGGGAAACTGAGGCTGGAGCACACTTGCGGTACCACACCTAACTGCTGGGCGGCATGCTAGTGTGACCTCCATGCCATTAAACCATCCAAATTATATAAGGAACTGGGCATTTTGGATCTGTTGACATCATATGTTTCTTATTACTTCACCTCATGATTAGACCTTTGTAAATGGATTAAATGAGTTCTTATTCTATCTCAACTTCTCTTTGCATGTTAGTTTGATTCAAATATCAGTTGTATTATTTCTGAAATAAAAACATTAAGGTTATTTTTTTTACCTAATGCTATTGTGTAATTGCCTATGCAAGAATATACTATCATTTTGTTTTACAGTGCATGTAGCAAGGACTTAAAATGTAAATATGTGGTGTTAGGTATTCTTTAAGTGCACTGTTTAATTATTCGCTTAGACCTTAATGATTAGTAATGTCAAAAGTAATGTTTTTACAGTACTTGTGGTTTTAGATAAGCTTGTAACGACTTTCATTCTGAGTTAATATAACTAATGCAATATTCATGTGGGACGACGCCAGACTATCGATCATATTAAAATCTAACCTGTGTAACAATGGACAAATAAGTGACTTTATGTGCAAAACCTACCTTGTGTTCCTGTGTTTCTTTGAACTACTCTGTTTATTATTTGTGTTCTAGAGTGTCCATTGCAAGGGTGTATCTAAAATGTATTACTCCCAAATAAATATTGTACATTCTGCCCATTGTTTCACAAACAGAATATAATTTCATGAATCTAGGAAAACAAAATGGTTCTTTTTCAGAAAGGAAAAAATTCAGTTCTATAGTTTTCTTTTGGGAAACTGGAGTTTCCCATAGTTAGAATGCTACTTTTTTGCTAGTAGTTTTCATGTCATTAAATTGCTCTTGTTATTTAGCAGTGCTCATGTTGCAAAGCAAACCCCAATCAGCGGGATGATTACCTCTACAACAATTTCTATTAAACTTAGTATAGTAGCAATGGCCTCTTGTCATGCTCCCCTGCTGTTACAGAATTCCTATTTAATGAGACTTTTGGGAAAAAAATCAAGTCTGATAAAAGATGCCACATACAGTAAGCTGCACTGTTGAATTTTTAAATGAATATGCATATTAAGGACCACATACTCTATAAAAAATTGACTGTGTTGAAAGCCAGGTTTTGGTTTTGTCCATGACTAATTCTGTAGAATATGTTCATGGATGCAAACAGTAAATTCTGGCTAATCTTTGTTTCTTAAATGCAAGGCAGTGAGATGGAGAAATTTTCTTAATTCTAGAAGTGCTAATACTGTTTTGGGGCATAATTTGTACTGTACATCCTTTATCTTTTTCAAACAACTTTACATGTGCATATGCTATTTGAGCTGTAGATACCTGTGATACTGCTGACTACTCCTATGCCTTAACCAAGGTCACCAATTTTATGCACAGTATGTCTAGGGTTTTGTTAGAATCAAGAAAACCGAGATCTGTATGTTGCTATATATAAATTCTCAGCCTTCAGATTTCAGTTTATTCTGTAAAATGAAAAGTTTTGTTTTGTTTAAAAAAGACGGTTTTAAATGTAACTTCATAGTGACATTTGGGGCCCAAGACTGAATTTGCCGGTGCATTTGTTAAAATACAAGAGAAAAAAACTAATGTTTTCATGTTTTTAATGAATAAATGTTTCATTAAATTTAACAATACAATTCTCAGTCTGTAGGGTTCCATGATTAGAAGAAGACTGCAAATATGTCATTGTGGTGTGTGCATGGATATAAGTGCTACCTAGCGGCTATTCTGTGAGGTTTTGGTGACATTAATTGGATGTTACTTTATGTTTATGACTATGCTGTCAGCTCAAAGGAATGAGGTTAGATGGTAAGCTTAGTAATAGAGATTCATTAAAAATTGTATCTATCTAGTATCACTTTTCTTTTAAAAGAGTACTACTCTTACTTTCAGGCAAAACAGACACTTTAGAAAATTGTAGAATTCTATCAAATGTGTACAGTTAAAATGCATATTTGTATTTTAGTCTCTGTTAATGAAGGTAGTGGGTTGTAAATGTGTAACCAGTTATGACATAAATAAGTAGGAAGTCCAGCTAAGGTTTGGAAGCAGTGTCTTGTTTCTAGTTATTTTATCACTGCAATGTGGTGGGACCAAGGGTGTGCACGAAGAGGGAGACACAAGCAGGGGTACCGCCCCCGTAAAAAATCTCTGTGTTCCTGCAGCTGGTGAAGGAGGAAGCAACAGGGCATCAGGGTGCTGGCTGAGTTACTCCTTCTCTCCCCACGCTCACCTACAGATGCAGCCTGCTGCTTCTCCTTCCTTGTGGTTGGAGTCCCACATTGCCTCTGCCTCCAGCCCCTGGCTCACCTCATGGGTGCCTGCAAAGCATACAGCAATGTAGGGACTCCAGGAGCAGGGAAGGAGAAGCAGCAGGCTTAAGCTGTAGAGGTCAGGGGAGGACCCCGCAGCCAGCCACTCTGCTGCTTCCTCCTGCCCAGGTTCCAGGGACATGGAGACTGCAGATGCCAGGGGAGCCTCTGTCTCCTCGCGGCTGGGCGTCCCCACCAGCGGCACCCCGAGAAAGGGTGGAGGATCACAGAAACCTTTCATTTGTATGTGTTTTTTTGGAGGGGCACATTAAATTTCTTTGCACACTTCTAGAGAGAGTGGGACCTTATCTTTTTCAGGGACTTGGAAATCTTCCCATCTTATCAACATGTTACTAGACTTTTAGTTTGCCAAAAATTCAGATAGCCAACTGGCTGTCAAGCTGATTGTGGTTATCCAATCAAAACAATTGTTTTTTTCTTATTTAAATTTTGACAGTTGTCATGTTTCATCAGTCACATCAGATTGCTAGGCTTGGTTCCCCTGTCTCTGACAGATTGTAAGTCAAGAGCACCTCTATGGAAGTCAAAGGAGTTATACCAGTGTAAAATTGATGTAAAGGAGAGGAGAATTAGGCCTTGTTGCTTTACTTTTGCATGCCGATGAAACATAAATAATGCAGTATGACACAGCAATCGTATTTCATAAGTTTTCATAATTTTAAATATTATAGGTCCAATTATTGAAAATACCCATGGCCCTCTTGGATATTCCCTGGAAGGGTGCAGAAGCTAGTTCGAAATCAGGTTTCCAAGGACAGTGAAATAGTACTGAAAAGCAACATCCCCTCTCTGACTTTCTAAACCCTGTAACACTGTCCTGGTGCACCATCAAGGAGAGGAGAGCTTAAGTAAGTGAATTTCTTGCCTCCGCCACTCCTAGAATATATATGCCAGAGCTGATTATGTTCACTGGATCTTCACAGTCCGCTGGAGCTTCAACAGCCCTTAGGCTTGAATAGCTTCCCTGCGTGACCCCTTAATGGGTTGATGACTGACACTTATTTGAAAATTAGGTGAGAAATAGAGGAACCTTCTGCCTTCCCACTGGATTTTTGTTGGTGGTACTAAGGAGTGGACAGTTACATCCTGTTGCTACAGCGGTGTGCTGGGGTTTGGGACTACATAAGAATGGCCATACTGGGTCAGACTAAATGTCCATCTAGCCCAGTATCCTGTCTTCCAACAGTGACCAATGCCAGGTACCCCAGAGGGAATGAATAGAACAGGTAATCATCAAGTGATCCATTCCCTGTCACCCGTTCCCAGCTTCTGGCAAACAGAGACTAAGGACACCATCCCTGCCCATCCTGGCTAACAGCCATTGATGGACCTATCCTCCATGAATTTATCTACCATAGTTCTTTTTTGAACCCTGTTATAGTCTTGGCCTTCACAACATCCTCTGACAAGGAGTTCCACAGGTTTACTGTGTGTTGTGTGGAAAAAATACTAATTTTTTTTGTTTTAAACCTGCAGCCTATTAATTTCATTTGGTGACTCCTAGTTATTGTGTTATGAGAAAGAGTAAATAACACTTCCTTATTTACATTCTCCACACCAGTCATCATTGTAAAGACTTTGATTGATATAGACATCCTCCATGACCACCAATATCACAAGCTGTCTGACCATTTACCTGTCTATCTAGTTTTCATACAACACCTACCACCCTTGTATTTAAGCACCAAGGATGTGATCATGATAGGCTGATTTTTATTTTGAAGCTCAGTCAAGACAAAGTGAGTTATGCTGTGTGATATTTCTACTTTTCTTTACTCGTGGTCTGACATTGATGGTGTTCCCTGGATGCCATCCCTATAAGCTTGTTTGTCTTGTCTTAGATCAATACTTAAGTATTCCTTAAACTTTGTTATAGGTAATCAACATATCATCTTAGGAACACTGTAAATACTGAGAGAGAACATTCTTTGTGTGGGGTTTTTTTTGTTTTGTTTTTTAAAGTTGATAGCTACAGACATTATGCCATATATGGTTTATTATGATGTCTGAAGAATTATTCTAGCCCTAATCTTAATTGACTGTGGAAGCATACACTCTTGTAACAATGAGCAGCCTACTTCCAGGCCTTATAAGCTTTCAGAACATATGAGGTATTCTTTCTTCTGTTAATCAACAAGAATCAAATAAAATCAAAAGTGATTAGTATTAAATAACTAACATCATAGTCTCTCTATTTTCTATATTTGGTGATAGTAACAGAGTATTTGCTCACTATTATCCACATTTACCATATAGATCCTAGGCCTCTGAAGCCAATGGCAAAACAGGGTCTGACCCACACTAGTGTTCTTAGATTATGAATTTTTCCCTATGAGTCCTGATCCCAAGCCCATTGGAATCAATGGGAGTCTTTCCATTCATATCAACAGGTTTGGAATCAGGCCCTCGGACACCAGTGTGTGGGAATAGTTAGTAAGTACTAACCACACTATAATATTTGAAAAGACTAAACCTTTTATCATTTCTGTTACTCTCCTCTGGACTCTCTCCAGTTTGTCCACAACTTTCCTAAAGTGTGGTGCCCAGAACTGAACACAATACTGTTGCTGAGTGCCAAGTATAGCAGGACAATTATCTTCCAGGTCTTACATACAACACCCTTGTTAATACACTCCAGGATATTAACCTTATTTGCAACTGCATCACATAGTTGATTCATACTGAGTTTGTGATACTCTATAACCCCCAGATCCTTTTCAACAGTACTACCAGTTATTCCTCATTTTGTAGTTGTGCTTTTGAATTTTCCTTCATAAATATAATACTTTGTACTTGTCTTTATTGAATTTCATCTTGTTGGTTTCAGACCAATTCTCCAATTTGTCCAAGTTATTTTGAATTCTAATCCTGTCCTCCAAAATGTTTGTATCCCCACCCAGCCTGGTGTCACCCACAAATTTTATGAGCATACTCTCCACTCCATTATCCAAGTAATTAATGAAAATATTGAATTGTACCAGAACCAGGACAGAGCCCTGAGGGACACTACTAGACACACAATCTGAGTTTGACAGTGAACCATTGATAATTACTCTTTAATTACAGTCTTTCAACCAGTTGTGCACCCACCTTATAGTAATTTTATCTAGGCCACATGTCCCTAGTTTTAACTAAGAGAATGTCACTTGGAATGACATGAAAAGTCTTACTATCAAGATATATCATGTCTACAGCTTTTCCCCTCATCCACCTGGCCAGTTACCCTGCTAAAGAAAGAAATTAGGTTGGTTTGACATAATTTATTCTTGACAAATCCATGCTAACTATCCTTATAACCCTATAATCCTCTTTGTTCTTACAAACTGATTATTTAATATTTTTTCCAGTATCTTTCCAGATATCAAAGTTAGGCTGACTGGTCTAGAATTCCCTGAGTCCTCCTTGTTCCCCTTTTCAAAAATAGGTGTTGCCCTTCTTCAGTCCTCTGGGACCTCACCCATCCTCCATGAGTTCTCGAAGTTAATCACTAGTTCTCAGATTGCTTCATCTACTTCCTTAAGTATCCTAGGATTAATTTTGTCAGTTATGAATACATCTAACTTATCTAAATATTCTTTAACCTGTTCTCTCTCTATTTTGATTTATGTTCCTTCACCCTTGTTATTAATATTAATTGTGTTGAGTATGTTGTCACCATTAACCTTTTTAGAGAAGACTGAAGCAAAATAGGCATTAAACGCCTCCTCCATCTTGATGTCTTCATTATTAGCTTTCCTTGCTAAGTAGAGGACCTACACTTTCCTTTGTATTTCTCTTTCTCCTAATATATTTATAGAACCATTTCTTATTGCTTTTTATGTTCCTTGCAAGGTGTAACTAATCCTTTTTTGATTGTTCAGGTTATTAAAGAGCTCCTGATGAAACTGTATTGGACTATTTCTATTCTTCCTATCTTTCCTTAGCACCAGGATAGGTTGCTATTGTGCCTTTAATATTGTGTGTCTGAGAAACTGCCAACTCTGCTAAACTCCTTTTTCTCTTAGATTTTCGTCCCATGGGACTTTACCTAAAAGTTATAAATTTATCTGTGTTTTTTTGTTTATTTGTTTCCGCAATTCATTGTCTTTATTCTGCTGCTCTCACTCCTTCCATTCCGTACAATCATGAAATCTATCATTTATGATCATTTTCATCCAAATTCCCTTCTACCTTCAGATTTGCAATCATTTCCTTTCTGTTAGTCAGAATCAAGTCTAAAATGGCTGTTTCCCTGATTATTACTTCCATTTTTTGAAACTAAACATTGTCCCAAATACATTCCAAGAACTTATTGAACATATTGTGTCTTGCTATATTACTATTCCATCAGATGTCTCAGTAGTTAAATCCTCCATTACTACCAGGTCTTGTGTTTTGGATATTTCTCTTCTTTGTCCCAGAAATGTCTCATCCTCCACCTTCTCTGATTTGATGGTATTTAGAAACCCCCTCTCATGATGGCACCTTTGTTTTCCTCCTTTATCTTCACCCAGACATGTTCTTAGGTCCAGAAGGCAGTGAGAGGCAGACCAGTTGAAAAAGCATATATATTCTTGATGTATCATGCAATACTTTCTCCCTTTTTACCTATCTGTCCTGCCTGAATAATCTGTATCCCTCTCTACCAATATTCCAGTGATGAGATTTATCCCACCAAGTCTCTGTGATGCCAATTAAGTCATGTATGAGAGAGAGAGACTGCTCACCATCTTAATTGTTTGTCTGTATTTCAACATATGTGACAGGCTTTAAAAAAGTATTTAAAGGAAAGTATTTGAAGTATTGTTTTTTCTAGTTTGGAGTATACTTTACAAGACACTGTATATGTCAGGACAAAATAATACTGAACACTAAAATGCAGTTTGCTGTGAAATTGCATTTGTGTTAAACCATATATACTGACTTCAAAGGCAATGGCTGTCCTTCTGAAGGTATATCTCTCATCCTATGGTTCATATTCACAGAGCTGAAGTGTCTATAATAATGATATCAAAGGAAAATTCTTGGCTTAGTACATTAAAAATGAATGATCCCTGGATTGTTGTCTGTTTTTTAAAGAAAGAGCAACTTTGCTTTAAAAAAACAAAATATTAATTACTTGTGATCCACTAAAAATAAAATAGAGAAATATAATAGCTGCAAATATTACATCAACCTGTTTTGAAGTTTTATCGGTCCACAATAATAAACAAAGTTGCAGTAAAAAATAATGTGGCACTCTTCAAATAAATTAAATTGTTGTTATAGCCAGATGAACATTTCAAACTCACTCTTGGCTTTGAAGAATCTTTTGTGTATAGTAAACAAACCCCGTAGAGTGTTTGCAATTCTGAATGCAAAGCGCTAAATCACCATTTCTGAAACCTGGCAGGGACATCACTCTGTTTCACAAAAACTACTTGGAAATGTATGCCATAACCAACATTGTACCTTACTCCTTTCATGAAACGAAACAACAGCCATCAAGAAGTCTTCAAAACCAAGAGTGGATTATCAACTAGCAAAGAGGAAAAAAATAGCAAGAGAATGCTTGATAAATCCAGAAGAGAGAGAGAGAGAGAGAGAGAGAGAGAGAGAGAGCCAAAGGGTGGTAGAAGAGAGATCTAAAAGGTAATAGACTGGATTTTTTTTTCATGTACTACATCAACTCTGTATGTGCATATACAAGCAACATAGCTAATACTTTTGTAAATAAGGGATGCAATAATAGCTCTGACAGTATTATTATAGCCCCATTTACAACCACATTCTAGCACAGGGGTCAGCAACCTCTGGCACGCGGCTCACCAGGGTAAGCAGTCTGGTGGGCCGGGCCAGTTTGTTTACCTGCCGCGTCTGCAGGTTCGGCCAATCGTGGATCCCACTGGCTGCGGTTCGCCGTCCCAGGCCAATGGGGGCTGTGGAAAGCGTTGCAGGCCGAGGGATGTGCTGGCCATGGCTTCCCGCAGCCCCCATTGGCCTGGAGCAGCAAACGGCGGCCAGTGGGAGCTGCGGTCGGCCTGACCTGCGGACGCAGCAGGTAAACAAAGTGGCCTGGCGAGCCGTGTGCCAGAGCATGCCAACCCCTGTTCTAGCACATATGTGCATATTAAGCATTTTTTAAAAAGCTGAAGGTTGTGCATCAATATAGGGGCATGGTATAGAGTCATGGTAACCAGGCTCACCTCTCATGGGACTGTCAGCCCTTGTGCACAAGGTAGGCTACTTCTCCGCAACTCTGAAGAAGGCCAAAATGGTAATGGAACAATTGGCCAGCTGCAGACCTGGTGAAAATAGTCTAACCTCCATTGTAGGCAGTGGAGTTACTACTCTGCTGAATCTGGGCCACAGTCTTCAATATCAGTAATTCAAGGCAAGTGTATTAAAAGGATTAACATTCTATCTTCTTTACGTGTGTGTGTGTGTGTGTGTGTGTGTGTGTGTGTGGTTCTGCATATGTGTTAAGTGGTTTTTGGAGTGCTTCAAGTTTAGAATTCCCAGCTTGATACATTTAGTACCCCAAAATATGGACACAGTTTTTATTAAAATATTAATGAATTAAAATGAGTATAAGATAAATGGTAACATTAATCTTTCTGCAATACACTGATAATTTGTTATTTTTGATAGTTGGGAAGTTCTGGTTCAAAATATCACCATGACTCTGACCACTGAGAATACAGTATTTCTTAATGAAACTTAATAATTATTGAGAACCTTCCTATGTCCTTGGCTCTTTTGACACTGCCAGTCAAAATTTGTCCTCCCGGTGGACACCTCTTGTGAGCTTTTCAGATTCAGAACAATTTATAATGAGTAAATCAAACAATCCTCTAACATGTTAATAGCTTTAATTTCCTCCTTCTCCTCAAGGTCCAAAGATTTAATTGCTGTGTTGAGAATATAAAAATGAATATTATAAATTGGAATCTGTCAGATGGTCAGAAGGAAAAAAGTGCTGATATAAGAAACAATGAATGGTACATAAAAATGAAAGACTTCTGGCTACTGTTCATGCCATGCATACGGAATAACTTCTTGTGTTCCACTATGACAGTAAATACTATTTATTTTAATGAAATATATACATTTATATCATTATAAATTTATTTGTATGCTGTAAAAGCATTTCTGGAATCAGACCTTTATTATAAGCCAATTGGGGTATGTACAAGGAGCACTGCTGACCCAAAGGGAAATAAGTAATTAATGAAATTGTGTTCTGGTGGAATGTGGCCTTTAGTTACTGGTTATAATATCTCATAAGGAAAATAAAACTGGCCTATAAAAGCCAGTAATTTATGAGACTATTCTGGGTACTTTTATATAAATTACAGGTTATATTGTATGCATTTATAAGGCATTCATCATCACAGTATTTGGCCATATACTTATAATATTACATACTATATATGTTGGAATGAAAATACTTCAAAGGTAACTCTTAGATACAAGATGTCTAGGGAATTCAATAACAAGTGATAGCATGGAAGCCTTGGTAATGAATTTTCAGTATTTCTATTTTAGAACAGTTGAATTTGTTTATAGACCTATTGGCAATATTTTTGTGATTCATATTTGATGTACAATCTTTGTATGTGTATGATAGTCCTATTCATTTTTAAAATGTGAATCTTAAGCATTAAAACAAAAAGACTCAAATTTTCAGTGCATATGTGTAGTATAGCACTTGACAAGATATGGCTCAAAATGTGTTCTCAATTTAAAGAGATATAGTTTACCTGAACATATGTTAGATTAATAATATGGCCTACAGTATAATATGGCCTAGAGTAAAGTCAGAAGAGGAGTCCCCATTATAGTAAGAATGTGTGTTTCAAATCTTGACACTGTCAAGCTCAAACTATATCAAAAAGAGAAGGTGGATGCATGTTCAGTTAATATTTGATATTGTAAAATTAACATCAATATCTGAAAGTTACTGCAAGCCTAGTATTTTTTTTTGTCCCATAACGATAATGTCAAACATAGTATGGTGTCATACAATCCTCTTGTTGCATTATGGAGAAAAGATCCGAATCAGTAATATTCCAAGACTTACTCTCCTGCCTAAGGCCATTATCAGGAAAGTTGTTTATTAGCACAGTGCTTATTATAAGATATGTTTAACTGGATTGCAGTTAAAGTAATGAAAATGTGTTCAAGGTAAATCAAAATGAGCCGTTCATATTTTAGATAATAAAATCCTTCTTCAGTAAGTTTGTTTATATTTACAAATGATTTTTTTACTACTGTTGTAAAATTAATTTGTTTTGATTTTCAACAAGGATCCTCAGCATCCCATTTTGCTGACTCAAAGCAATCTTGCTTCCTACATCTGCAATAAGCAATTAGAGCTTTTATACCAAATATGCCTGAAGGCTTGGAAAAAAAAACCATGGGATAATAAAAGAAAGGCTGCTTCTAGCATGGCAGAGAGAACTACTATTTAAATGACTCTTAAATTTTAACTTGGTATGATTTACAAACATGGCTTATTTCTCTAAAGCTAGAAGTGAATGAATCTGACTTCAGTAAGAAAGAAAATCATTGATTTTAAATGAATGGCATTATATTTGTCTCTATATGTATCAGTTAAGTTCCATAAAGTTAAAGGTTTGCAGTAATCAAATTTGAGGCCTGTTCCTGTAATCATTACTCCTATAAACATCCACTGATGTCAGTGGGAATTGCACAAATGTGAGAATCTCAGACTGGATTCTCTATTTAAAAATAAAAAGATTAGAATGCTGATTTAAATGTTAACACTAATAATTTAAGTAAATAAAATTAATCAACTTTACACTAGATGAAAACTGACTTCTTGCCTTTTATAGATTTTTAAGCCCAGAATGAACCATTAGATCACTCAGTCTTATCTCCTGTATAACACAGGCCATATAATTTCACCCCATTACCCCTGCATTGAGCCCAATAACTTGTTTGACTAAGCATACCTTTTACAGAGGCGCATCTGGTGTTGATTTTTATTGCATCTGGGGATGGAGAATGCACAACCACATCCCTTTGTAGTTTGTTGCAATGGTTAATCACTCTCACTGATGAAAATATGCCTTATTTTGAATGTGAATTTGTCTGGCTTTACCTTTTAGACATGGGTTCTTGTTTTCTCTGCAAAGTTGAAGAGACCTTTAGTCCCAGGGCCTGATTTACACCCCTATGCAACCCTAGGCACAGCATCATCAGTACTCCCCCTGCCTATAGTTGACTTTTGTGTTTTCTGCAAAAAATGAAATTTTTAACCCACTTTTAACTTTTAGGCACCTCTAGGCATGTGCCTACTTTGCCTAATTGGAAATCCGGCCCTGTTTAGTACCAGCATTTTTTCTCCATAAAAGGTACTTTTTACATTGTACTGAAGTTGCCTCTCAAGTTTCTTTTTGATAAGTTAAACAGATGGAGCTATTTAAAATTATCTCATTGTAAAGCATATCTTCCGGCCCTCAGGTAATTTTTGTGGTTCTTTTCTCGGCTCTCTCTTGTTTTTCAACATCTTTTATTTAAAAAATATGGACACCAGAACTGTAACAGAACATTCTAGTATTGGTCTCACCTATTCCATAAACAAAGGTAAAATCACCTGTCTGCTTCTACTCCCCTGTTTACACATTAAAGGATCATATTAACCTTCTGTGTCACATCATAGCACTGGTTGCATATATTGAGTTGCCTTTCCACTATGACCCTAAGTCCTTGTTTGAATCACTGATGTCTAAGACACAGTCCCTCATTCTGTAGGTAAGGCCTACATTCTTTGTTCTTAGATATGACTTTCTTTGCTGTATTAAAATTCATTTTTTTAAAGGCGGGAAAGGACTTTTGTGATCACCTAGTCAGACAACATAATACATTAAAATGCATTGTATTTGAATGGACCAAGTTAGCCAAGCCATTTCTGAATGGCTTCCTGCAAAGTCGTTGTCTCTGAATTATCTAATGTCTTCATGTGCTAAGATATTTTGCAACAGTCCATTTCAATACTTTACATAGCCTAACCCATCATGTATTGTATTCCCTTAAGAGAGTAGTATTTTTGTAGCAAATATGTCTACAGTTGTTTTTTAAGGGAAGTCTGACATCTGTCTTTTCAAAGAAACCATTAAGTCAACATTCCCATTGTTATTCTCGCACTAACCTTTTATATTTCTATTAGTGATTTTAACCATTAATGGAAGAAGGATCAAATTCCTTGAGCTACCTTCTTTTAATGAGGTCTGAAATGAAGACAGACAAGAATTAGGGCTTTAAGTGTCAAATCTTTAGAGAAGTTGTTGCTCAAGGCACCAAATCATACCAGAAATGTCAGTCATAAAATATTGAGTAGTTTGAAGAGCCATACAATTTGTATCTTCACCTTAATTTTTTAAAAAAATCTGTAAGCTTGCTATATGCAAATATTTCTCCCCAAGATCAAATTCAATAAATGTAAGTGCAAATTATTGCACTTAGGAAGAAAAACAAATAGAAAATGGGGAATAATTGGCTAGGCAGTCAGTAGCACTGCATAAGAAGTTCTGGGGGAGTTAGGGTCCTGCGTAAATCAGAATTTTTATTTTATGTTTTTTAAAGAAAAATAAGAGTGTAATGGCAAAGTACTGAATTTCATAGCATTTGCAGAGAATTAATTTTTCAATTAAAGTTAATCCTTTTGAAAGACTCAATGATTTTCACAACTAACATTAATCAATTGTAAGGACTGAATGAATTTCATGAGTAAATTTAGTGAATCTCTAGGAAAAAAGTATTTTAAAATCTATAGTATGGGGGCATTTTCACAATATCTGTGTTCTCTGCGGAATCATGATTTACACAGAGCCTTAGTTATAGTGGATCACAAGCTCTTGCAAGTGATGCACTGGCAAAAAAGTCTAATATTCTGGTATATATTATCAGAAGTGTCATATATAAGACATGGGAGGGAATTGTTCTGCTCTATTCTGCACTGGTCAGGCCTCAGATGGAGTATTGTGTTCAGTTTTGGGAGCCATGTTTCAAGAAAGATTTGAAAAAAATTGAAGAGAGTCCAGAGGAAACCAACAAAGATGATACAAGGTTTAAAAAACCTGACCTTTGAGGAAAGGTGGAAAAATATCTGGGCATGTTTAGTCTTGAAGAAATAACAATGCGGGATGGAGACCTGATCGCAGTCTTCAAATATGTTATGGGCTGTTGTAAAGAAGACAGTGATCAATTGTTTTGTATGTCCATTGAAGGAAGGACAAAAAAATGTGCAGCAGGGAAGATTTAGCCTAGATGTTAGGAAAAACTTCCTAACTATAAAGATAGTTTAATTACTGGAATAGGTCAGCAAGGGAGATTGTGGAATACCCATCATTGGATGTTTTAAAGACCAGGTTAGAACAACACCGGTCAGGGGTATGGTCTTGGTATCCTTGCCTCAGGGCAGAGGGATTAATTAGATTACCCCATAAGGTTCCTTCCAGTCCTTCATTTCTATGGTTTTATTTGTGTGGTCCCATTGTGGAATCTTGAAAACATTTTAAGTTTAGCTTGATATGAAAAAATGTCTGCAACAGCAAAAAAAAAATGAAAAGGCAGTAGTACTAATATTTCTCTAAAATTCAGGAATTTTGGATTTTTTGTGTGTTTAGAAATTCATACAATATGCACAAATCTTGAAAAGCTAAAAGCATCAAGCTAGAGTAAATACTTTCATTTTCATCTATTGAACATTTTAAGGACTGTTAACATTGCTGCAAGTTTAAATTTAAGTCTTAAAGATCATATCACTGAGATCATACATTATGTGAAATTATAGCATAGGTAGACTTGGAAGAAAAATAGGACAATAGCAAAACTGCTTCAGTATGAGACATGATGAATTTATCTATGCAATATAAGGATGAGCACTGAATTTATGAAGATAGCTAGCCATGCACACACGTTTTTCAATAAATTGATCTTGCAGAACAGAGTAATAACTTGGTATCAATGAAAAATTTATCACTCTTTGAAATAGTCACTTGTTGTGGTGGTTACTATAATGCTAAAATGTTACTCTACATGCTCAGATATTTTGGCTTGTATGGCATCGTAATAGGATATTTTATCTCTGAAAAAGATTAGTACTATACATGTACATAGTAGATCCATTGGGGTCACTGAGAAATATAGCTCACTGGAGTGGTTCTAGTGCACAACTGTAATGTAATAAGTTTCAATATGTTTTAATAAGTTCAAATGGGCATCCAAGCTTTTCCCAACTCTCCATTTGAATCTTAAGCACAGGATGTGAGGGAGCACAGTGATAGCACTGCTACCCAGGGGCTGAATTACCAGCCATAGAGTGGTTGTGAGAGTGTTCACCTCACTGTTTGGATTTTTATAAATCTGAGTTCTGTCTAGAATGGAGAACACTTCAGCTGGAGTTTGGAGGCTCCCATTTGAGCAGAGCAGGTATCCATAAGACCTTTCTCTTTTAAATGTAGTAAAAAACTTCCCCTTAGCAGTGCTTGGAGAGAAGTGATCCTCATTCTGTGTCTCTTCTCTTCCCCTGCTTGGCATTATCTCTCTTTCCCTATGTCTGCACCCCTAAATTGTACCTAAATCCAAGGATGGCAATCTGGGTATGCAGAGCAGAATAGTCATCTTCCTGCTGCTCTGTTTAAATCTGCATGTCTGGTCAGGAACTTCGAGGTGAGGTGAAGTGAAGGAAGGACGTTTCTTCATCTCCTTTTTTCAAGATCTCCAAATTACCGTGTCCCACTTTCCTCAGAGTTCACAAAGGATGATGGGAGGCTTTACCACACTACATGCTCTGCTTTCCTCCTTACATCTTAAGCTACTGCTCCTTTTTATGGATTTTGGAGGATGTCCAAAATCTTATTAGAAATGAGTGTTCTAGAATAATTTTGGTCATCTGAGCTGTACTCCCTCTCTGCATTCCCCTTGCAAGCAGTTTTAGATGAAGTGGGATTCAAAACAAGCAGGATTGATTTGTAACCATGGTTGTTGATTTGAGCCCCTGGAGTTTGGTTTCATTGATATCTCTCATCCATTCAGAGATCACACCCATTAAAAAATATTTCAACTACCAAAAACAATTGGACTATATGATGAACTTAAAACACTATTTAGTTCTGTGGACATTCAAGGATGTTCCAGAACTACTTGTGTGTGAATTTTTAAATTTTCATAATTCTATGAATACCAGAACACATTTTAAAGTCTATAACTAGTTTCTGCAACAAAGTAATAAAAAAAAACAAGAAACTGTAAGCCGACTCCTGCCTTCTGTTATCAATGTCATAAGAACAGCTGGGTTAGCCCAACATTGCTTGAGAGTTTGAGGACCAGTGAGAGGCCTGTGATCATTGCCTGGCTAACAAAGTAACTCTGTAATGTTGGGAGGTGACACTGCAATGTGATTGCTGGTTGCAGGTCCCATGAGGCCTTACATGAAGATAATTTCTCCTTGTTTAGAAGAAGTTTGACTGCTGTCCTTACTGTGATCCTGTAATGACCCTGACCACAGAAATATGAAGGAAGCCATGAAAGACATGCCATGCCACCACCATCGTCCCTAGGGCAAAGGGCCATTGACATGAGCAATTGCCCCAGGAAATCTGCCTGTCTGTAGTTAGTTTTATTTTTCTGTTGTGCTCCTTACTGGTTTCAAGTGGGTTGCTTCTTTTCAAAGTAAACCTCACTTAAAACCACAAAGCCTGTGAATCTCGAAGATCCCACTATTGTGATATTTCCACATCAAGAGTTTAGGATTGAGTTCATAATAAGAATCAGAAAACTCTGAGGATTATCAGCCACAAATCAAACCGTTTTTCATTGTAAGCCCTGGGGCAGGGCAGGGCTGGAGGTATGCATGCAAGATAGGGATTGGCATGAAAGGAGGGTGTGTTAATTGTTTTGTCTCTTCTGGTTCCATGGGGCTGCTAGATGTCATGTTATCTAAACCTCATCACATCCTGAAAATTGTCATATATATATATTAAGTTGCTTTAAATGTTGTCAAAAAGAGAAAAACAATCTCTGGTGTCAACTACTGTAGCTAATTTGCCATGTTGTCAATTTAAAAGATGTTTATATGAAAAATTTATCTTGAATTTCTTCTTGTTCCATTTGCCTTTATTGCAAAGGTAAAATTACAGCTGCATTTAAATCTGAAAAGGAACCACAGAATAATATATAGCACATTGACTCAATTGTTTAATATGATGCCAATACACCAGTTACTTGAACAGGGATTTCACATTATAATGGTTGCATTATGAAAGCATTACAGTGCTTCTATAATGTGAAATTAGAATGCTCAAGTTGCTTCAGTAGAAATCTATGTGGAGTCCAGTATGAGGTTATTATATTGCCATTACAATGTCAAAGCAATAGGTAAACTGGTCCATGGAGACCCCATTATTATGTCATGATAGGAGATTACGACTTTGGGCTAAATGGTTTCAGATTAAGTCTACAGAGACTTAATTATATTGCTGCTGCTGTTTGAGAGGATTGTATAATGGTAAAACATTTTCAATATAATTCTGTGGAGGTTCAGTTGTAGTAAAAGAATAAAATGAAAAGATGGCAATGCAAGTTATAGAGTCAGAAAAAAAGTAGTAAAACTACATTCAGATATCATAAAAGGCTGAGATACATAAATACACCGCAGCAAGAAAATGCTGATTTGACAATCAGAATACCCTTGACTCTGTCTTCTTGTGATAACAATATGTACTGCAACACATAACGGTCCTCTTTGAGTTTGCTCCACAAATAATTTTTGACTGGGAAAACAGTTATTAAAAATATAAAACACATAATGTCTTCCCACAGATCCAGTTGCTCTATAAACCTCTTATTGTGGTATGATCTCTTTCTCAACTCTTTCTAAACTATTGTATTCAATAATTTGCAGTATCTAAGTTCTGAGGTAAGATTTTAGACTGGGTCAGCAAGGTAGCTGTGACAGTCTTAAATTTGAATTTTTGTGTGTTTGTACGTTTATCTGAATATAATTAATATTTTAATGTAGTTTTTTATCTTTGTCAGGATAGAGAGCACTTTAATCAATTTTTTGCCACAAAAGTAAAATTAATATTAATAACAGAAGAACACAATATTTGTCCACTAAGAGAGGGCAACACAAAGGCAAAATCAATTCCTGCAAAAGTCCATGGTGTATCTTGCAAATGTCCATTTAGAATGTTTTTCAGGCTATGAAGATGTTATTCATTACTTTTTCATATAGCTGCAGTGTCTCCTTTAACTTGTTATAGAAAATCAATGGCTTTGAGTCAGAGAAAGGCCACCTCTCCTCCATAAATCAGGGGAGTGGATTTCATTGTGATAAATTAAATTTAATACAGAAACAATGAAAACAAAGCAAATTTCACTTTGCCATTGTATTAATAAGAAAACTATCTATTAACATTATTGAATAACATGCACTTGAGTTTGATAAAGGTCAAACAAAATTTCCTGCAAGAGAAAAACCACTGTGACAAAGAATTTAAATTGTCATCTTCTGTATACATTTTTTAAAAGCAGTTCTGTTTTCCTGAAAAAAGGTGACTTTGAAATTGAAATTCTAAACTGTTTTTCATATGTATATACTAGACTTTAATATATCTAGAAAAAACTTCTTTCAAGTCCTTCACCAACTAAAAAAGGAGGAAACTGAGATGAGCCACAATTAGTTTTACAAATGAAAGACTGAGAAAATTGGTTAGCATTAATAAAGCTGGGAATTGGAGAATAGTAAGGGGAATATATTATTCAACCTAAGCAAATATAGTGCTAATTCTATCTGTCTAATATAGCTATTTTGCTTTTTCTGAAGTATCTATCTCTGTGGTATCTAGGTGACACATGTAAGAATTAGCAAACCTCATTAGACTATTGTGTAAAACCTTACTTAAAAATAAAGTAAGTATTGTCATTTTTGCTTGAAAAATAGTGAAGGACTTTTCAAATCAAGATTCCGATAGCAAAGTGCAATATTATGAGTTAGGAGACTAGTATAAGCTATTTACACATTATTTCATGGCAGTTTATACACTACCCACAAGAAAATTTGAAGAGCAAACTAACTTTTCTGACAATTGTATGTGAAATGTGCCCCCAAAGTCCAACACTTGGTCCAACAGTGGAAATCATACAAATGAAGGACTGGAAAGGATCTTGATAATATCTAGTCCAGTCCCCTGAACTGAGGCAGCACTAAATATTATTTAGACCATCTCCGACAGTTGTTTTGTCTAACCTGTTTTTAAAACCTCCAATGATGGAGATTGCCCAACCTCTCTAGGTAATTTGTCCCAGTGTTTAAATATCCTTACAGTTAAGAAGTTTATCCTAATGTCTTATCTAAATCTCCCTTGGTGCATTTAAGACCATTACTTCTTGTCCTGTCCTCAGTGGCTAAGGAAAACAATTTGTCACCTTCCTTTTTATAACAACCTTTATGTATTTAAGAACTGTTATCATGTCACCCCTCAGTCTCCGTTTCTCCTGATCAAACAAACCCATTTTTTTCAGTCTTTCCTGGTTGGTCATGCTTTCTAGACCTTTAATTTTTTCTCTCTCCTCTGGAATTTCTCCAATTTGTCCATATCTTTCCTGAAGTGGGGTTCAGAGAACTAGACAAAATACTCTTTTGAGGCCCCCGAGTGCTGTGTGAAATGAAATAATGTGTGTTGTGTCTTTGCTTTCACATAACTAAATACAGAATGATGTTCCTCCCCCCTCTTTTTTTTTTTTTAGCACAGCAGTGTTGACTTTGATTTAGTTTTTTGTGATCCCCCCCCCCCCCACCCTCCAGTTGTCATATCCCATTTTGTATTTGTGTAATTGATTCTTCCTTCCTAAGTGTAATACTTTGCATTTGTCCGTATTGAATTTCATCCTACTTATTTCAGACCACTTCTCCAGTTTCTCAAGATAATTTTGAATTCTAATCCTGTCCTCCAGAATACTGGCAACTGGCAGCATGGCATCATCTGCAAACTCTATACATTCACTCTCTATGCCATTATCTAAATTATTTATGAAGTTATTGAATAAACCAAATGCAGAACAGATTCTGAGGAGGCCCTGAAGGGATCCTTTCATCCCTTCCAGCACAATTGATTTGATATTTTTTTTATTTTTTTTATGATTTTCCAACCATTCACCTTAGGTTTAGGTTTTTTTATTTATTATTTATATAGTTTATTTGAATTTGTCAAGGTCAAACACAAACAAAGAAAAAAAAAGCTGAGAAGCTGACAGCTATACACCTCCAGCCACAAGGCTTCTTACCATGTCAAAGAAGAATATTAGGTTGTTTTGACATGATTTGTTCTTGACAAATCAATGCTGACTGTTACCACATTTTCTTCTTCTAGGTGCTTATAAATTGATTGTTTATTGATTCTATTATCTTTCCATTATCTGAAATTAAATTGACTGGTCTATAATCACCTGGATCGTCCTTATTCCATTTTTTTATAGATAGCTACTATATTTGGCTTTCTCCATTTCTCTGGGATCTTCTCCATGAGTTCTCAAAGCTAATCACTAATGGCTAAGTGATCCCTTCAGCCGGTTCCTTAAGTATTATGGGATGTATTTCATCAGGCCCTGTTTGTTGACTTGAAGACATCTAACTTGTCTTACTTAGCTTGCTCTTTTCCTATTAAGCCCAAGCTCCTACTCCATTTTCTCTGATGTTCGCTTTGTTAGTCATCTAATCACTGCTAACTTGTTTGGTGAAAACTGAAACAAAAAAGACATTTAACACTTTGGCCATTGCTGTATTTTCTGTTGTTGTCTTTCCCACCTCGTTGAGTAATGAGTGTGTCCTATCCTTGGTCTTCCTCTTGTTTGTATATATTCTTATTTAGCCAACTGGGGTTCTGAAAAAAAATACCTAAAATAATGAGATACAGTTTTACACAAAACCAACACGAAGTCTGGTGGCACCTTAAAGACTAACAGATTTATTTGGGAATAAACTTTAGTGGGTAAAAAACCCACTTCTTCAGATGCATGTTAGTCTTTAAGGTGCCACCAGACTCCTCGTTGGTTTTGTGGATACAGACTAACATGGTTACCACTCTGATACTTAGTTTTACACAAATGTCTTAAGGACGTAGCCGATTAATTAATTTCAGATTAATCAGAGCATTCATAAAAATTATTATTTTGTTGCAAAAAAAAGTGCTTATGATTTTTTTATATATATTAATCAGGCCTAAATGTTGGTGAAGCTAGGCCTCAGATGGCTCACCTTTGAATATTTCTTTAATGTAATGAATTTTCATGCTAAAATTAGATTGATGGCACTGGTTAATTAGCCACAGATTTCATAAGGGCCAGTTTCCAATGGTGTTTCCAATTATTTATACTTTGAATTAGGAGGGCACAACCTGGAATATTGTGGCTGATCTCCCCAACTTCCTACCATATCAAAGTTTTGGTGGGTGGATTTGAGGCCATAGGTGTGAATCGGTCCTTCTAGTTCAGATACCGTGTCTGATCCAAAACCATAGACATCATTTGTAGATGTTTGGACTGCTAACCTCAGGAAATGAAGGATTAAGAGTAATTCCAGATTCAAGGAAATCCCACATCACTCCCTCCCCTTAAGTCTGCTCTCTCAATTCCTATCCTACATCTTCCCCCCTACCTGGCAAGAAAGGGGTACAGAAGAATCTTTATAGGTCACCCCAAATCCTGTTCTCCACACTTTGCTTCCGTATTCCTCCTCTTGCTGCCCTTTGAAAGTACCCCTCCATCAATTGCTCTCAAAGTCTAGAAGTCTCATTTCCCTCAGTCTATGGCCACGCTAATCCCTGACTGCTCCTCAACTCCTCCCAGCACCTGCTCCCCAATCAACACAATTCCGAGTTCCTCCACAACTCCTCATTGACTGCACCTTCTGAATGTCCATCCTGTGACAGGGTCAGGCCAGATGGCTACAAGAGAGTGGTCTAAGGTAGATACATTAGCTCCAGGTTAAGCAGGTCCCTTTTCCCTGGGTAAGATAACAGGGACTATTCCAGAACACTCAGGAACTTTCTAGAACTAATTAAGGCAGACAGGCTAATTAGGATACCTGTAGCCAATTGGGAAGTTACTAGAATTAATTAAGGCTGATCAGGACAGCATAAAAAGGCTGGTATAAAAAGGCTCTCACGGAAGTTAGTGAGGTGTGTGTAAGGAGCTGGGAGTGAGAGCACGTGCTGCTGGAGGACTGAGGAGTACAAGCATTAACAGACATCAGGAGGAAGGTCCTGTGGTGAGGACAAAGAAGGTGTTGGGAGGAGGCCAGGGGGAAGTAGCCCAGAGAATTTTAGCTGTTCCAGAAGGCACTCTAGCCAGCTGCAGTCCACAGAGCCCTGGGCTGGAACCCAGGGTAGAGGGTGGGCTCAGGTTCCCCCCAAAACTCCCAACTCCTGATGCAACACAGGAAGATCTCTGAGGCTAGCAAAATCCACCAATAAGTGCAGGACCAACCAAGGTAGAGGAGGAACTTTATTACAATCTCTAAATATCTCCAGCTAACTTTCAGCTCTCCTTAGTGACTGGCTCAAAGTCTTCTGGAGCAGCAGCTGACCCACACCTTCCATTGTCTTTTAGTGGTTGCTATTGCTATTTTGGAAACTCCCTTCCATCCCCACTCCACCTGGAAATTTCAGGAGTTTCTCAGGGTTTTGCCCAATAAATAGATAAGGGTTTTCCGGGTATCTGAGAAACCTTATCCACAAGGGACAGAGCATTCTGTTATCCTGCCTATAAAAGGCATAGCTGAGACAATCTGACTTCCCTTCTTCCCACCTTTTATCCTTGTTTGGTACATAGAAAATGAGCCTCATGGGTTTGGCAGTGGGTAAGCAGATAAATTAAGGGGTGGGGGAGGAGCCAGAACTGGAAATAAAATGTTCAAATGCTTTAATATTTTCAGGAAATCACAGGCACAGTATAAGAAATCTAATTTGTCTACTTGCTGACTACTTATTGACTTCTTACAATTACACGATCTTCAGTTGAAAGTTTCAGGAACATGCATTCTACATGCTAGTAGGAAAGAGACAGATTTGCACTCAGAGTGTTTAGAAAACTGCAGCCTGTATTTGGGTTCACTGGAAATAAGAACTATAATTCTTCCTGAGAAATTCTGCACTACATTTAATAATCAAATTTACTAATACAGGAATACATCTATATCTAATACTTTTCATATCACCTAAAATAACAGTTTTTTATTTTATTTATTTATTTTCCTTTTAATCAAAGCTCATTATGGGGTGTGGCGAAGTTCCTCCTCTCTTCTACTAGGTCCTGCGCTTATTGGCGGATTTCTTCCCCTCAGTGGTTTTCCCCTTGGATGAAACCCATAGTCTGGATCAACTACTCCTATGTCTGATTAGGAGTAGCAGGGCTAGGGGGGAACCCGGGCCCGCCCTCTACTCCGGGTTCCAGCCCAGGGCCCTGTGAATTGCAGCAGTCTCTATAGTGCTACTTGTAACCGCTGCTTGACCGCTACAGCTCCCTGGGCTACTTCCCCATAGCCTCCTTGAAACACCTTCTTTATCCTCACCACAGGATCCTCCTGGTGTCTGATGCTGCTTGATTGTATGGTGTTTTCCTCAATCCTCCAGTAGTACCCCCTCTCAGTTCTTAGTTCCTTGTGTCTCTTGCTCTCAGCTCCTCATGCACACTTCTTTCCTCTGACTCCTTCACCCTAGACTGGAGTGAGCTCCCCTTTTTATACCAGGTGCCTTGATTAGCCTGTCCTGATTGGCTGCAGGTGCTCCAATCAATGTAGCTCTCTCCGGTGCCTTCTAGAAAGTTCTTAATTGGCCCCAGGTGCCTTGATTAGCCTGGAGCAACTGCCATTTTGGTTCCCATGGTCCTAGGGATTTGCTTAGCCTGGAGCTAACATACCTGCTCCTCAGTACTTTCCTGTAGCCATCCGGCCTTGCTCCATCACATGGGCTATAACATTTTGGGACACTCACCACCTAATAAATAATATTGCAGTGTGGCTATCAGATCTCATTTGAAAAATCAACTAATTACTTTGGTCTTCATAACTCTTCCATATATATTGTGTGATCCACTTCTCCATGTGATGGTGTAGATGCAATTTATTTTCTGTATGCCTGGTAATCAATATAAGTGTGTTTTAGAGAAAGATGAATGAGTTGCAGAATTCAGATCCATATTTTGAACACCACAACAATCAGGAAAGTGTGGAACTTTGATTTTGGTTTGGGACTGTCTGTCTTTGCAAGATATGTTTATTATTTTGATATTTACTAAAAACGCATATACAATGATATAGAGCAGTGTTGCGAGAACTATATATACAACATGTATTGTAATTTGGAATTAGTCTTTTGTTTTCATTGGAGTTCTTTCTTATTATTTAGGTATGATGGTAGAACTCATGCAAAGTTAGATCTTGGGATCCTGTTTCAGTTTTCAGCCTTTTAAAAAAGGTACATGCAAAAAAAAAACCCTGCAGAATGCGTATTTTATGTTTTTATTTTTAACTTTTTGACATTTCCAGGTACTTTTGCTTTTGAAAATGGCAGACTGCGAAATGAGCGCATTAGACTACGTAAAACACCACCTAGAGATGCTGGCCATTTGCAATTCTGTGTATGACATGATGAGCAATAATGCCCTATTCCTGAAAATATGTGCTTTTAATAATCCTGGGCAAAATCCTGACCCCACTGAAGTCAATGGCAAAACTCCTGTTGTTTAATTATGAGGAGACAGATGCTCTTGTATTCCACTTTGATGTGGACAAACTATATAACAAGTTTCTATAGGAAAACTCAAACTTGTGGACATGTAGAAACAAAAAGTGAAGGCTAGACCATACTTTCAAAGGTAAAATTGGTAATAAAAGACGTTCACTTTCTGAATTTTTGAAAGATTTTTTTTTTCATTTCCTAGGTTATATATGTAAAAAAGTGAGACTTTTTTGTAGAATCTTGCAAAACTAGTGACATGAATGCTGGGTACTTTTGCACCTTGGGGATGTTTAGAGGCACCAAAGGGGAGAAAGGCTATACATTTTTGGATGCCTTCCACTCTGCACTAACCAGAAGACTGGAAGTGTAATATATCCCAAGGAGACAGACGCAAAATAATATAAGATGCATATACCAAGAGACGGTTTCTGCATCAAGCCAGGGAGTCTCCATAATGTCAATTAGGGACCTCGATGCAGATATAATTGACCAAAGAAAGCCTTGGCATATTATTGGGTCATTATAGAAAAACAATTGATATATAGGAGCAGCAGAAAAAAAAACAATGCTTAAAGCTGCAGATATTCTTCTGCCAGTGCAAGAAAGATTCCAGAGGATAGAATACCAGGCATGTGAAACACAAGACCTGATACAACGTTGTCTACAAAGGAAAGCACCAACAATTATAAAGAAATAAGATGCAGCAGCTCTCCCAGGGTATGTCTACACTACGAAATTAGGTCGATTTTATAGAAGTAGATCTTTAGAAATCGATTTGATACAGTTGATTGTGTATGTGTCCCCATTAAGCGCATTAAGTTGGCGGAGTGCATCCTCAATACCGTATCGACTCATGGAGCAGTGCACTGTGGGTAGCTATTCCACAGTTCCCACAATCTCCACTGCCCATTGGAATTCTGGGTTAAGCTCCCAATGCCTGATGGGGCAAAAACATTGTTGCGGGTGGTTTGGGGTACATGTCATCAGTCTCCCCTCTCTCCCTTCCGCCCTCCCTCTCTCTGTGAAAGCAACGGCAGACAATCATTTTGCACCTTTTTTTTCCCCGGGTTACCTGTGCAGACACCATAGCATGGCAAGCATGGAGCCTGCTCAGCTCACTGCTGCTGTTGTGAGCATTGTAAACACCTCACACATTATCCTGCAATATGTGCAGAACCTGGCTAAGAGAACGATTGTGTGGAGGACATGGACACAGATGTTCCTGAAAGAACAGGCTGTGGCAATTGGGACATCATGGCAGCAGTGAGGCTGGTTGATACAGTTGAACACCGATTCTGGGCCCGGCAAACAAGCACAGACTGGTGGGACCGCATAGAATTGCAGGTATGGGATGATTCCCAGTGGCTGCGAAACTTTCACATGCATAAGGCAACTTTCCTTGAACTTTGTGAGTTGCTTTCCCCCGTCCTGAAGTGCAGGAATACCAAGATGAGAGCTGCCCTGACAGTTGAGAAGCGAGTGGCGATAGCTTGCAATGCTTGACTACTACCGGTCAGTCGGGAATCAATTTGGAGTAGGCAAATCTACTGTGGGGACTGCTGTGATCCAGGTAGCCAATGCAATCATTGACATTCTGTTATCAAGGGTAGTGACTCTGGGAAATGTGCAGGTCATACTGGATGGCTTTGCTGCAATGGGGTTCCCTAACTGTGGTAGGGTGATAGAACGCATATCCCTATCTTGGCACTGGACCACCTTGCCAACCAGTACGTAAACCACAAGGGGTACTTCTCAATGGTGCTGCAAGCACTGGTAGATCACAAGGGACGTTTCACCAACATCAACGTGGGATGGCCAGGAAAGGTGCATGATGCTCGCATCTTTAGGAATTCCGGGCTGTTCGAGCAGCTGCAAGAAGGGACTTTCTTCCCAAACCAGAAAATTACCGTTGTAGATGTTGAAATGCCAATAGTTCCTTGGAGACACAGCCTACCCCTTGCTCCCATGGCTTATGAAACCATACACATGCAGCCTGGACAGTAGTAAGGAGCAGTTCAACTATAGGCTGAGCAAGTGCAGAATGGTGGAAGCATGTGCCTTTGGACATTTAAAAGCTCGCTGGTGCTGTTGGCTGACTAGGTTAGACCTCAGCACAACCAACATTCCCATTGTTATTGCTGTTTGCTGTGTGCTCCATAATATCTGTGAGAGTAAGGGGGATACATTTATGGCGGGGTGGGAGGTTGAGGCAAATCACCTGGTGGCTGATTTTGAGCAGCCAGACACCAGGGTGATTAGAAGAGCACAGGTAGGTATGCTACACATCAGAGAGGCTTTGAAAACCAATTTCATGACTGGCCAGGCTACGGTGTGACAGTTGTGTGTGTTTCTCCTTGATGCAAACCCGCCTCCTTTGTTGATTTTAATTCCCTGTAAGCCAACCCCCATTCCCACTTTGATCACAGCTGGCAAAGGAAATAAAGTCACTATTGTTTTGAAACCATGCATTCTTTCTTTATTAATTAAAAAAAAAGTGAGATAATTGACAAGGTAGCCCGGGTGGGGTGGAGGAGGAGGGAAGGACAAGGCTACATTGCTTATTGTAGCCACACTACAAATCAAAACTGTTTGAATGACAGCCTTGTGTTGCTTGGGCCATCCTCTGGAGTGGAGTGGCTGGGTGCCCCGAGCCTCCTCCTTCCCTCCCCTGCTTTCTTGGGCATCTGGGTGAGGAGGATATGGAACTTGGGCAGGAGGGCAGGCGATTATACAGTGGATGCGGGGTGGGGGGAGGATGTTTGTGCTCTTGTTGGCTTTCCTGCAGCTCCAAAAGATGCCTCATTAAGTCCGTTTACTCCCCCTTTAGCCTCAGCATTGCATCTTGCCTCTTCTTATTGCGCTCACTTAATGCTTTCCTGGACTTTGCCACTGTATGCCTCCATGCTTTAAGCTGAGCACTATCAGTGCGGGAGGACTGCATGAGCTTGAAAAATGTCATCGCTAGTGCGCTTTTTTCGCCTTCTAATCTGCGATAACCTCAGGGATGGAGATGATAGGGGGAGCATAGAAACATTTGCACCTACGGGGGGATAAAAAGGGAGAGTAAAATTTAAGATGATACATTTCTGAGAACAAAAGGGAGACTCTTTCACAGTGAATCAAGCAATTCACAGAAGACAGCACATGTGCTTTAGGTACAAGGTCGCATTTTACATCACACATGGCTGGGCAACAGAATTCAGTTTCCAGGAAGCAATGGTAAGCCAATGGGTACGTGGGGTTGGCTTCTTACGCCTTCATAACATGTGGTTTCAAACTGCAGCTCCCTCCTTTCCCATATCAAGCAATGCTGGTGGGGTTTCACACTTTAAAGGAGAGGCTGCGGTTTTCGGGTGGATGTGCAGCACACACCTCCCGCCACCACGTGGCTATTCTCTGGGATGTTCCTTTTTAGCTAAGCACAAACAGCCCAGCATGAATGGGTCCTTTTACTGTTCCTTACAAAAATTCCCCTATTTCAACCAGGTGACCATGAATGATATCACTCTCCTGAAGCTAACATAGAAAGATATAGACCGAATGTTGCTTGAATGCTACCAAAACCCAGGACCATTTGCTGCCATGCTTTGTGCTGCAATGAATCCAGACTACTTGCTACTGGCTTGGCATGGTAAAGTATCCTACCGTGGAGGATGAAATAAGGCAGCCCTCCCCAGAAACCTTCTGCAAAGGTTTTCAGAGTACCTCCAGGAGAGCTTCATGGAGATGTCCCTGGAGGATTCCTGCTCCATCCCCAGACACGTTAACAGACTTTTCCAGTAGTTGTACTGTCCGTGAATGCATCCCAATTCTTCAGGGCAAATCAAACCTTAAACACTATTGTTTTTAAACCCTGTACTGTAGTTACAAATGTGCACTCACCAGAGGTGCCTTCTCCGGCTTTAGGGTCGGGGACCCCGGCTTGGTAGGGTATTGGCTCCAGGATGATGAAAAGTTCCTGGCTGCCGGGGAGAACGGATTCACCGCTTGCCTGCTGTGCATTCTTCTCCTCCTCCTCTTCCTCTTCCTCATCCACAAAATCCTCCTCCCTTGCAGGTGTCCATGGAGAGTAGTGGGGTAGTGGTACTGTCCCCTCCTAGAATGCCATGCAGCTGATCATAGAAGCGGCATGTATGGGGCTCTGACCCGGAGTGACCATTTGACTCCTTTCTTTTGGTAGGCTTGACTGAGCTCCTTAACTTTCACGTGGCACTGTTGTGTGTCCCTATTGTAGCCTCTGTCCACCATGCCCTGTGCAATTTTGGCATATATATTAGCATTTCTTCTTTTTGATCGGAATTCGGCCTGCACAGATTCTTCTCCCCATACAGCAATCAGATCCAGTGTCTCCCTTTCGGTCCATGCTGGAGCTCATTTGCGATTCTAGGGAGACTGCATGGTCACCTGTACTGCTGGGCTCGCCACACTGACCAAACAGGAAATGAAATTCAAAATTTCCCAGGGCTTTTCCTGCGTACCTGGCTAGTGCATTGGAGTTCAAAGTGCTGTCCAAAGCAGTCACGTTGGAGCACTCTGGGATAGCTCCCGGACGCCAATAACATCGATTTGTGTCTGCACTACCCCAAATTCGACCCAGCAACGTTGATTTTAGTGCTACTCTCCTTGCCAGGGAGGAGTATAGAAGTCGATTTTAAGAGCCCTTTAGGTCGACGGAACGGGGTTGGTTGTATAGATCTCATTCATTTTTAAATCAACCTAACGCGACAAAATTGTACCTAACCCCGTAGTGTTGACCAGGGCCCAGTAATGCAATGGAAAAGAATTGCTAATGATGGAGCAAGTATGAGAAATTCATATTTTAAATGGATGCTAAAAGGTTCTATGAAAATTTTCATACCACAAGCTGTAGCATGCTGTGGAATAGCCTCCCAAGGGCAAGTAAATGAAACTTCATCATTTGAGTTGTTTAAAACTGGACCTGACAAACTAGATACAGTTTGGAGAATTCATCATAGAGAACAATACTGTAGTGGCCAGGGACAGATGTGGTAATCTAATAAGTCTTTAATAGTAATAAATGTAACTTATAAAGCATTCTCCACCAAGGCACTTGGGGTGCCGTAAGTGTATAATATAAAAACAATATAATATAAAATATAATGTAAATGATTCACTGAATGTGGAGCCTATATGCATGTTTCTCTGATATAGTATCACAGCATCAGCATTATGGATGCTAGCTTCCTCCAGAACAAAGAATGAAAGCAGTTTTGTTCTGATTGTTTAAATAATAGTAGTTTAATATATTGTAAAGGAGAAGGAAGCTTACAGATCGCCCTCCTTATTATCTTCCTACAGAGTGATCAGTAAGGAACTGGCAACTTGTTCCTTTATAACCTTTGCATTTCTTTACTGCTTTTAGTCTTTTCAAGCTCATTCTTATCTCTACTGTGCTGCACAGTGGTTCCTTACCATCCTTACAATGGAGAAAATGCTAACTGTTAAAACATTCAGTTCAAGTTGACATAGTGTGTGTAAAAGATCAATCTAGTTTGGATTTTCCCCCAAAATAGGTGGATACAGTTGTCTGATTTTTTTCTGTAAATAATTTGATGAACTCTCAGATTACACTTATTCAGAGCCCTCATTAGGACAAAATTTTAACATGAATAAAATACTTTGACTATGAACTCCTCTTGTACCTGATAGGCCTAAGCTTGAGGCCATGTGAGGAGTGGTGGGGAAAAGGGAAAAAAAAAGGTTAGATATGGCAGCTGTTACTACTACACCACAAATCCTGGAGACAGGACTGTAGGTGCTCTAACTATCAGAGTTACATGGGTGCGTAAACCCAGGTATGTTAATACACTCAGGTGTCACAAAACCAACAGGAAACTTTATTTTCAGACTGGCAGAGATTAAGTTGACCACTGCTTAGAGGCAATCTAAAAACAGGAACTGTTTAATGGAAAGGGATTTCCGTTTTCCAGACAGCTCTGGCTAACGGAGTCCTGTGATGGGATATACATACCCCACAAGAAGTTAAGGAGCAACTCTGGACCCAGCTCTGGGCAAAGCTGCCCAAGCTGCCAGCTGAGTTAAAAAATGGCAGCAGAGCAGCTCTCAGAGGGTGGCAGGCAGTAGAAGAAAGCACACCTTTGTTCTCAGCTCTGAGACAGCACATTCCAGGAGTTCTTGTATCAATGTTGATAAATGCAAAGTAATTCACATTGGAAAACATAATCCAAACTATACATATAAAATGAAAAAGAAAGAGAACTTGGGGCCATTGTGGATAGTTCTCTGAAAACATCTACTCAGTGTGCAGTGGCAGTCAAAAAATGAACAATGTTGGGAATAGATAGGGAAAGGGATAGATAAGGGCTAATAGAGATAGAAAGGGATAGATAGAAAGACAGAAAATATCCTGTTGCCTCTATATAAATCCATTGGATGCCTACATCTTGAATACTGCGTGCAGATGTGGTCACCCTATCTCAGAAAAGATATACTGGAATTGAAAAGATTCAGAAAAGGCCAACAAAAATTATTAGGGGTATGGAACAACTTCCATAGGAGGAGAGATTAATAAGACTGAGACTTTTCAGCTTGGAAAAGGGAATATGATAGAGGTCTATAAAATCATGACTAGTGTGGAGAAAGTAAATAAGGAAGTGTTATTTACTCAGAACACTAGGAGTTGGGATCACCAAATGAAATTAATAGGTAGCAGGTTTAAAACAAACAGAAGGAAGTATTTTTTCGCACAATGCACAGTCAACCTGTAGAACTCATTGCCAGAGGATGTTGTGAAGGCCAAGACTATAACAGGGTTCAAAAAAGCACTAGATAAATTCATGAAGGAAAGGTATATCAATAGCTATTAGCCAGAATGGGCAGGGATGGTGTCCCCAGCCTCTGTTTGCCATAAGCTGGGAAAGGGTGACAGGGATGGATCACTTGATGATTATCTGTTCTGTTCTCTTAATTCCTCTGAAACACCTGGTACTGGCCACTGTCAAAGATAGGATACTTGGCTATCCTTTGGTCTGACCCAGTATGGCTATTCTTATACACTTAATATAGTATTTTTAAACCAAAATCTTGATAACTTTATGCTAAAAATCTGATTTCTGCTTGATAAACTCTTTCAAATTACTTTCAGATAATTGCTTTGTCAAAGTCTTCTCACATATATATCTACTGTCAATCTTTACAGCTCATTGAGCTATTTCAAATTACATCTGGCTTGCCTTACGAAATAAAAATGATTAATTAATGATGTTAAGTGTTGCTTTAGCAGAAGCTGCATTTTTATTTTCTAGCCTTATTACAAAAATACTTTAAAAATGACCTTTTTTCCAGATGATGTGGTTAAACTAAATTAAAGGTAATATCTTTTTATTAGACCAGCTTCTGTTGCTGGAAGATACTAGCTTTTGAGCTTCACAGAGGTCTTCTGCATATCCGGGGAAGGAAACCAGTGTGTCTGAACTAAATACAAATTGGGACAGATTAAGTATAATGGGTTAACATATATTGTGGGAGACCACTTAAAATGAAATGGGCAACTACGGGGCTGGTAGGCAGTGGGATGTGTTACTACTTGTTGTAATGAGCAATAAAACCAGTGTTTCTGAGTCTAGGTTTGTAACCATGTTAGTTCATATATAGGCATCAGTTAATTTTTAGGCACCGATCATCATTAGGGTGTGACTAATGTGAACTCCTATACCCAGGAGTAGCGCTATTTGGCCTGTGCACAGGGTCAGGGGCCTGCACCAGCCACTTGAGTTGGAAGATCACTGCCTTATAATGCGATTTCTAGAATTATGGCAAAGAATATATGCAATTTAAAATAATACTTTCAATAAAAATACATTTTAGTTGAGAATGAATGGCATTCTCAGCATTGTCTGTTGAGCTCTACTCTTATTTTTATTTTACTTTTTGCTTCCATCTCATTTCCACTTTACATTTTGTAGACTTTATTTAAACGCAGCTGAAGTTGACCTGTTGTTTTGTGGCATTTAGAAGACAAAGGATTAGTCACAAACACAATACTCTTTGATGCTCCCCTCCATGCTACTGTGTATATCTCAATTATCTAAGTCTTAAATCTTCAAACTGTGGCTAGAACAAAAAACAAAATTGTTGTTAGCTGTTTTTTTCCCCTTCAGACCTTTATCATTAAGCAGGTTTTCCTATAGATGTTGTCTTAGAGATAGGTCTGAGAAATAAACATACTTTACAGTTTAATTGATCTATAATGAATAAAATGTCCCACCCATTGTTGTATTCATCAAAAAAAAAGATTAATTTTTAAAAGTAGAGAAAATCTGCACTCTCATGGTGATACTTGACCAGACACTATGTGGAGGGTGCAATATAAATGCCAAGACAAGTAGAACCTATGAGCTGGGTTACATGAACGCTTACTGCACGGCATGCTGGGATGTAAATCAGCAGTGCTCCGTCATGCTGCTCACTAACTGTCCCTGTGTTGTGAACCCTGATGTACTCTAAAAGATCCCTAATGTGCTCTGACATATTCCTCTCAGATGAATAAAAAAACAGAATTATAGAAATGATACTGTTATGTTTTTATATATATTAACTGAGGGAGCATACATCATATTGATCTGAGATACTACACATTTTAAATCTTGTGTTATCTTTTAAATCTGTAAATGCTATGTCTTAATTTTGTTCCGTGTTGTAACCAGCTGTAAGAGTCATATCTTCAGTTGCATCATTGTTGGGGTTTTGATTAGGTAAACTGAATAACCAACCTTATTATAGGGGTATGTCCACACTACCCACCGGATAGGCAGGTAGCGATCGATCTATCAGGGATCGATTTATCATGTCTCATCTAGACACAATAAATTGATCCCTGAACACGCTCCCCGTCGACTCCAGAACTCCACCAGGGCGAGAGGCAGAAGCGGAGTCAATGGGGGAGCCGCAGCCGTCGATCCCGCTTCATGAGGACGGGAGGTAAGTCGATCTTCATCCGGATAATCTTCATCCTAGAATATTAAGGGAATTGGCGAGTGAAATTGCAAGCCCGTTAGCGATGATTTTTAATAAATCTCTAAACTCGGGGGTTGTACCGTTTGACTGGAGATTAGCTAATATAGTTCCTATATTCAAGAAGGGGAAAAAAAGTGACCCAGGTAACTACAGGCCTGTTAGTTTAACATCTGTAGTATGCAAAGTCATGGAAAAAATTTTAAAGGAGAGAGTAGTTACGGACCTTGAGGCCGATGGCAACTGGGACAAATTACAGCATGGTTTTACGAAAGGTAGATCGTGCCAAACCAACCTGATCTCCTTCTTTGAGAAATTAACAGATTTTTTAGACAAGGGAAATGCGGTGGATCTAATATATCTTGATTTCAGTAAGGTGTTTGATATGGTACCGCATGAGGAATTAAGGTTAAATTGGAAAAGATGGGGATCGAAATGAAAATCCAGAGATGGATAAGGAGCTGGTTAAAGGGGAGACTGCAGAGGGTCGTATTGAAGGGTGATCTGTCGGGTTGGAGGGGGGTTACCAGTGGAGTTCCTCAAGGTTCAGTTTTGGGTCTGATTTTATTTAATCTATTTATTGCTGACCTCGGAACCAAAAGTAGGAGTGGGCTGATAAAGTTTGCGGATGACACCAAGTTGGGAGGTATTGCCAATTCGGAAAAGGATCGGGATATCCTCCAGGGAGATTTGGATGACCTTGTAAACTGGAGTATTAGTAACAGGATGAAATTCAATAATGAGAAGTGTAAGGTTATGCATTTAGGGATGACTAACAAGAATTTTAGTTATAAGCTGGGGACGCACCAGTTGGAAGTAACGGAGGAGGAGAAGGACCTAGGAGTCCTGGTTGATCGTAGGATGACTATGAGTAGGCAATGTGATGTGGCCGTTAAAAAAGCTAATGCGGTCTTGGGATGCATTAGGCGAGGTATTTCTAGTAGAGATAAGGAGGTGCAAGTCCCGTTATATAAGGCGTTGGTGAGACCTCATTTGGAGTATTGTGTGCAGATTTGGTCTCCCATGTTTAAGAAGGATGAATTCAAACTGGAACGGGTACAAAGAAGGGCCACTAGAATGATCCGAGGAATGGAAAGCCTGTCGTATGAAAGGAGACTTGAGGAGCTCGGTTTGTTTTCCTGAACCAAAAGAAGGATAAGAGGAGATACGATTGCACTCTCTAAATATATCAGAGGGATAAATACCAGGGAAGGAGAGGAATTATTTCAGCTCAGTGCTAATGTGAACACGAGGACAAACGGATATAAATTGTCAGTCAGGAAATTTAGGCTTGAAATTAGACGAAGGTTTCTAACCATCAGAGGAGTGCAATTCTGGAACAGCCTACCGAGGGAAACAGTGGGGGCGAAGGACCTCCATGACTTTAAGATTAAGCTGGATAAGTTTATGGAGGGGATGGTATGATAGGATAACGGGTTTAGTCAATAGGTCAATAACGTGCCACACTGATAATTAGTACAAAGGGTCAATGTTGGGATATTGTTAGCCTTTTCCAGAGGGTCTGGCTGGAGAGTCTTGCCCACATGCTCGGGGTTCAGCTGATCGCCATATTTGGGGTCGGGAAGGAATTTTCCTCCAGGGTAGATTGGCAGTGGCCCTGGAGGTTTTTCGCCTTCCTCCGAAGCATGGGGCAGGGGTCGCTTGCTGGTGGATTATCTGCTACTTGAAGTCTTTAAATCATGATTTGGAGCATTCAACAGCAGAGTCAAGGGAGAGAATTAGTTCAGGAGTGGGTGGATCGGCTTATGTGGCCTGCATCTTGCAGGAGGTCAGACTAGATGATCATAATGGTCCCTTCTGATCTTGAATTCTATGATTCTATGATTCTATGATATGTCAACTTCAGCTATATAAGAAAATAAGAACCAGGAGTGGGTGGATCGGCTTATGTGGCCTGCATCTTGCAGGAGGTCAGACTAGATGATCATAATGGTCCCTTCTGATCTTGAATTCTATGATTCTATGATTCTATGATATGTCGACTTCAGCTATATAAGAAAATAAGAACGGCTGTACCGGTTCAGACCAAAGGTCTATCTACCCCAGTATCTGTCTACTGACAGTGGCCAATGCCAGGTGCCCCAGAGGGAGTGAACCTAACAGGCAATGATCAAGTGATCTCTCTCCTGCCATCCATCTCCATCCTCTGACAAACAAGAGACTAGGGACACCATTCCTTACCCATCCTGGCTAATAGCCATTTATGGACTTAACCATCATGAATTTATCCAGTTCTCTTTTAAACGTTGTTATAGTCCTAGCCTTCACAACCTCCTCAGGTAAGGAGTTCCATGAGTTGACTGTGCGCTGCATGAAGAACAACTTCCTTTTATTTGTTTTAAACCTGCTGCCTATTAATTTAATTTGGTGACCCCTAGTTCTTGTATTATGGGAATAAGTAAATAACTTTTTTCCTTATCCACTTTCTCCACATCACTCATGATTTTATATACCTCTATCATATCCCCCCTTAGTGTCCTCTCTTCCAAGTTGAAGAGTCCTAGCCTGTTTAATCTTTCCTCATATGGAACCCTCTCCAACCCCCTAATCATTTTAGTTGCCCTTTTCTGAACCTTTTCTAGTGCCAGTATATCTTTTTTGAGGTGAGGAGACCACATCTGCTATTCTCGTAGCTGAAGTTGCGTGTCTTAGATCGATCCTTCCCCCACCCCCACCCAACCAGTGTAGACCAGGTCTGCTATGCAATATCCGAATAAGGCTAGCTTAGAATGGCAAGAACATTTTTATTAGGACCAGATATACTATGGCAGATATTTCAGTAATTCACATTACTAATTACTACCTCAGATTATGTGCAGCAGCACTTTCTCAACCGGAACAAATGTATATCTCCTAGGAGAGCAATTATATGTTGATGTACTTATTTGATAATGGCATAGACCTTGAAAAAAGTGTCTTCTTTAACATGTGCTTTAAAACGATAGTTTTGTTATTGTGTTGACCATCTGTTTAATTGACTAGTTGGAATGCTTCTATTAATAATTTAATAGTATCTCTTAGGAGGCTATGTAAAATGTGGTTTTGCCTTAAGGCATTTCTCTACCCTGTACTGAATTTAATAAAATTTAATATTCATTCGATCTGTAGCATAATGCATGCATACAATACACTCAGTCAATCCTTGCCTTTCAATTACATACATTCAGCCACCATATGCATGTGGCCAAATAAGTAAAGGCTTATCATACTTTGAGTTTTCATAGTGCAAGTTTCTCTTCACATTCAAACCAAATATGTTAGAAAGAACTTAAATAGGAAGTATTTCAAACCCAATGACACGTAATCCTTTCTGGGTGAGACACCACTGAATTCAACATAGTTAGATCAGGAATGATTTTGACCCAGTCTTTCAAGTTATGTTATCTAATGCACAGCAAGTCCAGGTCAGTCCTTTTGTTCTTTCCAGCTATAATAAAATGGAAAGTTTCTTGGTGGGTCTGTCTGTTCAGGATTACTACTAGGCCACTAACTCTCCAATAAAGGCATCTTTCAGTCAAATCTATAACCTACATTACACAGGGAAAATTACAAAACAGATCACTCACCCCTCTAATATTTGATGTGAGTGAGTCCTAATAAAGTTTTATAATGGAATTCCCAATGCAAATGACTTATGGCATTACTACAATAAGGTGTGCTTTGAATTACTGAAACACAGGAAAAAATCAATTTTTAAAGACACTGATAATGCATTGTATCAATTCAGTAATGCTTAAGTGAGAAATTAATCCCTTATTGGCAATGCATACATAAAACTGAAAGGAAGTCTCTGAATAGAATGTTGCCACCGGATCAATATGTACTGTTTTGTTGCCAAACTTCAGCCTGCCAGAACTCTTTCATATCAAATAAGGAAAAAAGCAACTATTATCCTGAGATAATGTCATATATTAATATTTTTCTCCTATTACTTCTTTTAATGACCAAAGGTACTCATTCCTGCCAAGTGGTAGGGGATTCATGAAACCATGAATCATAATGAAAGGCCCTAAATATTTATCAATAGCTCGGAGCACTGTCCATTCACAACGATCAACTACAAGCACTTGTTGTAATTGTATCAGATATTAAGCTTGAAACATACAGTATGCAAAGGCCACAAACAAACAGTGCTTAAGACTCCTATAGTGTCTTTCATCCAAGTGTGTTACAAACATTATTAACTCTCAAAGTATCCATGTGAGGTAGGCAAAAGTTGTAATTCCTACTTTACAGATGGACAAACTAAGGGCAGGTCTACACTAAGGGCGGGGGTCGAACTAGGGTACGCAAGTTCAGCTACGTGAATAGCGTAGCTGAATTCGAAGTACCCTAGTTCGAACTACTCACCCGTCCAGACGCCGCGGAATCGAAGGCCGCGGCTCCAAGGTCGACTCCGCCACCACTGTTTGCACTGGTGGAGTACCGGAGTCGACCGCGGTGCTTCCGGAGTTCGAACTATCGCGTCCAGATTAGACGCGATAGTTCGAACTCCGAGAAGTCGAACTCACCGCGTCGACCCGGCTGGTAAGTGTAGACTAGCCCTAAGGCACACAGGGCCAGATTTCATGTCAAATATAGATTGCATGTTATATTATTATTCCTCTTTAATGTCACTGGGACTAATCATGTGAGTAATTACTCACCAGTGCAAGCAAGGGACTATCAGACCTTGTGAGATTGCAACTTGCCTATTGAATCAGTGGCAGAATAGAGCCCAGAATTCCTAACTCTTAGTCCTGTACTTTAACATCAGTTGTGCTCACCCTCATGGAAACACAGACATCTCAGAAGGCAAGTGTAACAAGGTTGGTGCTGGAGGCCCCAGGGCTAGCCAACTCTGACTATGAAGGAGCCACCCCTGGGTTTGATCAAGTGATTCCACTATAAGAGTAGCAGAAAGCTGCCGCAAAAGGGGGTTGTGAGAGTGGCTGAGGTCTGGCAGTAAGCTTGTAGAACAGACACCCCTAACACTAGCAGGGTAATCAAGTTTTACTCAGTTTTGGATTTATGAATTGGGAAAGTTAAAAAGGAATAAATGCCTAGCCAGAAGGGCTGTGAAACTGTTTGTTTGGTGGGAATGTAATGGAAGATCCCTGAAGAGGGGAGATATTGTTAGCAGAGTGCGGCAGAGGTAAGGAAGTGGCGCATGTTAAGAAGGGCCAGCTCCAGGCACCAGCCATGCAAGCTCGTGCTTGGAGCTGGCAGATTCCAAGGGGCGGTATTCCCTCCCCTCCTTTTTTTTTTTCCTTTGCTTCGCCGCTTTGGCTGCCTCCACAGATTTTTTTCTTTTTTCTTTTTGGTTTGCTGCTTCGGCCGCCCTGTAGGGGGCGGCAGCGCAGAGGAGGGGAGCGCCCTGCTGGGAGCGGTGCCAGATCTGTAGCAAGCCCGGCAGGGCAGCCCACGTCCTTCCTTGCCCACCGACCGGAGTGGCGCGGAGCCCTCCCGGCAGGCGGCGTGGTGAGCGCCCCACTGAAGAAAGTCCTGGCCGCCCCCCTTCTCCCTCTCCCCCCCACTAGCCGGGGTGTGCACTCCGCTGCGCAGTGCACGTCTCCAGCGCTGGGAGTCCCCCTGCACCTGCGCTCCAACCGAACTGCAGGGTTTTGTTTTGTTTTTTTTTCCCTTCGCCGTTCCGGCCGCCCCGCAGGCTTTTTTTTTTTTTTCCCCTTCGCTGCTCCGGCCTTTTTTTGTTTTTTGTTTTTTGCTTGGGGTGGCAAAAAAGCCAGAGCTGGCCCTGATGTTAAGTGGCTAATCCACTGGTTCTCAAACTTTTGCATTGGTGATTTCTTTCACACAGCAAACTTCTGAGTGTGACACCTCCCTTCATATATTAAGTACACTTTTAAAATATTTAACAGTATTATAAATGCTGAAGGCGAAGCGTGGCTTGGGGGTGGAGACTGACAGCTCGCGACTGCCCACATAATAACCTCTTGACCCCCTGAGGGATCACCACCCTCAATTTGAGAACTCTGAGCTACTCCTACTATATCGTTTGGGGGAGGTTTTGCCTTCAGTGCATAGATACTTTAGGAGAAAACTTATTAATCTCTGCTTAAATGCTCCCTAGTGTATTGAGAAGAAACTTAAAGCATTGAATTCTTCTAACAAATTAAATGCCTTTGAATACTACAGAAAGTATTTCGCCTGAGCATTTGTCTAAAAACCCTTGTTACTAGAGCTGGTTAAAAAGGGAAAACAAGCAGTGTGATCTGCTAATATAGCTATGAATTTACATCCTATCAGAAAAATAACGTGACGTTAAGGTGATCAACCACATATACAAGTAACAGCTAATTGTTTGAGAATAGCCAACGGATTGAAAATTGCTGAAACTATTCAGGGCATACTTGTGAACAATGAATACGCACATGAATCTCAGTGCACTAAAAAGAGGAGTAAATTCTAATAATCACAATGATTTACAGAGAAATCATGTGGCTTAATGGACAGGGCTCTGTACTGGGATTTAATAGCCCTTGGTTCTGCCCCTAGCCTGATGGGTGACCTTAGGATGTCGGGTTAGTTCATTCGTTTGTGACCCTCTGTGCCTCAGTTTCCCTGTTTGTAAAATGGGGTTTATAGTTCTTACTACCTTTGTAAAGCACTTTGAGCTCTACTGATAAAAAGTACTATATTAGAACTAGGTATAATTATTATGATTTTATTATTTATTTGACCCATTTATTATTCTATTGATATTGCATCATCTGCATAGATTTACTTTAACAGTACAGTAACTTGTAAATATATGTTAAATAGGATACTTTGGTCTCTGTGTGTGTAACATACATTAAAATATACATATAGCTGAGGTTGGGAAAAACCATTACATTATAGATTGTAGTTACGGACTTGCTTAGCTGAGTGAGCAGAGTAATGATGGAGGCCACTAAATATTAGCTGAGAGAGAATTTCTTAGTTGTAATTCAGTGCATGTTTGTGGAATTTTCATACATAAGTTCAAGTTACAATTACCCCTTTCCAAAGGTGCATTTTGTGGAAGCCTTTCTGGTCCTGAGCTCTATTGCCAAGAGGCTGTAGACCAGCTTTATTGGTCTTTGGATCACTATCGCTTTGGTTTGAGTCAGTCCAGGGTATTTGGTTGTTCCCTATCCCCTGTTCCCGTACATACCTCGATTAAATGCTGTGTAGACCCAATGTAACCGGGGATCCAGATTCTTTATACACAAGAAAACATCACAACACTACAATTATTTTATTATAATGTCAGGCTAATGAACAGGTAATTAAATGTTCTTGTTTTTTTACAGAAACTGTTCACTGTCATTTTGAATTTCTATGATTTTTTTCCCACGAACTATTTCTTTAGATTCATATTACAAAAGTCAGTGAACTCTTATGATTGTTAAATTGTCTATGTGGGTGTATGAGGAATTAAGTATGCAGATTCTGTCATTCTAAGTGTTGAACAACTAATTCTCTTACAAACAAGTCTAAAAATATACACATGTAAGTCCCTTATGTTTGCAGGCGTTCCTTGTACTATGTATACTTGAACTTTGTAAAGAACGTTAGTGAACAGTCAAGAACAGAGACACAAACATTCATTATAAATAAATCACATTTCAGGATGGTTCCCTCCTAATGATCACCAATGCATCAAAATTACATTAAAAATGGCAACTACTGTTCCAATCCCCACATACCTATGAGACAAGTGATTTCAGACTGTTCCCAAAGAACCATTTAAGTGACAATACATAGTTCTGCCTCCAGGATATCTGCTCAGACAAATCTGAATACACACCAATCACACGACTTGGTGTGCCTACTTGTAAGAAAGATTATCTAACAAACTACTCCCATGTTGCCTAACCTTTAATGAGACATTAATACAAGATATTATCTTTCCATGTGAGGGTTTTCCAGGTAGAAGCATATCCATTTATCTAAGTTATTTTGTTGTGCTCATCACCATGTTAACTGAGCATCTAACATGCGCAGATGTAACTTTTGTCAAATGGTAAACCCTCATGTCACTTTTGTCTAACAGTAAACCCTTTCTGCTGTCCAGAATAAGCTATCTCCAATGGAGTCTGTATCTAACACACTGGGACCATTGCACTTGAGGCAGTCAGAAAAATGGGAAAATAAATTTAAACTGAATAAATTTCCTTTATTCTAATTGTTTCTGCACAACAGTTAATTTAATGGAATGTAGTATCTCTTCCAGATTAAGAAACCAATAGGACAGTTACCTGTATAATGTACACATTCCAGTGCAGGGATCCAAAGCAGTAGCAGGACTTTACTGAACCTGGCAATGATAGTTGTTGAGGCCACTTTCAAATGTCTTTAGTTAACGTAAGTAGAGCAAGGATTGTTACAGTTCTGTTGCTGAAATCCAGATGTAAATCTGCCACCGACTTTCCCAGAAACACTAGTTTTATCTGAAGCTATTGTTGGATGAATAAGAACTGCTCCATTTGCCTCCACAATTGCTGTTCTACTAGTATTTATCCGATTACTTTGTAAAGTACTTGAGAGTACCTTATGTATTGAAGATGCTTGCATGAAATCAAATTCTATTGACCACAAAGAAATTTTTATGTGAGTGGTGCCAGAAATCTTGATTAAAATGTATAGAATTATTTTCTAGTAAGCTAGTACAATCAAAATATTGCTCCAAGCATTTAACCCCAGAGACATGGAAAACAATTAACAATGGTATTAAGTCAAATTTATTCAGTACACTTCAGATTTAACTTAATAAAGTACAGACTCTCATACTTGTAGAAGTCAATTGCATTCTTTATTTCTCTTATGAGAGCTAAACTTATCTCTTATGTTGATAAATATCTCTGTAATCCACAAACCTAGTGTTATAATAATTTAGCAATTATATCCTCATTTGTACAGCCCCAAAGTGCTAGATTTATCTTCTAAATTTAATACAATTTTGACTAAATTTGACTTGAGATATTTGTAATGAATTATTCACCACTGCTACTGCTTAAAGCCTACATCAGATAAACATTAATCTTCATTACTCAATTAATAATAAACTTTCTTCATCTAGTTTCCAGCACTATAGTTGCTGGCCACAGAGGTTTACTCACTTAGTATCATAACACGTAAACCTCCCAATCAGTAGCATATCTGCAGAATTATACAATACTAGTTAGTCTCACAGAAATGTGGTGTTTGATCTTCCAGTATTCTGTGTCAAAACATTTTCATGATCTGCAGTTTTCCAAAATGGGGACACTTTACAGAAGTCCATACAATTTGATATTTTGAGAAAAATAACCTAAAAATGTAATATATAGAATGTGATGACGGTCAAACAATTTGATTGTTCAGAGAGGCGAAGTATATAGGAAAGTGTTTCACTATATATTTCCTGCTTTTTTCTCTTTGTTCTGGTAGAGGAGGGGAAATCTCTTTGTTTAGCTTTCAGCATTTGCAACTGTGCTGTGTATGTTAGATATTTCCTTAAACATTTGGTGGCAGATATTTAAGCTGTGCTATCAAGTTGCAAAACAAGGTGCTGAATAAAGCTTTCACATATACGTACATGTTATAGTACCTTGGATCTGGCAAACTGTGTTAAATGCTGAAGTCCAATCAGGGGCGGCTCTTGGTATTTTGCCGCCCCAAGCACGGCAGGCAGGCTGCCTTCGGCGGCTTGCCTGTGGGAGGTCCCTGGTCCTGCGGATTCGGCAGCAGCCTGCGGGAGGTCTGCCGAAGCCGCGGGACCAGCAGACCCTCCGCAGGCATGCTGCCGAAGGCAACCTGCCTGCCGCCTTTGCGGCGACCGGCAGAGCGCCCCCCCCGTGGCTTGCTGCCCTAGGCACGTGCTTAGCGTGCTGATGCCTGGAGCCGCCCCTGAATCCAATGTGTACCCCATCCTTTTCTGCTTGTAATCAGACATGATTAAGGAGCTAAGAGCTTACACTAGGGAGCCCTGAAAAGATGGTTCACTGTTGAGCAGAAGGCTGAGAAATGTATTTAACTAGTGAGCTGGGTAAGTCAGGGGAAGTTATTTATTTCAATGGAATATTAGAGGCTTGGTTTTATTGTAGCCTGTGCTGGGGCTCTTTTTCCTAATTTCAAATATACAGTGAAACATATTCTTACATATTTTCTGTCTCTGAACAACCACATACACATATTAAGAGACAGTCCTCACTTCAGAGACCTTACAAATAAACTAGAGAAGACAGGTGGGAGAAAGTGTTGTTTCCATATTACAGATGTGGAACTGAGGTAGAGACGGTGTTCATGATTTGCCCAAGGACACAAGGGGAGTCTATGACAAAACTGAATCCAGATCTGAGGGCCAGGACTATTTGGCACTGTATCAGGGTACAATTTTTATTTGGATAAATCACAAATAAGGCACACAAAAACACTTGCAGCAAACCTTAATATCCTCTTACCCTTCCCACCCACAACAATAGACTAGCCAGAGGATGGACTGTGTTGGGGGTTATCTCACCTCTGGTGATGACAGATTATTTGAAATTAATGTTGCTCATCTTGCTGCATTTCTCATTCTGCTTCCCTCAAGTAGAGTGAATGGAAAACTTGGGAAATGGAAGAGGTGGATTTTGCCCCACACTAGTGTAAGAGGAAGGGGAAGTAGGCCTGACATTTCACTCTCACAGGTATTGCCTCTCCCCATCTTTCCATTCTCCCCTGCCTTGGTGAACTCCTCCCTGTATTCTTTGTCCTTGTGTCACTGTGATTTTTTCTGATGACTCCTTCCACCCATACACATATCAAAGTTCCTGCTCTCTCCCCAAAGTCCCTCTGCATTGCCCTCTCCAGCACCCCATAATATTTGCTTTCTGCCACCCCATGAGATTTGCTTGTACATCATCTACTCCATATCTGGCTCCAGCTTCAGAGATTTGCTCTGCCCTATCCTACCCATGATTGTTTTCCTCCATCCCTTGCTTCTTTTGTATTTAATGTAGGAGGGCTGAATATTGTGAATTTAATTGTTCTTTATTAACATTATTTAAAAAATACTTTTTTCAAAAAATTCTCTTCTAGTGAGAGAGAGGGATCTATCTTATCTCCCAGGTACAAACAGAAGCAGAGCAGAAGGGTTAAATGATATAATGGTGGAGAGGGGCTCAGAGTTTGAGTTGGCCATTCTTGTTGTGGTGTATAGATAAGGTAGTTTTGAGATTAGAATCTATTCAGAACACAGGGTTGAGAGAAGAAAGAACATATTTCACTATAAATTGAAGGCTTATTCCTTTTAACTCTCATAGCTCTGGGTCTCAACATTTATTTAACCTAGGATACAATTATTATATTCAGAAAGCACCCCAGTCATTTTTTGAGTTCTGCACCAATAGTGTTTCATTATTTTTTGTATTTCTGTAGTGTTTTCCATTCAAAGCTCTCAAAGCACACTAATGAATGAAGCTTCACATGTCTTACAGAAGGGAAAACCAAAATACAGAGGCATTAAGAGAGTTGCCCAAAGTCGAACAGAAATTTGTGACAGATCAAGGAATAGAATCTTCCCATTCCTATGTTTTTTATAGAAGACCATCCTTCCCCATCAGGATTTTGCACTGATATGCTCTCAAATCACTCCTAATTAATATATTTTATTTGTAGCTGATACATTTAAAAATTGTGTAGTTATTCCACATCCAAATTATGAGCCTTGCCTTGCTGTTGAAGGACCATCCCACTGTTGTCAGCAGAACTGCATAATCACATCCGTGGCATGATATGAACCCAGAATATTTGTCAACTGTTGTTTGTTTTATTGTTTATACAGTATCATAGCTGTACAGAGCATGTTAGGCAGTCCTTGCCCTGAAGAATTTATCACTTACATATTTTTACATTCAAGGAACAAAATGGTTTCTAGATTTTCACATTCATCTTTAGCTTGAGACAAAGAAAAGTTTGGTCTCATGGTCTGAGCACAGGACTCAGAACCAGGAACTCCTGAGTTGTTATGGTCACTCTGACACAAATTCTTTTTATAATACTTCTAACTAGCAAGTGCCCAGGACTTTATTGCTTTAGTAGATCCATATTTGCAATTTATGTTCATGTTAAATATATCTAACCATCAGAAATGTTAGTAACCATGATATAAACAGTTTATTCTCCTTAGTATTATATTATTTGGGGAAATTAATAATCCTCAAATGAATGTTTGCTTTAAGTGCCCTTGCGCTTTCTCAGTCCACCATTTGTTCTTTAGTTCTCTGTTTTTACGTTGGACATCCGCCCTCGCCTTGGCATGGGCTTCTCTCTTTATATTACAATTTATGTCATTCTGCCAAGCATGAAATGCCATTCTCTTCTCACTAATAAGTTGCTCAATTTCAGCATCATTCTCATCAAACCAGTCCTGATATTTTCTGGTTTGGTAACATATGGTTTCATAGATATCATAGAATATCAGGGTTGGAAGGAAGTCATGACCTCAGGAGGTCATCTAGTCCAACCCCCTGCTTAAAGCAGGACTAATCCCCAGGCAGATTTTTGCCCTAGATCCCTAAATGGTCCCCTCAAGGATTGAACTCACAACCCTTAGTTTAACAAGCCAATGCCAAACCACTGAGCCATCTCTCCCCCAACTGAGCTATCCCTCCCCTGGCATTCTCACAGGCATTGATGATTACTGTTTTCAACTGGCTCCAGTGTTTCTCAGTTTCTTCCGGAAACTCTGATGGGAGCTTTTCTTCTAAGACTGCTTGCTTAAGCGGATCCTTCAAATCTTGAATTTTCAACTTGCACCTGACCTGCTCCTTTTGCAGCCTCCATTTGGGAGCGATCTTAATTTTCATTGTGGATCAAATAAGGCGATGATCAGTCCAACAGTCATCAACATTTGTCATTGCTCTTGTGAGAAGTATGTTACTACGATCTCGGACACGAACTGTAACGTAGTCGAGGAGATGCCAGTACTTTGACCATGGTGTCTCCAAGGTGTTTTGAACTTTTCCTTTTGTCAGAAGAGAGTGTTCATAATAATAAGTACATGTTCAGCACACTTGGTCAGGAGCAGAATTACATTTGAATTGCTTTTGCCAATTCCTTCTTTCCCGATTGTTCCTTTCCACAGGTCTGAGTCTCATCCCACACATGCATTGAAATCCCCCAGAAGGATGATCTTGTCTTCTGTAGGGGTCTCTGATAAAAATGTTTCCAACTGAGAATAAAAATCTTCCTTTACATTCTCATTGGCATCCAGTGTTGGTGCATAGGCGCTCCCAAGAGTTACCTGTTGCTTTTTGGTGAGCCTCAATTGGAGTGTCAAAAACCACTCATTGATGCCAACTGGTACCTCTGAGAGGCACCTTACAAACTTGGTCTTTATAGCAAAGCCCACTCCATGCAATTGGGGTTCATCTATAGATTTTCCCTTCCAGAAATAGGTGTATCCTCTTTTCTCCTCCCTCACCTGTCCTTCATCAGCTCTTCTAGTTTCAGACAAAGCAGCAATTCTGATGGTAAACTGACTCAATTCACAAGCAACAATGGCTGTATGTCGCTCTGGTCAGTCCCTGTTTGAGTTGTCCATCAGGGTACATACATTCCAAGTTCCAAAGTTGAAGAGTTTCTTACATTTTCGACCGCTGGAGTCATCTGAACACCTTTTAAAATACCAAAATCATAGACCCTGCTGTGAATCCACTGACTATCAACTTAAAATGGGAGAATGAATATATCTTTAGGCCAAAAAGATTTCTACTCAGGCATTTTGACTTCATTCCTAACTTATTGCTGTCTTTAACTCAGCTATATACAAAGAGCCAATGCATATTTTGGGTCTGAAAACTTTGATTGGAAAGCCAAAAGCGCAGAGGTTTTTTGGTCTGCATTTCCCCAATTCTGCTCTTGGAGAATGCAAATTGACAAGAATAAAAATAACAGTAGGGGGAAAAAAGATGAAGACTCCTATCATTTACCATTTAATAGCTAAACCAGGTTGGTTAAGACATTCAGGAAAAGCATTCCATAGAGCCTGTGTAAAGCTCCATGAAAAGAAGGAATTGATGAAAAAGAAAGATTATTTTGCGGTTAATAGTAATGCAAAATAAATGAATATTCAATCATTTTAATGCTAGAAAAATTAACTGAAACATACAAATGCACACCTCTTCAAAAAATGTAGGTCTAAAACTTTCCAGCAGAGATGATTGAATTGTTGGATCCATCTGCATAGGGACCCATTTATTTTGTGTAGTTACGTAACATACCAATCTAGCTAATAAAAAGTTGTTTACAGCACACAAAGTTAGTACATAAGATTGAATCAGTTATTAGCTCATTCATTGCTAGAACTGCACAATCAGTTTTGAACACAGAAAAGGCCCTTTCACCCATGCTAGGAAAAGTGCTGTATTATAATTCTCCCCCATCAGAAGTGAAAATTTGTTTTCATCTGTGAAACAGCTTTGGGCTTACTGAAAATAGTAAGTTTTGATAAAGAATTTCAGCCCAAATGAACAACAATGTTACGATTCAAAATATAGAGAGATTGAAGAGGGAATGAGGTTATTTTGCTGCCATAACAGAAGGAAAAACTCTTTTGGATGGAGAGGGTATGGTTGGTAGCACAAGTGTCTTGTATTTCAGATTTCCTTGTGTATACTATAGAATTTTTTTTATTATTATTTTTTCCTAGTTGACAAACTAAAGAGCAAAAGTTAAGGGCCACAATCTGGGGGATCCATTTGACAGAAACTCGGTAAATTAGGAAGATGATGTATTGCACTGAGCTGGTGTTTACAGGAGTAATGACCTCCCCTCTACCCACCCAACCACAACCCCTGCCTTCACTGTCCATAAATACTCTGTACAAAAAAGTTCAAAATGTTTAAGTAAATAATTATGCCTCACTACAACCTTATGAAGTAGGTGATATTGCATCCATTTTGTAGATAAACTGAAGCATAGATAGGCTATGGGGCTGAGAAATGAACTAAGAAATCCCTATTTAAGTTCATATATATAACTACTGTATAGCACTCCCTCTTCAGGTAGTGCTCGAATAAGAATGACTGGAGGCATAACCCATACCACCTAGCCAATGTATCATGGCCTGGTATATTTGAGTCAGGTTTTTAAGGTGTACCAAACAAGATCATACACGAGAGAGGGAATAAGAAAAAGAAGAGACTAAAACCAATACTGTTGTCATGCTGAAAAATATATGACATTTATATCAACCCAGCCTTAGCCTGGCACTAAGTGACATGCATACTTTTGTCTTTGGTTTTATTACTACTTGTTTATGAGGAATTACTAATTATTTATTTTACTGTATTTGGTAAAATAAATAAGCTAGTGTTTAAGTGATAGAAATTTTACATTTTTAGTAATTTTACTAATTCCCCTTTTCCTTCACATCTTAGAGATTTCTGTAGCTCCCATCACCATAGCACTTCACAGATACGGTAGATTGGCATTACAAGGTCCCAAATGTAGCAATTCTCACCTAGTGGGGCATCACCCACCAGCTGACATCTGCAAACCTATGATCACTAGGACCACTAGGTGGAACATGAGGAGAGGAAGGAAAGAGCTACTAACCTGCCCCCTCTGCTGTTGCAGCCACCTTCTCCCCCCTTCCCCACAGCATTGGGGAATAAAATGAACAGCTCTTCACAGGGCTGTGGAAATAGCAGGGCAGTGGATGGAGAAGCCTCACTCTACCCCAGCAGAACTCTCACCTCATCAGCACTCCATCATCCCATGAGCACCAGGTGTCCATCAGATTCAGCCCATCTCATCCCACCCATGTCTCCCCTCCAAACCCCACTAGCTCAGCCCCACCATTGAAGCACTAGCTTTATGGCACACGCCCCTCTCTCCCCGGCCTCCAAGGCCATTGCCTGTTCCAGAAGCACCCTCACACTATTAGTCCAGTCCTTTCCGAGCAGCCCCAGTTCCTCCTACACCCCACCACCTTTCAATGGCTCAATAATAGTCTCATAGTCCCAAGCCCATGGTTCTTTGCCCTCTGATAGGTTTCTGGGATAAGGTGGGTTGCAGGATGATTTTTTTGGCTATTTTGTGGCCAAAACAGGATTGTGTCTGTGTATGTGTATGTATGCTCCTATGGTGGGGAACCTGGTGGCATACCCTAAATATGATCAGACACTGGATTTTAAAATAGTGAGGGTAGAAGGAAAAGGACAAGGAAAGCCAAACAAAGTTGTGAAAGTCAACTAAAGTGATGCTGATTTGCTGTCTTTTGTTCTTTAAAGTTGTTAGCATGAATGTTGCAGATCATTCTGTAAAGGAAAAGTAAAATATTATGTTTTATAGCTGGCATTAAACATTCTTCTTTACTGGAGACCAGGAATGGTTCCAAACATCATTTTAGGCTTTGCTTTGAAACCGTATTTTGTAGTTTTTGATAATGCACAGGGTTTTCTTGCTCAAAGGGACTTCTTGCTCAAACACAAACTTTAACAGGTATATGTCCAGTAACAGTGGATAATGGAATTAATATTGAAAGTAAACATTATATAACAAAATACACAAACCAAATTGCTACTAATTTTTCCCACACTTCAGATTGTCCATATTTTGTCCCCTGAAGACATTTGATAAAAACTTTAAACAACATTTGCTTCATTTTGAGTGACTAATGTGTGCTTAGAAAAGATAATATGGCTTAGCATGTCATTGTGCCAAATGAATGGAAGGGATGAACAGCCAATATCCATTAAACAGAACAATGTTTCTGTTTTACACTTCTTTGCATGGAAAATACCATATAATTTCTTCTCTAAAAATGTTGTCAGTTTGTGCTCTTCCCCTAATCTAATAAAATTATTATTAATGATTAGATTTTAATTATCTAACAATTATTTTAATTAGGATGGTTTAATGCTTATTGAAGATTTCCTATTTATCTTTTGCAGACAGCAGATGTAGATTATAATAATAATTATGATAGAAATAACTGCAGATGGTCCAGATTCCTGTCCTTCTCCTAAAATATAGGATGGGGAATCTGTCACATTGCAGTGATAATATGCAGCAGTGCCATATTAATTACTCAAGCCTTAATTCATGCTAATTCTTATGCCAAACTTAAACTATGTTTATAAATGTGGTTTTCTTTGTCATCTGGAGAATATTTCTCTTTAATACATTCAAGAACCAAACTAACTGCAATAATGAATCGCTAAGGGAAAGAGAGTTTTTGACCTCTACATTACTGGTTCAGATCATGTCTAGGTTGGTAATGACCTGTAAAATATGTGGGCTAGTCTCAAATCTTGATCCTAGTGCAGTGTCCATATAATAGATACCGATAAGATTAACACTCTTTGGCAATCTCACCGGAAAGACCAATGTTAGAACACTCTTTGGCAATCTCACCGGAAAGACCAATGTTAGAACACTAGGGGGGGCAGCATGAAAGAGGAATTTAGTCATCAATATGCTATCTTTTAACAGCATTTCATTAATAATATTTTTTTTAAACCTAACATTGTAGTAGGAAGATCCAGTTTGTGCATGTGGCTTTACACAATATAAAATTAACAGCTATACGCTACCGTACAACAGCTGAGTTGAACAGTTTCCTATGGTATCTCTTCTGTCCCCAAGACTAAAAGTATACATAATGGAATGTGATTAAACTGTAATGTACTGATTACTCCAACAGTCCAAATTTAAATTCCGATTTGAATGATCCCAAATTTCAGCAGTGTTTGGATCTGGAATTATGCTTGCAAATGAAAACTATGAACTGATGCTGCAATCCAATTAGTTAAAATTAAACAATCAATATTCCTATTGCAATTTGCCATTGTATTTGTAATATATTGTACCAAATCCCATAAATCTGAAGGCAGATTTCCATGCTAACTATTGGCTTAGAGTTCCAAAACTTATTCAGCAGACTTTATATTACAATCAGAATAACTCCAATTATAAATACATAATTTTGGAATGTAATCTTCAAGACAAGTAATGTGGAGTGCTATGAAACACATAAGATGAATTTTGTGCAGGATTTGTTTGCATAGAAAGAAACTAAACACACTATATGCTTTAGCACAGACTCCCCCTAATACTAAAGTATTTTTTTTAAATGGGGGGAGAAAAGTATGTAATCCATACATTAGTCAGCATTTCTGATTACTGTTCTGTCTTCATTACTGTCCTTTTAGCACAGCTAGCAATATTAATGGAACTCAAAAAATGGTCAGAAGCTGCCTTTCCTCTTTCATCTTTGAATGATAGAAACAAACTTCTCTGATCATTATCTTCTCTTTGGCGTTGCTAGAGGACAATATAAATATATTTTGTTTTATTTTAATTATTTTTTCTTGCAATTAAATAAAGCTATTTTGGACTTTATAGCACATTTCAACTGTTGATGTTAAAGTGCTTCACAATCATTAAAAACCTAGCTGTGAAGGTATGTAAATGATACACTAAATTGTAGGATTTTTAACTTCTAGTTTTTAAATAGGTTTGATCCGGATATGTATGATACATGCTGATGATCAGATGTTTGTGGCATAGTTACCATGCTAAATGCTGTCACAGTGGGCCCTGATACCAGTCATCTTCCATGTTAATGCTCTCTGAGATATTTTCATCTACTCTCTCATGTGAGGACAAGTATGAGCTGACTGAAAAATGTGGCTCTAGCCAATCACCATGTAAAAGCAGAAAACAAAATGAATTAACATTAATTATGCCCGGGTTTGTGTCACAAAAATATAACTATGTCAACTAGAACAGCCTTGAAAGGCAACTTCTGATCTAAGTCTTCTCTCTCTCTCTTTTTTTTTTTTTTTTTTTTTTGCCATGGTTGGCTGGTAGTGTGTGATATGGGCATTTCCATACATGCAGTGGGGCTAATTTTTGTGATTTGTGCATGTGAGAGATGGGGAAAGGGGAGAAATTTGGTCTCTATACTTGTCTGTGTTGCATTTAGGATGCCCTAAAAAGAAAAGGAAAATTGGAATGAGAGTGTGACACAGTTATTTAGGTCTTTTATCTTGTATATTTTAACTTTAGCACCCAATGGGATGGTCTCACTTGCAAACTATTAAAATATTTTGCTCTTATGGTGACATGAGGGTAACAGTTTTTTATTCCAGTGCACCTATTACCTGCAGCCCAGTGTTGACATTAAGGCTTATGATGAACAGCAAATGGAAGAAAGCTCCCAAGCTAAAGCTTGAGTAAAGAGGGCTTCTTTGTTTGAGCTCAGCAGTGGCTCACTGCCACTCTAAATTTAACTCTTTTTTTTTTAATACAAAGGGAAATAAGCCTTTTAAAGGCATGTTACTTTTTAAAAGTAGCATTGGAAGACATTTCTTCCATTCTTTCTCTTATATGTATTTCTTCTTAGAGAAAGATTTCTTTCTCAAAAAACAGTAAACTGTTGTAATTAGCAGGCTGCCCATAATTCAGATGGAATCTCAATACAGTGTTCAGCAAATGACTGAAATCTTCCTTCAAGAATAACTGCTATGAGAATAAACTCTAATATGGTATTCATTTTTGGTCTCTCTGCTTTTAACATTCTTCACTGTGTAATATCTACTAATATATATTCTGCAATATTATCATAAAAATATAACTTCTAAATGCTTCATAAGAATATTACTATCCCTTTAGGACAGTATAAATAATATAAACTTTAATGATACTTTAACAAATGCTATGATACCGATTCATATATGTAATGGGCTACCACACTGGGAAAAGTGAATATAAAAGAAGATAAAAGACATGCCTGGTGGAATTTTCCTGGCAAAGCATTATTAGAGAATGTACGTTTTTTAGCCAATCTAATTCAGCCTCCATTTCCAGCAGATGGCAAAATTTAGTCTTTAGAATTCAGTTATCCAAGCAGCTAATTAAAATGTTGAGATATTGAAGACACAGGGCCTTAATCATAAAATCATTTGGATCAAATAAGCCATTGCCAAATTTGTTTTCTAGAATTTTGAGTTGCCCTTACTTCACATGAGTGAAATGCCTCCAAAAATGAGAGTGCACCTTAGACCAACTCTTTTCCATCCCCAAGAATCCTGAAGTGTTCAGAGTTCATTCCACTGCTGAAATACAGTCACCTCTAAATTAGAAACAGAAGTCATTCTCCATGAACAAAATTATAAGACAAATTTTTTCGGAGGAAACCAAGGAATGATTTTTCCAATTAAAATGAAAAGAGGTATTTAGATGGATAAGTCTCAGAAGGCTTCAAGTTTGGGTTCAGATAAACATCCAAAGTTGGGTGCCTCATGAAACTGCTTTTGGGATGAAAAACATAAAAGAACAGGCTTTCGCATGAGATTTCTGGTATTTCCCATCTCAATTCAGAATTATTATTTTTGTTGTTGTTGTTCTTATTCATTTTAATTGTGTTGTTTCTCTTAGTGAGCAAACCAGTGAGTTGAGAAGTGCAAACAAATAAAGGTGGGCATTAGGGGAGGAGGGAATTAATCAAACTTTCATTTTGAACCTCAAACAAATTTTAGTAAGAAAATTAGAAGTTTGTATGACTTTTTTAATTAGATTTGATCCATGTGTGTTTGCATCCCCCTGAGCTTTGATCTGAGTTTAGATTTTGAATTAACTAACAAATCTTAAAGCAAATCTTAGTATAATGTGTCAGCTTTCCAGATGATATGAACTGCAGTTCTGAGAGTGAAAAACTGAAGCTTTTTAAAGTGGCTAGTACTTTATGGGTAGTGCATGCATGGGAGGGAAGGAGTGCTTTGCTTTGTCTCTATGTAAAACCATTAATTGGCCCATATAACTCAAAACTAACTCTGCTTTTACTGAGGAGCTTTGCAAACCTTTTGATGTGTAAGTTTCTAACAAATCCTTATACTAAGCACATTTTTAAAGATTTTATTGTAAATGTTTGAGACAGCTCTAGTTCTCAGTGTAGAAAAGTTCTGGATTGATTCGTATTGCATCTAAATCTGGATGTCTTTTTGTATTTTTTTCTTTTTCAAATTTGGTTTGGATCTCAGGGTTCAAACTTCTAAGCATTTGGTTATTACTTGGCATGAAAATCACCAGTCTCTTTGTTCACAAGTTAGAATTAGTAATGAACTATTTGTGAAAAACAGAAATTCAGTTTTTAAAATATTAGAAAATGGGAGATTTTTTTTCCAATCACGTTATTTCTATTCCTTCAGCCTCTTCATTTGCATACAAAGTTGTGGATTTGAATACCTCTTGGCCAAGCATTTTACACATGTACAGGAAAAAGAGATATCAGATTTTCACTTTGCAAAGAGTTAAGAGGTACAATCTTTCTGAATTGGAATTAATTTAAAACATAGGAAAAGTGTTGACTATCCAAGAAGGTACTGTTTATTAACAAATCGTATTTGGAGTGAAAAATATAATAGCTCGAGTCACTATTGCATGAAATTCTTTTCTGGAAGAGAACTGAGTCTGTAGCATGACCATTTGGTGGAATTTGCATTGAAGTTGTGAGACTAATAAAATACTTAGCACTTGCATTTGGTCTATGAGATTGCCAGTCCCTGTAAGTACTGGTAACCCAGCTGTCTAAAATTCAGGTAAGGAATGTGTGCAGGGAGGAAGGGGAATGGGTAAAGAGAGGGAAATGGAGAGTTTTACCTGTTCCTCAGATCTTCTGTCATGGATAAAAATATATAGAAATATTTATGTACTTTTATATAAAGCTATGATTATATACCATTTGTGTACTTTGTTCAGCTTCTTGTTGCAGGAGTCCTGAGGGCAAAAGACCTCCCATTAGAACCTTCCTTGGAAGGGAAGGAGGTAAACATTCCAGGCCGAACCATATTAGCTCACTGGGGATATGTTTGAGGTAGAATATCCTATATTTGAAAAATTGGAATCAGAAATGGTTCATATTACTGATGGGTTTTCAAAACTGAGGCACAACAAAAATGATGAATGTAAAAGTCGATAGAAGATTTGTAATACATGGAGTCCATGCCAAGACATCCCAGGATATAGACTATGTTTCTAACAGGCTATAGAAGAAAGTAGCTTAAATCAGTTTAATAAATAACTAAACAATGTGGAGAAGTGACAAAAAGCATGTGAAATGTGGCAGTTACACTGTGCAATGGTTTAGTATAAATACTTATGGCTTTGCAATAACCATCAATGCCCTATTTTTGCTTTGTGTTTCAGAATTCACAATGTCATAATGAAAATGTGACCATCACTGATTTTATCTACTTCAGTGTTGACATTGCACTTTATGTATGGCTTTATTCTAAAATTATTAAACAGAACAGATTTTCCCAATTCTAGTTAAAAGTTTTTAGTGAACTTTATCAGATATTCCCACTTAATACTGAGTTTATGATGAAACCTCCTCAAATTAAATGAGTTTTGCATAGTTTCAGGTTTATACTGCCTTGATACTCCTAGGTTATAGTGATAAAGCAGAGGAATTAAATCTACTTACAGGGACTGACTTTGGGGCCATTTGTCATCTTCTTGGTTAGAAATTACATACATAAACTAGGCTAAATAAGGTGTTTGTAACATTGCTTGATCCATTTGTTTTTAATCACCCCATATAGATATATTGTAAATTACTGGAAGAATATCATAAACAAAGCACTGGAATGTAGGATAGTGTATAGTTGTTCTCCTCTTCAGCCAAGCACATTTTCATTAAATATAATTTCTTCTGAGAAGATTCAAGAGCCCAACACCCGCCCCTGTTTTTCCCTTCCAAACCTTCAAAAAACATAAGAACCATTAAGACTACCATTGTAAGCAAAAGCAATTACCATAAAGATGAAAATTATGAGTGATATAAATTAGGAGGGGAGTTTGGAAGGTATTTCCTTTTTACCCCTAGTAAGTGGAATATAATTTTTCAAGCAAACCAAAATTACCTCTGTTTCAGTGTTGAACCTTGTTCCATAATAACAAATGTCAGGTAGAGATTTTAAATGGTGTTGGAAAATTAAAAAAAAAATGTTTGTAGCTGGTTTAGACAAAAATAAATAAATAAAAATCCCGCTCTCTACCAGAGAGCTTCATTTCAGGCACAAACTGAGAGTGCAATTTTCTTTGCTGCTTTTTAAATTATTTTGGGGGGGGGGCAAGAGGGGGAGGAGACTCTAAATGGTTAAATGACTTTTTCACTTTTTAAAAGAAAAATGTTGAAAATTCCTAAAAGTCGGCTCTCCAGTTTGCCTTCCTGTGGTTGAATGGAGGGGAACATGGAGCAAGGAGAACTAAATATATAGAAATAAACTGCATAAAACCCTCAATAACACAAACTTGTTCAGTGTTTGATCACTTTTCATGTTTCATAGTCAGTTAAAATATGAAGAAAATACATCAAGGTCTTTTCATTTCTTTACCCCAGTACATAGCCTAGTTTTAATCATTATATTAATAAAACTCTGATACAGAAATTTCACCATTCATATATACTTTTAATTCAATAGATTGTCATCGATAGGCTGTGGCAAAGCCCTGCCAGGCATATTATCCTGCACAATAGCTGGAAAGTAGGTGGCAGCATAGAACAACAGAGTCGTCATTACAAGGGAAAATGGAGAAAAAAACTTTTTAGAGAAGGAAACTTTTGTTGTTGTTGTTATTACTTGCAAATGCTTCTTGAAAACAAAGAGCAGTTTTCATAGGCATTTCACTGATGAGATGGTAGTTGGTATCGTTAAATAGCTACTGTGTAGCAAAAGGCAGGCTTATTTGCAGAGTTCCATTTTAACGTGTTTTATGTCACTTCAGCTTGACCCTGCCTTGCATCCTTCCCAAGCATTTTCTGCTTTTTGATCTGCTAGATACTGAGCTTCACTTATCTTGCCTAAAAGCAAAACTGTTCCTAAGCTGAGGACAATTTCTCCCTCACCCTCATCTTAATGCTAACTAGGGACTTGGCACCATTTTCTGATACATCATCCTCCCCAGGCCTGTTTTCCAAATCTAGCTTTCAAAGTGTATATGAAATGATTGTTGGTAATGACAAAACCAGAGTCTGGAGAGATTACACAGGTTGCCATTTCAGCAACTGTCCATTAATACAAATGCTTTTGGTGTTAAGATCTCAGAAAACTCAAAGACAGAGGATCAAATATGCTATTTAATTAAAACATAAATGAATGAATAAAATGAAGATTTTATGGTCAGAGTAGATTCCACTGACAGTTGGATGCTTTTAAAAACATCTGAGTGTTAACTATCCTCTTCTCTCTTCTGCATTTCAAATCAGAGAAATAGAATGCTCAGAACTGTCATATTTCTGAGAGTATGTGCAATAGATCCAAGATAAAAAATTATCCAGATTATTCTCCAGTCTTTACAAAATAGGAGAACCCCTTGTAGACACAGTACTAATTGATATCTGAGCAGGGGGGGGCATGGAGCATAGCCTGTTGTGCATACTCAGTCTCAGGATATTGTATAGAAAATGTGTGTGTGTGGAGGGAGAGAGAGAGAGAGAGATCAGTAAATATACATGAGCACATTTTTTTAAAATCCTTCTTCCAAACAGATCCTTATCTAAAGTGTAGGAACCATTAAAAAATTCACATTTGCCATTTTTTTCCACACAGCTACCAGAAATATCTCGCATTAAAAATATGCTGAAATACTGTAGTAATACAGATACCACTGTATTTTGTAATTGTTGGCAGACTATCTAACTCTGACAAATGCAATGTACAGGACAACAGCAAAGACTTGAGATGATTTAGAAACATTATCTCTGAGATCAGCCAATAAGCTTGCCAAAAGTGGGAATTCAGAAAAAGAGGAGGGGCACTTTTGTCCTTTCCATCATTAAATACCAATGAATTATTTGATCAACTTCTAACAAAAGCTGAAAATCCAACATGAAGGTTGTCCACCTGCATCAGAGAAGTAACTGCCAAAAAACCTTGAGAATTGTTTGGATGTTATGGTGGAAAACCAAGACAATAATTCACAAGAAATATATTTTATGGATCTTTGCCTTTTAATAGAATATTTAATAGCAATTTTTTGTAGCTTTAGGTACATTTGATTAATTAAAAAAATCTACAGGTTGTGAATAGTACCCTGCAAGTATTCAATACTCAGTGTTTCTCAGTCTGAGCTGTTGTGTTAAGGTACCATTCTGATAAATCCTAATGGTGGTGGTATTTTCATTGATGGGATAAATGCATAAGCATTTCCAAAAGCAATACAGTAAATCCTAAAATTCAATCTCAGAAATGTTCACAGAAAAACACACATGGCCATGGTAAGTCCCTCATTAATCAGCAGATATCAATGTCTTTGTCAGTTTGTAAATTTCCAGTTCAGTTTTGCCTGATTTATCCTGGTAGTGATTTGTCTACAGTATCTGGTACCTCGGTTTTACTATAATTTAAATATAGTTTTTAATCAGACAGCTTGAACTCTTGCCTATTCTGATGTGAAGGCAGTATGGAACAAAACTTTCTAGCCTCACTCACTAAAATCTCCCCTGAATTCATTGTGAGTTTTGCCTCAGTAAATACTGCATGATAAAGCCCATAATTTGCATTGCACAGTCTTGAAAACATTGCAGCATTGACAATCCTGTTCCCCCACCCCACCCCACCCCACCCCACCCCTCATGTTGTATTCAGTGTCTTCAAAAATCCTCCTCTTAAACATCAGTTTATACTTTACTATAAGGTAACATGTTTTGCCATGGCTATACTTCTTTTTTAAATCCTTCTCTGTCGGTTGGAGTGTACACTTACATCTACCATACACTGGGAATTGATATATTGATAACGTTGATTTCTCTTACACTTTATATCATGTCCTAAGTATAGATTCCCTCCTGCCTCCACTTTATTTCTGCATAGCTTTATCAGCCTAGTGAGACTGAGCAATCATTTTCATGTACATCAGCTTAAGGGTGAGTGACTTTTGCTTGACATTTTCCTCTCTCCTTGTGATGTCTGCCTTGCTGCTTCGTGTGTAAGTTTCATTTAAAAAAAAAGTAACATAAAGGCTCTTCGCTTTATAGGAAGTTATGAGGTATTTGAATAATTTCATATGTGAAAAAACAGTTCTTGCTTAACATGTTTATTTGGGGATATGGAAGTTTTTATTTTTGACTTGTAAAATCTGGATCCCACCTTCATTAGTTAAATCAGGAAATGAGGGTGTGACAAACAGGGTTAGTAGCTCACAGTCCACGCTTCAAATTATTGCTTTATATCAGAAATAAAATGAGAGGGGGAGTCAGGGGAGGAATGTGATTGGTCTTTTATCATTGGAAAATCACAATATATCTCTAGGTGTGGAATACAAGGGAAAAATCCATTAGTAATTGCAGTTTGCTGTCATCTGTATAGCCTGTACCTCTGTGGACACCACCAATGAGCAAGGATAGGAGGAGAGTGTGTGTGACTTCAGAAAAAATGGAACTGATAAAAGACTAATGCTGGAAAAAAAATATATAAAAAATAGATTTAAAATAGCACTTTGCGGTAATGAGGGGAAATCATGACAGGAGTATAAAGCATAAAAAAATATCCTTGGGGCATAAGTGAGATGATTAGAAATATCATTAAAGCCAAGGCATCTGTTTGAATCCTTTGTGAGGCACCCAGTTCACCCACATGCGCACACAAATGAGGGCTCAGTTTACTAATGCTGCAGTTTGAACACTAAGCATAACATGCTTCGCATTTAAAGAACATACAGATTAAATATGAGGAGACTGTAAAACTGAGCAACTGGCAGTAATGATTCTCAGTGGGTTTAAAGGAGATCATATGTAAACAGGCAGCTGTCCAAAGTGAGCAAATGTTCATTATGGAAAATTTCCCATTAGGTATCTACTTTATACTGCTAAAGTGAAATGAAAAGTAATTTATTTTAAAATTGCTTATAGGGAATATAACATTAATGAGTAAAGATCAGTGGAAAGGTGACAGAGGTACCATTCTGATGACCTGCCAGAACAGATTTATTAAGTGCATGCATTTTTACAGACACACCAGAAAAGTATAGGAATCAGTGAGGCAGAATAGTGCTGATTCCCATGTGCTGTATGTAGATGTACAGTAAGCTAACTTTCTCTTTTAAGGCCCTGATTCAACAAAGCAATTGGGCATGTACTTTAAGCACTTGCTTAACTTTATTCCTTTTCAGGAGTGAAGTTAAATGTGATTTTAATTGTAAACTTGTGCTTAAGTCTTGGGGCTTAAGTGCTTGCTTAAAGTTAGCAATGTGCCTAAGTGCTTTGTTGAATCAGGACTTAAATACCCAGATTTTTTGGGGGGAGGGTTAGTTTACTGCTTGCTTGGTAAAATCCATTGTTAACAGAAGCAAGCCAGTACTAAAGGATAGGTCCAACACATTTTATATTATGTTAGTAGTAGTGTTTTATTAGTTCTTACAAAAGCACCTGAAAGTCTCATCTGAAATTGTGGCCTCATTGTCCCACGCACTAGAGAGAGAGAGAGAGAGAGAGAGAGAGATACACACACATATACACACAGTAAGAAACCTCTGAAGAGATTCCAACTTAAATAGACAAGACAGAGAAGTGGTGGAAGAGGAAAGTCACAGAAAGGTGAAATCAGGTTACAACCCAAGTCTCCTGACAAGAGCAAGTAGAAAAATCACACACACACACTCTCTCTCTCTTTTTCATCAAAAAATGTTTTCTTTTGTTTTTGGGTGCAGATCTAATTCTGACTTTCAGTTTGGTGTCATATGTGCTAGACTATGGTGCCTCCCTAATTTTAGCAACAAGTTAATCAAGTTAAAAAGTGCTCATGTGTCTATGATGTTCTGAGTGGGCCAAGAAAAAGTCACCTGACCAGTCAAGCTTTGTATTTCTATTTCTGTTTTTAGAAGCCCAGTTTCCTCTTGCTGTGATAGATGCTAAATCCCAGAGTGTGCTAGACAGGAGAAGTTCCTTGTAGTATGGAAACCCTGGTCTGGAGTTAAAGCTGAATTCCATTTTGCACTGAAGGGAGAGATTCATTATCTTTGCTTTGTATGAAAAATCCAGCAAAATCTCCCCACATTTACTACCTTAACTCTTTGAGTACCAAATGAATTTTCTGAACATTTACAAGTAAAAACATTAGTTTAAATGTAAACTAATTAATTAAAAATAAGTTCTTTAAGGAATGTAACATAGGTATAAATCTCTTCTTTCTCATAACTTATCTTAATGAAACAACAGACACTTCAAACTTTCCATATTTTTTAAAGTAATTGAAATCTTGTGCATACTTGAAGAATATAAGTTGTAATTAAGGTACATTATTAACAGTTGTTGCCTCTGATTGCCTTAGTTTTTCCATCTGTACAATGGGGATGATACCTCCTTTATCAACACTTTGAGATGAAAAACTCTAAATAAGAGGCAGCTATTAATATTATTGGCTCAAGTCAAGACAGGCTCAAGTCAAAAGTTCAGATAACTCTTTAGGAGGGGTCATTGTGATACAACAATCACCAACCTTCCTCTGCAGCTTATTTGCAGGCTCTTCAGAGTTGAGAGTTAATTTACAATTTACAGTTAAGGTTACACACACACACACAAATTCCAATGTGTTAAGGTAGGAAATTCACAGTTAAGGCACTAAAACAATCTTAGCTCTACCCTGTAGTGCCACAATGGGGGAAATAAATATTTTTTTAAAAAAATCTTTAAAAATCAATGTAATCTAATATGGAACAACAGATATTCCTGAGTCATAATCCTGTGGTTACTATATGGCATCACTACAAGGCAGCATTAAACTAGTTTAGGTACCAACAAAGTATGTTAAGGTAAAAAAATGAGGAGCTAAGTGTAACCTTAGAAGGGCTGTGCAAATAACTTTTTTTGTGGGGTTTTTTTTTTTTTTGGTGTGGTGGCTAATATATATAGTTAAATATTTATATAAATAATATATAGTTTTGGGTTGACACATAACAAAAGTATTGAGGTAAAAATCAGTCAAATGAACGGGATTTTGTTGTTGTTGAGTTTTTGTACCTTAAAAAAAACAACACACTTTGAAGCAAAATTAAAAACAAAAAGTCACTTTGTAGCAAAAATTATGTTTCATTTAGAAAATGTCTAAATATGGCATCTTGATTTTGGGGATTTCCCCCAGAAACAGTTTTGTTGACTTGAACAAAATTTCACAAAATGTTTCAGTAAACACATATATTCATTTTTGGTGGGGGAGAAGGGAAATTTGTCTGAAATTTTGCACAACAATAAACCATAACTCTGAATTCCCTAGGTTTAAAAATCTTGGTTTCGTGATGTTTACAACATCCATATAATTTTTTTTAACCATGAAGTTATTGATAAACTTAATTCCCTCTTAATGTAGGTTTTTGTTTTTGTTTTTTGGCAGGGGGCGGGGCGGGGAGGCTTTTCTTGAAAGTAGATCAGACTATACCAGAAATACAGAAAGATGGTCTCCACACAAGGCATTTCTACAAAACATCTCCTCTCTGAGGGCCAAACCCAACTCTACTGGAGTAAATATAAAGATTCCAGTTGCTTTTACTAGGAATTGGATTGGGCCCTGATAAAGACGCATTTTTCTTAACTCGGAGTATGCAAGAAACCTTCAATTTTATGGGCAATCTACATGAGAGGTAGATAATATCAATATATGATCTCACCCAAAATAGATCCATATTGAATTTGTTCTTGGACTATCTGTTTGAAACAGCACACTATTTGTTAGCACAGATCCTCTTTGTTTTCTAAAAATGTCTTACAAATTATGAGTTGTTCTATTTATTAAATGTAAAGATATCATTCCTCTTCCACTTCACTCTTAAACGGATAGACAAGCTTAGATGGGAAGTTCACCCTACACCAGCCCTGAATTGGTTAAGGTGGCTTAGAAGGGGCACCTGGGGGAGAGTCCGGCTTGACTGATATGCACAAATTGAAGATGAAGCCCAACTGGGCAGAAGCAGGCTGGGCTTGTATAAAGTCAGGAAGTTGAGAGCGGAACAGGTTTTAGGGACAGCGCCTGTGGTCACTCACTAGGCACAGAGAGGTGGGCAGAAGGAAACCCTGGGGGGAGCAAAAGCCCTGGGATCCTAGTCCTATGGTTAGGGTTTACCCAGGGGAGGTGTAAGGAAGAAAGTCTGTGGAAGGCAGAGTTAGGAAGAAGCCCAGGAAAAGAGCAGCGAGGCTTGAAACAGTATAGACCTTGGCTGCTTATTGTAGGGTCCCTGAGTTGGAACCCAGAGTAGCAGGTGGGCCCAGGTTCCCCTACCAGCCACTGGGAAAGTGGCACAGACCAGGATTTTCAGAAGGTTGCCAGAGATGGCACAAGGGCAGATTGTCCAGTGGAACTTGGTTACTCTGGAAGAAGAAGACTATATGAGACTATGTCATAGATTTATTCCCCACTTTGAACTTTAGCGTCCACAAGATGGGGACCTGCATGGACTCCTCTAAACTTAAATCCTAGTTTAGATCTGGTAAAGCTGCCACCAGCTAGAAATTCCAGTGTCTAGCACACTCCCTGTTCCCCCAAACTTTCCCTGGGGAACACAGATCCCAACTTCCTTGGATCTTAACACAAAGGGAAATAATCCATTCCCCCCACCTCCCCCTCCCTTAGCCGTTGGGAGAGATCACCTTGATTCAAACTCCTTGAATCAAAACAAAGAGGGATTCCCTTTCCCCCATCCCTCCTCCTCTTCCCCTGAGATTCCAAACAAGGGAAGAAATCAAGCAGGTTCTAAAAAGAAAAGATTTTATTAAAAGAAAAAAAAAAGAAAGTACACTATCTCTGTAACACCAGGATGAAAAATATACAGGGTCTAGCTTATAAACTTGGAGAGACTCCCCCCCCACTCCTTTCTCAGAATAATCAAAGTAACAGCATTTCTCCAGCAAACACACAATTGCAAATGTAGAAATTAATTATAAGACTAAACCTCCTTTCTAATACTCACTATACTGAATAGAAGAAAATACTTCAGGGAACTTTGAGAGCCTGGAAATACATCTGGCCCCTCTTAGATCCAAAGAGAGAACAGCCCCCAAACAAAGAATACAAACAAAAACTTCCCTCCACAGAGATTTGAAATTATCTTGTCCCTTGATTGTTCCTCTGGTCAGGTGTCCGTCAGGTCTACTGAGCTTGTTAACCCTTTACAGGTGAAAGAGACCTTAACCCTTAACTATCTTTTTGTGACAGACTATAAGAGCTCATGCCCCTGGGGGAATTCTGTGGCACTGTGCATCTGCAGAATTTATGTCCCCTGCACATTTCTTTGCTTCCCTGCAGAAAAATAACTTGCTGATGGGGAAGCAAAGGGAAGCCACAGAGTGGCCATGTGACTCTCCCCAGCAATATGTTTTGGGTGCCCAGGGCAGCCAGCAGACAGGTAAATCACTGTGGGACATGAGGTGGGACAGGGAAAGACCTGGCAGGTGTATCCTACCCTGTGCTGGGCTCAGCTGCTAGTCCTGGCTGGGCTGGAGAGGACAAGCTGGAGGAAGCTCTGAAAACTCCCTCTTCCCCACTTCCTGCACCCATTGCTCCTCAGCTGCATGGGGAGGGATCCCTGTACAAGGAGCAGCACCGCCATCTGCCTAAACCCCATGCATCCAGACCCCTTCATGCCCAGAGCCTCCTGCCGACCCCCCCAATGAGCCCCACTCCCCCTGCACCTGCACCACCCCAATGAGCCACCCATATCCAGATCCCTGCCCCACCTACTCCAACCAGCTGCACCTGGATCCCCACCCACTGAGCCCCACTCCACCAGCCTCTGGGGCCCTCACACCCAGACCCCCTGCCAAGCTCTGTCCCTCCCCACCAATCCTCTCTGCTGAGCCCCAACCACCTTCACCTGGAGCCCCCTGCAGTCTGATTACCATGGCACCCAGAACCCCTGAACAAGCCCCTGGACATGCAGATGCCCCCTGCATTCAGATACCCTACTGAGCTGCCCGCACCCAGATTGCCCCACACTCAACCCTCTCAACTCACAGCTGGATCCCCCCCCCACTATTCCGTCCACACTTGAATCCTGCCTTGCTGAGCCTGCCTGCTCACAGGGCTCTGGGGCAGGCCCAGCCCTTGCACTGTGTGAGGGTTGAGTGCAGCCTCACTGCTGAGTTCATGTCCCAGGGTGGGTGGGAAACTGCACAGTGATCTCCCACCTCTGTGCAGCCTGTGGCCTGTGCTCCCTATTGCCATGCTGGAGCCTCCACATTTATTTGACAAATAAAATTTGCATAATTTTAAAATATTGTGCATAGAATTTTAATTATTTTCACACATTTTTTTTGGAGCAGAATGCCCTCAGGAGTGTACATAGTGACCTAGCTGGAGGGCTCAGTTACAAAGAAGGAAGTGCTGTGAAGTACAGTAGCAGAGTAGGGCCAGATTAATGCAGGGGCTTCAGGGGCTGCAGCCCAGGGCCCCGGACTAAGGAGGGCACTGGCGCAGCAGGGCTCAGGCAGGCTGCCTGCATGTTGTGGCCCTACGCCACTCCCGGAAGCAGCCAGCTGCTGGCATGACTCTGCGGCCCCTGGCGGGAGGGAGAGCCGGACCCTGCCTGCAGCATCATCACCGCAGCTCCCACTGGAACCAGCCAATGGGAGCTGAGGGGGCAGCACTTGCGGGCACAGTCAGCAAACAGAGACAGATTGTCCACCACCCCCCAGGGGTGTGCAGAGACGTGTCAGCAGCCAGCTGCTTCCAGGAGCAATGTGGGGCCATGGCATGCAGGCAGGCAGCCTGCCTGAGCCCTACTGTGCCACTGGCTGGGAGCCACCTGTGGTAAGTGCCTCCCAGCCAGAGCCTTCATCTTGCACCCCATCCTGCACCCCAACCCCCTGCCCCAGGTCATAATCTCTTCCTATATCCAAACTCCCTCCCAGACCCCGCACCCCCTCCTGCACCCCTGCCCCAGGTCAGAATCCCTTCCTGCCCCAAACTCCATCCCAGAGCCTGCACCCCTCACCCTCTCCTGCACCCCAACACTCTGCCCCAGCCTGGAGCCCCTCCTGCACCCAAACTCCCTCCCAGAAAGAAACGAATATAACAACTGTTCTAAGGGAAGAAGTCGGCTATTTTGACTTAACTTAACTATATTCTTCATGTTTTAAGACTGAAATGTCACCACAGATGACATTATGTTAATTAAAAGGCAAGTTTAGTATAGCGTTAATAGCCTTGATGCCATAATTGTGATCATTTTGTTTTAAATTAAAAAAAAAGACTTGTATACAAGGGCCCCACAAAATCTAATAGCCCTGAGCACACAAGAATGTTAATCTGGCCCTGGAGCAGAGACCTCTTTAGCAACAGAGTGATTAATGGGAGGGAGCTCCAAACTGTGAGAGTGCTAATCCTCACACACAGCCATAAGCAGGCACCACAGTTCTGAGTGGGGTTTCTATTTATCTCTGTTCCTCTGCAAACAAATGACAAGTCTGTGGTACAAATGAAGTTGATAGGAGAGGGCTATCTTAGAAGAACTCCTGCTGCTTTTACTCGCAGTTGGGCAAACCCTCCCCTTGTGATTAAAAACAAGCTCCAGGAGCCATAAGGGCTCAGTCATTCTGATTCCCTCAGTTGCACAAACTCCTCCACATCCTTCTACTGGCATGTATACCAAGACTGACCTGAGCAGTGCCTTTCAAATGACCTTTGATCCAAGAGACTTCTCTCATTTTAGTTACAATGTTATCTATGTTCCTCACAATGGTGGTGTCTCCTTATTTTAACTGTGGAATGTTATTTACATCAGAAATATTTAATAATACTTAAAATGAACCATGCAGCATTTTAAGTTTCTTGTTTGAATAATGGTTTTACTGTTCTCATTTTGGGTCTTTATCACATGTTGCATCCCACATTTGGGTCTTGGCTGGTATAAATTTGGTCTGCAGGTTATGCTTTTGGCAGGCTGAAATGGGCTCAGTGTGTTATGGAAGTCTATCTGTTTCCGTATGCATCTTGCTGTGTACTAAGACTGGCCCGTGGTATCTGTAAATCTTTCAAAAGGTGGGGGGCACTCATTTTCAGTGGGCCCTCAATGTAATGAAAATTAAAAGTGGATATAGTGTTTCCAGTTTTGAGAAGAATCAAGGAATTCTGCACACTTATAACCCACCAGACTTTTGGCCCTGAGGCCAACAAAAATTTAATGGATTACCTGTTCTGTACATAAGCAGAATTTCAGTTTTCCAGGCTGTTATTCTGACACTGTTTCCAGTCATTGAAATTTATTTAAAAAATTAAACAAACAAACAGACAAAAAAACCCTGTGATTTGTAAAGGAAATGGTAACAGACCTTTAACTGTAGTATCACTTGCAGGCTTTGATATAATGACTGCATAAAAATAAACAATGCTTAGGCTTTTATTACTATAGCAGCCTGTCTTCAGGATTTTTAGACCAAAATCCTGAAGGCTATAATAATTACACCTAAGTGTTCCCAGTGTATTTGCATTTGAACAGATTTTTGCCCTTCAGGTCTACTCAAGTTGCACTCACTTTAATTAGTGACACACATGGCTTAATTTGACACATTCTACGTGTACTTTTACAGATATTTAAACCAAGCAAAGCTCTGTGTAATCAAAGAGTTTTAAAGGTGGCTCTGAAGTGACAGACTTACAGGTGACTGTTCTTTCATCAAACAGGAAACTGGCCTTTTGAAGCAGGAGGAGATTGACCTTCATAGCATGACCAGTTGTATCTTCAAAGTGGAGGTGACCTGGTGCAGAGAAGACAAGTTTGGGCCAGGTGAAAGCAAGGTGTCTTGATTGGATCTGATTAACTTGGACAGACACATAAGGTAACTGGCCTTTGAGATCTGGGCAATTACATGAGGGGGATTCCTGATTAGATACAGCTCCTCTGAAGGTGGCTTGTTGAGAGTTCACTGGCCTCTTTCTTATCACTGTGGCATCTTGCCCACCATTGTATCCATTTGTTTTGTGAGCTGAATGGCTACTGATTTTCAGAGTCCCAGTGTCCATGTTGCTATGCTTAGACTTATATATGCCTGCCTTCTTATTAAGCTATTTATTTTTCTGATTGAATGACTGTTGGGTCCTTTGAGATTTTTTGTGTTTTGTGGCATAATGTCTTTCATCTATAAATAGATTCTCTACTTGCTAACAGTTTGGTTAGGTTTTGCTTGGACAGTTATTTATATTCTCCAAGCCTAATAGTCTTTTTTCTTTGTCACAACTTTGTAATAGATAGCCACTTCCAAAATGTGGAATGACAATGTATAATTGCCTTCCAAGCCATACAAGCAATTTGGAGACCAGGTTAGAAGCATCACTTGCAGTTTAAGGTTTAAATATTTAAACAGGTTAATGGGGGAAAGGGATATGCACCTACACTATGCCCCAATTGTATCATGCATTCTTGCTTTATTACACTCATGTTGAAGCCTGGAAGAGGGACTTCATAATGGTTAAAGGGATCCGTGGGGAAGGGGAACATTGATGATGCCCCATAGGCGATCACCCATAAAGTGGGGGAAGAGTGTTTTGATTATGACGAGGTAGCCTTAAGTCAGAACTTCAGTGTGTTTATCAGTATTATGATGTAAATTAGTCTGGTGAGAGCACATACATCTAGAGTGTTCATTTTCATGCTTGTTTGATAAAGTTGAGACCTTGTTTTTCTATAAAAATCATGTCTGTCTGTCAGTCAGGATATGTCAACAGCAAGCTGAAGAAATACTTTTCCCCAAGATGATGCAGGGCCGGCTCCAGACCCCAGCACGCCAAGCGCGCGCTTGGGGCGGCATTTTCCCTGGAGGGCGGCAGGCGGGTCCGGCGGACCTTCCGCAGTCATGCCTGCGGGAGGTCCACTGGAGCCGCGGGACAGCGGACCTCCCGCAGGCATGACTGCGGAGGGTGCGCTGGTCCCGTAGCTCGGGTGGACCTCCCGCAGACATGCCTGCGGATACTCCACTGGAGCCGCCGGACCAGCGAACCCTCCACAGCTGCGGGAGGTCCACTGGAGCCGCGGAACCAGCGGATCCTCTGCAGTCATGCGTGCGGGAGGTCCGCTGGTCCCCCAGCTCTGGTGCACCTCCCGCACGCATGACTGCTTGGGGAGGCCAAATTGCTAGAGCCGCCCATGAGATGATGTCACACAGAAAGAAAGATAACAAATCACTTGCTGAAAGAATACAATGCAGTGTTCTTTTTCCTAGAACTATGTTGGATTAAAATGGTTTATTATTTGAAGGAAGACTTTTAAAAATTGTAAGTAATTGTTTTAATGTATTACTGAAGTTCTAAATTTAAACTAAGACACCCAGAAGAATTTCCACCTCCACCCATCTCCTATGACCAGTTTAGGACCCACAAACAGGAGTGAATACCTTATTGGACTCACAAGAGTGTTTCCTTCTTTCTCACTAGTTTTGTCTCTTTGGACGTCTGTACAATAAGTAGAACATTCTTCGTGGTTTGGGCATAAGCTTTTGTGGGCTAAAATCCACTTCATTGCGTGCATGCAGTGGAAAATACAGTAGGAAGATATATATATATACACCAGGGATTGGCAACCTTTGGCACGCGGCCCACCAGGGTAAGCACGCTGGCGGGCTGGGCTGGTTTGTTTACCTGCCATGTCCACAGGTTCGGCCGATCACGGGCTCCCACTGGCTGCAGTTTGCTGCTCCAGGCCAATGGGGATGGTGGGAAGTGGCACAGGCCAATTCTGAAGTTTCTTGTTGGAGTCTGTTTTTGAAACAGCAGAATTCGAATTAAATTGAAAACTGGACACCATTAAATTAGGCTTAAATAAAGACTGAGAGTGGATGGGTCATTACACAAAGTAAAAACTATTTCCCCATGCTAATTTTTTTCCTACTGTTACTCACACCTCCTTGTCAACTGTTGGAAATGGGCCACTGTTTTTTTCTCCTGATAATAGCCCACTTTAATTGATTAGTCTCATTATAGTTGGTATGGCAGCACCCATTTCTTCATGTTCTCTGTGTATATATATATTCCTACTGTATTTTCCACTGCATGCATCCGATGAAGTGGGTTTTAGCCCACGAAAGCTTATGCCCAAATAAAGTTGTTAGTCTCTAAGGTGCCACAAGTACTCCTCACTCTTTTTGCTAATATAGACTAACACGGCTACCACTCTGAAACTTAAATCATAGTTTATATACACAATAGCAAACATGTTTCTTTTCCTGCATTCTCTCTAATGTTGATTGGGGCCATACAGTTCCAGTTATTTTAGAACAATGAATGGGTGATTGACATTAAAAAAATACAGTTTACTTCACTGGGGTTGCCACCTTTGGATAGACATCAAAATATAATGGGCTGTAGAAGTATTACGTTTCCAATTTAATGAACCAATAATGTTCCATTTTAAAGAAGAAAGATCCCAGTATGCTAAATTATGAGAGGAATGCCAAACCATAATTCTACATATGCTTTGTGATAGCTTTGCTTATCAGGAAAACTATAGCATAGTGAGGATAAATTAATTACCTAAGTAACATAGCAAGTCAACAAGAGAATTAGGAATAGAACCCTCTGACTCCCAGCTCACTGCTTTAATTACATTCACTAAATATCCAGCTTGCCCTTCTGTTGAGGTTGTTTTTGTGGGGGTTATTTTGGATATGAATTAAGTGTTCTTGATTGAGATGATTCCAGCTGCAGTTATGTCTCTGAGATTATATTAAGGTAAATAGGATGCAGTGGGAGAGACATTACAGATTTCTTTTAATAACCTAAATGTTGTAACCAGGTTCTTATTTGTAGGCTATATTTTGTTGAGTTGGGATTAGTTTTTAGAAGAGCAAAAAAAGAAGAGATGCTTTGATGTGTTTGGTTACGGTCCTTGTTCTTAAACAGATATGTGTCTTACTGTCACAAGGTTGATTAAAGTAAAGCTCAGCAAATGTCACTCCGGTCTCCTTGCTCTGCGCTAACCAGTCTATTTTAAAAATGCATGCATTCAATTGTCAGCAGTATTAGCATCCTATGAATTTGTTTTATAGGATTGATGCTTGGCAACAGAGCTTATCTGAATATTTCTACTTTGTGAAGAGGCAGTCTCAACAATCTGTGATATGCCAAACCTGATGTTACACACAGTTCTCATTTGTACAATGATGATAAGCTGTAAAGTGCTATGTTGATGCTGCCTGTGTGTCTAATGTCAGAGTTAAGGATTCACTTTTTTGAGGCCAATTTGACTACTGTGACAGGGTCAGGCCAGGTGGCTACAAGAGAGTGGTGGAAGGTAGTTACATTAGCTCCAGGTTAAGTAGGCCCCTTTTCCCTGGGTAAGATAACAGGGACTATTCCAGAAAACTCAGGAACTTTCTAGAACTAATTAAGGCAGGCAGGCTAATTAGGACACCTGTAGCCAATTGGAAAGTTTCTAGAATTAATTAAGGCTAATCAGGACACCTGGTATAAAAAGGCTCTCACTCCAGTTAGTGAGATTTGCTTAAGGAGCTGGGAGTGAGAGGACATTCTGCTGGAGGACTGAGGAGTACAAGCGTTAACAGACATCAGGAGGAAGGTCCTGTGGTGAGGACAAAGAAGGTGTTGGGAGGAGGCCATGGGAAGTAGCCCAGGGAATTGTAGCGTTGTGTAGCTGTTCCAGAAGGCACTCTAGCCAGCTGCAGTCCACAGGGCCCTGGGCTGGAACCTGGAGTAGAGGGCGGGCCCAGGTTCCCCCCAAAACCTCCCAACTCCTGATGCAACACAGGAGGATCTCTCAGGTTAGCTAGATCCACCAATAAGCGCAGGACCCACCAAGGTAGAGGAGGAACTTTGTCACACTACCTTGAAATCTGAAATTTCATCGTGCTTCAGCCCAAAGAGGCAGAAATACCAAGAAAAGTTGGATAGTTGTTTTGAATAGTGGGATTTTGGCCTCATGAAATCAGAAATGTGAAGTAAATCACTTCCAGTTTTGGATCAGAGCTAGTCCTGATCATAGGCTTGGAATTTAGATCTAGGACTTTGAATATTGATCTTCCCCTGACTTTTTTATTCAAGTGGTGAAATCTGGCCCTATCCAAGTCAGTAAGATTCCTAAGAATACACTGTTAATCACTAAAGAACATTATAGATTTTCTCGGTTTCATCATAATTCAGTAGTGTATAAAAAGAAACTATCTTAAAGTTTCAGAGGGGTAGCCGTGTTAGTCTGGATCTGTAAAAGTGGCAAAGAGTTCTGTGGCACCTTATAGACTAACAAATGTATTGGAGCTATCGTGGGTGAATACCCACTTCGTCAGATGCATGTCGGATGCCCCCCCCCAAAGTGGTTATTCACCCGTGAAAGCTCATGCTCCAATATGTTTGTTAGTCTATAAGGTGCCACAGAACTCTTTGCCATTTTTATCTTAAAGTTGAGTCAAGTTTCTTTTAGAAAAGTTCAGGCACTTCAGTTTTTGGCAGTTCATATTATACTGCAGTGTACATTAATTAAAAGAATGCAAAGTAACATCAGAAATTGGTAACATTGTCAGATGTTCTCTTTATTCTGTTGTAAAATGGCATATAGAAGCCTTAGCCACATCTTCCCACCACCAAAGTCTCAGTATATTCCATTTTTAAGTACAAAAAAGTTTGATTTCTAGCACCAACATTATAACTTTCAGATTGCATGTTAAAAATAAAGTTTGTGCATTAACAAAACAGAAAAGCTCAGTGAATCTTTAACACTCTCTTCTTCTGTTGCCAACTATAAATGTGTCTTTTAGCTCTTGTTATAGAACCTGCTTTTATTCCCATTGGTGCTAATGGGAAAACTCACATTGATTTCAATGAACTGCGATTGGGCTCATAATTTATATCAGGTGAAAATGTATGTATGCTATTTTTCACTAGATTCTCTTTCCATTTACTGTAGTACTATCTCTATAATAGATGCATCATACTTGGAAATTCATACTTTTATATGGTGCTTGAATAGCAACTGTGTAATAAGAGTAGCTCTTGGGTTATATAAGTGTTGTTCAGACAATTGCATCTCTTGAGTGGAAAGAGTAATTGACTTAAACTTTGAAATATATAGTTGACATATTAATTGCTACAAACATGACAAGTTTGATTTCATTACCTGAAAAACAGTTGGGATTTGTAAAGAAGTGTGCATTTTATAAAACAAGGATCTTAGGAAGACCAAGCTTCCAATTTTTAATAATGTAAAATTTAGATAATGCTTTAGCTGTGAAGAATGTTTTTAAACCACAATACTTTCTGTAGCGCATAAATACTATACAAATGATTTATGTATGTCCAGTGCAGGTACTTCATAGGAAAGGTATAGAGGGACCGGATAAATGGCTTGGAAAAGGACTTAAAAAGAGGTGTTTAGTAAAGGAGGGAACGGGGTGGGAGGCAGTTGGGGACTCCTATAATGAGTATGGCAAGGAGCCAAACCCCATTATTATAGCCCACCTTAACCCTCCTAAGAGCAGGGGTGGGTGGTAAGGTTCCAGCAATGGATTTGCTGAAGGGACCTGGATGGAAAAAGATGGGGAGCTGGTAAAAGCCCCCTGGGTAATTGTGGAATAAACATGGGGTTACCTGCTCTGTACACTTTTGTCTGCCGGGTAGTCCCAGACATCTAATAATAAAGTTGCGGCTTGATTAAATCCATGTCAAATGTCTCCTTTCCTTCTTTAGGTACTGCCAGACATTACTCCAATTGAAGTCTTATTGGCACGGAGTAGGGAAGAAGAACTATTTCTAGTATCTTGCTTACAACACTCTTGCTAATACATCCCAGAATGATGGTGGGTTGTTTTTTTTGTTTGTTTGTTTTTTGCAACTGTGTTACACTGTTGATTCATATTTAGCTTATGATCCACTATAAACCCCAGATCCCTTTCCATAGTACTCCTGCTGAGGCAGTCATTTCCCATTTTGTATGTGTGCAATTGATTATTCCTTCCTAAGTGGAGCACTTAGCATTTGTCCTTATTGAATTTCATCCTATTTATTTCAGACCAATTCTCCAGTTTCTCCAGATGATTTTGTATTTTAATACTATCCTCCAAAGCCCTTGCAACCCCTCACAGTTTGGTACCATCCACAAACTTCATAAATGTACTCTCTATGCTATTATCTAAATAATTTATGAAGATATTGAACAGATGCAGACCCAGAACTGATCTCTGTGGGACCGTACTTGATATGTAAGCCACTGATAACTACTCTCTGGGAATGATTTTACAGCCAGTTATACATCCACCTGATTGTAGCTTCATCTAGGCTATATTTCCCTTATTTGTTCATGAGAAGGTCATACAAGACAGTATCAAAAGCCTTCCTAAGGTCAAGCTTTACCACATCCACCTCTTCCCCCTATCCACAAGGCTTGTTACTCTGTCAAAGAAAACTATTAGGTTGTTTTGACATAATTTTTTCTTGATAAATCCATGTCGGTTGTTATTCATATTTTAGGTGTTTGCAAATTGATTACTTGAGTATTTGCTCCATAATCTTTCCAGATACTAAAGTTATGCTGACTGGTCTGTAATTTCCCATGTTGTTCTTATTCCCCTTTTTATAGATTAGGACTATATTTGCCCTCTTCCAGTCCTCTGGAATCTCTCCTGTTTTATGAGTTTTCGAAGATAATTGCTAATGGCTCAGATATCTCATTAGTTAGCCACATGAGTACTCTAGGATGTATTTCATCGGTGACTTGAAGACATCGTGTCAAAGTAATTTTTAACTTCTTCCTTTCCCTATTTTAGGCTCAGATTCTACCTCATTTTCACTGGTGTTCACTATGTTAGCCATCCAGATAAAAACTGAAAACTGAAACAAAAATGTTAATTAGCATTTCTGCCATTTCCACTTTTTCTGGGATTGACTTTCCACTCTCACTAAATAATTGGCCTACCTTGTCCTTAATCTTCCTCTTGCTTTTCATGTATTTGTAGAACATATCACTTGTATTGGTTACCATGAGAACAGGTGCCTTGCTTTAGCTGACCATAAAATATGGCCTAAGGTATTCTCGAGTCAGTCATATCAATAAGATGCCCAGACCAAAGCATGTGAGCTTTTATGAGCATGCTTTGAGTGGCAGACATCCAACAATGATGAAAGATTTCAATATTGGAACTCTTTTCCCACAATTTGACTCTGCAAACAAATCAAAGACTTCATTTTAAGGGTTGTGTAGCTCATTAAACTGTAAGTGGCTTTCTAAATAGTTAAAAGGTGTATACACAATCTGTTATATTTAGGTATATTTACTTAAGAGTTAGATAATATGTCAGTGGTTGTACATTTCATTCTTATTGAACAGATTAATACTTAACAAATATGTAAAATATCTTACAAACTTTGGGCCAAATTATTTTCTAAATTGCATTTCTGTAAATCGGGAGAAACTACATGGAAGTCAGAGATTTTGAAATTATTTTAAAAAAAAACTTTCCAAAGATATACATGGTAATATAAAAGAGACAGTGCCTAGTCTTTGAGCCTGGCTCAGTTACACTCTGAATAGAACCTAGGTGGAGCGATGGAAAAAGGATGGCTGTATTGCAGCTTCATGGCTATTCTAACTTGTGCTGCCTGTAAATGACCTTCTAGCAGCTGTTGTGGAAGCTCAGTGTCTCAGAGCACAGAGGACTTCTGGCCTTGCTCCCTCTCCTGTCATACTCTATGTCCCCTATGCTATGCTGGCTCTATGCCATGAAGGGATTCCCTCACACCAGAAGAATTTAGCTGCCCCACTGAAGCAGAGCAAAGAGGTGGTGACCTGGAGTCAGGATATCACCCAGTATATGTAAAACTAAGCATAACAAAATATATTGTTGGAATTGTCCGTATAACATAGTAGCCTTGAGGTTCCATTGAGAGCATCATTGTGTATGAGAAATATAGGACTTAAGATCATGTGGGATGCCTATTGACTAAGGTGTGTTTCTTAAGCATTATAGTAGGCATAACAAAAAAAGAAAAGCAGAAAGGGATGAAAGCAATTCCTAAGTGAACACTCAGCCTTTCCCAGAGGCCTGGAAGATAAAACAGTCACTCCACCACTTACTTATTCATAACAAAACTCAGGGCTTGAAAAATGTACCTTGCATCTACTAAAAGAAGGATTAAGCCTGTTAACCAGGATGGAAAATACCTGTATAGCCAATACCCCTTCAATCTGAAGAAAATTAAACAGCTGTGTATTTATTTCATTATAATAATTATCAATCAACTTCTGTTTAGTTAGTTTTTTAAATATAATTAACTCTATCTCTTGCTTTCACTCTACTTTCTTTCCCTTCTTGAGTTCTCTCTCTTTTTTTGTCTTTTATTTCCTGTTATGGATCCTGGTGCATATTTTCCTCATTTGTATTTAGTGTCTATTTCTTCTCTTCCTTCTCTGTCTCCCTCTACTCCTTGTGTTCATATCTCAGTCTGTGCCCTATATAATCCCCTATGTTTTCTGTCACTAAATCTCTACCTCAAAATCTCTCCTCCTTCCTCTCTACCCATCCATCCTTGTCCATGCACTTACCACTTCACAAAAGCTTCCTCAGCAATGTCCATTCAACCAACCCTTACATAGGACTTATAAAATGTACCAGGTATGTCCAGTGACAATGCCTTGGTGAAAGTCAGGTCTCCACTAATTCAGCTGAATTGCATATACCTTCTACTTTAAAAATGGTGCGTGCATTAGACAACACTGCAGGTGAGTGGCAAACTAAGAAACACATAGTGCAGTGATCAGAAAAAAGTAAGGTGTTTGTGTGCCTGCATCTGTTGCCTTTCACACATTCGTCATGTGAAGAGCATCATAGATATATGACACAGCTTATCAAACTGGTCTATGATAGTAAGAAAAATGTTAAAGAAAAATAGCTGTCAGACATTTTAAACATACACTATTTAGGCATGTGAACCAATAGTGTACAACCTTGAACTGTCCTGAAATAAATCACTGTAAAGCCCCCAAAATACAATTAATATTACAAACAATATTGATAATTATTTTTTTATTGAAAGCAATTCTTGATTTGAAAGTTTCACTTTGTTAACTTCCTTCCTGGTAATTGTTCTGTATATCCCATATGCGACTAAATCTCATTCTTTCATCTTAGTTATGGAGATGCTTTTCTCTTTCCTGAGAGATGTCTGATCTTGCAGATTTTGAGAAAAGTCGTGTTGAGTGAACAGTCTTATTTTTCTAGAAACGGTGTCAGCAGTCTTGCTGGAGCAGTGACATTTTCTCTTCTGTTGAAACTAAGGTTAACATGGAGACCTCCAGATGTAACACAGGTCAAATATATACACTAATGCTGATTAAGTATCAAATGTGATTCAGCAAAATATAATATGCATGGTTAGGTTGCTTAAGAGCATAGGAGTTATATATATATATATATATATATATATATGTGTGTGTGTGTGTGTGTATATATATATATATATATATATATATATATATATATATATATATATATATATATATATATACACACACACAGTTATATAAAAAATCAGAATTGACTATAATCACCCTCAAGGTTTATAGGCTTAAGAATTTTTTGTTCAGACAGTTAGTCTGAAGATTTTATTCCATATTAAAAGCTGCATATGCAGTTGGATTAAAACTCAAACAGTACAACTAACCACAACTGGATCTGAACTCCAGAATTTTTTAAATTACAAACATAAACTATTTTTATTCCATACTGAATTATACTTTAAATCTCTTACCTAATTTGTTGCTTGTATTAGAGTAGCACACCAAGGTCTTACACAGAATTGGAGTCCCACTGTGAGAGCACTATACAGATATAGTCCCCATCCTGAAGAAGCAACCATTTAGATTAAAATATTTTTTAAATCGCTCTTTTACTTAGATGCTCGTATCTGTACTGACTATACATGTCAGTTATCACATGTTTTTGGCGTGATAGAAAAGTTTGAGTGATAGTTTTGTTCCTCTGAACACCAAAGATAGCAGAGAACAAAAGAAGTCCATCCAAACATGGAGTTGCCCATTGGTCTGTGGTGAACATATTAATAAATGTAACATGTAAATTATATAGACATGGAAAACACTAAGACATGGATTACTGCAGGGCCGCCCGGGGGGAGGGGGCAAGTGGGGCAATTTGCCCCAGGCCCCAGACCCCGCAGGGGCCCCCATGAGAGTTTTTTGGGGGCCCTAGAGTGGGGTCCTTCACTCACTCCAGGGGCCCCAGAAAACTCTCGCAGGGCCTGGGCCCCCGGAGCTTCTTCCACTCCGGGTCTTTGGCGGCGGGGAGTCCTTCCGCCGACCCCCCGCTGCCGAATTACCGCTGAAGCGGGACCCGCCACCGAAGTGCCGGGTCTTCAGTGGTAATTCGGTGGCGGGGGGCCCCGCTGCGGGTCTTCAGGGCACTTCGGCGGCGGTTCCCAGAGCGGAATGACCCTCCGCCGCTGAATTACCGCTGAAGCGGGGGGGGGGGGGCCCTGCCGCCGAAGACCCCAGGCCCCCTGAATCCTCTGGGCAACCCTGGATTACTGTTGACCAGATTCTGATCTTTTACACATATGAATATGTGAAATAAACTCATTAGAAGTTTTAATGGTTTCACACAGTAATTTCAGATATATCTATGCGCAGTGGAGATCAGAATATGACCCTTTCTTTTCACAGGTGGGGGGGGGGAAATCTGGGAGTTTGCACAAGTTTATTCAAACAGTTTATAAAAATAAAAAAAATGAAAATTCCTTGGCTCATTAAGAAATTATTAGGCATTTATTTACACATCATTATGTACAAGTGACACAGTGCACCAGTCTTTTTTCTATCTCTTCTTCCCACTTCATCCATTAAAAAAACAAATGTCAGTCTGTGAGGGGTTGCTTAAGGCAGGTTTCACTTAATGAATTATATAAGCAATTATCCAAATATGAACTAACGTGATGGTGTGCAAGGCACAAGTTTGGGCAAGCAATTGGCTAAAATATATTCACATAAAATGTTGTTGAAAAACAAATTTATAAACGTTAAAATTATATAAAATATTAGTCAAGATGATTCATGAACAGTGTCTATAATTTTCAAAAGTAAATGTATCAGATTAGTGAATTTATTTGAATGGATTCTCAATGTACAACATCAGACCTGCAGTATAAGTGGCCTATGAGAACTTTTCATTATGATTGTTCAGTCGCATTTTAATTAACATGTTACATGCATTTAGATGAATGTGTGATCAGTGAAATAAATGCAGTGGTGTCTATTTCTATGCATAATGCTCCAGGTATAGAGCATTGTGTCAACCCAAGAGGTAACTTTTATTCAAAAAGTTAAAATCACCTGCAGATAGGAGCTTACAATAAAGAGCCTTGTTGGCTACAGGGTTGCTAATGTGATACTATAACAGAAAACTCTTTTTGATAGGTTTTTAGAACACCAGAAATCGTGGATGTGAAACTCGAATTGTTCAACAGCAAAGTCAGCTTCATTAAGATTTAGGCCAGAGCCAGTACTGCACTCAACCTCACTTATGAGTATATTTCAGACTTGTGTTATCCTTTTTAGTATGTGGTTGCTTATTGGTTTTGGAATATTGTTTAAAATGAAATATGGATATTATAAATTCATATAATAAAAAGAAGGATCCCAAAAAGAACATTACCATTTCCTACTAGTCTGCCTCTCTCTCCCTGTATGGGTTATTTTTAAAATGAAATGCCTCCCTCAATATGGATTTCATTATCTCTTTACCAGCTGGTCACTTACGAACTTTCACTCCCTTTTTTATTATTCACACATATGGAAATGAAAATAATAATACTGTATTAGAAAATGATTTAAAACAAATCTGTTTCTAATTGAAAATGCTTCGGCTGGATTGGCAGCAGCTTTCAGTAACTCTAAGAAAGGTCAGGCATCTTTTAACTACTCCAGATTTTATATTAGGGAATAAGCATTAAAAATGTTCCAATTTGTAGTACTGAAAGGTGCAACTGGATCATTGTTTTCATGTTCAGGCTGGCATTTTTAATATTTACCAGAGATGGCAGTTTCATGTGAACATGGGAAGAAAATAAAACAGGAATGAAAGCTATAACTACCCTGGCAGAAACTAAAGAGATACTGAACAATGGCCTGGTTTTCATTTTCAAAGTGGCATTTTTATGAGTATTTCCAATCTGCAATATCAGTAAAAAATATTTTCTGAATAGATTTGAAGTTGCATCAATTTTTAACAAGTTTTGACTGAACAGGTTGACGTAGGGATATGACCTCATCCGTGGATTGGTGGTTTCCTGACTGTTGGACCATCTTGTATGGGAATTTACATCCTGCAGAGTACACTAGTCTTAATACAGGAAAAAAATTATATGCTTTCTCCGTGGGGCAGCATCCCATTCAAGTGATCATAACTAAACTCAGCAAGAGGAGAGAGCAATTCTGCTCTCTGTGTAGATTAATTAACACCATGACACACAGTATAATTTAATTTATCTGATTAATTTAAAAGTGAATATTTAACATTCGCAAATAAAAATGTAAAAATTACTTAAAGTAGGTATTTAAGTTACCCAGATATATCTGAACAGAAAAAAAAATCCTCAGTCATTCTTTTTTTTTTTAAACCCCTTCTCCCAACATTAAAGTCCTGTCTTCATGTAACAGGTTATTTATAATTGTTTATCACAGTAAATTGACACAGATCAATGTAATCTAAGGGAGCAATTTAGTGCCACTTTTTTTAACAGGGCAATTGATGCCAGATATAACTATAGCCAAGGCATGCACTCTTGCCTGCTTTTAAACGGTCACATTTACTGCATGCTATAGAGCCTGCGGTGCTTTCTTTAGAAGTAGGATGATTCATATGTACAGCTCATCAGGGCAGCATTGCAGCTAGTTTCATGTCGAGCAGATATATAAGGGGAGTTGCATGATGCCAACAGTGGGAACGTTTTGTCATCTCTGGTTTAGTTTGATGTTTTATCCTTTCAAGTGGAGAGATAATTCTGAACTAAATCCTGGAGAGTCAGTGATTGTGGCTGAGGTTGGAGCTAATGCAGTCACTTTGTTGTACAATGTAGGTGAGAATTAATGTAGCAGAATTCTCTGATTGCTGGGCTTTGGAGACTTAGAAGCTAGCAAGGCCATAGATGAGGGAGTGGTGGTGAAGGTAAGAGTGGGTAAAGGCACAGATGGGGATTTCAGGAAAAATGAAATCAAGGCTGGGCATACATGGATAATGTTCTGGATTTGCAGAACTAAGAAATGTCTGAGGAGGTCATGGTAAGATGATATTATGGCTGGTAGAGGAGAAAAGGCATGGATAAAAAAAATAAGGTAGAAGATTGTCATCTTCGTGCCTTGGAGAAGCACTGACTGACTTTTGCTGATGAAAAGTGAAATGAAGCAGAGAGTAGACAGGGATATGTTATTAAATGTGACTAAAGATATGGATAGCATCTGCTCTTTATTCTCAGACTCAATATAGAGATCATGGTCTGAAACCTGGCCTCATTTATGACTGTGTGAGCTTGCTGAAGTCTGTGGAGTTTCAGGGATATAATGGAGGACATAATTTGGACGTAGATAAAGGTAGACAGAAAAGAGCAGAAGGATGAGAATTGAGTCTTTTAGACCTTCATAGAGCAGTTTTGGCTAGAATTAAAAGTACCTCCAGGGGATATAGTAATGGATGGGGAGAGAGGGAATGAGAAAGATGTGGTAGTAATGTAATAGTAGATAATGACCCTGGTAGGTTAGAACGAGAGAGATCGAGAGATCTTCATGGCTATAGAGGTATCCCAGTAGTCCATGGTGCTGAAATGAAGAAGTAGGAGCCAGGAAAAACAACCCTCATCTACAAGGAGATGGTTGCTAACTGTATGAAGAGAGCAGTTTTGTGTTATAGACAAACAAAGCTCAGATTCAACAGGATCAACAATATGGATATGTGATACATAAGAAAAAGGCTACCTTCTCCAGTACATTCCTGGGTAAGAAAAAGTTAGTAATTAGGCAGTTACAACAGATGTTTAGAATTCTTCAAGGGCAGGAAACTGTCCATATACAGGGAATGTGGGCTGGGGGGAGGGAAGAAGAGTGGTAAGAGAACAATGAGAGGATCAGTAATGAAGGTAGTGAACTCCTTGTACGTCACTGAAGAAAGCTTGGGAGTGAAAGACATATCTATTCAGGGGATACCATCATAGGACCTAATCACATCAGCCACACTAGCAGAGGCTCGTTCACCTGCACATCTACCAATGTGATATATGGCATCATGTGCCAGCAATGCCCCTCTGCCATGTACATTGGCCAAACTAGACAGACTCTATGTAAAATAATGAATGGACACAAATCAGACATCAAGAATTATAACATTCAAAAACCAGTTGGAGAACATTTCAATCACCCTGGTCACTCGATTACAGACCTAAAAGTCACAATATTACAACAAAAAATCTTCAGAAACAGACTCCAATGAGAGACTGCTGAATTGGAATTAATTTGCAAACTTGACACCATTAAATTAGGCTCAAATAAAGACTGGGAGTGGATGGGTCATTACACAAAGTAAAAGTATTTCCCCACGTTTATTTTTCTCCCCTACAGTTCCTCACACCTTCCTGTCAACTGCTGAAATGGGCCATTTTGATTACCACTACAAAAAGTTTTTTTCTCTCCTGCTGGTAATAGCTCACCTTAACTGATCACTCTCGTTACAGTGTGTATGGTAACACCCATTGTTTCATGTTCTCTGTGTATATATATCTTCCTACTGTATTTTCCACTGTATGCATCCAATGAAGTGGGTTTTAGCTCACGAAAGCTTATGCTCAAATAAATTTGTTAGTCTCTAAGGTGCCACAAATACTCCTGTTGTTTTTTGCAGATACAGACTAACACGGCTGCTACTCTGAAACCTGTCAAATTAATAGTGAAATTTTAAAAAATGGCATGGAAGAAAAAGTGAAATGAACATGAGGGCACTCCTGTGGATTACAGAATAGATTAATTTTCTTACATCGCCATTGTATATTGTTTTTCCTGTTTCGTTGTAGTCTTAGGCGTAGAAAGGCAAAAAATTAGGTACAGGAAAAAGTTCATCCTTTCCACAGTTACTTACAGTTAGTAGTTAACTGAATGAGGCAGAAAGGGGTCCAAATTCTCTCCTCAATTTGCACCTGTTTAGTTCATTTTGAATTTGATGGTAGTTGTTCCAGCGTATCTGTGAAAGGAATTCAACTCTGTGAGATTAAAACCAGGTGCATTGTTCTTCAGTAATCCACAAAGATGTCAAGACGATTGTATGGAAATGTAACAAGTTTCTTAAACTTCTGAAATGTTTTCTTCTTTAATATTGGTGGAGATCAGCCTTAGCTTCGAGGTATAATCCACACATTAAGGCCCTTCTCCTTCAGCAGTCATTCTTTTATATTCTTCCTTTATAACCATAAAATGCAAAGATTTTAATATCAGTCACATCAGTTCCTTGACTTTGTAGCTGTCTTTGCTCCTGTGTTGTATTTTACAATTCAGCATGCTGTGATATAAATTAGTAGCACAATTCACTGGAGAAAAATATTTTAAATGTGTTTTTAACATCATTTACAACTAGGCAACTTGCCAGATAACATATCTTCTTCTACCAAAAAAGTATGTCAAATTAATTGAGCACATTTCATAAACTGTGTCCCTAGACCATCAAGAATATAAGGAGCTAGGTACATAAACTTTAGGAACAACTTAGAAGAACCTATTCACCTATTGCTGCTACATCATCACATTTAGCTCTTGCTATATTCAAGTCAGTATCATGTCATGTGCATATTTTCACTTATTTAAGAACAAACATAGTGAATTTGGACAAAAAGAATCAGTGGCCCACGTTGCTCTGGCACAAGTAATCCACCTTTTGGCAGGCATACATAAATATGCTATGAGTTCCCAGAGACTTGTATGCTCCAGCCTTAATTATTTTGCTATTTGTAGCTTCAATTGCAGACCTTCTCATGACAGTATTTTCTATTGCATAATAACCCTTTAAGTGAAAAGACTCTTCAGATCAATTAATGTTTCTTAGTTTTAATTTATTCAGATTATATGACAGTATTTCCATGTTTTGAATTAAAAACACTGCAAAACAGATGTGAAAAACAAGACACTTCTGGAAATGCTTTTCACTATTTCCATGCATGTCTACTGAGGCTTAATTGCAGCAGATTGTATTACTATTAAAAATAAATATATATAAACAACTCTTATTTTCAAATATTTTGGCATGTAAAAATACCCAAGCATAGTTTGCTGCAATTCATGAAGTGCTACTTTTCATTTTTTGAGAATTCTCAGGCTATCTAGTAGGTAGTTTAGATGCTTGTGAAGACTGAAAGTCTCCTAATTTTTAGTACCAAAAATTATTTGTCCAGATATTCATACCAGAAGAGTAGCACAGGGTGGTCTCCTATTTAAAATGTTTGTCAGCAGTGAAGGAATGGAAGCAGTAACATAGGTGACCAACCACTCAAACAGCAAAGTATCAAAGTGGACTATTCATCAACAACCTATAATTTAATATGGATCCCAAAGTATTCAATGTATACTGATGACTAATAAAGACAAAGAAAATTAGGCTAAGTTTCCAGTCAACTAGAAAGAGGGAGCTAAATTGTACCAATATGAATAAAGACTAGCTCAACTTTTGGTAACGCTTCCTGCTTTTAGACTTCTTCTAAATGTATGTTATGGGAAGGTTAGTTACTATTGGGTAATTGCTTGTTCTCAATAGAATTTTATTAATTCCTTTGAATTATCTCAAATATTTCCTCATTTATATGTAAAATGACAGTTAGTCTTATTGCCAGCCCTGGCAACTCATCCTGTGGAATAAAAGCAGAGCTGATAACTTTCATGAATTTATTGTAAATTTTGAGATACATGATGTATTCTGAAAGCCTCACTCATGGTGGCAATTAATTATGTGAGAATCTTGGTTTTCATTAAAAAAAAAGTAAGTTTCTAGTCCTCTTGGTTGCAGAGAAAAGCCTGAAAAACTGACCCAAATGTATTCAAAAATCAGAAACCAGAAGGCATGTTTTTGGGCCTGATGCATGATTTTTGAGTGCATGGGGTTGGCAATATGGTAAAAGTCAAATTGTGTTTATTTTTAGATTATTTATCTTCAACAGTAGTAAAGTTTCTACTGGTCTTATTCAGCCTTCATTTAGTATGTACTCTTATCCTACTGGGGTTGCATGGGTGTGAGAGCAGAATTTGAAGACACTGTTTGAACAGGTTTAGATGAGGGCAGAATTGGTCCTTTGTTAATAATTATGTTGATAATGTGAGCCATAATACAATTGTGTTCACACTGTTGGAAATCTGAGTAATTAATTGCTCCCTGGTGGTGAGGGACAGAGCTCAGCTGAACTAAGCAAGGAGATTTTGTATAAAAAGTCACTTGTTAGGCAAACTCGAGAATTGCAAACAGAGGCAGCTAACAGAGTTTTGCGGGGAGTTGAGGGAATGAGTGTGAAGGGTTTTCCTTCCAGGTTCTGATCTATGTGCAATTTCAAGTTGTACAGAAGTGGAACAATGGTGGTGACCTGTAATACATGTGCATGTTTTCTTTTCTACCTGAAGCCAGAAGGCATTTGCTGTACATGAAGTGCAAGTTGGTGCCAGCTGGAAGAGAAGATTCTTTGTTTGGATGAGCATGTAGAGACACTACTAAGAATTGGAGTAGTAGAGGAGTTCCTAGACAGCCAGGTTCAGGAAATGTCAGTAATTTAGGTTCAAGGAAAAAGGAGCTGTCCACCAAGAAGTTGGGAGAAAGGAAGTCAGGCAGGAGGCCTGACAGTTCATAACCATCAGAGGCAAGAGGTCACAATTCCATTCTACATAGCTGGAGATAGATTAGTATGGGCAGGCTGTGGCCACCAGAGAGAAGAGGATTGAGGGGAATTCCATACAGATAGAAGTTTCCAATCAATGTCATGTCCTAAACATTGAAACTGTGGAAGATACCTTTGCAAGTCCAGCTGGTCCAAGGGAATGGAGAGAGATATGGGAGGTACTGTTGGATGGTATCTTGGCCAAGTCTGTAGTTGAGCTTTTCCACAAAGAATTCTCCAACCATTTGAGGAAGACAGATGATCCTGGCTGGGGATTTAATACTCAGAAGAATTGAAAGAACATTCTGCAAGGGACATGCAGACAACAGGATGATGTGCTGCCTTCCTAGAGCAAACACATGAGATGTCACTCCAAGATTGGATACGTTTTTGAAGTCAATGAGAAAGGGTACATTGGTGATGGTTCATATTGGTGCTAAAGACTCTGCATCACAGGATATATTGCAGCTAGATTACTTCAGGGAACTCAGAAGCGTACTGAAGAAGAACGTCATCCAAATGATCTTCTCTGAGATCCTTCCTATCCCATGAGCAGAGAAAGATGGAAGATTCTGGAAGTGAACCACTGGCTAGGTAAGTGGTGTAGGATGAAGGGGTTGTATATTGGTCCTCCTTCTATGTGGAGAGGGGGTTGCATAGTTTGGATGGCCTAATCTCAGCAGAAGGAGCACCAATCTTTTCAGGGACAGGCTGGCTAAAGTAGTCAGGAGGGCATTAAGCTAGTAACAAAGGGGAGGGTTAAAAGAGGGAAGATATGAATGCGCCTTTAGCACAAAATTGAGATGTTAAGAAAAAAAATTAACCTAGAACCAAAGGACATGAAGAGAAGAAACTCTTAAATTATCTACACATCAATGTATGTATGTGTGTGTGTGTGTGTGTGTGTGTATACACAAACACGCATCCATTGGTGTGTAGGCAAGTCAAGAATTTCTTCTCTTTATATAGATATTTATATACACACACACACACACATTTGGTGCATTAAAAGGGCCAATTTCACAAAGCTGACAACAATTTTGAGCTATATGTGCTGGGAGGAAGAATTTAATCAAGAAAATGTGAACAATAATTGAGAACTCTTTAATAAATGCCCCAAAAGCTATAATCAAGGAAGAAGGCTGTTTTAATTTTAAAAATAACCTGATTTAGAGGGGAAGTGATGGCAGCTGATAAAAGAACTATTGGAAAGTGGGGAAGTTTATAGTAATTAATATAAATCAGAAATGGGAAATGTAGACTATTGATAAGGCATACAAAGGGACTCAAGCAGAAATCTATGGCCATCTGAATTAAGAACAATAAGAAGTTTATATTGGGAACAAAAAAGAATATTAACAATGGCGCTGGTCCATTACTACATTGCAATTGGAGGATTGTCAATAACAATGCACAAAATAATTCAATAATAGTTCAATATTTTTTTCTGTTCTGTATTTGGGGAAAAACAGATGGATTAGTCATAGCAAATGATGCATTCTTTCCATATCATTAGTATTTCTGGAGGATGTTAAACACAAGGTACTAAAATTAAACATTTTTTAAAAATCAGCAGATCCAGATAACTTGCTTCCAAAAGCGCTTGCTGCAGAACTCGCTGGATTGTTAATTTTGATTTTCAATAAGACTTGGAGCACTGGGGAAGCTCCAGAAGACTGGAAGAAAACTAACAGCCAAATGATCATAAGAAATCATTAATGCAACACTGAATCTCGGATGATCATTTTATGCACTTGTAAATTAGTAATTTTCAGTAGTAATATGACTCATCTATTAAAGCTTTCTATTGAAGATCTTCTAGCTCCCCTCAATGTCATGAGGAAATGGGAATTTTTTAAAGTAAAACAAGCAAAGACTATTCCTATTTGCTCTGTTTGTGGTGTTTTGTTCCAAGTTGAATTATTTCCCTTAGGCCCTGATAAGATCTGAAAGTTCATCCCTAAGGACTTCATTAGACTAGTTACCTTGAGTGTATCATAGTGGAAGATTTGTTTAATTAAATCCTATTCTTCTGACAACAGCTTAAACTTATTGTGTAAAAGAGTAAATGTAGTGCAAGCATGAAAAGCATGCTCCTTCCCTAAGTACTACTGAGTCAGTGTTCTACTGTACATATCCAGAAGCATTTTCTCCCCCTTAAGCAACTTAAATAGAAAGAGGAGGGAGGAGAAGAAAACATGAACATTTAAAATATAACACACACACAAAGTATTAGAAAAAGTAGCTCTGATTATATAATAAAATGGAACTTCTGTATTGAGGGAGAAAAATAATTGCTAAACTCCTCTAGAGGTTTATGCCTGGAAGTTAATGTGGCAATACCACTAGGCATATTCTCCTTTGACTGTGATTGGCTGAGCCTGTCTGTGTGAACAGGCACATCAGCCTAGCTCAGCAAAAAACATTTTTACCTGGTTTCTCAGGGAGGGAAATTGTATTTTAAATGAGATCTTTATTCCAGCTAGAAAATTATGGTGGGGAAAACATTTTGTCCTACTCCAAACTCCCTTGTCTGTCTAGTTCTGACATATTGCGTTATTATGAAGCATGCTACGACAAAAATGTGGCCCCATTGTTCAGGGCACCGTAGGAAAGAAGATTTTAAAACATAAACAATGTTCAAGCAAAGTGCTACTGGTTTGCAGACAGGTATAAACCATTTTTGTCCCTCTCTCGTGCACCTCTCTGATTGATGAAACCTGCAGTTCAACTTCTGTGGGACTTGATCCCATGGTAGCTGCTCCCTGTTTCCCAACTGTGTTAATACAACAGACCAAACTAGGTTTGCCAGTTTCTGGGAGATTGTGACAGTGGCTAATTAAAGTGACTTAAAACCAGCTTATTTAAAGCAATTTATCTCTTCTTCTGAGAGTACATAGCACCCAGGGAAAAGGTGTAAAGGCCTTTTTGTATGGGATTGACCCACACTGTAATGATTCCTTTCCAGTTTTTGGAATCTCCCTTCAGTCCAGTTTATTCCCATCTCTGGCTGGGATAAACAGACTGCCTTCTGCAGCATGGTCTCTGACTCTGTCCCGGTATGTGTATTTGTCACAATGCTGACAATCCACTAACTCCCCTTCCTTTCTGCAGTCTGAATCCTTTAACTAGCTGTTGTCCTTTGATCTCTCTCTTCTCAGCCTTGGCAAAACTACTGTGTAACTTTGCTGGCACTAGGGAGGTAGCTTCTTTACAGCTAATAATCTGACTATTGTGTTTTGAGTGTTTTCTGAGATGTTCCCTGATCTAGGTCATGTTTTACTTTTCCTGCTTGGTCTGTCTAACAAATCCTTTTAGAAAATAACACAAAGTGAACCCAAACAAAGAAGTATGCACTGTAGTCATAGTTCTTTCCCAGTTTGTCACACAAACAGGGGCGGCTCTACAAATTTGGCCGCCCCAAGCAATCATGCCCGGGAGCGCCCCCGAGCCGCGGGAGCAGCGGACCTGCCGCGGGCATGACTGCGGAGGGTCCGCTGGTCGCGCGGCTCAGCTGGACCTCCCGCAGCTGCGGACGGTTCGCTGGTGCGGCGGCTCCGGTTGAGCTGCCGCAGTCATAGCTGCGGGAGGTCCAGCCGAGCCGCGGGACCAGCGAACCGTCCGCAGTCATGCCTGCGGCAGGTCCGGTCGTCCCGGGGCTCCGGTGGACCTCCCGCAGGCATGACTGCGGCAGGTCCACCGGCCCAGCTGCCGCCCCCCTGGGAAAGGGCCGCCCCAGGCAGGTGCTTGCCCCGCTGGGCTCTGGAGCCGCCCCTGCACACAAATCAAGTCTGATTGCAAGTACTTCCGCAGTTTGTGGATAGTTCTCACATCACTATCTTATGAAGATGATCTCCAGTTATTTGGGGTGTAAGCACTGAGAAAGGACCTTTTTTTCCAGAGTAATACAATCGAATATAACTAGCAATGGAATGTAGTTAAGCAAAAGAAAAAGAACAGGTTAAGTATCAAGAGAAAACTCCAGTGGTGCAGTCTATTAGACTGGCATGGCTTCCCAGTGCCAGTAGTAAAAGCCTCATTGCTTGAATAATGTAAACCATGCTGGATTAAGTACTGTAAGCAACACCATTGACTTCAGTGGGGCTAGTTTCTATTTTCAACCAAGCTTCTGTCTTGGAATTGCACAAGCTGAAGCACAATTAAGCATAATGGTTACTGAACAGGAATGAAGAGGTGAATTGAGATCTCAATGAGAGACGGACAAATTCTGCTAATTCCAAAAGAATTCTGAGGAAGGACTCTGACTGTAAAATGATGTCTGTTACTGTCCAATTTTAAGTTCTCAGGCATTTTGACTTTATGAATTACACCTGTGTGTTGTACAACTACAATAAGGCATTTATTTGTGTTATGTGTCATGTACTGATGGGAAAATAAAACAAATTATCTTATTTACAACACCCCATCCCCCAAAAACCCAAATATATAACAAGGTAAGCTTAAAAACACACATCAATTTGTGCCTAAGTAATATGGACTCAATGCTATAAGGTGGTGAGCACTCTCTGGGTGGTTTAGGTAACCATACCTCTCAATGGGTACTTAAGGTGTTCAGCATATCTGTGAAAGAGTTTGGTGCCTTGTAGGCCAGATTCCTAGAACACTTTTTTGTAGATTACTGTAGAATATTCTGAGGCAGATTTTTCAAAACCCAAGCCCTGGGCACCTAAAATTATTTGGTGAATGTTTCATGCCAACAAATGTATTGTTTGTGTATTTACAGTGGTACTAGAACTAGGAGGGCTGGGGGTGCTGCTGCACCCCCTAGCTTTAAGAATAATAAGCACCAAATACATGGTTTCCATCAGCAGCACCCACACTATAAGAAATTTTCCAGAACCCCATGTATTTGCAGTTGTTTATGAACCATATTCACTGCTTGTATTCATCTGCTTTAAGTGCAAGGTGTATTATTTTGACCTTGCCTTCTCTAGCATAAATATGTAGCAACATGTATATTTAAAAACAAAGAATGCCCTGCCAGACAAGACACTTCCACTGCATATGCTTCTCTCCCTGAGGAGAGGCTCAGAGAACAAACAGCATGTGACAGATGTGTAATCATGTTGCTTAATGTAGTATTGAAAGCCGCTCAGCTACTGTGGTGATGAGCATGGCATAAGAACATACATAGACTAGAACAGGACTTGTGTTTACTATTACAACTGTGTAATTGGTCAATTTACTCTCACAAAATTGTCATTATTGGGTAATTGGTCAATTTGCCACAGCAGTGATCTTAAAATGCCCTATATAAAATATTCTCATCAAGTGATACTGAATGTAACAACTTAGCTAAGTAAAACCTCTATTCAGGAAGGCACTTATGTACATGCCTAACTTTAAATTTGACTAGTACTCAGGTGCTTAAAGTTATGCATGTGGCTGAAGTAACCTTCCTGAATTTGGGCAAAAGGGCTTGATCCTCTCCCATCAAAGTCTGTGATTCATAGGTTATAAGGCCAGAAGAGACATAGTTTGACTTCCTGCACTACAAAGACAATAAGACGTCCCTGAATTAATTCCTGTTTGAGCTACAGCATATCTTATAGAAAAGATTTACAAATTTTCAGTGATGGAAGAGTACCACAATTCTTAGTAAATGTTCCAATGGTCAATTGTCCTAACTGTTAAAAATGTATGTTTCATTTTGAGTTTGAATTTGCCTTGCTTCATCTTCCAGCTTATTATACATTCTTTTAGTACATGGAAGAGCCTTGCTCTATTATTAAATATCTGTTCCCTATGAAGGTGTTAAAATTTACCTTCACTACAGTGGTGCCTTGTCAAGCTTTTAACAGTTACTGCAAAAGAGCCATTTTCTAACCTTGTCCTTGTGTGAATCTCTCATTGTCTCATTGGCAATTAGGATAGCATATATTCTGACTTTGTAATCAGTTCACAATTGACTAGATTACATTGTTTTCTTCAGAGAATGAGTTGCTCTGTTGTTGTTGTTTATTTATTTGTTTGTTTGTTTATTTTAACCCCAAACTACTCCAGTAAGTCAATTTATGCTACCTCCATTTCTAAGAGAGTGAGAAGAACGAATGGGTTTGTGATGAACAAAATGGTTTTGTCAAAATAACATTTATGTATGAATTTCAGTGTTTTTCCCCTGTAATATTAGTAACCAAGCCACCAGAAAAGTCCCATTTTGAAAGCTTATCTGTACCCAAGGTATATACTCTAAAGTAAACCCTCACACTTCATTTTCTCTATACCTAGAGGCATCTTAAATTGGTGAGCACAGTTAGCTTTGTTTGTGCGGTTTATGATCTCCTGAGAATTTTACTATGTTTAGATTGTTGAGAATATATAGTACAGTCGAACCCATTTATCTCGACCTCGGTTAACTTGCCAATCCTATTAAGTCGACGTTTTAGAAGTGGAACCGCCAAACTCCCTCTTTGTCTTATGGGTTTCTCATCCGTTATGTCGATTCGCCGAACCCTAATATCTCGAGCCCGGCTTCCCGCGTCCCCGACCCACCGTGTCCCCAGCCACCCGCTCCCCGGCTCTCCAGCCGCGCGGTTTCCCAGCCGCCCGCCTCGCGTCCCCAGCCGCGGGCTCCGCGTCCCGACCCACCGTGTCCCCAGCCGCCGGGCTCCCGCATCCCGACCCCGTGTCCCCAGCCGCCCACTCCCGCGTCCCCAGCCGCCGGGCTCCCGCATCCCGACCCCCCGTGTCCCCAGCGGCCCGCTCCCCGGCTCCCCAGCCGCGCGGTTCCCCAGACGCCCGGCTCCCCGCGTCCCTGGCCGCCCGGCTTCCCGCGTCCCCGGCCGCCCGCTCCCCGGCTCCGCAGCCCCGCGGTTCCCCGCGTACCCGCCCGCCCGGCCCCGCATACCTGGTCCCCGCTTCGCCTGCCGCCCGCCCGCCCGGCTCCGCTTCGCCGGTCCCCGCTTCGCCGCCCGCCCGCCTGCCCGGCCCCGCATACCCGGACCCTGCCCGGCCCGCCCGCCCCGCATACCTGGTCCCCGCCGGCTCCGCCGCCGCCCGCCCGCCCCCGCATACCCGGACCCTGCCCGTCCCGCCCGCCCGCCCGCCCGCCCCGCATACCTGGTCCCCGCCTGCCCGCTTCACCGCCCGCCCGCCCGTCGGCCCGCATACCCGGTCCCTGCCCGGCCCGCCCGCCCGGCCCCGCATACCTGGTCCCCGTTTCGCCAGCCGCCCGCCCCGCTCGCCTGGCCCGCTGTCCCCGCCGCCACCCGCCCGCCCGGCCCCGCATACCCGGACCCTGCCCGTCCCCGCATACCTGGTCCCCGCCCGGCTCGGCCGCTGCCCGCCCGCCCGTCCGGCCCCACATACCCGGACCCTGCCCCTGCCCGCCCGCCCGCATACCTGGTCCCCGCCGCCTGCCACCCGCCCGCCTGCTCCGCCGCGGTCCCGCCGCGCCGCCCGCCCGCCCGTCCCTGCTTTGCCGCCCGCCCGCCCGGCCCGCATACCCGGTCCCTGCCCTTCCCGCCCCGCATACCTGGTCCCGCTTCGCCTGCCGCCCGCCCGACCGCCCAGCTTACCCGGTTCCTGCTTCGCCCGCCCGTCCGCCCGGCTCCGCTTCGCCGGTCCCCGCTTCGCCGCCCGCCCGGCCCGCATACCCGGTCCCTGCCCGGCCCCGCCCGCCCGGCCCCGCATACCTGGTCCCCGCTTCGCCTGCCGCCCGCCCGCCCGCCCAGCTTACCCGGTTCCTGCTTCGCCGCCCGCCCGTCCGCCTGCCCGCTTACCCGTCCCCGCCGCCGCCCGCCTGCCCGCATACCCGGTCCCTGCCCGTCCCGCCCGCCCGGCCCGCATACCTGGTCCCGCCGCCTGCCGCCCGCCCGCCTGGCTCCGCTTACCCAGTCCCCGCTTACCGGGTCCCGCTTCTTTGGCTGCCCGGCTCCGGGTCCCCGTCCACGGCCGCCCGGCCCCGCTTCCCCCTCCTGCTTCGCCTGATCCAGCCACGTGCAGGCAGCGCGGTAAGGGGGCAGGGAGGGGGTGGGGGGGTGGATAGGGGTTTATCTCGATCATTGGTTATCTCGCCGCTGTTTGGCAAACCCCTAGGCCAGCGACATAACAGGGTTCAACTGTAGTAGATAATGTCAATTTCTAAGACTCCAATCTCAAGTTTTCACTTTGCCTTATTGGAAAAGTCTACATGTGTTTGCAATTTAATTACTTTTTTTTTAGTATGGAAGGGTTACAGAAGACCACAGAATTTAGACTAATTTTAGTAACCACCATAAAAACCTAGCTTTCACCTACTTAAGATGCTTCAACATATTTCTCTGTACTTGGCCTATACTTTAGACTAGTATACTACGATTTACCACTTTTTCTAACTTTCACATTAACATTATTCTAAATGTTAATTGTCAATTTACATTTTTCTTTTTCTACTGTCGACAGATTGTTCTGAGTTCCATTGTAGACATTTGATTTTAATGACAGTTAATAATAGCTGATGGTAATTATGACTAAAGTTTCAGACTCTTGTAGCCTGAAGTCTGTAGCCAGTGCAACAATTACATTGTCAGTTTCCAATACAATTACTTAGAAACATTGCATTTACAAAGGCATCTGTCAAGATCTAATGGACAAAGATATGCTTTAACATTATTAAACTTTCATTAATATAGTTATAACTGAAGGCCTCCAGTTTTTCAGCTTTGCATAACTTCTACATTGTGTCCAGGAGGCTTGATCATTCTTAGTTATCGATTTCAAAAGGTATTGTCTCAGGTTCTCCTCTGCTTTGTAGCTCTCCTTGAAGTCCCTTTGGTTAATCAAAATAGGGCATTCCTTTCCAGCTTGGTAGTCCAATAGTTAGATTAGATCATCTTCATGTAAACGAAGAACCTTCCTTTCCAGTGTAGGCCTAGAAAGTCTCGCAAGGTCATCAACATCAAAAGCATTCCATATTGCCAGTACTTGTTCTTCTCAGCATTTCCCAAAAAAAGCATGGCCAGAGAGTCACTCTGCAACTCCACAAATATTTTGAGACAGACAGCATGGAGAAGATAAAATGGGTTTCTCTTGATCATAAGATCCACAGTGTTGCAAAAAACGAATTTTAACTGTGAAAGAATATCTGAAAAATTAGTTCAGTTCTAATTTTTGTTAGTTTATTATTATTATTATATTTGATGTTTTAAAATTAATCAACTGATCCTTTATTCTACAGGCAGAAATTGCTCCCTTGTATGTTGATGGTGTTAGCACTTTAACTTTTAAGGGGATTTTAAAGTAACGTGGATAAAAGATTTTATTTTGATCATTAAAATCTAAATCCTTCTGTGACAGATATGATGATTTCCTGCAATATCTTTGAAAAACCTTATTGTATTAAGTTTATGTATTATTGTGGGCTAGGGCTGTGTGTAATCTGTCTAGCGGGAAGATGTGATGTGAGTCCTGGGAGTTCAAAGGACTATATTGAAAATGTGCAAGACAAGAATGGACTTTTAAGATAATAAGTGTGAAGTAGATTTCCTGGATTATATCTTGGGAGAGTTTAATACAAATTTCCTACCTTGGTTCCAGTTATGCAAACCCAGCCTTTTGAAGCTATGCTCGGAGAAGCATGTAATTGTCTGCTGGAGACTGGAGATCAAAGGCCCTAGCTGTATGAAGAAATGGCCGAGTTGCTAAACTGGGGTTCTGGTCTGGAATCTGAATCTGAGATAGATATGAACTTGTAAACATGGGGAAAAGCCAGTAGTGGTTTATGAAGGACTGACACCTATCAGAGTCTGAGGTTGGAGTTGAGGGCGACATCTGGTAAGATTTTTACCACAATTATAGACTCTCTTATTGTTTTTAATATATTTTTGCTTTCACTTTAACAATAAATATGCTTGCATAGAAAGAGCTGTGTGGTAACTTATAACTGCCAGCAATTCACTGGGCAGAGGCTCTGGGAAGAAAGCAAAGCACAGACACTAGCCTTTTAGTCAGTCTAGCTTGCTGGAGATATCACGCTATAGGCAAGGAAACTGTGCAGCCTTAAAGAATTCCCAGTCAGGAGGGAGCGAGATGTGAGTCTCTGTCTAAAAGAGGTGCCAGCTCAGAGCCAGAAAACTTTAAGTGGGTGTCCTGGAGGGAGAGGGGGAATAAAGGTGCAATTATCCTGAAACCATGACAGCTTCTGCTCTTAAGAATGTACTGTTTTAGGTTTAATTTTGAGACAGGGGCCTATCTTTTTTCACCTACCCTGCCCACACTCCCTACAAGTTAGCATTTTAAAATGAAAGATAACTGCATACACAATTGCTTATTTGTATGAACAATTACCCAACCCTTGTGTGCAAAAACAGATTTTTCTGTCACTTTTGCAAGTGGACCTGATGAGTAGGTCTGGAGAAACTTGACCCTACATTTCTCCTGCTTACCTGAGTTTTTATTCTTTGTGTTTTTATATACAATACATTGCATCTCTGGGGTTTTTTAGTCCAGTAATCTATGCTCTGATTTAAAAAAATACATCTCACCTGTATGCCTGAAGTCTTTTGACAAAAAAAGCTTCTTAAGTACTAGTATTTTCTGTCTCTCTCACTAAGCTATGGTACTGTGGCATCTAAATGTCTGAATAACTTTATCACATTTTTAATCCGAAAGAGCTTGCTTCTGTGTGACAGCTCTTTTCTTCTCTATGTGAATTAGGGATACTCCTTCAAAGGTTTTTCATCTGACACCTGACCTTTTTGATATGTCACACAACTATATAATCTTTCTGAGTGATAGATTTTACATTTAGATCTCAGAGTTCATGGAAAGATATGGAAAATCACAAATATGCACCTCCCTATTGACTTCATGTTTGAGGAGGCTCCACTGTGTTTTTTATTCCAGCAAATAATAAAACATGTTGCACTCATGAAATGTGACAGCTCCAGTTGTTTTTGATGGGAGTATGTGAGTACCTGAAATGTAGAAGTTAAACCTCCAAATTTCTGGGATTCTATACAGCAGTGGTCCCCAATGCAGTGCCTGTGGGCGCCATGGCACCCGCAGGGGCATCTTAATGTGCCCGCGTCCTGGCCCCCGAGAGAGCACCCGCCAAAATGCTGCCGAATTTCAGCGGCATTTCAGCAGGGACGCCTCTCGATGACGATGCTTGTCGCCGACAAGTGATGTCATCGAGAGGCGTCGCCCCCAAATTTCGGTGGGGACGCCTCTCGCTGATGCCGCTTGCTGTCGACAAGTGACGTCATCGGGAGGCGTCGCTCCCGAATTTCGGTGGGGACGCCTCTCCATGACAACGCTTGTCGATGGCAAGCAGCATCATCGAGAGGCGTCACCACTGAAATGCAGCTGAAATTTGGCGGCATTTCGGCAGGTGCTCCACTGCCACAGTGGTCCTTCGGCTGGCGCCCGCCAGCCAAAAAGGTTGAGGACCACTGCTATACAGTCTGGGAAACACTGTGCTAAATTAATGTGTCTTTTTGAGCACAACTGTGTCCTGGCAAATTTCCTTTTCAAATGGAGACAATGTGTATTGGTATTGGTTCCACTTTTTGGAGCAATGTACTTGCCTCTGTCAATTCAGAATCAAACTTATGCTGCAGTCTTGCCCTACAGCATTATAGGCAACTCTCCACAAAGCAATTCAAATTACTTCAATACAGTTGCAATTCTCCAAGCTAATATCAAAGGCAGTAACTGATTTTTCTAGTATTTATAAAAGTGGAACATACAGAATTCCTTATGGTAAATACTTATGGGAAAGAATCCAGGCTTTAAATTTAGTTTTCAGTGCAAATTATTTTGGAAGAACACTAACTGTGATCTTGATTATTTGAGGATAACAATGGACTTTTCATCTTAATTTGAAAGGCTTATTAATGTTAATAGATGAGGATACCTATCTCCTTTCTGAAATAGTCAAACTGTGTTAAATAAAATCTAGTAATAAGGACATCATTTACCATTTGTAAATTATTGTAGACCTGCAAATCATTTAAGATAATTCTTGCATAGTAAATGCATTAAAGAAAAGCCAGGGAGTAAAAAATATCCATTTCGTTAGTGGTTAAAGGTAGTTACAAATAGTTTTGATGTATAAGAATCACATGTTTTATTTTAAGAACTGAATATTGAGAAATTGGGCACAGTAACAAGAAATATAGATTGTCATGCTTTCACTAAAAGTAGAAAAAAGTGCTGAAGTTCATAGTTGCTCAGCTGTTAAAATTGTGTTGTTATAGGTGGATAGTAATAATAAAAGCTTTTTATTCTCCTGGTAACTGGCATTTGTTAATGTTTGTAGGACTCATATTTATGCTATCGATTTACCTAGTGCTTGAATTGGGAACCACTTTTATCCCCTCTAGGCAACTGTTACAATTCTAGATATAAATAAGTTAGTTTTGTAGATACTATTTTATGTTTCTTCTTGTAGGTTTAGGCAGAAATCTCCAGAGCTGTTGATATTTGATACAAGTGCAAGTTAGCTGTTACTTCTGTTTACAAAACTTTGACATTCAGAACTCTTTGTACTAGAAAATGCATGATAGTGATGCCTGTGGTACCTCTTGGTGAGTGAGTAACCCTCTTTTTTTATTCCATGGTCCAATTATGCATGAATTGTAAACCTTAGTTGAACCTCAGGGATGCCCTGAGTTCCCATTGAGGGGGACTTACATCATATGACAGTCTTTAAGTGAGATGGCAGAGTGTGGGCTGCTTTTTTATATTCTTTCTTTTGAAGACAGAGAAAATGCATGAATTTGTTCCTGCCTTGAATGCAGGAGTTTCATTTTCCCTTGATCCTCCTGTAGCTTCACCCGTTACTCTTAAAATCTCACCTTAAAACCTTTTCTGTTTAGCTTATGATTGACTCCCTTGGCACAGAATCTTGTGATGTTCAATATGGAGAAAGTTCTATGTAATAATGCATTCTGTAGCTTTGTATTTTGTACCCTATCCTAATGGATTTTTTCAGATACTGTGTTTGCTTCAGGACTTAAAATATTTCTAAACACAAAATCCCTCAAATGGGTCCTTCTGTTTTTTGGCCATAGCCATTTGTTTAATTGTCTGATTAAAATATGAAAACTAACCAAACCATATAAATCATTATAAAGATTCATCATTGCAAATCCTTCATTTTTAATGAGCTTTCAGTGAAAGGTATAAAACATTTGTAACTGCTGTAGGGAGGCAGTGTGGTTCCCCGGTGCCCCAGAGAGGGATGAGCTCTGCGGACACCAGAGTGGGCAGAGCCAGAGCACTCCAGGCCTTCCCCCCAGAGGCTGGACAGGAAGTATAAGAGCTCAAACTCACTCAGGAGGCAGCCGCTGGAGAGGCCAGATACCTCTGGCCCGGCTCCCGCCGGGAAGACTCCAGCAACCAGCGGTGGACCTGGAGACTAGCCTGACTGGCTGACACTCAACATGGACCAGCATGTGGGAGAGTCACTGAGCCTACCCCTTGCCAGCTACCCTGAGGATCCAATGGTGATCGACCCCCCCTGAGAACACCACCTTGACCCAGGTACCTCCAGAGGGGGAGTTGGGAAGTAGCTGGGGGCAGCTGATCCGAGTTTGGCTGCAAAACAGCCGGAACCCACATCAGTGTGTTGCGGCCAATCCCCATTGACAGCAGTGGGCCATTGGCCGCTGCTAGGGCCCCGGGCTGGGACACAGTGGAGTGGGAGGGCCTGCATCCCCACCCTGCCACCCAAAGTCTCACCCTCTCCCAGGCCACTTGGAGCCTGAAGTCTGGGTGTGCTATTTATCTGTGTTTGCTCAGCCCGGCCTGAGCCTTGACTCTTTACTGCCCTGCTCTGACTCAGGGCCTGGGCTTATTAACTGCTAATTGTTCCCTGTGTTTGCTCAGTCCCTGCCTAAGGGCCTGAGCTGTGACTCTTTACTGCCACATCCTAACCCAGGGCCTGAGCTAGTTATCTATTTATTGTTACCTGTGTGTGCTCAGCCCCCTGCCGGATGGCTTGAGCCAGGACTCCTGCAGTTCAGCTGATTCCCCAAGAGGCCGTGCAAGGACTAAGGGAGGCGGTGTGGTTCCCCGCCTCCCTGGAGAGGGATGAGCCCCGGCTAACCTCTCTACACTGCCATTACTGGTCATTAGCACTGTCAGTGCCAAGTACATGTTGGATAACCTGAACATGGACAGCACCAGCAAAGATTCATCAAGGCAGCATGGGTTTCTGATAGTGTGACCTCTCCTTGAAATATTGCATATGTTGGAGCAATTTTGACCACAGAGTTTGTGTCATATTTTGAGCCAGTTACTGGAGGATAGGAGGGTAGGCTCACCACCTCTGAATCCAGATTGTGTGAAGACAAGCGATCCTAAGGGTTTTAAAAAGAAGATGAACAGCCAGTCCCAGAGAGTGTCACCTGGGTGGGGTCCTACTTGCAGTTGTTTGATCTGCTGGCACTCCCTCTGGAATAAAAACTGCTCTCCCTGGACATATTTGCTGCTGATGTGTTGTCCCTGTAGCTGTTGTGTTGAAGCGTGGAGAGAGAGATGAGACAATGCACCGTTTATTCTTTCCTCCACACATGATCTTCTCTCTCATCAAGCACTTCTTGAAAGTAAAGTTCTCTAAATTTCCCCAATGTCCTGTTCAGTGTTCAAGCATAAAAAGAGAGACAGAGCCATGACAGTGCAGCATTCAGGCTTTATTCCCTAATACTATATGTAACGCTCTTCCTTTCTCATCAAGCACTTCTTCAAAGTAGAGTCCTCTAAGTTCCTATACACAATCATACTAGAGTGGCCCCTATTGAGAAGCTATTAATCATGACAGTAGCCCCTATGAAGGTGGTCACAAACAATGAACAGGAATTTCCTCTGGTCCTATGTTCCTTTTTCTTCCCTCAAACTGTTGCTTTAGCTGTGTATGAAATGGGACATAGTGGTTAAGAACAAGACTTCCCTTTGAACACCGTCTTCTGAAAAACCCAAGCCAGCAACCTGATATCAATGAGATTGTGATGGTCGTCTCTCCCCCGCCCCCCGCTTCCAGTGAAAGGGAGACATGCTTGTGCTTCACTGGGTCAGTTCTCTGACTCCACCAGTCCATTGGTTACCCAGACAATCTCCTCTGGGCTATGCCAGCCCTTATTTGCCTTGCAATATGTGCACCCCAGTTCCCAAGCCCCTTTGAAGGATGCCCCTGTAGTGCTCAGCCCCTTATCCATTGAACACTCACAGTAATACCAGGTCTGCTGTCCCCAAGGATATACTCAAAACCTCTATGTACCCCCTCTGTGCCCCTTTCCGAGCTGGCATTAAGAAGTTCTTGGATGACAGAGATGAGACCAACTGGAGTATACGTGACTATTTCTATTGCAGCTAAGATTCTTGGCTAGAGCCCTGACACAAAGAGAGTTTCATATGACAGAGATTGAGATATGCATTTTGGGACTATTTGCCACACTCTGTGACCAGAGAAAAATAACTTTAAATGTGACTCTAGTTTATAACACAATAGTTTATTGTTGTTTTTTTGGCAGTGATGTTTCCAAAAGGCCTGCCTCAAGTGGCCAGAATGGAAAATTTTAAAATTCCTTAGTCCATTTCCCTGGTTTTCTTAACTCCTCGTACTGCTGCTACCCTCTGTCTGGTAGAATCAAAGGCTGTTACCTCCTTATTTCACTTACACTCATTCAGACTGGAAACAGAAATGATAATATGTAACCTAAGTGACTAAGCACAGAGATTTAACAAAGAATTGCAAATACAACTCCTGAGTGATCCACAGACAGAAATTTGTTCATGTGTAATGTTTATTGAACAATTTCAACTAATGTAGGGCTGGATCTTGTTTCCTTATTCATGTTGAATAGCATTTTACATCACAAATAGTTTCATTATGGGAGTTAGACTCTCAAAGTAATAACTGGAGATATACCAATCTCCTAGAACTGAAAGGGACTTTGAAAGGTCTTTGAGTCCAGCCCCCTGCCTTCACTAGCAGGACCAATTTTTGCCCCAGATCCCTAAGTGGCCCCATCAAGGATTGAACTCACAACGCTGGGTTTAGTAGGCCAATGCTCAAACCACTGAGCTATCCCTCTCCCCAAGTGTTTTTAAATAGTTTGTGAAATCTAGAAAATAAATTCTACAAATGGTTCATGCAGCTCTAGTTTCCATGCCACCATAGGTATTTTCACTCACTTTAGGGCAAGCCCCTCTGTCCAGCCTTCTAGTTGCTATGAGAGAGATGAAGAACCAGAAATAAAGATAAACCAGGAAGTGGGGAAAAGGAATTATAGACAAAACAAACATACTGCTGATGGCACACCTCTGAAATTTTGGTTCTCAGAGGTATTACCCAAACGTCTGTCTGCTAATCCAAGCTATCCATAAATGAAGTCAAGTCCATAATTGGGTTAGTAATATCTAAAGTACTAGTTCTCATGTGATTTAAATGATTCCTGATTCCAGTCAGGATGGAAAAAAAATACCACAAGAGTAATTTTATGATACTTCCACTCCTGGTCCTGGATAGAACTAAGGCATAGTTGAACTACAGAATGTCAAACAATTACTTTAAGTTATTATTTTTTCAAATATAAAAACTTTTTGAAACCTCCCAAAATGGTTCCATTTGAGACAAAGTTTTGGGCCACATATTGTGCCTGAACTGACTTGTTAATCCCTTAAAAAAAAAAAGAAAAAGAAAAAAGAAAAAAAGAAATGGGCCAGATTCTCTGTCCCTATATTGACCATTTGATAATACGTGAGCCAGGGCAGGAATTTGGCTATAGATGCCAAGCTGAGAATTCTTTTGATGTGGGGGATCGTTAAGCTGACAGTCAGCTCCTGCATTGACCTCTCCTCTCACCCTGACTTAGGGCTTGGCTACACTTGCAAATGTGCAGCGCTGGGAGTTACAGCTGTGTTTGTACAGCTGTGTAGGGAAAGCGCTGCTGTGTGGCCACACTCACAGCTACCAGCGCTGCAGTGTAGCCACATTTGCAGCATTTGCAGTGCTGTTGGGAGTGGTGCATTATGGGCAGCTATCCCAGCGTTCAAGTGGCAGCAACGTGCTTTTCAAAAGAGGGGGTGGGGTGGAGTGTGACAGGGAGCGGGGGAGAGAGAGAGTGGATTTTTGGAGCCGACACTGTGTGTCAGCTCCCTAACTTGCAAATTCTGTGTCAGCTCCCTGCCTTGCAAAATCTGAAAATTTCCTCGACCCCTCATTTACTCTTAACTGCAAATAGCCTGCAGACCAGATAAGCAGCTGCTCCAACGGACTCCCTTTCTCCCCCTCCCCCACCCCGTTTCTCTCCTCAAGCAAACACTCATCCCCCTGCCTGCCTCATTCACAGCAAGGTAGTGGGTTATCTCAATTGATTGTTCACAGTCAGTTACAGATTGATCACAGCAAACAGGAGCTGTGTTTGTTTTTTAGATAAGCAGCTCCCGGAGCCCCGAGTTCACAACAAAACAAAGAGAGGCATCATAACAAAACAAAGAAAGTAATTTAGTTAAAAGCATTCTGGGATATCTCCTAATACCCTGGAGGCCAATAACAGCGCTGGTGTGTGGCCACACTTGACGAGCTGCGCTGCATCACCAGCGCTGCACTCGTTATACCCCAAGCAGACCAGGTGTACAGCCAGCGCTGCAGCCAGGGAGTTGCAGCACTGGATGTGCCTTGCAGGTGTGGACAGTTACTAAGTTGCAGCGCTGTAAAGCCTCCACCAGCGCTGCAACTCTCCAGTGTAGCCAAGCCCTTAGAGGGCCTATTGGAAGCAGGAAGAGGCTGTTCAGATCTTCACTATGCTACACCAATTCATAGCTGTCATATGGTCCTTTATGGACCATAATTTCTGTTCTATGCAGGAGCTAGATAATTAGGGAGCTATACCCACTTCTGGACATTTTTTTCTTTTAGCTTATCTTTTAAAATTTCTGCTTACAGAACTTTTATCACAAAATGAGTGTTGTCAAGTATTAAGTCAATAGTTTATAAAACTAATCAAATAAATTCATAAAATCACGTTAGCTTAAATGTGCATAAAACACGTTCAATTGTCAATCCTTCACACTTCAGCCTGCAAAAGGGATGTGCTATGGATGTAAAGGGTACGCACACAAACAATTCCAGGAAAAATCCAACTGAATTTAATAAACTGCTCCACAGGAAACAGACACGTTTTAACTGACAAAAAATAGCCATTTTTTGGAAAGTATTTAAAAATATCCCTTACTGCTTTTGGTCTGTTGCTCAAGATTGCTATTGGAATGAAGAGTACTCTGTGGGTGGTAACTGCTTTCATCTCTTTTATGTGCCTTATGATATTGTTTAAGGAAGCAGTAGATTTCCACTTCTCTGTATCAGTAATGAGCTGCTAATGGACAAGTATGGGCCACTTGTTCCTTGAAAGATCATGCAATAGCAATTTCTATTTTTTTATTGAAGTAGACTCTAAAGTAGGTGTCATTTCTGTAAAGTGTTTGTAAATTACATTGTACAATCCATAACTTTCATACCCATGTATGTTATATGCAAATCACTCGAGCTACTGCAGGTTACTACTGTGCTACTCTAGATTTGTCTGTTGTAGAGGCTTTTGATCTCATTTATTGCCTGTTGTAAATAATAAATGTTGTATTGATGCATAAGATATAAATAATTACACATTAATATGTATTATAGGTAGGAATGTTTGTGGTTGAGCAAAATGCTTTAGATAATAAAATTGTACATTACAGTTTAGTTGAATTATTACATGGCAAACATAGGAATAAATTCAAATATAATCATTTGGGGACAAGTTTACATTCATGTGCTTCCTTAGAATCAGAGGGTCAGATTAAGTTCTTATTTATATAACTGTAAATCTGGAGTAGTTCAATGGAGGTCAATCTGCATTTACAGTGCTGTAACTGAGATGAGTATCTGGTCCATATTCTTTCCTTTGCATATATTTTTTTTTATGTCTGTCCTTTTGCAAAATAAAAAAAACAAAAAGGCAATATGTTAGTCTTGCAATGCTTCTTGAAAATAATCTTAATTAAAACAAAATGCTAATGATTAATCATAACCTGAAACTTAAATGACTTGCTTCAATATCTTTCAGTTATAGGAAACATATAGCCATAAACAGAATTAATTCACATTTAACCTTTCCTCCTCCTCCTGCTCTTCCTCCCCCAAGAATACAAATGAACACATCTAAAACACAGTTACTTCCCAACCTACTTTAATGGTAGCCAGCCTGTGTAAATAAAGAAACAATACAGTGTGATTATAAATGTCAGGGATCTGTCATGTGGCAGACTTTGTAATTTGTTAGGTTTTAAATTAATCTAAAAAAAAAATCAATGAGGCAGAAAACAGAATAACCACTTTTAGTCGCTGGTATAATGCCTTCAGTTTAACTCTGATTTTCAGTTGCCTCCTCTTCAGGACAGAATTACAGTGCATATTAAATTGCTAATTAATACAATGGTAGTACAGCCTAACTTGTACTAGAGTTAGCTCTGACCTTCCTATGAACTTTTCAGTCAGTATCCCCAAAGACATGGTAGAGCTTTGTACTATTCTCTACTGTTCTGTTTAGATTCCTGTATGGTGCCCTGCATCATGGCATGCAGGTCTCATTCATTTAGTAAGTTCATCATTTTACAATGAAAAGAAATGGAAGCTAATTAATAAAGGCATATAAGGTTGACTGTTTAGTCACAGTGAAAAATGGCATGACAAATATTTTTTGTCACCTATAGATGGAAACCTTCACATTTCTTCTTTAGTTCAAAAATCAAACTATTAAAGGCCTCAGTTTTAAACTATGCTTACTTCATGGGGAATTTGACTAAGTGACACACAGATTAAGGACCTCAGAACCCAGCCAATAATAAATCTAGAGTCTACCTGCAAATAATGCCTATATAACTATGGGGCCAGATTCTCTGCTGCTCCCAGATTTGAGCAGAGAAGAGAGGCTTTCAGGAAGGCACTTGGAATTCCCTGGTTATCCACCCCACCATAGTGCAGATGGGGTAACCAGTGATCTGTACTAACTTGCACAATGTGGCTATAGTTCTAAAGGATCATATGGTATCTGGGGATTACCAGAGCACATAAGGCTCCAGTTACTCCCCCTTCTTGGCCCTGATGTGCTTCTCCTCAAAGGTAGCATACATCCCCTGAACTAGAGAGAGAGTAGAGGAGTTGATTACACTGGCTTTAAACTTTCTGAGAACAGCTCTATGCTGTGGTGCTGCAGAGCCTTTGTGGTACTTTCCACTGCCTTTGGCGGGTTTTTGAGTGGTGCAAAAGGAGCAGAATGGGGCAGAGTATCTGACCAGCAGGGCCGGCTCCAGGGTTTTTGCCGCCCCAAGCAGCACAAAAAAAAAAAAAAAAAAAAAGCCGCGATCGTGATCTGTGGCTCTACAGCCACAGCTTCATTCTTCGGCGGCAATTCCGTGGCAGGTCCTTCTCTCTGAGAGGGACCCGCCACCAAATTGCCGCTGAAGAGCCAAACGTGGCGCCCCTCACTATTGGCCGCCCCAAACACCTTCTTGCTGAGCTGGTGCCTGGAGCCAGCCCTGCTGACCAGTTCTGTTCAGAGGAATATCTAACTCATCTGGATAATCCTGCAGAATTTGTGAATTTATGACAGAGGAACTGCTCAAATCAATTTTAGGGGCATGTATACCAAGTCTAAGTTATTGCTCTTAGTACCATAGCAGTTGTTAGGTAATGTCAATCTTTCAGAAAACCCACACTGGAGATTTGAGTCTCAGCTGAGGCCAGTACATGCTACCTCATTGTGAAAAGTCAACCCAGGCAAGTAGTAGGATGAAAAACCTCCAAGATATAGCTGGATGCTTTAGTGGATGTGAGCACTTCTGTGCTCTTTCAGTCCCTGAGTTCCAGCATGACCACTTCCAACTCAGATGCAACTTACAGCAACCCTGAGGCAGCTCTAAATTGTGTTTGAAGTGGGTTCTATCTGACCTCAAGACTGGGAAGCCTGTTGTCTCCACCAACACACTGAGATCCTGCGCAAAACAGAGCTCAGCTGAATCCAGCTGTCTTGGCTAGAATAAGTTATCACTAAGTGAAAGTTGTGCCACATTTTATCAAAGATTGTAAATTGTATTTAATAGACTAACTTTTAATTATTTTAGTACATCTCAAGCAGCACTAATTAATTAACTAATTAACTTTTAATTAAACTTACATTAAAAGCAATTGGTTTCATAGTAGCTAATGCACTGCCTAGTAATCTGCCTCAATGAAAATAGAGATGTAATGATCTAGTGCCATTGTCTTCTTTTATAAATATTGTATTAATTTCATCTCCCTGCAGGTGTGTATTTGTGTAATATGGATGCACAAATTAAAATAATTATCTTGAGATCTCATAGCCTGGACCCATCTTGAGATCTCAGGGGAAAATAGGATATATTTTGGAATGGTGTGAATTTAGCCTATGATGTGAATGTGCATTAAATTGAACTGGAAAACTACACTACATATGGACAAATGGGAAAGAAATGTCTGAAGGTGCCGTGTTACATTTGCAATGATTTGCAGCATTCATAGTGTCTGTTGCTATGTTTTGGTTAATTTTTAAAAGGTATTTCAATCCAAATTATGCTTGAAAATGAGTAATCTCAATGTGGCTTCTTAGGTATGAAAAGAAAACTAAATTGAAATAAAAGAGTTCTAAGAGTTTGTCTAGACAGCACAACACTCCACACCAGAGGGTTGTAAATTCTAGTGCACACTAGTGTGTTCCACACTAACTGGCCCATGTGGACCCTGCTGGCGTACCCTAAAAGTTCCCTTGTGTGCCTTAATGTGGTACTGTTAGAAATACGATAACACGAATACCCACTAGGGAACCAGCAGGGTCCACACAGGCCAGTTAGTGTGGAACACACTAGTGCGCATTAGAATTTACACTTCTCTGGTGCAGACTAACACACCATGTAGACAGCTCAAAATATCTATGTATGTGTTTGTTTATAGTAACAAAGGTAGATTGTAAGGGTTCAGTGCTGCAATGTGGAAATCCAGCTTAATTATTTAAATCATGCCCACAATAAGGAACTTCATAAATCTCTAATAGACTAATGCCATGTATGTGTGTTTGTATTGCTTTTTGTAAATGATGCGAAGGTTAAACTGAATTATGGATTAGACACTTTAGGATGGGAGGGGTAGATTTTTTTCAAGGGAATTAGACATCCAACTCCCATTGACTTTCAGTGAAAACTGGGTGCCTAAATGGTTTTTTGGCCTGTTTTATTTTTTATTGAATCTTTGATCATGGAATAGGCTATCTATCTGATTTGTCTATAAAGTTCAGGGAGAAACCTGTGTACTCTTGACTGTTATATTCTCGCTTTAGGAAAATACATTAAACACTGATTTAAAGAACAACTGTTAGTCATTTTCCCACTGTACATAGAACCAGCCTTGTGGTGGTGGACAGAGGTTTATTTTTTCCTCTAACAGAAGAAAAGAAGTGGCAAGTTGCTCAGTGCACAGGTCATAATTCATAAGATTTTCCCTTTGCTGTGAGTGCCATTGTATTCTGTCCTCCATGGACAATCAACAGGTTAAAAAGTAAAATGGATTTATGTAAGACTTTTATATTTATGTTGGTTATTAGACCAGCTCCCCAGATTTTAATTGCAACTGCATTTTAAAATGTTAAACAATTTTCCGTATTGATGTTTTAAATCAGTGATTAATCATTTGGTATAAACCCATTGGTTTATAATTGGTGGAAATATATCAATGCTGCATAGAATTACTAAAAAAATGTATCACTTTGAAAAGTTTTTTTTAATTATTATTTTAATTATGTATGCAAAGACAGCTGTTTCTCCAGCCCTTCTATGTGCACACACATTTGAAATTCACAAAATTGTAGATTTGTGTAAGCAGAGTCTGAATGAGCTCTCCCCTGACATCTAGTGGTAAGCTGTGGAAAAGGACTTCAGGAGCTGATCTCATGTGCATGGACACGCTCACACCGCCTAGGTGCTCAGCGTGATGGGATTACTTGCCCAAATGATCACTTGTTGGTGATGGATCCCCAATCTCCTTGTTATTCGGGCAGGAGTAATAAAGGGTTGTTATCCTTGTTGTGTGAACCAAGGACAGCAGAATCAAATCTGGCATATCCCGATGGAGGGACTCACCCTCAACTAAATGGCATTCGATGGACAGGGGACATGGGTTCCAAAGCCCAATGAATTGAGAGGGTGTGTCCTGGTTAAGGGCTCTGGACACCATTTGACCCTGCCTCTCCCCATGGTATACTAAAAGAGCTAATTTAGACTCAATTGAGAGTCTTGTTACATACTGCTGAGCTGAAATCACTGATACCTGGGTCTAAGTATTAGACCTACTTTAGGACTGAGGAGGAAGCAATCAGGCTACTCCAAACACTGGAGAGCTTGCAGCAGGAAAGGGATGTCCTGAGGACCCAGTTGAGGAGGAAGCTGGGCAGACAGACCCTCCCTCCCCAGTGGAGGGGTTCTTGAGGTGGGGGGGGGTGTAGCAGGGTGCTTACCCTGCTCCTGCCCTGAAGGGCTTAAAACAGCCCTAGGGGAAGGTTGTGGCTGGGAGCTACTAAGCTGGGCTGATTGGGAAGTGGCTGCAGCTGGGCCACGCCCCAATCAGGCCACAGCAGGCCTGTATAAAGAGGCCAGGGAAGCCAGCAGAAAACAGTCTCCCTCTGCCTGTAGAGGGAGAAGGGCCTGTCTGTAGGGAGCTATGGACAGAGTACCTGAGTGAAGCAGGGCTGTGGACAGGCTGAGGAGCTGGGGAGCTCCAGCCTGGAAAGCCCCAGGCTGCGGCCTAGCAGAAGCCCAAGAGGTACTGGGGGTTTCAGAGGGCAGCCCAGGGGTAGGCCAAGGCAGCAGCTCCAAACCCCTTTGCCTGTGATGAGTGGCTGATACTGCAGTCTGCCCCAGTGCACAGGGGCTAGATGGAGACTGGGCAGTAGCCAAAACTGAGGCAAAATGGGGACAGTGGGTTGGGGGTTCCCCTGGGAGGGGAGACCCAGATTGGTGGGGTACTGCCAGGGGGCAGCACCCCAATTAAAAGGGCACCGGGGTCCAGGGAAGGACACGGGGGCCAAGAGGACAGGCGGATCACCAGCCTGCAGAGGGCACTCCTGGCTGGAAGTGAGCTAATTCCCAGGACAACCAGCAGGAGGTGCAGCAGGGGTGAGTCCGCACATCTACAGATAGGCATGTTAAAGGGTCTTTTGGATTGCTGGACTTAAGAGCCTGAGGGGGGAAAGGACACTGCCCAACTTACTTGGGTATGGGTCTTTTGCTCATGGTTTATGTTTATGAACCCTAGTTGTGGTGTTTTCCCAAATTAATGCTGAGTTAGTCCCCTCCTTTTATTAAAAGTTTTTGCTACACTCAGACTCTGTGCCTGCAAGAGGAGAAGTATTGCCTCTTAGACGCACCCATGGGGTGGTGTGTAATTGTCCCAGATCACTAGATGGGGGCTTGAGCCGGTTATGTGTTGTTCTGAACCCAGCCCTTGTTGCTGCTGGATCCACCTGGCAGAAGGGTTATGTTTGAAAATAAGTTACTCAATTTTATTTTTGTTTTTACCTGCAATTATAAATTTTTTAGATCACCTTTCTTGAACTATGTGAAAAATAGTAGTTAACAGTGACTTTAAAAGAGGAGCTTCACTGTAGATGTGAATTTTCTAACATAATCCTTGGTAAAATATGAGAATCCTGAATAAATACATATTCCAAATGTAAAGAGATTTTTGAAGTATAGAAAAATGTTATCATGATTTAATTAACTAATGGTAAATATAACATACAGTGATAAATAATGGGGATTTTTTTCCAATTCCAATTTCTACTTCATACCATTGTGACACTACCAGGGCTTGTTCAGTGTGTGGCCCTTACTTTGAAACTCTTATGGAAATATACTGCATTGTGAATTTTCTCAGTGGGTTCAAATATAGACCCATTCTAATATTTTGGTAGTAAAGGTTAACTATCTCAAATGCAGTGGTGGTCATTCAGAAGTCAACACTTGCCCAAAGTTACCACACTGTACCCCCCACAATCTCAAAGGTGTAAGGTCTTTGTCAGGATTGGTGGAAAAAAAGGGTATTTTAAGGGTTTCCTTTTCCATCAGGTTTGGGAGAAAGAGGTGGATGGGGGAAGCATCACATAAAGCTGGTGGGGCTCAGGGGAGCCTCTGGCCCCTGTGCACCCTAGGAAGGGAATATAAGATCTGTCCCTCTGGCTGGATCCCCTTCTCATGCCTGGATTAGCAGCTCATGCCCTCCCACCTTTGGGATTAGCACAGACCCACTTTTTTTTTTATCTGCTGTGCCCACTGTGCTAGTCAACTTTTGGGGGACTTTTTTATAGAGGAATTTTTCCCTTGCTACCTCTACTAGGTAGAAATGAATAAGGAAAGAATTGAGAACTGCATCTGTATGGTTAATAAAGTTGTGGCCTAATTAAACCACATCCCTTGTATCTTGCCTTTTTCCCTGTGTGTCCAGGGCAAAGTGGTATCTGTGATACTAGCGTTATTTCTTATTCTAAGTGCAGTGAAATACTGTAACAATAGTCTGTGATATACAGGATGTCGGACTAGATGATCTAATGACATTAAACTACATGAAATATATCATAACAGTTGGTAAAATCTAACATTTTCCATGGGAATCACTGTGTATTCATGGAGGAGCACAGCTGAAGAGATGGGGGAGTAGGTACCACCCCACAAAAGATAACTATAATGCTGTTGATTGGAACAGCAAAGTGATATCTTTGAAGAATGGAATGTGGTGGCATACCTAGAGCTGTGCAAATGCATTGGTCCTTGTCTGTGAATAATGCAGGTTGGGTTGGGTGAGGTTTCTAGAGGAACCTTTTGCACAGCCCTAGTTAATATCAAGCAAAAACCAAGCAACCAGAGAAACAGAATCTATAGGTGAGGTAAGCATAGAACCGTGAGTGAAATTCACCTCTTTCTAGAAGAATATCACAAGTCCTACTTCCTGGTACCTCATCCCACTATTTTGAGAACTAAAGTGGCGCACTGTCTTTGCACTGGTCATCTTGTAATGGCAAATTTCACCCTGTCTGAGTAGAAAGCCTTTGTACTCTTTCAAATAGTCTTGGAAATATTGCATAGACATTGCTGGAGTAGAAAGAGTTGTCCCTCAACTTGCCCTTGCAAGTGGAATTTAAATGAACATGTGCCAAATCAGCTTGCCTGCTCTGTATCCAGCACATAGAACCACTGTAAATGTTGTACATAAATTATTAAGAAATGTTGTATCCTAAATATCTAGGAGGAAAAACAAACAAACAAATATTGTCTTGCCATTTGTTGAATTTACCTTGTTCAGCAATAATGGAAAATAGAAATGAAACTTATTAATCAGGTTATTATAGATGTACATTGTCCTATAAGTGTACATGAGATTGAAAATAGGTTAGCTATGACAAGGCATGACATGAGGAGGGAGGAATAAGCAACATATGTTTGCAGCGGTGCTCGATATCGACTAGTGTTCTTTATTTGAATTATTTTTATTTTAAACAACTTTAGATAGTGTGACAAAGTTCCTCTTCTGCCTTGGTGGGTTCTGTGCTTATTGGCGGATTTGCTCACCTCAGAGATTCACGGTAGCCCTCAATTTGGCCACTTTTGCTAGTGTCACAATAGATATAGAATTGTGAGTCATACTGGGAGAGACTAGGTGTTTGTGTGTGTACACCTGGAAACACAGAACTGCAAAATGTCAATCTTAAAATTACAGGAGTACCATAGCATTTCTTTCAGGCAGCTTCTTTCATTTTTGCGGTCTTCTGCTGCTCCAGTACTCAGCCGAGCAATGGGAGACAAAGAGGTATAGGGATACGTTATTGTGCATAGAATCACAATGGAATGGGAGAAAAGAAAGCAAAAATGTATGGCATTTGACCTCATGCAAAAAAATTAATAATAGAAGGAAATGGCTAATGTCCAAAAATATTTGAATTTGGACAACAGGCTGTGGGATTTCTCAACCTGTCAACTGCAGTGTGAGGTCCTAATACCTGATGTGTGCTTAAAGTGTGCTTAGTAACAAGTATTTGAATCAAAAGCCAAGGAAATTTTTGTTCCAATTCATTTTAATTCTCATTTCAAGAGGATTTATATTAATGGAACACAATTACATTACCCCACTAGATTTTATAAGAGATCTGATATATAATTCCATTGTACATCATTTGTAGTCTTCTGACTAATTAGCAATTATAAATAATTCCCTGTGGATTAATTGCTTAGATAGCATTCAGAATGTAAATCTTTTCACATAACACTTACATTATTCAGACTGAAATAGCTACTTTTCATTTTACCCTTGGCTAGCTTTGAACCTGGGTCACTGAAGTAAAACATTATTAATCATCTACTCCTATCTAATTTTTACTCCAATCATCTGTCATCTTTACAAAGCATATTTTATGTCTTTGATTTACAGTTGGGTTTAATTCTAATTATCCTGGGAGGCAATTTTTTATCAAAATCATGCTCTTAAATGAAAGTTGTGGTTGCCAAAGTAATGATATATATCATTAAACATACTTTGAAAATGCATTGAAGAAATTGAAAAGGGAGGGGACAAATCCCATGTCGAGAATCATAGAATATCGAGGTTAGAAGGGACCTCAAGAGGTTATCTAGTCCAATCCCCTGTTCAAAGCAGGACTAATCCCCAACTAAATCATCCCAGCCAGGGCTTTGTCAAGCCTGACCTTAAAAGCCTCTAAGGAAGGAGATTCCACCACCTTCCTGGGTAACCCATTCCAGTGCTTCACCACCCTCCTAGTAAAAAAGTTTTTTTCCTAATATAAAACCTAACCTTCCCCACTGCAACTTGAGGCCATTACTCCTTGTTCTGTCATCTGGTACCACTGAGAACAGTCTAGATCCATCCTCTTTGGAATCCCCTTTCAGGTGAAAGCAGCTATCAAATCCCCCCTCATTCTTCTCTTCTCTTCTCTTCTCTTCTGCAGACTAAATAATCCCAATTCCCTCAGCCTCTCCTCATAAGTCATGTGCTCCAGCCCCCTAATCATTTTTGTTGCCCTCCGCTGGACTCTTTCCAATTTTTCCACATCCTTCTTGTAGTGTGGGACCCAAAACTGGACACAGTACTCCAGATGAGGCCCCACCAATGCCGAATAGAGAGGAATGATCACATCCCTCGATCTGCTGGCAATGCCATTAGCCTTCTTGGCAACAAGGGCACACTTTTGACTCAATCCAACTTCTCATCCACTGTAACCACTAGGTCCTTTTCTGCAGAACTGCTGCCTAGCCACTCAGTCCCTAGTCTGTAGCAGTGCATAGGATTCTTCTGTCCTAAGTGCAGGACTCTGCACTTGTCTTTGTTGAACCTCATCAGATTTCTTTTGGCCCAATCTTCTAATTTGTCTAGTTAGAACATTCCTTCTTCCTTTGGGAAGGTCCACCACAGCATCTCTGAATTCCAGGGATTTCATCCTCAAAATGTAGTTTTCAAGTTGAGTGGAAGACCCTTAGTGGAGGACCCTTCGTCAAGGTGAGCTGTGGCCTCATCTCCCTCTCATCTAAGGTGCTTACAAGGAATCAAAGCAACCAAAAAGTTGTCTGTTTAGTGGTATCTCTGCATCCAAATCCCTTTTAAACACTGAGGATGGCTTGGAGATTAAAGATAATCTAGGTATGGGCCAACACCTAAACAAATACTTTGCCTCAGTTTTTAATAAGAGCAACGAGGAGTGTGGGAACAGTGGCAGGGTAGCTAAGGGGAATGAGAATATGGAAGCAGGAATTACTACATCAGAGGTGGAAGCCAAACTCAGTCAACTTAATGGGACCCAACTGGGGGCCCTGGATAATCTCCATAGAAGAATATTAAAGTAACTGGCACATGAAATCACAAGGATTTTTAATGACTCCGTAAACTTGGGTAGTCATACCCTATCTCTGAAGAATTGTAAAGATGGTAGCTATATTTAAGAAAGGATAAGAAAGTGAAGTGGGAAACTACAGACCTGGTAGTTTGACCTCAGTTATGTGCAAGGTCTTAGAACAAAGTCTAAGAACGAGAGAGAGAGTAGTTAATGACATAAAGGTAAAATGGTAATTGGGATAAAATACAACATGATTTTACTAAAGGAGAATAGTGCCAGACCAACCTGCTCTCTTTATTTGAGAAAATAACCAATTTTCCAGACAAGAGAAATGCAGCAGTTCTAATATACCTGGATTTAAGTAAAGCATCAGATTTAGTTCCACATAGGAAATTATTGGTTAAATTGAAGAAGATGGTGATTAATCTAGGAATCAAAAGGTGGGTAAGGAACTGGTAAAAAAAAAAGAGAGATTAAAACAGCTCATGCTGAAAGGTGGACAGCCAGGCTGAAGGGAAGTTATTAATGGAGTTCTTCAGGGATTGATCATGGGAGCAAACATATTTAATATTTCATTTCATGACTTTGGCATAAAAGCCAAGCCAAGCTCTTTTAGCCTAACAAAATGCAGGCTCAGGAATGTTGTGTGTCTGAGTTAATGGCGACTCAAGATTGTTGAATAACAGGATCAACTGCAATTATTTAGTCAAAGATTATCAATCAGAGATTAGTACAGCACTATACAGAACATAGAAAGAATAGATACATTACCCCCTTGATTTGAGAAAGAGCTGTCTCTTTGTCTCTTCTTTACTGTATCTGGAGAGATGCTCAGTTTCACTCCCCCAACTAAGTTCTAACACCAGTGTCATTATATAGGGTTTTTAAGTGGAAACCTTCTTTGCCAAAATAAATATATGTTCTGATGTCATTTCTGTACATTCTCAGTTTACCTGATTTATGTGTGAAGGTATAATTATTTACAGCTGATAATGTTGTCAAGATAATTCTTCAAGATTATATTTTTCAATAGGTCTTTCTTCACCCATAATCATTCTTCCCTGTTGACTCCCTCATCAGAAACATCTGATGTAACAATCATCCCCAATCAGTTTCCCAGGTTTTTATACATATATAGTGACAGACCCAGACCAGTTGGGTGCAGGAGTCTGGTAGAAGGCAAATATACTGGCCATTACATGAATAGTTTTCTGTTCTCTAGCAGTTAGTGGTGGGTGCTTAAGGAACAGGGAGTGAGAAGGCATGCTGCTGGAGGACTGAGGAGTACAAGCATTATCAGGCTTCAGGAGGAAGATCCTGTGGTGAAGATAACGAAGGTGTTTGGAGGAGGCCATGGGGAAGTAGCCCAGGGAGTTGTAGCTGTCACGCTGCTGATACAGGAGTCATTGTAGACAGCTGCTATCCACAGAGCCCTGGCCTGGAACCTGGTGTAGAGGGTGGGCCCGGGTTCCCCCCATGTACCTAACTCCCTATCTGACACAGGAGGAGTTGACCTGATCTGTGAGACACACCAGAGGGAAAGGTCTAATTTGGAAAGGATCTGGCCTGTCCCCGACCCACTAGGTGGGACACAGTGACTGTGGAAACTGTTCTCTGTTTCCCCCAGGCTGGCCAGTGACAAGGTTAGCTGAGTGAACGGCAGGTTTGATCTCTAGCAAAAGAGGCCAATCTGAAGGCTGCTGTGAACCTCCGAGGCAGGAAAATCTGCTAGAAAGTGCAGGACCCACCAAGACAAAGGAAGAACTTTGTCACTATATATATATTCCAAGACTATCTAGAATGCTATAGACATGGACACACCAAGGATTATTAAATACAGTCTAATACACAGAATTCTTGATTAAAGTTACTTATCGGTCAAGGACCAGTGTTCTGGACCTTAGAATTCAACATGCTCTTTGTTAATTTCATAAAGATTCTAAAGAAAACTTGATATATAAATAAATCAAGTATACAAAGAGAAAAGGACTAAAAGGGTTAATATTTACATGATTGCTCTCTATGGATACATCAGAGGATAAATACCAGGGAGGGAGAGGAGTTATTTAAGTTGAGGGCCAATATTGGCACAAAAACAAATGGATATAAACAGGACATCAACAAGTTTAGGCTTGAAATTAGAGGAATGTTCTGTAACAGCCTTTCAAGAGGAGTAGTTAGGGTAAAAAACCTAACTGGCTTTAAGACTGAGCTTGATAAGGTATGCAGGGGGTGGCATGATGAGGTTGCCTACATCTGTGACTGCTATTAGCAAATATATGCAGTGAGCAGAAATGGAACACTAGATGAGGAAGGCTCTGAGTTACTACAGAGAATTCTTTCCTATGTGTCTGGCTGATGGGTTTCGCCCACATGCCCAGGGTCTAACTGATCACTATAATGGGGTCAGGAAGGAATTTCTCCCCAGGTCATATTGGATGAGACCCTGAAGATTTTTCACCACCTTCTGCAGCATGGGACATGGGTCGCTTTCTAGTCTGAACTATAGTAAATGGTGGGTGGATTCTCTGTAACTTGAAATGTTTAAATCAAGATTTGAGGACTTCAGGAGCTCAGCCAGCGGTTGTGGGCCTATTACAGGAGTGGGTGAATGAGGTTCTGTGGCTTGAGATGTGCAGGAGGTCAGACTAGCTCATGGTGGTGCCTTCTGGCCTTAAGGTCTGAGTCTGTATGAACAGAAAAGGTTACTATTCACTCATTATTCAAGGCTTAATGGACCACAGGGATCAGGTCATAAACACCAACATTGGACAAACAGGAAAGGTACAGGATGCCAGGGTGCCAAAGAGACTGGATGTACTTGGGGGGCGGGGGTGGAGGGGTTTGTTGTTGGCCAACCTTCAGCTTGGGCTCAGCCATAATGTCTTTGAGTCTCTTGCCTCTGGGTCCGTTAGGGGAGGCTCCACTGTTCCCAGCAAGGGATTAGAGGCAACACCCAAGTAAGAGCCCAGGCTAACTCTGTAATGAAAACCTACCCTAAGATAACTCTGGCTTCAGCGAGATTAGACTGAGGGAAATAGGAAATGTTCTGAAGGTTTTTGCTTGTTGTGAACCAGTCCAGCTGGTAAAGTTACCCTGTGAACAGATTTTGTAGGGCCTCATTCGTGTGGTCCACATGAAACAGATTATACAGGGTTCACTCATATCTACTTTTAAGTTCCCTTAGTTGTTTCAGTTCTTATGACTCTACAGAAGTCTTATTCTGCCCAGCCTAGCTACGGAGATGCTTTGATTAAATATATATCCATTCCGCTGGGAGAGAAGTAGGTCAGTGGAAGAACTTTCAGTGCATGTGGTGCAAACTTCAAAAAATTCCTTTTTTTTTTTGTTTTTTTGTTTTTTGTTATGCCTATTCTATGTCGGTTAATAGTGATAGCCAACAAATATTGCTAAGACAAATTAAACTGAAAAAAAAATATGTGCAGGTCATCTGAAATGTATTTCATATATGAAGCGCTAATTATATAGCCCAATAGTAAACTACTATGGAGAAATATTATACGATGAGGCAAGGGAATACACATCCTAAACACTGCAGAGATTAATAATCTATATGAATAGTCACAGCAAAAGGAACAAAGTATTTTTTCTAAACAATTGTGTTTAGGAGAATACATTACCTAATTAAGGTAAAAGGGATAGCAATCTTTGTGAATTGTTACTCTGGAAAATAAAAAACACTACAGTAATGAGACTTGATGTTATCATTAAATATTTTAAATTGCTATATGTGTATTTTTATTTGAAATAGATTTAAATATAAGTATTAAAACATTGTGATGGTTTCCAAAGCTTTATAATTAGAAAGAAATTAGTGTTAATGAAACATTTAATTTTATTTATTGTTGGGAAAGAATGAAAATACCCTCCTGTGGTGTTGCAATTTCTGCTACCTTCAGCCTAATTCAGCCCTGGAATATGACTGCTTTCACTAGAGTATACCAAAGCTGCAGGATCCTGGTGGCAGAAAGTCCACCTGGAGTGGGGAGTTGATTGCAGGGGCAAAGGTGCCCATGTTTCACTCAGCCAGGGGCCTTCGGATAGCCAATGCAGTGTAATGCCCTGACCCTGGCCGGGATGTTGGCAGCAGAGATCTACTTCTAGAAAGAGGGACAAAGCTCCTCACTGAGTGGGTGTTGGTTACACCAGCTCCAAAACTAGTGTTATCCGGGGGTGAGTGGGCATTACACTGAGAGAGCACACCCTCAAGCACATTACCTATGTGGAACTCCTGTGGTACCTTGCAAGCAAGCTACCACCCTCTGAGATGCAGCAAACAAAAATATATCTTCTGTTCAGATCTCTGGGCAAGCCAAAAATAAAGGCTCATGGTATCTCTCGAGTAAGATGAAAATGAATCTCCAGTAAGTATTTTGATAGGCAATGAATATATTATCTGATTCAGTTTTGTTTTGTGACTTTCTCCCAGGGGATTCTGGCCAGCAGGTGGGTGAGCAGTTGTCAGGAATCCCCTTTTAGCCAGACATTTCCGTGTATGCTTATGGATTTAGTTTTAAAAGAATAAAAGAGTATTTGGAGTTGCTCTGAAGTATTTTAAATTTGAGAGTATTCAAAATTCTATTCTATGCTACAGTCATTGTGAGAGAAACTTTCTTCTGAGCTTTAAGTTAACAGAAAAGCTGGCTTGGTTTATCTCCTGTGTATCATAAGTCTTGGTCAGAGGTTCAGCAAGAATTATACAGTAAAACCATAGTACTCTAATAGCTAACACAGATAAGACAGTAATGAATGAAAAGATGGAAATAAAGAGGTTGAACTTGTGAGGAAAGGGAATAAGAGGAAAACTGGCAAGTGAATTTGGAAGAGAACATGTTAACTGAGTATACATCTAATGGAGTGAATGCATTCATCTCAAAGTTTATTTCAGGGTTATGAGGAGTAAATGGGGCTAAGCTTCAACAATAATGCCACAACTGGGTAATATGGCTAGGGAGTGTACACTGTGCAGTATTACCTGTTGCCACTGGGGGCAGGGGTTGTCTCGATGTGATTGGATCTACTCTAGCACCTTAAGGTTGCATTACATGTGGTTGTCATGAGGGAATTCTAGCCCTGCAGCACATAGGCTGCACACAGTTGAGGAAAGAGGCACCGAGGAGGGAATATGGATTTCTGTGGGGCTAGCCCCACAGAAGCACAGTGTAGGCAGGACCTTGTATATTCTGGGATTCTATGGCCATAGAATTTGCTATGAATTCACCCCTGTGCTGCAGAATGTCCGTTTTCATTTAAAAAATGTTTCTAGCCCTTATGAGAACATTTCAAAAATGAGAACCAAGTGTAAACCAATTCAGTGACACCTGTGTGTGTCTCCAGAGAGACTGAAACAATAGCACTGAGAGATGTGACCTGTTCCATTCACCTCAGGGACAGGGCCCAATGGACTTTATGATGATGGAAAATGCCATTTTTCCCAAGATTATATGGAATTCAGTGTTCTTGCCGCAGAACGTGCCATTTTGACGTAGCCAGACACCTGACATTTTGTGTTGTTTCCTTCCCCTGCCAGGATCTGTCTGTTCTCCAGCTTTCCCCACAAGGGGAACTTAATTGAATTACAGTGCTTGCTCCATGTACTGTTCCATGGAGCCATTCATTCTGGGAGCCAGATCTGGAGTCCAGCTTGTAGTCAGGAAGCAGGGAGAGCCAGAAGTGTAGGCCGGCAAACTAGAGAACAGTGCAGCAGTCAAAGTCCAAGGTGCCAGGGAGATGAGCCACTAAAGCTGGATACTAATTCCCTCCTTCCTTCCCTGCTTCATGTAGAGGGGAAGGAGGTTCTGAGCCAGGTTGCTTGGAGAGAACAGTCGGGGGGAATCTTCCTTAAAAATAATCTTTTAAAACAATTTTTAAGTCAATCATGACTATTTTCAGTTATAAGCTAGAGCAGTCAGTTGTTTTGTGTGGGGGTGGGTGGATGGGAATGAAAGGTATGTTGGGGTGATGAAATAAATTAAAAATGCAGAATTTAGGGGCTGCTGCTCTGGAATTCAGTCCTATTGTGCCCCAGAGCAGGAAGGAGTTTCTGAGCAAAGGTGATACGCCTCTGGAAGTGGTGTCAGATAGAAAGGAGAAGATCTACGAGCCTAAAGAGAACTCTTTTGAGCCTGGAACGGTCTAGTAATGTGTGATTAGGGTAATATAATGGGCCAGTGAGTGTTGGGTGGTAAAGAATTCAAAGCTGAAGGGGTTCATCTGAGTTGTGGAGAGATTAAGTAGGAAGATAAGGGGCTCTCAAACTGGTTAGGGATAGGTGTGTGGGAAATGGGGGTTTTGAGCAGTTGGGGGGGTAGTGAGAGATTGTATATGCAAATTAACTGTGATCCCATTACTTATTTTGACTATTTACTGCCACTACATAGGGCTCAGGTCTGTAAGTGACTGATGCCCCCGTGCCATCACTGAATTCAACAGATTTTGAGGCAGCTCAGAGCAGTGTAGGGTAAAAGCCCCCAGTCTAGTTGTTAATACCTTGAAGCAATCTGAACAACTTCCTGTTTCCCGTGTGTCAAGTGCCCCAACTCTTTCTATTGTTGTAATGTCTTGTTGGTTTAAATGTTTGAGCACTGCTTCCTCTCCAGTGCAAAGTGTCACTTTTGTGTTGTTTTGGTTTTGCTGCAAGAACAATACAGTCTCCACAGCAGAAAGCTGTGTTTTTATCTCCTTCTCTGAGGGTACAATAATAACATATTGGAGATGAGGAATTGATACCCAATGAGTGTCCAGTGCTCCTATTGCCTGAAGAAAAATAAGCAGATAATATAAAGGGGTGAAAGTTCACTTACAGGCACAAAGTGACAGACTACTGCAGGGACAGAGTGAGCCAACAAGCTGGAGGGGGGAAGTTGGCAATTAAGGACAGGAGTTTTCTGCTATTGCTGCTAAGGCAAAGAAGTCAGGGGGAGCAGGCCGCCATCTTGGTTGACCATGTGCAGGCAGGCAAACAGCCTGCACCCTGCACTGAGGGTCGATAGCCAGCAGAGGACATCCAATGGCAGTGAAAGGAAGAATGCTGCATTCTACAGTGTAAGAACACACCCAGCAGAGGGAAATCAGGTGCAGATAGTGCACAAATTGAGAGAGAAGAATTTCCCTGTAGTAGAGATGATCTCTAAGAGGCATGAAGTCCAACAGGGGAGTAGTGAAATGGCAACGTTGGTGGGTAATGTTGGTGAATTTGATGAAATTATGGGTGGTGTACCTTAAATATTTTGAACAACATGTAGCTTGAAACTCCACTCCAGATGGAGAAAGTTTTGAAACTTATGGACAGTGATTGATTCAAAGGCATATGGATTGCTGAATGATCTATTCTCTCCAATTGTGCCTGAAACTGCCATATACACCACAATTACTGCAGCAATGCAGGAACATTTTTCTCCCACCCAATCAATGATAGCAGAATGATGTTGGTTTCATCAGGGAAGTGGAGAGTCAGTAGCACAGTTTGTTTCTGCTTTAAGGAGCAGGGATCGGCAACCTTTGGCACACGGCTCACCAGGGAAATCTGCTGGCAGGCCAGGGCGGTTTGTTTACCTGCATTGTCCGCGGGTTAAGCCAATCGCAGCTCCCACTGGCTGCAGTTCGCTGTTCCAGGCCAATGGGAGCTGTGGGAAGTGGCAGCCAACACATCCCTAGGCCGACGCCGCTTCCCGCAGCCCCCATTGGAACGGCGAACCGCAGCCAGTGGGAGCTGCAATCAGATGAACCTGCGGACGCTGCAGGTAAACAAACTGCCCGGCCCGCCAGTGGATTTCTCTGGTGGGCTGTGTGCCAAAGGTTGCCGATCCCTGTCTCAGAGCATTGTCAGTTCAGACAAGTGATGCCAGATGTGTGACCAGTTTCTCCCTGGATTACACAATGACTAGTTCTGGAAAGAGTTACTGACTGTAACAGCGCTTGCATTTAAGAAGGCTGTTGAGGTAGCTTTTGGCCATGAAGACTGCAGAGAAGGATTCTCTTGACTGTTAGGTGAACTGGGAAACTCGCCTTTTGAATCAGTGAGTCAGAGGACCACTGGTAAGTAAGGAATTGCCATGTGGCATGGCCATGACATGTCAGACAATTCAGTGACCAGAAACACAGAGTAACCATCCATCCAAGAAGACACCTATGAGGGCTGAACCTAAGAAAGGATGGAAGTAGGGAATTCATAATGTGGAAAAAGACAAGAGCTCTAATGGCACTGATCATGACCTAGCACTAAACATTATCAGAAGCTGGAGTAATGGATTGCATCTGAGTTACACCCTTGATTGAAGGAGTTCCTACAATAATGGCGCTTGATACTGGAGCTGCTATTTCATTGATTTTTTGCATCTACCTATCACCAGATGTTATAATCCCCCCTCATTCTTCTCTTCTGCAGACTAAACAGTCCCAGTTCCCTCAGCTTCTCCTCAAAAGTCATGTGTTCCAGCCCCCTAATCATTTTTGTTGCCATCTGCTGGACTCCTTCCAATTTTTCCACGTCCTTCTTGTAGTGTGGGGCCCAAAACTGGACACAGTACTCCAGGTGAGGCCTCACCAATGTCGAATAGAGGGGAATGATCACGTCCCTTGATCTGCTGGCAATGCCTCTACTTATACAGCCCAAAATGCCATTAGCTTTCTTGACGACCACGTTACACTGTTGACTCATATCCAGTTTGTTGTCCACTGTAACCCCTAGGTCCTAGGTAACACTGAGTCTTGTTTTATGTGCAGACCAGTATCCACTACCTCATACTGAAGATTTATTTGCTGCTCTTTGTGAAGGACTATTTTGTTACAATAGGTTGTCCTTTGGTATCAAATTGTCACTTTCCCTGTTCCAGAAAGCCATGGAGGAGATTCTGAAGGGACTGAATGAAGATCAATGCTATTCGGACAACATCCTTGTTTAAAGGATCAAGATGATTGTGTTCAAAATTGGATGCTGTCTTGCAATGTTTGGAAGACCATGGACCGAGAGTACTTCAAGACAAATGTGAGATTTTTCAAACCTTTAATTGAATACCTTGATGAGATGGGCTTAAGCAAATCACCAGAGAAAAAGAAGCCAACTCTTCAAGTGCCTCTGCCAGAGAACATCTCACAGTTACATTTATTCTTAGATCTGTTTAAGTTCTGCCTAATCTGGTGACAGTATTGACACCTTTACATGAACTGTTACAAGCAAAGAAAACTGGAAGTGGACTAAGGAGTCTGAGTCTGCATTTAAGGAAGCAAATAAATTTTTACACACTTTGATGGCTGGCTATCATTGCAATTGTCTTGTGGTGCTTCACCTTATGGAACGGGTGCAGTTCTTTTTAATATTTTTTTTTCCTGATGGCATGGAGAAATCAGTTGCCTTCGCTTCACAAACACTGACTATGCCTGGGAAGAACTATGCACAAATAGAGCAAGAAGCTTTCAGCATGATCTTCAGAATTCAGAACGTCCATACCTATCTATATGGTAGACATTTTACCTTGATGATGGATCATTGCCTGTTACTGTGAATATTTGGACTGAAATGTGGAATTCCATCATGAGCTGCTGCTCGTATGCAACAATGGGCAGTGCTATATGATTCAGTTTTGTAAAGGAACTCATTGTGGCAATGCTGATGAGCTGTCACGATTGCCGTGCCCGAGCTCCTGTCAACCCAAAGAAACTTCAGATGATGTGTTCTATTTCAATTTGATGGAAAGGTTACCCATCGCTAACACAGGCATCAACACAGAAACTGTAAAGCCTGATGTGCTTTCTCTTGTAAAAGTAATAGTACCACAAGGTACAGTGTAGGATTATAAGAATCCCCAGTTTACACAATTTGTGTTACATCAACATTAATTATCTGTGAATCATGGTTGCATTTTATAGGGAATATGAGTGATCATTTCAAAATCACTTTAATCTTAGGTTTGTGAAGGTTTGGCATTGTACAGATGAATGCTATAACCCAAAATCATGTCTTCTGGCCAGGGATCTACAAACACATTGAGAGGAAGGCAAAGTGCTGTACTACATATCAGCAAATTCAACAAGATTCTGACTCAGCTGGGCTACACCCTTGGATGTGGCTTCAGACTCCTTGGAAATGTATTCATGTGGACTTTGCTGGACATTTAGAAGGTTATATGGTTGTGGTAGTTGTAAATACCCATTTCAAATTACCAGAAGTTTTCAAACTGACAACTTCTACAGCTGTCAAAACCATGGGACATCTTTATACCTGTTTAGCCAATTTGGTCTACCATTAGAGTTGGTGAGTGACAATCAACCTCAATTATGTTGAAGAATTTCAGAGGTTCCTAGCTTCTAATGGATTTCAGCACATATGTTCTGCTCGATGCCATCCCAGTATAAATGGACTAGTGGAATACTTTGTACAAACACTTAATCATGCTTTAAGCACACACACATCTATTTAGCTGATCTGTAGAAACTGGACAATTTCTTGCTTGTCTACAGCAGCACACCACATGCTACTATCTAGGTGTCACCTGTCATTCTTTTATTGAAGCAATCTTTGATTATCTATTGGGACCTGCTACATCCTGATGTTGCTTCCCGTGTAGCCAAATACCAAGCTATGCGAATTTATTGACATGAGACTCGTCATCATTGTTTAGAAGTAGGTGATTTAATATGGATTCCTAACTATGGTTGTGGAGTGAAATGGGTCCCTGGAGAACTTGTAAAATGCACAGGACCTGTTGTGTTTGCAGTAAAACCATCAAATAGTATTTTATGAAAATGACACATGGATCAGTTGCAGCTTTGACAAGTACTGGCATCCGGGGATGTTCCAGTAGCACTTTCTGTTTCTCTGAACCTTCTTCTGTTACAACTCCTGATTCTGATTACTTTGTAGAATAGTCTTTGATACCAGATCCAGTTGATGCGATACTAACAACTTTTCTTGTTGTCCAGGATATTGCCACACTGCCATCACCAAATTATCCCAAGAGTGAAAATCAGTTGAGTGCCTGAATTTATAAATTGTTTAGTTAGTGAGTTACTATTCCAGGCAGAATAATCCCTTGCAATTTAAGAGACTGCAGTTGTCCAGGTTAGTTAGGTTATACAGTGTTTTATACTAACCATGTAAATGATAATTTGTACAGTTGAACCCGGTTATGTTGCCAGCCTAGGGGTTTGCCAAAAAGCGTCGAGATAACCGATGATCGAGATAAACGAAAACCAATATGGCGGCAATATATTAACATGTGCTTGAAATTTCTTTATGTACATATGTGCACCAACTAACAGCAGAGATTTACCAGTATACAATACAAACCACCGTCGATTCTCGATACAAACCTTTATTATATTCTCCAACATTGCAAACACAAAGATCGCTCACAAAATCACAAAATCACAAAAAACGTGCGGGGTGTAGTTCGTTTTTACAAAAAGCTAACCAGTGTCAAAATTAAAATCACGTCGGCCTTCTTTTTCCATCCTGAAATGGTGTTTGCTGGAATGCCATGCTGACGACTAAGGTCTGCCGGTTTTGTTCCTTTTTCTAGCTGCAGTATGATTTCATACTTTTTCTCTATTGACTGATTGTCCAGTTTTCTCTTAACACCTCCAGACATTTTTAGAAGGGAAAAAATAAACAGAATAGCTACAGCATGTTATCCTTCAGACAAGATCAACAAGAGTGAGTGAACTGGCATGGGAGTGAACGACCATACGGACTGTGATCACGTGCTACGTGAACTCAGCACATGCGCAGTGAACCAAGTACGATCATTTTTATTTATATACTAATATATAAGACGCACCCTGGGTGAGGGGTGGCATCAATAACTAACATTTTCAAAAGCCGGCGATTGGTCATGGGGATCGAGATAACGGACGTTAAGTGGCAAATTTGGCCCTCTTTTGTGCTCGAGATATTAGGGTACGGCGACATAAAAGAACCGACATGACCGATGAGAAAATGCTAAGACAAAGAGAGAATTTGGCGGTTCCACTTCTAAAACGTCCACTTAATATGATTGGCAAGTTAACCGAGGTCGAGATAAATGGGTTCGACTGTATATGTATTTTGAAAGTTTTTTATAGGAGGGTGGAAGAATGTGATGTCCTGCCCCTTTAAATGATTTAACACTCCCCAGCGCAAAGCCTCTGTTTCATGTTGGTTTCAATTTTGTTGCCAGAAGAACAATAAACCCTGTACAGGAGACAGCTGTGTTTCTATGTCCTTCTCTACTGGGTCCAAATATAACAATTCTAATCCTCCTTAAAACTAACTTCTTTCACATAGCATTCCAACCCTGAGCTTTCCCAAGATACATCCATGCTTTTTGGCTCTCATTCTCTTTGCATACGAATCATATTTGTCCAAGTTAGATTGCCAACTTTTTGGTTTTGGGCATGTTGTGTAAAGTGCTGTGATATATTGTCCTATCTAAAGAATAGTATCAGGAAACATTTATCTATGCAAAATTGGATCCTAGTGAGGGTGTGTGCTCTGACCATCTTTGGAAATATTTGAAAGGAATTTTAGCCCTCCTGACCCATGTCCAAAGGAATCTAGCCTGAGCTATACCAGAAGGTTGAATATGTTTTTAAAAAGTCAGGATAAAATATTTCACTTTTACTGCTTTTGGAATTAAATACTTTAAACTCTACAAAATCTAAGACAAACCTAGGAATGAGATTCCTCTTATAGAATAGCTGGGGCTACGAGTTGGGAACTCATGCACAGTCATGAACCCACTTGCGACAGAGTGTTAGATGCTAACAGGTGATTGACCACTCTAATCACTTAGGCACCAATCAGCCTCCTGAAGTAGGCTGATTAGAGATATGCAGCTAATTAGATGATCAGACTAGGGGAGGGATGATGAACCAATTAGCCATCAGCTGATGGATATAAAAGAAGACATAGGAAGGAAGGAAGCGGGTAGGACTTGGGCTAACTGAGCCCAGTATGCTTGGAGATCTCAAGAAAGGGAGACCTCTGTTCTTCTCTGGCCCTGTAAGAAAGGACAAGAAACACTGCAAATACCTTGCTGCATGAGATTGTTTGTTTGTGTTGGTGATGGGAATATACACAAATTCATGCAAAGTTGCCATTTACTGGACAGAATCTGAGAGGCTTCTGGGGCATTGGAGGATGGGGACAGTGTATGCCCTGTTATATCATTCTGCTTAACAGTGGAGAAGATGACTAGATTAAAACTCAGAACTACACGTTTGCTCTTGTCTATATACTAAAGATCTTTAATATCCATATCCTCAATATAAGGATGTTAAAAAAAAAGTTGAGTGCTTTTTGATGTATGAAAGAAAATCAGTTACAATGAGGTTTCAGAAAATGTATTTATTGTTTCAACTGTGCTATCACCGATAACATATATTTCAGACAAAATGGCAAAAAGATATAGCAAAAATAACAAGAAAAAATATTATCTAGTTTAACTGAAGAAAGCCATTAAAACACATCCTTTACATAAAATGAATTGCCATAAAGATATCATGAAGTTGCTGAGCTGTAGAGCTAATATTATTTTGAGGGAATACATTCAAGGGCAGAAAAAAATATTGTAGACACAGACTAAAGTTAGCTTGCTAATTGCAATAAAAAAGGGCCAGTAGAAATCTACAAAACATTATTTTCATACTTCTGTGCTGCTCCCAGCTTTTTCCACTTCTGCATTGTTTCAGCATTGTGTGCATTAGTATTTAAGCATTTTATATACTGCATATAAAAATGGGAAATATTTATGTATGTTCATGTGATGCAAAGCTGTCTTTCATTTGGGGAGTAGATTCTAACTGCAGTGGAAGAAGTTAATTATTTATAGACTTTCCTGTCAATTTTATTGACAATAAATATACTCCACTGCTACAGTGATGATGCTAACACTTGCCGGTTGCCTTAGATAACTAATGAGTATTTGCAGTAAGCTAAACTAAGTACTTCAGTACTCATGGTTTTCCTTCTATCATATATTTAGTATAAGTAAATACTGTGCATATGGAGATAAACCTACCTATTTATTATCTTAAGTTAAACTGGAAAGTTTTTAAGTGTCACTGCTCTCTTTATAACATATACAGTAGAATATAATATGGGGTTAAACAAAACACTTTGGTTTCAGGCATTTGTAACTAATTTTTCATTAAAGGCAAAGAGAATTTGGAAACTCCAGTCACAAAACTGGGGTAGGAGCTGGTGTTGGTGTCCCCCTTATGTCACCATAGTTAGATCACTCACCTGGGATATATAAAACCCAAGTTCAAGTCCCTGTTCCAAATCAGGCAGAGTGGGGACTTGAACTTGGGTCTCACACAACCCAGTTGAGCGCCCAACATGCTGGATTATTAGGTACTGGGTTACACTAGAACCACATCCTCCTCTGTTTTGTGACTGGCACCTAAATCCTGATTGGCACTCCTCTTGTGAAGCTAGCCTGATTTCTCCCACCCCCCAAAAAAAATTATTTGGCAAATATGTGTCGAATTCATGAATAGTTTTGGTTATCCCAAAACTATGTATTCTGGTGAATAATCTTTTTCATCTGAAAAACTTCAACCACTCTAGTATGCAATAATCACAGAGTTTAGGCAAGTACTAGCATTTACATCCAACAAAATTACATGTTTGTAACCTTTCAAACTCATTACTAGATACTACATTTGTTTAAATGCAAGCATAAACAGGGATCTAATAAATGCCCAGAATAGGAAGCTATAACTCCTAGCAGTCCCACTGCTCTTTGTCAGAGTTTTATATTGTTTTATGTATGTGGTATTCTCATTAAGTGCCTACAGTGTCTCTCTGGCTCCGTGAATTCCCATTCACTATGTTGCATCCCTGTGGTACAGAAAGGAAGAGTAACTATTCACTTGGGAAATGATAGGTTTCAGAAACCTAACATGCGGAACTTAACCAGAAAAAGTACAAACAAGTGTGCTTCGCTTTCTCTTAATGAATAATGTGTTAATCTGATGGAAAAGGAGCCAAAGATTGTCTTTTCAGAGTCCCATGGTGGGGGAAAGCACTGTAGCAGGTTGCAGACAGCTTTCCATATCATGCTCCATAAAGCAAGTAACAGGCACATTGATTTCTCCGTTTTTCAGCATGCTGCATTTCTAACAAGCCAGCAGCAGTGACAACATCCCAAACGAGATTCTTTTACACAGTATCTCAGCCTATCCAAATGAACTCTAGATGAATGATTGCACACACTCTACTCTCAGCAATAACAGGCATACTTTGTTTTAATCAGATTACAGATGACCTAATGGGAGTTTACTACAAACTCAGTTAACTTTTGTTACTGCTGAATGATGATGATTACAAGCCAATTCTCAACTTGAACGCCCTTTAGAAGCCTTTCAAATTATCATAAGTAGATCCTAGGTGTTACCAATTTCCCATAAGTACTGCTTTTATCAGAAAAAGAACTGTTTGTTTTTGTTTAAAAAACACTCCATGGATGTTGATTGCTTCATGCTGAGGTTGTGACTTATATAAACTATTAAGAAACTCTGAAATGTAATTTAAAGCCAACTGCAGAAGTGAATATAAACTGTATTTTCTGAAGTAGTATTTTTCAACTTGCAAAAGCCTATTTTAAGAGTCTAGAGTATACTATGCATACTGTATTACAATCCCAGAAAACTAGTGTTTATGTTGGGTGAAATCTTCCCTATTTTATTGTGTAATTCATGCTTACGACTCCAAATATTTCAGTAATGAAAATGCTCAGTGTGCTAGGTTTTTCCATCCGGATTTCACCAAATATCATAGCAAGCAATATCAAGCTGATGAAGCAAATTTCTTTTAATAAGGGCTTTTTTTTTTAAGAATAAATCACATAATTGTGCTGTTGCATTTTATTCTTGTCATTTTGTAAGTAGGTAGCAACTTGGATCTCACAATATCAATACTTAAACTGATATGGCATTTTAGCAAATTGGGAAGTTTTACCTTTATTGAAAATAATTTGTATATTGACTGCATCTAAACATGGATTTGGTGTAGCTGAATTTTTGCCCTCTACTTAAACTACCTCAGGGAGCTATCCAAGGCGAGTCATCAATCCTGAGTGCCTACATACCAAGACTTGTGAATCTGACCCATGCCCTTCCTGGCTTGAGTGTGTGTCATGATCTATTGGTGCCACTTCTGGCTGAAACAGCCAATGCATCATTGAGAGAAGGAATCTTCCCTTCTTCATTGAAACACACAGTAGTCAGACCAACAGTGAAAAAAATTAGCCTAGATCCATCAGTTCTAGCTAAGTATCACTCAGTGTCAAACCTCCCATTCCACGGCTAGCTCATAGAGAAGCTAGCTGAAGGCCACTTACAAGCTCATCTAATTGAGGTTAACGTTATAGACATGGCACAATCTATATTCAGTCCAGGACATGAAATGGAAATCACTTCTATGGAAAATGGATGATCTCCTGTCAATTGACAGAGAACAAATATCAATTCTCCTCCTCCTGGACACCTCTGTACCATTTTACACTGTTGACCATTAAGATACTGCTCTCTTAGCTGACAAAGATAGCAGGGGTCCAGAGTAATGTGCTAAAATGGTTTGTATCCTTCCTGGAAGGGTGCACCCAGTGAGTAATGATGAAACATTTAAACTGTACCATTAGACCTTCATTAGTAGAGTCCTGAAAGGATCAGTTCTCTCTTCAGTCCTTTTCAACATCTACATGCAGCCACTGGACAACATGGACTCAAGTGCCACCAATATGCAGATGATACCCACTGCTGCCTATCCTTCATGTTGTATGATCACACTGTGATACTTTCTCGGGATAGCCATAACTGTAGGTCACCTTGTTACCCCTCTGCCTCAGCAAGAGGGAGATTTGCTGCTGCCAAACTATAAACTCCCTGATGCTCTAGTATGTGAGCTGAACAAACTCTTCATAACTCTGTCAGACCTTACTTTGCCAAACCCCCACCCCCTTGCCTCTTGAAGAGTGTTCCCCTGGAATATCCAGCCTCTGTCACTGGACACTCTCAGACATTAGCAAGTCCACTGTCTCCAAAGAGACAGTACACACATCAGCCTGTTGGTTAGCTGAGGATGCACACCTTACTCTAATACAGGGGTCTCAAACACACGGCCTGCAGGGCTATTTCCTGCGGCCCGCCAAGCGGCCTGTGCCCGCCCCCTGGCCTACCTCCAGGCCAGGGGTGGGCAAACTACAGCCGCAGGATTGCCCCCCTTTGAGTCCTGCGCCGCTCCCTGAAGCAGCTGACATCATGTCCCTGCAGCCGGGGGCGGGGGGCGGGGAGGAGAAGCAGAGGGCTCCTTTTGTGTGTTGCCCTGGCTTCCAGGTACCGCTCCCCCCACCTCGCAGCTCGCATTGGCCAGGAACGGAGAACCACGGTCAATGGGGGCTTCGGTGGAGGTACTTGAAGGCATGGCAAGCAGCGTGTGGAGCCCTGCGTCCCCCTCTCACAGGAGCCGCAGGGACATGGTTCCAGCTACTTCCCAGAGCAGAGCCGAGAGGGCCGGGGCTGGGGCCAGCAGCCACTGCCACCCCGGAGCCCGAAGCCCTCTTTCACCCCGCCCCCCCAATCCACTGCCCTGAGACCCCTGCCTGCACCCCAACCCCGTGCTGCACCTCAACTCCCGGCCCTGAGCCCCCGCCACACCCCTCATGCACCCTCTGTGGGCAGGGAGAGGGCGGAGTTGGGGTGGGGACTTCAGGAAAGGGGTTGGAAGGGGGCAGGGAAGGGGTGGGAAGAGGCAGGGCCTCCTGGAAGGGGTGGAGTGGGGGTAGGGCCGTGGGCAGCAAGGGGGGATGTGTGTCAGTATGTGGTCCTCGGGCCAATGAACTAGCCTTTATGTGGCCCTCCTGGTCATTTGAGTTTGACACCCCTGCTCTAATATAACAGTACTGAGATGAATGTATAATAAACCAAGAACAGGTTTATTAATAAAGACCAGAGATTTAAGTGATATTAAGGAAAGATTAAAAAAAAAAAGAGAAGATGGTTATAAATAAAATCAAAGTATAACATGCTTTCTAGTGACTAAAACTAAACAAGCTACAGTTCTTTGGCTCATGCGATTTTTCTCACTCTCAAAGTCCTTTTCTGTAGTCCTTGATGATTTTCAGTTAAAGCAGGATCCAGATTTTTCATGAATCTTTCCCTTCTGCCAGGAATGTTCCTCAGTGAGACGGATCACCAAAATGTCCTTTTCCCCTCATCTGATAGTCCAGTACACCTTGAAATGTACCCAGACAAAATTCCTTTCCCTTGCTGTGTTATCTTCCTGGTGCAGATGCCACATTACATTATCACATTACCTTGTTAATTTGCATATTCTATTGACTTGATATGCCAATATAGTCTCCATTGTCTTTGATTAACCCTTCTCAATTTACATCAGAGACAAGGAGATAACTACCTTCCCTCCTGTCTGGAAGAAAACCTGTTTCTCCCTTTGTTTGCTTACAAACTATAAAGCATAATATCAGTAAGTATCCTTATTTCCTCATATAGTATTAATACATACATTTCACATGATATTTGATACAAGAGGGTCACCAGCTTTCATTTGATGCCTTACATGACACTTTTTGGATAACCACAATGACAGCAATGTGTTAGGTGTAGCGAGTTTGTGAGGCCTGACGAGAGTTTCTGACACAGAGTGGTGAACCACAAATGCATCTCTGTGTCCCTCTCACCAGTATCACTGAAATGGTCCATGCTCAGACAAGAGTAGCTCATGGATGAAGGACTGCTGGCTGAAACTGAACCCAAGCAAGATAGAAGTGATGCCGATGGATAGAGGAAAGCATTTTGAAGATTTTTGCAGCCAAAGTGCATTCTCCTTTGGTTGAAGATGCATGCTCACAATTGGTCAATTTGGTCCATAGTTTAGCAATACTCTTGGTTTCCTTGCTGATGCCAAGCTCGCATATAGCAGCATCATAAAATAATGCTTTCTATCAGCTCTTGTTGGTTAAGATGTTGAACTGACCACAGTTATTCATGCCTTTGTCACTCTTAGGCTGGACTACAGCAACATGATATATCTGAACATGAAAACTTCATCTCTTAGGAAACTCCAACTGGTGTAGAATGCTGCAGTGTATCTCCTCAGCAATAGAAGCTACCATGAGCACATTACACCTGTCGTCTTCTCTCTAGAGTGGCTTACTGTAGAATTTCTAATCAAGTTCAAGGTTTCTGTCCCTATCTTTAAAGAGCCAATGACCTGGGTCCAGAAATCTAAAAGACCATCTAAAGTTCCAGGATGAAGACTGTGGTCAATAACTTCACTCCTCTGGCATAATGGAACTCTCTAAAACGCTCATAGACTTTAAGGTCTGAAGGGACCATTGCGATCATCTAGTCTGAACTCCAGCAGATTGCAGGTCACAAAACCCTACCTGTCCAATCTTCTAATAAACTCCTAACCTCTGGCTGAGTTACTGAAGTCCTCAAATCATGATTTAAAGAATTCAAGATACAGAGAATCCACCATTTACTCTAGTTTAAGGCTGTAAGTGACCCATGCCCTGTGCAGCAGAGGAAGGTAAATAAAAACCACCAGGGTCTCTGCCAATCTGACCTGAGGGAAAATTTCTTCCCCACCCCAAATATGGTGATTAGTTAGACTCTGAGCATGCTGGCAAGACCCACCAGCCAGAGACCTGGGAAAGAATTCTATGTAGTAACTCACAGCCCTCCCCATCTAGTGTCCCATCACTGGCCTTTGTAGATATTTGTTACTAGAAGTCGCAGATGGGTCACATGACTTTGTAGGCAGTCTCAATATACTATTCCCACCATAAATATATCAAACTAATCTGCGCTGGAGTCAGAACTTCTTCAGGAGCCAATCCAAGACTATGGAATTATCTCTCCAGGGAATAAGAGCCATCATAAACCTCACCTCCTGTGCCAAGTGCAAAACACATTTCTTAAACCTTCCTTTCTGACATAAATACATAGCAACATGTGTATTTAAAATAAAACATACACCCTTCCCCAAACACACACACACACAACCCTACTAAAACAAGACAGTCCACTGCACATGTTTCTCCCCCTGGGGAAAGGAAGAGAGAACAGACAAACAAACAATCACATTTCTTAATAAACTACTGAAGGGCACTCATATACTACTGTGATGACCATGGTATAAGAACCTATATAGAGTAGTACTGTTGATCATACTGTACTGCATAAATATTTCATTCAATCCTCTAGAAACAAACTTTCCACTAACTGTTGACTGTACACAATAGCAATATTTTTGCAAGACAGCAAATTAACATGAAAACTAACATTCCTGTTCCCAGTAAACATCAAAGCTGAAGTGGAAAACATAACTGTATAGACACTATTGTTTAACAAGACAAAACCTTAAAACTACCAAGGTAACATTTTCCTATTACAGTGCATTACAGACTGGAGACTCAATTTTGCAGCTCCTTATGCATGTGAACACACACATTTTTTAAAATATTAATTAAAACGCAAACTCATGATGTCCCGGTACCCTAGGCCAGGATCATCAAACCAAAGCCAAATTTTGAAGTAGGGGGAAAATGTACAAGGCATGCACATTTCAAAAATGTAGCCTCCAATATTTATAAAATTGTATGTGACATCAACAGAGAATAATGGTTCATTCAAAACATTACTCCATAGTTTTAAATTATAACAGGTCACATAAGGGTGTATTTTCTTCTCCATTAACACTAGTGACACATATTGAGGAAAGCATAGTGGTAGCAGATAGGCCCAACCAGCACAATAGTTTACTAACACTCCCTCCCCTCCCAGATGTAAAGAGCAGTATAAGGTAAATCAGGAAGATCATTGGGCCGAGAGGAGGAAGGAAAAGGTAACAGGTATACTATGAATAGAAAGTGTCAGTCTCTTCTCATGTATGCTGGTGTAAATTAGGAGTAATTCTCAAAAACTCATTGGAGTTACACCAGTGTAAAAGTGATATAAGTGAGAGGATAACCTGGCCTGTGAGTGTCTGGCCCATAACTGTCTGCCTTCCCTTCTAATTTGTTAAAAGTAAAATAGGCAGAAACTCCAGTGAAGTAACTTCATCTTTTTTTCTTTGGCTGTGGATAGCTTATGGCCAGCTGGCAAAAATAGTTTGAAATATTTCTATTATTTCCCCAGAAAAAGTTTCCTTAAATTAAGTTAGCAAGCTGAATGGAGTGCTAAATTGTTTGTACTGATTTGCTTTCATTCTCACTGTGATAGATCATATTTGCAAGGTTTCTACTTAGAACAGGCTGCCCATAGCATTTGGTTAATGTTTGTTTTTATTTTTGTTTGATTAGATAGAAAGGGATTGCCCCCATAGGTGTTTGCAGCAGGCTTCCATAATCAGGCATTAGAATTTTTTAGAAGACTTATGCATGTGAAAGCTTTTTAAATAGAAATGTGTAATGGTAAAAGCAGGTGTAGCATATCATAAAACAGCTAGCTAATTTTTTGGCCCAGGTCATTTTCAGCTCTGCTCACATATAAGGATTTCATTTAAAAAAATAGAGCTGATCCAGTGAAGTCACAGTCTGTTATAACAGTAGCTATATTGTACACAGCAGGAGAACGGTCTAGGTCCAGTCCTGGCCATGTTCCCTTTTGTAGTACAGAGCCACACTGTAGTTATGTGGTCTGGCTTTTGTTCCACACATGCAAATCATTTCTCAAGAAAACACCTGTACCACTGTGTTGACACCCAACTCTGACCTTTGTTCAGGGGGCAGACTCAGTGAACCCCTTCCCTAGGTCCTTACATGCATGTACAATGCCTTCTCGACTACGCACAGCGGACTGATGGAGATATCTCCATGACTGACTAACTTTTGCTTCTGAAGACAGGGCCTGATGTGGAACTGATCAACACAGCAGCAACAAGTGTCCATGTCTGTGACACACTAAGCACTCTAAGTAAAACCATTGATATTTATTATTTTGTGCCACACATTCTTGCATAAGTGTAGACTCGGATTTCATATGGTGAAATAATGAGGGCCTGAATGAAATGATAATGTTAATTCACACCGATAATGTGAATTGGCTCTCATAACAGCCAAAATTCCCCTTCCCCCACACCACCCTGTTGTGGTGTGCCTCAATTGTCAGCTTCCTTCCCTCTAGCCCAGATATGGATTTATTTTAGCAATCAGCTGATTCCTACATTTTATTGGTGAAATACACAAATTAATTTGTGTTCATTCAGGTTCAAACACACTTTATGGGGCAGACTGAGGTCCCCGATAGTGCTCCTTTGTTCTACCTGACTGGACATCCAAAGTATGGATGAATCTGTAGGTGGCATCAAGCCAGCTTCATAATTCCCCAACTCAGTACCCTGATGTGGGAGATACATCGGAAGTAGAGTATGGGACCGGTCATGGCCAAAATACTGCAGTGTGTCAGGGAAGCACAAAGAGGTGTGGAGTGAAAGGGACATAATCTAAGCTACTGTCCTTGCAAAAATAATTTCCACAGGTGCCCTATCTATGGAGAGAGACCTAGCTCAATAGCAGGTTTGTCTCATTCCTTTTCTCCTTTATATAGTAGTTCTGCCAAGGAAGAGGGATAAAGGCAGATACTTTCAATTATAATCCTTGCTCTTCTTAGTGGGCCATACTGTGCCAATAGTTTTTAAAAACTCCCTAATTCTGCTTAAAACTGGATGTCACAATATAATCCAGTATTTGGAAAAACAGCCTCAGTTCTTCTATCCAGTATGCATGCACGATTCCCGTAGACTTCAGTGGGAATTGCATGGGCTATTTGACGGCAGAATTGGCCCCATAAATGATGGTATCTCTGCTATTGGGTGACTCAGTCATCATCCGCCACAAAGATATCTTCCTGTACAAAGTACCAACAATGGAAAGAACTATGAAAGGACAGTATTCACATTTAATGTAGGGAACAAATAGCCTATTGTTTCTAAAGACAGCTAAAAGATTGATGCAGTTCTTGAGGCGATATCAACAGCAGCATTGATTTCAAGATCTTTAAGCAGCAAATCTAAAAATCAGTTAACAAAATCAGTTAACAAAAATTGCTAGTAGCAAATATACGGTTCACCGTTTTAATCAAATCGTTCTTACTATTTATTTCCTCCTATACTTCTAAAGTTATGAATACCTAGTACTTAATTTCCTTGTATTCTCTTGCAATTTCTCTATTTTTTTTACAAATTATGTTAATTTGTAACTGAACCTTTACTGTTGAAGTCTGAGATGAATCACTTCACGTTTTTATGTTTGTCAATTGTTTGACAAGTTAATGAAAAGTTTACTGTGAAATAAATTAGAAAAAGAGGAACAGGCAGGCTAGAGATCATCCTGAAACATAGGGCAGAGTTTATTCCATTTCAAACACAATGCAAGAATCTTTCAGTAGCATGCTTGCTGTAATTAAACATAAGATATAGTGTTGTAATTAGGGAGAAGGGGAAAAGAAAACAGAGTTGTCTTTATCCAATGTGACATTAAAATAAAATGCTTGAGGCTCAGCTAACACAAAAAGAATTTAAAGATATTGTTAGATTATTCAATCATTTTTTTTCAGCTAATAGCCTATTTCATAGTCATATAACAACCACTGTTTCATAGGAATATTCTTTTTAAAATTCTGACAGCCATAATTTTTTTTAAAAGTACTTAAATTATTATTTCATGGTTGCTCATCAGGAAAAAATGTCACATATTTTGTGCATTCATCATATGATTCTTGTATAAGAAGAGTGAGAGAGGTAGAACAGCATTATACAGGGAAATAGGCTCCTGTGCTACTTAAGAAAATCATGCAATTTGCCTTTCAACTGGAACTTTAACAGCAAATTGAGAAGAGTTAAAGTGATGCAATGCATACATTTGTTAACATAAAAATTTGAGACTACAGTAATAAGATCCAATCCTTGCTACATAATGATTCCTGAGTCAAATACTTAAGAACAGATGTTCCATAATCCCTATTACCTGTGTCATTGAATTTCAAATTTAAAGAGCTTTGTATCTGTACTCCAGAGCAGCATCACCTTTTGCTGTATTTTGTCCTATTTGCATATATGGGTTATGCTGGTATTTGACAAGAGTATATATATATATATATATATATATATATATATATATATATATCTATATATATATATATATATATATATATATATATATATATATATATATTATAATAGTCCCAATGTTTTCTCCTCCTACATAATACATGTTGCCAAAATGTGCACATCTATCTAAATTTATGTGAGTAAATATATGTATTTTAGGACTTGGGTTTCCACTTTATTCAGGAGAAAAAGGCATTATTTTGAGATCTTAGAACTGAAAGAATAGTATTCATCCCTGTTTGAGCTCACATCTTTTGATATGACATTGCATACTTCTTGTACTGCTGTTTTCTATATGTATTTTACCATTCTGTGGTATTAGTTGTCCATCTTGCTTTGATTTAAACATATCATATGTACTTTGTTTCTCAGTGCAGTACCTTTCTAAAATTGAGATTAGGATCAAAATGCTAAAAGAAGGGTTGGATCCCAGTTATGAGTGATGTATTTCTTTTTCTATTTCTATTTCTTTTTTCTCCTACTTTATTTCCATTGTTTATGTGATGTCTATTTCTTTCTTATACATTCATAGTAAATGAATGATTCTAAAATGTACCACATAAATAAACTGAATATGCTTTTTAATTAAATATGTTCTGGATTTTGCCAACATTCTTTTTTTAAATGTTCATCAAAATGCAAACGTATGATGTCCCAATATCCTAGGTCAGGATCATCAAGCCAAAGACAAATTTTGGAGTAAGGGGAAAATGTACAAGGCATGCACATTTCAAAACTGTAGCTTCCAGCATTTATAAAATCGTATGTGGCATCAACGGAAGATAATGGTTCATCCAAATCATTGGCAGTGGATTTAAAAACCACTGTCAGTCTAAACAGTTTTCCACTGGCATCTCTTCCATTTTAGATTCTCTTGGTTTTTGCATTTACTGAAATTGGTGCTGCAAATTTTCAGTTTTTGTGCATGTTCCTTTCACTATTCCCTCTGCTCATCTAACACCAACTCTGTCCCTTAATACAACCTTCCCATGGTTGTCTTCAATTCCTGTCATATGGGAACCCTCAAATACCTCTCTGCCTCATTGACCATGCATCTTCTCAAATATATTTTTAGAATATATCTTCTCTTTTGTCCTTGCTTGTTTCCACCTAGATGAATTAACCCTGTAAAATATTTTGGGATGCTTTATATAAGAATGCTAAAATGCACTTGTAGTGATTTAGAATTTGTAAATGTATTTGTTTATATTTTGAGTCCACTATACCAAGTGGACTTAGATAATAGCAAGTGCTTTTTGTAGGGTGTGGTGGAGTACACCCTAAATCTCCTAAATCTCAATTTATAGTGTCAGCAATGAATATTGGAAATCTAGATTTCACAGTCTAACTTGCCCCATCACTATGACTTCCTTGGATAGCAGCAATATAAATACCACTGAAAATGTGCCTATTGTAGTTTAACCTTCTGGCTGTGCTGTCACTTTTTCTCATTGCCATTGTATGTACCTTTCAATAAGACAGTCTCAGCAATGCTAAATTATGAATGTTTCTGGTTTGTATTACTGTATTAGGGTAGGTTTACACTTACCTTCCCCGTCGACGCGGTGAGTTCGACTTCACAGAGTTCGAACTATCGCGTCTGATCTAGACGCGATAGTTCGAACTCCGGAAGCACCGCGGTCGACTCTGGTACTCCACCACTGCAAACGGTGGTGGTGGAGTCGACGGGGGAGCCGCGGAGTTTGACCCCGCTGCGTCTGGACAGGTGAGTAGGTCGAACTAGGGTACTTCGAATTCAGCTATGTTATTCACGTAGCTGAATTTGCGTACCCTAGTTCGACCCCCCTTCTTAGTGTGGACCAGCCCTGAGTCTGGTCCACTCCCTAACTTGGCGCCTCTAAAACTAAATTCATAACCACTCTATTATCCTCATCCCATAGGATCACAATCTTAGGCCATGTCTACATTACAAACTTCAGTCAACACAAGTTAAATCCGCATACACTGCTGAAGTTAGTAGATCACTTGTGCTCATGCATACTTGGATGCTTGCATCAGCACTGTGCATACTTACCAGAAGTGTTTGTATTGATGCAAAGTATGGTGGCTAGCTGTATACCAACCCTGTGGTTCTCACAGAGCAGTGTGTGTGAAGCTGTAGTTTTCCTTGCCAGCTCCCACTGGAGTGGTTGGGGTAGGAATGAGGCCTGTTAAGCCACGTGAAATGCTGAGGGGTTTAGGGAGATGCAAGCATGGTGTTCTCCAAGGATTGCAAAGGGTAGGGGGTCTGGGACTTCTGAACCTGTACGTCAGCCAGGGTCTGCAGCATTTGTTTGCTGCCTGAGAAGACCTATTATATCCTGGAGTGTCTGCTTCTCCTTTTTCAGGCCTTTCCTCCTGTCCGTTCTCTCCTTCTTCATGCTTTCTGCCATTCTGGGCCTCCCGATCATTTGTTCTTGGTCCGATGCAGCACTGACTTGCAGAATTTTGCTGAATGTGTCCTCCCTAGTTCTCTTATTCCTCCTCCTCCTCTTCAGGATGAGGAAGGGGCATCACTCAAGGCTGCCAAGGCAGCAGCTTCTGATAAAAATGGACTGATGTATCATTGGATTACAGTCACAACAGAAAGGGAAAGATAAGATTCAAAACTCCCTTCCCTTATTACCACAAAAACATGCTTATTCATATTTCAGCTTTGGAGCACTTCTGCACAGCATCAATTCCCAGCCCCAGCCACGATGAGCATACCCAAGAGGGGTGAAGGCATTTCAGTCACATAAAACAATAGAATTTCAGTCCTTGTTCCGTGGGTATGAGTCAAGGGCAATAGCACTGAATATTGGCACTATTTTCAAAAAGTAGTTGTGATTTTAGCTATCATACTCCTGGGGGTGACCCTCCCTCAAGACCCATGTGCCACTATCCCGTTTATTGCAATACTGCCAGCAGAAGTCATTGTGGAGTGGTGTTGGGAAGTGTTCTACTGTAGAGGAAGAAACAAGCCACCCAACCCTAAAAATCTTTGGGACAGGATTGCAGAGTATCTCCATAAAAGTTTCACTGTGGTGTCTCAGGAGACTACAAGGAACATCCCTATGTACATGAACAAACTGCTTTGCATTCCCCCTATCTTCACCTAACCCAAAAGGGAATGAAAAGCAGATAACTCGAATCCTGTTTGTTTTACCTCTACCTCTTTTCACATGAGTAAAATAATGAAAACTCTGTACCTGTGTCTTGTTAATTTGCGGCTGGGCTGTGCTCCATCTTTAAACATTGTAAGGAAAAATACATACACATAGTTACCTGAGGTCTCTTCCTCTTCCTCAGGTTCATATGTGCTCATCTGATGGGACTGGCTGTTCAGTGGCAGAGTCTCAAAAAGGTTCGGGCTCATAGCATAACAAGATCCCCTTGCTGCATCTGCTCTCCCCTCCTCCTCCTTGCTGTTCATGACAGGGGTCTCTTTTCTGGCTCCTTTGAGGTATCCATAGTGGTCTCTGGGGTGTTGGTGAGGTTTCTGCCAAGAATTGCATGCAGCTTGTTATAAAAGTGGCAAGTCTGTGGTTCAGCATCAGATCGATTGTTGGCCTCCCAGGCCTTGTGGTATGCCTGTTGCAGTTCCTTTTCTTCCACAAGGCACTGCTACTGATCTCTGTCACAGCATCCTCCATGTAATCTTTTTATAGATGTCCATATATCTGTGACTGCTTGAAAAGCCTCTTCTACCACATGCCCTGGAGATCCCAAAATTGCTGTCTACTCCAGACAGGAGTGTGTCTAGAGTGTTGAGCCATCATGGTCAGCTGGGCAGTTGCACACAACAAGGGAAAGTTGCTAGGTGTGTTTACCAAGCTGGATAAATAGAAGAAGGCATTTCAAACATATGGGGACGGCTTTCAGTCTCCATGGCCCATCAGCAGTGGAGTTCACAATTGTGGATAGAATGGTCACTGTGGCACGGAACAGGGTATCATGAGACAGCTGTTGGAGGACAGTTAGGGATGACACTCACGCGTCGTCAACAATCATAGCTCAACCTCCCATTCAGGGAGGTTATTTTACCGCATTCCTGTGATGTCGGTCGGAGACAAATTTGAGTGCAGACGTACACAAATAGGTCAACAGAAGGTGACTTACATTGACCTAACTTTGTAGCGTAGATCAGGTGTCAATCTCATTTTCTCTCTTCTCTGTCTTTTACCACGTCCGTTTCTCCCTTTCTTTCTCTTGTATCAGGATCATCCAACCTTTCCTCATTATCTCTATGTGGTGTTTAGATGTTGCTTTAAATTATTAGAACTGGGATCACTGGCTGTTGGGAGTCTGAAAGGACAGGAAACAGGAAGGAGGGGGAGGAGTTGAGGAGGCAGAGTGAGAGTTACAGAGGGTGAAGCAGCAGTTTGGTAAGAGGTTTCCACTTTAAAAATAAAGGCCTGTTGAAGTTTGTTAGTACCTTGCCTGGTTGATACAACACTCTGCTTGAGAAAACCTCGTTCAACGGCTGATCACTTTTACCTACATTATTGTAACCTTTCCCTCTCAAGCCTCCCTGCTCCTTACCCAAATCCTGCAAATAATCCTTTAATAGTTTTTCTCTTCACTACTTTCTTTAGATGAATTGTTTTATTTATTTTAAAGGTGCAGAGATTTTCTCTTCTTTGTTCTGTAAGGGATTCTATACATGCCCATGTTATAAATGTTTATTAATAAGAATCTTAACTGAAAAAGAGTAACACCAAATGAAACATGTAAAGCATAAAGAGATTGGCTATCTCATTAACACTCTTGTGACTCTTATGGCATAGGTCTTCCCACATTCCTACACTGGAGAGGTATTCATTATGATGTAGGGCTTTCAAGGATGTTGGGAATAAAGAAAATGGCAGATGAAAGTGTCCTAAACACACCACCAATATAAGTCTGAATTTCTATGCAGGAAATCTCATATTGGTAGGTAGCATTTTGTAGTGAAATGTCATTGTTAATTAAACCAATCAGTATTTAAATAATTTATTTGTGCTTTTCTGAGGTATTATGAATGACAAGATTTGTCAGACTGGAGGAAAATGTCTGGCTTCTCAGATACGTAACTGCATGCTGTCTAATAATGTAACACTAAATTGACTATGTTTACTTAGCAAGGATACATTAACATGGGTTGCTGCAAATTGAAAGGACTTGTTTGAGAAAATGAGCACATGTTCCTTTATAAAACTTGCATACCCTTCTTGCCATGATGTCTAATTTCTACATACAATGCCTCCTACATTCCTGCACCCAAAATGTTCTCACTTCTCATAAAGGTATTTACAAAACATATCCACACAGTTTTATCATTGCCTTCATTTTTCTTTACCTTTTCCATGTTACATCCAAATGAAGGCCCTTCTCTGGATTTGGGTATCATTGTGTTGTGTGCTGTACAGACTTGTAACAGAGCAATCCTTTTCCTAAGAGCTTAAAATCTAACTGTGCTCAAATTTAATTCAGATAATCTTTCAATATCTTAGAAGCTGTTCTAATACCATCTATCTATAATTTATTTATTTTTTTATAATGGCAATGTAACATATATCCTTTAAAATCCACTGTCATTTAATCCTTTTGGTTATCCTTTATTAACATTCCTATTTTCAGGGGAAGTTAGGGGAGAGGGCTCTGTCTTCTTCATCCAAATAGCAGAGATAATGAGACATATTATGTAACACTTCAAAATAGCAAAATGACTTTGTCGCAATATCCATCATTAAATACACTGGGGGGAGGGGCGGAGGTGTAATGTACATACCTCCGTTGTTATGAAAAACTCAAGTATCATTTCGTAGATGAAGCAGGCTTATGTCAAATAATGGTGCAAATGTTTTATTGTGGTTTTAAATAATAAAAAATAGGATAATTTTCCTCTGATTGACGTGTCTTGATGAGTCGATTACAGTTTTATATTTGCCCATAGTTTCGGTCATGGTGATTTGGTAGTCAGAAAGGGGCAGTTTGCAAACCCAACTAATAGCTAATGCTACATTAATTTAAAAACATTAAAGCAAGCAAGCAAAACTATGTATGCTGTCTTGTTTCTCCTTCTACATTCAATTTTGTAGAGCTTTTAGCTGCATCACTGCAGTATTGCCTGCTCTCATTTTTTGAGTACTTAGAATGTATTATTGCTTTAAGGCACTTCATGGGACATTGCATAACACTTACTTACATTGTTTTACTAATGTTAAGCAAGGGTTGCTGCATTATTAAACACCAGGCAGTAAGCAAATTAGTATAAACATGCATTTACAGCATATTGTTCAGATATCTGAGTGTTTTTACATTAAGTCAATAAAACAGAAGTTTATAGAAATGCAGTAGCATTAATGTTAGAGTGTATTATAAATATAGCTAAAGATTTTAGTGTAGCTCAAATACATGTTTGGTTTAAACTTTTCTCTCATTTCAGATGTATAACTGCATCCCCAATTCAGTGCAATTAAATCCATAAACTATTGAAAGTACTAAACACTTTCATAAAGGCAATATGTTGCTCATAAAGATTCTACACATGTACAATAGAAAGATGTGCTTCCTTTTGTGTCAGTTTTTAAAAATCCACTTAGCTGTTTGATGGAAGTATTTGGTTGGATTCATCCCCCACCCCCTCAAAGACGTACTGTACTCTGCATGCTTTAGTAGACAACGAAGATGTTTAATTAGAGTTATTTGAATATGGGCTGGTTTCTGCATTGACACTACTTCAAGAGGTTCAGTCTCCAAAGCAGTATCAAAGCAGGACAAGATATAAGGTAACGGGTACAAATAGAATGTTATTTTCCCCCCTCTTGGCATAAATATTACATTCGGATTAATTGAGTAGCCACTTTTCACACTTAAATTACTTCATTTTTTAAAAAAAATACCTAAAGGATTAACAATTATAGTTCAAGTTAGTGAAAAATAATTTAGACCATTCTGGTCATTTGTATTTACATATGCATACTAAGAGGGGAATGCATCTGTTTAAACTCATTCTCTATTAGTGAATGTCCTTCTGTCTGTTATAAACTAAGTAGATTAGAATTTAAAGATTAAACATTTGATAAAACTTTCAAAAGTGTTGGTGTATTGAACTATTTAACTGTTATCTCTTTGTCTTCTGCATAGTGAACCTTTTGCTATCTAAGGGCTCTGCTGCCTCCGTAGAAAGGCAGCCATTTTGTATTCTTTTCATACAGACTGTCATAGGAGACAGACTCATCCTATGTCTTCTCTTAGGAACACATCTCTATTATTCTTCATAGTTTTTTTAATCTAAAATAAAACTCATTCATACTGAAGGAATCTTTAATTTGTACATGAAAGAAACAAATCTATGTTGATAGTACTTTCAGCCTTTGATTTAGTGCCAAATAACACTTGGATTTAAAATTTAGTAATATATAAAATCAGTATAGTCTAGATGGCAAATCTAGCTACCTGATAGATATCAAAAGGAATTGTTAATGGGGAATCATAAGTGAGGCTATGATTTAGTCAAGGGTATTTTTAGTAAAAGTTATGGACAAATCATGGGCAATAAACAAAAAACCATGGCCCATGACCTGTCCATGACTTTTACTAAAAATACCCTGACTAAATCTTTGAGGGGTGCTGGGGATTGCAGGGGTCTGCTACTGCTGGAGGGATATTGGGGAGTGTTTCTAGAGGGATCTTGCTGGCCCAACACTGTTAATTTTTTATCAAAGATTTGAAAGAAAATATCTTCCCCCAGCTTTGCATCTAGCCAGCTCATTCAACCAGTACAAAGAGACGGTGAGGTTGTGTTCCTACTAGAAGTCTGCCTCTCCCTACCCCATTTCAGGAGAGATTAGCACTGTAGCAACAGTGACTGGATTCTTCGCATATGCACAAGAGAAACAAATTAACCACAAAATGAGACCTGAAGAATCATGAGATTGGTTTAAACACTGACATTTCAAAATAATGTAAGGGTTCTTTTTATTTGCTTTCTAGTTTTTGAGAGTTTGAGTTCATATTTTCAAGCTTTTTTCTGCAACAAGGCCTAGAAACTTACTTTAAAAGAATGAAAGCAGAGTTTTTGAGACTCGTGCTATTCCAAGAGCATCAAATATCATGAGAATCGCAAACACTGAGGATTGGCAAGCAGATTTTGTGCCTTGGCTGGTAGATTTTGATAATATTGCAAAGTTATCTCAAATGTGGCATTCCAGGTGAGAGAGAGGCTAGTTCTGTATGATGTGAATTTGGTCAAGCTGCCAGCATAAAATGCTCCTTAATAAAATGACTGTTTGAAATAGTATGTGAACTGCTACAAAGATCCCAAAAAGGAAAACTCTCCTTTCATTAATTTTACTCACTGTCCATTCTCCACATACCAATAAAGCCAGCCATGTTTCTCACTCATTCCAATTAGGTGAGACAATTCATAATGTAACCTTCCATTTTAATGACAATCTCATGAAATTCTATTGGTTTCTATTGCTACAACTAAATGGTGTAAAGAGAACTTAATGACTTCAGATTGCCAAAATAAAAAGGTGTGTTTCAGTCAGGTGGTGGTAATATGTTCGAGTCTGGCATCCATATATTATCATTATGTCTGGCAGTACTTTTTTCTTATACCAGATTTGATCAGTCTTTTTAACTAGGTGTTTGTGGCCCAATTTCTGAATGGCCCTGACAACAAACTATTATCAAAATAAAAAATTGTGTAAGTTTATGATGTGTGATTGCTCAATTTAAGTAGGGGATTTTAATCTATTAAACCCTTTTCGTTTGCAACCTGATTACCCAAGAGCGATCCTGTTCCCCTGGAGCATACCACCTAGATGAGAAAAGTGAAGGAGATTCCTGGAACCTCCTTCATATAAGTGAGAAGCAGTGGCTAATTGGACATTCTCTGTAAGAGGTCCCCAAGTTTGGAATTTGGTCCTTACCTTGGTCCAATTGAGCCCACATTTATTAGTGTTTTGGGCATACGGGAAAGCCCATCTGTTTTCCAGAGCGCTTAAGGAGGTAGGATGAGCACTGGAAGAGCTTGATTGGGATAGTCAGATCTGCTTTGAAAGGTATGGTGTTTTATTGTCTGTTTTGTTTAACTGTTGGAGCAAGATGGCTGCCATCTATTTTGGCATTGTACGGTAAGTTAATTATGTAGGAGTGTGCCCAGAACATGGAGTGGGCAGATTTTTAATATTTGATAAATTTAAAAAAAATTCCAGTTCTTCAGTGAAGTTCAGTCTTTGGTACTTGCTTATCCTGATGAAGGAGCTTTTTTACAACCTTACTCCACCTGCAGACTATACATTACAATTAAAATATTTGGGCACAACCAATCATTTGGGCTGTGAAGATCCTCTTTGTAGTATGCTGGAGAGCATAATATTGACACAAGATAATGTTTTTAGTAGTAAAGAATATTTTAAAAATATTGCACTGCCAAACATTTTTTTCCTTGTGACTGCAGTCAGATCTCAATAGATAAAAAGCTACTACATTAACAGCTGTCTGGTTACTGATGCATTTTTCATATTTATAGTTTATACAGCATTTTACATGATAAAATATTTCTTTATATGACATCGTGTTTGTAAAGCTAATACATATACTATGTGGTATTGCTGAACAGCCAATGTAAACTAAACTCTTCATTAATTTGACACACAAGCACTGCAGCAAAGTATGTGATCCCGTTTCCAGATGTTTATATTCTTGTTTAAAAATAAGGCAATATTTTAAAAAATATTTTTTTTAAAATGACACTTCTCAAACAAATTTGTTATTCTGCCCATATTCTTGTGGCAGCTTTTCAGAATGTTATATTCAAAAGACAGCTGTAATAATGTGAAATATTTATAAACTTTAGTTATTTTAGTCAAAATATCCCATCTATAATTATATGGTGGGATGTGCAACTCCTCCCCAACCCTAAAATTCTGAATAAAACAGAAAACTGGCTTTTAACTTTTTAAGAAGCAGACAGCATACTAATTGGTATTAAAATACTAAATATTTCATATCCATATGTACAGCACTTCCATATTTCCAGCATTAGTTACATTGAGGAAAGGGACTATTAAAGGTTTAATTAAGGTGACGGGATGGCTTATGATAGAGTCTGCAGAATCAGGCTCTAAGTTTCATAGACTACTGGCTGTCTGCTATGTGGGTAGAGAGGGGAGACAGTGTCCATGCCATGATACTTAGAGAAATTTTGCCTGCAGAAGTCTGCAGCAGGCTTAAAGCCTCTAGGAATACTAGGGAGTGCATTTACCAACTGTCCCTGCTACATCTTTTAAAAAGGATGTTCTCCTTCCAGCACAAGAATGTATAATGTGCAAAGGGAAATGGGACGTAGCTGAACCCCCAGCACAATTAGACAAATCTAATTAGCCCTACTTGCAATGCTAGTAGCCTCTCCTCAAATGCAGCAAATACAGGCAGCCAAAGTAGAGTCACAGGGTGATCCCCTGAGAGTCTTTTCCAGCTTTAGTAACTGACCGCCACAACTCCAGGTGTTCTTAACGTCCCCTGTATCTTATTATATCCCTTCAACAGGCTGTAGCCTGGAGTGTTATTTACATACTATTTACAGTCAGTAGCCAGCTTCCCCACTTGCTTCTGGGAAGGATGTAGTATTAACAGCAGCCAGTCCTGCCTTCCTACAGGCTTCTTACTCTCCCTCCAGCACTGCAATCCTGTCAGCTTATATAGTCCCAGGAAGGGGGGTGACTTTCACCTAATTAGCCCCTCAGTTGTATCTTTACTCAGCTAATTGGCATCCTTTGCCAACTGCCTGCCTTTCAGTCAGGTCCCAGTTAATGTATACTGGTGAGGATTTGAGTGACAGGATGCAGAGTCAACTTCTGACACAGCACAGTCTGTTTCAGACCTTCACAGTGATTTTAAAAATGTAGTCACTGTTAGGGTAACATAAAGGAGAGGCTTATAGCTTTAGGTCACTGGTTGAAAAGGTCATTATGAGCTAGCTACCATTTACTGGCCTTTGCAACATGAGTCTAATTCCTTTTGGTTAAGTACCCCCATCGAAGAAAGCAGGATGGTAGGCTCTTTGGTTGACGGCAAAGGCCGAGGACTGAATAAATACAGATACTGAACTACCTTGTTACCATCAGATGGTGTTGACCTTTGACACCAACCTGATTTTGGGAAGGCCATACCTAGGATTAAACTATAATGTATATGTTAGTAAAAGCTAGATACTTAAGGAAGTAATAATACAAACAATTAAAGCTATAATACAAGTAAGGGACAATAAGATGAAAATTTGAAATAGGTTTTTCAATTAGCTTGGGGCCTAACACGGCCTAGTAGTTAGCCTGAGGCCTGAATAGTTACCCTATGAGTTTGACCTATGTTATAAGATTTAGCGATATGTATCTTGTGATAAATATAAGCCACAAAAGAACAGATTGATCTTAAAATAGCAGATTTGGGGGGCTTTTTAGTACATGTAACCATGGAGCAAAACAGTATTAACATATTTAAACCATTGAGAAATGTATTAGTGGAAATAGCGTACGCTAGCCATGAGAACCCGAAGTATGGTCCGGAGGACTAACAAACATGGGCATGAGGCCAAGACTTAATTAAATATGGTCCCGGATGTGTGTAAGGAAAAAGGGTTATAGATAGTTGTCAGAACAACCCCTAGTTGGGAAATTGGGATGACAGGATTATGGAAACCTTAGCATCCATCCCACTTATGGTGCTTCTCCACTTCCTGTTCTGTTCATCTTCACTTCTGATGGTCTCCATAAAGTTGTGAGTATGCGCAAGAGAGGAGATCATTTTGCTATACTTATCTTACTTTGCTGTGACTGCAATTACTTGTTTCTATTTATTTATTAAATAAAGTCTTCATAAATAAAGGAAAAAGATCTTGGAGTCGTCGTGGATAGTTCTCTGAAGATGTCCATGCATTGTGCAGAGGCGGTAAAAAAAGCAAACAGGATGTTAGGAATCATTAAAAAGGGGATAGAGAATAAGACTGAGAATATATTATTGCCCTTATATAAATCCATGGTACGCCCACATCTCGAATACTGTGTACAGATGTGGTCTCCTCACCTCAAAAAAGATATTCTAGCACTAGAAAAGTTTCAGAAAAGGGCAACTAAAATGATTAGGGGTTTGGAGAGGGTCCCATACGAGGAAAGATTAAAGAGGCTAGGACTCTTCAGCTTGGAAAAGAGGAGACTAAGGGGGGATATGATAGAGGTATATAAAATCATGAGTGATGTTGAGAAAGTGGATAAGGAAAAGTTATTTACTTATTCCCATAATACAAGAACTAGGGATCACCAAATGAAATTAATAGGCAGCAGGTTTAAAACAAATAAAAGGAAGTTCTTCACACAGCGCACAGTCAACTTGTGGAATTCCTTACCTGAGGAGGTTGTGAAGGCTAGGACTATAACAATGTTTAAAACGGGACTGGATAAATTCATGGTGTCTAAGTCCATAAATGGCTATTAGCCAGGATGGGTAAGGAATGGTGTCCCTAGCCTCTGTTCATCAGAGGATGGAGATGGATGGCAGGAGATAGAGAACTTGATCATTGCCTGTTAGGTTCACTCCCTCTGGGGCACCTGGCATTGGCCACTGTCGGTAGACAGATACTGGGCTAGATGGACCTTTGATCTGACCCGGTACGGCCGTTCTTATGTTCTTATGTTCTATTTACTTGGCATGCGAATCTCATTTCCTATAACATTTCAAGTACCTGCCTGAATTTAAAAAAAAAAGAAAAAGAAAAAACTCAGTGATCTGTGAATAATTGCACCTTAAATGAATTAAAGACTACACAAGTCAGGGTTGAAACACACTGATTAGCATGTGTGGGAAAATTAAATGTGTAGCTCCTCTTTTGAAGAAGACTCAAGTCCTCCAGTGTTACCAGTTCAATTCCTTTTCCGTGTACTACATTTTTCTAGTCTGGGAGAGTAACAAAAACGATCTGAAACCAAACAAAGGAAAGAGGGTCACTAGGGAAGAACCAAAGACATTAGTGGTGAAATTCAAATCTGATATATAGTATACAACCAGATCATTACATTTTGTAAAATATAAAATTAAGACACTCCAGTAAACCAGCCAGCAATTACATTAGCAATATTAGATATATAAAAATGAATGGTAGTGCAAATTTTTTGCTCAGAATGTTTTATTGAATTTCAAAGCATTATATAGTACAAATATTGTAAACTCAGAGAACAAACACATAAAATACAAGAGTTATAAATATTATACAAGCAAGAAAAGAAAAAAAGTTAACTGCTTCACACTTAGGCCCTGATCCTGCAATTAGATCTATGCAGATGTACTTATGTGTCCTTGCAGAATCTGAATAAAGTCACCTCACAGGGCATTATTCAAGAAAATCCTGATCTGTGGTTTAGTTCCCTGGAACTTTCTTAGTTTACTATCTTTTCTTTCAAATTAATTCAGTCATTATATGACCTGCCTCAGCTATCGTATGTGTGAGGTTGGATCATAAAGATTACTCAGGGAAAAACGGAACGGAAGTAAAGCAACATGTGCTCTCTAATGTTTTCTATGGGGTAAAATGAGTGATCATCTTACTTGCAGGGAGAGCACATGCTTTCTTTTTTCTGGAATTGCCAATCTTGGAAGTTGCACTTGGTAGACAGGAGAAGACAATTTAGTTCAAGTGCTGTTTGATACATTAAAACTGTCTGTCTGTCTGTGGCTGACATACAATGCTCCCATGCTGGGCCAAAATTCACTGCAGCAGAATTAAAACAATTCAGCACCAAATGAGAATTTCAGCAGAAAATGTCTTCTGCTGGGTACTCACAAAGCAATGGGAAGGCAGAGTTGGCAGTAAAGACAGCCAAGAGCCAGGTGGCAATGCCAAAGGCAAAATAGATGGGAAGAGACCATCACAATGCACTCTCCTAGGGACTATTAGTCCAGGACAGAGGCTGATGGGCCAGAGAACCAAAACTCTGCTTCAGGACCGGCCCACAACATTTTGGCACCTGAGTCGGGGAGCTCGAATGATGCCCCCATATTCCCTCGCTTGGGCCAAAACTTTGAAAGGTCTCAATTCTGCCTTCTTCCTGTTCTACTCCTCTCATGGTATTGCTCTGCTACCTATCCCAGTAAAGGAGAACTAACAACTTAAAATGCCTTGTTCAAAAATTTTAAGTAACACTTAACTTACAAACACCTGAACAGCAAATGTAACTTTTCTTGTCTGCCTAGTAAACACTGGCATTTTTATCTGTTTGAATAATCAGAGTGGTGCTTTCTGTGCCTTCTTGGTTGCAAAGATTTGAACTACTTCCTGAAGGTCCATAGTCATGGCCAGATCATGCTCTATTGAGATGGTTGCAAGGCCGACCAGCCTATCCTGTGTCATTGTGCAGCATAGATGTGTTTTTTATTAACTTCAGCTTGGAGAAGCTGCATTATCCACCAGCAACTGTTACAGGAAGTGTTAGAAGTATGCGCAGAGCAACAAAAGCATTTAGAAAGAGGGTGGTCATCTTATTTGTGCACATATATTCCAGAACAGCCTTTGGAGTTGATCCTGTTGCAATGTATCTTGAAAGGGCTTCAAGTTCATCACATAACTCACATGCATCAATATTGCGCATGTCATCGTGTGTCAATACTGTCTCCAGTAACCTGCATTGCTGGTGTAGGCCTTCTTCAGGTATAGTGAGGAGTTTTGGAATATCATACAACATCTCAAATATACTGCTGTGCTCCTTGAGCTGCATGAAACAATCTTCAACTGACTGTTTTGCACAATCTAGCACCTGGTTAAAGAATTCAACTGTGAATTGTTGTTTGGGGTCTCTTGGGGGATTATCCCGTGCCTCGTAATCAAAATGTCGTCTTCTTCGGTGACTCTTGTATTCTTGAATGGGTGGGAAAATAGCTTCAGTGTGAAATTCCTCTTCCAACTTCTGTGCACTCTTCAGAACTTTTTGAAATCCCTCATCTGACCAGTAAGACTGTAGGTATGACTTCGCTTTGTCCAGTTGTTCCATTGCTCCATATATATCAAGGTCAACACCATGGAGTCTCTTGCTTACAACGTTTATTTCAAACAGTATGTCATGCCACAACACTAAGCCCCACAGAAATTTGAAGTTATGTATGTTTCTGGTGATTCTATTTCCCTCTGCAACTGTGCTCCAACAAACAGTTCTTGTCATAGCATTATCTTCCATAATGGCAACTATGGCACCATCTATCTTCCCAATTTGGTGTTTGATAGGCTTTATCGCCTCGACTCGACTTTATTTAAAAATTTAATTTATTTTAATTTTATTTTTAAAAAAATTCCCATCATGTGGCAATCGGTGGTTTCAGTGTCAGAGAGGCTGATCTCAGATGTTGCTTCAAAATTTGCCATTGATGAGTTGATGCAGAGAAAAATACATAGATGTTTTGAATTGCATTAAAAAATTCAGCAGCCTCACTAGAAGCTGATGCTGCATCACTGACCACCAAGTTCAATAACTGAGAACTGCACGGGCCAAAAAAAGCTTGATTGTTTAACTCTCAGATCCGTGTCTGCACTCCTTTGTTCTTTCCTCTCATGTTGTCACCATTATCGTAGCCCTGACCTCTCATGTCAGCTATCGCAATTCCCGTATTTTCTAGCTTTTTACAAAGTACATTTGTCATACCAGCTCTTGTAGAGTATCATCAGTGTTAATAAATTCTAGAAAATGCTCTCTGACAGGGACATTTTCACTAGGTAATGACCATTAAAGTCATTTGTTCTGTATGGTTGATATCAGGTGTGCAGTCCAGAATAACAGAGTAATATCTTGCTGACTTCAGATCTGCCACAATCTTCTGTTTGACTTTTGTTGCCAATAACTGTATGCTCTCATTTTGAATTGTTTTTCCAAGGTAATGGTGTGCATATATTTCTTGGGTGGTGACTCTTCTTAGATGCTCCTGGAGTACAATATCAAACTCAGCCATCAGTTCCACAATTTTAAGGAAGTTTCCATTGTTTGGCACATACAGCTGATCTGAAGTGGCACACATTGCTAGGTTTTGGGTAGCAAGCATTCTCACAATGGCAATGACCCTTTTCAGAACATTTTGCCAGTAAAGAGACTCTGATGCAATCTTCTCTTGATGCTGATCATCTATGGTGGCCTTTAATCTTAGTCTCATCTCAAGCTCTTTCCACCTATGGAATGCTCTCTGGTGATTTGCTGCCTTCTCATGGCATGCCAGATTTCTAGCCAGATTTTTCCAGTCCTTTGTTCCTGTAGAACCTAATGTAGCTGGAACATTAGACTGGAAGAGTTTGAAACAAAAACAGTATGCAGCATTCTGGGTTTTTGAGTACATAAGCCATTGCCTCTCCACTTTGTCACCACTGGGGAGTTCACACCAGTTATGTGTTGGATGGAAACTTCTATTTTCATTGTCTTTGGGGAACATGAAGTTTTTCACTTGCTGTGGCCCATGCAGTACAAGGAAGTCCCTCAGGCTCAAGTGGGTCCACTGTCCGGATCATCTAGACTTAAGGAACTAAACTCAGCAGCAGCTGTTTCTTGCGCCTCCACCACACTCTTCTATGATCTACAATTTTCTTCAGGAATGTGCATGGTTCCATCCATTTGAGATGGAGATATGGATGCTGCAGTAACTGTTAGGTCACCTGCACTCTGACTAACTGGAAGATCAGGCATCTCCTCACCACTCACATCCTCACTGGGGCCAGAAGGCTCACTGTGAACATTTGTGTCTGTTTATCTCAGGAGAGCTCCTTCCTGCTTAGATAGAAAAGCTTCCTTTGGTTTCTTTCTTTTTCTGAATGCTGCCCCATAGGGGTGTTTTCTTCTTTCACTCATGACTGCTGTTCTGCGCCAGCTATAATGGCTCTCAACACTCAGTTGAAGGGGACAAATAAGCAGACTGGTAGCAGGGCCTGAGTGAGGGAAGATATCAGCGTCTTAAGGGCCTAACTGGCTACTACTACTTTGGTTGACTGCCTGTTCTCCTCAAGTAGGTTCTGGGAAGCAGCAGGAAACAGGAAGTTCCCTGAGAAGCTGGTGTTACTCAGTCCAGGCTCCTGGGGGTGTTAGAGAGGTACATAAAAGGCTCCTCCTCCTCGCTCTCCCTGCAGCTCCCACTGCTTTCTGTTATTCCCTCTTACCTTTTCTCCTGCCTGCCTGTTATGTCTCTTGTGCCCTCCTTTCTCCAGCACAGCATTCCACCATCTCTGTGCATCTAGAGCAGAGAGAATACATATGCACCATCAGCAGACAAAATTTTCTACACTCTGGGTCCTATTGGTGCCCCCCCTTCTCCTCTCCCCCACAGTCTGGCACCTGAGGTGGCCACCTCAGTTCACCTCATAGTAAGGCCAGCCCTGTTCTGCTTCCCTGGAGGGATGGTCTGCTGGACTAGTGGAGGAATGGCAGACAGTACACAGAAACAATTAAGAGAATGCCAAGCAAGGCAGGCAGCCTGCTACAACAAAGAAGCCAGAGACCTAAGACCACTACGCATAGGAGAGCATGTCTGGGTCCAATAATCAAATAGCCACACAAAGCAATGGCAATAGGAAACAATCCAGTCGAGGATGGGATGCTGGCCATATGAGTTAGTTACAGACTCCTGACAGCAGTGGAGTTAAAACTCAAGGCAGCTGTGAAATAGCCAGTAGACAGCCCACACATCCCAGACAGTTTGGGACAAGCCAGGACCAGGAAGACTGAGAGAGAGCCTTAGCCATCAGATGGCCTGATCATAGGCGGCAGGTTTGTATAATTTTTGGTGGGGCCCAAAATGGTGGTGCCCCCCCCCCCGCTCCCGCCCTGTAAGCCGATATAAAATGAAGCTACAACACGTCAGTGCCACAAGATTACAAGGGTCAATTAAAAGTGGAAAGTCAGAAGCAGCACTTGCCTACTTCAATATACAGTATTATATTTTGTTGCACCTGTTGTGATGAATTGGGAATGTTCTTAATATTTTCTCTGAATACTGTGTGGGTGCCTCAGTTTCCCCTGCAAGATGCCAACTGAAGGTGTTGGGGACAAAGAGATCAGGTGGCCTCCTTGTCCGGAAGAGACACAGAAGCCAGAGGAGGGAGTGTCAGTTTGGAGCTGGCTGGGGAAATGGGGAGAGACCCAGAACTTGGTTCTGGGCTCCCCACCCCCCAAGATGGACCTGACAGAGGGGTTCTGTTTTCTGTACCAACAAGCTCTGTTTAAACTGTGTTCCCGTCATCTAATAAACCTTCTGTTTTACTGTCTGGCTGAGAGTCACATCTGACTGCGGAGTTGGGGTGCAGGGCCCTCTGGTTGCCCCAGGACCAGCCTGGGCAGACTCGCTGTGGAAAGTGCATGACGTGGAAGGGCATGCTGAATGCTCTGAGGTCAGACCCAGGAAGGTGTAAGCTTCTTGCCCTGGAGACAGTATGCTCCAAGAGAGGAGGCTCCCCCAGAGTCCTGACTGGCTTTGTATGGAGTTGTTCCAAAGCATCACAGCATCCTCTTCCACACCGTGCACTTCCCAGAAGTCCGCACAGGCACTGACACTCCCTCCTCTGGCCTTTGTCTCTTTTCCAGGCATTAGGAGGCCACCCGATCTCTCTGTTCTCCAACACCTTCAGTTGGTACCTTGCAGGGGAAACTGATTTGGGAGAAATGAAGTAAAAGCTGCCCAAACCGAGCTTGAGCACTCCTGAATTTTGAGGTGTTCAAATCCGGAAGGCAGGTGCTGGGGGTGGGAGAGGGCTGTGGGCTCCATGGGGGAGCATAGCAGCAACTGTCTGGAGCTGCATGGAGCAAGACACGCTGGTCTGAGTGGCACAGTAAGCGGTTTGGGGGTTGGAGAAGAGGTAGGGAGTTCCGGGGGGCAGTCAAGGGACAAGGAGCAGGGGGGGTTGGATGGGGCAGAGGTTTGAAGGGGCAGTCAGGGGACAGGCAGCAATTGGATAGGCATGGGAGTCCAGGAGGTTTATCAGGGGACAGGTAGGGGGTGCGGTCCTGGGGGGGAAGTTGGGTGGGGTCTCAGGAGGGGGCAGTTGGGGACAAGGAGAAGGGAGGCTTAGATAGGGGCTGAGGTCCCAAGGGTCAGTTAGGGGCAGCGGTCTCGGGAGGGGGTAATCGAGGAACAAGGACCAGTGGTGCTTAGATAGGGGGTGGAGGTCCTGGGGGGCAGTTGGGGCAGGGGTCTGGGGAGGGGGCAATCAGCAGCCAGGGGCTGGGATTCAAAGGGCTCTGGGCTGCCTGCAACCGCGGGGAGCCCAGAGCCTTTTAAATCTCAGTCGTGGCCGGGAATCAGAGGGCTCTGGGCTGCCCGCTGCGGCGGGGAGCCCAGAGCCCTCTGATTCCCAGCCGCAGCTGGGATTTAAAAGGCTCTGAGCTCCCCGCCGCAGCAGGCAGCCCAGAGCCCTCTGATTCCCGGCCGCGGCTGGGATTTAAAAGGCTCTGGGCTCCCCACGGTTGCAGGCAGCCCAGAGCCCTCTGACTCCCGGCCGCAGCTGGGATTTAAAGGGCTCTGGGCTACTGGCAGCGCAGAGCAGGAGAGAAACCTAGCTCCAAATATTGCTGGAGCAGAGCCCCTGTCTGTGAATATTCCTGGGGCTAAAGCCCCAGGAGCCCATATAAGTTGGCGCCCATGGGCCTGATGTAGGAGCATCAGAAGAAATCAGGTATATGAATACCACAGAGGAAAAACTAGAAGCCATCCAACAGACTGAAGTCAGCAACAGGGTCAAACCAAGTCCCTACCAAGAGCAATACCTCAATCAAGAAGGAGGAGACTGCTTAGAAGACCAGCCTACTTGGTAGACTATGAGGCCTAACAGCCTGCAATGGCAGTTAAGGCTATGTCCCTACGGTGAGCTATGTATTAGTAACCTCCAGCCTCACCATGTCAGTAAATGCTAGCAGAAAAGATACAACAATTGTTGAAGGGAAAGATGTAGCAGCCTTCAAGAAACCATGGAGAGAGGAGCATAGTTCTCAGCAAGGCATCATTTGGAGAAGGCACCAATATATTCATGTCTTGAATACTAGCTGCAGTAGCAGCACCTCTGTAAATAGTTCTCTTAACATTTCTAAAATGAAAATAGTTGTCTTTTCATGCAATTACCCAGCATGAGATACATGTCACAGCAATTAAGAAAAAAATCAGCTCTGATAGAAACTAGGGCCTGTACAATATGGAGAGGAAGTTAATAATGCTGCTTCTGCTCTCAGCTCTATCATTTAACTTATGAGCCTTAAGTTTATATAAATATTACTTTACATCAGCCCCAATACAACTTATTTGCTTGCACACTGTGCAAATGAGGAGATGGAGGCTGCTGTTAGTTATATAAATTATACGCCTATTGTTTTATCATATTTTGGCTGCTTATGTGTAGAATTCAGCGGTCCATAAGCTATAATTTGCATCAATATTGTCTGTACATAAACAGTGAAAAGGGATTTTGGTGTGTGACTCTGCCTTTCAGTACTTACTGAGCCCTTTTTTGTCCTATGATTGCAGAGGTGTTAATGGCAGACTTCACCTTGGATAGTCTCTTAGAATATGTTAATTACTAATGCTAAATGTTCTGTTCCACCATGAATTTAGCTGTCTGGGGATTTGTCCTGCTTTGAGCAGGGCGGTGGACTAGATGATCTCCTGAGGTCTCTTCCAACCCTGATATTCTATATTCTAAAATCTAAGTACATTATATCCACTGGATCACCCTTGTTCACATGCTTGATCACCCTTGTTCATAAACTTGACCCTCTCAGAGAATTCTAGTAGATTGGTGAGGCATGATTTCCCGTTACAAAAACCATATTGACTTTTCCCCAACAAATTGTGGGGAGAGAGAGCTCAGTGGTTTGAGCATTGGCCTGCTAAATCCAAGGTGGTGAGTTCAGTCCTTGAGGGGGGCCATTTAGGAATCTGGGGCAAAAATCTGTCAGGGGATTAGTCCTGCTTTGAGCAGGGATTAGACTAGATGACCTCCTGAGGTCCCTTCCAACTCTCTTATTCTATGTGTTTGGTGTCCCTAGCCTCTTTTTGCCCAAAACTGGGAATGGGCAAAGGGGATTGATCACTTGATGATTCCCTCTGAACCACCTGGTATTGGCCACTGTCAGAAGACAGGATACTGGGTTAGATAGACCTTTGATCTGACCCAGTCTGGCAGTTCTTATACAGTTTGCATAAGATCTATTGCAGTTTGCATCACAATCTATTTTTAAGAAAATGTGTTACAAAATTTCAATATAGAAGTTTTTTAAAACTATAACCTAAAGAGGGAGAAAAGAGGTTTAGACTCCAGATATTTAAGTGGCTCCAACCAGAGTAGCCTTAGAGAGATCCTGAAATACATGGTAATATCTGGAAACAAAAAAAACAAAAACAATACAAAAAAAACTATATCCTAGTTGTCTTCTAAAAATGATCTGCAGTTGGTTTATAAGGTGGGACTTCTCATTTGGAAAGGAGAGAAACATTTAGGGAGTAACATGAGTTAATCAGTTAAAAGAGCACTTGTGACTCGTTTCCCCTTGAGGGTCAGCAATGTGAAAAGGGAGTTATGGTCTGATAACTTTATTAAAGTTCATAAACTTGGTAATCATGAACCACAAAGTTTTAATAAGCAATTTATAAATTAATCAGAAGGCAGTGAATATTAACTGTAATGATCTAATTTCAGTATAAATGAGCTAATTAACATGTTGGCTTCTGATGGCTAAAATATTGCTGTAGAATCTATTTCTGATTATTTTACTTAAAGCAAAAAATCATTGATGTAAACAATTGATCTCCAGCCAAGAATCTTACTGGGTCTCAGATTCAATTTTTAATTTCCAAGTTGGTGTAGTAGGATTTTTCCCCTGATAAAATGCCTCTTGTTGTTCAATGGTTATTAAATTTAGCATTTGTTGTTCAACAATTATGAAATTGTTGAAAATAAAATAAAATCCAAATAATCAGATTGTGTGCACAGATTGTGTGCTCTGTGAGGCTATGGGTTAGTCTTCAGATATAACTTGCAGTATCCTCTATAACAGTTGAAAATACTTAGCAGAAGTAATGTTTGGGGTGACCACTCCTTCCAAGTACATTTGTGGGTCAGCGTAGATGCATGTGGTAGGCCTACCAGCCACACTCCTCCTCTGTGGGACTGAAGAGTTGTGGTGGTGCCTATAGAAGACATCTAAGATAGTCCATTTCTATAATAAGTGCATTAAATCACATATGTTGATTATGTATGTTAATCATTCTATCAGGCAATTGGAATATTCAACAAGTTGGTCAATGAACATTCCATTTCCTCCGATTAGTAACATTTTCAGATGTTTGGTCAAATGATTTGAACTACGATCATGGTTATAGAAAGATTATAGCTGTATACATTTTTATAAAAGAAGGCAAGGGGATTTTTGGTTGAAATATTGATGCTCCAGGAAAGAAAGCAATGGGAAATATAGTAATTAGAGCTGGTAACGTTTTTTCCATCTTAAACATTTTTTTTTACAAAAATGTCTTTTTCACAAACTGGAATATTTTGTTAAATATGTCTGGTTTTGTCAAAATTTGGGGGTTTCATCAGAAAAACTCAAGACCTTTGAATTTTAGTCAACCAAAACTAAAAAATGTTCTGTTGCCCATCCCCAAAAAACTAGTTTCCACAAAAACCTCAAGAAAAATTCAAAATACAATTTCTTTAAAAAATAAATTGTCAGATTTTATGGAGAAAAATAATGTACAAACTACCTCAATTAGTAGATAGATTTTGTTTATATAATAGTATTCTGAATAGCTAAAAAGTTATAAAAATAACACATTTATAAAGTAAAATAAGGAAGAGAGTATGTGAATGTCAGTGTTTGCACGCCACCAAATATGCAGTCAAGGCTGAGAAGTGCCTGCACTCAAAGATTGATGGATTTGGAATTTTGAGCAAGGGCAGGAAGTCTTATGCCAGTGCATCAGTTACTTAATATTTAATCACACCCACACTCTCCTCATTGAAATGATTACATCCCAGCATCCTCCCCTCTCACCCTGTGAAGAGGTAAGAGGTCTCCTAGTTCCCATTCACTGCTTTAACCACTAGACTATACTGCCTCCACATAATATGTGTATAGCTTGTAGAACAGGCAGCATATTGCAGACAAAAAAGGATTTTATTTTCCTTTTAAAAAAATGTTTCATGTTATGGCTCTGTATGGGGACTTATGCTGCAAAGCATTAGAATAGCTTGCGTGAGTAAATTTACTCAGAACAAGTATGTTTTGGTTTTTGTAATACAAATCAGTAGGGATTATTGCTGAATTAAATGGTATTAAAGATGGTCATGTGACAGTGAAGGGAAGGATATGTTAGCTTTATTACAATCTATAATTTTGTGGAATTTCCTTGGAAGTTATAAAGCAACTAGCCATCCGTTATTCATGGCTAGAATAAGAAAATGTGTGAACATGAGCTGGAGAAAGAATTATAAAAAGTAAAGTTTTTGCTTTCAGGCAAACTTGAACTGAAGAGTGGAAATAGGAGGGAGAACCTTGAAAATAGTTTTTAGTTGATATGATAAGGGAATAATATACATTTCCTTCACTTGAGATCAGTATATGCCAATGGTTCTCGGCAGACGTATTTGTATGGTGTGTGCATATAAGTGACAAAGGGCTCTTATAACTGATTGGTATTTATTTAAATGTATTGATTATGCAAGTAAACTGAGTCTCTCTCCCAAGTTGTGAAGTACATAGACTCAGAGGTATGACGGGACACTACTTTGATCATCCACTGTAATCCATGTACTAAAGCTAATATCTACATCTTCCTCATTTCTAGCCTCTTCTTGAACACCTACAGTAAAACCTCTTTCATTTCTTCTGGTTGTCCACTACACTGCACAGTTCTTAATTATTGTATAAGAAAGGTATAGTACTTTAATGTGTATACTTACTATTAGGCTTTACAATGAATATATAGCACGTGTCCAGAGATTGTGATGGGTTTTAATAAATAAATAAATAAAAATAACAGTGTGCCTAGTTGTAGCAGTGGTGGGTAACCTGTGGTCTGCACGCGGCCCATCAGGGCAAGCCGCTGACAGGCCACAGACAGTTTGTTTATATGTGCACGGCTGCTCACAGCTCCCAGTGGCTGCAGTTCGCCATTCCTGGCCAATGAGAGCTGCGGGAAGCAGCAAGGGACTGGCCGCTGATTCCCGCAGCTCCCATTGGCCGGGAACGGCAAACCGCAGCCACTGGGAGCTGTGGGCGGCTGTGCACATGTAAACAAACCATCTGGTGGCCCACCAGCAGCTTGCCCTGACAGGCTGTGGGTCACAGGTTGCCCACTACTGAGTTGTAGGCTCCACTCTGGCACACAGGACCCAGACTTTGATTTCCTATTACAGTCTCTTGAATGTATGTGGAGGCAGGAATATCCTAAATCCTGTAATAAGCTGGTTTTAGTAGGTTTTGTAAACTATTATTGCTTAGATGGAAGAAGGGTGCTTTCAATGTAACCAACTTTAACATTATTTTGCAGTGAAGTGGAGAAAATAGGGGATCTGCATTATCCAAGTCACTGCTACTGAAAAGAGTGATAAAAGTGAGCATCTTGATGTAAATACTATTTTCCATACTGGTTTTGGTAGGTGAACAGGTCGAGCTTAGGTTTTGGTGTGTTGTTTTCCAAACTGGTATGGGTGAATACTCTGTTTTCAATACACCCTGTAGCAGGGTGATTACCCTGCTCCTGCCGTAAAGGGGTTAAAGCCAGCCCTGGGAGAGGGCTGAGGCTGGGAAGGAAAGCCTGGGCTGATTGGGTAAGGCAGAAACAGCTGGGGCCATGCCCCAATCAGGCCCAGCTGGTCCCTATAAGAGGCTGTGAGCCAGAAGCCCAAGCAGTCTCCGTCTGCCTGTAGAGGGAGAAGGGCCTGGCTGCAAGGAGCTAGAGACAGGGTACCTGAGTGAAGCAGGGCTGGGGTAAGGAAGAGGAGCTGGGGAGCTCCAGCCTGGAAAGCCCCAGGCTGTGGCCTAGCAGAAGGCCAAGGAGTACTGGGGGTTGCAGAGGGCAGCCCAGGGGCAGGCCAAGGCAGCAGGTCCAAACCCTCCTTGCCAGTGATGAGTAGGCTGATACTGCAGTCTGCCCCAGGGCGTGGGGCTAGACAATGACTGGCAGTAGCCTTATACTGAGGCGAGGTGGGAATAGGGGGTGGGGGTTCCCTGGGGAGGGGAGACCCTAAGACTGAGGGGTTACTGGCAGGGGGCAGCACCCCAGGTAAAAGGGCACCGGGTCCAGGGAGGGACACAGGGACCAGAGGACAGGTGGATCATCGGCCTTCAGAGGGAGCTCTGGAGCTGGAATGAGCTAATTCCCAGAAGTCAGCAGCAGGAGGCGCCACAGGGGTGAGTCTGCACCTCTACACACCCCTTTTTAATTGGTTGGGCCTGGCTCTTCTCTGCCTCTTAGCTGTTCTTTTTCATAGATGAACCACCTCCTGCTTTACTGTTTCTAGTTTAAAGAGGAGGGACAGGGTAACTAGCAAGGTTAAGGAATTTTCTCTATATGTTAAAGAAAGTGTAGATTCAAATGAAGTAAAAATCTTAAGCGAATCCACAGGTTCCATAGAGTCTCTATGGATAGAAATTTCATGCTCTAGTAAAAATATAACAGTAGGGATCTATTATCGACCACCTGACCAGGACAGTAATAGTGATGATGAAATGCTAAGGGAAATTAGAGAGGCTATCAAAATTAAGAACCCAATAATAGTGGGGGATTTCAATTATCCCCATATTGACTGGGAACATTTCACTTCAGGACAAAATGCAGAGATAACATTTCTCAATACTTTAAATGACTGCTTCATGGAGCAGCTGGTACGGGAACCCACAAGGGGAGAGGCGACTCTAGATTTAATCCTGAGTGGAGCGTAGGAGCTGGTCCAAGAGGTAACTATAGCAGGACCGCTTGGAAATAGTGACCATAATACAATAGCATTCAACATCCCTGTGGTGGGAAGAACATCTCAACTGCCCAACACTGTGGCCTTTAATTTCAAAAGGGGGAACTATACAAAAATGAGGGGGTTAGTTAGACAAAAGTTAAAAGGTACAGTGACTAAAGTGGAATCCCTGCAAGTTGCGTGGGCCCTTTTTAAAGACACCATAATAGAGGCCCAACTTCAATGTATACCCCAAATTAAGAAAAACAGTAAAAGAACTAAAAAAGAGCCACCGTGGCTTAACAACCATGTAAAAGAAGCAGTGAGAGATAAAAAGACTTCCTTTAAAAAGTGGAAGTCAAATCCTAGTGAGGCAAACAGAAAGGAGCACAAACACTGCCAACTTAAGTGCAAGAGTGTAATAAGAAAAGCCAAAGAGGAGTTTGAAGAACGGCTAGCCAAAAACTCCAAAGGTAACAACAAAATGTTTTTTAAGTACATCAGAAGCAGGAAGCCTGCTTAAACAACCAGTGGGGCCCCATGACGATGAAAATACAAAAGGAGCGCTTAAAGATGATAAAGTCATTGCGGAGAAACTAAATGGATTCTTTGCTTCAGTCTTCACGGCTGAGGATGTTAGGGAGATTCCCAAACCTGAGCTGGCTTTTGTAGGTGACAAATCTGAGGAACTGTCACAGATTGAAGTGTCACTAGAGGAGGTTTTGGAATTAATTGATAAACTCAACATTAACAAGTCACCGGGACCAGATGGCATTCACCCAAGAGTTCTGAAAGAACTCAAATGTAAAGTTGCGGAACTATTAACTAAGGTTTGTAACCTGTCCTTTAAATCGGCTTCGGTACCCAATGACTGGAATTTAGCTAATGTAACGCCAATATTTAAAAAGGGCTCTAGGGGTGATCCCGGCAATTACAGACCGGTAAGTCTAACGTTGGTACCAGGCAAATTAGTTGAAACAATAGTAAAGAATAAAATTGTCAGACACATAGAAAAACATAAACTCTTGAGCAATAGTCAACATGGTTTCTGTAAAGGGAAATCGTGTCTTACTAATCTATTAGAGTTCTTTGAAGGGGTCAACAAACATGTGGACAAGGGGGATCCGGTGGACATAGTGTACTTAGATTTCCAGAAAGCCTTTGACAAGGTCCCTCACCAAAGGCTCTTATGTAAATTAAGCTGTCATGGGATAAAAGGAAAGGTCCTTTCATGGACTGAAAACTGATTAAAGGACAGGGAACAAAGGGTAGGAATTAATGGTAAATTCTCAGAATGGAGAGGGGTAACTAGTGGTGTTCCCCAAGAGTCAGTCCTCGGACCAATCCTATTCAATTTATTCATAAATGATCTGGAGAAAGGGGTAAACAGTGAGGTGGCAAAGTTTGCAGATGATACTAAACTGCTCAAGATAGTTAAGACCAAAGCAGATTGTGAAGAACTTCAAAAAGATCTCACAAAACTAAGTGATTGGGCAACAAAATGGCAAATGAAATTTAATGTGGATAAATGTAAAGTAATGCACATTGGAAAAAATAACCCCAACTATACATACAACATGATGGGGGCTAATTTAGCTACAACGAGTCAGGAAAAAGATCTTGGAGTTATTGTGGATAGTTCTCTGAAGATGTCCACGCAGTGTGCAGAGGCGGTCAAAAAAGCAAACAGGATGTTAGGAATCATTAAAAAGGGAATAGAGAATAAGACTGAGAATATATTATTGCCCTTATATAAATCCATGGTACGCCCATATCTCGAATACTGTGTACAGATGTGGTCTCCTCACCTCAAAAAAGATATTCTAGCACTAGAAAAGGTTCAGAAAAGAGCAACTAAAATGATTAGGGGTTTAGAGAGTGTCCCATATGAGGAAAGATTAAAGAGGCTAGGACTCTTCAGTTTGGAAAAGAGAAGACTAAGGGGGGACATGATAGAGGTATATAAAATCATGAGTGATGTTGAGAAAGTGGATAAGGAAAAGTTATTTACTTATTCCCATAATACAAGAACTAGGGGTCACCAAATGAAATTAATAGGCAGCAGGTTTAAAACAAATAAAAGGAAGTTCTTCTTCACGCAGCGCACAGTCAACTTGTGGAACTCCTTACCTGAGGAGGTTGTGAAGGCTAGGACTATAACAATGTTTAAAAGGGGACTGGATAAATTCATGGTGGCTAAGTTCATAAATGGCTATTAGCCAGGATGGGTAAGAATGTTGTCCCTAGCCTCTGTTAGTCAGAGGATGGAGATGGATGGCAGGAGAGAGATCACTTGATCATTGCCTGTTAGGTTCACTCCCTCAGGGGCACCTGGCATTGGCCACTGTCGGTAGACAGATACTGGGCTAGATGGACCTTTGGTCTGACCCAGTACGGCTTTTCTTATGTTCTTATGTTCATATGGAGACCAGACCCCTCCTGCATGTGTGCATGCTCACTTGATTCAAAATTCCTCAGAAACACGACCACCTTCTCCTCTGGCTATATTCTTAGCAGCTGTTTCTCATGTGCACTTTAATAATTTCTTCTCTAAAGTGAGACATTTTTCATGTACCCTGAACATAATTTGGGCCCAAGAATAACAAAAGAGGGCATGTCTGGCTTCAACTTCGTGTTCATAAATACTGGTGTGACTATTATTTTAGAAAACTGCCCCCCACACACACTTTAAAAAAAAAAAAAAAACCTAGAGCTTTCCATGGTTGCCAATGTAGTTTTACAATCCCTTTATATAATAAATTGACTAGTGTTTTGAATCCTCTTTATTTAAAAAATGATACTATTGAAGTGTTATCTGCTTTCTCAGGAAGAAGTGTGGGAGATCTGGTCTTACTTTTTGTAATTCATTAGAATAAAATATTCCCCCAAACTGTTTCTTGTTCATACTCTGCCTTTAATCTTTTTTCCCAGACATATTTAGACAACTGTTATGGGTTAAAATATATTTACAACAGTTGCATTAATTGCATGAAGTGAATTCAGTTTACCAAGTTAGCCTGCCATTGCTTTTCTGAGACACATTTTTGTTGTAGTTGTTATAAAATAAGATCCTAGGTAGTATGTGAAATCTTATAAGCATCTGTACAACAAGCTAGTCAGGACCCTTATGTGGACTCCAAGTTTTCTGGTGCATTTTAACCACCTGAATTAGTAGGTTTACACTCCCAGATTCCTTAAGAGAAGATTACATTGTCTTTAACGCACAACATGGTCACTTGTAGCTCTCTCTGTTTGTGTCAGTTGTAGAGCTACTTACCACTAAAAGAGGATCTTCCAGTCCATCATGGAAGCAGATAAGGGTTTGGTTAAAAGGGTGAAGGCAGTTTTGGGAGATAGGTGTCAGAATGGGCATGGCCAAGGGTGGGGTCATGGGACTGATGGCATGGGGTTTAAACTGGAAATTGTGCCATTGTAGATGATGTCACTGGAAGAGTTAGGGGTTCTCATTTAAGCAGTTGCTTTTGTATCCATCAGTCTCAATTTGATACTTGGTACACACAGTATAACTGATATTTTCCACTAGCCATTCAACAAGGGATGATCACAACTGGATACTTGTTCATAGCATTATCTTCATAGCATAGCATTAACTTCTATCATCTGATTTGTATAATGTAATGTCTATAGAAATGCAAATGGCATCACTGGCATCTACACAGATGCCAAACGATCCACTGATGATTGATTAATGATATTCCAGTGAACTCATGATTACAAAACACCCAGATAAAATGTTGGTGTCTGGATAATTAGGGTATTTTTGGTCCATAATTCTGTAAGATGTGCAGATGGTTGAAAAATGATATGTGGTCTCATGCAGTGCATGCTGAGATAACAAGAGAACTTCATTCAAGAAAAATAGATTTTAGTTCTACCATATGTGTGATTATGTTTTGTTCATACCCATGGAGAATCCCTTATGTTAAGACGCAAACTAGGACAACCCATTAATGTGTCCTTCTTGAAAGAACTTATTTGAACACTGTAGCCAATCTTACCATTTTCTGTGGTAACTATTAAGACAAATGTCCAGTGCCATAAGATCACCAAAAGTTATAGATTGATTTAGATATTTTCAGTTTTGGTGTTTTCACTTTTCATGGATCTCTTAACTGAAAAAGCAAACCAAAACAATCACAATTACATCTTTCCTGTTAGTGGGCTTTTCTGACAAGTGAGATATTCAATACTGAGGAGCACCATCAAAATAGACTTTACTGGACAATGGAGACCAAATAAATTATGACTTTCTCAATATCTGAAGACTCCCCTCTCTGCCTAGAAATACTGTTGTTCCTTATGACTTATTCCACTGTTCCAGGTTCCCACCCTCTTCATTTAAATCTCTCTTAAATAACCACTTTTCCATGAGGCCCACAAATGCTAACCTATATCATTATATTGCTGTCAATCCCTGTCTTTATAAAGCAGTTGCCATTATATTACCAAAGTTGCATAATACTTTCAATGTTATTATCACCATTCTCTAGGTCTCCCAGTGCAGTATTCTGCACTTTTGTCTGTATCTTAGATTGTAAGCTCCAGGATCATATTTTTTTTGTATCTTGTACATTGATGAGCACAATGGCCCTTAGCAAATAATAAAATAACTGGTAACTTTGTACAGAGGGGTTTGTGTTTCCCAATCGGTTAAAGGAAGTCCAGAGGTTGGCTTTTAAAGTACTTAGTGACTTTTAAATACATTAAATAAACAGAAATATTAAGAGAGTGTAAACAGTAACTTAAAGTAATAAACTTAAATTGAAAAATCTACTGAGTAAGTCTTATTTGCTCTCTGTCTGCTGTCATGTTAAGGTAAGTCATAAGCCAGGCTGCAGGAAACCTGACAAAAGATCTGAGCTCCCTCAATATTCAGGTTTCCTGCCAGATTTCATGTGATGTGTCTGAGATAATTCAGTGCTGTATTAGGTCAAAAACCCAAGTTTACTCTTTGGACTGGCAATAAACTGCTATTTTATAAGCAAAGCCTTCAGGAGCTCAGGGTGGTCTCCCTTGAAAAAGGTGATGAGGAGATGTAACTGTTGTATAATTTAGCCAAAAAGGGTCTCATCAGGGTCTTGGGAAATCCTATCAGATTACAGGAGTTGGAAAACGAGATTTCTTTATAGGCCATAGAGATGCATAATCTTTAGGTAGTGAATAAAGCCACAAGGTGGGGTTCATGGGAGTATCCGTTTATATTTCCCTTATTTGGGAGGACAGCTCACTTGCACTGCAGTTGCAATGGCCCCTGTGGGCCATTACGAGTGTGCAGAATTGCCTGGGCACAGGACCATGCATCTATGAACCCCTAATTCACCCTCTCCTACTTCTGGTCCATCTGTAATGCACTTGCCTCTCAATACCACAGTACTGGGGAATGTTGTGCAGAAGGCCCAGAGTGCATGCTCTTTCTGGTGGATGAAATTCATGGAGTTGGGTGGAGGCCCATGGACCCTTTGTAACCACTGTGAACCAGTAGCACAAGTTCCCACAGTTTTGACCCTGAAGTACTTTCAGTATAGATAAGTCATTCTCTGAAGCCAGTAAAGAATGTTTATAACTATCCAGGGGAGTTCTTAAAGGAATATCAGAGTGTGAAATAAATTAAATAAAATAAAAAAAATTGTGCATGTGATTGGCATAAATATAGACAAATGTGAGGACGCAAAGGTTATGCACTTAGCATTCAGATTGTATATTAGCTAGAAAATAGGGTTTTCCTACTAAACAGCAGTAGAATAGACTTAAATGGGGAGAATTGTTTTCTCTCTCATTACATTTCTACAAATCTATAAACTAATTGAATTAAACAGAAATTGGAATTCGGAAGGTTGGTTTTTTGGGGGGGGCGGGGGGTTTAGGAAAAAGTTTTCAAGGAGGATAGTGAACTGGAAGGAAAAGCATAGAAATCCCTTCTCTGCTGTGTGTGCATGTCTATCATCAACCCTTCAGCATACTGTATATTATCCATCCTGCAAAACAGAGAAGGAATGTTTGCTTTCTTATATTTATGTGAGCCAGTCGAGGATAGCTAAGGACTTTGGGTGTCTCTTGTTACTCCAAAGTTATGCCTGTTGGGTACAAAGGGGTAGCTTTACTAGAATCTTATGTTTACAACGTGTGACGCGTTTATAATTTCAGCAGGATTCAGGAGAATTTTCTTTCTCTTGTCAGTGCTGTGTCTGTGGGAAATCTGTCCCCAATATTGGGGGCAGGGGAGATCGGAGTGCTGAAAATGAGATGATCTTAGAGGTCAAGGCTAAGGAAAGTCTAGCTACATGTGGATGGAATATTGGCACATTAAGAAGTGACTGATTTCAGCTGAAACTTGGGAGCAGAAGTTTCCTTCCCAGGATGCTGTGGTGTGATTGCAAAAGTCCTGTAGTTCATCCACAGACTATTATTAGTTAGCAAAATATTGTTGATGGATTGTTTTCTAGCCATAAAAAGCCAATTTTGAAGCATCTTGCATTGCACATTTATTTAACCAAGAGCAGGACTCAGTTACTGTCTAACAGAAAGAGAGACAAGGAGGGTGAGGTAATATTGAGAGAGACAAGCTTTCAAGCTTAGACAGGGCTCTTCTTCAGGTCTGGGAAAGGTACTCAGATTGCTAAAGCTAAATACAAGATCAAATAGATAGTTTAGTCTATGCAGTTAGCACAGGGGTAGGCAACCTATGGCATGCATGCCGAAGGTGGCACGCACGCTGATTTTCAGTGGCACTCACACTGCCCGGGTTCTGGCCACCGGTCGGGGGGGGCTCTGCATTTTAATTTAATTTTAAATGAAGTTTCTTAAACATTTTAAAAACCTTATTTACTTTACAGACAACAATAGTTTAGTTATATATAATAGACTTATAGAAAGAGATCTTCTAAATATGTTAAAATGCATTACTGGCACGCGAAATTCTAAATTAGAGTGAATAAATGAAGACTCAGCACACCACTTCTGAAAGGTTGCCAACCCCTGAGTTAGCACATTCTCAGGGACCATTCAAGGTGTCTCACACAGAGTCTGTCCAGAGTTGAGGAAAACCTACTTTTGTTAATGTTATGCAGGGGGTGGGTAATTTGATTTTGGTTTTGGTTTTTAAAGGGGAGAAGAGGATAGACATGAAACACCCATCAACCTGTGTTATATTTTCTGCTTAGACTGCTACTTCAGACACTTCTTCCTTTAAGTACAGAAATGTGACTGGGTGGGTGGGCAGGTTTCACACTTCAAGAGGAAATCTCTTCCACTACACATCTGACAACTTAGTGTACACTAGAAGCCTCTTTTAATGTCAATGAAACACTAGCAAAATAGGAAGAGAGCCTTTCAGTCTGATTTCCAAACTAAAACAATAATCCGCTTTGACTATAGCCACCATCAGCCAAACATATAACCTAAAATGCCATCTGGTAATAGATGTAAATGAAACAAAGAGAAGAGACTATCAATTTGATTTAGTCCATCAATTGTAGGGAAAACCCATTTTGAAATATTAGATTTTGTGTCCTATTGGTGGTGGAGCTTCACAGCTATGAAATACTAAAATATAGAATGTCCCCTAAACATCTAAAATGAACCTACAGATCACCATAAACAGTAAAGATACTACTTAAATATGACACACATACCATACACCCATAGTATATCAACAATTTTCACTTCTATAACACCTTCCATTCTAAGATCTCAAAATACTTTACAGACGTGAAGTTTCTTTACATCTGTGAATTAGTAAGTATCATTATCCTCTTTCATAGATGGGTACATTTAGGCATAAAGAGGTTACATAATTTGCAGAAGGTCACACAGTAAGTCTGGGACAGAGCCAAGAATGGAACTTGTATCTACTGATTTCCATTCCTGTGTCTAACCTGGGTGTGTGGGTAGATCACAGGATGACTGAGAGTCACCAAAATGATGCATTTGGGAAAAAGGCAAACACAAACCTAGTACATATCAGGTGAAGCATTTCCAGTGGAGAAAGAGAAGTATTAATGCCATTATACAAAGCACTAGCAATACCTTATTTGGAATACGGTGTACAATGCTGGTCACCCATATTCATGAAAGATGAATTTAAACTGGAACATGTGCAGTGAAGAGACTAGGATGATCAGGGAATGAAGAACCTATCTGATGAGAGGAGACTGGAAGAGTCTTCCTGGTTTAGTCTAGCGAAAAGAAGGCTGAAAGGGTATATGATTGCTTTCTATAAATATATTAGGGGGCAAATACCAGGGAGGGTGAAGAGCAATTTAAGCTAAGGGACAAGGTTGTCATAAGAACAAATGGACATAAACTGGCCATGAACAAATGCAGGCTGGAAATTAGAAAGTTTTTAACCAACAGAGAGGTAAGGTTTTAGAACAGCCTCCTAATAAAAGTTGATGACAAATAACTTAATTAGTTTCAAGAGAGAGCTGGATACATTTATGAATGTGATTGTGTGTTGGGGTTGCTTGTGATGGTAGAGCGCAGGGCTCAGCAGGCCTGGGGCTCACTTCTGTTTTATGTCTTATGTTCCAAAAGACTCAAGCTTCAGGATTTCAGCTGGCTATCTGCAGGGGTCATGAAGAGACCCCTCTCCCCCTCCCCAATGTACTTTGTTTCCTTCCTTTGAAGCATCAGGGATGACCATGGCTGGCGATGGGACATTGGACAGGGAGGGCCAGAGCTCTGAGGTGGCACCAAGCATTCTCTCTCTCTCAGGTGCTGCTTCTTGCTCACATGCTTAGGGTCTAACTGAACGTCGAATGTGGGGTTCAGAAGGAATATTCCCCAGGTCAGATTGGCAGTGACCTTGAGATTTTTTTTGTTGTTTGCCTTCCTCTGCAGTTTTGGATGCAGGTCACTTGCCAAGATTATCTGAGTATATCTCACTTAATCATTTCCCTGCCATTGCAGTGGCCACAAGCGCTAGTGCACCTCGGTACCCCCCAGTCTCTGCTTGTAGCACAGAATAGTCTAGTCTCCTAAGGACTGTAATACTTTGATCTAATTTCAGGTGTTGGGTTTAGTGGGCGGGTGCTGAGTGGTGTTGATGGCCTGTGATATACAGGAGGTCAGACTAGATGATATGATGATCTCTTCTGGCTTTAAATTCTGATTCTATAACAGGGGTCGGCAGTCTTTGGCATGCAGCTCGCCAGGGTAAGCACTCTGGCAGGCCGGGCCAGTTTGTTTACCTGCCGTGTCCGCAGGTTCAGCCTATCGCGACTCCCACTGGCCCGTCCCAGGCCAATGGGGGCTGCAGGAAGTGGCAGGGTCCGAGAGATGTACTGGCCACAAATTCCCGCAGCGCCCATTGGCCTGGAGCGGCAAACCGGGGCCAGTGGGAGCCACAATCGGCTGAACCTGCAAACGCAGAAGGTAAACAAACTGGCCCGGCCCACCACGGTACTTACCCTGGCGAGCCGCGTCCCAGATTTGCTGACCCCTGCTCTATAACATCTAGACTATTGACTTGGACACACACAAAGATGAGATGAAATTGGTTTGATTTAATTTGGCCTTAGATTTATTAATTTAACTCATCTAGGATCTAGCTGGCAAAAACTCATAAAGTGCCAGTCATGACTGCTTCCTTAATCACTTCTTCCTGGCAGAGGACTGCCGTAATCCCATCAGCTGGTTCCAGACTGTTACTGGGACCCCACTGCCCTTCCCTTGTGTGAAGGTTAAGGGGTTGGAGAAAGGGGGTTGTCTCCCTGCTGTGCCAGACATTAGGAGCCCAACCTTGTTCCCCAACTTATTTAGAGGATGCCTTATCCTATTCTGATTTATCAGGGAAGCAAAATTCCTATGGAATGAGTACATTAACTGGACACCTGCCATGAGAGTGGGCTCAGGCTGGAGGACAGAGGCAGGCGTCCATTGATACCCTCCCCAACGTGCACAGGAGCCAATGGCTTTCCTGAGGCCTACTGGGTCAGGTGATGCCTTCCTCCCCCGCTTGCTGACCACTCCCAGGCACCCCTTTCCCAACACCTGAAGGGAAGGGGACCCTTAAAGGAGCCACTGCCCTTTCTTCCACCAATCCAGACAAAACGTTCACGTCTCATTGTAATGAGCACAGTAGGTCACTGTTTGTAGGTGCTAATTAATCCTGTCCATGTCATACTGAACAGGCCAATATAACAATTCCTACAGTCATGTTTTTGTTCTCAAACTGCTTGAATCACTACATTGGTAGAAACAAATCAGTTAATCAGTTTGTAAGGGTGCAATGCCCTACAAATGGGAATCCTAATCAATTGACACAAAAAACAAACAACAAAAATTGCAGTCCTCTTAATAGGTTTCAAATGCTCAATCTACCAATATTAACAAGCCAGACTCTGCTCCACTTCCCATCATACTTTACTAAACAAAAAAATAAAAACTTTACAATAACTACTGAGATGAATCAACTTCAAAAGATTCTGTTACATGTGGCTTTTCCTTATCTCTTTCCAGTAGCAAACTATTCACATATCTGTTTGTTATTGTCTTCCTCAGACTCTGTGGGTCAGCTGTCCTAGGTTTATCTTTTAGCTCTGTGATGGAAGAAGAAGAGCTAAGCTCAGAAAAAAATACTACCATACACGGAAAATAGATTAATTCATATCTAAACATCATTGGTCCAGTAGAGAACCTGATAACATTAACCTCAGTTTCTCTGTTAGCAACTAAGCTGAGGCTTCCCGTTATTGTTAAAGCACTTTTAAGATGAAACTTTGCAGTGGTCATTGGAAAGTCAACAGTTGCTACACCCTAGTATCTGAGATGCTGTAGTTGTTTCCTGTTCTATGTGGTGCAAACATCTGTGATATTTCTATCGCACATTGTGACAAGTAGGTAAATGTTAGCTTCTTAATGTTAACCATTCTAAGTCCTAAATATCATTACTACGTGTTGGGGTTTGTGAGGTCCGTTCCTTACAAGTAACCTATCTATAATGAATTGGTGCTTTTAGGCTAGTTCCTAGTATCTGTATCACAAACCCCACCAGTTCTCTGCATTCCCTTTTTTTGGTCTTTGCTAAGAGGTAAATGTGACAGAAACCATGGTGATGAGTACAGTATAAAAACCTAGATAGAATAATTTATTTTAATTATTATCTTGGAGAATGAGTTACCTCCTAAAGAAGGCCCTTCCAGACCAGGGATATAAATTAACTTAACACTATCAAGGACTATAATACAGCTCTGATTTTCTAAACTCAGCTTAACCAAAAGTCAGCTGAAATCTAGAAGTATTGCAAAAGTCATAAAACAGCCTGGTGTCTTAGTACTGCAAATTCTATTCCCATGCCCAAAAGGTTAGGATGAATTACACATCCAGGTATTGGGATATTTTGTTTATCTAGGCTCATTTCCCCACCATCACCCTAGCTCTTTGAGGTTTAACCATCACTAATCCTAATGCCTTTGCATCAGTTGCAAGACTTGTCCCTAGTAGAGCTCACTGCATGCCTGATGAAAGAAACCATGAATTCTTCTCTCAAATCTTCTTTAATTTGGCCCACTAAAGAGGCTGCAATGTCCACAAGTTAGTGCAGTGGGACTGATTTGGGTTATTTTCCTCCCTCTGCCTCTGACACACTTTGTGACCTTGAGCAAGACATGTAAAGGAAGCTTTTCAAAGGCAAAAATGGCTAACCATCTATTCTGTCTCTCAATTAATCTGTGCCTCAGTGCAACCGGCTGTCAAATGGTATTTGTAAAGCACTTTGAAATCTCAAACATAATTTTAAAATGTTAGGAGTATTTGTTTTATTTTATGATACCAGAAGTGGAGCTTTTTTTCAACAAATCTCTTCTGGTACCTCAGGACAAAGGCCAGAGTCTGGTTGGCTTGTTTGTGTTCTTGTTTTCAAGTTAACCAAATTTATTTTCACCTCTCAAAGTCTGACTCTGTTTGGTTTGAAGGAAAATGGAACATTTGTGTCAATTCTAATTTTATCCAAACCAGTTCTCCCATCACTAAGGAAGACCCACTGTAGACATTCTCACAGCAGGCAGGAAGCAGGACCCAGCAAAGTAACATTCCATCAGGAAAGCATCAGCATGCTACTGAAAAGCAATCACTGAATGACAGAATAATGCTTTTCTTTAATGTGCTCAATGTTAAAAAAACCACATCAGAAAGATAATCCTTCAAACAGCAAAGACTATGGGTGTCCAGTTAAACAGAAATTACCTTACATAGGTGAAGCTTGTCTATTACTTAATGCTAAATTAATGCTAATAAATCTTCCTTTTGATTTTGTTTTGAAGCAGAAGACAACTCAGTCTAAAATCTCTTGCAACCAGCTATAGATAAGATTCTCTTCCTGCCTCACCTGCTCCGAACCGTGATATAACATAGGCTTCTCACATAATCTTTTTTCTTTTCTTTTTTTTTTTTTGTAATTCTAGTCACAAAATGAGACATGGTAAAAAGGAGCATTCATCAAAAATACCGAGTTTCAAGTATTAAAGTTCTGAACTATACAGCATACAAATGAATATATTTATTTTAAGCACACAACTTTTACTCTATTAATTCTAACACAGCTACCTTTATCCATGATTTCCAAGTGCATTACAAAAAATAAGGACTCTATAACACTGGTATAGATTGGTATGCAAAAAGGCATTGCCTGTGATACAAGGGATGTAGAAGACCGTACCATGACATGGTTGTGATACACTGTACCTCAATGTAGCAGCCTGCAACCCCCATATTCATCGTTTAAGAACATAAGCACATAAGAATGGCCATTCTGTGTCAGATAAAAGGTCCATCTAGCCCAGTATCCTGTTTCCCAACAGTGGTCAATGCCAAGTGGTTCAGAGCAAATGAACAGAACAAGTGATCATCAAGTGATCAATGCCCTGTCACCATTCCCAGCTTCAAGCAAAACAGAGGCTCGGGATACCATCCTTGCCCATCCTGGATAATAGCCAATGATGGACCTATCCTCCAAGAACTTATCTAGTTCTTTTTTCAACCCTATTATAGTCTTGGCCTTCACAACATCCTCTGGCAAAGAGTTCCACAGGTTGACGGTGCATTGGGTGAATACTTCCTTCTGTTTGTTTTAAATCTACTGCATATTAATTTCATTTGGTGATCCCTAGTTCTTGTTTTATGAGACGCAATAAACAACACTTCTTTATGTACTTTCCCCAGTCATGATTTTATAGACCTCTATCATATCCCACCTTAGTCATCTCTTTTCTAAATTGAAATTCCCAGTCTTATTAATTGCTTTTCATATGGAAACTGTTCCAAATCCCTAATAATTTTTGTTTCACTTTTCTGAACCTTTTCCAATTCACAATATATGTTTTTGAGCAACCACATCTGCATGCAGTATTCAAGATTGATTTATATAGAGGTATAGTGAGGCTGTGTGGCTTCCTGCCGCCCCGGAGCGGGAAGAGCCCATCCGGAGGCTGGAGTGGGCGGAGCTAGGGAGCTCAGAGCCCGCCCCTCAGAGGGTCAGGCGGCAACCTGGAAGTATAAAGGCTCTCCCTCAGAGTTCAGTAAGGCTGGAGAGGCCAGACACCTCCAGCCTAGCTCATGACTGGGAAAACTCCACGGCCTAAGGTGGCCGCCAGGACTGGCCGGGCCTGCCCTGTGCCCACTACCCAGAGGAGTTGCCGGGCCTGCCGTTCGCTCACTACCCAGAAGAACCTCTGGTGCTGGACCACCCAGAGGACAACACCCTGACCCAGGTACTACCCGACGGGGAGTCTGGAAGTAGCCCGGGGGCAGCCCATGTCAGTGTGTTGCGGCCAGGATCCCCACTGACTATGCAGCGAGTCTTCTACCGCTGCTAGGGCCCCGGGCTGGGATGCAGTGGAGTGGGAGGGCCTGTGTCCCCCCTGCTACCTACGAGTTGGGTGGCAGTCTCCCGCTCCCCCCAGAGCTGAGGAGGCTTGGGCCTATCGCTATTGCTCATCCCTGCCTGAGGGTCTGAGCTCCTGCCTCAGCATTTGTTGCCCGCCCTGATGTAGGGCCTGGGCTTATTGCTACCATTTATAGTGCCAGTGGTCAGCTCCGGCCCGAGGGCCTGAGCACCTGACCCAGTGTTGCCCTGCCCTGACCTAGGGCCTGGGCTTACAGTATTTGCTCCTGTTACAGTAAGGGCTGCCTAGGGAGACGCCACGGCCAGACTAATTCCCCCACATCAACTGTGTGTAGTGAGCCGGGTGTGGCTCAACTGGGTGTGGTTCCCCACCACCCCGGAGAGGGTCGAGCCCTGGTGAACCCTTGTATAAGAGTCAATATGATATTTTATGTCTTTTGCTGGTAACAGCTAATTTAGACCCCATCACTGTATTTGTATAGTTGGAATTGTTTTCCAATATGCATTACTTTGCATTTATCAACATTACATTTCATTTGCCATTTTCTTGCCCATTCACCCAGTTTTGTGATGTCCTTTTGTAACTCTTTACAGTCTGCTTTGGACTTAACTATCTTGAGTAGTTTTGTATCATCTGCAAATTTTGCCACCTCACTGTTTACCTCTTTTTCCAGATCATTTATGAATATGTTGAACAGTGCTGGTCCCAGTGCAGATGCCTCAGGGACACCACTCTTTACCTTTATCCATTCTGAAAAGTGACCATTTATTCCTACCCTTTGTTTCCTATCTTTTAACCAGTTACTGATCCATGAGAGGACCTTTCTTCTTATCCCATGACAGCTTACTTTTCTTATGAGCCTTTGTTGAGAGACCTTGTCAGAGGCTTTCTAAAAATCTAATTACACTATATCCTTGTCTACATGCTTGTTAACCCCCTCAAAGAATTCTAGTCAATTGGTGAGGCACGATTTCCCTTTACAAAAACCATGTTGACTCTTCTGTATGTAATTAAAAAGAAGCACCCTTAAAAACTAATTGAAATTTGAGGCGGCCTCACTGATTCAGCATATTTCCCTTTATTTTAGGCATTTGAAAGACAGATCTCCACCTCTCCCAAAAGAATTGACCACTACTTTTTTGTAACAAGTACTTAAACTGGCTGTCACCAGGTATCTTGGTGTGCAGGATTATTCAAAATGCAATAAAATTAATTTGGATGTGCCTAGAATGACTTTGATGGGTGCCTGCTGCAAATTTGATAAACTTACATTACATGCCTCTTACTATACAATCATCCTCTAATACTAAACTGAACAATGTTAACACTCATGCTAGTCACTAGTATAAAAAGGATACCATTGAGTACATTTTCCTTACATCATCAGTGGGGGAGTTGCAGCCTCCATGGCTTGAACTGAAAGGACAATTTACTCCACTTCTTTAACTATTGCATAGATAAGAACAGGTTACATCTTTTAACCTTATTCAATCTGATATAGTTCCATACATTACCTGACTTACTTTGTCTCTCTACAGTTCCTTATAAGACTAGATAATTTACATGCGATTGGTGGATGAACGGTTACCTTGAAGCAGTTGTTTTATCATCAAACATCAAACTAATAGTTGCTTAACCATGCCCTCTTGGACAAACCACAAGAGGGGCTTTGGGGGGAAAATGCATGAATATCACCTCGTGGAGTTCCTCTTATCCTATCAGAGGGATGGGGAATAGGCCATAGGACTTGTAGAACAGTCAATGGTGCTTGCCCGTAAACCCCATGTACCCCAGGAATACATGACAAGCCCAGGCCAGCCAAACAGAAGTACCACACTTTTGCATGAATACTGGCCCCTGGTGTGCCAGAACCCCAGGGAAGCACTTCAGTGCAAAAGGTAATAAAGGCTCAGGTAGTATTTAACTTTCCTGCTTGAGTTCCTTGGAGCCATTACGAAGACAGTATGCTTTGCCCTACACCCTGCCTTCTTCTCTCAGCTCATTCAGCTTTCATACTTCTCCCCACCACAGACCTTGGACTTGTAAAGCTCCATCAGTGTCCAGAAGAGAGGATAGGAAATGCTAATAAAAGTGATTAAAATCCCTTCCCCATATACAAAGAGGATCCTCACAGGGAGGTTCCCCTTTGCACATGAATCAAGCAGGAACAACCTGAGCCAATAATTTTAAGGAAGATGGGGGGGGGAAAGAATTGCTGAGACTTTTTCTAATAAAGTATGACTTTTGTAGAATCAGTTGTTGCTGCTATTCAAAGGAAAATCTTTGTCCCCAAACCTCTGAGCAAAACCAGACATACTCTGCACAAGAGACTGAAATGACATACTGAAGCAAAAGGTCAATGAGCACAGTGTGTTCTGACTTCTAGTCTCAAATTTTTAAGGGTCCCTGTAAAGTAACAGAGCACAAAACAGACTCTTCTAATCCATCAATACTATTAACAGGACATAGGGGAATTTCTACACATCCATGGTTGTGCTAAAAAAGGTTGGGCTAAAAAAGATTTGACATTTTCAGAAATTCTGCCAGTGTTCCTTCATACTGGATGCAGTAATTCGCTTTTAGGATTGGGCAGGAATTAGCATAGCTGGTCAGGAATCCACATTACTGACAAAGTTTGGAGTAGTTCTTTAATAATATCCTAATTAGAAAGAAAGAAATACCCTAATTAGAAAGAAAACAAAACTTTAATTGAAGTGAATGGGGCCATTCAGTGGAACGAGGGAGAGTCAGCCAAGTGGTTTTAGTCTCTGGCACAGTGTCCCACAAATGGTGTAACTGATGTGAACCTCTCTCTCATGCCTATAGGAATAATCCTTAAATTTTATGGCCTTCCTTGTTGTCTCTCAACTTGGGCTCATTTATTCCATTTATATAATATGTGTGTATTTTTATTATAAATAATATTATATATTATTTTAAATATATAATAAAAATGCACCACAGCTTGTAAGTATATTAATAGTAATATTGTAGGTCAAAAAATCATGCTAACCAATTGGCAAAAGCATTATGCTTCTTCCTTCTAGGAAGTGGATGATTAATATCTGTTGGTTTACAGATTTAAAAATGTTGCTGCTGACAAGCATGGTATTGTAATGCAGTTCTCCAAACTTTAGAGAGTGTGATTTTAGCAACATATCAAGTATAAAACAAAAGTGTCTGATCTTCACAGGGTCTGATCTTCATACTGAAGTTATTCTGAGTTTTACCATTGATTTTAATTGGAGCAGAATTAGAAGCTAGTTACAGAATAAAGGCTCAGACTGGCATGGTGCTGATTACTCTTGTATTGATTTAGATGGAATAAATGAGCCCAAGTTGTTAATATAACCCAATCACTCTCCAACATTAAACTGTGTTAAACAAGACTCCTGGTTTGGCATACAGAAACCTCAGTCTGCATAGCACAATGACAAATACACCATTAAAAATCCTCGTTACCTTTCATTAAAGAAAATAATGAAAAACAGTTAAAGCGTTTGACATTTAAAGTATTAAAGCTTTCTTTTTAACAGGTTTCAGAGTAGCAGCCATGTTAGTCTGTATCCGCAAAAAGAACAAGAGTACTTGTGGCACCTTAGAGACTATCAAATTTATTGGAGCATAAGCTTTCGTGGGCTACAGCTCACTTCATCAGACGCATAGAATGGAACATATAGTGAGGAGATGTATATACATACAGAGAACATGAAAAGGTGGGAGTTGCCCAACCAACTCTAAGAGGCTAATTACTTAAGATGAACTGTTGTCAGCAGGAGGAAAAAAAACTTTTGCAGTGATAATCAAGATAGCCCATTTAAGACAGTTTGACAAGAAGCTGTGAGGATACTTAACATGGGGGAAATAGATTCAATGTGTGTAATGGCTCAGCCATTCCCAGTCTCTATTTAAGCCTAAATTGATAGTATCTAGTTTGCATATCAATTCAAGTTCAGCAGTTTCTCCTTGGAGTCTGTTTTTGAAGCTTTTCTGTTGAAAAATTGCCACCTTTAAATTTGTTACTGGATGGCCAGAGAGGTTGAAGTGTTCTCCTACTGGTTTTTGAATGTTATGATTCCTGATTTCAGATTTGTGTCCATTTATTCTTTTGCATAGATACTGTCCGGTTTGGCCAAGGTACATGGCAGAGGGGCATTACTGGCACATGATGGCATATATCACATTGGTAGATGTGCAGGTGAATGAGCCCCGATGGTATGGCTGATGTGATTAGGTCCTATGATGTTGTCACTTGAATAGATATGTGGACAGAGTTGGCATCGGGCTTTGTTCCAAGGATAGGTTCCTGGGTTAGTGTTTTTGTTCTGTGGTGTGTGGTTGCTGGTGAGTATTTGCTTCAGGTTGAGGGGCTGTCTGTAAGCAAGGACAGGTCTGTTTACCAAGATCTGCGAGAGTGAAGGATCATCTTTCAGGATAGGTTGTAGATCTTTGATGCGCTTGGTGAATACTTCCTTCTGTTTGTTTTATCCTTGTTTTATCCTTCCATGTAGATTTTTGTCTCCTGGGTCTCAGCTGGAAATGTTTTTCAAGAAAGGGACTGAAGCTACAAAAAAGAGGGACAAACGCCCAAGGAACCCCTCTCTCTCTCCATGCCCATCACATTCACTCTACCTGATAGACAAAGCAAGCAGACATTGGACTCTGTGGGAAGGGTCCTGAGCTAAACTGTTTTGTCATCAAGATTGATGAAAGCAAGTGGCTAGAAAACATTGCTTGAATCGAATGTCGTTTAAGTTAGACACCATTAAGTGTTTTATCTATTTGGGGTAACAAGTTTTGTGCAGGTTATTCCCTTAAAGGAATAACAGACCTTAATATATTTGTACAATCCAGGATAGGGCTGGGCAGTACAGGATGTAATGTTTCTGGGTAGAATTCTTGGACTGCGAGTATGTTGAGGTCACTCCATGGAACTCTTTAAGGCTGGTAAGAGCCAAGGTGTAGCTGGCTGGCTGCAGCACACAGAGACAAAATTGGGAGTGACTTACATTTTGGAAGCTGTGTGTGAGAAGTCCAGGTTGGAGGATACAGCAGCAAGGCATTGTAAAGGGCACCCCAGGTTACAAAATTGGGGTGACACAACTACTCATTGGTCTGGATTGTATGCTGGTATGTCATGCTGTCCTTGGGGAAGAAGTTGCTGTTCCTGCTGCTGTTAAAGTACAATCCTGTTTAATTCAAGTTAGTGTTTGGTGTTCAGCTGGAGTCAGTAGAGGTGGCAGTGTCATCTGGGTCCCTCTCTCTGGCCCAATCTGGTCAGGACATCTCTCAGGATCAGGATGACAAAAGCACCCCCATATCAGCAGATGGTGGGGGGTGGCAGCTATGATGGCAAAGTTTTACACAGTAGCCATTTCCCCCCCCCCCCAAAGTCTTTCTTTAAGGACCCCCAAATGGGAGTGTGTGTGTGTGTGGGGGGGCGAATAGTCCATCCTCAACTTAACCCAGAAAGATAATGGACCAAATAATTAAGCAAAGTATTTGCAAACACCTAAAAGGTAATAAGGTGATAAGTAACAATCAGCATGGATTTGTCATGAACAAATCATGTCAAACCTACCTGATAGCTTTCTTTGACAGGATAACAAGCCTTGTGGATGGGGGGAAGTGGTTGACGTGGTATATCTTGACTTTAGTAAGGCTTTTGATACTACTATAAGGTGGGTGCAAAACTGGTTGGAAAACTGTTCCCAGAGAGTAGTTCACAGTGGTTCACAGTCATGCTGGAAGGGCATATCAAATTGGGTCCCACAGGGGTCATAGCTGGGTCCAGTTCTGTTCAACATCTTCAACAATGATTTAGAGAATGGCATAGAGAGTATACTTATAAAGTTTGAGGACAATACCAAGCTGGAAGGGGTTGCAAGTGCTTTGGAGGATAGGATTAAAATTCAAAATGTTCTGGAAAAACTGGAGAAATTCTCTTAAGTAAATAGGATGAAATTGAATAAGAGCAAATGCAAAGTACTCCAATTAGGAAAGAACAATCAGTTACACACATACAATATGGGAAATACTGTGGAAGAGCAGCGACTTTACAAGGGATAATTGCACAAGTTCTGCTTCTCTGCCTCCTCCCCCTCCCTCCCAGTGCTCAGGACTTTCTGGGAGGGAGGGAGAGGAGCAGGGAAGCGCTGCATCTCCACTCCTCCCAGAAAATCCTAAGCGCTGCCAAACAGCTGTTTAGCAGTGCTGGATTTTCTGGGAGGGAGGGGGAGGAATGGAGATGCAGCGCTTCCTTGCTCATCCCCCTCCCTCCCAGCACTTCACGCTAAGAACTTTCTGGGAGGGAGGGGCAGGAGCGGGGAAGTTTTTGGCAGTGCTTAGGACTTTGGTGGGGGAGGAATGTGGCATTCTCAGAGAGGAGGTGGAGTGGGGGTTGGAGAGGTGGGCCCGGAGTGGAGCAGGGACAGGAAGAGGTGGGTCTGGAGCATTCCCGGCAAAATCTGAGCCTGTTCTCAGTGTAAGCTGCCGCTGCTGCTGCAAAGGTGCTTCCTAGCGTCCTTGCCTGAAGTGGGCTGTGCCTGTGTGGGGTAAGCCAGGGGCACTTCCCAACCAGAGTACTATACTGTACAGTACAGTATACAGTATAATGCCTTTTGTCTGCCCCGAAAAAATTTCCTTGGAACCTAACCCCCGACATTTACATTAAATCTTATGGGACAATTGGATTCATTTAACATTGTTTCACTTAAAGTTGCATTTTTCAGGAACATAACAGCAACGTTAAGTGAGGAGTTACTGTATTAGCAGGAGTGTTGTAAACAAGAAATGAGAAGTAATTTTTCTTCTCTGCTCCATGCCGATTAAGCCTCAACTGGAGTATTGTGCCATATTTCAAGAAAGATGTGGACAAATTGGAGAAAGTGTAGAGAAGAGCAACAAAAATGATTCTCAGGACAGAGTCATTAACTAGCCCTAAAATTGTCAATTCTTGGCCCCATCGAGTAGAAATGGGCCAAATGCAATCTTTCATGCACTCTCCTTAAACTATGAGGGCTTAGATAAAATGAAATCTAGCTCCAACTCACCCCTAATGTTAGTTTTGTAATACCAGACATACCCTCATTTTGGTGCATTCTCATTAAAAGTGATAGGCTGAATCCAGAACCATTAAAATTGGTTTCAGTTGAGAAAATCACCTATTTTTCCCCATTGTAAATAGTTTCCCTTTTAGTTTAATTTTATTTCCTCTCATGTTGCTGTAATGTCCTTTTATGTCAGTGGCAGCTTTTCCATTTACTTCAGTAGGCATTGGATCATCACATTATAGGGAAGGGTAACTACATTTATTATGTGACAGGGATATTACAATATTCTTTTCCTTTTCCTTCCAAACTAAGGTCCATTGAGTTCACTGGGACTCCTCAATGTATTTAAAGTTAAGGATATACAGAACTTTTTCCAGGATTAGGGCCTGAATTCTCCTACTTGTGTTTTAACCTCCTCCTATTAAATACCCCTCCTCTATGCCCATAAAGCATTAGAACTACAGATCCAATCTCTCCACAAGCCCAGAACTTTTGGGAAAGTTTGGATTTACCTCTAAATTCAGATTCCATCTTCATGACTTGGGTCTATTTTGGTGGGAAAATGAATTTGATAACCCCTGAAATTTAAGTAAGTTTGTAGCTGGATATGAACTTAATGACTCAAGCCCATCTCTAATCAGAAGTGCACAAAATGAACAAACATTGATCTCAATGATAGCTTTAGTTATCAGTGCTGTTTCAAGTGTCAGAATATGTGTGTGTTATTGCATGGATTTCACCTACTTTTAATCAAGCTTTCCAAACTTAATACTACTAAATCCACCATTTTATTTTTAAGATTCAGAGATAAAGAAAAATGCTTTAATCTGACTCACAACTACAGAGTATTGTCTAGAGTTGAGCTTTAGAGTAGAAACCTTTTCCCACACAGATAGGTTCTGCTATTTGTCCAGTTCATATGGGGTGTTCAGGGAGGGGTAGCACCTCTGGTGCAGGGGCATGTCATGTCCTTCCAGGGCAGCTCGTCCACCTTTGGTCCCCACCTGTCACTCAGCTCTCACCTGTGGCTCCTAGTAGCTGTAGCATGCGCAGCGGCCACACCCTGGGCAACAGCTTCGACAGGCTGGCCAAACCAGGTTGAGGGTAGCCGTCGGGCATAGACCTTCGGTGAGATAGGGCCTTGTCTATCCCGAGCATGCGAAGACGGACTCCAGCGGATTGAGCGGATGAGACCTTTTGGAATAGGACCAACGGTCATGAAGGCGGTTTCTGCAAGCAACCTGGTACGCTAAGAGCACGGCAAGACGCGAAAGACGTCCTGGTCAACCACTGCGCCCAGCCCATCTCCAACCGTCTCAACTTTTGTCCTGCCATTGGAGCAAGATGGAATCTGGGAAGAGAGAGTGAGGCTGATTATGCGCACCTCTCCCTCACTTTAATCCAATTTATGCACAAGTCTTGACATCCCTTCAATTCCCGTAAACTTTAAAGTCCTGTGGCGATGGGCGAGTGACAAAGCAGCAGGTGTGGATACACGGGGAGCTGTAGCCGCGGACCTGCACACAGGCGGCTCAGGTCTAATGGTCGTCTTCTTGCTGACCGAAGCAACAGCTGGATTCGGCGTCTACCTGAGTGACTGATCAGCCCTCTTTAGGACCGCACTACTCACCTCCGTAGTAAGAGGAAGGGGCTAGAAAAGGTGCCCTAAACATTGTTTGCTTCATAGAACCCTGGCCAGCTTACCGCGGCTGGAGGGGATCCCATCTTATGCGGTCGAATAACAAAATTTCAAACAACAAAACGCAAGGTAACACCACTCATTATTGGTACATGGAATGTACGCACACTTCAAGACAACCTCTCAGCAGATCGACCAGAAAGAAGAACAGCCCTGGTTGCCAGAGAGCTCGCAAGATTTAACATTGATATTGTGGCCCTGTGTGAAATTCGTCTAGCCAACGAAGGTCAGCTCACAGAAATAGGAGGTGGTTACACATTCTTCTGGTGTGGACGCAGCAGTGACGAATGTCGTGAATCTGGAGTTGGCTTCGCGGTTAAGAATCATCTTGTCCGCAAACTTGCCAGTCTTCCCAAGGGCGTGAATGATCGACTCATGACACTGCATCTTCCACTACCGAGAGGAAAGCGAGTTATTCTAATCAGCACTTACGCACCCACAATGATGAATTCGGATGAAGTAAAGGACAAGTTTTATGAAGATCTCGATGCCCTACTTTCATCCGTGAAGCGCACCGACAGGCTGATTCTACTTGGCGATTTTAACGCGAGAGTACGATCCGATCACTCTGCCTGGGATGGCGTCATTGGAAAAAATGGAATCGGCAAATGCAACAGCAATGGCCTACTACTATTGAAGACATGCACGGCTCATGATCTGATCATCACTAATACCATCTTCCGCCTGCCCACTCGCAAAAAGATGTCCTGGATGCACCCACGCTCCAAGCACTGGCATCTCATTGATTATGTCATCGTGCGGAGGAAATACAGACAGGATGTAAGGGTGACCAAGGCCATGCCGAGTGCTGACTGTTGGACTGATCATAGACTTATCATCTCTAAATTAAGCCTTCACATCAAGCCAAAGAGACATCCGCAGGGAAACAAAGCTGTGATGAAAAAGATCAATGTCAGTAAACTGAGGAACCCCAACACAACAGCTTCACTAGTAGAAGATCTCGACAACCAACTCTCAGAGCTGCAATTAGAGGAAAATGTTGAGAGGAACTGGGAACGCTTCCGAAATATTGTGCACTTTTCTGCACTAAAGGTTCTTGGACCCTCACACAGGAAACAGCAGGACTGGTTTGATGAAAATGACGAAAAGATCAAGGCTTTACTTGCTGAAAAGCACCACCTTCACCGTGCTCATCAGAACGATCCGTCGTCAACAAGCTAAGAAAAATGCCTTCAACATCATTCGCAGGACCGTACAGAGCAAGCTTCACAAGATGCAGGACTCCTGGTTGAGTGCCAAAGCAGATGAAATCCAGAAGTTTGCTGATAGAAACGATGCTAAACGGTTCTACGAAGCCCTTAGATCCTTGTACGGACCTCGGCCTTCAGGGAGTCCCCCTCTACTGGACTTAGATGGTGCAACTCTCATTACTGAGAAGACTCTGATTCTACAGCGTTGGGCTGAGCATTTCCAATCCGTACTGAACCGCCCATCTTCCATCAATAACGAGGCGATTGACGGAATGCCCCAGGTGGATATTAACTACAGCCTGGACGTTCCACCATCAGAGACTGAAATCCTACAGGCCATCAGTCAGCTGTCCAGTGGCAAGGCCTCAGGATCTGATGCGATTCCAGCGGAAATCTATAGGGATGGTGGTGCAATGCTTGTTGACAAACTCACTCAGCTGTTCCAGTCCTTCTGGAATCAAGGGTCCATTCCTCAGGAATTGAAAGATGCATCCATCGTACACCTCTACAAGAGGAAAGGAAATCGAAAAGTCTGCGATAATCATAGAGGAATCTCACTGCTTTCTAGCACAGGTAAGATCCTTGCACGAGTGTTGCTGAATCGCCTGATTGACCACCTGGAACAGGGTCTACTACCCGAGACACAGTGCGGCTTCCGCAAAGAGCGTGGCACTGTGGACATGATCTTCGCAGTCCGACAGCTCCAAGAGAAGTGTCAAGAGCAGAATCGTGAACTGTACACCATCTTCGTGGATCTTACAAAGGCTTTTGACACTGTCAGTCATGAAGGTCTGTGGCGCATCATGTCGAAGTTTGGGTGCCCTGACAGATTCATCCTGATGGTACGTCAGTTCCACGACGGCATGACGGCTCATGTTCTGGGCGACGGAGAAGCTTCAGAGGCCTTTCCTGTCACAAACGGCGTCAAGCAAGGGTGTGTGTTGGCACCGACCCTGTTCAGCATAATGTTCTCAGCCATGCTGTCAGAAGCCTTTCAGAACAGTTCCTTGGGAATCAGCCTGAGATACAGGACTGATGGGAAACTGTTCAACCTGCGAAGACTCCAGGCTGTCACCAAAATAAAGGAGACTGTGTTACGAGACCTCCTTTTTGCTGACGACTGTGCCCTGAATGCTGGATCAGAGCAGGAAATGCAAGCTAGCATGGATAAATTCGCAGCAGCATGCGATAACTTTGGCCTCCTTATCAACATAAAGAAAACCGAAGTGATGCACCAGCCAGCTCCGAAAGCCCAACACCAAGAGTCCACCATCACAGTGAAGGGACAAAAGCTGCAAGCAGTGGACCAATTTACATACCTTGGCAGCACCCTTTCTCGCGCAGTGACAATTGACATCGAGGTCAACTGCAGAATCGCCAAGGCAAGTTCTGCATTTGGCGGACTGCTGACCAACGTGTGGGACCGCCGTGGAATAAGCCTTGCTACAAAGCTTAAAGTCTACCGAGCAGTAGTGCTAACTACCCTGATGTATACCAGTGATACTTGGCCTGTATACAGGAGGCACGCTAGGCAACTGAACCATTTCCACATGACTTGCCTCCGTAGACTTCTGAGGATCCGGTGGCAGGATAAGGTGCCAGATACAGAAGTCCTCTCTAGAGCAGGCCTACCGTCAGTTTACACTCTGCTTATGAAAGCCCAGACATGCTGGGCAGGCCATGTTGTAAGGATGTCAGACCACCGCATCCCCAAACAGCTCTTCTATGGTGAGCTGTCTCAAGGAAAGCGATCGCACGGGGGACAAAAGAAGCGATACAAAGACACACTGAAAGCCTCTCTTAAGTCCCTGGATATTGACATCACCTCCTGGGAAACTCTGGCACAAGACCGATCGACACGGCGTACGCTGATCCACCAAGGCTGCCAGACATCTGAAGCCAGAAGGATAACCATAGCACAAGAGAAGCGAGCACTCCATAAAGCCAGAGCTGTAAATGCTGTAACAGTGGTGCCCACACATGTTTGCCCGACATGTGGCAGAACATTCCGTGCCCGTATTGGCCTTACCAGCCACCTGCGGATGCACTGTGGACAGCTCACAACCTGCTAGATGTCAAGGTCTTCTTCGAATATGATGGACGAACATCATCATAGTCATTCTTATATAAGACCTAACATAAACAAATACAATAGATCAGTTGTTAAATCAAATGGCCTTAGTTTTGTGTGAATCATTGTCATATCATGGCTGACCTCTCAGAAGGGTGTATCAACACAAATATTGCTGATTCAGAGAAAAGAAATAATTTTCATCATCTACTATTAGAGATACATTCACAATAACTGTAAACCTAACATGCCGCAGGTTATATTAAACAGCTACAAAGAGCTTATCTGGTTAGTAATATCACAGTTCAAGGAAACTGCAATTCCTCCTCTATAGTTCACCAAGGGCACCCACTCTCAGGTTTCTGGTTCTCCAGCTATCACTCACCTTGGGAGTAGACATGCATCTTATTTCCTCCTGAATAGGGTAGTTCTAGGCTACTCAGTTCCCTTCCCACACTGAGGATTCCCCAGCAAGTCAGACTGCCTCAGCAGGCTTGCTTTGCTTTTCTTCTCAGAAGGTATACAAAGCATAATTGTACAGTTATACGATTTCTTAAACCAGCACATTTATTCTTAAGGTGAAAGCATTACAGAGAAAATATTTAAACAATAAAATAATCTCCACACATGCTAATAAGTTTACCAGAGATCACTCCAACACTGAGAGTGGCTCTTGTAGAAGTCAGTCCTTCAAACCCCACTGGGGTGAGGGGTTCTGCAGAACAAGCACATCTGTGTATCTGAGAGTCAATCCTTTGTACTGTTTGGGCCTCTGATCTTGTCCTCGTGTAACAGGTGATCAGCAGACAAATGTCCCCTTCTGAAGGTGAAGCTTTGAAAGGCATAAGCTTCATGCATAACCGGCACTCATAATACTTAGCAGGGTTTGCATTAGTCATTTCTTACTCTGCTACATACCTTCTATACAATCCCACAATAATGTATAAATATTTGATTTTTTTTAAAGCAATGAACTCCTAACATACTTAAACATAATTCAGTAAGGATTTTTCAGGATACTACAGGGAATTGTCTTATCTCTTACAAATACAATTAAACTAAAAAAAATATTGTTTTACAAGTATGAATTTTGATTTATATTTAAAATGTTCTAACTTGTCATTACCAAGAGTTTGTTCACACTTTATGTAAAGGGTATATTTATACATACTTGAGGAAAGGGTTCATACATTTTTAATAGATGTTATAGACATGAAAAATGTGTCATGTGTCTGAAAGCGCAGCAGTAGGTGTTATAGATGGTTCTAAAACATAAACAACCAGGATTTCTTGGATGTTATATAACAATTTCTTAACCATTCATTAAAACATCTACTAAATTATGACCAAGTATTTCATATGGAGAATTGGACGGGGGAAGAAAAACGTACAAATTATACTCTTATAAAATAATAAACCTTTCCATACTTAATAAACAATTTAAAATGTATGTATTCCTATATGTAGATTTTAAAGGATGCTGATAACATACATTTGAAATTCATTACCCTTACTGCAAATACTGTGTATATGTTTGTTTAAACAAATTACAACATTTCAATACCAGTAGCGTTTGCATGTAGATCAAATATTCCTCCTTTCGCTTACACTGGTCCAGTCTCAGTAAAGTTGTACCGGACTACTTTTAAAAAGAATTTAGCCCAGGTATTACATCATAGTTACAATCTTTCATTTTATATAGTGCTTTGGCCCAATTCTTCCTTCTGATCTGTAGGTGCTGTGCCCACTGACTTTAGTTGGAGTGGTACCACATAATGATGGCATGTCTGGGTCCCTTAATATTCTTGCTACAAATGACAAAAGGTGTGTCTGTCTGAGCAGTATGGTAACGAGGTGTTCTAACTCAGCCAAAATAAATGTAACCTCCAGTCCTTGATGGTGTGGGGGAAAAAAAAACAAATTAGCAAACATATGATTTCTTTCAGTGTGTCAGTAATTACATTGCATGCTTAGCCATTTAATCACTCTTTTCCCAGTCAGGAGAGTCAGGGTGATATAGATTTTTCGTGTTTAGACTTGTTTATCATTTGGTAAGAACATACCTGGATGTAGTGAAAGTGTGTTCTGAATAATTGCTAGAAAGAGGCCTGCTTAAATACTTAATAGTATTTGTAATTGAGGTGCCACATTTGTGTTGTTTACAAAACCAAAGAGTGCGAGGCTCTCCAATAAGACTAAACAAGTGCTAGTGCCAATTTAAGAGGCGCTAAATAGGTATACATCACAGGCAATATTAGTCTTAAAAAGTGATTCCTTAAAAAATTACTTGGTAAAAACGACATTGTGAGATTCCATATTCATTGTGGATCACGTCTTACTGATTTCCTGAACATACCTGTTCAGTGAGCATGTGAAAAGATGAACTGCCAATGAGGAAATTTCACCCTAGGCTCTCATAGTTCAGTGCTTCTTTTTTATTCATACATTATCACCTGTAATAGAGGTTCTTCTGGCCAATTTATGAACTCAGGTACAACCCTACCTCTCTATTGTTTGCATATTGTATCCTCAGTAACACCAATGTAAACCCGCTTTACAGCTCATGAGAGAGTGATGCTGTATCACTATTTCTAACTTGTGTATCTGTAACCACTAGGATAAGAGTAAGAGAGGAAAAACAGTGACCATCACTAACCACAGCTCTGCTCTTTCATTCTGGTAATGGAAGACCTGAATATTGTGGAGCTTTTGTCAACTCCATAGAGTTGAATCAATCTGTATATTCAATAGCAAACAGCATTTTTATTATACCACTTATAGTTATAAGATAATACCTTTTTAATTACTGGTAAAGTGAGAATCCAGTGAAGAAACTAACTTTCCATAATCACATGTCCAGTTGTTAGATGTAGTGCTACAGTTGGCAGAAACATAATTGCCCTAGTTAGTGTTCTCTACCTCAGTTTCCTCATAATGATCTCTATGGTAAAAGCGTTCACATATTTCAAGTTGCACTTCAGAGAAGGAGGAAGAAAATGGAGACAGTGATGATAATTATAAAAATGGATCAAGACTAATTTAAAAAAGGGCTCCATTTGCTAATGAGATGCATATCATTAGTAATAGCTTTCCATTGACTTCCTGGGTAAAAATGTTTCTTCTGACTAAATCCACATTCTTTCATCTAGCTATTCAAAAGACCTCTCCCCAAAGTAAAAATGACACTTGACATTGCATCCCAAAGGAAAATATATAGATGAATAAAAACAGATGGATACTCAGTTTGAATGAATTCAGTAAATGAATAAATTAATATGCAATAAAAAATACACACTTAAAGAAAAGAATTTGAAGTTTAAACTTGTTGGGCCTGTACACGTTCATTTTACTCATGCCCATAGTCCAACTGAAGTCAGTTGCACTATATGTATGAGTAAAGTCACTAGGATTTCACACCAAAACTAACTAAATCCATTTTCAAAAGTGACTTAGATTATATCTATAATGTGCACATACTTGGTTAGTTGACCGTGACATGCTTATGTTTGCCCCCTGTACCGTGCGAAGTGTCTATATATGCTGTGCTGAACATAGATCTATCCCTATGTACACACATATACCCATGTGCACATTTTCACCATTACATGACGTTAGCACTACCATTTCAGGGGTGGCATCCCAGGGTTCTGTGAGCACAGGGAGTCACTTTGCTGTGTGGGGTTGGTACCGACCCCTTCTTCCCCAGTTTCACATGTTTGCTGATGGCAGTTTTTGATCATGTCACCCAAACTGGGTGGAAGACGTATGGGAAGATGATATGATTCTACTTCAACTCCTTACCATGGGACAAATGTCTATGCAGCGGAGTAGACAATCAGGAAAATGCTGGTTGGAATTTGGGCAGAACTTTCTGACACATAGAAGACAGCTGACCTTGAGGGTGAGTGGCAATTCATTCAGCTCCCAAGGCAAAGATATGGTGAATACTGGTATTTCCATGGTGTGCCAATGGGTGGCCCATTGATTCTGGTGCAGGAGAACCAACATGCTGTGGTGGAATCATATCATTTTTGGAAACCTGGAATGACCAGTGATGGCTTCAGAACTTTTGAATGAGAAAAGAGGCCTTTATGGAGTTTTGTGAAGGGTTTGTACCAAACCTCCAGTGCCAGAACACTTGATTCAGCAAAGCCATACCAGAGCAGATGTGGGTGGCTATTGCCTTGTAGAAGTTGGCAACACCAGACAGCTATAAGTTCACTGCTAACCACTTCAGGGTTGAAACCTCAACTGTCTCGTTCATGGTTCTGCAGGTTTACAAGGCAATTGACACTGTAATCTACCCAGGGGTGGTTGCCATAAGAATAATTCCAGAAACAAGAGTTGGATTTCAGATTGTGGGGTTTCCAAACTGTGGAGTGGCCACAAATTGCACCCGTATCCAATATTTTGCCTATCAAAAGGGATGAGTAAGTATGTGAATCAAAAAGATTACAATTCCTTCATTCTGCAAGGCTTAGTGGACAATTGAGGCAGGTTCATGAATACCAACACTCAAAAAGTATGTGATGCCAGTGTGCTGCGGAGATGGGGATTATACTTGAAGAGGAAAGAAGGAAGTTAATTTCCCAGAAACTATGGTTCTCCACAATGTGTCTGTGCCAACTATTATTTTGGGGGACCCCACATATTCACTTCTAACTTAGCTCAGGAAACTGTACCATGACTTTGGAGTCTGGGAAAAGTGAATTCAGTTACAAACTCAGTAGTTGCAGAATGGTAATGGAGGTGCACATTTTGTATGCTGAAACTTCATTGGTGCTGCCTACACACTTATCTAGATGTCAATCTGGCCAACGCCATTTGTGTAATTCTCACCTGCTACATACTCCATAATGTTTGTGAGGATAAAAGGGAGTGTTTGCAAGTGGGCTCAAGACAAGTTTGGTTTACAAACTCTCTACAGAAAGCTGGAACTCACCCCCTTGCACACTGGTCCTGGTTCCCAGCAGGCAAGAGATATCAGAGATGCCATATGTGCACACATGTTGGCACAGAAAGGAGGCAGAGAGTGACATCTGCCTGTGCAGAGGGTTGCCTCCACATCCTCTGAAAAGCTACTGGAAAAGAACTGAGTGAACATTTTGGAGCTACATAGCTTTGAGAGGGTTTTGTTCCCCTGTAGCCAAAGGTCAATGGCCATTCATTCTAGTGACAATTTACATGTTACACACAAGTATAACAGGGCACCTTCACTAGGTATCACCTTAGGGTTGGGGCTGTACTGTTGAGGATGTCAGTGAAGTTGTAATGTGGTTATTGTGCAATGCTTTTGTCTTCACTATTCACACCTGTTTACAAACCTTTGTTATCAGGAGCACTCAATCTCTCAACAACTTTTTCAGCATTCACTTGGGATGTTGATGAACCCATTCTTTAATCATTTTTTATCAGCAGTGCTAACTGCACTTAGCGGCTTTTATGGAGTACTAATCACTACTATGGTTGCAACTGGTCAATGTTTGGAGTGGGGAAAGAAGAGCCAGTTAGGTCGCATCTACACTACAAAATTATATTGACCTAACTTACATCAGCGTACTGCCACCAGAGTTATTAAATCTCTTTTGTGTGTGTGTGTGCGTGCGCGCATGCACTTGGCTCCTTGTGTCAGCGATGTGCATCCTCACCAGGAGCATTTGTATTGATTATATTGTCAGCGTGGTCATTGTGGGACAGCTCCTGAAAGCCAGTAAGTCAACATAAGCAACACGGTGTCCGTACTGACAGTGTGTTGACCTAATTACATCAACCATGACACTGCACCACTCAGGGAGGTGGTGTTACTAAATTGGCATAGGGAGGCACTTACCTTGGCAGGATTCAAATTTAAGTGAAGATACTTCCACAGGTAGGTTGATGCAAGGCAGCTTATGTCAACCTAACTGTCTAGTGTAGACCAGGCTTTAATCATTGTCTAGTGACAGCTGCTTTGCCTGTATTGTTACTTGAAATGTGTTTTGATTTTCTGCCTGTGAACCAAGTCCTAAAGACATTTATCCACCCATTTTCTGTGTTGTGAGTTAAGATACATTTAGAACTGCTAGCAGTGTTTTCTGTAAACATGTAATAGTAACTGACCTTTCCCCAACCCTCTTGTGTAATCCTGGAACTTCACATATTTCTTAACCTGGTTGAGAGGGTTGTGAGTATGAGACACACAGAAAAGTGTTTGCAGTATGAGGGCACCAGACAATTATACACCATTCCATTTTGTGTGCTGCGAATGGTGGGGTCCAATTATGAACCTGAACACATCTTATGTTCATCATGCTTAGGGAGGATGGTCTGCACACAAGTTAAGGACATTATAACATTTATTAAAAAGTACTACATGGAATGTATATTTGAAATATTTTTAAAGGAAATATAAACCAACAAAACATAACAGGACTGAATCCATGGAACACAGGCCAAATGTTAATGTCTCTGCACCCAACTTTTTGCCCTCCCCCCAACAAAGGGGGAATGACAGGGCAAAATTGTTCTTGGAGACAAATGGGGATGCCTCCTGTATAGGGTTTAGGGGTCAGGCACTTGTAGGGCTTCAGGGACTCCCACAGGCTCATTATTTCCCTCCTGCAGCCTCTGGAGGTCCCTCTGTGAGGGGTTTCCATGTGCCAGTGGAGAGTGTGGTCCCAGGAGTTTTACAGGCGTCTGCTGGTCACTTGGGGGTTAGGTCCTCCATCTCAGCAGCAATCTGGGCCACATCCACAGTAGGAGGAGATGGTGATTCACAGAGAGGTACAGTGGCCATGTCAGCAAGTGGACCCTGAAGTCATTCAGCCACCAGTTCTATCAGCCTCTGCATGAGGACTTGCTCCCTCCTATTAGGGCATGCCTCCTACTCCATGATCCCCTACATCAGTGACTCTTCCTGCTAAATGGCCCGATCCTCCCTGTGCCCTAAAGAACTCAAACCACTCCTGGTTTCTCCTGTTCATGCTGGTAAGCAGGTCCTCCAGAGTCCTTCTCCATTTGCCTCTGCTGTCTCTGGATTGCCATTCTCACCCCCTGGGTGGAATGGGTTCTTTCATGGCAGCTGAAGGTCCTGTCAATTCAAGGATGAGGATAGCATCATATTTTTTCCCCTTTGAAAGAAGCTGAGAAACCCCCCCCACACACACACACACACATATAACATAACTTAGATATAGAAGGCCACAATTTTGATACTTTTCAGCATTCTAGCAATGCAACTATTAGACTATTCTTAGTTTTCAGACAACTTTTACAGCCCATGAGTCAAAGTCAGAGGCTACTAATAGTAAGAAAAATGTACTAATGTTTGTTTTTTTAAATAAAATATTTATAGTGTCTCAAGAAGGATGCTGGAGAGGGGGATGGTTCAGTTCCCTCCAGGTGCTATGTTATGAGTTTGCAATTCCTTCTCTAAAGGTTGACCAACATTTGGACAACACAGTGGTTTTCAAGGTACCAGAATTGAAAAGTGCATGTGGACAATACGGGTATTATGGCACAACCACACACATAGGTGTACAGTCACTAGTGTGGATGTAGCCGTAGGGCCAGATTTTTAAAGGTATTTTGGTGATTGATTTTTAAAGGGGAGTTAGACACACATTTTCTTTGCAAATCTGGCCCATAAGCATTTGAAAATATCACATATTTTCTATATGGTCTGTAAGATTTTTTTCAAGTATCTTAAATGTAAACAAAAATATATGGAAAAAATCATTATTATAGTAATAGAATAACTGAGCAAGAAACACAAATTCATAAAGCTAATACTTGTGCCTACTTCATAATTTAATTTATGCAGAGTATTTTGTAGACCTGCTACTGTAGCATATGAAAAAATTGTATTACATGATTTTAGTGCATATTGATAAAAATGGCAGCAGTCATTTTCACTAGCTGCAGTTTACAAATAGTTATGAATGCATTTCACGAGTCCAATTTCAAAGTGAGAAAGGCATGGAAAATTGTGGTAAGGTCTAGATTTAAAAAAAGCTTTCTGCTCAGTATAGTGGATAGGGGGGTTTTGAGAGTGGACCTTTGCTGGAGCCAGCCAAATGTAGTTAGGAGAGCCTCAGGACTACACTGACACTGTCTGGCAATCCTGCTTAAGTGAATGTGTGCCATCTAGGTATTTCTTTCCACCCCCAAAAAATCCCCAGCCCTACCCTCTTCACTGGGACTAGGTGGGGAGGGGACAAGGTTGGCATAGAAGCTGTAGGCCAGCTGAGGGTTTCCCCACATTGAAGAAATCATCAGAATGGATCCAATTGTTTTCTGTTTCAACGATCTATCTCTACAACCTAATCCAAATTGTCTAAATATTGATCTACATCAAGCCTCGCTCTCCTTTCAGATTTATAAACAAACCACAGTAAGAAACTGTCACTCACATGTACTGAAGGAAAATTCTGGAATGAAATTAGAAAGTTGGCAACTCCTAGGGGTTTCACTCTTACTGTCTTATCTCTGTTATCCCATTGTCACAAGCAGTTTCTTCTAGTTCATCAGTCAAACCGGTGTTAGAAGGACACGCTACCCTTTGTGATGTTGCCATGTCCAATATCTAAGATACAGTTAATTTGTCAGAACAACAGCTGAAAAATAATATAGTGTTAGTCTAGGCTATAGAACTGAAAAACACAATCCTATGTCTGAACATCCTGGTGCCACTATCCACCCCATCTTTCCATGAACTGGATTGTCAAGTATCTCATGAATCCAACAAGAACTTAAAAAACGTATACCATGCAATGTCACTTATTTCTATCTATTTTGTACCCCACGCAATGTTGACAATATCTGAGCCATATCATTTGCACTGACAAACCCCTACAAGGATCAACTGTGGAGATAATGCCAGTGGACATAGAGTGAAAGGATTGTCTCACATTTATTATTACTTGTGTTATGGGAGCAACTCGGAGCCCCATGTACCAGTATCCCATTGTGCTAGGTGCTGTAAAAAAATATTCTTGCTTACAGTCTAAGATGTCACATTCTTGTCCTATCAACAAGTGTTAGCCATGCTTGTTTAGCTTTTGATAGCAATGGATGTGTCCAATTATAAAGAGAAGCTTCCTCCAGAAGTAAACAGCATATGAGGAAGGGGATGACATGGTTGATAATATATATAAAACACATTACAGATCTAACAGGTGACAAACTGACACAATTAATTCCCATGTTCACACTGAGCTAAAATCTTATATTTGGTAAAATCACTGATTTTAGGGCACTGAAAACAGAACAAAAAATCTGAAAAAAATTCCATTTAAAGACTATCAGATGTTTTTGTTAGATTTCAACAAATTTCAAAAGTTAACAGAATGTATATTGACTAATTTGCTGTTGTTTGTGTCTCAATAAAAATGAGGCCTGTGCCTTTTATTTGTGCTATATATTAGGTAATAAAGCAAGATTTCATTTCTATAAAAGGAATCTTAAATAATAAAACTTAACATGCAAAAAAGTGTTTAAAATCAGTTACATGTATAAAATGTATTTTATTCTTTACACTGGATTTAAAAACTAGTGAATCAATTTCAGCAATATTTTAGAATTTAATGCTTAGGACTTCCATGTTGAGTTTGTCTAGACTGACTATTAATAGATGAGATATAAATCCCTGAAAAGATGGGTTTATAATGGAAAAGTGCACAGCCCGGGGACTATGATATAGCAATGCATTACCATTACAGTTTATCAATAGCATATTTTTTGTTTGAAAACTCCTAATATCAGCCATATAATTATCAGAAGATTGCTATTTTCTTCATTGTCAGGTGATATTAGTACAGAGTGGCAGATAGAAAAGTTAAATGTTGTCATTCTTTTTTTCTCCTTATTATCCCCATTTGAATCCTAGCAAAAGAGCAAAAATATAATAGCAATATGGTTCTTCCGATTGTAGATTCTAGAGTTAATGTTATTCTGTTGAACTTTCATCCTTACATGACATATATCATCATGTTTCTTTCTAGAATTTAGGTAGATTAAACAATATAGCACCCATCTTCCCCAGATGATGTGTCCTAAGTGCCATAGGATACACATCAAAACCTGCACAGTAGAAGCAACTGAACCTCGTCTTTCATAGGTCTCAAAGATAAAAAATGTAGCTCCCTTTCAGACCATACACCAGATTTTTCTGCAGTGCTTTAGGGTATAGAAAGAAAGGATTCAACCCCTAGGTGTGCATAGAGTTTTCCTGGCTGGGCTTTTTCTGTAATGTTGGGACACAGATTGTTCATATTTTTTCCCCCAGTAGATGTTTATAGCCCAGGAAGTGTTAATGAAGCATTCACACTTTGATAAAGTAAAAAAAGCAATGGGGGGTGGGGGAGCGGAGGAAGGCGGAAGCATTTCTCTTAGCTTTTCAGAAACTCACAAGAGTGCAATGGGTTCCTACTTGAAAATGACAAAGAAAAGGTAACATCAGCAAGTGAACAGAAAGAGTTTCCTCAAAAGATAGATAGAAAGGCATGATCAGGCTAGCTGTGCCTTTTAAGGTGCACTAGAAAATTAGCAAATTTTGGGAAATGTTAGATTTGATTAAAACTACCGTTCATGCCTCAGAGGGGTTTCATAGAAAAATCTAAATGGATTAGTTAGGGGGGAGGGATAGCTCAGTGGTCTGAGCATTAATCTGCTAACTATAGGGTTGTGAGCTTAAACCTTGAGGGGGCCATTTAGGGAATTTAGTTGGGGATTGGTCCTGCTTCGAGATGGGGGTGGACTAAATGACCTCCTTAAGGTCCCTTCCAACCCTGATATTCCATGATTCTAGTTCACTCAACTGCTATCATTGGACTGGAGCAAAACAAACTATTTTCATTTTAGCAGAGAATTCATATTTTCTTTTTTTTTTTAAACACTGATCATTTATATCCATTACAGTGTACGTACCAGTAGAAAGTTGTTTCCAGTATTTCACTGATGCAGATTTAAATATTTAGGGTTCTATTCTGGTTGTTTTTAAAGCCAGGAGATTGTTTCTAGAGGCATTGTGTCTGCAGATGATACTAAATGCTTCTCTGGCCCCTGGGAACTGCTACTCTTTAACTAGAGGAGTTTGCTTCATTCACCACCAGGCCTCGATAGAAAACCACTGAGGGAGGAGAGGTAGAGTTACAACTCTGCTCTGCCTCTGCCCCTCTCTCTGTGCCATGTCTAGCACCACCAGCAATGCTAACAATCCTCCTTGCACTCATGGGATGCAGGTACCAGGATTCTTGCTAAGGAATTCTTGGTTGCTGAAAACCTTTGTAATTCTTCTCCAGAGCCACAAAATTTACTTTCCAAAACACAGGATCCACTGAAAGAAGTACCAGGATTAGGCACCTCAGTTGGATGCAGTGTTCAGGGCCAATCAGAGGTGGGGCCAGGAGGGCCATTTGGCCTGGGCCTCAAGCTCAAAGGCGCCCTCAAATTTAGACACTTGCAAATTTTTTGGCATTTGGTAAATTTTGAAACTTGTTTTTATGTGCATCCCATTTGCACAGAAAATGGCTAGAAAAGCATTTGTTAAATAAAAAAAATATTCAAATTATGTCTCACTCTTTTTGTGTGCCTTATTTTGTTTTCATGTGTCGTCATCTTTTATTTTTTTTATGGCTAGGGGGCCTCAAAAGCTGGAAGTGGCCCAGGCCTCTCTGGACCTCTGAGAGGGCCTGGCAGTATTGGAGCAGGACCAAATATATTTTAAAGTGCCATCATTTTAATTAAGCTCTGCTTATGCTACAGAAGTTTATAGATTATTTTTTTAAAGAGCTTACTCTCCAGCTGTGTTTTCCTCTCACAACTTGATATTAAATCTTTTCTTCTTTAATCTGCTTTTAACATTTAAAGTAGGCTTCATAATTTACTCCAGTTTCCAAATCTGGATTTGATATAGCTGACATTAAAATGTAAGATTTAATTGCTAATCTGAAAAGAAGAAGAAGAAAGAAAGAAAAACACAACACTATAAAATAAAATCACTCGAGGGACATTATTTGCTGAAGTTAATTTGCATTATTGTTAACGTCTCAGCACACATATAATAAAAGTCTAATTTTACCAATCTACAGCAGATAGGTACAATTAGACTTTCCTTACTGTTATTACTGGCTTCTTGAGTGGACAAAGCCAACAGCCCACTCTTCAAATAATACATCTGTTTCTTTTTTAAAAGCTTAATAAAAGGGTTTCCTCTTGTCTCCTCTACACTCTAGCAAGGCATGACTCTGAAACAGGAAATCTGGCACCCAAGCCAAATGTTTGCAGTTTCTGAATTTTTTCCAGTTTACAAGAATTTCTCATGGCTACAGCAAATATGATGAAAACACCAATCCCAAATTCCTTATTCGGGCAAAATTCCCGTCCAAGTCAGTTCCCATCAAACGCTGAGCTAGATTGTGCCCTCTTGTGGTAGAAACACTTGCAAGGTGCTTTATGAGGAGTTCCCATTGTTTTCTCCAAATTCTTCACTTGCAAGGGGGGGGGGGGGGGCATGCAGTTTCCCTATTGTAGGATGCACAGTTGTTCAACCACCAAAAATGCAGATGACCCCGGGATCTGCATGAGGCTTGTATGATTCTCCCAGAAGCCTGGGGCTTCTGCACTGAGTCCAGGAACATCTGTCTCTCTGCTCTCCTCCAACATCATAGTTCAATAGAACTGTGCAGCCAGGGCTTCTTCCATGGCCAGGTGCCCCAACGAGCCATTGAAGAGAGGCTAAAGAAAAGGTGATACAGCCTAGGTCCACATTACCTTTTAAGTAGAGTTCCTGCTGGATTCTAGAGGGTTGTTGCATATTTCCCACCCCATCCTGCCCTTCCCACCATACAGAGCCCAGGCTCACTAGTGTGGGGCCTAGTGCCACAGTAGAGGGTGCTTCTGCCCAGGAGGGGTCAGATCCACACACAAAAGCTCCCCTTTGTGTATTCATCTAGAAGGAAGTTTCTTTAGGTTAGGAGTCCTGTATATATCTTGGCTAATTAGGGATGGTGAAGAAATCCTGGAATGGAAAAGTTGAGAACCACTGGCCTGCATCATTAGAAATAAGATGTAATTCTGTAATTACCAATAGTTAATTATGTTGTGAATAGGAGTTTTTAAAGAGCAAACCAAATATGATTTGTGAAGTGCTTAAAAAGGGAGGAGAAGGAAAGGAAAGTTAGCCTGAATTAGTGAAAGATTCCGAGTGATTGCCAAAAGAAGTTTGAAATAAGTTAAGTTTCACAGAGTCTTACAGGAACGAGAGTATGTTATTTAAAAAAAGGAGATATATAGATGTCATGCACTCCATTACATTTTCACAATAAGAAAATGTATGTGATTTAAAATATTGCAAGAGAAGTAGAATAACTCTGTAGATGTGTGCTTAGGAACTCCCTTGGCTTCACAAGTAGGATTTTGCTGTAATAAGTGATAATGCAAAATGCATTAGACTTTAGCAGCAGTCGTCCTAGACCACTTGCACAAAGCAAGTAATAGGATTTTCAAATTCTTTCATGTCCAAAAACAATGTTTAAAGTCCGAGATTTACTTGGTTGCTTATTAAATGTTTGTAAAAATACTCTCTAAACCTTACTAGTGCTATATCCCCAAGTGTCAGATATTTTCTCATACAGTAATCTTCATTAATTCACTTTAAACTGCATTAAGGATTACAGTATGACTCCAATAAATATATGTTTGGAGATTCTTTAAACTTTGTCACTTTATGCAAATGATATAACTCCTCAGTAAAATGACCAGATCCAAGATGGTTGCACATATCCTATACTTTTACTTGCCGATTATGAGATAAAACAGGAGTATTTCAGAAAGCCAAATATATAGACTTTTTGAATGCCAGCAATTCTAATGAGAAGCTTTTTCAGTTAAAATATTATATGCTGCTGCTTTAAATTTCAAGCTGTCAACTTATTTTGCTTCTTCTCTTTAGCTGCTCTTGCTACCTATTTTTCTCCCTTTGCCACTGGAAATTCCAAATTTATTTCAGTGTGAGGTCTGCTAGCCGTAGCACTGCAGGGCTGAGAACTTTATAAAAGCCTCCTAGGTTATCTGACCTGCACAGGTCTGCCTTTCTGTCCTGCAAAATGCTAGGTAAAGAAATTAGACAGAGGAGCTGTACAACAAAAAGTCCTGTCTATGGAAGACTAGGTAGCAATATGTTACTAGTACCATAAAGATGGCCATTGAGATGATTAAACTGATCAAAATACATTTTAAAAGTGCTGCCGGCTGATCTAATCTGAGCAGTATGTGCCATTTAAAAAATTTCCATAGTAATAATTGCTTATATTAATTTATTGTTAATCATAAATGTTTTAAGTGGCTATACTTAATCTCACTCTGGAGCTTTTTATTTTAGAATAACACTGCCATCTATTGGTATGTTTTATACTTTTTTTTCCAGTCAGTGCAGTATTAAATAGCATTTATTTTTCTGCTGTAAAGTGTGGATAGCACAGCAGTAACCAAATGAAAGGCATAGTTTGATTAAGGAAATAAAGGGTGTGATCCTGAGATATGCTGCAAGCCAATCATTTCTTCTGAAGTGAATGGGACTGATAGGTACTCAGCTAGGGTGACCAGACAGCAAGTATGAAAAATCGGGACAGAGTGTGGGGGGTAATAGGCACCTATGTAAGAAAAATCCCCAAATATCAGGACTGTCCCTATAAAATCAGGACATCTGGTCACCCTATACTCAGCATCATCCCCTGCAAAACATGTGCAGGTGGAGGAGGAAGGACTTGGTAAGGGTCTCTAGAATCATTTTGTATGTACATGGAGGGAGTGTTTGTCCCATAGGAAACTGAGCAGCAGTGATCCCAGATCTAGTGGCTCCCCTGGGGGCTATGGTTTGTTTCGTCACATTGATTCCAGGTTACCCTGCCTCACTATTCTGGTTCCAGTATAGCTGCCCTGGATGCTGAGGAAAAGATCCTCCAGGAATCACAGGCGAGTCATATCATGACAGAGAATAATGGAATGAAAACACATGCAAATTTGCTGAAATATAAGTAAGTCTATATAAGAAGATTCCAGGAATCTTCACTGTATGTTTCTCTGAAGCCTAAAATGTCTGTAGAGTCAATGTAAAGCAAAGGAAGCAATTACAAGCATGGCTGAGAACTGATTTTATTTAAAATATCACCGGTTTAAAACATCACTGTGTTTTAGTTTTTTGCTGTCCATTTTTTTAAGTTCTCAACTGTTTTCACTTTATAAATTAGACCTATGCAACATCAATATATGTATCTATGTCATATGAAGAGTTTTAGACCATTGTAATAGCAGATGTAACTCAACCAATCACCATCCTTACGCCACAACTCCTTTGCATACAACCATTCCATTGCCTGTATAAGTGAGACTGCACGGATGGTGGCAACTTGACTTTGCTTGGGAGATCACAGAGAGCTGGGCAGTATGGAAATACCCTGGTGGGATGGAAGAGAGATGCGGGTCTTCACCAAGAGAGGTGATGGCTAAGCCTAGAGTGGATGCCTTGGCTGGACCACAAGTAAAAATGTAGGTGCAGTTTCCCTAAACTGTGACACTGAGTAATCGGGGGAATGAATGTGATTGAACTAAAAGTCCATTTAAAATCTGAACTAAAGTTTATGACCTGTTCTTGCGATATTCAACTAGCTCTACTAATTGCATCCTCCTCCATACAACCATGTTTATGATTTTACATTACAATAAAAATGTTCTTTTCTCTTCATGCCTGGCCTCAGAGGGAAAGAAGACTGAAAAAGTACTGCTATTGTTTGCAATAATGTTTTAGGGTACATCTTCCCTTCTGGAGATATACCCATGCTAGCTCTAATACAAATAGAAATGTAGCTGTGCCAATGTGAGCAGGCTAACCTGTGTTGCCACTTGACAATGCCTGTGCAATCACAGCTACATCTCTGTTTTTGTTGTGCTCGCTCAATGAAGACAAGTATGAGCATGTCTATCTGAGCTGAGAATCGCATCCCCAGCTTCAGGTGAAGATGTAGCCTTAAAGGTCAGTGTAGTGTGGTGTTGTTACTACTTTCAAAACTTACAGTTTACACATTGTTCTCACTCTCTTTTCATTCCTGTCTTGCTCAGATATTATTTCTTCTTGGCTAGTTTCTTAAATAATGGTCAGAAAAACATAATGAGATTACAAATTATTCAAAGTATTGCATGATTGTATTTCAACTGCACAGATTGTTTTTGTGATAGTTACACTAGAAGAGAGACTCTTTATGGGTCTGCCATCTTTATTCAACTTCAGATGTGAACCAGTTATAAATGTATTAGGTCTTTTCCTCTATACAATGCAGTAGTGCTAAACTTCTTATTGAACTGTTATGAAGTCTTTTCTGCTACACTCAGAAATACTGTTAATAGTTGTTTCCATTATTCCCAGTTCCCTCATTCATTCAGTTCAAGGCTTAACTCCATCATTGAAGCAAATCTTTGTAGCAAAATCCTTAGTTTCATTTCTACCATCTTACAAGACTTACAATATGAACAGAAATCATATTTTTAATTAATTATCCTTATTCAGGTATACTTCATAAATCTATCCCCTCATCACCATGTGGAAGTGTAGCAGCACTTTAAAATATTTTTATGTACCTGCCTTTGCTCTGAAAGATCTGCCCTGTCATTCTAAGGAACTAATTAATCCAGTTTTTGAGCTTATATTTATATCATTTACGTTTCCATATTTTCCAATATTTAGTTTACATTTCCATTTGGATGCTCCAAGTTAATAGACTTTAGAATTGTGATCAGTGAAAGATCAAATATTCCTTTAATTTTTTCTGTAATTCCTGATAGTTTCCTTGCTACAAAGAAGATCACTGAAACTCTCAGGGGGGAATTTGGTTTTGATGCTGCGGTAAGCAGGAAATTATTTCCATTACAGGTCCTTGGGAAGAGGAGTGCAAAGGCAATGTCTATCTGTTTAAATGCCTTAGTCTTTTGTAAATGCAATCTTAGTGTACAAAAATCAGGAGTCAGGCACCCCAAAATCAAGAACTTGGCTTTAAAATTATTCCTTTTAAAATGTATTTTCATATTTATGAGTTCTTATTTGCTTTCTGATTCTTGAGCCTTTAGCTTTCATTGTTGACAAGCTTCTCTCAACAACCATGAAGACTTAAAATTTACTTAAATTAAAACTGAGATTCTCATATAATCAGTTGACTCCAGGAGATGGCTCTTTAAGTAAAACAACAAATAAGGTGAGACTTGTGCTTCAATGCGCAGGACATTCCTGCACCTCCTGAGGTATCCAGAGGCTTGAAAATCTATGATTTTTGCCTATTCCATGCAGCTGGCAAACCCACCCCCTGACAGGATTAGCCCATGGAAATTATACAAATTAAAACTCCTAGGCTGCAGGGCATGACTGTCTTCTGCTCTATAATTGTTCTGCAATTAGGAGAGATGCTCTGTCGGAGATTGTGTATTACTATATTATATTACTGTACTATTTTTAAGGGGAAATACACACCATGCAGTAGGTTTGTTACCTGCCAAGAAATAATTGCAGTAATCCTCCAAGTGCCAATATAACTGTTTTGTGTGATACTACTCTCATGTAACTTACTTGCTGTTGTGTAGTATGCAACAGCTGAATCTTAATATGGAAGCTCATGCATAGCTGTTTGTTTCCATTCCTTTCTCATTTATATCATCATTAATGTTGATTTATTCCATTTTTCATTTGTTTGAGTTGTTTCTACAAAACTCAACACAAATTTTCACTTAGTAGCCTCTTTTGCTGAATGAAGTTTATTGTTTAATTTCATGAGAAGATATCTGCTTCAGCAAGGTTAATGTATAAATCTCAGAAATAGTTTAACATTGTAAAGAACATTTTAATGTGTTGAGACTACAGTATGAAAAAAACAGATTTGCAGTAAGGTTATATAATTTTATACACTAAGAGTGTGTGTTCAATCCTGCTACTATAAGCAGTTTAAAATAAATGGATCTGTGAGCATGGCTGGCTATTATAATTCAACCTGACTTGCAGTAGGAATTTCAGTTTGCCAGCTGACAATTGATTTCTGTCACATGTCCAAAGTTTCTGTTATGAAGGAAAAATCCTTTTTGCACATAACTTTTGCCCATAAGTGCTATAGGCCCTGATTCAACAAGTCTCTTAGCCATGTGCTATGTTGGGTTGAAGTTGGGTGTGGCAAATAACCCTCCCACCAGTCAAAAAGGAGTTAAAGAATATCTGTGGTCACAATCAGCCCCAACCCTGGGGCACCTGTGTGTCTTGTCAGGCCTGGGGGCAGGCCCCTAAAAGAAAGAAACATGGGCCAGGTGAGGGTTATTCTGAAAAGAGCTAGAGTTCCCAGACCAGCAAAGGCACTGGGTTTATTGATGAAGAACAGCTTGAGAGTAAGGCCAGTCCATCTTCTTTGAGGAAAGACGATGGAGTGGTTTATTTCTTTTGTTATAATCCCCAAGATTAACTCACAGCCTTTAGACACACAAGAGGGTGGGAACTGAGACTTCCTGCAAGACTGCTTCCCCTCCTTTGTGTGGGTCCTGGAACTATTTCATATTCCCTTGGAAGGGGGTGGACTTGCTTAGAGGAACAGCCAGGGGGTAAACTACAGGACCAGGCCACAGCACTGTGATTGCCTAGGGAATGATGTATGAGGTAAGCGAGGGGCCTGCATTCACCTCAAAGGGGTGACCTTGAGACCTAATGTAAATAGGATTAAACTCTGCCTTAAAGTGAAGCATGTAAAGCACATGCTTAAGTATCTAATAGCTAATAATGCACTAACTTATTTTTTGAAGAGCGGGAAACAATTTGTGGAAAATATGGGTTTGTTTTTTTTTAAATACTCAACGGAACTTTCTTGTTGCTCAGTCAGTGTATGCTACGTACACAGTCTTCTGCCCTCAGTGAATCCGTATTAACAGCACTGACTAGATGTGTTTGGTTCAGGCTGGAAACATAAGTAAAGAGGAGTTGTGACTGGGCTTCTAGTGGGGAGCCAGCTGTGGTCACTCAATTAGGGTGAACTGCAAAGAATGGGGCAGACAGTCCCCATAAAGTTGGTGGATATTCCAATACTTAGATTCACCAAACCAGCATAAAACAGCTTCTTTATTACCCTACTGGTTACTCAGAAGTCCAAACAACACAGTTCCCTTAAAGCCTCAGGCCTCCATCCAGGTACCTATGTCAAATATGAAAATTTCTGTAAATCTTATTTCATCATATAAAAGAAAAGGTTCTACCAATCCCAAAGGATCAGACACGTTACCTCCCAGTCCCAGGTTAATGAATGTTTCAGATCTTACCCAAATACATGCTACCGACTATTCTTATTAACTAAACTAAAATTTATTAAAAAACAAGAGTATGGTTAAAAGATCAATATACATACAGACAGACATGAGTTCAATTCATTGAGGTTCAGATTCATAGCAGAGATGGTGAGCTTTGTAGTTGAAAATTCAGAATTCAGTTCATAGGTTATAGTCCAATGCCCAAATCTCATATTCAGGGCATACCAGCATAACTGGGACCTCAGTGTTGTGACTCAAACATTCCCTGATGAAGTCTAAGCAGATCTGAGATGACAGAGTCAGGAGCAAGGATCCCTTGTACAATTTCATGTTTTTTGACAAGCTGGAATTCCTGAGGGACCAAAAGGTAGATAGGATGACTTTGAAGGAGGTCCAAAACCTGTACTTTGTTATACAAATTAACATACGGCCATTTGCTTGTTCCTCCACTATTCACAGTACATTTCAAAGAGAGATGAATACTGAAATATCCCATGTTTACAATTCATTTACATAATAGGATGTTCTTTTGACAGCATAGACAGGGACTGTTGATTACATTGTCCATCCTACTCATACGTATGTATGTAAAATAACAAACATTATCTCCCCACATGTCTTCTGTGGGTTAATTATTTTGCAGGATTTTTAACCCTTTCTAGACATCCGTCTCAGGGGTGTTTTAAAAAATGACCTTCTGTCTTAGGTAAAGTGCTGTTACTTAAAAGGATCCCAAATGCCAAGAGTGAGAAATACCAGTGAGAAAAGCAAAAAGCAGCTGCTATTTTGGATTAATTCTTGTAAATCTTCATAACCATTTCCAGGATATTATTACTTGTTAGCTTAGTGTTTTATTTTTATCTAGGATGTTTGCATTTTTCCTTGCAAAGATAATACAGCAATAAAAACAGTTTGGAGATGTTTAATAAATAAGGGGTTTTTTTTAAAAAAAAAACCTTTTCCTTGTTGACAGGTTTGTGTTGAGTTGTATGACACTGGAAATACACATTAAATCTTTGGTAACCCTAATTACTCTTGTTATACATATATATGCCATCCTTTTTTGACTCTTGCTGAGTTTTTTGGCCTCAACAACATTCTGTGGCAACAAGTACCACAGTTTAATTATATATTTCATGAAAATGTTTCCTTTTCTTGGTTTTGAATATGACACCTTTTAAAATTTACTGAATGGTGCCTTATTTTTGTGTTATGAGACATGGAGAACAGAAACTCTTGATCTATCTTCTACAGGTCATCTATACACTCTTTTCTTGTCCCCTTTTATTCATTTACTCCCTAAGACAGGGGTGCCCAACCTGCAGGCTATGCACAGCCCAGAAGAGCATTTCGTAAGGCCCATGATCTGTTTCAACACAATATACTAATGGCCAATTCATTAGTTTTTTATGATGTTAAAATTTTAGTTTACAGATGTGTGTAAATAGACAATACTGTACTGAGGTTATTTCCATCTAAATACCTACAAAACATGCTGCACTTAAAATATAAATCAATACAGGTGACTTTAAATCTCAGTAAAATGCTTAGAATCTGTGCTTAGGTTTATGTGGCCCTCCTGTGTAATAAGGTTGGGCACCACTATTCTAAGGTAAAGAATCCCAATAAACTAGAGGGTCAATAACACATCGCTTTTATAGGCTGAGATAATTCCCCCCACAAACTGTGTGTGTGTGTGTGTGTCCGTGTGTCCTCCATTCCCCCCCCCCCGCCTCTGCTAAATGCCTGGGGCTCTGTGTCCCCTCCCCGATTCATTCTAGTGTAATCTATCCTATTCAGTGCAGGTTCTTACAGTGCTACAGTATCTGAGGATCTAGACTACCAAAAAAATAAAAATAAAAATCCTGCAGCAGAGAGTCTTAGAGCCTGGGTCACTGACTCAGGCTGGCAGGGATCTCACAGTGTGAGGCTAAAAATAACTCTGTAGATGTTCCCACTTGGGCAATGGAGGTGAGTCTCCGAGCCCAGCCTGCACCCAAGCAGGAATGTCTACACTGCTATTTTTAGCCTCACAGTGTAAGCCTGAGTCAGTTGACCTGGACTTTGAGTCATGCTGCAGTGGTGGGTTTTTGGTGTTTTTCCCCCCATTAAGCAACATGATTAAAATCTGTCACACGTGGTTTGTTCGCTCATCCTTTCCCCAGGGGAGAAGAGCATACAGTGGAGCATCTTGTTTTTGCAGTGTATATTTTCCCCTTTAATACACATGTTTGTTAGAGAAGGCAAGATCAAAGAAATGAAACTCACAGTCGTACTTGGAGAAGAAGGTGGAGAAGTTTGAAGGTCCTCACTTTCTGGAGTTGGGGGTGTTTATCACACACACTCTGACTCCTGAGAAAGAGCTGTCTCCCCTTCATGTCCTCTTCCGCCATGCTTGGAGTTTTGTGTGCCCTACGGTCTCCCATTCTCCCAACCCATGTAAGGGGTTCTGTGCACCCACAATTCCTTCCCTACCCTTCTTGTGCCTTATTTCTCCCTCACATGATGGGCTGTGTGTGTGTCCCCATGTCCTCCTCCTCCATGCTAGGGTTTTTTTTGTGTTGTCCTGTGACAGGGTGTGGCTGTCCACTCCTGTCTTCCTGCACAAATGGCTCTGACACTTCCAGTTTGTAACCACCACTGTGTGCTTTATTTTTTGTTGTATCAGCCACCACCCGTTTACAGGCCTGTGCAGCAATTCTGTTCAGTGGCATAGAAATATCATCCCCTTTTGTCAGACAGGAGAGAGGGAAGAGATCCCACCATGCAGAGATCTGACTTGGCCTTGGCCCCGGCCCCGGCCCCGGCTTCCTGTGCTCCTTTTCTTCTCTTGCTGTTAATGATCTAATTAGCTTATTAGCACTCACCAGTCCAAGCTGATCTAGTAATTAGCCACTCCTTCCCTCAATCAGGCCCACTTTGGGGGAACAAATTGGATTTACAGTGACCAGAGTGCTGGTCACATCTCCTTACCTCCTCCCTGCACACAAGTGCTTCCCCCCCAACCCATGCCAAGAACTCTGTGAGCACACCCATTCCCCCTTCCTCCCTTCACAATATCTCCACCATTTTTATATATTTTCTTTCTGTCTGGGAGAGAAGTCATTCAGGGTTTTAACATGCTAAGCTTTTTTAGGATGATGAGCAAAGAGGAGATGGTAGGAATTAACTGGCTCTTTATAGACAGGGGCGGCTCTAGGCACCAGCAAAACAAGCTGGTGCCTAGGGCGGCAAAATGTAGGGGGCGTCCCCTGCCGCCGGGGGGGGGTGGCAGGCTGGGCCGGCGGATCTGCCGCAGTCATGCCTGCGGGAGGTCCACCGCAGCCCCGGGAGGACCGGACCTGCCGCAGGCGTGACTGCGGAGGGGGCGCTCGTCCCGCGGCTCGGCTGGACCTCCCGCAGGCATGACTGCGGCAGCTCAAGCGGAGCCGCCGGACCCGCGAACCGGCCGCAGCCACGGGAGGTCCAGCCGAGCCATGCGGGACCAGCGCTCCCTCTGCAGTCATGCCCGCGGGAGGTCCGCTGCTCCCGCGGCTCCGGCGCACCTCCCGCGCATGACTGCTTGGGGCGGCCAAAAACGTAGAGCCGCCCCTGTTTATAGAGCAGTGATTTTTATTTTTAACCTGTGGTTTAAGGACCTCTGGGGTTCTGTAGATTATGCCTAAGATTTCCAAAGGGGACTGCACGGCCATTCAAAAATGTGTAGGAGTCCACAAATGAAAAGAAGGTTGAAACCCACTTTCATAGAGAAATACAATGCTGGTTCAAGCTGCTGGGTCTGCTAACAGGGTGCCAGGATCTTCATGTGCCTCCCATTTCCTGCTTCTCTGCTGATGTTCATCAACATTGTTCGGGTTCTTCTCTTTTACGCTTAGATCAGGGTGCTGGAGCTAGCTTGAAGTAGTTATAACAACCAAATACATGGTTTCCACTTTCAACACACCTAATATGAAAATTGTTCCAGTGCCTCTGGCTTAGAGTATTCCCTGAAAACTCAGCATTGATCAGATGCAGCATTCAAAAGTTAACACATTTGTCTTCAGGCAGGCTGCCTCGCAAGCGCCGCCTCGTGGCTGCGGGGGCTCGGCAGTGCTCTGTCTCTGTGCTCAGGGCCCTTTAAGCACTCCACAAACACATTCTTCCTAAGTGCAGCAGAGGATTATTAACATAAAAATTCTCAAGCCCCTGCTCCCAGTCTTCTCACTGTGGTTTCACAGACCTTCCCTGTCTAAAATTCAGGATTCCCTGCTGGAGTCCACTCATGCCCAGCAGGCTCTGTAGTCTCTCTGTCCCTGAGCATCTCCTTCTTTGAAGCTTCATGCTTTTCTTTTTACTCAGATGTATCTACATAGGGCTCGTCTTCACTATGGGAGACTGACGTTGCTGCAATCAATTTAGCAAGTCTAGCGAATACCCTCTAAATCAGTGGTACCCAACCTTTTTTGTCTGGCAGGCACCAGATGACTAGCCGTGGAGGACCATGGCGGCGGACGAGCATCCGCTGAAATTCTGCCGACAAGCGGCAACATCAATAGGCATCACCGCCGAAATGCTGCCGACAAGTAGCGTCATCCAGAGGCGTTGCTGCCAAAATACTGCTGAAAATTGGCGGCATTTCGGCAGGGACGCCTCTGGATGACGCAGTTTGTCAGCGGTATTTCAGCAGATGCTCATCTGCCGGCCAGTACATGGATGCAGTTATACGCCCCGGTAGGCCCCATGGTGTCCATGGGCACCGTGTTGGGGACCCCTGCTCTAAATAGACAGCAGAGCACTCTTCAGTAGACCCTGGTACTGCAGGTCTCCAAGAAGAGTAATGGAAGTCGACCGGAGAGCATCTCCCATCGATACAGTGCAGTGAAGACACTGGGGTAAGTTGACCTAAAGCTATGTCAACTCCAGCTACATTATTCACATAGCTGGAATAGCATAACTTAAGCTGATTTACCCCCTTAATGAAGACAAGCCCTTAGTAACTGGCATCTCAGGCCCACAACCTCTATCCATGAATGGGCAGGCCACCCGGTTAGTGTTACATACAGACAGACAAACAAAGTAATGCCATTAGTTGAATGTAGAGGCTTGTTTCTCTTGGACAATAATCCCAGTCTTTTCAATCTCTATATGAGAGTTTCTTGTGCCCCTAATCACCTTAAATACTATTCTCTGGGCCCCCTTTCATTCTGCAATATTGTTTTTGAGAGAGGGTTTGCAGTACTGCACAGAATATTCAAGATGAGACCAGATGATTGGTTTATATAATGGCATTATAATATTTTTCTCATTTTCCATCAAGTTCGTGAGCATTCTAACATCTTTTTTGCCTGCATCTGCATATTGAGAAGAGGTTTTCTTTCTGCTGTCTATAATGATGTCCATGTCTTTTTCTTGGGTTGATATGGTGAATTTAGAACCCTGTTAGGTGTATGAGTACTTTAATTTTTTTCCTCTGTTGTGCATTATGTTGTATTTGTCAGCATTAAATTTCATTTGCCATCGTGTTGCCAATTCACCTAGTCTCGATAGATCTCTGAAGTTCCTCTGTTATCTCTAGATTTGACAAATGCAAAATTTGCAGATCTTAACTTTATTTACTACCTCAGTGTACACCACCACCACAGCTACCACCTTCCAGATCACTAGTAAATGTGGTAAAGAACATCAGAACTAATTTGTACCATTGAGGCACCTAAATGTTCACCTTTTGCATTGATGAAAATTGATCTTTTCTTCCTACTGTCTGTGTCTTGCCATTTGGCCTCATCTTTGATCCATGACAACTGTTTGCCTTTCACCCCGACTTAGTTTCTTTAGTAGCTTCTTGAAAGATACCTTGTCAAAGGCCTTTTAAAAGTCTATAATTATGTCAACTGTTTTGCTTTTATCTACTTCTTAATTATACATTCAAAAATTAGTAAGACTTGATTTTCCTTTGCTGAAACCATGTTGGTTAGATGCTAACACATCATCTATACTGATCACATACTGATACTGAGAAGGTTGGACAGGCCTGTGACCAGGGCCGATCCAGAGAACAGAAGGGTGTGCTGTCTACCGGGCGCTAAAATACGGGATGTGGACCTGAGGTTGAAAAGGATCCTAAGAGGAGCAGCTAAGAACCCGTTGATCATCCTTCATGTAGGAACGAATGACACAGCTAGATTCTCGCTAGAGAGGATCAAGGGAGACTATGCCAGGTTGGGTAAGACGCTCAAGGAAATTGAGGCTCAGGTGATCTTCAGTGGGATTCTACCTGTCCCTAGGGAAGGGCACCAAAGGGGTGACAAGATCGTGACGATAAATAGTTGGCTGAGGGAGTGGTGTTACAAGGAGGGCTTTGGGATGTATGGGCACTGGGAGGCTTTCGGGGACAGAGAACTGTTCTCACGGGATGGGCTCCACCTAAGTAGGGAAGGAAGTAGAATTCTAGGAGGGAGGCTGGCTCATCTGATTAAAAGAGCTTTAAACTAGACATTGGGGGGAGACGGTTGGGAGAGGTCCAGGTACTCTCCACGCCAAATTTATACATTGAGAGTGAGAACAACAGGATAACAACAGATATAGCCAGAAGGGGAGGGTTAGGTATAAGGAAGAGGGGGGGGACGGATACTAGACCGACAGGTCATATTGGTAGTACTGTGTCCCTACCAAGTTGGGTGAAAAGGGTGAGAGAAGCCAAACGGCAAAAATTAGGATGTTTGTTCACCAATGCGAGAAGCTTAGGTAACAAAATGGAGGAACTGGAGCTCCTGGTCCGAGAATTGAAACCGGATATCGTAGGAATAACCGAAACATGGTGGAACGGTAGCCATGACTGGAGTACAGGTATGGAAGGGTATGTGCTGTTTAGGAAAGACCGAAACAAAGGTAAAGGTGGGGGAGTAGCATTGTATGTCAATAATGAGGTGAAATGTAACGAAATAACTAGCAATGCAATGGATAATACGGAGTCTGTTTGGGCAATGGTGACATTGGGGAAGAAAACTACTAGAGCGTCCCCTGGGATAGTGATTGGGGTGTGCTTTAGACCGCTGGGATCTAGCCTGGATATGGATAGAGAGCTCTTTAATGTTTTTAAGGAGGTAAATACTAATAGGAACTGTATAATCATGGGAGACTTTAACTTCCCGGATATAGATTGGGAAACAAATGCTAGCAATAATAATAGGGCTCAGCTTTTCCTAGATGTGATAGCTGATGAATTCCTTCATCAAGTAGTTGCTGAACTGACGAGGGGGGATGCCATTTTAGATCTGATTTTGGTGAGTAACGAGGACCTTGTTGAGGAAATAGTTGTAGGGGACAACCTTGGCTCAAGTGATCATGAGCTAATTCGTTTCAAAATAAATGGAAGGATAAACAAAATTGCATCTGAGACTAAGGTTTACGATTTCAAAAGGGCTAACTTTACTAAATTAAGACGACTAGTTAGGGAACTGGATTGGACTAACATATTTAGGGATGTAAAGGCGGAAGACGCCTGGGGTTACTTCAGGTTGAAGTTGCAGGAGCTGTCAGAGGCCTGTATCCCGAGAAAGGGAAAACAGTTCGTAGGTAGCAGTTTTAGACCGAGCTGGATGAGCAAGCGTCTCAGAGGGGTGATTAAGAAAAAACAGAAAGCGTACAAGGACTGGAAAATGGGAGGGATCAGCAAAGAAACCTACCTTATTGAGGTCAGAGGGAAGCAGTGAGAAAGGCAAAGAGCCGGGTGGAGATGGACCTAGCGAAGGGAATTAAAACCAATAGCAAAAGGTTTTTTAGCCATATAAATAGGAAGAAAACCAAGAAGGAAGAAGTGGGACTGCTTAAAACTTTAAACGGAGTGGAGATTAGGGATAATCTTGGCATGGCACAATATCTAAACGAATATTTTGCCTCGGTCTTTAATGAGGCTAATGAAGGGCTAAGGAATAGTGGTAGAGGGACTGACGGGAATGAAGATATGGGGGTAGACATTATGGTATCTGAGATAGAAGCCAAACTTGAACAGCTTAACGGAAGTAAATCAGGGGGCCCGGATAATCTTCATCCTAGAATATTAAGGGAATTGGCGAGTGAAATTGCAAGCCCATTAGCGATGATTTTTAATAAATCTCTAAACTCGGGGGTTGTACCGTTTGACTAGAGATTAGCTAATATAGTTCCTATATTCAAGAAGGGGAAAAAAAGTGACGCAGGTAACTACAGGCCTGTTAGTTTAACATCTGTAGTATGCAAAGTCATGGAAAACATTTTAAAGGAGAGAGTGGTTACGGACCTTGAGGCCGATGGCAACTGGGACAAATTACAGCATGGTTTTACGAAAGGTAGATCGTGCCAAACCAACCTGATCTCCTTCTTTGAGAAATTAACAGATTTTTTAGACAAGGGAAATGCGGTGGATCTAATATATCTTGATTTCAGTAAGGCGTTTGATACGGTACCGCATGAGGAATTACTGGTTAAATTGGAAAAGATGGGGATCAAAATGAAAATCCAGAGGTGGATAAGGAGCTGGTTAAAGGGGAGACTGCAGAGGGTCGTATTAAAGGGTGATCTGTCGGGTTGGAGGGGGGTTACCAGTGGAGTTCCTCAAGGTTCGGTTTTGGGTCCGATTTTATTTAATCTATTTATCGCTGACCTCGGAACCAAAAGTAGGAGTGGACTGTAAAGTTTGCGGATGACACCAAGTTGGGAGGTATTGCCAATTCGGAAAAGGATCGGGATATCCTCCAGGGAGATTTGGATGACCTTGTAAACTGGAGTATTAGTAACAGGATGAAATTCAATAATGAGAAGTGTAAGGTTATGCATTTAGGGATGACTAACAAGAATTTTAGTTATAAGCTGGGGATGCACCAGTTGGAAGTAACGGAGGAGGAGAAGGACCTAGGAGTCCTGGTTGATTGTAGGATGACTATGAGTAGGCAATGTGATGTGGCCGTTAAAAAAGCTAATGCGGTCTTGGGAGACTCAAGGAGACTTGAGGAGCTCAGTTTGTTTTCCTTAACCAAAAGAAGGATAAGAGGAGATATGATTGCACTCTTTAAATATATCAGAGGGATAAATACCAGGGAAGGAGAGGAATTATTTCAGCTCAGTGCTAATGTGGACACGAGGACAAACGGATATAAATTGTCAGTCAGGAAATTTAGGCTTGAAATTAGATGAAGGTTTCTAACCATCAGAGGAGTGCAATTCTGGAACAGCCTACCGAGGGAAACAGTGGGGGCGAAGGACCTCCATGACTTTAAGATTAAGCTGGATAAGTTTATGGAGGGGATGGTATGATAGGATAACGGGTTTAGTCAATAGGTCAATAACGTGCCACACTGGTAATTAGTACAAAGGGTCAATGTTGGGATATTGTTAGCCTTTTCCAGAGGGTCTGGCTGGAGAGTCTTGCCCACATGCTCGTGGTTCAGCTGATCGTCATATTTGGGGTCGGGAAGGAATTTTCCTCCAGGGTAGATTGGCAGTGGCCCTGGAGGTTTTTCGCCTTCCTCCGAAGCATGGGGCAGGGGTCGCTTGCTGGTGGATTATCTGCTACTTGAAGTCTTTAAATCATGATTTGGAGCATTAAAAGCAGACTCAAGGGAGAGAATTAGTTCAGGAGTGGGTGGATCGGCTTATGTGGCCTGCATCTTGCAGGAGGTCAGACTAGATGATCATAATGGTCCCTTCTGATCTTGAATTCTATGATTCTATGATTCTATGATCATGATCTTCATTCAAGTATCAGAGGGGTAGCCGTGTTAGTCTGGTTCTGTAGAAGAATCCTGTGGCACCTTATAGACTAACAGACGTTTTGCAGCATGAGCTTTCGTGGGTGAATACCCACTTCTTCGGATGCAATCCGAAGAAGTGGGTATTCACCCACGAAAGCTCATGCTGCAAAACGTCTGTTAGTCTATAAGGTGCCACAGGATTCTTTGCTGCTTCTACATGATCTTCATTGAAATTGGGTGTACAATATGCGTGGTCTTCATGATATTGCAGGAACTTCTCCTAAGATTTGCTAGGCTACCTATAGATGTATATACCTATCAACTGCTTATGAGCTTCTGACATTTCTATAATTTATAGATTTAGAAAAAAGAAATTATAATATCATGATGCAGCTCCCATTTAACAATGTGCAGCATATACAGACTTCAAGATTGTTTTCTTCATATCTTCCATTTATCCATTTTATTAGATTATATCATTTTTTTCAAATGACAACACAGCTTTTTACTCTGCTTACTAGTTAATAAAGCAGTGGGTCAGCTTTCTAGTGTCAGCGTGTTAGCAAGTATAACTGAAATACTTGTGTACTTCAAAAATTCTTTCCATTCTTAAACACTCACTGTATTACAGTATTTTTCACATCAGGTATTCAAAGGACCTTCCCAACATTTTAGCTGTGCATGCACATTTTGTGGAGAGCTTAAAACTATATATTGTATTTTTCAAACATTGATATCCACTTCCTATAAATATGTATATTTCCCACTAGGCTATGCCTACTGTATTAAGTTTGACATTATGTACAGAAAGAAATTTGCAGTTAATGTGCGTGTGCACACACACACCAACCCACCAACAAACATTTAAAAGTATGGTAATTGTTTTTTAAAGAATGGCAGATGTTCCAATACCTTCACAGTTCGTAAATCACTTACATAGACTGAGTAGTCTGAAGTGCATACTAAAAAAGATAAATACATAGCTGTGCATTATGTAACACTGTTTAAGTGGTAAGCTCAACGTGCCAGTGCACATAGATAGTGGTCTCAGAATATTTGATTTGAAATGTTCTAGTTAGCTACATTTTGAATGTGATCATGCAAATATTTTGCACAACACTTGTATGCGAGCTGTTTACTATTGTTTATGTATCATTGTTACTTGATCAGCACATTTATTTAGGGTACCATAAAATGACTGGGAAGGGGACCATTAAAAACAATTTTCTGTTTTGCCTTCCCTACTTCCCTTTTTATTCAGCAGATAACTCTACTGCTACAATAGAAAATTTGAAAATGCTTCTAATAGTAGGTCTAACATGGAAGTTGCTGAGCAGCTGCAACTACAGTTCTCCTTCTTATTGCATCTCCTTAACCCTTCTCAGGATGATGCCCACTGCAAAGTGCAAGTCATCTGACTAAAGGTGATTGGAAATAAATTTGGATGAAGTATTCAAAACCGTTAGAAATACACTTTTTCATATTGTGATTGTTTGGGAATTTTGATCAATTTAATAATGGAGCCTGTGGAATTGCATGGTGTGGGTGTGACAAAGGTTCCATTTTTCAAGTGAAATTGTAGATGGGTTTTTATTTTTTCTGAAACAAAATGTCCTGTTGAGGTGCATGTTCTTTTTGAGTGGTGACTGGAGGGTAAAGTAAAGGGTGTTAAAATGGTCTGGAACAAAACTACAAATATTTGTCATGAAATATCACTTTAAAACGTCTACTTGCACAGTCCTAGTCAGTAAATAAGACTTACCATGTCAAAAGAGATCAAAAGCACATCTCATCCATGATTATTTTCCTAAGGCCTGGTCTACACAAAAAATTTAGACTGACATAGCTATGTTGCTCGTGGGTATGAAAAATTCACATGCCTGAGCACTGTACCTCTGCTAACCTAACCCTGGGTGTAGATGTGAGTAGGTCCACAGAAAAATGCTACGACCCCTGGGGGAAGTGGAGTTGCTAGAGCAATGGGGGGAAAAAACCCATTTCATTGCTGCTATTGTAGCCCCTGTAGTATAGACAAGACCCTAACAATGGTAAAGCCAGGTATTTCAGAGGAGAGCATAAAACATTATAACTCATTTAGTTGAACAATAGTCAGTATATAAGGTGTTTGGGTGTGGTTTTTTGTTTGTTTGTTTAACCCCATTCTGTGACTGGTGTAGGTAGCTCTTGTAACTTTAACAATTGCTAATGTACATAGACGTTTTAACCATAAATGTCTAATTCATATGTAAAACTAATTATTTCCCCCCAAAAAATATCATGTAACTGTGAGCTAGAGGGAACACTTTTTAAAATTCTGGTTGAATTTAGATTTTTGAAGAACTACACTGAAATAATTTTCATCAAGGCTCTGTCTAGGGGATGTGGAAATATTTCTCATTTTTCATGCCAGTAATACATGGAAAGGCCCACTCCCACCATGGGAGTGGTATAGGACTAAAGTTGGTTTTGGTCTGCTGTGGCCATCACACAGGTCACCTTTTTGGAACTAGGAAGGAATTTTTGCCTCAGCCTCCTGACCCATCCTACTGGGTCCCTAAGTTCAAAATGTCAGAGCTTAGCAGGCTCCTAATGTCGGGTACAGTGAGGAGGCAACCCTCTTTTCCCCAGTCCCTTGACCCTCATATGGGGGAAGGGCATTGGGATCCCAAGAATGGGTTAGGACCAGGCGTTGAGGTCTCCATCAGGCAGAAAGGATTAAGGAAGGAATCATGACCTGAACTTTGAGTTCCCACATGAGTTAATGAAGTTGTGGCCTTAACTAAAGCACATTCCTTGCATTTTGTCTGTCTTTCTGTGTGTCCAGGACAAAGCTTATCATGCCTGAAACACTATGTGCCTTATTGTCAATTTAGTCATACAATTTATAAATGCTAAAATTGTTTACAATGTTTTGGATTTATTTTGGGGGTTTGAAGTTGTACAGAAGTATTACAGATATTCTGCTCTCTATTTCAAGTTACCTGATACCATATTGTTTAAAAAAATGCATTTTAACAATTCCTTAACCATATAGTTTTCCTATGATCTAGTTAATGGAGGGAAGTATTAAGAATGAATCTTCTGTTTTTGAGTCTCTATAATTGTTAATTTATGTTGATTGATTTACTATAATTAAAACTGTTGGAGTAAGTTGCAGTTAGGAAGTATGCATTCTTAATTGCCTATCTAACTACAACTGTTTCAAAAAATCAATACAACCTCTTAAAGAATATGTGTATAACTGCGAGTGTTTGTTCAATTTACATAGACCTTTGAAGAATATTTTCATGTATACTGTCATTTTATTATTTTTCTTTTGTGGAACATTAGCACATCTTTAAAATGGCAACAAAATAGTTTCTCAAAATATACAGTACCATTTTGCACTCACAATAAGCAGAGTTAAGAGTAACAATCCTAACACTTCATTACAATAGATCCATGTGTTTTGTCAAAGTTAGACTCAGGACTCACAGTTTGTCAGACCACTCTGTTTTATTAGCACAGCGCTCTGCTAATAACACACAGATAATGTGAGCACCATGCAAGACACAAGCTATCTTATTTATACAGATAAAAGGAGGAGAACCTAACAAGATAACAAAGGAAGCAGAATCTGATAAGTTTACCTGGGCTGGGCATGCATATCTTATTTCCTTACTAACTATTACTGATCTCCTGTTAATGTTTCGCCATTAGCACCATTGTTTATGCCTAATGTTTCTTTTCCTGGCACCTGTATTTCAACATTTCTTATTTCTGCTTAAAGGTACATGCAACATTTCTTTAATCCATTCTTATTTTTACAATATAATTCATTCTACTTTCACAGTTTGAAAAATAAACTTTTTACTGAAGAAAGCAATGGGTTTATCATTCTTCAATGTATTTCAAATAAAGAGTGGTGGTGTTCATATGCAAGATATCTGATTTGACATATGCAAGCCTTCTGGAATTCCAGAGCTAAAAATATGCCTCTCTCATTTTGCACATTTTATCATTATATACAGCATTATTGGTAGAAAGATTTATAGTTATTTTAATAAAAATGTTAAGTGAAAATTAACTTCATTTTTACAAGTACATCAATCAATTTTAACACAATTAAGTTTCCTACAATTAATATAATTATTGAGTAGATGAAGGATCAAAATGATCTTTTTTTTTCAACATAAGAAAATAAGTCAGATGATGTCCTCTGTAGATTTACTACCATTCAGCCCATCCCTTTAAAAAATGAGGATTAGAAAATAACCTTTTTTTCCAGTAAAAGTGTAAATTGAATATTTCACAGATCATAACTGAAATTTGCATGAAGGACACATTTGCAAACTTTCACAAGAATAAAAAGTTACTCTAGATGAGTAATTAAAGTAAAATGAATTTGATGTCTTGCTGTTTGTAAATAGTATCTTATTAACTGTATCACAGAAGTGGAAAAGTGACATGTTCTTACAGCTTTGACCAGAATTGTGACAGGCGTACTAGGCCATTTGAGGCTTCCTGCTGCAGGCCTTGTGGTCGTACTATATCCTGCCCCAGAAAAGGAGCAGTGAAGGTGGGTCCTCCAAAACTGGCTAAAATGGCTGCTGCTTTGCAGTCCATCAGAACACAGCAGGCTTAGATAAAAGGAGCAGCAGGGGCAGACAGAGGCGGCTCTGTTTTTTGCTGCCACAAGCATGGCAATCGGGATGCCTTCGACGGCGTTTTTGCAGGAGGTCTGCTGGTCACGCGGATTCAACAGTGGATCTGCGGGTGATCTGCCAGTCCCGCACCTTCGTCGTACCCACCGCTGAATTGCCAAAGCTGCGGGACTGGCAGACCTCCCGCAGAAATGCCGCCGAGGGGGTGAGGAAGGACTGAATGGCTATGAAACTCCACAGGTAAAGATACTGGGGGAAGAGCCTGCTGAAGCAGGGAACAGAGAACCCAAGGACCATAATCCTGAAGTAATGGGTAAAGGTGATGGGACAGAATGGGAAGCAGCATGTGTTTTTGTTATTTGTAGGGTCCCTGCATTGAGACCTGGAGTAGGCCTGGGTCTCCCCACTGGCAGAGTGGCCAAAGCCCCAAGAAGTGGGCAAGTCTTATTTAGAATTTAAAGGGCTCAAGGATGGGACTGAAGAGCCTGCGGAGGACCCACCATTTTTTGGACTTTGTTGCCCTGCAAAGGAGACTGGACTCGAAGGATTGAACTAGCTGGAGAGCTGGGGCAATAAGAACTGTTAAAGGTGAAGTGTCTTCAAGGAGAAAGCTCTGGGAGCACTGCTCTATATGCGGGCAGGCAAGGTCTTAGAGCTAGCACAGAAGGGGGTCAGGACTGAGTCCAGAGACCGGGTAAAGACTTTCGGAAGGGCACCGGGACAGGCCCCGTTGGACCTTTTATCCTAGAAGGGTTTTTGTTCATCTATTTTAAACAGTGTGTAACTTTAGCTGGAGGGCTGAGTCATTGTAGACCTACCTGACAAGGTTAACACTGACGGGGTACCAGGAGCAGAGAGAGAGTGTGTTCAGGTTCGCACCCAATGAAGGCGGGGTGGGGGGCTCACAAGAGGTGTATGTGCCCTGTTACAGGAACAATAGGATCAAAATTACTCAGGACCATAACTGGGGTGAGATGGTCACAGTGAAGAAGAAATGCTGATTATAGTAGGAGAACAGGCAATGACCACTGGACATCAAAATAAGACAGGAGGATTTGATTTTTTTTAAAAAAATATGAAGGGAAATTCCATTTTTCCTCATTCATGACTAAGAGATAATCAGAACCATGAGGCAGATACTCAGCTACTGTCTTCAGCATAGCCCCACTGAAGTCACAAGAGCTATGCTGATTTACATAGGTTGCCAGGCACTCTCAAAATATCACTGAAAGAGCCTGGGGCACTGTTGAGTTAAAAGCAGGCAATGTCCACTCAGAGACAAAAGCCTGCACTTTACTTTCTCCAGAACATGGCAAAGAAGAGTGGAGCCATACATGCTGTATATCCCAGAGTTCTTGTCTATTTAGAGTAGAACAATTCAGAATAGAACTGCTGCTTGGAAAAAGTCAGTGTGCAACCCTCACTAGCTTCCAGCTATACATGAAAAAAGCTAAGGGACTGTCCATATTCTTAAACTAGTAGAGGACACCAGTAGGGCATTAAAGTGTTTGCTGCTCCTTCAAACTATTGTTCAAGGGTGCACAAGGTAGGGACACTGTTTAGCTGCTTTGTGGATGTACCTTCATGCCTTCTTTCTATACATACAGCAAATGTAGCAAAACAGGAGGAATTTGCCCCAGGATAGCTATATGAAAAGTAAGGTAGCCAAAAATCATTGTGAGCAGATGAAAAAGTGAAGTCCAATTTCTGCCAGCTGAAAATCATCATTTTACCTCACAAATCAGACTGAGCTATGAAATTGTGATTTCCACCTATGAAAAATTAATAGTTTTGCCTAATGCAAGACTTTCACCAGTTTCATTGTGAATAGATGTTTATGGCAGCAGCAAAATTTAAACTTGAATCACATTTGTTAAAATGTATGGAAACCTACTGTTTGTACTTGAAAGAGTGATGGTGCAGAGTTCTAGACTTGAAAGGAAAGTTAAATATTCAATTTGTGTTCATGAGTGTTTGCACTAGAAACCTGATCTGAAAAGTTACACTTCACAAACCCATAAACACTATGGCTTACATATCAGATCAGAATGGCTTGACCTGCTTGTGTGAGTGGGCTACAGAAATTATCCAGTGAACAACTTTGCTTGACTAATAAATGCAAGAAAGTTGTGATTCCTTCATGTGACTCATCAATAGAATTGAGCTGTAAAGTTCATTGAATATATTGTAGACTATCAATTACTAGGCTGGCTCTCGTCATAAAGTATGCCACTTCTCACAAAAGACTTGAACAGTTGTGGAATTTTATCCATTTTACTGAGGGTACGTCTACACTACGGGACTATTCCGAATTTGCATAAACCGGTTTTGTGAAACAGATTGTATAAAATCGAGTGCGCGCGGCCACACTAAACACATTAAATCGGTGGTGTGCGTCCACGGTCCGAGGCTAGCATCGACTTCTGGAGCGTTGCACTGTGGGTAGCTATTCCGTAGCTATCCCATAGTTCCTGCAGCCTCCCCCGCCCCTTGAAATTTCCGGGTTGAGATCCCAGTGCCTGATGGGGCAAAAATCATTGTCGCGGGTGGTTCTGGGTAAATGTCGTCAGTCACTCCTTCCTCTGGGAAATCAATGGCAGACAAGCATTTCGCGCCTTTTTTCCCTGGATAGCCCTGGCAGATGCCATAGCATGGCAATCATGGACTTTTGTGACTGTCACCGTATGTGTACTAGATGCCGCTCACAGAGGCGATTCAGCAGCGCTACACAGCAGCATGCTTTTGCTTTTGCATGACAGCAGAGATGGTTACCAGCCATACTGCACCATCTACGAATCCATAAATTGGTAAAAAGATGAGCATGGCTACCAGTCGTTTTGCACCATTTGCTGCTGTCATAAGTGCCCCTGGCTGCTCTTAGCCAGGGGCGCAAAAGCCAAAATTGGGAATGACTCCCAGAGTCAATCCCTCCTTTTTGGTATCTAAAAATAGAATCAGTCCTGCCTAGAATATGGGCAAGTGTACTAGAGAACCACTGTATCAGAGAGCACAGCTGCTCTGTGTCAGATCCTGCAGAAATTATGAGCTGTATGCTATTCACAGGGGGTGCTCCTGCAACAACCCCACCTGTTGATTCCATTCTTCCCCCAGCCTTCCTGGGCTACTGTAGCATTGTCCCCCCACTTGTGTGATGAAGTAATAAAGAATGCAGGAATAAGACACACTGACTTGTTAGTGAGAAATGAGTGGAAGGCAGCCTCCAGCTGCTATGATAGTCCAGACAGGACAGTAAGGAGTGTGGAGCAGAGGAGCCCAGCATCCCTCTGCTAGTCCAGGGGCAATTGAATCTTTTTTTTACACATGAAGGGTGGGGGCTGACAGAGCTCAGCCCCCTGTTGCTATGACGACGATGGTTATCAGCCATACTGTACCATCTACCAGGAAAAATTAGGGCCAGGCACCCTTGATAGACCTCACCGATGCTAGTCTGCATGGTTACCAGTCCTTTTGCACTGCCCAATGTGCCAATAGGCTGATGACGAGGACGGATACCAGTCGTATTGCACCATCAGCAATACCCATGGCGGGGGGGAGCAAGGATGTTGGTGTTGAGTGCTGCAACATCGGGTCTATCTGCAGCATTCAGTAAAGATAGGGTGACATGTTAAAGAATCAAGAGAGGATTGTTTTCCCTTTCACTTCTGGGGGTGCGTGGGGGGGTGCATAAATTGCTGAGCTATGCCCTGACCCACCGCGGACACTGTGTTTGACCCTAGAAGCATATGGAGCTCAGCCAAGAATGCAAATACTTTTCGGAGACTGCAGGAACTGTGGGATAGTTTGAGTCCTCCAGTCCATGAGCGTCCATTTGATTCTTTGGCTTTCCGTTACGTTTGTCACGCAGCAGTGTGCTGAGCCCCTGCTATGGCGTCTGTCTGGAGATTTTTTAAAAATGATTTTGAATTTCGTCTTCTGTAACGGAGTGCTGATAGAACAGATTTGCCTGCCCTTACAGCGATCACATCCGCATGGTCCATGCGGGAGCTCTTTCTTTATTTTGATTTTTAACTGCATCGCCACACGTGCTGATCTGAGCTCCACGCTAGGCAAACAGGAAATATTCAAAAGTTCGCGGGGCTTTTCCTGTCTACCTGGCCACTGCATCCAAGTTCAGATTGCTGTCCAGAGCGGTCAGTGGTGCACTGTGGGATACCGCCCGGAGGCCAATACCGTCGATCTGCGGCCACACTAACCCTAATCCGATATGGTAATTCCGATACTAGCGCTACTCCTCTCGTTAGGGAGGAGTACAGAAACCGGTTTAAAGAGCCCTTTATACCGATATAAAGGGCCTCTCAGTGTGGACGGGTGTGGCGTTAAATCGGTTTTACGCTCCTAAAACCGGTTTAAACGCCTAGTGTAGACCAGGCCTTAGAGTGGAAAACTCTGGCTTGCTAAGAAGGGAAACCTAGCTGTCTGGATTTAGTTACATTTGCTAGGAGTTTACTGGGCTTCTGACTACCTAATTGCATTCTCTCCCCTAATGGAGCAGAGTTCTAATATAAAGTGTTTGTGTATGCATAGATATAATAACAAACATGATTTACTCTTGTAACTGAATATTAATACAGTATTGTAAAATCCATCAACTGTAAATGAAAGACACAATTTATAAATTAGATACCTAGTGAGCAGGCTACTGCCCTGATCCTTCTGTTCTAAAAAAAGTATGGGCCTTCACCACTTCAACAAAAGGAAAACTCAACTAAATGAAAAGGAAGAATATAGTGGATGAGGCGGGAACCTCATTCGCTCGATTTGTAGCAATGACTGAAGAAGATCAAGCGCTATTTATACAACAAAGTTCAGAAAAGAAACTGGAATAGCAGTCTCTACACTCTGGTAACTTCACAGTATCTGTATAATTTACAAAAACTATATTGTAATATTAGAAGACCTACAGTTTAATATAGCAAGCATGTACTTCAAAAATTAAATGTCATTAATTTGAATTTATTTCATTACCATTCTTACTACAGTAATATATCAAAGAAAAAGCAACAGTTTTGTTATGGTGAAAAATTACAATTTAATCTTAAAGCTATTATAATTTCACTATACTTACTACTGTATTTTCCACATTGCGGTTCTACTATAAAAACTATAATTCTATTTTTTTGTTTTTGTTTTTTTGCTCTGTATTTTCTATGCTCTCAGACCCTAAAGCCTCTAATTTAGCCCGAGTCCCAAGGCCCTGCTTGCATGCGCTGATATAACAACTCACTTTTCTGCAAACTTTCAGTCAGGCAAATCTGATTCATTATACTTCGCTGTTCAGCCATTTTGGGGTTAGAGTTAGTGTGGTGTAGCTTCGCCTTAAGTCATGCTTTGAGAGCTTTCAACCTGGGTAACATGGCCTGTTCCCCTGGGAAATATACAGAATTAAAATTTCAGTATTTTTTAGAAATTTTAGTTAACTGCTGTAAGGTAGACAAGCCTTAAGGTGTCTGATTTCCACAGCAGTGACAATGAGAAACCTAAGACCTGTAATTATTGTAAACTGGTATGTCAAAAACAGTACTACGTTACCAGCACATTTTTTAAATATCTCAAGGGTCTGTTCTATTTTCAAGCTGTCTAACTCCCTTTACCCATCTTCTTGCCAGTGGGAATCCTGGGGTAGTCATGCCTGAACCACTCATCAGTGGGAGCAGCGGGTTGGTTCCAGGATACAGGGAATATATAGTGTGTACTAGTGCTTCACACCCTACTTTCAGTTTAAGAACTTTTTACAGTCCTCGCTGTTCTAAGAGGGTCCTGTGATTGCAGTGGTGAAGAGGGAGCCTGTGTTTTAAATAAGTGGTTTTCAAGCTTTTTTTTCTGGGGACCCAGTTGAAGAAAATTGTTGATGCCTGCGACCTAACAGAGCTGGAGATGAGGGATTTGGGGTGTGGGAGAGGCTCGAGGCTCGGGCAGAGGGCTGCGGGGTGAGGCTGGGGATGAAGGGATTGGAGTGCAGGTTTACCTCAGGCAGCTCCTGGTCAGCGGCGCAGTGTGGGTGCTAAGGCAGGTTTCCTGCCTGTCATGTCCCCGCAGACCACACTGCACCCCGGAAGCAGCCAGCAGCAGGTCCAGCTCCTATGCGGAGGCATGCAAGCAGATCTGCATGGCTCTCGCCAACAGGCACTGCCCCCCACAAGCTCCCATTGGCCAGTTTCTGGCCAATGGGAGTGTAGAGCTGGTGCTTGGGATGGGGACAGCACGCAGAGCCCTGTTCCCCCCCGGTGCCTAGGAGCCGGACCTGTTGCTGGCCACTTCCAGGGCACAGCACAATGTCAGAACAGGTAGAGACTAGCCTGCCTTAACTGGACATCACCACCAATGGGACTTTTAACAGCCTGGTTGGTGGTGCTGACCAGAGCCACTGTGACCCAGTGCCTTACATTCTGAGACCCAGTACAGGGTCGTGACCTGCAGTTGAAAACCACTGTTTTAAATAAAGGGCATGAATAATCTCATTGAATTATGTGGGACTGCTCATATTCCTTAAATTTAAGCATGCTTAACTACTTCGCTGGATTGGACCCAGAGTGCTCAGCATATTGCAGAAACAAGTCTTTACCATGACGTTTGTGCAGCATTTAGGATTGATCCCCAGTTCTAGAGCTTGTTTGTTTTCTCAAGGAGGAGGAGTTAGGTAGTCTCCTCGCAAAAAATTATTGCATGTCAGACTTAACATGATTTTCATAGCAGTTTTTTTATTCCTAGTTGCTTTGATATAGTCAGTTATATTAGCCACTGAGACAATCTGACCATCCTCAGTTAATTATCAGCCTTTGAAATGTTAAACACAGATACAGTAGGTTTGCTCCTATCATTTCAAAATACGTTATTAGTGTGTTTATGGCATTAAAAATGAGCTACTTATACTAAACCCATGATTTGAGATTCAGGATAACTTATCTTGTCCTGTGAATTATCAACAGATACAACTTATCAACAGATACGACTTATCAACAGATACAATTACTAGCAACTATTTTTACAGATGAACAAAGCTACAGCTTTGCAAGTAGAATCTGTGCCAGACAACTAAAATTTGATAACTGAGCCTGTCGAGCACATTGAAGGTCAGCATATATGTGGATGAGACCTACAGTATAGCAAACAATTTATTGGATGATTCAGCAACACTTCTCAAGTAGTATGTCATTCATCATTGTTACAACACCTGAGAGGTATAAATGTGATTAATTTGTTTCTACTATTTTGAAGATTTGGAAACATATATCATTTTTGTTCATTAGACAACTCATTTTTGAAGTAGAGAAGAGCAATAAAATCACTGTATTCAATAGCAATATAATTTTCAACTAACCTTTCAATCTTGGTGTCAGTCTTTGTATTTTATTTACCTTTTTACATGATCAAAATATATATAGTATGTAAAATTTTCACAAATCTCCTAATATTTAAATATATGGAGACAATACACCCATTAAATATCATTTTCCATATTTATAACTTTAGAAGACACCAGAAGAAAGCAACAGAGTTCTGTAAGGCGCACACTTGAATTTTCCTCTGTCCCAAGATATTGGCTTGGCAGTCATGTCCCATTAAGAGGAATGGGGGGGGGGGGTGTTGAAGGAGGGGTGGGGTGATGTGGTCACTCCAGCTGTCTCCTCTTGTCTGCATGTGGCCAGACTCTCCTCCCTGCTGATACTAGGGTTGTCATCCACCCTCAGTTGCTGCTGTGTAAAATAGTGTCTGTACATAACAAAACAGTAAATACAAATGGCACATTAAAGATAAATCCTTAGGGGTAAATACAACCTCATCCTGCACATACATGGAGTATCCTATCCACAGCAGACTGGTGGTGTTCAACTACAAAGTGGGGAGGCAAGATCTGAGGTACCCACACAGGAGTTCTGCATTAGGTGGAGATCTACTCTGGAGGGACTCCCTCTAAGTGACTGTGGAGGATTTTGAAGGCTATAGATGTGAGAAGGGCTGGGCTACTGTGACCATGACTATTCATATTCTGCCATGAGCCCCCTAATCCCTCCCCCCCAAAAAACCCACAGGAGGATGCAAAATAGGCATAGGCTAGTTGATCTGAGGCATGCAGTAGCACTTACGGAGTGGCTCTGCTGTTCCTCTGAAGTCCAGTAGGAAGATTTCTACTCCAATACATGTAGGATATATGTACAGTGTGAGGTTACACCGTTAATAAGTTTTGCTGCATGCTTTTTTAAATGAATGTGCTGAAGATAAGTAACTTCTTTTAGCAAATACTTCTTCACAAGAGGGTTATTGTAAGGAATAGGCAGATCTCAGAAAATTCAGATAATAAACCAAGATGGTTTGGATGATCATCTGAAACTCTTGGATCTGCAAAACTGGGAAAGAATTCTGTCATATGCTTCTTCCCAAGATATTTGATATGGTGACTGGACTGGCAATACCACTAGTTTTTGAGGCATTATTTCAGCTGTTCCAGACATGGCAGAGTCATACAAAGAAGTATCATACAAATATTAATTATTTAAATCTATTTAATTATTTAAATTATTTAAATTATTTAAATTAATTAATTAAATCTATGGTCTCTGAGTTTAGATTGGCTTTACTAAGTCTTAATATTCTGCAGCAAGAAGAGAATTTTTACTTTTGCTAGATACAAACTTGACACCCGAGATAAATTCTACTTTCTTTAAATGACGCTGCCTTGCTCAGTCTGAAACAAGTTAGTCCAGCATTTATTTAGACATGTCCCATTAGAAGTGAAAGCTTACTACGTTAAAAAACGCAGCTTAATGGAGATTAAGAAGGGTTCCTAAATGCTTACAATTGCCTTGCAACTGAGTAATTGTGGACTTCTATTTGAGACTGACATGATTATAACTTTCACAATGAGGGCTAAGAAAAACCAATTTTGATTTTAATCAGAAAAGGTATTTTCTGGGTTAAGTTCTGTAACTCTAAATCATAGTGATAATAAAAAAAATAAGCTAAGAGGGATCAGACTGACAGTAAGTTGGAAAAATACAGCTACCAGGGCTTTACTTTAGCTATATTATGGTGTCACCACTAACGCCACCCCATTTTTCAGGGGGTTTGCCTCACCATTTTCATTTTAATCAAGCTGAAACCTTGCTGTCTCTTTTTTGTTAAAGTGCATTTTAAAAATATGTATTAGTATTTAAAATAATGCCACTAAACTGTAACAAGTGATTACCATTGATCAAAAAGTAAATTAGTAATATACAGCCTTAAAAGCTATATTTCCATTCTTAAGGAAAATAAGAGTACACAATACAGAGACAAAGCACTGGGAAGGATAAATTGGTTGAACAATAGAAAAGAAAGTCACAGTGAACTGTCACTCCTTAGGGTGAAGAGAAATGAGAATAGCAAGAAAGTCTATGTTTTGGCATTGGGACCAGTATTTGACATAGATCTGTTCTGGGATGAAATTAGATTAAAAAAAAAGTTTTTAAAGAAAGAATAGACAACTTGAAATGTAAGACATATCTTTAACGATAACACTACTACCAAATGCTAATATGGTACATTAGTCTTGTTTCCATTGACCCAGTTAAGTCAATTTTTAGTCTGAATGCCAATGGTTTGGATCTGTTTACTCTTTTTTCTCTCACACATTTTACATCTCCACAGTAGCCTTCAGATGATGAACTTGTGCTAGTTTATATTTCATTTCTAAGATTTGTTGTAGAGTTTCCTCTTACCGAGACTCCATAAAGTAGATTTTACATCATAGTTTGAAAATCAACCTCCCAAAAGAAAAAATAAAACTAGAATCTAGTGAACTCTTTCAAAAGGTTTTTATAATTAGGCTTCAGGGAAGATTAAAAATCAGAGCTACATTAGAGCTGACAATTTGGCAATCAGATTTGATATAACAGAATACATGACCTGAATCCATCACAGAGAATTAAGAAAATATAAATGATTCACTTATGCCCTTTATGTTTTCAGTGTAATTTGAAAACTTTATATTTTAATAGCCATCCTTTATAATATCAAGTAGGATAGGGGAAGCAGAAATCAACTACATTATAAACACTATTTGTTTTAAGGACTCACCATTTACAAGTGAAATATAATCAGAATAAAATGACTATGAATGCTAGTGTCATAATGTGTACCTTGCTCAAGTGGCTTGATTCAGCATCCATCCTATATTGACCTTACAGTACCACCTGTAGCTCTGAATTATCACATAAAGAGAGATTCATGCCATTATTCATGGTCATCTGGTTTAAGCATATCCTCACTTTAAATTCAAGCTCCATAGTAAGATACTGACTAGTGCTCGCAAGATGGCAGAAGTGTCTTCTCTTTAAATAAGTAATGCAGTAACTTCACCTTGTCTGAATTAGCTGGGGGTTCGTTCAAGCTTGGTATTGAGTGAGGAAAAGACAGGCAGGACCAGGGTAACACTGAAAAGCCAGGTGGCTGCATTTATTTAGGGATTTCTTTACACCTTGGGCCGGGGGAGGAGGCAATTCCCAACTGGGACTCAGATAAACAACGCAAACAAATTCAAACCAATAACAATGCACTGTAAACTGCTCGCCACACCACCCTAGATAGTCAGACACACCAATCACACAGATAGGAATCAGGTTCGTCAGGGCGATGCCCGGTGCAAACACAGAAAAGAGACCCACAGGCCACTGCCTCAGCCACCCTTGCTTTCACACAGAGGGTAAACCCAGAGTGTGGTGCGGCTGCAGCTGGGCAGATTCCACTCACTCAGACCGCGGGGACTGGACCCCCTTGGTCAGCTATTCTCTAAGTAGAGACAGCTCCCAAGTTTAACCACACACACTAGACACAGACAGAGCAGTGATTCATTCACATAAACAGTTTACAATTAACAATTCAATAACAATTATAACGATTAAACAAGCTAGCTAGGCAAATGTGCAAATGTACAAGTGTGCAAATGTGCAATTGTTTGGGGCTGGTACCAATTTGGGAAAGGGAAAAAATGAGAGGCTAACTATACTAACTGCCAGAAATTAAAAAACAAATACCGCACTCCAGGAGCAGCTGACCAGCAGAACAGACACCAGGAGCATGATGAGGCGACCGGGACCAAGTCCAAAGCGAGAAATCCAAAAACCAAAAAATAGATCCAAAAGATAAATCCACAAGATAACAAATCCAAAACGACACGACACGAGCTAGCTATATCGGGAGGAGACCCTGGCTGAAAGGTTGATCGGGCCCTTCAGCTGACACGCGGATACTCCACACTACGAGCTAGCTATAACGGGAGGAGACCCTGGCCAAAAGGTTGATCAGGCCCTTTAGCTAACACGCGGACACTCCACCAAAAAAGACGATGGTCAAGACAAGATTTTCTGGGGGGAAACCTAGTTTTATCGAAAGGGTCTCACTCCCTAGTGTCAGCATCTGATTGGCTCCCTGGTTCCCCCTCCCTCCAGGTTTCGAGCTGTTGCCACCCCACGTCGGAAGGATTTGCACAGGGCACACTGGGGTATCTGGGCAGAATTAGGTCTCTGTATACAGTACTCTGGAGTTGCTAGGCAGAACTAGCCAGACCTCCAGATGATCAGGCCCAAAAAGAGCGGGAAAATGCACACAGCACCAAAAGGTTGCACACGACACCACAAGTTGCTGGGCAGGATCAGGTCTTTGCACACGGCACTAGCCCGACCCTTAGATGACCCAGCAGGAGAGAGGAGAAAAACAGGAACACAGGAGAGCATACACAGCCAGTGTTGCTGGGCAGGATTGAATCTCTGCCCTTTAACAAGAACCTGGTCCAAGATGGAGGCTGCCTTGCCCTTTTAACAGGACAAGATGGCCGTGGACCGACAATTGGCCATACAGAGCCATAACTATGCATCGGATTGCGACACACCTCAAAACACTCTAAGGCCTCAATTCTTCAAAGCCTTCTTTAATTTTATGCACTGTGAGTAATCACAGAAAAGGAATCTGAAGTGTGCAGAATTCAGCACATACATAAGTCTCTTCAGGCTTGGGGCCTAAGACCTAAATGGTGTAATTATAAATAAATCATATTTGAGAGAGAAAAATCAGATTAAAACAAAAGAAATTTCTTGTTACCCTAAAATTATTTATTAGGGGAGTCAAGCTTTATTTAGTGGGTAGTTTTGTAGTACTAGTGAAACCATCTTATAAAATATCAACAACAATTGACATTATTATATTAGAGTTAGGTATGGCTTAAGTATCTTTAAAAAAACATATTTACCATTGCAACTATGTTGAACGACCATTTATATGCATGCATGAGCATATGCAATAGGCAATTATCATTTGCCAACTCCGATATTATTTTAGCTTTTGGTATATTGTAGGATGAGGCTGCAGGTATTGACAACATCCCAGCAGAACTAATTACATTCAGAGGAGAAATAGTAATAGATGTACTCACCAAGAGTACATGTGGGCACAGTCACTAATCATCACTCTCCCAAAGACAGGCAACCTGCAATTGTGTCAAAATTACCAGACCATAAGCTTAATTAGCCATCCCAGCAAAGTGATGTTGAAAGTCGTATTGAACAGACTGAAGCTGCAAGCGGAGAATATCATCACTGAAGAACAGGCAGGCTTTCGTGCTGGAAGAAGTACCACAGAACAGATTTTCAACCTTTGTGTTCTATGTGAGAAGTACTTACAACACCAGCAGGACATCTACCACGTCTTTGTTGACTTCAAGAAGGCGTTTGACAGAGTATGGCTCGAAGCTTTCTGAGCAACCAGGAAGTACAATGTTGGTCATAAGCTTAATCTTACCGTTAAATAACTGTATGCCACGGCCAGCAGTGCAGTTCTCATCAATGGCACAATAGGAGACTGGTTTCATACCACTGTTGGAGTTCAGCAAGGCTGCCTTCTTTCGCCCACACTGTTCAACATATACTTGAAGCACATAATGACTGATGCCCTAGAATATCACATATGCACAGTCAGCATTGGGGCGGGGGGTGCAATCTCAAATCTTTGGTTCGCTGATGACATTGATGGCCTGGCAGGCAGTGAAGATAAACTTGCAAACCTTGTGAAACGATTGGATGAAACCTCCACAAAATATAGAATGGAAATCAGTGCAGAGAAAACCAAGCTGATGACAAACCAATGGGATGGGATCAGCTCATATATCACTGTCAGTGGGCAAGAGCTGGAGACAGTGAAACAGTTCAAGTACTTGGAGGGCAATCATTACTGATGAAGGATCCAAGGCAGAAATTTGGCCAAGAACTGCACAAACAGCAGCAGCAGTGGCAAAGCTAAAGCCAATTTGGAGGAATAAGAACATCTCCCTGGAATCCAAACTGAAACTGCTGCATGCATTGGTCATCTCCATTTTTCTGTATGCGCGCATGGACCCTTATGGCAGAACTTGAATGGAAAATACAGATAGTAGAGATGAGATACTTCCGTAAAATCCTGGGCATTTCCTACTTTGACGACATCACTAAAAAAGAGGTCCGCATCATCACCCAATGTGCTGGGTCATATGAAGACCTCCTGACAACCATGAAGAAGCGCAAGCTGAAGTGGTACGGCCATGTAACAAGATCATCTGGCCTATCCAAGATCATCCTACAATGGAAAGTACAGGGGAAGAGAAGAAAAGGTAGACAGAAGAAGAGATGGATTGACAACATAAAAGAGTGGACAGGAAGGGACTTCACAGAGACTCAAGCACTGACATACAATCGTCAGGGCTGGAGACAATTGGTTGATTGCAAATCAGTGATGGTGCCCCAATGACCAATGCAGTTATGGGAGTGGTGATGGTGGTGATATTGTATTAGTCCTGCTAAATTTCCCACAACTCTAGAATTCAGTTTGTTATTAAAACCTGTATGTTTTCATTTCTTTTTACTGAAAATGTAGGCCTAAAGCTTTAGAGGATCCTTTACCTAGAGGCTGGTGTCTGACACTTCATGAATTGAGTTTAAAAAAATAACCCACTTGTCACTGTTTTTTGTAATTAGTATGAACATATGGAAAACGTGTTTTTTAATATCTAGCGTCTGTAAGTATCTTTTATTTGTTACAGAGTTTAAATGAGAATGGATTCACACTGAACCATTTTCTATTCTTGTAATAATTTATGCCAGAAAAATAACACGCCGGGTTGTTATTGCAGGCTTTTTAATCTCTGATAACAGCAGAGGGTTTTGTCTTTTGATTGACTTCATATTCTACTTAATTCACATAGATTAAGGAAACTATAAGAAGGGAAGCAGAATGGCCAGCCAATCAAAATAAAGAAAATGTAGAAGTTCTTTAAAAAAAAACAAGGACACTATTCTAAATTGAGGAAAATATGTGCAACATTAAAATTATGATGCAATATGACTAAGTTAACATCAAATAGTGCTACCATGTGGCAACTGTACAAACAACTTAGAATTTTCCTCTATTCTCCTAGCATGTGATGATGATTGTGTCTCCCCTTGATTGACACTGACAAACACCATTGATCTAAAGCCATACTACTAGCCCTGTGAATGGTTATATTAGTTATAGCATAATAGGTGTGCATGGTACTGCACAGACATGAAGAGAAGATTTTAGAGTGTACATCTTTCTCTCTTTTTTGTGTTAAAGAGCTCGATCAGTTCCATTTTGCATTTTGAATCATGTTAGTTTAAGGATTATGTTTTTATTTTTGTTTTGAATAAAGTCTATGATTTAAATTGATTCTGACAGCTTAATCTGAGATGTTAAAGTAGGGATAGCTGATTAGTGGTTAAAGGATACTTGAAAGAAATCAGCTTTGAGGAAGCACTTGGTGGAAATGAAGTTGCATGGGGTATTGGGTTAAGGAAGCTGTTCCAAGCATAGGAAGCAATATGACTCAAAATTGTGACTGTAACAAGAGCCACAATGTCAGTAGGGATAGCACCATGCAAAACCTTTGGCATAAAGACTAGGAATCTGAACATGATGTGAAAAGAGAGGAAAGCCAGGGGAAATACTCAAAAGAAGGATTTTGTAGTCCTCTAATTCAGAGTATTGGGGTGCAAAATGAGAACCTTTCTCAATGCTGCCTTCCTGATACTGCAAAGACGTGCACACATGTTTAACTTTACTATTAATAAATTTAAATTTATGCGCATTGCATAAAGTAAACCATGTTCTCAAGCCTTTACAGGATCAGAATCTTAAATTCCTGCTTTGCAGATGTTTACTTTGGAGAGATTACTTTCTATAGTATATGGTCTGTACCAGACAAGTGCTATGGGCAGAATAGTTAAGAAGAGGTGAAAATAACCATATGAAACTGTTCTTGTGACAAAGATTTTAATGAAAATTAAAAACAGTATAAATTTAATCCATTCACAACACAACCAAGCTTTTAGTTATGTAGTTATCCTTATGTGAAAACATGGGCCCCAATCCTGTGAACAGATGCTTTGGTGCAGACGTTAACATTCACGCCACATTTTTATGGCGTCAATAAGACTTGGTTCAGGTACAAGAACCACGGTGGTAGATCATTTCATACAATTGGAACCTGTATTCAAAGTGTTGCTTGGTTTAGGACTAGTAATGTTCCTTAAGGAGCTTTATTATCTACAGAACAGGTACAATTTTCAACGTTATACTGAAAATTTGCTCATTCAGAATTAGAGAACTATTAAAATGAAGACTACAGTCTACTGAATGACTGCAGTTTCACTTTTAACCATTATTGGTGGATTAAGTAATCAGAAATTTGTTTTTCAGAGCCCTGAAAGTATATCAGATGATAAAAGAAATGGGTTATGGCCTTTGAAACCATGAGGCGCTAAAGAACAGGTCAAAATGACAATTTGAAAGGAAATGCAAAAGTCGTTATCATTAGTAAAAAAACTAATAGTATTTTGTATTTGTCTGATTCATTCTCAGAGCAGGTCCATCCTGTCCACGGAATGAGGAGGGGTAGAAAACATAGTACATGATATAATTTAAGACTGACTCATAATGGATATGCATAAAGGGGTCAAGTAAGGTTGCCCAAGTTTCATGCTGAATTTTTCTATGTGTCTGAATGGAAACTATGAGGAACTTTATGCAAATAGAAACTGCTAACTTTCCCACATCTCCAGTAGGTACTTTCCAGGAACTTTATGGGAAAACAGGGCAAGATTACAGTTCACAAGTAGATGTTTTGTTCTTTTAATGCAAATCAAGAATAGATACCCAGTGTGACAGGTTGGATCACAGAAACCCCCTTGGGCTGCCAACTGATGTATGAAGACTACTTCTGCCCCTGCTTTCTCTGCCAGCTTGGGACTCCAGCACCCTGCCTTGTTGAGCCAGACACGCCAGTCTGCTACAACACAGACCCAGCGTCTGAACCACATGCCCCAAAGCTGCAGACTTAACTGAAAGCAACTTAACAAGTGTTCCTGTCTTTAATACTCAGATGCCTAACTCCCAATGGGGTCCAAACCCCAAATAAATCAGTTTTACCCTGTATAAAGTTTATGCACTGTAAACTTATAAATTGTTCACTGTCTATAACACTGATAGAGAGATATGCACAGCTTCCCCCCCCTCAGGTATTAAAACATACTCTGGCTTAATTAATAAGTAAAACGTGATTTTATTAAATACAGAAAGTAGGATTTAAGTGGTTCCAAACAGACAGAACAACGTGAATTACCAAGCAAAATAAAATAAAACACTCAAGCCTGTGCCTAATACAGTAATAAAACTGAATACAGATAAAATCTCACCCTCAGAGATGTTTCAGTACGTTTCTTTCACAGGCTGGACGCCTTCCTAGTCTGGGCACAATCCTTTCCCCTGGTAAAGCCCTTGTTCCAGCTCAGGTGGTAGCTAGGGGATTTCTCATGACTGCAGCTCCCTTTGTTCTGTTCCACTCACTTATATATCTTTTGCATAAGGCGGGAATCTTTTGTCCCTCTGTGTTCCTACCCCTCCTTCTAAATGGAAAAGCACTAGGTTAAAGATGGATTCCAGTTCAGGTGACATGATCACATGTCACTGTAAGACTTCATTACTCACTTGCCAGCACACATGTATACAGGAAGACTTACAAGTAAAACAGAGCCATCTACCATCAATTGTCCTGGTTAATGGGAGCCATCAAGATTCCAAACCACCATTAATGGCCCACACTTTGCATAATTACAATAGGTCCACAGAGTTACATTTCCTATTTCTAGTTTCAGATACAAGAATGATACATTAATACAAATAGGATGAACACACTCAGTAGATTATAAGCTTTGTAATGATACCTTACAAGAGACCTTTTGCATGAAGCATATTCCAGTTACATTATATTCACACTAGTTAGCATATTTTCATAAAATCATATAGAGTGCAACATCACACCCAGTTATTCTAATAAGTTAAAGAATGCATTGATTTTGAGTATCAGAGGGGTAGCCATGTTAGTTTGGATCTGTAAAAAGTGACAAAGAGTCCTGTAGCACCTTATAGACTAACAGAAGTATTGGAGCATAAGCTCCACTCACTGACGAAGTGTCACCCACTTCGTCAGACGCACATGGTGGAAATTTCCAGAAGCAGGTATAAACATGCAGGCAAGAATCAGTCTAGAGATAAAGAGGTTAGTTCAATCAGGGAGGATGAGGCCCTCGGAGGTAGGGCTCGGGACCGTCCTGTCCCAAGAAATTGATGGAAAAGACTACACGGTCTTATATCTTAGCTGGAAATTATTCCCCTGCAAGAAGAACTACACGGTACTAGAGAAAGAAGCACTCCTGGTGAAATGGACCTGTTACACCCTGCAGTACTACCTCCTCGGGGCCCCGTTTATACTAGTCATGGACCATGCCCCACTTCAGTGGTTAATAAGAATGAAAAACAACAACACTAGACTACTGCACTGGTACCTGGCATTACAGCCCTATTCTTTCACCATCTGGCATAGGGCTGGCAAAGACCATGCAAATGCCAACTTCCCGTCTCACCTTGGAGGGATGGAAGAGCCTGGCCCTGACAAACAGGAGCCAGACTTGGGAGGGATGGGAGGAAATGTGTAGTGAGGCAGTTTGGTTCCCCGCTGCCCATGTGTTGCCCCAGAAATATAAAGGCCCTAACTCAGAACTCACTGAGAGAGCAGCCACTGGGGAGGCCAGACACCTTCAGCCTAGCTCTCAATTGGGAAACCCCAATGGATTGAAGTAAACCTGAGGACTAGCCCGACCTGCCCCGCGCCAGCTACCTGGAGGAGTTGCTGAGTCTACCCCGCGCCAGCTATCCCGAGGAATCTATGGTACTGGATCCCCCAGAGGACACCACTCCAACCGAGGTACCTCATGAGGGGGAGTCTGGAAGTAGCCTAGAGTTGGGGCAGCCAACTCTAGGGTTCTGGCAGTGCTACAGCCAGACATGTCAGTGTGTTGCGGCCAGGATCCCCGCTGCGGCCAGGATCCCCTGCTGCTAGGGCCCCAGGCTGGGATGCAGTGGAGTAGGAGGGCCTGCGTCCCCCTTGCCACCAAATTCATGGGTGGCAGTCTCCCCCTCTCCCAGGCCCTTTGGAACCAGGGCCTGGGATTACCATTATAAACTGTTGTTGCTCAGCCCCTTCCTGACGGCCTGAGAGCCTGCTGCACCATTGCCCCGCCCTGACCTAGGGCCTGGGCTTATTGTGTTAATTTCTGCCCTCACAAAAGCTACTGTGGAAGACTCCCGCGGCCAAATTAATTCCCCACAAGACATCTTCCCTAGTTCCCCGCCGCCCTGGAGAGATACGAGCCCAGGCTAGCCTCTCTAACCTATCCTATCATCGTAATCTGCAGGAAGAAGCTGCAAACATTATTATAACTTCTGTAAAGCCTCATAACAGAGCTTCTCCCTATTAATTTTTATAACTGTCACTCTTTGCTCTAATAGTGATGTTTTTCTAGATCAGCTTAAAGGGTGGGAGAGCAAGATTTCAGGAAGATATGCTTACTCGTGTGTAAGGAGAAATAATCTCTCTAAAGACAACCTTTTCCATTCCCTATCATATTCCTGAGCGTATGTGTTTGATCACACCGCAAACGGGATAGCCTCTGCTGCTATTCTTTATCCATAATATCAAAACACTGGTATATTTGTAAGTCCCTTTGTCACTTTATTGAATGTGCATATCATTCTTATCACTCTTAAATCAATTTATTGCTAGTTCAGCTCTCTTTTCTGAAGGAACTGTCAGTTTTATCACAAGTACCACTTCTTCAAATTCAGCTTCACTCCCCAATCTGCTAGCTTTTTAGAATTCCCAGAGAGAACCTCATATTTGTTTCTTTCCTCCCTCTGACAAATCCTTAAACACAAAGACCCTATTTACCTATGATATATTTTATCTAGGCAACTGTATAGTGTGTACAATATGACAAATGTGCCTTGTCATGCATTGAAATGATAGCAGCCCCTAAGCTAGTGATACATTGCTGCACACCTAGTGAGATTGCAAAGTCTCTCTTCCACCTCACAAAGTCCTGAGCTATATTCTCTTTCAGCACAGAAAATGTACTGTATGTTAAATGCTGTTTCCAAATGACAATTACTTGCTGAAATAAAATACTAATTTTTTCAAAATTTGCCTGAAGAGAATTTGCTTTTTGCCATAAGAGATGATAATACTTTGCACTTTATAAGTATGGGAAACTGAGGCACAGAGTGGTCAAGTAACAACAGTCGGAAATGGAATCCCAATCCTGTCCTCTAAGTGACACTGACTTCCCTCTAATAGACTATTTTGCTCCTCAACAATAGGATTTCAAGCAAATCTATATCAGTTTATTTCAAAGAGAGTTTATTTCTATAGCGTTCTCAGTTACTAAGATACATTTTTAATAGGATCTGTTCTCAGCATCTGTAATAGCATCTGTTCTCAGTATTACACTTGTTCAAAACATTTCATTACTTTTTTTCTCCATTTATTTTAGCATTCTTAAATACTTATGTATTCTAAAGTACTGTATATTTCAAGGAGAGACATTTTCAAAGGCATAAAGGAGAATTAGAAACAAATCAATGTGACTTGGGCACCTAACTCCTTTTTGTGTTTTTTAAAATCTCCTAGATATTTTATGTCTAATATTTCCTTTATTTTCCAGCTCAATATGACAGCTAATGAGGCAAACGGCTCAGCAATGTAAGACCCAATATTCAGAAATATGGGGTTACAAAATGTCTCGGTTGAATTATTAGTTTAAAATTGATAAAAATATCTGTACTTTAATATCCGCTAGGAGCAATTAGAATCAGTATTAACATTAGCCCTGGCAGAAAGAGTTTCAGAATTATTTCTTATCCACATTAATGAACCTTTATTATAGAAACCCTGAGGTATTTTATATCTCACATGGAAGAATATAATTAGACACAAATTGATGGGCCTGTTCCTGTTGCAAAATTAGAATTTATAACAGATGATTCTGAACCCATTGTCTGCCTGATATTATCCATAGAAAAGCATCTGCAGGTGCTGTAACTAATCGTCTAAAATAATCTGTAACCAATCTGCACGACATTTCCCATTTCCTGGTATACAAACCATTATAGAGGCAGCCAGGTTGAATTCTTTTACAGCTTTTACTAAACACTATTGAACAGCTAATGACCTTGACAAAATTATCTTCATTAGAGTCAGGAGTACTAATCTACTTTGTCTTAGTGATGGTATTGTTGGTGATAATATGTATTTTGAAAAAAAATATTTGTTTCAGATATGTTTTCCTCATTCTGCTTTTGTTTTGCTTTATATTTCTTTAGATACTCTTCTCTAATTGTGTATAGGTGACCTAATTATTTATTATTGTACTACCATCGCACCAAAGGCCCTAGTCATGGTCCAGCACCCCATTGTGCTAGGCTCTGTACAAACACAGACCAAAAAGATTTCCCTTTTTTTGTTACCATGGTACAGTTTTTCCAGACTATCAAAAATAGTGCAAGACAATAACAAATAGTACTGGTGTTTTATTACATTTAAGGGTTATGCACAGAAGTAAAATTATGGGAGCGTGAAAATGAAGTACTTGAAGTGCCTAGAATATACAAGTTGCCATGACCTAGAAGTACTGTATTGCCTCAATTTATTTTAGGAGTCACATGTTACTGGAGACAGAAAATATTGGGTGCTGGGGGAGAGATTTCTCAGTTCTTTTCCTGAAAGAATAGTTTGTGGAGAAACTTGTGTGTGCCTGTCCTGACAGTTTAACTGAAGGCTGAGTTTTATGCCTGCTTTATGTACTCAATATTCTGAGAGCAAAAGAACTGGTATGGGGATATCTGGTTTGCAAAAGAGTAGTCAACATTGCTTTGACCCTCTCTACATTAAATCTTCCATGGCAACCAAATCTGTATCCAATTTGAAAGCTATTTTAAATATTTGCCCTCATCTACACAGATGAACCAAAACCCCATTTCCAAATCCGTGAACTTTCTTGTGGGGGAGATTAAAATCTCACTCTGGGTCTGAAGCTTATCTTTATGATGGGCTGAAGCAAAATACAGTTCCAAAATGCCATGTACTTGGAGGTGTTTGACATCAAACTCTGAAGTCAATTGTAAAAAGAATCCTGAACCAGAGTTTTGAAGGTTCGGTGAGCTATGGAATACATATGATTGTGAAGAAACTTTTATAACTTATTTAGAGATCAAAACTAACTTTAACTGGCCCACTCTACCATGGTACTAGTGCTTTCAAGTAAGGCATTATATTTCTCAACTTTCTAGGAAAGTTTTATACAGAAAGTGATGGCATCTGTTCAATCAAGAAACAAACAAACAAAAAAACCCAGCAACCCTAATTTATATCAGTCTTTTCAGACAACTTTAACACCCCCCTCACACCCGCCAAAAAATCGATATGGGACATGCTAGCAAAAGGATTTGGATAGACAAATTGCCTCAGAGGGATGGGAGTTCACCTGGAAAAGAGGACCAACAACCTCAGTCTGTAGCATGATAAACAGTGTCAAATACATTTTCTTTTCATTGGTGCCTCAGACCAATCAAGTTGAAGAGAAGAGATGTTATGCATACATTGTGGACATGTCTAGTCACTGTGAATTACCAAATGATCCTTTGGTAATCCTCCTGAGGCTTGCTAGCGGAAATGATAGCTTCATTTTGTGTGTGGACTTAATCTCTCATCTCCTAGTAGCTGCGTGGGTAGATATGGCTTCTCACTGGGAAAAGATAAATATTCCAACTCTTGAGGAATGGGTTCAAAAATATGGGAGTTCCATATTCATATTCCATGTGATTATCATTTATTAAAACTCAAACAAAGTGCACTTACCTGCAAATCACAAAAACAAACACCACACCTGTCCAATTTGTTTAATATTAACATTTGATAGACATGTCTGGTTTGTTAAATATGTGTAATCAGAGATTTTCCTCAATATAGTAGCACTAGAAACAGCATGTCATGCATATAGGAAAGATGCTTACTCTGTAATATGGTAATACTCTGTTAAATAAAGAGACCTGATGATTATATTGCATAATGTTTCTCTAAACCAATAGTTTTCATCCTGTGGTCAGGGGTCCGCGGACTATGTCTTAGATATCCAAAGCGTTCTCCCCCTCCATTTGGCATTCTAGCTGCTGCTGCTACTTGCTTCTCATGTACCTGTGTTTTAAATAAATATACCTAGCTTAAGCCCTGGAACTTAGCCCTGGTCATAGCAAGACCGCAGCTTGGCTTGATACAGACACACAAGTGAATGAGGGCAGATGCAGGAAAGGATTTTAAGCAACTTCATTACAATTTAACTTGGGAGAGGGACACTGCTGCCACATTTCCCCATACCAGGCATTTAGATGGTTCCTGTGCAGGGTTTACAAGATATCCATTATATAGCCCTCAGTCTGGGTAGATTCTCCACTGCCTACCCAAGGATTCCACTTGCTCTGCTGAATCCTGTCACCTTTCTCCCTTGTAAAAGGGACAGAAGACATCAAAGAAGGATCCTGGTCTGCAAGAACTTCAGGTTTCCTTTTTTCCATAGACCTGCATTCCACCAGCAAAACCCCATGTCTCTTATTTTCTGGTCGCTGGCCCTTTTATGAACAAAAATCACAACTAGGGCTGTCAAGCGATTAAAAAAATTGATTAATCATTCTGTTAAACAGCAATAGAATACCATTTATTTTAAATAAATGTTGATATTTGCTACATTTTAAAATATATTAATGTCAATTGCAACACAGAATACAAAGTGTACAGTGCTCACTTTATATTTATTTTTTATTACAAATATTTGCACTGTAAAATTTTTTTAAAAATTTATTTTTTAATTAACCTCATACAAGTACTGTAGTTCAATATCTTTATCATAAAAGTTGAACATACAAATGTAGAATTATGTACAAAAAAACTGCATTCAAAAATAAAACAATGTAAAACTTTAGAGTCTACAGGTCCACTCAGTCCTACTTCTTGGTCAGCCAATCACTCAGACAAATAAGGTTGCTTACAATTTGCAGGAGATAATGCTGCCTGCTTCTTGTTTATATTGTCACTTGAAATTGAGAACAGGCATTCACATCACACTGTTGTAGCTGGCTTTGTAAGATATTTATGTGCCAGATGCGTTAAAGATTTATATGTCCCTTCATGCTTTAACCACCATTCCAGAGGACATGATTCCATGCTTATGATGGGTTCTGCTTGATAACAATCCAAAGCAGTGCAGACTGACACATGTTCATTTTCATCATCTGAGTCAGATGCCACCAGCAGAAGGTTGATTTTCTTTTTTGGTGGTTCGGGTTCTGTAGTTTCTGCATCAGAGTGTTACTCTTTTAAGACTTCTAAGAGCATACTCCACACCTCGTCCTTCTCAGATTTTGGAAGGCACTTCAGATTCTTAAACCTTGAGGCAAGTGCTATAGCTATTTTTAGAAATCTCCCATTGGTACCTTCTTTGCGTTTGTCAAATCTGTTGTGAAAGTGTCCTTAAAATGAACATGTGCTGGGTCATCATCCGAGACTGCTATAACATGAAATATGTGGCAGAATGCGGGTAAAACAGAGCAGGAGACGTACAATTCTCCCCCCAAGGAGTAGAGTCACAAATATAATTGATGAATTATTTTTTTAATGAGCATCATCAGCATGGAAGCATGCCCTCTGGAATGGTGGACGAAGGCTCATACGAAAGTTTAGCATATCTGGCATGTAAATACCTTGCAATGCCAGCTACAAAAGTGCCATGCGAATGCCTGTTCTCACTTTCAGGTGATATTGTAAATAAGAAGTGGGCAGCAGTATCTCCTGTCAACGTAAACAAACTTGTTTGTCTTAGTGATTGGCAGAAAAAGAAGTAGGACTGAGTGGACTTGCTAGGCTCTAAACTTTTATACTGTTTTATTTTTGAGTGCAGTTTTGTAACCCCCCCCACAAAAATCTGCATTCCTAAATTACACTTTCACGATAAAGAGATTGCACTTCAGTACTTGTATGAGGTGAATTGAAAAATACTATCTTTTATTTTTACAGTGCATAAATTTGTAATAAAAATAATAATAAAAAGTGAGCACTTTGTATCCTGTGTTGTAATTGAAATCAATATTGAAAATGTAGAAAAACATCCAAAATATTTAATATATTTCAGTTGGTATTCTATTGTTATAAGTGTGATTAATCATGATTCATTTTTTTAAATCACAATTACTTTTTTTGAATTAATTGCATGAGTTAACTGCTATTAATTGACAGCTCTAGTCACAAGTTGTGATGCACTGACACTCGTACAATTCCTAAATCCTTTACCTGTTTAATCTGAGTCTCCATGATGCTATAAGCCAAAAAAAAAACACACCCAGGAACCCCAAAACCAAAATGCTAGACCTCAGCCAATTTGGCTGTGATGGCACATCTTCCTTTCAGAACCCTTGATCAGTTAGACCCACAACAACCTGAAAACACAGTTTCTGTATCATGTAACTAGAGGGAGGGATGGTGATTTCAGCTAATGATGGAGCAAGATGCCTGAAAAAAACTGGGCCAAGGTTTAGATAAATGATTGTAGGAAGAAAGAGCCAATCCAGTTCACAACTCTCTGGCTTGCCAATTGCAACAGGGCACTCAGGGGGAAGAGAGCCTATCCCTGTATGCACTCCCCTTTAATCTACAGATGTCCAGCAGCTTGCAGACCCAGTCAGCTTACTTATCCATTAAATTAGAAAGGTTCTAAAACACATTTAGCAAAAAAATGATAAAATTAGGGATTCTTTTTAGTTTTTTGTTTTATCTTTTGAGGTATTTTGTGGAACCTGAAAATGACAGCATTCTAGTTAAATAAATATTCTATATAAATAAAATCATAAAAATGTGACTTAGATTTATCATCTGAGTGCTTTATGACCATTAACTAGCCTAATTCTCACAACACCCTGCAACATAGGTAAATGAATAAAACGGAAGTTGACTTATTTAGTACCAGAGGAAGACTCAGGATTAAGATTTAGGAATATGCCTCTCTTTTTCATACATTACCCATACATGCAAACAGAATTTAAAAATATGGTAAAAGAGACTTAATTAAAATTCTCTGGCATTGCATGTGTTCCAGTATTCCTCACTGGACTGATGCACAATATATGGTTAGAAGAACTTGTCTTTCTCTGATGTAAAGCAGCTAGAACTTCAAGTTCATTCATCCTTCAGAAAGTTTTCATGATAAGAAGGCCAGTTATCCCAGAAGATACAAGGAAAGGTCTGTGAAGACAGATTACATGTCCTGTATATGCAAATAGAACTATGTTATGCCCTATGTATGATAGTGTTATTTGCAGTGACTTTCTACCAGAATTGGACTAACTTCTTTTTTGCTCTGAACTTGGACATTAATAGAATTGTGCTGACCAGAATGAAAAGACTACTTTTACTAGGCTTACAAAAAATTAATGCTCTTTGTGGAATGCAATCTAATCAGGAGGAAAAAATAATATTGTAATGGATTTCAAAATTTGGATTTTGACCTCAAAAAGATGCATTTTTCTTCCTTTAAAGCACTCAAGTTTATAGAAAACTGCTTTTTTAAAAAATCAGTAGAGGACTAGAACTTTGAATTAAAGTTTGTCCTACAAAATTATTATAGTGCGCTCTCAACAAAAATATTTCCAGAGGAGAAATACAGTAGTATATTCAGGCATTTTCCCCCTTCTGTAATTGTAAAGATCCTGCAGAATTCTGCATCACTTACTGTGTCCTTAGCTGTTCCAAGACATTTCCATTCACCTGTATTCTGCATTTTGGATTTGTAGAGTGCCTTTATAGAGAGTAATTCTCTTAAGGAAAATGTTCTGAAGGAACTTAAACATCAAGAGTTGAGTTGCCGATCAAAATCCACAATCTGTCAATGAAATTGTATAATCAGGGTGCTTCAGTTTCAGTTTTTATTTTTTTGTTTTTATTTTTCCCTGGAATTTACCAGAGATTATTACCACAATGACAAAAACAGGTAAAAATCAGTGCAAAAAACTATTAACAATTTTTCTGGGTAAATATCGGGGTTTATTTTGGTGGATGGAAAAATGAGGGGTGGAGAAGTATTCAGTAGATTAATGCTTTGAATTCCGTTCATCAATGTGGGTTTGCTGCAGAACTAAAACAGAACTCAAAATACAATTCCACTTTTGAGTGTAAGAAAAAAAAATCTCTAATCCCCAAATAAAACTTTTCATTTGAATAAACAGTTTATTGTTGTAGACTTAGAACTGTTAGTCTATAACTATTTATATTTAATAATTGGGTCACACCATTTGCAGCGCATATAGTCAATTTCATCCTTTTCTCCTGATTTTTTTAAACATTTGAATACCTCCTTGCGTTCTGAAATGTATTCTGACACAGATTTTCATTTTCTTCCCATTTTAGTGTCAAATCTTTAAAATATTATCTGCTAACAGCTTAAAATGTGTACATGGTGGGCGTGAGTTCATCAGTACAATCAGATGCACAATCACTTCACAGCTGCATGCGTGCCTGTTTGTTGTGCATATCTTCTAGACTAATACATAGCTTCAGTTCAACAAGCAGCTTTGCATATACACACAGGTTAATGTATTATCATAATACATATATCTCATGCAATGTATTGTATTTTCTTAATAAAACAAATTATTTTTATATATTTGAATGATACAAAAGTAGAGTGAAAATCAGAAAAAAAGAAACAATACCTTTTGTAAAACCTGGGGATTTTTCAGGAAAAATCAGTTTAACTGAAAATGAAGGGGCTTTTGGATAATATAGTGGAAGGCTGAAGAGTAGCAATTTTTGTATCCGTCTTTAAAAGATATTCGGGGTTATTGTGAGAATTAATGGCCAGTGATTCTTAATTAAGTACAATGTAAATCAGTTGAAATAGTACTTGAGACAGTTATTGTACCTAGATCAACAAGGTAAAATAAGCACAAACCATCATGGCTTTTATAAATACAAATCACTCCTCTCTAGAGAGTACTCTTTTTTTGGATCTGTCACCCAAGAAGGACAGAAAGGAAACTAGGTGATACAATTTAGTTGGACTTTCAAGAAGTCTTTGACAAAGCCCCTCACAAGGGGGTATTTTGAAAACTGGGTCAATATGGGGCAAGAGGTAAGTATTGTCATGGGTTAGGAACTGGCTAGCAGAACAAAACTAAGCGCATACATGAATGTTCAATTATCAATTAGTTAAAGGTTAACCATGGAGGTCCTAAGGATAATCTTTCACATATTGATCAAATAGAAAATGAAGAAATGATGAGGTGGCAAAATTGCAGATTGCACAACTATTTAAGTGTTATTCAAAACTAGAGAAAAATGAGGAACTCCTGTAGGACTCAACAAAATTAGGTAAATGGGCAGCATGATGGCAATTGAAAACCACAGAGGAGGCAGGGATCCCCACAAAATCTCCCTTACAGAGCCTCATTCTTCAGAAGCACAGTTCTGCCCCAGACTCCCAAAGATCCCTCTGCCTCCACATAGGTTCTGAGGCCTCCTGCCCCGCTCACTCTCCTTTTGACAGCATTGTCAAAAAAGCTGCCCTGGGAACGCACCATTAAGTGGTTGTACAGCACACAGAATGGTCTAAAAGAAACCAGCGCAACCTCAGGCTGTATAAACTTTTTCCTTCTGGTTTTGAGGGTAGGGGATAATGTTCTCTGTCACTGTGTGTGTGATGGCACTAGGTGCCATTTAATACTGTATACATTTTACATGAAAATACAGCCATTCGACATAATATGTGGATGATAGAGAGCAAAAGGGGGAGATGGAGAGAGACAGCACATTACATCCGTCAGAGAGATGGTCAAAAAGCTATGATTATTTTCACCTCTGTTATAATCTTTATTCTGTTCTGAGTCTAAATGATCAAGTAGTGTAGCAATGCTGAATATTTTAAATTGTTGCATGCAGTGTAGTTGCAGCCATGTTGGTCCCATAATATTAGAAATACAAGGTGGAAGAGGTAATATATTTTATTAGACCAACTTTTGCTAGTGAGAGAGACAAGCTTTCAAGCCACACAACCTCTTCTTCAAGTCAGCACAAAAGCTTGTCCAATGAAAGCTATTACCTCACCCACCTTGTGTCTCTCTAATATTTTAAATGTTCTTTTCATTAAGAATAGCTCTAAGGTTCTCTTTGGTCTAAAATAGAAAAGTTTTTCCTGTGATGCTTTTGTTAGTTGGCAAGCTTGGAAACTTTGCTGCTTTTGTGAGCTAAAGATAATTAAGCCGATAATTTAACTTTACCTTTAGAATGGGAAGAACTCAATACCGCAGCGCTCATTTGAAAACAGGACTCCCTGAAGCCTCCTCATTGTTTGTGTTTTGATAGACTGGAGCAGATAGCATACTGCCAGGACATGGTGTCCTTGTAGGAGGTGCCAATTTCATTGACTCAAGTACTATTGTATTCTGAAGTCTGTGGTAAAGTGCTGTTGAGTTCAAAAATACCTAATTAATTGTTGAGATCCTTGGACTAGAAATACTTATTTGTATTTCTGTTTGAGTTATGAGGATCCCCAACAGACTAGCTACTTATTTCCCAAACTTGGATCCATTGTAGAATCCTGCTTAAATGAAGACTCATATCCTTTGGCAGTATATGGTAGTGATCAAGTGTTTTTAAACAACTGACACATTTTTTTTTTAATTTCAGGTTAGCAGAGTTAAATATCTTTCATACTCTGTTTTTACTACAGTTCCTTTTCCTTTATTTCAAAAATACTAAATGAAAATAGGCCTCTTTGGTGGACAAATCAAAGGCTCAATTATTATTTATTGTAAATCAAAGCCAATTGTATGTTAAATAAGCACAAAGTGTCAACATGTGAGACTAAAGGTATTTGTTTTTACATGTATTTGACTTAATAGTAGAAATGAACCCGAACTAAAAATCTGGATTTCAAAATCTTTCACTCCTGATCTTTGGTTTGAAATTCAGGATCTGCAATCTTGATCTGAATCATAAATTAATGGATGACCTCTGAACCTACAATATACCCGACCCAACCCCTAATCTCAACACCCCTGAATTTAGGACTATTCAAAATCTTGGCTTAAACCTAATTATGCATAATAACAAATGTGTATTTGTGGGGTAAAGATTGCACACTGTGTACACTCTTCATGGTTAAATTTGTCCTGGGTACCCCAGTCACTGAACAAAAACACCATGTGGTTGATGTTTTTCCCACCCTTGCTGTATTTCTACTCCCAAATAGACTCGAGTGGTGGAATGATATTTTCCATCTGCATTTAGATGTCCAGTCAAGTTCACATTTTTTATCAGACCTTCTTTATGGGCAAAAGATTATACTTTAGTACAACAGACACATACGGTAACTTAGTACGAAACAGAATATCACATTCATAAATTCTTTACTTTACTTTACTTTTATTTTAAACTCTAACACCTTCTTAACGCTTCAGTGACCATTAAAATGTACAATATTTATAGAATTGTCCATGTTGGTACAAACTAGGTATGCAGATCAGACATAAAAAGAGAAAATTTTAATATATATTGATTTTTTTGACTCTCCATTAAATGTCTCATTAACATTTGTGTTTTTCAATGGAAGAATTAACCATATAACTATTAACCTAATTAGCACAGTTGAAAGAAACACAGTAAATATTTAAATCAAAATAAAACAGATTGCTTGCTTTCAGTGTTTTACTTTCATGCTTGAAGGAATACAATGCTATCCCCTCAAGGCATGGTGACATTTTGGCCTAAGTTGAAGCTATTGATCTTTGAATTCAAGTTTATGTAATGTCCAAATATTTTAAGTCAAAGTGGAAAGTCAATATTAAGAACAATTTCAGTCAAGCATATAGTTTGTAAATGTCACTGAATATTTACTTTTGAATAAATCATCAAATATTAATAGTTGTCTCCAGTGAGAATTAAATCAGTTAAAAAAAACAGCTTTATTTTCTAATAGATCATTCTTCTTTGGATTAGCCTCTTTGTGCAAAAGAGAGATATTAACAAAGACAAAAATGCAAAAGATTGGAAGTCATCAAATTAATGCACTACATGCTACCTCAGACAAAATACATGGTAAGCACACCTTACATATTTAAAAAAAAAAAACATGAGTCAATGAAAAGACTGTCAGAGAACAATTATTGGTAGAATTCAGTATAGGTCTTTTCCCTTTCTTATTCTCTTATAGAAAATTCCTGTAGAATTTAACATAGTTCTTTTGATTAAAGACTGAAATTATAGAATACCAAGATAATTATGAAAATACTTTATTAAGTAGTAACAATTAGTCATAATAAATACCATGTAACAGATAGGGTTGCCAACTTTCTAATCGCACAAAACTGAACAGTCCTGCCCTGCCCCTTCCCCGAGGTCCCACCCCCGCATGCTCCATCCCCTCTCCCTCCATCACTCACTCTCCCCCACCCTCAAATTCTGCACTCTTTCTAAGACACCAAAACATCCAAAGTGTGTCTGCATGCTTGAATTTGACTCCATTACCCCAGTCACTGAACGAAGACCCCATATGGTTGACATTTTTTCCCACCTCCCTTGTGTTTCAACTGTCCAGCCATCAATCAAAGACAACAATTGTATACTCCTATCTGATTCAGATCTTTGTATCATATTTCTTAATTCTGATATTTAATGTGGCCAAAATCATCCCAATGGCTCTGCTATGGTTCCTAAACAATTGGACATTGTTGGAGTAGGGGGAAAGGGTGATGGTGCACTGCTCAGGTGCTCGTGGCTTGAGGCATTGTACCTGGCTAGGACACAATGCCTCCAGAAACAGTAGGCAGCACACTTGGCGCAGTGACACTTGTTATATCTGTAGAGTATGCATGGCATGCTCCCCCTGAATTGGTGCAACAATGATCACTTGACAGTTTGTGACATCAATGGGAGCACTGGCCACCCTCTCCTTTACCCTCTAAACTGATTTTATCCTCATTATGGTGCCCTTCATGACATGATACAAGGCACATCTGTTTTCCATGCTTATCATTTGATACCAGTCAGCTCTGTGTTCTTGGGGAACCAGGGTGCAGTATCCATCCTGTCTGACTCATGAAGGACACCCTCCCCCACCCCGGCTTCTGCCTGAACCAAAACTAATCAGAGGAAAGACGTACAGAAAGCGATGGAAAGGTGGTGGGAGACACATAACCCCCTCCCCCACAACAAGGGTGATAGGATTAAGACAACTCCCCTAGCCTCATCTGCATCAAAGATGGGACAGGGAGGCATCTCCATTAGCATACAGAATGCAGAACAGAGATTCCAAGGCATGAACCACATGGAACTCTGGGACCAGAGAAGCAGGGAAGCAATGCATCATGGGGGATCTCTGTTCCAGATGTTAATGAACCTACGCCTGCACACACCCAGCTCAGCAGTTACCAGACCAATTCTAGTAATGAATCCTGGATTGATATCCAAAATACTGAAGCTGCCTAATTGCATTGTGAGCTTCCTTGAAGGAACACCAAACAGGAGTGATCAGTTCCTATTGTCTAGCCTAAAGAAAACCCTTGAGTTATCAGTTTACCCATAAACAAATCTAGTGTTCTCCCTTGAACCATTGTTGTTTTCCTACCAAAAAAATCCTACCTACACTCAAGTAAGTGTTCTGATGCATGGATCCAAACTCTGCATCAGTTCCACTGGGATTTCATCTTCTCCTGACTGATCGTGCTGGGGGCTCTGCCTGTCTCCAGCACTCAGGACCCTGAGCTACCACCATCACCTGGGAACTGTGACCAGTTCAAGCTTCATGGAGTGGTGAGACCCCAATGTGCATGCTCTCTCTCTCTCTCTCTCTCTCTCTCTCTCTCTCTCTCTGTTTTCTTTTCTATCTCAGGTATAACTTTCTAACCCTGACTTGTTTGATCAGGTATAGTTGTCTATATGTGACTTTTGTGATCTTTAATAATGTAACTATTATGTTTGTTTAGGCTCTCCTTGTGTGGTTATCACTATTATTCAATAAATAACTTTTATGGTTAGCTGGTTGCTTCTCTGTCTCTCTCTCTCTTTGAACTTTACTCTTTTGTGTTTTTTGCTTCCCCATTTACTCTGCAGCAATGCTCCTCTTCCCTAAGCTAAAGATCCCTGTAGCACCCAAAAGTACTGTGGGGTTTTCTCATCAAGTGGGTTACTACCAGTACAATTGTAACATGAAAGTGGGGATCAGGACGTGCTGAACCTTTAACATACGAGGGTGGCAACTTGGAAGTGCTGCTCGACCCAGACTACTGAGTCCAGGGGCATATAAAGGTGGCAGGCTGGAAGTGCTGTTCAACCCAGCCTGCTCAGGCCTACTCTATTCTGGGATGGTACCTGTGGCATATAAAGGTGGCAGCTTGGAAGTGCTGCTTGGCCCATCCTACTGAGCCCAGGGGCATATAAGGATGGCAGCTTGAAAGGACAGGTTGTCCCAATCCGCTGAGTCCAGGGACATATAAGGGGTCAGCTTGAGAGTGCTGATTGACCCGGTCCACTCAGGCTCTGTGTGTGTGTGCGTGCGTTCATTCATTCGTTCATCTGGTTCTGGGGCTGGAGAAACCCCAGCTATCTCAGGTATAACAATCCCGCTAGGTCCTGCAGGATAGCTCCATTTGGAGGGGACTTGGATAAGGGAGAAGTAGCGCTCTATATGGAAACACAAGTGACACAAGCAGTACATTGATAGAATTACAGAACCCCCCCTCCCCCCAGCATCATAGCCCAAACTAACAGGCAAATCTAGTAACACAAAATCCTGGGGAGAATTGAGGTAGGAGGTTTTGAAGCAGATGGGATACTAGCTAGTTTGTTTGTTTAATGGTAGAGACTGACTGGGGTGCTTTGATTATTGGACTGATACAATTTTGTGTGTGACTAAGTGATGGCAGGTCATCCAGGTCTTTAGGCAGTTCCATTTCTGATTTGAAAACCAGATTAAATAGATTCGTCTTTGCCTCTTACATGGTGCACTTGAGGAAAGGGACTTCATGCCGCCTCTCTCACCTCTAGCACTCCCAAATACATAGTTGTAAAGTAGTCCTCAGTAGTTACACATGGCTTAAAACCATTGGTATCAAAATACAGCACACTCCCTATCTATGCTATGCACTTAAGGGAAAAAATCCTTTACACTTCTTTTTTAACATTTTTAGAATTAATTTTATAAAGCAAAGTCAGGTGAATCCAAGATAAAATGTATAACTCAAAAGAAAGCAGACGATAGGACTGCAGCAGAGGAGTGAATAGAGGATTCCCACCTATCTAACATCACCACTAGGATACTCAGAATCTTCTTTCAATGTCAACAACATCAGGCACCCAGACACAGAGGTGAGTGTTGCCTGCTTCCAAGTCACTCAGGGAGGAAAAGGCAGGAGGGTTTACACATGACAGTGACTAGACCAGTGGTTCCCAAACTGGGGTTTGACAAAATGTTACAGGGGGTTCTCAGAAAAAAATTCCCTAACGGCAAACAGAGCTGTCCCTAGGGATCCCGGCAGCATGGGCCCAGCAGCCTGGAGCCCCTGGACTTCCAAGAGCTAAGCAGATCAAAGCAAACATATCTATCACACTGAGGAGATTTCAACTTCAAGACTCATAAGAAATGGAAAGGGAGGTGGATATTTTTTGCTGTTTTTAAAATTAAATAGGTAGCTAGTTTTGTTTTAAAAATTATGATGAAGAACAAGTTTAAGGTTTGTTTTAACATACATTGTTTGCCTGGACTGCTCAAGACCTGAATGCTTATGCAGGAGGAACGCTTTAAGTTGGCTTCTTAAATACCTTCATGCTGTTTCACATCTGACACTCCTTGATGAAAAATAGGAGCCTTGTCTTGTAACAGGCTTATTCAAGGTGATATAAGCTATGAAAGTGAGATCTTGGAAGAGTGTTGCTGTTTTCATAATGTAATAAAAATGTTGTCATGATAAATAATAATAATAAATAGTGTGTAATAAGCATGTCATAAAACAAATTTTATATTTCCAAGATCACTGATTTTATAATTTATACTCAAGTAAAGGAGAAAATTGCCTGGAAATATTCATTTTCAGGAGGGGGTTCGCGAGACTTGACATTTTAGTGAAAGGGGTTCACAGGTTGTTAAAGTTTGGGAAGCACCGGACTAGATGTATCAATAGCTGTTTCTGAGGCTGTATAGGAAGTTTTCACTGTGGATAACCACCATGGCTGGTGATCCCCTAATTACTTTCTGAGGATTGAGCCAATCAGACTGGGGGTGCGGTGTGGAAAAGAGGAAATATAGCTGTGAAAGGCAGACCTGAAGACTTAACAGCTAATTGATGCGGGATCAAGAGCTGTGCCTGCTGTGAGGGCTGGACCCCAATCCCTGAACCATGCTGAATACAGATCAGTGTTTTTCCAGCTTCTACTAGGGGAGCCTTCCACTAGGATAACGTTAGGGCCATCCCAGTGTGTTTTATGGATCTAGAGGGAGAGTAGGGGATGGGGAGGCACAAAGTTTTTGTTAGCATTAGCAGCTATAGAGCCTGTGGAACTTGCATTTAGCTATTATCTAACTGCTCTGTGATGGGATTCCCTCTCAGTTAAAGAGCGTGAATGGGGCAGCACTTAATGAGGTGAAGGTTGTGAAATTCTTGCTGCACTTAGTTAGGCGTATGGGGAGAAGATGGTGCCCTATAGAAGTGAGAGGCTCACAGAGATGGAGGAAATGGACATTTTATATGCTGATCCCAATGCCTGTATCACTTTGGATACAGGCTATGGACTTCTGTTTCACCAGCACCTGTCATCTATTAACCCAAGTTCTGCAATGCTGCTAGCTGTGGAGATCCCCAGACTGTTTCCTATCAGTATTCCAAAGTATTTAAAAGGATCGAGATGCTGCCATTTCTCAAGCTCTGAAGAGTCTAGGTAACACACATTGCATGCTATGGTCACTCTATAAAGACTGAGAAATCATCTCTGAGAAAAGATCATGGGGGCATTTTGAGCTGTGTAGTGAAGTATAAAGAATTTTATGCTGAAACCTTACATCTGAATGTTTGTAACGGAAACAAAATGGGGAAAGTCAGCATAAAGAACAACAGTATATTTACTGTCTAATAGCTTTTGTTTAAATGTTGTTCATAGTATTCCAAACACTGTTTACAGTATTTTATACTATCTACAAAGTGTTTTGTGTGTATTAGTTTCACTAGAAGAGTGTTGTGCTGTCTGTTTAAAATTGACTGGGGACTGTTACCATCCCTTTATCAGGGCTTTACATACAATAGCCCTCAGGTTTAATTGTGTGTAATGCTTTCTGAAGAGACAGATCTGTGGCCTATGCTTCAGCAAAGAGTTAAGATGAGGTGCCGGAAGACAGAGTATATAATTTAAACAGAATATTGCATTAATATCCCCTGTCCTTCCCCCCTTTGCCTATCTGTAAAATGCTTTGTTATCTTTTCAAATAAAGCCTCTTTATAAATGTGGTGGTGGTTGGGGGGTGCTGGTTAAATGGATTTCTAAATTTTATATGGAACAGTGAATGAACTTGAATTTGAGTCTACACGAAAGAGCTAAAACATCTTCACTTTACCAGTGTAGCTCTTAACACTATGTGGAAAAAGCAACTATTTCAATTCTCTTAGCAACTTATAAGATATGAGCAATCTTGAACACTCATTGTTACTGAGATCAAAGAAAAGGATGCTTTCCTTCTTCCCAGTGTTTATCATGGCAGCCATGTTACTCTAAAAGATCCAAAAGTTAGCTTAGGTACAGTGCAACTTTGATCAGAAAATAAATGTATGTCTTCTTAGCTATATGAAACTCTGGAACATGCTGTATTTAGACTAAGACTTTGGGTTCAATATACAATTGGGTCTTTCAAAGTCTTTCTATAAACCACAGTGAATTCAGTAACAATTGTAAAGGAATTCTGTGGTATTCACCAATATAAATAGGAAAGGATAAGTAAGAGGGTGTTATGGCTAATGTTCAGATCCTTATATTTAAAGTAACAAGTCCTCAAGGAAAGCAAAGTTTTATATGTATTCCGTTACATGACGGGAGAATGAAATCACTAGGCTAATTAATGTGGAGAGAAGTGATAATGCCCTACAGAGCTGTACTGTCTATGACTTGTTAAATATATACATATAAATAAAAGGAAATATTTTCCCTCATAAACTATTCACAAGGCAATATTAAGATTTTCTGTCTGCTATTAGTCTCCTTCTGTTAAGTGCTGAGTGCTTAGCACTTGGCACAATAAGGCTGAACAGAAGGGTACAAAATATTTATTTATTTATTTATTTAAGCACGGTGTAAAACGCCACATAAATGCAGATGTGAAAGCGAAATGACCTCATTTTCATTTTCTGACCTTCATTATATTTTAATTGTTCATTATGTGTATATGGGTCAAAAAACTTTGGGAAGGATCCCTCCCTCTATCCCAGCCATTGTACAGTGCTGCAGGGATTGGAAAAGCCCCTTAGACAAAACAGGAGGGATTTTCCCTACAGAGGTACTGAATACATTTGCTGGGCATGACAAATATGGCAGTTTCCTGCAATATTTCTGAGGGAATCTTACTGTATTAAGTTTATGTATCATTGTGGGTCAAGCATTGTATGTCATTTCATGAGGGAAGGTGACAACAGCACCTACAGGAATTAAGAATTAAGAAGGAATTAAGAAGGAATTAAGTTTGTTACAGGAGTGGGTGGGTGAGATTCTGGGGCCTGCATTGTGCAGGAGGTCAGACTAGATGATCATAATGGTCCCTTCTGACCTTAAAGACTATGAGTCTAAGAACTGTGGGTGGTGACTAGGCACCATCTGAGGAGGCTTGCATATACTAGTTCAAACTGGATTCTCCATAAATCAATAGACAAAGAATTTTTGGATAAATAGCCTGAGTTTAAACTGTCTCATGGCCTTCTTTATGTCCATTTGTGTGATCAGGACTTTCTGCCCCCAAAAAGGGGCCCAGTCCTTCCTAGGAAGCATTGGAAGGGCCTACTCAGGCCCCATAGGACTGATGGGTGACTTCTGGTAAGATTTTAGTGTGTGTATAGGAACTTTTATTGTTTTTAATATTTTCTCTGTAATGCTTTCACCTTAAGAATAAATGTGCTTTCTTAGAAAGAGCTGTGGGATAACTTGTGACCACTGGCAATTTCAGCTGCTCATAGCCTTCAAACAAAAAGCAAAATGCAGATGCTGGTCACTGTCTGGTTTAGTGTAGGCAAGAAACTGTGCAGACTGGAACATGTCAGAAGGGAGAGAGATGTGGGTTTCTGTCCAAGAGACAATGGCTGAGGAGCTGGGAGCCTAGAGTAGGTGTCCTTGGTAGACCATGGAGGAGGAATACAGATGCAGTTGCCCTCAAGTGTGGTTACAGGAACTTTTACAAGCCCTGGTGTAGAGGCATGCTGGGGAATAGGCTCAAGAGCAGGTGCGGTGTGTGAGAAGCAGGGCCACAGTTCATAGCACTGCAGAGATTCTTGGCATTGCTGCCAGCCATAGGCAGCCACAGACAGGCTGCCATAACCTGTACAGGGACCCAGGGCCACTTAGATTGTGATGGGACCTGCTGACCCCAAAGAAAACCAGAATCATAGGGTGGCTTTCAAGGCACCCAAGTACCAACCCCTCCTGTGCTACACTGCCAACCCCACCCTGTGCTACACTGCCAACCCATCCTGTGCTACACTGACATACAATCATACCCTGTGCTACACTGCCAACCCATCCTGTGCTACACTGACATACAATCACACCCTGTGCTACACTGCCAACCCATCCTGTGCTACACTGACATACAATCACACCCTGTGCTACACTGCCAACCCATCCTGTGCTACACTGACATGCAATCACACCCTGTGCTACACTGCCAACCCCTTCTGTGCTACACTGACATACAAACATACCCTGAAAGGAGAAAACTCATCAGATATGTAACATTTCATCTTCATTATCATTTTACTCTTAAAGTGCAGACGTTTCAATCCATGCCAACATTTACCATACACCCTTTACATTTGGCATTTCATTGTCTAGCCCTTCAGTACCAGGAATGTACCATACATCACAAAACCACTTTCTTAATCCACTGCAGCATTTTTTGCTACAATATACTGCACAGAACCGTATCACTTTCACCCATCTGGTAATACTTCTGGGTTTGAAAATGTAGTATGAGTAGCTATATTTTAAGGAATAGAAAAATCTAATTTGTTTTCTCCTTTTCTTTCATTCCAGCTGTACCCTAACAGAGAGGTTAAATCAGATTGCTTAGTAAATGTAAAGGCCAGTGTGTAGTTTTGTGCAGCCTATCAAACGTGTCAGAGCCATCTTTTTATCTCTGAACAGTATTGTTGTTACAATTATTCATAGTATCTAGGGCCTGATTTCCAAAAAAAGTGTGGTCATAATGACATGTATAATCTGTATACAAAATTATCATGAGAGTGAGAGTCCGTGGGATCCTTTTCTTCTATCCTATCTGTTTATCCAAATTCAGAAAACTTCCTCAATAAATACACAGCTTGGTGAAGCAATGAAGATATATGGTTAGCCAGAGAGAGGAGCAAATTCAAGTTTATACGGGGAAAAAAGTAATTTCTGCTAAAGGTTTTTATAAACATTGTGTTTGTGTGAACAGGCAATGGTTCTTAATGCAATAGAGCCAATATATTGTCATCTGTGGTTGTTTTTAAAAACAGATATGTTACATGATTCACCTAGGGTTGGATCATACACCACTGAAGTCAAGGGGAACGAAAGCTAATTCCTTAGCAGAACACAATCAGGATTCGCAATATAGAAAGTTTCTGGTTTTCTTCCACCATTACTTATGGAGAAGGAATAGACATGCAATACAGTACTGAAACAGTGTCCAAAACTAATCCATTTGTTTTAGAATGATGTGAAGTTGGGGTGAAGGAAGAGACTATCCTCACGTTTTAAACTGCTTGGGAGTACACACTGTTCACTTCAGAGATCTGTAAAACAGGAAAACTTATTGGGTTATATCCAATGTGAATCCTATTAATCTGCCATTAACATTATGACATTCAAATAATATTTAAAATGATATCATCAATATTATTTATAAGGTCAGGGATGTCAGAATTATATTATTACTAGAATTAAAGGCATCACTAAAATGCTGCTGCAGGGTAATCAGCTCCTGGATTGCTCTTTGTCATTTTAGGAGTATGTATGAATGTGTGGCATATGGTACTTAAACTAAAAATATTGCCTGCACATACCTATGAAGTGGGAATTAGCAGCATGCTGCTTCTGATTTCCATAAATATTTCCAAATTAATCTATAACAATTAGTTGAAGGCATAAGGCTATATCTACTTGAGGTACCTATTGTAATGGCTCATGGATAGAGATAATTACAAGATTTTGGCCTTACCCAAGGCTCTCCAATTGTTTGTAAAACAATTACAGAGCACCCTTTCACAGTAGGCAAGCAATAATATACCTATTTTAGAGGTGTGGAAATTAAGGCACAGAAGTTAAGGCACAGAAATTAAGTGGCTTGTTCAAGGTCATACAGCATGTTAATGGCAAAAGTGGGAATGGAACCCACAAATACAGAATTTCAGCTAACTGGATGTTGACATCCTCATCCTCATCTGTCTTCCATTTTCATGACAGAAGCATGATTTCATTTTTCAGTGCTGCTGCATGTTTAAAACAAGCACTGACCAAGAAGTTGTCAGACTGCTAATATCAAATCAAATTCATATTGCCTATTAGATTTATGCAAATTGACTTTTTCAGAAATAAGTTGCTTTTCTACAGCTTCTGATTTAATGTTTGAACAAAGTTGCCTCAGAAATTGGAATTACAGTCTTAAACTAAGAAAGATAAAATCAGTGCTTGTAACAGTTATTGCTAGGAATATAGTGTTTATAGATTTAAATATAGAAACAGTTTGTTCTGTGGTATTTATCAGTGTCAAAGCCAAGAGACCTCCAAGAGCAGGAAAACAGTGGATGAATGACAATAAAACTGCAGGTATCAGATATCTTGTAATTGCTGATTTGGTTGAGCAAGCTGTTTAATTGTGAAAAGAATATATATACACTCACCTAATGTTCCTGTGCTTGGTTCCCTAATGGAATATTAAAATATAAATGTTTGGAAATGTCTCTTGTAGTTGATGGCATGAAACTTTTTCAAACTTTCTAGTTAGTTTCAAAAATAGGAACAAAGTAAATACATCCATTAAGGCAGGGGAAAACAAACAGAATGAGGAAATCATCTAGAGAATGTGGTTGTATTTACAGATTATTTACTTAAACAGTGGAGGGCCTCATCCTTCAGTAACTGAGATAAGAAGGCTTTTGTTACATGATAGAAATGTCATTGTGTAAAAATGAAAAGAAAATATTGAATATAATAGGTGGAACCCTGTCAAAACTTTCATTGACTTCAGCAGGGCCAGAATTTTATCCAATGTGCATAATCACCAAATTTTGCCTTCCTTCAGGTTGTGAGATCAGAACTTAGCCCTTGTATGCATTTGGCACTGATTTACTCTTAGCAGTTGGCTTTAGCAGAAGAGCTGATGGTTCATAATAATCTAAATCAAGCTACTTTCCTTGTGAATAGCTAATATATGGTATCGGCGATGGTTTAAGAAATCAATTATACCATCCCACTGTGATCTGTGATTTCGTTTATTAATTGTGTAAAGTATGCAGTTTTTTCTGTCAGTGACTCTCACAATGCTCCCAGCTGTAAGAATGATTAAATTGTCCCTCCTGTCCCCACTACTTTCCCCTCCAAACTGCACAATAAGAATCCTCCCCTCAACATTCAAAAGTTCTAAGAGTGCTTCCCTCAGAGAGTAGGAGCCTCTGTTTTAACCCTCTGGCTGGCTTTCAGTGTGGTGCCCTTTCTTGAGTCTGGGCCAATAAGTCCACACCCCTGGTTTCTGCTGCATCCTTGCTCCCTCCTGCTGCTGCTGCTACTGGTTAGTGTGAAGCAGGCAATTGGCAGCCCATGAAGGGTCAAGTTTCCCAGCAAGAGGGATAGGAAATGACTGGCTAACAAGAAGGGGCTCTTTGAGAGTACAATACAACCTCCCCTATATGCTAAGAACATTGCCTTTTCAACATGCCCAGGCCCTGCCAGCCTGGGAATTTTGGAGGGAGCTCAGGGTTCAATATAGATTTCCTCATATGGTAGCACACTGCCAGATAAGCCCACTTTTCATTGTTCATTCATAAAAGCTTATGCTTACTTAGCTGCCGTCCAATTTATTCAGTGTAATGTGTGCTCAGATACTTGCATTATATCTTAAAGATGATGTTTCAGAATAGGAAATGACCTAGGAATAGGAAAATAGATGTTGGATTAGTGTCCTGGGTGGTATAGCTGGACAAATAAGGAATGCTTCTGATGGAGCCTTTAAAGAAATAATGAGTGTCTGCTAAATGCAAGTACCCTATCAATTATAGTATGTTTACAATACATAGAATTAAAAAGTAAAGAAAAAGAAGACAAAAACCTTTACCAATGTCAATAGGCATCTAAGCTATAAAATCCTGATCTTGGTCACAAACCTTCTGACGTCTTACAGATACTGTATTCTTTGAGGAGAAGAAATAATCATCTTTTCTTTTATCTTTGTTCTGCAATAGTGCCCCAGAGCCATCTTAAAAGCTTCCAGAATTGTACTGAACTTTCATATCAGCACAATCACTTTGAATTCCATCTAGTTAGTCTTTGATATTTATTTCTTTTTTATTTAGACAAAGCAGTAAAACAGTCATATGAGTGTTCTATTTTCCAATATCTCTTTTCAACATGTTCATGTTTGAAATAAATAACTAGAGCAATATGGTGTCCTAAAAAGAGCATACGTTATCCTGTGTCCATTTATGGTGGTGCAACAATTGACCTTCTGCTAGAGCAGGGGTAGGTAACCTATGGCACGGGTGCCGAAGGCGGCACGCGAGCTGATTTTCAGTGGCACTCACACTGCCCGGGTTCTGGCCACCGGTCTGGGGGGGCACTGCATTTTATTTTAATTTTAAATGAAGTTTCTTAAACATTTTAAAAACCTTATTTGCCTTACATACAACAATAGTTTAGTTATATATTATAGAATTATAGAAAGAGATCTTCTAAAAACGTTAAAATGTATCACTGGCATGCAAAACCTTAAATTAGAGTGAATAAATGAAGACTCGGCATATCACTTCTGAAAGGTTGCCGACCCCTGTGCTAGAGTATTAACTACTTGACTAGAACCAGCAAAATTAACTCCACAGATGCATAAAAAACAGATTATGGAGTTAAAATGAAAATAAGACACTAACATAATTCTAAACTAAAAATGATTCTTTGGAGTCACTTTGAAAATGATCTGAATAAAGAGATGTATTCCAGTATCAGGTCAAACACTACTGGAAAAAAATAAAAAATAGCATCAAATTGAAATATGAGAAATATGACTACTTTACCTTGCTATTGTATCCCCTATTCAGAGTACATTAAAGTAAAATATTTGCTTTAGCTGGGTTATCTTTTGATAGCTGACTCTTTTTAGGTACTGTTTCAAATTAAAACAAAATCAATGGAATTCTATTGGAGCTGTGTGTGAGAGAAACAGCTACCTCAGATATGTATTGACTCAATTGTTTTCTTCATGTCATGGAAATGGGTCCATAAATTCAGGAGCAATGGGTTCTTCAGCCTCCATGCTATAGAAGGCAGTGTTAGATGTTTTGATGCGCAGGGCTGAATTTTCTCTGCCTCCAAAAGTGACACAGGCTGAGTCAGGTCCCATGTTGACTGACTGCCCATAACCCAGTTAATTCTTTTTCTTCTTGGTGTTTTTTTCATGGGCTCTTTTTTCCCTCAGCTTTCCATTCTCTTAGTTGAGAGCTACTGTCCTTTTTAAATTTACTCTGTGGAGCACTAGGCAATTGTGGGGCTTTTGCCAAGCTCTTCTTCCAAATTAGCCCTGATAGTGGCCGGAAAAGCATAAAAGAAGGATGAGGGCAGGGACTGTACCCTGTGTTCAGCACACATGGCTGAGTGTACCGAAGGAAAAAAGTTCATTTTTCTCCCTCAACCTTGGTGCTACCATGATTACAAAGCAGGCCACTGGCTCATCCCTCAGTTCAGGGGAGTGGCTACAGGCAAACGAGGGGCCCAGTAAGGCAGGGCACTGAAAAAGGCATCTAGAACACAGAGACCCAATCTTGTCACCCCTCATGAAGAACTCTGTCCCCCAACTGAAGGGGACTTCATACCCAAAGATTTCACTTATAGGAGGGTGGAATCAGCTGTCCACAGGGGTTCTGAAGCAGTGTGGGCAGCCCTTAGAGACTCAGCTATGGCCATTCTTTGCCAGAACAGTACTGGATTATACTGATTCCCTGTTCTCTGACATTCCGAAAACAGTGACCAGTGCAAGGTGTTGAGATCCTCCTTAAAGAGGATTTCCCTAACACTGCTCTAGTTAAATTCCTCACTCGCTGCCTTCAGGTTCTCCACCAGCTTGATGGCATCCAATGCAGTGGCAAGCAGGCATCTATGGATACAGACATACAAGGTATAAGTTTTCACCCAACAGTTGGGTTTTTTTGGTGGTTTGTTTTATTTATTTATTTATTTGGTAGCATACTTGTACTTGTGAGAAAAACTTGTCAGGGAACCCATAGAAAAAGACTTATCTGAAACATAGGACAAAAACAAATTCTCTCTCCTCTGTTGATGATGATAAAGCTCAGAAGAGAGATTTGTAACCCATTTTTCTGTTCTAGGCAGCCCTTTTTCAGGGTCATGGTGTTTCATGTAGATACGGTAGACACAACAGATTATCTAAAAATAGACGGGAGAAAACCCCAGAGATAATTCCTTCTTCAGGAATGACCATAAGATCAATCAGTGACTACCTTTCTCCCACTAACATTCACCTGGGTGGGAGGGGACCTGTCTCTATTTGTTTCCACCTGCTTTGCCACTACCATGCACAAATGGTTGAGACATCATTTCCAACTGTTACACCATAGAATTCAGAAGAACTCCCCTCAACCCATCCATGAGGAAGTTTATGCTTAGGCAAAATCAGGGCAATTGAGTCTGTCCTAGACCAGGATCAGTACTGGGGCTTATACTCCATACTATGGCTTGTTCTAAATAAACCGGGAGGAATGGACTGGACTGAATTGAACAAGTTGATCCACTTCCACAAGTTCAGTATGGACCTTGTGCATGCCCAACATGGAAGCTATCGCCCAAGGGGATTTTCTAATACATGTGGACCTGACAGAGATGTATCTCTGCATTTGCATCCTTTCGGCTTACAGACTTGCTTACAGCACTCTGTACGTGCAGTACAAAGCCCTTTATTTTGGTAGAATCATAGAATGAGCTAGTAAGATATATTGGGGGGAACTATTTCCAAGACATATAAAGACAATGGGAAACTCCTCCATTCAAGATTTAAAGCCACAAAGGCAATGTCAACTTCATTGACTGAGAGGTCCAGTGCACCATATGACTAGTTTTTGTGGGGCAGCAGCCAGGGCTTCTCTGCATTCAAAGAAATTTATGAGATTCATAAACTTCCTTTGGGTAAAGCAGCTTTCCGCAGTACTGTTCTGCAACTCGTGGGTCACCCTTATCCCACCCAACGATCAGTAGCAATAGGGTTGGGTAGGATACTGTTTCAAAAATCCTATGACAACAGTTTATATGGGTTTTTTTGGTTGTTGTTGTTGGGTTGGACAATTCTTCTACTTAGTTGTGGAGCAGATTTATCTGCTATTGTTAATGTGTTTTTGGAAGAATGTTTTATTCAGAAATGACAGTTATCAGCTTTAGAAGTGACTCTCTGGAGGGGCTCTTCAGTGGGAGGGAGGTTATCTGGAGAGTCAGCCCAGGAAATCAAAACATCCGATTCTGCCTCCTATAATATGAAGATTGAAGAACCCAATCACTGCTGAATTTATAGATCCATCCCCATACCCAGAATTAAATTTGAGTGAGACAAATTTTCTTGCTCCTAAATAGTGACATTAGTGACAGTGACATTAAGTGTGTCTATCTGATATTTCACATACAAAGCAGATAACATTTTAGCAATGTGATAGCTAAGGGTATTTTTAAAAGGGTGAAACATTGAAATAGAGAAGTTAAACTAGGCACAATTTAATGCATTTCTGAGCAAGTCTATGATGTGAGAGGTAAGTGATAGTGTAACATTTGACTTTTTGGAGATGGAGGATGCATACCTTTAATCACTCGGAGAAGGTACTAGTTTGCTAGAAAGAGATCCTAGAGTTATTAGGCAGTGGGGTTGAAGTTTGGTCCTCCAGTCCTTATTCAGGCAAAATTCCCATTGAAATCCAATCCAAAAAGTCATTTTTTTACAGGTACAACATTACCTTATTTGCTATTAAGCTAGGGATGATATCACTGGGAGCCAATCGGAGAACTCCATTTTTGTTTCCAAAACTACTGAAGTTAAAACCCAGAATTAAATTGGGGAACTACATAGACAAGGTGGGCGAGGTAATATCTTTTCTTGGACTAACTTCTAAAGGTAGTCCAATAAAGAATATTACCTCACCCACCTTGTATCTGGAACAGAGCCACTGGTTTATGTTCAGGATGTTGCAAAGCAGGACCACCCTAATGGTAGATTAAAGCAGGAGCAATGGGAAGGAGGCTGGATACTGTAGCCTGTTCATCACCTTGAATACCCGACCCACTATTTAGGCTGGCCTGACCCACTGCATGGTCTCTCCACTCTTTGTGGTGATGTGCATCTCTAGAGGTGCAAAAAGGGAGGAGTCTCTGTGTTCCCTGAGCAGAGACTGCAATAGTGAATGGCCCTTACATGAAGTAACCGTGTGGGGGAGGGATGTTTCTTATGCCCTTCTCTATTCCATGTACCCACACAAAGACAACTCCCAATCTGGCCCTACATGTATCAAAACTGTTCAGATTAAGGGACATGCGTGATTCTATGCTATTACTTAAAATGAGATATTCCTAAGGTTATACATGGACTTCTCATGTTTGTGATGTTTTATATGTGCTTTTATTTAGGAGATTATATTAGGGATTCCTCCATACCACTCCTTTCCCTGCAGTCCTCTGGAATTTTCCCCATCTCCCCTAGCATTGCTCCCTGGAACTTAAGAGCTATCTGCAGGATTTACATGTGGCCTGCACTTCTCCTGGTCCTGCATAGACTTTACCAATAACTATCAGGTCATGCATACCATATTCATCAATCTAACAAGCTGATTTTTGTGAACTAATGGTGGGTCTGATTTGGTTATTATTGTTTTTATTTATTTTTAGTTACTATGTGTTCTAGATTCTAAGGGCGCTTAACTGAATGTAAAGTTTGAAATCAGAAAGGTTAAATCCTAGGTAACATTTTTGTTAAAATTTCAGTTTTAAGCATCCATAATTGAGTATAAGTGTACCCTACAAGATAGGGGTGTGAATTCCCTGCTTGCAGACACCCACCTGAAATGGGTGGGTATGTACTTGGCACGGCTAAGCCATTCCCCTGCTTGCATATACATACTCATGCCAGCGCTGACTGCCGTTACTCATGCTACTGCGAGACACTGCTATTTATACTCATGCTAGCTTTACGTGAGCTAGCATGAGAATCTATATGCAAACAGAGGAATCACACCCCAGCTCAGAATGGAGACCCACCTAGCCTTAAACATGATCTGACCAACTGCCTTTAAACTTTACAGAAATTCTAATGAAACAATCACAATAAATATTATTATTAGTGTAGAAAGGAGCAAATATATAGCTTACAATTGAACTTTGGTTGCAACCTTAACTATGGAGCTGCTAGTGACTCCATATTCAAGGTTATTTTGAATGAGCTGTACCTTGAAAATTTTCTTCTCCCTTTGCAGAAAAATGTTTTAGATCCCAATCTATAACCTACTCAGTAGTACAAACAGAATTTCTAAATGAACACCCAAAGCAGGGACAAGAACCATCTCCCTTTAGTTCTATCCTCACAAGCCTTTCTCTCTTAAGATAAAGGAAAACAGTAGGGAACCATGGAAGGACGCTTGTATGTCTGCAAACTGCAACCAGCCACCAGCAAGCAAACTACCATATTTACCCTGTAATCACTACACCTAGAACAAAATAATTAATTACCTTGTTTAATTATAGCCTGTTCCCTTAAAATAGGAATTACACAAGGAATCCACCTAAATAGAAATTTGAGGTGATAGAAACAAACTATTTTTGAAACTCAAAGAAACCTTAGATACAAGTTGAATTTCAGTTTGGGGTAATCTTAACGACTGATAAAGCAAAGGTTGCTTGATCTGTTGTATTCACTTTTCAGAATCACTTTTCTTTTCTGATTTTTCAGTCGAAACCAATTTGGTCGCCAAAATTCTGGAGTGGCTGAAGTAGGTCTCAGAACCTCACTGCAAGGTTACCAAGGATGTGAAAAAATGTATTTTACGGGAGCTCAATTCTTGTATATCTCTGAGGCACTACACAGGAATATTCATCTAAAGAGTGAATTTTCAATTAATAGTAAGTATGGGGTTGGAGGAGAGGGGGAGAAGAAATACCCAGTAATAACATTCTGTGGAGTTAAAGTTGGTGTTTCATGCATTCCTAAAATATACAATCACTAAAAATAGAGGAAATCCTGAGATAAGGCTCTTTAAAAGTTACAAATGGCTCCTTGCAGCAATGTTGTACTCAATAATTCATATAATTATGGAAGAAAAGTTGATTTCTAAATTTTGGAAAAAAACACAACCCATATGTTCTCTGTTTTTAAATTGTTAGTTTCATGTAGGGATAAATATCCGTTCTGCAGCCCTTTGAATCCTGTACTAAGTGCAACTTAGCTTAATCATAGAGTCTAGATCTTTCACTCTGAGTGGATGCCCTTCTGTCCTGGGTCAGTGTCCCTTTCAAACAGCTATTTACTATTCCAATCAAAATCCTCCATTATCTTTTGCTGTTGTCTCCTCCTCACTGCTGATTCCTCCAGCAGATTTTTAATGGGAAAATAGGATTTGACAAACATTCTGAATGCATGTTCATGAAGATTTTTTTGTCACTGAAATATAAAAACCAGTCTATTGAGGATAGTAACCTAAAGAGTCCCAAAGAGACGTTATAAAAAAAGTGAAAAAAAATCAAAAAATGATCATTTAAAAATGTGCTAATCTACTGGGTGGAATCCCAGCAATTAAAGGGGCAACCATTTCAGATTGGAAAACTCACAAAAATTAAACTGGGCCTGTTTGGTTAATGGTATAAATTTGGGAAGGAAATAATTTGTTTTACTCATAAAAAGCAGTGGAATAAGCTTCCACTTTAACAAAAGCCATTTTACTTTGGATGAAGAAAGTGTTTTTAACACTGAAGTATTTAAACAAAAAGGATAAAAGATTTAAAGACATGTTTAGGGAAGGTAAACAATGTTACAAATATTTTAGATTTTTTTTAAATGCATTGACTATTTTTGCAACTTTCAACATATAAAGCTCTGCACCTTAAGTCACCAGGAGTCCAGTTGAGTAATTTAAAATACCTCTAAAAAGATCTAAAATAGCTTTGCTATATGGGCTGTCAAGTGATTAAAAAAATTAATCTTGATTAATCATGTGCTTAATCATGCTGTTAAACAGCAATAGAATACCATTTAGTTTAAATATCTTTTGGATATTTACTATATTTTCAATTATTAATTTCAATTACGAGACAGAATACAAAGTGTACAATGCTCATTTAATATTTATTTTTATTACAAATATTTGCACCGTAAAACCAAAAGAATTGTATTTTTCAATTCACCTCATACAAGTACTGTAGTGCAATATCTTTATCATGAAAGTTGAACTTACAAATGTAGAATTATGTACAAAAAATCACATTAAAAAATAAAACAATGTGAAACTTTAGAGCCCATGAGTCTACTCATTCCTACTTCTTGGTCAGCCATATGCACAGACAAACAAGATTGGTTACAATTTGCAGTAGATAATGCTGCCTGCTTCTTGTTTACAAAGTCACCTGAACATGTGTTCACATTGACTGTTTTAGCTGGTGTTGCAAGATATTTACGTGCCAGATGTGCTAAAGATACATATGTCCCTTTATGCTTCGACCACCATTCCAGAGGTCATGCTTCCATGCTGATGATGGGTTCTGCTTGATGATGATCCAAAGCAGTGTGTACTGACGCATGTTCATTTTCATCATCTGAGTCAGATGCCACCAGCAGAAGGTTGATTTTCTTTTTTGGTGGTTTGGTTTCTTTAGTTTCCACATCAGAGTGTTGTTCTTTTAAGACTTCTAAAAGCATGCTCCGCATCTCGTCCCTCTCAGATTTTGGACAGCACTTCAAATTCTTAAACCTTGGATCGAGTGCTGTAGCTATTTTTAGAAATCTCACATCGGTACCGTTTTTGCATTTTGTCAAATCTGTTGTGAAAGCGCTCTTAAAATGAACATGTGCTGGGTCATCATCTGAGACTGCTATAACATGAATATATATGCAAAATGCAAGTAAAACAGAGCAGGAGACATACAATTCTCTCCCCAAGGAGTACGGTCACAAATTTAATTGACAATTTTTTTTAACGAACATCATCAGCATGGAAGCATGAAGAGGCATGCAAATGTTTAGCATATCTGGCATGTAAATTCCTTGCAATGCTGGCCACAAAAGTGCCATGTGAATGCCTGTTCTCATCTTCAGGTGACATTGTAAATAAGAAGCAGGCAGCAGTATCTCCCGTCAATGTAAACAAACTTGTTTGTCTTAGTGATTGGCAGAATAAGAAGTAGGACTGAGTGGACTTCTAGGCTGTAAAGTTTTACCATTGTTTTGTTTTGGAGTGCAGTTATGTAACCAAAAAAATCTGCATTTTTAAGTTAAACTTTCACAATAAAGAGATTGCATTTCAGTACTTGGATGAGGTGAATTAAAAAATAATATTTATTTTGTTTATTATTTTTACAGTGTATATATTTCTAATAAAAATAATAGAAAGTGTGCACTTTGTATTCTGTGTTATAATTGAAATCAATATCGAAAATGTAGAAAAACATCCAAAATATTGAATACATTTCAGTTGGTATTCTATTGTTATAAGTGCGATTAATCACGATTTTTTTTAAGATAATCGCGTGAGTTAACTGTGATTAATTGACAGCCCTATTTTCTATATATAAAAATGTGTGGGTTTTAATGTCTAGTATTTTGGGAACTTGCCAATATAGAAGCACATGTTGTGTGTCACTTTGGGTATCGGGGAAATTCCCGTTCTAAACACACAACGCTCCCATTTCTTGCTCTTCTGTGTTGTGATTTATTAGATCTTCAACCAGACACTCTTGCACAACTGAATAATCTTTGTACTAATTCTTGGGTCAGGGTAATGTGTAAAGACATTCCACGTTATGTTCGTATAATTCTAGTGGGAAAAATTGGAAACATTTTTAGCGCAGGCTGATTGGGATGTATGATAGTCCCAGAGGAGATGGTAGAATGCAAGTGAAGTGTTCAGTAGGTGTATAATTTTATTTTTTCATAAAGTTCAGTAATTCATCACATGGATATCACTTCCACTGATATTGTGCGTATGCATAATTATATATGTCCCTTTCACCTGTGGCTCCATACTACTATATGGACACCACATAGGGAAGTAATGTTTGTGGGTGTACACATGGACATATGTGTCTCTTAGGTGGGAAACATGGCTGGTTGGTTGGTGAATGTGAGTCAGCTTCCGATTTATTTTAATCTGTTGCCTAGACAGATAGCTTTCCTATATTTCTTGACTGGCACTCATGCAACAGAGTTATAGTGCATATGCATTCACCTTAAAAGGATGGCAGGCACAGAGATTCTCCAGATAAATAGTGCCATTGGATACCATTTTAAGATGGCCAGTACAGAAAAAATGAACTTAGAGAACCCCTCCAGACTATTTCACTGGACACACATACATACTGAGCAGAAGAGTCAAACTCTTGGCAGTCATTGGCTTGTCTCAGCTGTTATTTAGGTATTGCCACACTTGTTAAAAATACATGCAAATGTATCACAGGCATCTGCCCATTTCAAGTAAGGAGTAAATAGTCCTGGCTACATTTCTGACATAAATATTGTAATTAAAAAATTCCTATTCCTGAATTCCACAGATCACATTGGAAACATTAGGATTTCTTTTTAATTTCTAGATACAAATTCATGCTGAATTAACTTTGAATGTATATTTCAGGAGTAGCCTATCTCTGCTTGAAATAAATTTGTTTTTAATCATTTAGCTTTTATAATGTCATGCATGATTTCATTTAAAAGTTATTTGTGTTAACTACATACATTTCAAAGAACAGATGGTTGAATGTAATCAGATATTAATATTCACGTTTTACTCACTTCTATTTTTGTTATCAAGTTACAAGAAATTGATCATTGCTGTTAAACATTTGAAAGTTACAAACTCTATGGAGCAAGTAGATTAATCGTATTTATTGGGGTGGAGAGATTTTATGGGCAATAAAGTACAAAGATTTCATCTATAAAGGATGCACCAACCTGCCTCCAAAGTGATTTAGTTAATTGCTCTAAAAGTAGGTTGATGCATGAGCAGCAAAAAGACAAATAAATCTTCATTTAAAGCTCTCAGAAAAAGATTGCTCAACAAACTGTGTCAAAAAACCAGTTCCTCAGCTAAAACAACTCTTAAGAATGTTTTGAGATCTTTCTTACCGAAGCACTGCAATAATGAAACATGCTCATTGCTATATTTTCAATCGGAGACTTGAAAATTCAAAAGACGTGAACCCTTGATTAAAAACAGTTTGTATAAGGCATAATATTTGCACACCATACCAAAAACTCCCATAAAAATCCCTCCCTTAACACCCATAGAAAGAGATGACTTGTTTTGTTTTTCAGGGCTGCCCAGAGGATTCAGGGGGCCTGGGACAAAGCAGCTTCAGGGGCCCCTTCCATAAAAAAAGTTGCAATACCAAAGAATACTACATTCTCGTGGGGGCCTCTGCAGGGCCCAGGGCAAATTGCCCCACTTGCCCCCCCCCCCCGCTCCCTCCCCGGGCGGCCCTGTTGTTTTTGCCCAGTAACTTCTTGGGTTAGCATGTTATCCTGTTACTGCAGTGGACACATTTCTTTTGTACAGTGCAGCCACTTTGCACCCAAGCATCTCAAATGGGACAGATTCTGGCTGTTAAAAAGGCCAGCAGACAATTCCACTTGTGGAGGAGAACATCTCCATTGATGTAAGCTTGATGGAAGAGCTCTGTGAGGCTCGAAAGCTTGTCCTTTCCACCAATAGAACATGGTCCAATAAAAGATATATTACCTCACCCTGTTAAATTAGATTTCTAATAGCTCACATGAGTGAGTAAGATTCCATGGATGTATAATATAACACCTTAGATTCTACATAAAAAGATATGTAAGTCCATAATGTTATATTATCATACTTTTTTTTAATTGTGATGAGATTTTGACTCTTACATGAATGAAAGAAAATCATTAGGAATGAATTACACCCATTCCTTTGTATCTAATGTCATACATAGTTCACATTACTAAGCCCTCTCCCATCAAGTCAAACACTTCTGAGAATGACATTTACATGCCAGCAAATGCTATCACTTCTAGTTCTGAAATGAAGATTTCATAACTAACTTCTAGGAAATTCTTTCAGTACTGCACACACATACAAGCAGTAACAATATATTTTGTACTTATCTATCTACTTCCTGTGAAGAACTGTAAAGTGTTCAGACATTTACAGTAAGTTGCATGCCTAGATAAGAGCTTATTTTGGAAACATGTTTTGTTTTAATGTCAGGTTTTGTTTGGTTTTACTGATTTGGTGGGTGAAGTGCAGAATGGGAAAGTAATGAGTGTAAAAGTTTGGGAGACTGATGCTGTTGTTTCTGAGAGTTCAGTTTGATCTACTTCTTACCTCCTGGTTCAGTGCTGAAAGGTATGAGTGAAAGATTTGTACATTTGTCTTATATTTTGTCCTACAGTGTAATTAGTAGTTAGTAAATAATGAGAAGTGTTTTGAGCATTTATTTTAGAAGTTTCTTTATCATTACTACTATTATTATTTTGCACTTGTCTAGCATGTTTCACCTAAAGATATCAAAGTGCTTTACAAACAGTTAGATAAGCCTCCCAATCTCTGTGGGTAAAAAGGTGTACATGCCCAGTTCACAGATCAGTGAACAGGGAGGTTTCGTTCCTGGCTTATAGTCATACTGCAGATGAATGGTAGAGTTGAGACTGGAAGCTGTCAGCCCTTATGCCCATTCCCATTTTTAACCAGTGGGTAAGACTGCATCTCTTCAGCATAAAACCTGGAGCACATTATTGTAGATATTTGAAAGTAAATATTATATATATTAAGTTGATTGAGTTCTTCTTTAAAAAATTATGTAATCGCCTCGGTATCTTCCTTCTATCAGAGATGTTAAGCTCCTAATTGGCTATTCAAAAGCTGTGTGTGAACATGGAATAAAGTTGTACTGCTGATGGTTTACAATAACAAGATTGATATATCCTGTATTGTATAGAGTAGCCCATATGAGGTACATACATATGTGAACCTGTAAAATATGCATGCATATCATTCACTGAACTTCTGCTACCTCTTGTGTAATGGAAACTGTTTGTTTAAGTAAGGTAGTTAAATTCAGTAATGTATTAAACTTGAATGTATCCTTGTGGCATGTAAATATTGAAAAGAATAAATATCAGTGCTCATGATGTTCAAATGGTCTAAAATCACTTGCAGTCTAGAGGGCAGCTACATGGATTACTGTACAATATGATTATATTTATAAAGCATAGGCTGTATATAATATGCATGCACTAATCTGCATATGTCCCTAGGTTGGTTGGCTATACATTTTTCTTAAAAGATGCGTATTTCTAATTAAGTAAAATAGAGGTGGAATGTTTCACTACATTCAACACAAAACCAGCAATTTCAACAGGATGCATTTGATGGGCTCTTGATTTCATTTGGGAGGATGTTTCATATTTTTTGAAAGAGCAGCAGTGCCACCTACAGGTTTTAATCTTCGTTATTTAAAAAAAAACTGTTTTCATAAAGTCATCAAATGTCAGTAACAGGATGTGTTTGAAACTAATGTGGCAGGGTCAAAAATAATGTATATTTTCATGACTTGTTCACAATATATTCCTAATAATATTTGGTACAAAACTTTTGACAAAAACTAAGTTGCCTTTTTGAGGCTATATAAATGCTTAATGCATTGTTTGTTTTCTAACAATTAGAATGTTGATCATGATGAGTAATTAATACTTAACAGATGCTCTGATTTTCATCTTTAAACAAGAAAGCAGTTATATAGTCTCAACAAGGAATATACAGCTGGGATTAATCTGTGTGATGCGTAAAGAAGGCTGTATGATTTCTTTCATTCATTGCAAAGACATTCTTATAAAGGTAAGAATTTGCTATTTAGACTTCTCCTTTGAAACAGTTACTCAAAAGGGAGGTAATATCTTTTTAAATGGAGCAAGCCTAGGAGATAACTCTTCCTAGGAGATAACTCTTCTCTGGCAATGTTACCTATCTCTATGGAAGTATGCCATACATCTAACATCTTGCAGCTCTGTTGCAACTTTAGCTTTTAATACTGCTACTGGACTGTACATGTGTTAAATAATTTAAATGCATGTTACATATTTGCATACATGAAATATGAGGATATTAATATTTTGTACTAGAGTGTTAGTGTTTCAGGAAAAATAATGGCCCTTTTTAAAGGACATTGTATAGCAAAGAAACAGGTGATCTCACTTTTCCTTCGATGGATAGATAGATGTGCCTTTTCATCACATTTTGGAGAATTAATACATAAAAAGCAATGAAAATATTTACTTTGAGGAAGGAAATTTAAATTAGAGTTTTCCACAAGTTTGCCTTGACCCTGAAAAAACTTACATACACACTTAATTAGACATACATGAATACTCTCAGTGATTACATTGAGACTACTCAGCTGTGTAAAATTAGGCACGTGCATAAGTCTTTGCAGCATTAGGGTGTAAGTGTCCAATTCAAAGTAACCAACATGGTTTAAATTTCAAATGACTTCAGTGAAAATGAACCGCTTACAATTTTCACAAAAATAATTATTTGCCAACATAATTTGGTAAATAATTCTGATTAACTAACGCGTTTCAGAAAATAAATTGTTAAGCTAACAAAAAAAAGTGAAATTAATCAAATAAATGGAATGAAGTCTGTGTGTGTTGTATATGTGTAAAGGTAGGAATGGGTTTAAAAGGGAAGTACTATTATTAAAACAACAATTTCAGTGTCATTTATTCTGGTGCCTTTTGCAGATGAGTTAAAGCTCTAGTAATTGAAACTGGAGAGAGAGACTGTTCTCGGCACATACATAGTGGACTGTGGGGGAAGAGCCAGATTTAAGTCAGCATCTATAGAAAAAAAGAAGGAAAGATGAGTTGTGGGAGCAGAAGAGTTCCTATTGTGGTGGTTTTGAGGAAGATATATTGCTTCTGTCTCAATATCATGGTGCAGGATTCTGAGGACAAGTATACTTGTGCTGGTTTTCTAAGGACTATGGTATGGGATGCTTTCTCTTGTTCTGTACAGCTGTCTGGATGGGCTCACAAAAAGTGGATGTATGAGATACTTATGGCTAAAGTGACGTTTTGAATAGCTGGCTCATCAGAATTTGGCAACAAAGATGTTTTCTGTGTGCCCTTAAAGACAGCTTATTTAGTCTGCAGAAGAGAGGAGTGAGGGGGGAATTGATAGCAGCCTTCAACTACCTGACTGGGGGTTCCAAAGAGGATGGAGCTAGGCTGTTCTCTGTGGTGGCAGATGACAGAATAAAGAGCAATGGTCTCAAGTTGCAGTGGGGGAGGTTTAGACTGGATATTAGGAAACACTATTTCACTAGGAGGGTGGTGAAGCACTGGAATGGGTTACCTAGGGAAGTGGTGGAATTGCACCCTTAGAGGTTTTTAAGGCCTGGCTTGACAAAGCCCTGGCTGGGATGATTTAGTTGGTGTTGGTCCTGCTTTGAGCAGGGGATTGGACTAGATGGCCTCCTGAGGTCTCTTCCAACCCTAATCTTATATGATTCTCTGATAGTTGTCCTTGAAGGGAAAAGTCTGGAAGAATCAAACAAAAGTGATCAGAAATCTGGCTTCTGTATAACCAGAAACTAAAGGCTGATGACTAAAGGCTTTGAGCAGGGGGTTGGACTAGATGACCTCCTGAAGTCCCTTCCAACCCTGATATTCTATGATTCTATGAATAGTAGAAAAGGGAAGCTGTAAAAGAAGAAAGAGCCACGGTGAATCTGGATGCATTTGGCAATAGAGAACCTGGCGGTAATTCAATTTTAAGCGTCATCCCCTAGTCTTGAATTAGTGACCAGACTAAAATTAATCCACAGACTAATCCATGAGTTTAGTTTTCATAGGATTTTCATGAAGGACCACTTGTGTACTATCTCCATCCCTCCAGAGAGCCACCCCCATCTCACTTATGTCCTGTATAGAGTTACTGAGTTGTGTCAGCCACAATTACTCCACAGAACTGTGGCAACTTTATTCAGGGTTCTAACACTTGCTGACAAGGAGCATCAAAAAAGAGCCCCGTCTCCCAGTTATAGACAACAACTTAAGTTCACTATTGATTCTGTTCATGGTTCATATCTATGTTTCAGATAATCTCCTATAAATAACCTGTACTGGCCTTTGGTTACACTATATCCCCCTTAGGGGATCCGCCATTGCAGATGTGAAGTTGCTGCAGATCTGATGATGAATGCGTTTTTATAAGATAGCAGTATCTCAGCCTGGGCCCCTAACAGGCTCTCTAACACATACAGTAAATTATTCCAAGTTTTGGACATATGCACTGCAAGGACGGAGGCAAAAACAAGCTCCAAATCATTTTAGTTTGAAAATCTCAAATATTTTAATGCCACCTGAGTATTTAAATGGAGGAAATACGTTTAACGTAATTGTTCAGCAGGCAATTTTATCAAATTTATTTTGCCTTATTGAATTCATAGAAATCTGAAGCACTATACTCAATCAGAATGGCAAGTAATAAACATTAGTTTGATGATTATTAATAGTGTCAGTGAGCAATTAGATTTTAATTGACCATTAAATAAAGTCCACTTACTGAAAAGTTTCACCAACTGAGTTTAAAAAGCAACTAACAATATTTTTTTTCAGAAAGCCGCGATGGTCGTTATAATGGGCTCATGAGTCTTGGTTTAAAAGAATCAGCAAATTAAGACATTTTTGTCATAAACATGAGCGGTATTTTGATGAAACAAGGAGGCATATATCCAGAAACATATGATTATGTTAATAGCTCCAACTGTTTTTTACCAACTTCCTAAATGCCCTTTATTCTAGGATGCAGCTGTGTGAATCAGGCCCTCATTATAAAAGCTCTGACTCTCTGCTCCCTGAGTCTCACCCTAATTAACTTTTACAATGTTCTAAATGGCTGACCATCTTGCAGCCAGCCAGTCAGAAGGCAGTTCCCTTATTCAAGCTGCTATTTCCCACAGGTTTCCTGAGAACACAACCACCATCCTGTTCTCCTCTGTAAGTCTTATGACTGCTTCACTATCTTCCTGTATGGTAAATCTATATCCTATTAGCTGTTGGGGAAGGATGGGATGCCCAGTATTGATCATACCCTCATTAATCTCTTCCCCATGCAGTAACAGCCTTCATCCTGCTGTAAATACGTTTAGAGCTTTACAATTACAAGCTCCATCCTGCTGTGTACAACATGCAGATGGATTGCTGCAACCATGGGAAGTTGCTCTGATGTCATTGGAGGTCTGGGCACTCATCCTCATGTTGTTCATTGGAGGATCACAGTCATAGACTAAGACACATTCTTTACATGAGTTCTTCAATCACTTACTGTAACTCTAGTACCTGAATCCCTCATAAATTCTCCCTGGAACCAGCCATGCTTCTTTGGATGTTTTCCAATAAACAAAATTGATTTCAGAAATTTATTTTGACTTCCTGAATTTGTATCTGATTAACAAATGTGTTTAATATTGCAGTATTTTAGTAGTATGGGCTGGATGAATGGACTATAAGGTGGATGGAAAGCTGGCTAGATTGTTGGGCTCAACTGGTAGTGATCAATGGCTCCATGTCTAGTTGGCAGCCGGTTTCAAGCGGAGTGCCCCAAGGGTCGGTCCTGGGGCAGGTTTTGTTCAATATCTTCATTAATGATCTGGAGGATGGCGTGGACTGCACTCTCAGCAAGTTTGCAGATGACACTAAACTGGGAGGAGTGGTAGATACGCTGAAGGGTAGGGATAAGATACAGAGGGGCCTAGACAAATTAGAGGACTGGGCCAAAAGAAACCTGATGCGTTTCAACAAGGACAAGTGCGGAGTCCTGTACTTAGGACGGAAGAATCCCATTCATTGTTACAGATTAGGGACCAAATGGCTAGGAAGCAGTTCTGCAGAAAAGGACCTAGGGTTTACAGTGGATAAGAAGCTGGATATGAGTCAACAGTGTGCCCTTGTTGCCAAGAAGGCTAACGGCATTTTGGACTGTATAAGTAGGGGCATTGCCAGCAGATCGAGGGATGTGATCATTCCCCTCTATTCGACATTGGTGAGGCCTCATCTGGAGTACTGTGTCCAGTTTTGGGCCCTACACTACAAGAAGGATGTGGAAAAATTGGAAAGAGTCCAGCGGAGGACAACAAAAATGATTAGGGGGCTGGAGCACATGACTTATGAGGAGAGGCTGAGGGAACTGGGATTGTTTAGTCTGCAGAAGAGAAGAATGAGAGGGGATTTGATAGCTACTTTCAACTACCTGAAAGGGGGTTCCAAAGAGGATGGATCTAGACTGTTCTCAGTGGTACCTGATGACAGAACAAGGAGTAATGATCTCAAGTTGCAGTGGGAGAGGTTTAGGTTGGATATTAGGAAAAAAACTTTTTCATTAGAAGGGTGATGAAGCACTGGAATGGGTTACCTTGGGAGGTGGTGGAATCTCCTTCCTTAGAGGTTTTTAAGGTCAGGCTTGAGAAAGCCCTGGCTGGGATGATTGAGTTGGGAATTGGTCCTGCTTTGAGCAGAAGGTTGGACTAGATGACCTCCTGAGGTTCCTTCCAACTCTGATATTCTATGATTCTATGATAACGCACAAATCTATGGAATATCTGTGGAAAAAGAACCTTCTTCATATGCAGAAATATGATATTTTTTCTGTGGATTTTAGAATGGTGGATATGCTGGGTAAATATCACTACGATAAGCATATTACACAACTACAGACTGAATGATAAATTAAGGGGATTATTTGGCTCATTAATGGAATGAGCCAAACCATTCTGCTCATGCTTTTTATTATTTTTCTGAGCAGCAATAGCAGACATCTTTTCACCTTAATATGATTAATATTATTTTTATTCTAGCAGGAATAAATTATTAGCTCTTTGTTTATGCTGTGTATGTTCAGTTATCCTGTGGGGAAAATGTGTCCATTTCATTAAAATAGATTCTGTTCTCCATATTGTAATGTATAACCTTCTTTGTAATCATTTGTGTTTTGTTATCTTACTTGTTTTAGAGAAAAGAAGTAGAATACAGAAAACATTCTCCTTCACATGTTAGTAGGCAGCTATTTTGTCCCTTTATAGTTCTCACTTAGCCAGTTATACAAATGCAGCTCTTCATTTTTTCCCATAAGTCCATCCAACTCCTTGATCATTTTTGTTGTTCTTCTTCAAACTTCCTCCAATTTGTCAATAACATAAGAGTAACAATTGAGTTGTAATATAACATCCATTCTCCACAGTTACTTTCTGTGAGGGTAGAATATATCTGCCCTCACAAAGTTCTTAGGGTGAAATCCTAGTCAAAATGAAGTCAATGAGAGTTCTGACATTGATTTCCAAGAGGTCAAGATTTCACCCTAATTGTGGGGCTATGGAAATGTTATGATTCAAAATTAAAAAAATTGTATGTAGGGAAATCAATAGAGTTGCTAAAATGAAATTATAGATTTAAAAAAAAAGCCAGTGAGCACTACTGGTCTTGATACCAGGATAATTTGATTAATAGTAGCCTAATGCCCTGCTAAAGAGATGATTATACTGTACATCAGAATAAAAGATACAATATAAAAAAAACATAATATCCCTCAATATACTGTAGCTAGTGCTATAGTCTGGGGTATGGAGCTCAGGAAAGGGCAGTAAAGAGACTACTTAAATATATAAATTTTGAAATATAAAATTAGAACAAACATTGTATTAATTTTCTGACCTTTCATTATCACATGGTTTTATGAGGCAGTATAACTGAACTATATGAGGCTTCTTTTGTTGTTTATTGTTTTGAGTCAGAACTCTCCAATAAGCCAAGCCATTATTTGGAATGAGTGGCCCATGAATCTAAAGCTTAACCACATATTGCAAATAACTCTTGTCCTTGAATGCGCTTAGTATGACACTTATTTCAAATGTTGACACCTATGTGAAATGAGGGGGGAAATCTGAGATTTCCCTATATGTTTGACTTATTGTTCAATGACCTACTGTACTGAAAATGTATGTTTTATTATTTTCTGTATACTAAGAATTACAAATGTATAGAATGTTGATTCGCCGCCTTCCCCCCATGAAGTACATTTACTTTTAAATCTTCTGACTAAAGAGACGAGAAGTCAAAAGAATGGCTACTTTGGACAATGGCTCCCAAATTTTGAAATGAACGATGTTTTGTAATGACTCTTACATGGTGTATTGATATAAAATTAATCAAGTTTATGTCTCCTGTCAGTGCTCAGCTATAATAAATGACAGGCTGTTGTGGTGCCAAACCATCCAAGAAATTATTTGCTATCGGCTTTGTCAGAAATCTGCTGACATTCAATGTGTTCTTGACTGTGGCTCAGATATGAAATTCCAGCTTTGTGTCATATATGCATGAGTTCTTCTTTCAGGCTGTTTTGGCTTTCTGCAGCTGTTAAAAGGTCAGAGGTAATCAGATAAGCCAGTAGGATGCTATCTGTCATTATAATTGACTTGAGCCATCATACATAGGAAATCATGCTGAATATCAATACTGACATTTGAAGAGATGGTGTAGTGGCCCCATTATTACAAATGTATCACACTCTAAGCTACAGCTGATACTGAAATACTTCTGTGCAGTAAAGAAGTGCCTCAAGGTATTACATTTTTATGTCTACTTATTTGGTGAAAATCATCTTAATTTCTTGATAGTTATCTTCTCCTGAATGATGTGATTGCATTCATTCAGTTTTGAAATATTTCTGTGCACAATATATTTCAGTTGCATAATGGAAGTATTAGGAAAATCTTAACTTGTGCAGCTGGCATTTCAAATATTTCTGCCAATCTAACAATGAATGAAGCAGTCAAAACTTGTTTTTCATAATGCTGCTAAAATGTTTCCCATATATCTAATCGGGATGACAGAGAATATTTTTGTCTGTAAATAACATGCCTATATCAGAGTAACACCTCATTACTTAGAATTTGTGTTGAAATAGCTAGTCATTGCTTTGAAAGTCAAGTAAGTGATGCCATGTGTTCTCCACAAGTTAGTTTAGCATGTACAGAATATGATGTACTATAGCTGCAGTGAAACTATTTATCTGGATAATTAGTGCCCTTATGCCATCTTTAGTGTATCTTGAAATGAAAAAAATTGTCTGAGAATTTATGCATAGCTCTATCTTAAATTGAAACCTCAGAGACATTTTTGATACTCGCAAGTGCTGCTAAATTCATCTGTTTTATGTTGCATTGTATTTAGCATCCAAAGAAGCACGTTTTATCAGTTATTAATGTTCTCATGTCACTTTATTAAGACGATACAGGTGCAACCTATTCTACACGGAATACTATGTTCCCATAATTTAATATATTTTAAATATTCACAAGGGATAGTCAGATGGTTAATAATTCCATTAACCCCCACCACCACCATCTTTTACACATTTTCCAGTATAATTGGGCAGATCCTTGACTTGTGTAAATTTGTTATAGCTCCTTTGAAATCAATGACAATGAAATTATGACAATTTATATCAGCTCAGGATCAACTCAGCCCTATATTCCAGTTAAACCTTTCTGACATGCAGAAATATTATGATGCATGTTTTTTATTTCCATTTTCTAATGGCACACTGCAGCAGATTACCAATATATTACAGATGGTCCCAAGCTGTAAATTGCAGATCCAGAGCCAAACCTTAACTTGCTGAAATGAGGTGGTGTTTGATGTTCAGGGTTTTGCTTTGGGTCTGCTACCAACTACATTTAGAGTGTTCTCTTAGTTCTAGCCAAGAGAGCAAGGCTTGTGCTTGTGCACTTTCCAGGCCAAGGGACTCCTGTAAACTTTGGATAAACATCAAGGCTGTAGAATACTTTTCCTAACCAAATCTGATACATTTCTGGTTTGCCGATCCTTGTTCTGTGGTTAATTCCTTCTTCCATTTCTTAGTACCACATGATTAATCTGCCACTCTTGGTTCTTCCTGACCCAAATAACAACTGTAACAAGGGAACAAATCATAGGTAGTAAGGTAGTAGGTAATCAGAGGGTAAGCCTCAGTTTGTTTACATTGCCACCCATAGTTCATATTTTGATGTTTATTACATTAACTGGTTATTGTTAAAAGGTATGGCCTAAAAGCAACAGCAATATTTGGGGATAATCAGGATAACCAGATGCAGTCATGCAAATTTTATAGAAGGAAAGGCATGTTTAATATACAAGAGTAAAACCTTTTTATAAGATAAATAATTTACTGCTCCTTCATTTAATCTATCAGTGCTATTAAAATATATTGCCAACAGACTTTTGGATCATCCCAAAGATCTCTTCTGGGTATCTACTTAACTAGAGGAGCGTCCTGCACTTGCCTTTGTCTTTTTACAGGTAGTATAAATACAAAAGATGCATTATTGTGATACTCAACTTCTTACATAGTGTCAAGCTTCAACTGTTACCTCCTTAGTCAGTTACCCTAGAATTTACAAGACTGGTGTGTTTAAGATGCTATGAAGACATCTTTACAAATGCTCTAGTATCCGGTTGAAACTCTTGTAACATCACATGTTCTCCTAGTCTCTTTCTGGTTAAATGCTGCTGCTGGAGATGATGTCTTGACAGATTAATTTCATTATTTTAAAATTAAGTTGGCCATTTCTTTGAGCATCATATCTCTGTTTCTGTAATTTAGTGCCTTGGGTTGTTTAATCTTAATGTGACATCCACCATCTTGGCTAACACACCAAGGATTGAAGTGGGGACCTGTTCTCTACTGTTTGAGCTGATAAGCCAATTTCCTGTAGCTGGTGGGTATAACATAATTTCCACTTTTGTGGATTGGGCACACACTGGGACACAGAGCACACATGGGCCCCAGTAGATTACAAAAACAAAGTGATATTCACTAAGGGAATGGCCTCTTCTTTAATTTATGTATTAGAACAAATCTGAATATGGATTCAGAATTGTGGGCATAAGGGAAGGATGATGTGTTAGCACTTTGATGGACTGTATATTCAAAGTTTATTTTTGTTGTTGTTGAATGAGTAGTGTACACATATCATTGCTTTTCCTATTATGATTTTTGGCACCAAGTATTGACAAACCACATCTTAATAATCACCTTTATTATGATTTATGTATCTCCAGCGATGGAAAATAAATGTGTACCAAAGATGGTGTTCAAATGAGGAAACATTATAGTCTGCTTGCATTTAGTACTGTTACTCCTTAATCAACGGTGTACAGAAAGACAGCAGTAATTCTAGAAAGAGGTTCCTGAAAGCCTCCATTTCTCATAAGGACAAAAAGTTAAGTTTAATCTATAAGATGATATAGGACCATAAATTGGCAAAAAGGTCCTGTTCTTCTGTTTTTGCCACTGAATAAATATGATGAGTGAACTGCACCCACATCCTACAGATAATCCTTCTGTCTGGAAACTGCTCATGATGGTCCAGTGCTGACCTGGATGTGATTCTTTATTAGAAAAACAAGCTATTTACTGACTGGCATTAATATATTATTTCAGTTTGCTGGAAGTGATCACTCTACAGCAGTTAAGGATCAAAACCATTTAATTTAAAATATAGCATTTTCACACACGGATCATTTGCAAAAACAAAGAAAAACAACCTTGGAAATTATTTTTAATGCTTGTTCTTTGTCAAAGTGAATGATTTTGTTTGTTTGACTAGCATCCAGTTGGCTGTTGTGAAGGTCTGTAAGCATAAAAGAAGAATTTTTTTTATTATTTAAAAAAAATTGCTACACTTTTCACCTAGAATTCAAAATGTCTGGACTTTGGAGCTTGACACAATAATATCCTTCATTAGAAAAAATATGGAATAATATTACAGAGAGACAAGCACATGAGTAGCTTTACTCATGAGAGTAATCCTACTTATTCAGGAGGGTTATCACGGAGGCATGGGCTGCAGTGGTTTTGGTATGCTAATGACACTCTGCTCTCTATGTGCATGTCATCTGATTCTGCCAGCACATTTCAGTGCCTACAATGTTGGTTGAGAATGGGGCAGATATGAGGGCTAGCAGGCAAAAACTCAATCCAGATAAAAAACTAAGTGATTGTGATAAGTGTTCATCATGTCCCTGAGCCTTATCACTGAGTCTGTAAGTCATTTGAGATGATTACCTGTGAGTACAAAGGGTCCAGCCAATCCACAAGCCAGGGTCTAACCTGGTCACCCCAAGACAGGTATATAGGCACCTAACAAAAGCAACCGGTCCAGTCTGCTCAATGTCGCTACCTTGTTGATGCTAGCTGGTAGGTCTGACAGACTACTCCTGCTCCAGCATGTTACTGCTATATGTATCAATTGACTAAGTCATAAGTTATAAAAGTTATTGTTTTTTAAACACAATGTGTGTACAAAACACATATAATTTTAGAATATGGGGCATAACTTCCACTGCTGTCTTGCTTAACTTTCTCAATCATAAAATGCCCAATCTCCCCCGCCGGCCCCCCAAAAATAAATTATTCTTCCATAAAGCTGGTTTTATTTTAATGTTTTAACTGAGCAAAATTGGACTTTTCACATGAAACATGAATCTGTGCTGAAATAACTTAAATTTAACAAAAATCCAAATTATTATTACCATGAGAGGAAAATGTATCCTATTTTAGCAACTATTAAAGTGAGATACTGAAAATCCAATCTGAGTATGAGTCTTTGGTCTGTAAAAATGATATAGCATCTGTACTACTGAAATTGACCTCACGTTAAAAAAAATGCTCAATGGGCTGTAATGCATGCCAGGTGAAGAATAGCAAATTGTACTAAAACTTAAAATAGCAACTTCTCATTTCCTCATAGACGTAGCTTTCCTGCTCTTATAGTTTTATCAGACACATCGTCTTCTATCACTGTGAAGACATTTGGACTATCTTTTGATAATTTTGCTTATATATGTTGCAGTGCAAAGTTCATCAAACTCAGACTTTGGCATTTGTTTGATGCTGTAGCCCTGTTATCTTCTCGTTACCATTTCACATTCTTTTCCTGGAAATCTACTCGTGGTGTAAGAGATAATAAAGTTTCTCTCCTAAAGTTCAGTGGACAAAGCTAAAAAGTGTAAAAAAAAATTTAATATAGAGATTCTTGAATGATATATTGCAATTCTTTCTTAAGGGCTTGATTCTCATTTACACTAAAGCTCCTTCACACTGCTTTGGAAGTGTCAAGATACTTAAAGTGTGCATAAATCACACTATTAATTAGTCCCCAGTTAGAATTGAACTTATCTTTAGTTATTTAGTTCATATTAGTTTTTACATGAGCACTTTCCAAGCTTTTAAATAAGGTAGAATCATCTATGTATTATGTACTTTTTTCTGTATTATACAAAGAAATATAAATAGTTATCCTGTCTAACATTAAAACAAATGTTATCCCAGCATAGACACCAAAAAGTATATATTGGGCCAGATCCTCAGCTAGTGTAAATCAGATGAGCTGGATTAACTTCAACAGCTAGCAATTTAGTCCTGCCTGAATACTTTATTTGAGAATGCATGACAAAATCTATCTTGGGTTATGGTGAGTAATGGCAGTGTGGGCTCTGGGTAATCAGACATTATTTGAAAAGATGTAAAAGTTGACCAAGTATTATAAGTGCGAAGGAAGAAACATGGAATCTTAACCACACCAGTCAATGTTCTATTTACTACTGGTTTTCTCAACAAAACATAAAACTCCCAAAATAAACCCTCTTTAAAATGCTTTAACTGTGAAAAAAGTAATAATCCTAAGAAAACTGACCCAGCCTATGCATGCACGTGTGTGCCAATTTACAAGACTGAGTGTATTCTCAGCAGAGATGTCAAAGACTGAGTGGGCATGGAGAGCAAGTTACTGAACACAGCCTTTAAGGGTGACATCCAGGCAGTGGGGAAACTAACCATGCTGATGCTCATGATGTACTTATCTGTAGTGTCGATAAAGAGAGAACTTCATTCTCCAGGGCTTTAATCTGTCAACTTCATGAGTCCACCAAAAAAATTGTAACCCCCCCCAAAAAAAACCATTTGGCAAATAAAAATTCATTGTACTATCCTACAGCTCCTTTTCCTCCAAAAAGCTTTAATTTTCAACATTCATTAATTTTTAAAAAACTTTTTCTAAGGAAATTGTTTCTGTTGCAATTTTCACTTCAGCTGGGCTACACGGGAGGATATACTTAATTCAAAGCAGAGGGTTGTCAGCAAGCTGATGACTGCATAATGCAACTTAGAATAAGAGTACAAAATTTAGCTTACTGTACCAAAAAGTTGATTCCTATAATGATATCCTATTACTGTCAAAATAACACGAGCATATACAAGCTATGCAACATACGTCTTTCCTCCAAAAGTTATTAAAGGCCTGACTAGAAATGCCATTCGAACATTAGTGGGATCATCGTGGTTATGTAATTATACAATAGACATGAAGTACATTTTTATGACATTCTGGATATTTTTATCAATGTATATCTCAAAATATAGATGTATATTGTTACTCAATGCACCTTTAACCATTAGCCTCTGCCATATTTACACAGAGTTTCGATTAAAAAAACAAAGGTGATACCAGATAGAAATATCTTTTTGCTTGCTTGTTTCGTTTTTAAATAGCTAGACAAGTAGTCAGCATTAGAAGTTTAGCTTCCTTTCCTCTCCCCCCCCCAAGATCTAAAATTGTTTCTGTGTTTGGCCTACCATACCACATATATGACATGGCTCTGGCTGATTTTAAAATGTCCTGGCAATTAACAGACATGACTTTGCTAGTAATGTTCCTCTGGGTGGGCCACATATAGAGGCCCAGTATCTGGAGATTGGGGAAGGGAAGGGAAGAATTCTTCACAGGAGGAAGTTGCAAATACAGTCACAGCAAGCTGACTAAATTAGATAACAAAAATAGTCATGGACCCAATCCTCAGTCCACTATTCATGCAAGTTTTACCATACATATCAGTAGGACTAAATACATTTACCAAACACCATTTACCCCTTTCAAAGCTTTTAAACATGTACTTAAGTCAATCTCTATTAAGCAAAGCACTTAAGCACAATCTTGTTTTGCTCAATAGGGGTTGACTGCTGAACTGGGGTCTTAGACTAAGGTGACACTAGGCAGGCCAGGTTATGTGATAATTAAGGAGCTAAACATTCAGGGAGTACTTCAAGATACTGTGTCCAGTAATCTCATTAGATAATTCCATTTACATTCATTATAATGGAGTCTTGATGACTCTCCCACAGACAAGACTATAGAAAGTAAGTGCATATGTAAGGACTAATTCAAAGAATAAGGATTTCCACTACTGGGTCCCATATATGAACACAGGGATCCTTCTGTTTCTATTCTCATGTTTTCAGTGCTTTTCATGTTGGTTGACTTTATTTAGGCATAATGTTTTTTTATTAAATAATGTCTTTGCAATGATCCAGAAGCATAAAAGGAGCAGATAAAGTTATAAATAAAATTATAGAACAGCTGGTGAATCAACATCTAACCAGTAGTGCCAACTCATGTAGGTGACATATGCTAATAAAATAAGTTGTTCAATTCATAACATATTTTGCCTAAGAGTTGAAAACAGAAAATCGGGGAGACAAATGGTGTTCTCTTTTGGTTTTGTAGCATCAGCTTTCCATCTGGATAATTTACATGCTGCTAGTAATATTTAATGCATGACGAGAGCTACCTTGCCATGATTTTAAAATGTGCTTTAAACCTGTGGTTCCCAGATGACCACAACACCCATCAGTTTCAAAGATGGCGGTGGTGGCTGATGTCCCAATCTACAAAATTTAAATGTTTTATAAGGGAGGGAAAAGGACACTTGCCCTTTGTCTATTGAAAATCTGTACAAATAAAAACTAAAACTTATAATTTCTGTTCAATAACTTGCTGACTGGAAAACATGTGACAGAAATGAAATTCATGCATCCTTAATTGATTTTGGTTTCTATCCCCACACAGTGTCCATTCTCCATTTTTACTCAGGAGCTGAAGAGCATAATGATTTCTGAAGCCTTTCCAGAAAGCATGAAATGAATAGAAGCAGCCATGAACACTATGACTTGATCCATCATGTATAAAGTCAGTATGTAGGGATGAGGAGAGGATGGTCTGAGGCATGGGGACACTGTTGTTTTTGGGACTCCTTCTGAAGAGAGTTGGGGGCTTATTTAGAGGTTGTAGGTAAAGTGTCTTAAAACCCCAATCTGTAGCAGACCCACTGTAAGCCCAGGATTTAGGAACATCCCTACTATTTATGTTTAAACATACCACCATTACCCAGTCCTCCTTCCCTTCTTCCTACGACCCTGGGGGGGGGGACACTATATCAGAAAGGAGGAGCCACTGCCATCACGTGTGAATTCGTCCCTTATATCATTTGAAGTATGATCTGAATATACTTTTGTGAATAAATGCATTGAAACGTCAGCAGGCACCTTCTCACAGCACATAATTGGAATTCAAATGTGAGAGGATGTCTCCATAGAGAAGAATGCAAATTCTGACTGACAGTGCTGTGGGAGTGCCCCCTGCCTCCTCCCCACCCCTGCTTTTTTAAAGATAGCACTGTCAGAATTCTTCTAATAAATAAGGTAGGTGTTTCACAAGTAGCCCCTGAAGAGTTCTGGAAGATCCTTTTGAACATTGGGATCTTTCTCAAGCCACAATGAAAAAGAATTTTAGTATTCACTTTGCCACTTAACCATCTGGCTAGTGTTCAGTCTCTCAGTGTTCAGATTGACATTGCCAGAAGCTTTTCTTGTCTCTTAATCTGGGCCTGTCTTCTAAGAACAGCTGGTCATAAGGAAAAAGAGAGGGACTGGGAACACTAGGTCATCATTGCTATTACAGACAGGTGAATAAAGTATAAACTAATCAATGAACTTGCAGGAGGTATGATAGGATTTATTCATAATTAGGAATATTTATCACCTATTTCGTGGCAATAGTAGATTCCCTCATTTTTCTCTTTTCTTTATATATGTTGCCCATGCTTAGTGACAAATTGGGAGGTTTACATGCTGGGTAGATTAATGAAGGAATAAGTAAATAGATCTAATTCTATAGCTAACAGTCACTTCAAACAAAAATCATTGTCTTTAATGAAAGTGTATGGTGAGCCTCCCTAAGATTGGTTGTATGACTTTCTTAAGGTAATATGACTTATTGGAAATGTGTAATTTTTACTTCCTTTAACTAGAAATAGTTATAGTACAATATTTTGTGATTTGCAGTATTTCTGAAACTTCAGTGGTTGCAATAAACTTGTGAATTTGTGAATAGCACTTACCAACATTGCCATTGGACATTAGAGGGTAGTCCCTGGTGTTTGATGACATAAAAAATTCTATATTTAAGTGGCCAGGGTTTAGTTCTTCAGAACCCAACATAATCAATGCTGAAATTGTGCTGAAATGACAACTTCAAAATCATTCACGGTAATAGCATAACCTAAGTATATTTCCTAGAGTTTGGCTAAGGAAACAATATTTGGTTGTGGTGTACTTTTGCTGTTGTCTGAAGGCTGGGTTTGAGGATGAATCAAAGCTAGTACTGAGGTTGAGATTTCATTACATTGAACCCACATGAGGTTTTGCCTCAGTGGCACAAATTTTATGAGATCAACTGACCTCATGTAACTTTTGTGACAGGGTCAGGCCAGATGGCTATTAGAGAGTGGTCGAAGGTAGATACATTAGGTCCAGGTTAAGCAGGTTCACTTTTCCCTGGGTAAGACAACAGGGACTATTCCAGAACACTCAGGAACTTTCTAGAACTAATTAAGGCAGGCAGGCAAATTAGGACACCTGTAGCCAATTGGGAAGTTACTAGAATTAATTAAGGCTAACCAGGACACCTGGTATAAAAAGGCTCTCACTGAAGTTAGTGAGGTGTGCGTAAGGAGCTGGGAGTGAGAGGACATACTGCTGGAGGTCTGAGGAGTACAAGCATTAACAGACATCAGGAGAAAAGTCCTGTGGTGAAGACAAAGAAGGTGTTGGGAGGAGGCCATGGGGAAGTAGCCCAGGGAATTGTAGCTGTTGTGTAGCTGTTCCAGAAGGCACTCTAGCCAGCTGCAGTCCACAGGGCCCTGGGCTGGAACCTGGGGTAGAGGGCGGGCCCGGGTTCCCCCCAAAACCTCCCAACTCCTGATCCAACACAAGAAGATCTCTGAGACTAGCAAAATCCACCAATAAGCGCAGGACCCACCAAGGTAGAGGAGGAACTTTATCACACTTTCTATCTTTTTGGCTGAATTAGGTATCTCCTTGCATGATGTCAAGTATCAGGGGGTACCAGCGTTAGTCTGTATCCACAAAAACACACTGAACTCCTTGTTGTTTTTTTAGGTTTCTCCTTGTTTTTTGAAGCCACACAAGCAAATTTAGGTCTAAGGCTACCATTCCCTCACCCACCATGAGGTGGGGTTTCAGAATTGATGTTCCCATTTTTGGTTCATTTCTTTCTTATTATTAATGTGTGGTATCTGTAATGGTGAGTTAAAACTAGTCCTTGAGGTGTGGTCATTGGTAGTACTGTCAAGGTAGATCAGGGAGTATTCCTTTATTCTCATTACTATGATGGAGGCACACTAGCAATTGTTTTCATTTTTACCACTGCCATTTTGTCAAGACTTTCACGACCATATTTTCACATTTCCATAGCTGCATAAACACCAGCTAGTTACGGAGTTATCTGGCATATTACCTTCCACTTATTTTACAAACAACTGATCATGGTTGAAAGCTCTACTTAAAGCCTTATTTGAATTACTGAATTACTGAAATTAACTAAAACCAAATATCCATATATAACACTATGAGATGTCAGATGCTTTGCCAATTCCTTGTGTCTTTTGAGCAACTAGTCACAATTCTAAAATAATGTGTCTGCTTTAGGATTTTAACAATGCTTCACTGATGTAAGCAACAAACTGCAGTGCCCATTTGCCATTTGCATTTGATATGGGCATGTTTGATGTGCAGAAAATATTTTCAATATTTGCTAAAAGCACCTCTAGGCATAAAGATGATGTTATATAGCTGTAATAAATAGCATGTCTAGTTTGGTAAAAGGTTTTAAAGTACTTTTAAAAACCCAATCCTATATTTCCTCTGATTATTATAACATTCAAGATGATATACAAATTTTGCATCAGAGTTTCCCAAAACCAACTTATTAGTAATTTGCATACTAAATAAGATTTTAAAAGAGATCACATTTTGTCCACTGTTTTTCTATTACCAATTTAGCACGCAAGTAGTGATTTCACAACAAAGCTGCCTATTGATCTTTGAGAATACTGTAATACACACCTCATCTAATTTAAATTTTATATATATGAAACAGTAGAAATGAATGAATACAGCTTATTTTTAACCCCACCTTCTTCTATCCTCCCCAGAAAATACAGAAGACTTTTTCAGCCATTAGATTTATTTATTATGAGGAAAAATTGTACATTTTTAATAATATAATAACCATTCTTGGCTGAATAAACTCAGAGGCTTGAAGGCTGAAGGCAGAATCCATTATGATTCTGAGTCACAGTATGGTCCTTGGTCTGTTCTTGGGCAGTCCAACTACATGCTACCCTTTGGTGCTTATGGCAAACCCTCAGTCTAGTCCAAAGTAGTGTGCTCAGAGTCACAGAGGGTATCTCTACACTGCAGCTTGTACCCAGCCTGGGTAGACAAACTTGCGTTAGTGTCACTCTAGCTAGTGTCCTAAAAATAGCAGTGTGGATGTTGTCCAGCTATAAAGAAGAACAGGAGACACTTGATATGGATTTAATCGGGCTGCAACTTTATTATTAGATGTCTGGGACTACCCAGCCGATAAAACTATGCAGTGCAGGCAACGCCATGTTTATTCAGATAACTACCCGGGGCTTCAAACAGCCTCCTTCATTTTCCATCTAGGTCCCCACAAGTCAACCCAGGACTGGGACCTTACCATCCATCCCCCCTCATATGAAGGTTATGGTGGGCTATAAGAAAGGGGGGTTAGCTCTCTGCATAGGAGCCCTGAACTCCCCACCATTCCATTCCTTTAACCAGCACTTCCTTTTAAGTCCTTCCCCACTGGATGCCCTCCTTGTGGAGTACCTGAATCCCTTGCCTGCTGCATGGAGAAAGGATTTCTAATGCCCAGGGCTTGCACCTTTAGAGTCCCTCACATTACCTGGGGATGAGTCATTGCCACAAATCTGACCACCACCCACCTTTTAGCAGTATTTCTGACCTACTTCCTCCCCCCCTCCCCCAACCCCTGCCATAAAGCACTGCTGCCTTACTTCAGAAAGCCTGGACAATGTCCCCCCGCACCACTTCTGGGGTGGTGCAGTCATTTTGACTCCAGCAGAGACTCGGGTTAGCTACCCAAGCTCATACCCAAGGGGGTCAGATGGTCCTGAGAGCCTGTGCTGCCACCCAAGCTGTCCACACTGCTGCTTTTAGCACACTAGATGCTCACACTAAGCTGCACTATAGACATCACAAGAGAATCTGTGTGGCAGAATAAGAAATAGCTCCCAAGGATCCTTAGTCCCAATGTTGTGCTCTGACAAGAAACTTGCACTTCCTCTTCATGGCATTGTGCTGCTTCCAGGCAAAACTTTACTCTTCTTAATATGGTAGATTTCATAAGCTCATGAATACACAGGGAGTATATTAGTGACACTGGAAGGATGAGCTGTTGTTCCTAAAAGAAAATAGCCTTACTATTTGTCAAGTATCAGAGGGGTAGCCGTGTTAGTCTGGATCTGTAAAAGCAGCAGAACTCCTTACTATTTGGTTATTGTAAAGTTTCCATGACCATTTTTCAAAATGTTTGGCAGGCTAATGATGGCAGTCATGTATTGTAACTTTCTGCTTAAAAAGCTCGTCATAAATGTCATCAGTATGTGGTTTATTGAGTCGGGAGATTTTATCAATAAGCAAGGCAGACCTCTCTTCGCTTTGCTGTGACATGTCTCTGCTTACCAGCTCTGTTTAATTTAATAGTAATGTATTTAGTTACACTACTGTTTACATATTTACAATGATTCTCTGAATAAGTGCCATAGGAAAACTCTTCTTCTTTATTTAGTCCCTATGTTACAGTAATTGCATCTATCAATAGCAGCTATGGCATTGACTTATTCAGTTTGAGTGCTCTATATTGATTTTTTTCTGTATGTTTTTAATTTGTTTGATTCTAAGTAGCAGTGGTTTATATGCTAGTTTTTAGTGACATTCACTCAACATTTTACTTCAATACTTGAATTCAGGAATCTGGGATAGCATGTTCAATTCCAGGAATTCTGTGTTTCTGGGAATCTGTGGTTCAATACCAACTTTGCACCTTTCTTAAGAATACTCTCCTCAGCTGTGCACGGCTTTGCAAAGGATATTTCACACCTAGTTTTCACTTGACTCTGAGCATAGGTCAATACTGCAATTAAAAACTTGCAGCTGGCCCATCAGCTGACTCAGGCTCATCAGACTCTGTCTATGAGGCTGTAAAATTGTGGCATACACATTCGAGCTTAGGCTGGAGACTGAGCTCTGGGACCCCATGAGGGAGAAGGGCCCGAGCCTGAACATCTACACCAAAATTTTACAGCCCTGTGAGCCTAAGTCAGCTGAAACAGGCCTGTTCTGTTTAACTGCAGTATGGACATACATGGGAATTTTGCCATTTATTTCACTGGAGTCAGGATAATATACTGTGGAGTAAAATAAATAGACCCTATTTATTTAGATCATTTTTCTTTTGAAATTTCAGGGAGTTTTTACTGCTGCCCCAGAAATGTGTTTCCAATTTGACCATGTGAAGAATCATCTTGGTACCTCTGCTAACACAGTCGAAAAAGACACCGATTGGTACCTTGTGGTAATTTTTGATTTGTGGGCAAATAGCCACAAGAAAATGTACATTTCTGTAGTTTATAGCTAATATAATTAAAAATAAGTTAATTATCTTTAAAGGATGATCTCCTATTACTTTCAAATAAATTTGAGGATAAGAGGCATAATTGTTTTTATTCAGCTTTTTGGTCAGTACTGTCACAACATCTACAGATCAGCTATTTAACATCTATAAAGGTATTTATATGAAAAATAGCAAAATGGATGTCTTCTCCCATAGTGTCCAAATCTATTCATTCACCATGAGGGTTCATTTGTCTTTAAAAAATGTTTCGTGCTCATCTTTTCCTTTCCGTGATTTTTTTTAAATAAAATTTGGAAAACTGGTGGAAATTTTACAATTATTGCCAACTTTTCTTACAAAAATGGCAGAACTTGACACTACTGATTTGGAAATTTGGAAAAAGAAAGCCTGTGGTCTTCCGAAATAATATTTTCTACTTAAGCACATGCCTCTTTCTCCCCCTCCTCCCACACATATCAGAAAAATTACAGGAGACCCATTCCTAATAGACCTTAACCAATAGACATTGGTTTAAAATAAAAACAAACAAAATGCTTCATTTTAGGGAGCCTAGTTTAGGTGACAAGGGTCCTATTTCAACTTAATTAAGGCCTAAACCACTTATTGTGCTAAGAGTTCTTATTACCTTACCACTCTTATGTTGTGTAGTTATCCCATGATATCATATTTAGACACAGTCTGTCTGCGTGTAACTGTACAACAACTTGTAATAGTTATATCAGCCTCAAATAATTATATTTTAAGTTCAGTTTACTGAAAAGTGTTTAGTTCATTCCAATAAGTTACACCTGTGCAAACCATACACTGATGGGTATGGGGCAGCACAAGTATGACTGAAGGTGCTGATGGCTGGGAAGGAGGGAACTAGAGAAGTTTGCAAAGCTGGTAGTTGGAAAAAAAAATCTTTATCATAAACTGAAGACATTTGCTATAGCAACAATTCAGCCAAATCAAACTTTACCTGCATTTTAAGGGTCCAATTCCATTTAAAACCATGGTAAAGAAATCAACCAAAATTTCCCAGTAGATCTCTCAAGATAGCTTGCTAATCTTTCTTAAAATAAAGTTATATAAAGTTAAAGACAATGGTGAATAGCGAATAAGTGGCATTTTCCAGTTGGTTAGCAAAGATAAATTTGTTAAACTGAAGTTCATTATCCATGCTACATGTCATTAGTGTGTACTGCAGATCCTGGCTAAAATACTGTTGCAAAAATACAGTTATCATTAGAGGAAGAACCTCAGGGGTTAAAACATAATTTAAAATGTTTTAAGCAGAAAGTGAATTAAGACAGTGAAATGTAGAAAGCACTTACACTTTTTGAATGTATCTAATGGTGTACAAAAGGTTCAAATTACTTTTGTGATGATCTTACATGTTATCACCTTTTAAAAGCACCAACTAATCTTCCAATATAATAACAAATTAATAGGAATAACTTTTATTGTGCTGTAATACAGTGTTTATTACTTTAGTGTATAGTAAGCATGCCTTACCACTCTAACCTTGCATGTGCAGTCTCCCTGCCCTTACTCACTGATTCATTCTCCTGTCTTTCTTTCACATCTCCAATCATTACACTTTCTATTATGTTTACTTTTTCAGGGCATAAGAAAAAGGGTGTGAACTGATGGTTAAAAAGATGCATTTCAAAGTGATGCACAGATCCATACTACTGGTAATGCAGCAGGCTACATATGCTGTAAATTACACTTGTTGCCAGATGTCAGACCAGGAAGGCCATCATTACATGATAAGAGGATTCCTTGATGAGTTTCATATAAAGAAAAGTCAAAACAGGGTTTATATCTCTTTATGTAAGTAGTTCAAAAGATTTAAGAAGTGACCAGCTTTCCCAATAGAAGAGGTAAATGAATCTGAGACATCAGCATAATTTCTAGGGGAAATTATATATGACTTTTTAAATGTAGGATTATGACTTCTCTGTGGAATGAAGCAAGAGACAGAGCCCTGTTTATGAAGGGGAAAACATTTAATTTTATTAGAATAATAATAATAAATTTAAAAAAACACCTCAATTCTCTTGCAACAAAAGCCAGGGGAATAGAAAATATTAGTGGTATTTTTTTAATTTTAATAATCGCTGGTCACCTTTCTTCAAGCACAAAAGTCCTTTAATTGAATTTCTTGGGCCTTTCTCAGTTTGTAGCTTGAACATTTGAACATGGTTGCTTATATATAATAGAATGTAATACAATATTGCCATCTAGTGAAGAGACAAAAGAAAACTTCTCACCAACTAATCTCTGATAAAACAAAGATAGTGCATTTGACTCATAATGGAACCCAAACAATTTAAATGATATGTGTGATTATGAGAGCCTCAGCAGATATAAAAATGATAAACCAAAATAGAAAGAGAAACATGATTATCTTTTATATTTCTAAATAGCTTCTTACCATATATTCATTTTATATATTTTGTGAAAATGACACCAGTAGCTGAGAACTAGAAAAAAAGCAGATGTTCAAATTTCAAATACAGTAAAGACATTCAGTACAGATTCAGTCCTACATGCTACTATGTGCCATCAACTACGTTCATATAAACAATTATACCATCTCACAGAACTGAGCTGTATAAGCATGCCAAGTAATATTCTATTTATAGATTTTTTTTGGTACCAGCCAGTACAATAGGAATGAAAAATCCTAATAGTGCCATAAACTAATAAGTAGTGTTTCAGATAATCATGAGGAGTAGTCATACAAAGAGGGCGTTTTTTAATATTCTGCTGATTGTTTTCATATATGTAAGGCAAATCAGGTCACTGTTGTTAATTTTGTTAATAACTAGCAGTTGTAATTTATCAAGCCTCCCATTGACTGCAGTGAGTTATGGACCAGGCAATGCGAAACTTTCTGCATTATGGTTTTATCTTAAGTTGTAGTTTCTTGTAGGTTACATATAGCACATTGAGTTTTTAAGGACACTGTTTTATTTTTTTCAAAACATTCAGCTAATTGTAATGAAGCAGTTTGGATTTAAAAATTAAATAAAATGTATGTCACAAACTCAAAGTGAACAACTCCTCCCTTATATATCTTAGGTACTTATATGGCCTCCATTACCATAGTATCTGAGTGCCTCACCTCTTTCACCTATTTAGCCTCGCAACACTTCTGTCTGGTAGGAAAGTACTACATCACCATTTTCAGATGAACAACAGAGGCACAGAGATGTTAAGGTCCAGATCCTCAAAAGTATTTAGGGGCCTAGCTTCCACTGATTTCAATGGGAGTTAGGCACCTAAATACCTTTGAGGATCTGGGCCTAAGTGACTTCCTCAAGGTCACACAGAGAGTCTGCGGTAAAGCAGGAAATTGAACCCAGGTATCCCAAGTACTAAGCTAGTGTCCCAACTGCTGGAAAAGTCTTCCACTCCATTCTTTTCCATCCTCCCAAATTATTTATCCTTTTCTGTGCAAGTCTGCCTCTTTCTATTTTAAGACACAGCGAATGAGGAAGAGCTGCGCCAAAATACCACAAAAAGGAAGTTCTTCTCCTGTCTCAAGCAAGTGGTACCAGGAATCTCATGGGGTTCATAAGACTTCGTAACCGGGGGTGGGAGGGGTTGTTTGGTTTTTTGTTTGTTTGTTTTTTCAAATTCAAGAGGTTTTCCTCAAGATTTTTGATAACTATTTGTGCCTTGCTCCTGAAATTTTTACTCAGGCAAAATTTATTTTGACTTCGCCAAAGGTTTTCCTGTATAAGAACTTTAGGAACTAGCCCACAAACCTTATCCTAATGAATCCAAATATCCAAACACTTTAAAGGTATTTTTTTCCATTACTGATATATCTAGGCAGTTATATTGAGTGCAGGACTGGGAGTTAGGGACTACTGAGTTCCATGTTTGAAAACAGTTTCCATGGCACTTAGAAAGTCAATTGATTTTGGTCTCAGTTACCCTACTTGTCAAATGAGTAATGTTTATTTTATTACATCACAGGGATTTTGTGAGTGTTGATGTTTATACAGCATTTTGAAATTTTAAAGCCTGGTGTATTTGACTTCAAAGGGACTACACATCTGAGAAACTGCGCACAGTCTGACCTTATTACTTATTATTGTATTATCACCCTATAACCTCAGTCAATGTGAACCCCATTTTTCTAGGCTACAAACTTAACTCTATCAGAGGGGTAAAGGTAGGATTGAACAGTGGTAGATACTGAAAAGGCAACAATTAGCACATTTACCACACTTATTTACTATTCTAAGTGTAGGGGAAAGTTGCATTATCTCAGATATCGCAGTGTGGTGATGTGATGAAGTATACAAACCCCAAAGGAGCAGGACAGGATTAACCAGCTGCTGAGGGTTAATTCAGCCCAGCCCTCTATACCTGCAGTAGGTGTCAGGCTTGGAGGAAGGCGTTAAAAGGGGAAGCACAGCTCAGTTGGGGGCTGACTGGGAAGGAGAGCTGGATCTCTAGCTCTCACTCTGAGAGAAGTCTATCTGGGAACAGGAACTACTTGAGAGTAAGAAGGCCTGACATGAGACTGCAGTCAACATGCTACCTGAGAGTTGCTTGAGAGACTGCTGCTTGTCAGAGCCTGGCTGAGGGAAGGTAGGTTGGATGAGATACTATTGTTTACGACAATAGTTTTCAACCTGTGATCTGCAGACCCTTGATTTTCAAAGGGGTCAGCACCTCCATTGTGAAACTTTTTAAGGGTCCGCAAATGAAAAAAAGTTTGAAAACCATTGGTTTACTACTTGTGCCTTGCTTGCTGCTGCTTGATAAGACTGTGCAAATGGTGCTATGCCTGAAGGAGGTGACAGACAAATATACCCTTTTTTCCCCCCATTACACTCAAATCAAGCTGCGGTAGTGGTTTGTCCCTAGCCCAGGAGCAACTTGGGACACACATAACTCTTGGCAAATGGTGACTTCTTAGTCGCAATCACTGTAGTTTTGGCATCTTTGTCACAAGCCACAGTACTATTCACTATAGCCTCCAAATGAAAGAGACCACTCAGTGTTCTAGAAACAAGTCTATTTTCAGATGCAAAGGCCCCCCACATAAAACCCATTTTCAATGTAGTCTGCAAGAGATGTGGTAGTGGCTAAACTGTAACACAGCAATATGATTATACAGCATGAAATGAACAATCAAACAAATATTCAACACAGTTACACAAACTTACAGAATAGTAAAGCAGTGTTTTGTCCTTTGCTGCCCCTGGTTGAACTAGAAATGGACAAAGCAGCTTGAATAAACCCCCAATTTTGAACATACTTTTTCCTCCTTTCTAGCTGAGGTCTGATTAACTGTATTTCACCCACTTTCCTTTAATATAACTCATTGCAGTGCTGGGTTTCAGATATTGCATTTCTTTTTTAGCATTTCTATTCTGGATGGCACAATTACTAGAATTCTCACAAGAAAGCTTGTCCTCTTGAAAATTCTCAGGTCAGATCCACATATTCAATTGGTCTGAATAATCTTCCTATAAACATCTATGCTAAAATCTCTGCACTAGTTAAGTTGCAAAACTCACATGGTCATCAATAGGGCCAAGACTTTATCCTCAGTCTCTTAGTAGCTTAACCATCCTGAACTCTTGGAAATTTGTGTATTGCTAATTTTTAGCCTGGCTGGAATCTCTGATACAAGCTCTCCCATAGTGAAGTGATGTGGATGGTAACCTAAATATTTATTTAATTACAGTGCATGTTTTCTCAAGTATGCCCTTCTAAGTTTTATTTTTATGGATAATCACTGTTAAGGGGGTGATGGGAATGGGACATTCAACACATCATCCATCAAGAACTTGAAGGCATTTCATTTTTCCATTAGATATTCACATTTTAGATCCCCAGAGACGGAAACATTTATTATTTACATTTTTGGGACCCATAAGCTTTGCATTAGTTTCTGAGTATGAAGCCTCCCTCTAAAGTAAGGCTGGCTTGATGGCTGTGGTTGCTTTTTTAAAAAAACATAGCCATGATTTATTATATCCATATTTTGAAGTAACAAATTAAAAAAAAATTCTCCCGTGTCATTTCATAAATGATTTCAAAATCTACAAGGATGACAAACAAATGAAATAGACTAAAAATGAAAAAGGATTACTTACATGTCTATTGTAATCTATCCAAAGCATAGAACTTTCCTAAAGAACAATATAAAATTATTGGTTTATCTTAAGATGTAAAGATACATCTTGACTCATATTTACATATGTTCACAATATTTTTTCCTGAGAATTAGAAAATACTGGAATTTTTTTAGATGAAATGTTTATGTACAATCTCACATAAATTTTGTTAGATGTTGACCTCAATTCCATAAGACATTTTCAATTAAGAAAAACATTTATATAGTTAGCAAGCTGTCATTCAGTAAAACTCTTTTTTTAATTAAGCAGATGGTGATAACAAAGAAATTAATGAACACACACTTGTTTGCCTGCTATACTAATTTGCATTTCTAAATTATTCAGGTTATGCAGCAATTAAGCTTTAATTGCTTTTAGACAAATGAATATCTCAGAATGACTGACAAATAGTGATGGAATTGTCTAAGAAGCATGATGTATTGTAATGCCTATACTTTTTTATTTTGTGGTAATTTTAGGAGCAGAAATCCAAAAATAGAACATTGCTAATCCAGATTTACTGTATTTTACAATGCTGTTTCACTGTTCCATATTCAGTATCTTACCATATCACTGGTCTATGCCAATCAGATAAATGTATGATACAGTATTCAAATTTTTGCAAATTTTTTTTTCTTTATTGTACACTTCAGAATATTTTGGTTTTTGCATAATTTCTAGTATATAAAAAATGAACTTCATGGCACAGGTTATGTCATTATGTCAACTCCCCACTAGTAGTGGTACTATTCAGATCAGTTTGCCAGTGACAATGATTTACAAGAAGTTGTCTTTCTGGAAAAGAAGGGATACAGAACCCATGAAAAATATACAAAATTCTGAGTTCTAGTTAATCATCCACTGGCTTCAAATGACTTTGCACCAGTGTATATGGTATAGACCATCTTTGCATACTCTGAGTCATGGCAGGTACCAAGTTATGATTGCTGTGCCTTTGCTTGCTTCATTTTTTTTAAATTTTATTATATCTGACAGGCACTGCTTTCTCAGTTTTGAGATTCTGCTTTATGCTTTCCATATAGTATATGATGTTCTTATTGCCCATGTGTGTGAGTTTATTAATAAAATAAATGGTGCACCTGTCACCTCTCTGTAGCTGTAATTACATTAATTAATTATAAGCATATATTCTCCCCCAGATACCCAGTTGGTGTAAATCGGCATTGACTTCAATGGATTTCTGCTGATTTACACCAGCTCAGCGTCTGACCCAGTGTCAATAATATTCAAAACTTATCTCACACACACACACACAGACACACGCACACACTATTCTCAGGAACACAATAGCATTATGGGTTGGATATAATGTCACTCAAGATGTGATACCAGTAACATGTGCTGTGCAGGGGAGTAAGGGAGCTTTTTGCTCCTTTGACAAGTATAGAGCAAAACTGCCAATCCACTCCTGGTGTCTTCTATGAATATATATATATATATGCATATCAGTATTGTGGTATTTGAATCTCTCTCTTGGAGTCAGAATACCATAGACATTTGGGCAAAACTTATGTGAAGGACTTTCAAAGGACCCCTAATGATTTTAGGGCCCAACTCCCATTGAGATTCAAAGGAGTTAGGCATCAACTCAGTTAAACACCTTTGCAAAATCCCAGCAGAGCTTCTTATACAAGTATATAATACTCTGATTATTGATGAAACTAAGCCATAAGACACTGCTCTTTTGTGCTATGTTTGATTCTGGACAACATCAAAGTACAGATGTGCACAAAAACGAAGTTTAGGAAAACAAAGTTTACTTTTTTCAATGTGTTTTGGGTAATTTTTTATTTTTTTAAAAAATGTCTAACGTGAAAACAACTAGCTTTACCAGTTGTTAATGTTAACTATGAGTAACCTCATGGTGACCCAGACTTGATCTCTGTGATTATTTATGTTTCTATGTATTTATTCTTAGTTTTTCTTGACAAATTGACTGTATTTTCTCTTTCTTAGTTTCTATCTTTGAAGTACTTTTTAGCTTTCTTTTACTGGAGGCCCGTAATAGGATGCATCTAATTTAACAATCTTCTACTCACACTGATTTTAATTAGTGTAGTACCTATATTGTTTTAATTACTACTTACTGAAAATGTACATAGATAAGTATTTATCTACACACTTATGTGTGATATGAACATTTGAATATAAATATTGATTTAAATTAACAATCTTCTACTCACACTGATTTTAATTAGTGTAGTACCTATATTGTTTTAATTACTACTTACTGAAAATGTACATAGATAGGTATTTATCTACACACTTATGTATGATATGAACGTTTGAATATAAATATTGATTTAATTTCTTACTCTAAACATCTACCTCCAGAACGACCTAACCATGGGAGGAATAGAGAAAAAGGTCCATTTTTAGATAGCAACTGATATGTCTTTTAATTGTAGTTGGCTCCCAGATATTTTTGTGATGAGCACCCTGAAGATCCTTAGGTAGAATTCATGTGTGTATTTGTGTGATTTTATATAGTAGGCTAATTGCATACTTGATTTCAAGCTTGACTTGTTTCGTGGAATTAAACTTAGTCTCACTGCAGAGGCTGTCTAGGGATCAGGAAGTGTCTTTTGTAAGGCAGTTTACACTAGTGCTAACTATCCCTGGTTATTAATTTTATTTGTGGATTTCTGGACTATATATACGTACAACTAATAATTTTGTTTTCAAGAAAAAAATATTCAAACTGTCTCCTTTATATAAATAAAAGGATATAAACAAAAATGGAGACATTACAAAATGCACTAGCTGTACACTGAATCCAGGGATTGATTACTCTTCAGTCAGTCTTAAGCTCAATATTAATACCATGTGTGCACTGCCATTTATGTTACAAATCTGCTATTGCACATAGATGGACAAGAGGAGACAAAGTTTTCAAGACTCATCTTTGGCTGTATAGTCAAGATTAAGAGCTAAGTAGTCATGTCCACAGCTGAGACTACTATGTGGTTGTTCTTCCCATGCCTTTCAGAATTGTGTCAAAGATACCAGCCTAGTCAAGTGGTCTATCAGTAATGTGACATAAGAATGGCCATATTGGGTCAGACCAAAGTTCACTATCCTCTCTACCAACAGTGACCAATGCCGGGTGTCCCAGAGGGAGTGAACCTAACAGGTAATGATCAAGTGAGCTCTCTCCTTTCATCCATCTCCACCGTCTGGCAAACAGAGGTTAGGGTGGGTTAGGTTACCCATCCTGGCTAAAAGCCATTAATGGACTTAACCCTCCATGAATTTATCTAGTTCTTTTTTAAACCCTGTTATAGCCCTAGCCTTCACAACCTCCTCAGGCAAGGAGTTCCACAGGTGGACTGTGCGCTGTGTGAAGAAGAACTTCCTTTTATTTGTTTTAAACCTGCTGCCCATTAATTTCATTTGGTGCCCCCTAGTTCTTATATTATGGAAACAAGTAAATAACTTATCCTTATTCACTTTCTCCACACCATTCATGATTTTATATACCTCTATCATATCCCCCCTTAGTCTCTTCTCTTCCAAGCTGAAAAGTCCTAGCCTCTTTAATCTCTTCTCATATGATACCCGTTCCAAACCCCTAATCATTTTAGTTGCCCTTTTCTGAACCTTTTCTATTGCCAGTATGTCTTCTTTGAGAGGAGGACACCACATCTGTATGCAGTATTCAAGATGTGGGCAAACCATGGGTTTATATAAGGGCAATAAGATATTATATTTATTCTTCTCTATCCTTTTTTTTTTATTAAACATCTGTTTTGCTTTTTTTTTTTGCTGCATGCATAGCAGGGCAGTTTTAGCTACAGATCATCAGAGAAAGAGATCTTCAAAGAAGAGAACTATATCCACGATGATTCCATTCTTCTTTCTCTCTTAGCTGTAGCTAATAACCCCCCCATATTGTATGTGTATTTATAGTTATTTTTTTTTTTTTGCATACATTTTTTACATTTTACATTTTTAAATTTTTTCATTCATTTTTTTGTTAGTTTTGTGTTTTTTTTTTTTTTTTTTGATCTTCTCTTCACAGTCTGCTTTGGTCTTAATAGTTTAGTTTCATCATCTCAGTTTCTGCCCTCACTGTTACCCCCCTTTCTCCAGATCATTTATGAATAAGTTGAATAGGATTGGTCCTAGGACTGACCTTTGGGGAACACCACCCATTACCCTCCCTCCATCTCTCCATTCTACTTTATGCCTACTCTTTGTTGCCTGTCTTTTAACCAGTTTTCAATCCATGAAAGGATCTTCCCTCTTATTCCATGACAACTTAATTTACGTAAGAGCCTTTGGTGAGGGATCTTGTCAAAGGCTTTCTGGAAATCTAAGTACACTATGTCCACTGGATCCCACTTGTCCACATGTTTGTTGACCCCTTCAGAGAACTCTAATAGATTAGTAAGACATGATTTCCCTTTACAGAAACCATGTTGACTATTGCTCAACAAGTTATGTTCTTCTATGTGTCTGACCATTTTATTCTTTACTATTATTTCAACTAATTTGTCCAGTACTGATGTTAGACTTACCTGTCTGTAATTGCCGGGATCACCTCTAGAGCCCTTTTTAAATATTGGTGTTACATTAGCTATCTTCCAGTCATTGGGTATGGAAGCTGATTTAAAGGACAGGTTACAAACCATAGTTAATAGTTCTTCAATTTCACATTTGAGTTCTTTCAGAACTCTTGGGTGAATGCCATCTGGTCCCGGTGACTAGTTACTGTTAAGTTTATCAATTAATTCCAAAACCTCCTCTAATGACACTTCAATCTGTGATAATGTCTCAGATTTGTCACCTACAAAGGACGGCTCAGGTTTGGGAATCTCTCTAACATACTCAGCCGTGAAGACTGAAGCAAAGGATTCATTTAGTTTCTCCGCAATGACTTTATTGTCTTTTGTATCTTGATCGTCCGGGGGCCCCACTGGCTGTTTAGCAGGTTTCCTGCTTCTGATGGACTTAAAAAACATTTTGTTATTACTTTTTGAGCTTTTGGCTAGCTGTTCTTCAAACTTCTTTTCAGTTTTTCTTATTACATTTTTACACTTAATTTGGCAGTGTTTATGCTTCTTTCTATTTACCTCACTAGGATTTGACTTCCACTTTTTAAAAGATGTCTTTTTATCTCTCACTGCTTCTTTTACATGATTGTTAATCCACAGTGGGTCTTTTTTAGTTCTTTTACAGTGTTGTTGTTTTTTTTTTATTTGGGGTATACATTTACGTTGGGCCACTATTATGGTGTCTTTAAAAAGTGCCCATGCAGCTTGCAGGGATTTCACTCTAGTCACTGTACCTTTTAATTTCTGTTTAACTAACCTCCTCATATTTGCATAGTTCCCCTTTCTGAAATTAAATGCCACAGTGTTGGTCTGTTGAGGTTTTTAAGTGTTCTATTATGGTCACTATTTGCAAGCGGTCCTGTTATCAGTTACCTCTTGGACCAGATCCTGTGCTCCACTCAGGACTAAATAGAGAATTGCTTCTCCCCTTGTGGATTCCTTTACCAGCTGATCCAAGAAGCAGTTATTTAAAGTATCGAGAAATTTTGTCTCTGCATTTTGTCCTGAAGTGACATGTACCCAGTCAATATGGGGATAATTGAATTCCCTCACTATTATTGAGTTCTTTATTTTGATAGTCTCTCTAATCTCCCTTAGCATTTCATCATCACTATCACTGTCCTGGTCAGGTAGTCGATAATAGATCCCTACTGTTATATTCTTATTAGAGCATGGAATTACTATCCATAGAGATTCTATGGAACATGTGGATTCATTTAAGATTTTTACTTCATTAGATTCTACATTTTCTTTCACATATAGTGCCACTCTCTTCCTCCCTCATACTGCCCCCTGCATGACCTGTTCTGTCCTTCTGATATATTTTCTGTCCCGGAATGATTGTGTCCCATTGATTGTCCCCACTCCATCTGATTTCTGTGATGCCTATTATATCAATATCCTCCTTTAACACAAGGCACTCTAGTTCACCATCTTATTATTTAGACTTCTAGCATTTGTGTACAAGCACTTTAAAAAATTGTCACTGTTTATTTGTCTGCCCTTTTCTGATGTGTCAGATTCTTTTTTATGTGAATGTTTCTCATCTGATCTGGCCCGTACTTTATCCTCTTCCATCCTCTCCTCCTGACTAAAACCTAGAGAATCTCTATCAATAGACTCTCCTCTAAGAGAAGTCTCTGTCTGAGCCACATGCTCCTCTGCAGCAGTCGGCTTTCCCCCATCTCTTAGTTTAAAAACTGCTCTGCAACCTTTTTAATGTTAAGTGCCAGCAGTCTGGATTCACTTTGGTTTAGGTGGAGCCCATCCTTCCTGTATAGTCTCCTCCTATCCCAAAAGTTTCCCCAGTTCCTAATTAATCTAAACCCCTCCTCTCTACACCATTTACCCATCCACGCATCGAGACTCTGAAGCTCTGCCTGCCTACCTGGCCCTGCACGTGGAACTTGAAGCATTTCTGAGAATGCTACCACAGAGGTCCTGGATTTCAGTGTCTTTCCTAGCAACCTAAATTTGGCCTCCAGGATGTCTCTTCTACCCTTCCCTATGTCATTGGTACCTACATGTACCACGACCACCGGCTCCTCCCCAGCACTACACATAAGTCTATCTAGATGCCTCGAGAGATCCGCAACCTTCGCAGCAGGCGGACAAGTAACCATATGGTTCTCCCAGTCATCACAAACTCAGCTATCTATCTTTCTAATGATCGAATCTCCCATTACTAACACCTGCCTTTTCCAAATGACTGGAGTTCCTTCCCCCAGAGAGGTAACATCAGTGCGAGAGGATACCCCAACATAATCTGGAAGGAGGGTCCTAACTATGGGAAGGTTTCGTCTGCTCCCGTTGACTGCTCTACTTCCATGAGCCTTTCATCTTCCTTAACAGCGCAGGGGCTGTCTGACCGGAGGTGGGACAAATCTACAGTGTTCCGGAAAGAGTCATCAACATACCTCTCTGCCTCCCTTAGCTCCTCCAGTTCTGCCACACTGGCCTCCAAAACCCATACGCAGTCTCTGAGGACCAGGAGCTCCTTGCACCAAATGCACACATATGCTACCTGCCCACAGGGCAGGTAATACATGCTACACTGAGTGCAATAAACAGGATAGACCCCACTATGCTGCTGGGCTTCTGCCTGCATTTTCTCCTACAGCTACCTAGGTTAAAGATAGGGTTTTTCTTTAAATCAAGACGTTTTGATTATAGGTTAGTATAAAGGTTTTAAAGAATGGCAAGTGTACCTCGCCCCCTTCCCACTCCCCTTCCAAACTCCCTCTCGAAACTCCTTGTTAGTGGCCCCTGTTCGCAAACGTTCAGCACCATGTGAGAGAATTGACCTGGAGATGGCCTTACCCTGGCATAGTCATTTCTATTCTGGTTTGTTACCATTTTACACCAACTGTGCACAAGTGTAAATAACTACACAGTATATAAGGCAGTGAAGAATCTGGCCCCTTGTTCAAGTTTCTGTTGAATAAGCATATCCAGCTCCCATGGAAGTCTGGCCAAGTGAGCCATGACATAAAAGGTGGTGTGCATTATGTTAATTTACCGATGTAATACTACAGGTGTAAGTGACAAAGTAGTGTAACTTGTCCAGCTTGGTGGTTCATTAGTCATCCAGCTCTCGCTCTTACCATTGACTATTGCAGAAAGAATTGGGCCTGTCCCAGCTATCAGACTAACGGAACCTCAGGCCCTACCCTGAGCACACCTCCCACTCAGTTCTCAGGCTGTCACCTGTCTCTTGTGGTGGGATCATACAATTGTTCTGAGTCTCAGACCCAGCCTTTAGTTGCAATCCCCTGTGTATCAACCATAATCGCTTCAGTAGGTCTGACTTATGTCCAGCCACAGCAAATTTTTCCCCTCTGGGGCAGTGACAGTGATAATCAGTGACCAGACAGCCTCCTTAAAGCTAAGTGTTATTTACTTGATAAATACCTTCAAAGAACTTGTATCTAAAACCAATAAAATAGACTATGTGCATGTCTAGCTTCTCAGGTGTTTAACCATCTTTCCCTTGGAAATCCTGATAGGACTAGCTGCCTATAGACTCTTTCAGAACCTCAATTCATTGTCAGCTCGTCTTCTGGTCAAAACTCGACAGCCCTTGGTAACTCGTCCCCCTTCACAGGAATTAAACCAATTCTTAACTGTTTATAGCCCTTGGACCTGATAACTCCCAGCTTTGGCACAAAAAAAAAATTGCAACTCACTGGAAACAGGATCGTTGAAGCTATCAGCTTGTCCTATTTTCTGTGCCATCTGTATGCACAGTTCCAACGGAATTGGAGCATTGTAGGCATTTAATAAATATTCCACTACCCCCCATATAATTTAGATTAATATAGTCACCACAAGTAATTCTAATTATGCACTATACAATATCTTCCCTTCACTGACCTGGTCAACTACGATGTTCATAAATTCTCCATATTCACAACATCATTACATATCATCTTTGTATCTGTCACAAAGCCCTTAGCAGAGTGTTTGTAGAGGTTCTTCAAAAAACTTCTGGGAGTTCTCTCCAAGTTATTCTATAATTTACAAATTTAATCTATACTAGTAAATAGTTTGGGTTTTTATCAGAAATGCAAATTAAATATTTGTATGTGTATCAAGTAAAACACTTGTTTTCAGGTGGATTAGTTTTATTTATTAAAATTAGGATGGCTCAGTGGAAAAAATATTGCTGAATTAACAACCTAAAAATAAATGTGAAATAAATTATTAGATCGTGGCTTTCACTACTTTTAATCAAACTGTCTCATAAATCTTACGGGAAAGATAAATGACTCTCCTAGATAAATAAAAAAAGTTGTTAGAACAATAATGAATTGCTGAGATTAAAATATTCATTATGGCTCCAACACATGTTGCCTTTAATACAAGTGCATGATCTTGAATATTATTAAGGTTTAAACAAATTTAAATGTGACAAGCACAAGATTAAATGTGGCACATAAATGAGTTTAAATAGCTAATTAGGTTTTGTTGGCCCATTCTTAGTCTGATGGATATGTAATACCAATTAGATAAGCTGTATCACCAAACAGATATTAATTTTATTATGTACCTTCTGCTTCGCACCTCATTTTTACAGGAGACACTTAACCATGTTAAAAGTAATACAAAGACTAAAAATCACATCTGAGCATTCAGGTTACATAACCTGCTGCTGACCATCAACAAGGGGGACACATTATCATCCTGCCGGACCTCTCTGCATCATTTGATATCACCAAGCACTCCAGACCTCAGTTCAGGAGGCTGCAAAAATGAATGGAAAGGGCCCGTTCTTCTTAGACAAAACCCAGAGGGCAATAGTGGGCAACAATTCCCCAACCTCTACAGTTCTCATCTGTGGAATCCCCACAGAGCTCAATCCTCTTTTCCATACTACTTATTTCTGAAGAGTCATTGTGTGAGTTGGTCAGACAACAAGGGCTGAAGTTCTAGCAGTAAACAGACACCAGACAGCTCTATGTTTTCTTTACATCATTTGTAAACAGCACAATCTCCCAATTTTCTCAGAGAGAAGAAATCAGCACCTAGAAAAAAGAGCAACTGGCTAAAGTTTGCACCCAGTCAAAACTGAGGTGAGGTAGGTAAGGTAAGAGCATCAAGGAGTGTGGCTGCTCTGTAATATCCGAGGCTATCAAGGGTTTCGGCTCTCAGATTATTACCCCCACTGTAGCTGCAGAGAGGTGGGGCTGCTGGCTTTGCAGCAGATTCCCCAACACCCCAGATGCTCCCCCTAGTGAGTGAGGGCATTCCAAGCAGGATTTGATGTTGTCCCACAGTGTCTCCACTGGCACATTGGCCCTGGTAGCTTCCCCCACAAGAGCTTCAGGTGGGCGGGGAGGGGACCCAGCATCTTGCGAGCCACAGCTTGAACAGTTCTGAGACTGAGGTGCCTGCTGCCACACCAGCCACAGCAGCTCCATGAGTCCCCCACGAACAGGGAACTGGGAGGCATCAGCATTACAGCTGGTCCAGGCAGCAGGCCCCAACACATGCTCCTGTGGCAGCAGCAGCAGCAGCAGCCCTACATGCCTTTTGTCTCCATCTCCTGCCATGCCAGCACAGATAGCAGCAGTATGCTGCCCAGCCCCACAGTTTCCCCAGGTTCTAATGTTTTTCTGCTCTGGAAACAAGCTGCATCAACACTCCTGCCCCCCAGCAGGGCTCCTGCTCCTTCAGTGGGCTGTGCTTACAGGTAGGGAACTGGCTGAGATTGAGAAACCCTCCATTGGTGTGCACTCCTTGTAAACACGAAGTGGGGAAGGAGGTCCCAGGGCTCCCACATTCCCTCCAAGCACCACATCTCAAGAAGTGTACAAAGCCATCTTGATTCTCCGTTGTCCTGGCATAATGGATTTGGGAACCTAAACAAATCCATAGGCTGTATCTGTTCCTATGCCTCTATCCACATGCTTTCTATATCCAGGTATGGCTCAATAGCAACTGCAGCTAACCAGAGAATACAATACTTTTTGCAAAGCCTGGGCATACCTTAAATAGGCAAGGAGAGGCACCCAGTAGCCAATCAGCTGTCCCCATCCCCCTTTACAAAGCCAGTGGCAGCCACCCTCCCAACCATGCATGCATCTGGTCGTCTCTTATGCTCCTGCTGGAGAGTTGGGTAACACTAGTAGTATTGTCTTTCACTATGTTGTACCAGCAGGTGAGGCAACATTCAAATATGTACCTCACTGGATCTTAGAGGCTTGCAATTTAGCACCATGCTATCCTGAGGCTCAATTTTGATTCTTTCAATCTGCATGTGTCAAGTGTCCTTTCAGAAGATGGTCTAGAGCTAATAAGTGACAATATTTTAAAATTATGTCCTTACTATGTATTGAGGGGGGGTGAATGTCTGAAAAGTAATGGGACAGAAAATCATCTTAATGGAGTAGAATGAGGAGTTAATAAATCTGCCCTGTCAAGTGACTGTTCTCTGAGATAAGCCTGACTGAGGCTTTTCTCTTTATATCCCCATTTAAAAACGTTTAAACCTGATTGCGATCTGTTTTCTCAGCCTTCATTCGTATTACAAACATTTCTCATTCTGAGCAAGTGGGTTATAGGTAGAAGCTTTTCAGTAGAGAAGAGAAGCTGTTAAGATATAGTATACTGTGTTTCATTTGCTTTATGACACACTACTGCCAGCCCCACTACTCATTCAGTCTATCTGAATATTCAGGTACAGTGGTTGGGACTTTCCACGTGGTCTTCATAGCTGAACTGAGTTTGTTAGGATGAAGAAAGCATTCTGAGTGATATTGATTACTATGCCACCAATGCCAAGATAATTTGCATAAATTACATTTGTGTAAGTCTGTTTTATGTGCTTCTATGAACTAATCCAGTGAGGAGTTTGTCTTTGTGGTTTAGTTCCCTTTTAAATTGCTTCACCCATTGTGCCCTGACTGCACCATCTTTGGATCACTGTAGCTTAAGAATGACCAGGGACACATGAGAAAAGGATTTGATTCCAATGTCCACATTAAGCTTTTTTAGCCCTTTTGTCTTGTGATTTTCCATATGCCAAAATGTTGATTCTTCATGAAATCCAGGCAGGTCTGTGAACATACACAGGGCTACTTTGACACACCAATTTACACCAACAAGTTTTCAACAAGCATGAAGCTTGAACACTTTTTTTTTTTTTTAAAAAGGAGTATGTTGAAGAGAGTATTGTCTGAGAGAAATCAGATTGGATATGGATAAATAGTTGGGGGCTTTATTGTGTGTATAAATAATCAGATAAACTACTCTGAAAAACTAGCACTTAAAACTGGAATAAAAAAAGCTATATAAATGTTAATAGGCCTTACACAGAGATGGAGGCATTTGGGCCCTCAGGAAGTAGTCACTAGTCTCTGGGGAAGGAATGCTAAGAGGAAATTGTCCAAGTATTCTCCACTCCCTAATGACAAATGGACAAGTAAACTTGACCTACTCATTTCTACTACAGTTTGGTAGAAGGAGTGTCCCACACTTTGGGGAAACAATATGATTTAAATATTGGGTAAAGTGAAATTTATAGTGGAGAGCTGTGTATCCATCTCAAGGCTCATTGTACAAGGATGTTTAAATAGGCAGTAAGGAGGACTTTTAACACTGCAGGCAATGAGTAAACTGCCTGCAACTGCAGGCAAACTGAGTAAAATCAATATAAGCTGGAAAGGGGAACTTCACTGAGGGAGGGTTGTGTCATACAGACCCTGAGATGCTAACAGAGACTACAGGTCAGCCAAATGTTAGACACAATTTAACACAAAGACTAGGATGTAAATGTGCTTTTGCTTCAACCAGTGGAAGTAATTGTAAGATTGTATTCTCAAATGGAGCTTTGCATAAGTATGCTGAATGTTGATTAACTTTCATTTTATTTAAAGTTTCATTATTTCTAACTTGAATGAACCTAGTTTTAATTTAGATTTTTTTTTCTAGTTAGACTATTTTGGGGATACATGCCATGAGATCACCTCAGAGGACAAGAAAACTAACTTGTGGCATCACAGTGGCAGCAGAGAAACTGCTAAGGCACATAAACAAAGGTACGGACACTGGAGGCCCTACCCAAAGAAACAGTGATATTACATAGTCATTGTTAGAGAATGAGGAAAACCTAAAGACAAGGGAATGGCAGGCAAGTGGGACCAATGGTGACAAGAATATTATATAATTTCTCCAAGGCCTATTCCCCAAAAGTTATATGGGTTAGTGGAATAAGCACAGGACTGTTTTGCAAATTCTCTTCCTGCTCCTTGCTGGCATTAACATTTTTACTTTTTTTACATTGTTTATCACTTTATGAACATTGTTTAGTTATGAAGCTGGTAACCATATTTCACAGATATGGAAAAAGATTCTGTGAGGGCAGGGCTCGTGCAAGGTCACACTCAAGTTAGCATCACACCCACATTAGAACTTGGGCCCTCTGTCTCCAGGACTCATGCCATACATAGTAGGTTGTAGTATCTCTGTGATAATTTACTTATAACTTTATGTAGCTGAATTACTTAATCTGTAAAATTCAGTCATCTATACTTACTGTAAGTGAAATCCAAAAATAGGCAGAATTTAAGGATCCAGTTTCTATTCGTGGTTACACTGTGTTAAAACCAATGTAATTCCATTGACTGCAGTGAAGTTGCTCCAGATGTACACCAGTCTCATGGAGAGTGGAATGAGAGCCAGGATATCCACCATTACATGTACATAGATTAGGGTTATCCCCATTTTATATTATTGGAATCTGAGTTTCTAAGACGGTTTTGATTTGACTGGGAGGCACTGTGGTCTGTTGGAATAGTCATGGGCATAGCAGACAGGTGACTTGGGTTCCATCAGCAGTTCTGACACTGATATGCAGTGTGATACGATCATGGTGACATCATGTAACCACTCTAAGCCTCAAAGCCTTCTCTACTCTATAGTAAGGGGCAATTGCATTTTCCTAGTTCATACAACTTGTTGTGTATTTGTAATAGCAGTCAAGGCTGAAGAAGTGCACCTTGTACTTTAAGTGGAAGGTGGTGAGGTTTGTGATGGTCCCTAGTTCCTGGGTGAGTTTACTCCACAGTCTTGGTCTGGTCCCTAAGAAAGTTCTGCTTCCCACATGGTTTATCTTTGCCATTGTTGTAGAGAGTTCCACTGTACTAGTGCAGCAAAATTGTCAATCAGTCTTCTTCAGAGAGCTTTAGGAGATCTTTTTGATATCCTGGCTCCAGACCATGGAGCATCTTGAAGATCATGACTGAGGATATAAACTTGATTTGAAATTCTATGGGAAGCCAGTGTAGAGGACAGGTTTGATATGCTTTCCTGTGTTGCTGAGGAGTTGTGCTGCTGCGTTCTCTACTAGTTGGACTTTCCTAAACTCTGCCCAAGTGTATTGCATTGCTGTAATCCAGCTGAGATGTGATGAAGGTGTGAATAACTGAGGCCAGGTCACTGTCCACCACGATGGGATGGTGTCTACTGTAGACAACTGGAGACAATAGAACAGGGGTTTTCAAACTGGGGGTTAGGATGGGGGTCATGAGGTAATTACATGGGGGCGGGTCACGAGCTGTCAGCCTCCACCGCAAGCCCCACTTTGCGTCCAGCATTTATAATTGTGTTAAATATATTAAAAAGTGGTTTTAATTTATAAGGGGAGGTCGCACTCAGAGGCTTGCTATGTGACAGGGGTCACCAGTACAATAGTTTGAGAACCACTGCAATAGAAGGTGTTGCTCGCAGATGTTGCTATGTAAGAGTTTAGACACACACATGCTGCTTTAAGTGGAGCAGGAAGCCTGATCTCTCTCCTTTAAGGAGGTGCTGGTAATCTCTACCAGCAAGAGACTCAGTTCTTCCTTGCAACCCTTCACCCAGCAGAAAGAGCATGGGTCTGGAGCACAAGTTGATGATGGCAGTTCCGCCAATATCTACAGTACCTGGAAGAGTGACACTGGATGAAACGCTGGATCACATAACCTTCTCCCTTAGAAGCAGATAATGATGACTGAATCCAGACAACTTTAACTGCAAAATAAGAATCAATTTCCTCATAGCAAGAGGTATTCAAATCAGTCAAAGACACGAAGGCAGCTCAGATTTATCAAACTGTCTGGTGTCCAAAAGAAATATGCTCACCAGGATATCGAGGATACCATGGTACAACCCAAAAAACATTTTCTTTGCCTCTTTCAGAGCCATAGCAGAAAGAACTTTCATTATAATCAATCTGATTATAATAAAATAAGGGAAAAGACAAGCAATTGAGGGGGAGAAATGGTAAATGTCACTATTTTGTTGTTGACTTCCAGTATCTAGTTGTAGCAGGGTGGACCCTGCTCCGGCTCTGAGGGCTTTGACAAAGCAGCCTGGCAGGGCCTGAGAGCTGTGGCTGGAGGCTGGGCTGATGGGGAAAGTGGCTGCAGCTGGGGCCACGCCCCAAACTGAAGCCCTGGGGATGATAAGATAAGGAAAGCCAGAGAGCAGCGACAGAGTCTCTCCTCTCTGCTGCAGAGAGGGATGGGCCTGGCTGCTGGCTGAGGCTAGGAACCTGGGCAGTGCTGGGAAGCAGGAGGGGGGAGGAGGGAGGAGCCCCAGCAGCCCCAGGCCCAGCAGCCCAGGCTGGCCATAGCATAGGTACTGTGGGTTGCAGAGGGCAGGGGTGGGGGGAGGGAGCAGAGCTGGTCCAAACCCTTTTGCCTGTGTGAGTGATACTGATACTGCCCCAGGCCCCAGGGTGTGAGGCATGACTATGACTGTCTACTGCCACTACTGCCACAGTGGAGGCAAGGCGGGGGGAGTGGAGTGGGGGAGGGGAGGGCCGGGGGTCCGGGGGGGCACGGGGGGAGGGGCGAGGGGGGGGAGGGAACAGGGGGGGCCGCACGGACGGGGGAGGGACGGACGGCCGGGACAGGGCGGAGGCAGGGCAGGGGCAGGAGACCTAGTCATGTTTGTACCTATGGACCTATGACAGACTCTCATTATATGTCCAAAAATGAAAACAGACTGACTAAAATATAACTAAAAAGGCACAGTGAGACAGATCCAAAGCTAAGTTTTACAGCTATAACTGTTGAAATTGGTGTTGTCATCAGATCTACATTGTGTAACTGAATTCAGACTCTACCTCAAATCCAACTTAAAAAGAAAAACCAAAACCACACAAACAAAACCCCACAGCAATAAAAGAAACTTACTATGTTCAGACCCATCAGCTGGTTCTTTTACCTTTCTGAGGAGGTCAGGAGGTGTGTTATCTATTGTGCACCAGATCTATTTTCACAGTGTAAGTCTTCCTTTCAAGCTTTGTTTCTAAACATAAGTGTCCCAGGCAGCAGTATAACATGATCTTAAAAACAAATAAATAAAATAAAAAAAGAGCTTCGCTAGGATTGGCAGCAAACTTCAAAGGGAGATTACAAAACTCACCTGACACAATATCTTTGAAGCATAAATCAAAGCACTTGCAATTGGGGAAAAACTTGTCATACTCAATTAAAGACTATCTGCAGCAAAACATAGCTCGATGAAGGTGAAACACTTGAATTTCTTATTACATGCACACTGAGCCTCATCATAGGCTCTGGAGAGAGCTCCAGCATGTGGGTTGTGTCACATGCTGCACTGAAAAGGTTCTGCAGTGTGCACTTAATAACGTTATTCAGGGGAAAACAATATTTTTTCATAAACGTCCTTGAGAAACTTCCATGATCATCCAACTTTATCTAAATAACATCAACTTTGTAGTGTGCTAATTTGTTTTTCTCTCTGTTTTCAGTTTAATGCTACTTCAATTTCTACCATGTATTGCACACTGTGGCTTAGTAAACATTTATATCTCCTTCTTTATCCCTGTTCCCGTTCAGATATTTTAAGGTTTTAAAAGGTAAAATTGCCAATAAACACACAAAGTATTCAGGTAAAGACCTATTGCAAAAAAACCACGTAAATAGACCCGAGAAATTGACAAGTTGATACATAAGCTCAGGCAAAGTTTGTGGTAAATACAGCTAAAAAGGCCAAATTGCAAAACAATTAATTGGACCCCTTTAATGTATGTTACTAGAATGTGAGAGAATTTTGGATTAACTTGTCTCTCTTCATGCTCCATGCTCTGCTCACCCACTGACTATATTTCAGATCCACTGGCCCTTAAAAAGCTTCACTTAAGACCCCTGAAGAACTGGATGTAACTTGAGAGCCCTTAATGTAGGGGCATCTAAGAGCATTTGCTGTAGCACTGGAAATGTTCACTGTATAAATGTTTTTAATATAGTTGTCTAACAACTACTGATCAGTGAAAATTCTAACACATGGAAAATGTAATGTGCAGTACCTTACAATGGATGGGATCAGACAGCAAAGATTGATTCATTAGCTTGAATAATAAACAAAATAAAATTTAGTGCTACCTACAATACAACACTCCTTGTATTCAGATAGGCACATCTGCACAGTGCAGCTATTTGTGGATTGAAGCTTATGCTGATCCTTAAAGATCATCATCAGCGTAACAATGTTAACACTAATTGTAATCCTTTTGCATAAAATGCTATCTCCCCAGCCACTGTTTGCATTCAGATCATAAGCCCCTCTGAAGTGCCCTGCTCACCTCACTCACAAGAAAACCCTTGTAGCACAATCTTTCCGTTGAGTTTGTCTCAATAAACAATCTCTCTCTCTCTCTTTATATATATATTAAAGAAAGGCTCTTCATGAGTGGTAGCTTCAAAGCACATCTGAAGCCTGTGAGGTTCTAACTGAATTAAGGAGTAAACTTCACACAGTACTGTTTACTCTGTCTGTGGCAAATGCTATGTGTTATGCCTTTCTGAGTAAGACAAAACAGATGTCAAAACCTTATGATGTTTGCAGTGTTGGTTTCAGGATGTTAGAGAAACAAGGTAGGTAACCAAGGTCTGTTAGTGGAAGATCTGGACTTGAAGAAGAGCTTGTAACTTCCACCAATGAAGCATCATGACCCACAGGTCTTCGGGGTTCATAGCAGTGGCCATGCTCCAACCCTTCACCTGGCTGCTTGCTGACAGTTGCTTACTTAGGACTCATGAAGCCCAGCCCCAGTTTGAGGCTGCGCCTCTGAGGCCCTATTGGCAGAGTCCCAGAGCAGCTGATTGGCCCACTGGCCATACTTCAACAAGCAGCAGGAGCAGGAAACTGTCTGAAAAACTGGGCTTCACCCTGCCTTGTGCCTTGATTTACTGGTATCCTGACCTGGCTTGACTCCTGGCATCTGGTTTGTGGTTCTTGACCTCCAGTTTATCTCCAGCCTCTGACCCCTTGGTATCCTGACCCAGCCTGACTCTGACTCCTGACTTGTGCTTTTGTCCCCTGCTTCTGATTTGCTGGTATCCTAACCTAGCTGACTCTTGATTCTTATCTTGTGATTGTGTCTGCTGCCCACAACCTGGCTGTGACAAGAAGTTGATCCAATAGAATATATTACCTCATCTCTCTCTGTAATCTTAGACAAACTACCCTATTTAACCCTTTAGGAGACATTTTCCACTTCTTAAAGGATGAACTAAAGTTGAAATTCTACTCTAGTTTACACCAATATAAAGCTAAAGTAACTGAACTTCCTTCAGTTGATATACACACCCATACAATTGAGAGGAAAATTGAGCCTGTATGTTTTAAAGGTGAACTTGAAAAGTTGACTTCTGGCCAGGATCTAAGATCAGGATTCTGTAATCCTCCTGAAGCAGTGTACAAATCTGTGTTCCTCCCATCTGTTCATTACGCTACATTAGGTGTTAGTGATCTTACCAACTGCAGCAGCTGTGGTTTAGAACTCTGAACTCAGCTTCTGCTAGTAAACAAAGAAAGAATTGATTTATTAAAAAACTAATTTTAAATTAGCAAATCAATTTTCTATATGTTTTCATTAATTATTTACGCTTTTAAACAATGTCTTTAAAACCATTTTGGTTCACCTTTAAAAGACACTTCAATAAATAACATGTTAGGTCCTGCTGTGCTGTCTTAATGGAGGAAGATCTTTTTTAATGTGGGGGCATTTAATATCAAATGGTGTATTTGTGTGTGTGGGAGAGAATCTTTCTGTTAATATTTTCCTTCGAGGAATCCTGCACACTAGAATGGAAATGGGGGTGGGGAATTAAAGAGGTGAAATTTTCCCTGTTATTTGAGGACTCGCCAAATAATTTTTATTACAGATAAACTAAACAGCTATGGGAGATGAAAAATATTAATTCTAAGGTTAGGACAGATTCCATGTTTCCTAAAAGTATCCACTAAAAGATTCCATGTTTCCTAAAAGTATCCAATGGTTCATCTAGTTTAGTATCTTTTCTTTGACAGTGATCAGTGATGAGTGCCTTAGAAAAATGTGCAAACCTCCCATAGGGCAAAACTACACTATAAGAGTGAATATCTTTCTATCTCCAGCTGATAATCACCTTATGTCTTGAAGCAGGATGACCCGTATGCTCTTTGTACTAACTAGTGTAACTGTAGAGGCTACCTTAAAAATACAAAAAAATTAATCCTTGCTTAAATCTTAGATTTATTTACCTCAGCATCTTTTGGCCACAGGTTAATTGTTCATTGCAAAAAGATATTCTCTTTTATCTATTTTAAATGTGGTGCCACTTCATTTCATTGATTGCCCACTTGTTTTCCCATTAATACAGATTACATAAAATAAATGAATACTGAAGGGAAGGCCAACAGATGGCTCCTCTTTGCCCTTTCTCATGGCTCCTATTATTTTCTCTTTTCTAAAGTGTGATGTATATTAACCTGAATAAACAGACCAATTTTCTCCAACAATTAGATGTATACTTAATTTTGTAATGTCAGTTGTAACTTATGTTTTATATAGTTAAGCAGAAGAAGCATAACAAAGCTGAGAAAGAACCTGGTTTCAACAGTATGTTAAGTTCTAGCAGAATAAGGCTTTTAATTAAAGCATGTTAGTTCTTGAACCAGAGCCTATGGAAGCCAATGAAAAAATTTCTGTTGACTTCAGTGGGGTTTGGATCAGGACACTGTATATTGAAAAATACAAGACAGCAACATTATATTGCTCTGACATGTTAAGGAAGAAAATATTAGTTGAAAGATATTCTACATTTTGTATGGAAGTGGTCCATCTGGCTTCAGATCATGAGATCGAAATCACAGATAAGCTGCCTATTTTTTCAAAATAATTGATAATGCTGCCTTTTGTTTTTTTTAACCCTCACCAGGTATGAGCATTCATCTTGAGACCTCTAAAAACTTCCCTATTAGGAGTATTAACAACAGCAGCAGTAGTAACAATAAAATAAGATTACCCAATTTACTCTATGTGCGGGGGCCTATACTAGTGCTATTTGTTTTTGTTAAGAACATTGATGCAGTACTGGAGATAAGCGGAGGGCAAACTATTTATTGCTTTTGACACAGAGTGACAGAAGTAACTTTGATATATAATTGGGGAGCAATGCAGTTTAACACGTTTTAATTTCTTGTGCAGCTGGAAGACAATGAAGAGAAAGCATGGGAACAAATTAAATGGTATATAGGTCAATCATCCTATTAGGACTCTTCAGGGAACTCATATCTAATTAGCATAATTGTATTTCTGCTGCAGCCAGATACACGGCTGTGCTAATACATGTTCTTGGTGAGCCTATAAAAACGCTAAAGATGGCCTTTCCTTACACTAAAGAAGAAAAACTTGGATTACAGAAGCAAACATATAATTTATTTAATCTAATTAGTATTACAAGGTTATTTTAACCCAATCTTATGGAGCCCCCTGCAGCAGTTTCATAGGTAAAGTATTGTTGAATTTTACACTTAAAACAAGGATTAAATCCCTCAGATTTACATGGAAATTAACCAAATTAATTTGCTGAAGTTGCACACTTTCATGAGAGAGATCCAACTTTTATTTCTTGAGTGCCTCTTCTGTTAAATTTAACCATCCCTCACTTTGGAAACTTTGACTTGACTTTATGGTTTTTGTCTTTTTTTAAAAAAAAAATCCTTATAACTGGAATATGTCTGAGCACTCAAATTCCCACATAGCTCAGCCCAAAGGGAACACAAAGACTGGGATCTATACAAATGGAAAAAAACCCAAACAAACTTTTTTTACATTCACCAAAGAAGATAAGAATGTCTTTCGACTGTTAGCTTCTTAGCACAAGAGCAAGGGGTAGAGCTGTATAGAGCTGCTCCAGAGCAGAGGCTCCTTAGTAGAGGTCTGGAGGGAGAGGAGGAGCAGTTCCATACTACTTGCCTTCTCCAGTGGACTCACCTCATCTGGTTTACCAGAGAGCTGTACTGTAGCATTCACTCCTCCTGTAAAACTTAACAGATTCTCTGGTAACAGGCAGTGCAGGAAACAGCCATTATCTGTGGGCTGCAGTCTAAGGGACTGATTTGCCTGGTTGCTGAAGAACCAGGCACTTAAGCAGCCTCAGATAATCACATTTGCTCCCTAGAAACACTCCTGAGGCTTCCATGTTGGGCAGGACCTTTCTTCTTGTTTCAGCTTATGGCTCCAGATTCTGTTTTCTACTTCTAGCCAGACCTGCTGGGGAACAAGGTTGATCTAGGGAAATTGAAATGGGGAGAGTGCCAAGCTGGGCCTACAAAGCCAGCTGAGACCTGAACCAGAGATCCCCATATCTGGGTGAACTTTTAAATGCACAAGGGCTTCATTGGCTTAGCCCTGCTTCTCAGATGCAGCCCCAATATCTTAAGATGCAAATACAAGCAAAGTCATCCCAACATATCCCCTTTTCATCCCAACATACAGCTATGCACAACATGGGCATCTAATTTCTTCACATCACACTCAGGCTCACAACTTTGACTTTGATCTCAGAGAAATTAAGATATTTTAGCAATAAATGTACTTTTACTCCAAAAGTCTGTTATCGCTACTTTACAGCTGCAAAGTGAGTCTCCACTTCTCTGGGCCTGTGGGCAGGTGTTGGTGGAATGAAGTTAATTGATGTAGGGAGTGAGAAGTTGGGGGAGTCGGATGTGATATCTCAAATATCCAATACTAAACCCAGACAACTAAAGTAAATTAAAATGTATTAAGAAAGTAAAATATGGCTAAGAGGAAAATTCTCAAGTAGTTTGAAAGCAAAAGAGTAAAGAAATTGAATGGAAATTAAAAAGAAAGGTTTTCTGTTTTACAGCTGCCTTTTCTAAGTGGAAAAATGAAGACTAACAATCAAATGTAACTACGCTGTAATAAATCCAGAAATAAAAAAGAAGTAGCTCTTGTAAACAATCCGGATGGAACAATTATTAGTTAGGATTCAGATAACATGCATCATCTTTTCTATTAAATCTAAAGCAATTGTAGTGCACATTTGGAGCCTCTGTTGAAAGCATTGCCCAGATTTTCAATGTGTTGTTATGATCATAAACAAGAAAAATACTAATTGCAAATGAATTGACTATAGTTCTGATGGATGAGTAGTTACTGAATGTAGTGTAATTAGCAAAGCGGCTAATCAATGCATGATAAATCAACTCAGTCGTTACTATACACAAGATTTATGCTGTCTATATTTCTCCAATTAGAAAATTATCCAATAATTTCATACAACTTATGACTTAGTATTGTCTATCAGTAAACTATATCACGGGTCTTGTGTGAAATGTAACGCAAAGGAGATTATGTAGTGTTCTACATGTAAATACAACTCTACATTTTCCAGAAAACATTAGGCTGTATTTTGCAAGAGTGTTTCCAAGTTTTTCAAGGTGACTATTTGTGTTTCTGAAAACAAAGTGAGGGCTCCATGAGGGTCAGTTTGGGTGAATACTTCCACTGGCCTTTTGATGAGCACTATAAAATAAAAAGAAAATTCCAAATGTACTTCATTTCAGTCATGCCATACAACACACTGGATTACACTTGCTAAAACTAGAAATGGTTTGATTATAAATGTGTTTTGCCCAGTTTTATATTTAAATTCAGCAGTTGAAGAGTTAATGGGTTCAGCAATATATACACATGGGCCTAACTGGAAGCATGTGCCTGGAAGTAGTGAAAGAACTAACCTTTCTTTAACTGAATTTGCAAGTTATTTATGCTAATTAGAATTGCTTTGAGTGATTCACTGAGAGCTGTTTTCAAAAGAATAGAAAAAGGATGTGGACAGAGAAGAGAGCTGGCTATTAAGTTGTGTAGACTGATGGCTTTGTCTTTGTGTCTCCTTTAGAACATGTTCTAAGTTAAACAAAGCTAACCATGCTGTTAAAAAATCCCAGGTGAGTGCTTTGAATGCCCGGAGAGTGGCCTTCAAATCAGCCAGGGACCAACAAACTTGTCTGGCTATACATGTGTACTCTCAAAATACCTATATATTATGACCCAAATTACTTTACATTTTAAGTTAAGCATAAGGAAGCTTTTCAGTTTTCAGTTCCCACATTCATTCCTGCTATGTAAAATTCTCCTATTGATATTACACAGTCCATTTATTTTAGGGGAAATTAGAATTTTGTTAACCTATACAAAACAAACCTCTTAACATACAGTAGATAGCAAATGCTCCTAGAATAGTACAAAACATTAGCAGTGCACGTTGTAAACTTTCCATGGCAAACCTAGAGAAGTTTCATGAAATATTTGAAAATATCCAGCTGAAAAATTCACAAATTCACCATCCTTTCACTAACTTGGGTGGAATTCAGTGGGTTTTATGGGCATTTTGCAATTGTTCCTGAATTTTTAAAAGCAAAACTTTGTAAGATTAATGAGAGAGGAGTACACCCCATTTCTAGTGTCATAGGGCTTGGCTACACTGGAGAGTTGCAGCGCTGGTGGAGGCTTTACAGCGCTGCAACTTAGTAACTGTCCACACCTGCAAGGCACATCCAGTGCTGCAACTCCCCGGCTGCAGCGCTGGCTGTACACCTGGTCTGCTTGGGGTATAACGAGTGCAGCGCTGGTGATGCAGCGCTGCTCGTCAAGTGTGGCCACACATCAGCGCTGTTATTGGCCTCCAGGGTATTAGGAGATATCCCAGAATGCTTTTAACTAAATTACTCTCTTTGTTTTGTTATGATGCCTCTCTTTGTTTTGTTGTGAACTCGGGGCTCCGGGAGCTGCTTATCTAAAAAACAAACACAGCTACTGTTTGCTGTGATCAATCTGTAACTGACTGTGAACAATCAATTGAGATAACCCACTACCTTGCTGTGAATGAGGCAGGCAGGGGGATGAATGCTATTTGCTTGAGGAGAGAAACAGCGGGGTAGGGGGAGTCTGTTGGAGCAGCTGCTTATCTGGTCTGCAGGCTATTTGCAGTTAAGAGTGAATGAAGGGTCGAGGAAATGTTCAGATTTTGCAAGGCAGGGAGCCGACACACAGTGTCGGCTCCAAAAATCCACTCTCTCTCTCTCTCCCCCGCTCCTTGTCACACTCCACCCCACCCCCCTCTTTTGAAAAGCACGTTGCTGCCACTTGAATGCTGGGATAGCTGCCCATAATGCATCACTCCCAACAGCGCTGCAAATGTGGCCACACTGCAGTGCTGGTAGCTGTCAGTGTGGCCACACTCCAGCGCTTTCCCTACACAGCTGTACGAAGACAGCTTTAACTCCCAGCGCTGCACATCTGTAAGTGTAGCCATGCCCTGATAGTGTTGTATGAACCCACACCATTGTGGCAAAGAGTACAGTGTGGAACTGCTTTTCCCCTCTCAAGGAAAATCTGGTTTTAGTACTGTTGAATTGTCCTGCAGTGACTCAATAACATGAGTATCAACCTCAGGGCAGATTATTAGGAACCAGGGCAAACCCCCCAAATTGGTTTTGAGGTCTATACTTAGATTTTACAACCTGTTATCAAGCATAAACTCCTCTGGCGCTGTAACAGATTAAACATGGAGTCACAGACAGTCCCCTGCAGTTCCAAGATTGGTGTTCTTATTCACTGTGTCAAGATAATTGTTTTAAATCAAACTTTAAAAGGATTGAAAAAGGAGATCATAACCACGCATATGTGCATAGTATGAAATGTTAATAAACCAAAATTGAACAAATTGGAGGCTGCTGGCACTTTCAGTATTTGTTAGGTGTCACACAAGTATGGGTATTTATTCATTTATATAAATTGTGATGGCATCTAGAAGCATCAACAATTTTCATTTTGGCGGGGAGAGGTCCTCTGATGCTTGGCACTGTAAAGACATATAGTAAATGGCAGTCCTTGCTCCCCACAAAGCTTATAATGTAAAAAGATTTGTGAAACAAACAAGCAGGCTGTGGGGAGAGTGAGAAGAAGAAAAGGATGTTTTAGCATAGATTAGCTGTGCATGCAGATCATAGCAATCACTAACAAGTAATCCTGACTTGATGTCCGTCTAGCTAGTGTTGGAAGGCACTTTTCTGTCTGCATTATGACACCTCAGAAACTAAACTTGTGTGAGGTTTTGGTGTTATTATTATTTTATTTTAAATTAATTCTCAGCTCTCCAGTCAACTACATTTAACCTGCATGTTTTAAATTTGAATTTGCAATTATTATATCTTCAATAAGGTGATGAGAGTGGAAATAACACATTTTTTTATTTCTTTTATCTAATAACAGTTTTCAGCTCTGATGTTTTTCTGGATTATTTTTCTTTTAATCATGAAAGATTTCTTTTTGCCTAGCAGTCAAATGGAAAAAATTGTGGGCATATGTAACGGCTAAGTAATTAAGTTATGTTGTGTTTCCCTTACCATTTTATCCATATTTCAATGGCTGGAAGGTTCACTTTTTTTTCTCTTTGAGAATAATCAGTGTTTGCATACACAAAGAGCTGTCAGTAATAATTATCAGTGTGTTAAACCTCATCACTTTTATGTTACTGTTTTTGGCCAGCTTAGTAAATCAGGAGCAGCTAGCTTGAAGGCTGGCACGTTTTCAATGAGATCTGTTTCTGTAGCATTCCCACCTCCCAAGCTGTGGTGCTTTATATATTGAAGTGGATATAGCTTCAATTACAATTTTTACTGTTGCAGTGTCTGTTTCAACTTTCACTTCTAATTAAAAGCTGAATGAATCAGTTTCATTTTTAAAAGTGAAGTGTATATTGGTTTAGTAGCAGCTAAAGTCCTAATTAAAACTATGACTGTGCCAGTAACTTCAGGTTACATATTTATACTGTATACTTGATTAGCTATTAAAAACAAATCATGTTCTCATTAGAGCTGTGTGAATATCCAATTTTTTGGTTCAGTGGCCAAACCGCAGAAAAAAATTTAAAAATCTATTTTTTTCAGCAAACTGAATGAAAATTGTGTGGAACAAAACATTTTGTTTGACCCATAATGAAACATTTCATTTTAATTTTACATTAAAAACCAAGTCATTTCAAATCATAGTTAAAATGTCTTAATGCAAAAATGTGAAAATGTGAAAAATACATGTTTTTACTTTTTCTGATTTTGGCTGAAGCAATTTGTTTAATTTGACCTGAATTCTCAAAATGTTTCAGTTGACCTGAATCTTCAATTTTACAGTGGTGGGTTGGGAATATTGTGTCCAAACATTTTTGCCTAATTCTAGTTCTTACAAACTCTTATAACACATGATATAGAGTTTCAGGCATTTCCAGGCCCTACATTTAGAACATTAGCCAATGAATACAGGGAAGAAAATGGTATTTGGGAGCAGCAGGAATTCCAGACTGATCAGTACTGAAGGATTAAATAAAGCAACAGTATTAAACTTCAATGTTAAAACATCAGTTCTCCTAGAACATGCTATTTCAGTAAATGCCTTATGCTAATTATCAGGACGTATGATCCAGTGGACTTACAAGATCTACACTATATCTCACTGACACTTTTTTGTTATTGCAGATGCTTAATCTTTGACATTTTCCCCCAAACAATTAATTTGAAGTGACATTTTTGAAGTGATTATGATTTCCCCTTCATTTAGAAATAATATTATCAGCTCTATTACTTTTGGAGGATTGCTATAAAATACTACCTTTTACTCCTGGAATGTCCTTTTGGTATATGCAATGGCTAAGTAATTAACTTCTGTTGTGTTTTCCCTTCTATTTTATCCGTATTTCAGTGGTTGCATTTCCTACTTTCATCTAAGACCAGATGCAAAGTCTTACATACCAGAAGTAACAAAATATATCATACACCTATTAATACAGTATGATGATGGCAGTGGAAGGGGTTTCATATTAGATGCCGCTTTGTCATCATCTTCTTACTTACCTGCTGCCTAATCTAAACCCATTCAAAAAACTTTTCTTTAAATATTTAAAGTTAAAGCAGTTCAAGTAAAAATTACCCAGATTCCCAGTTTATCTTAATTCTCATGAGTACTGAGGACCTGTAAACTCTCCCACTTTATAATCACTACTTTTGTGAGCATAATGAATGGTCTCCAATTAAGAACTGGCAGAACTCTTATTGCGGCAGAAATCTCTGTGGATTTATCACAACTAAGTCTCAGAATGGACCACATCTATGTTAAGAAAAATAATGTGAAACATTAATGTATGTGTCAGTAGTGCAAGCCTAATTAAATTTGGATTAACTAGGAAATTTTTCATATTTTAATAGATTATGGTTGTGGTTTTAATAATTTTAGAATTTGTATTTATAGAAAGAATTGACTTCCAGTGAAATTCCATTGTTCAAATCCAGTTCCTTTGACTAGTAAATGAGTTCTTTTGGATTCATTATGTCCAATGCTTGCTTAATTAGGAATGAGTAAACCTGGTAGAAAAAAATAACTGTCCTGAATCTTAGTCCAGAAACTCAATGAATCCAACTAAGTACCCTCATTTTTCCGTGACTCACAACAGGTCTTTTATTGTGAGTGTGAGTGTGTGTGTGTTTTTGTTTTTGTTTTTGTTTTAGAAAATTCATTGTGGGGTCTCAGCAGATCTGGAAATCCATTGCTGAGCCAGTTCCTGTCTCAGGGTTTGAGGTTAAACACACAATTAATTCAAGGGTACTGTATCTTGACCCAGAAATTCTGGAGCATGCACCATTTGACGACAGTAGTTGGGTTTTGTGGGGGGGATCGATGGATTAGATTTTGTGGGATATTAAAGGAAATGTTGAGGATGAAGAAAAGAAAAGAGAAGTGTGGGCGGTTATACTCAGAGGAAGAAAAGAAAAGGCACATGTGAGAGCTCAGAGATGGAAAAAATGGGATTAGCCTGACAGTCTAGTTAGAATGGGAGGAGGAAAGGGGATTCACAGATTGGAGAAAGAGGGAGAAAACCCTTAAATGATTTGGAAAAGTTTCCAATGTGCATTCTGGGAATGATCTACATTAAATCTTCCATACTTTTGAAGTTACTGGATTAATCCATGTTTTTCTAGCCAATGAAATCCAGAAGAAAGCCTGCCTTTTTCATTCACACCTCTCAAACTGATTTTGCTTTCTTTTCTCAGTAGTTTAGAGGCAGTAAATGAGTATGTAATCTTGTTGTGAAGTTCATGTAAATGTTCTAACACTCTGAGGTACTGTAATTCTTTGCTAGAAGAATACTTATGAATTTGTGAACATTTCAGCAGCTAGAAACATCAGAATTTTGTATGGTCTTAACTAACTTTTAAGTTTTCAACAAACACTCCACTGACAATTAATGGAAATAAACAACATTGTTTTATCAAGTCAAGTTTAGCCTATTTTCCCTGAAGATATATTTATCTTAATCATATCCTCTAATCTTGGCATTTTCTTTTATATATTAATCTAATTAGTTGCAAGTGATACTGCATATAAATTATTGGACAGTGCTAAAGCCATTCACAAAATGAAGTGTAATAATATGGGTGGTTCATCTACATTATAGAAAAAATGCTATCATAAGCATTTACATCAAATAGCTTGAATAGATTTACATTGGAATAAATTCTGTAGCAAGTAACTTTGCCATTCATTGGGAGTGGGTTCTGAGCCTTTAAAAAAGTTAATATAATTAAAATGTAAAATTGCTGAAAATATTGTAACTGACAATAGGAAATGTATGTATTTTTTCTGGAATTTCTTGGAATTATCCTATTATTCACATCGTATGCTCAGGAGCCACAAGTTATAGATACACTTTAGTACAGTAAGGGTAGAAATTACAGATATTGGTCAGGATTCCATTATATCTCCAAAAGTAATACATTTTTATGTAAAACCTCATTAAAAAGTTGATTGAATCACCTTTCATATGTCCAGCTATTACCATTTCAGAAATTAGTACTGATAAGAAATTCTAGCCTGAGCTGCCTGCCTGCTCACCTCTTCTGAATAATGCAGACATCCCAGGCTCAGGATTATAAACATTTATGCCATTCTACACCACCATGTATGCCACACAATTGTGTGGGGAGGAGTATATACTGTACAAAGAAAGCACTTGTTGCACAGGTGGAGGTGATATCTCTGTGTTAATAAATTGCAGAATCATGTCAGAACCATATATTTATAATGCACTTCTAACCACCTCACTTGCATTCTGCTGATTGTGATTTATTTTTATTTTTTTACGATTAACAAAAGTTTTCTAAAACTTTTAGTGTTTCTGTAAAATATGTGGCAAGTACAGAATACACGATTGAGTGATATGGAATAAAAATGTTATTGGCACTTATGAGTAGCTCGTGCCAAAAAGTCCTTTAATGCCATACTGTTGAGTATTCCTTATAGACCCTATACAGATATAATATGTCCCCTTTTCCAAAAACACTATCCTATTTCCTCCAAAGATAGACTCCTTTTACAGTGAAAAACTTTTTTAAAACACATGCATTCATTATCCAAATAACCCTGTAACCTGAGAGATATCTCTAGATTACAATAGTTTGGAAATGTATCAAAATTATTTGGATGATTTGGTTGTGAAGAGACATAATTGTGAACAAAAAGGATGCAAGCATATTTTAATCATAATTGATGCCTGTCATTACACTGTAATCTCATTAGGATAACAAATATACATTTTTATTCTTTAGGTTCCTCCCTTCCCTCCACACTCTTAAATGCGATAAGACTAAAATAAAAAAGTGCATGTATTTTCATTCCTGCAGTCTAGCTACATCATCTGGTCTAAATATAGTTTGCATTGTCAAGAGCTTTGTAATATCATGGTGGTAGTCTGGTTTTTAATACCAAGCTGTGCTTGATCCAGTATATCAAGTTTTATCCCAAAATAATCATGTATCTATGCACATTGATTAGTGCTAAGCTATTTACTAGAGAAGCAGTATGACAACTGTAATCAGGAGAACTAATTTCTATTCCTGGTTCTGCCATTGACTTGCTATTTAACTTTAGGAAAGTTGGTTACACCAAAAAATTTCTCAAGTGGCCTCTAATTTAGGATCCCTCATTTTTTTAATGTCTTACTAGAAACACCTAGTGACTGATTTCCAGAGGTACTGAGAACCACTAGTCTTTTTGACATATTTACAAAGTTGGGCCTCAACCTTTCTGTTCCTCAGCTTCTCATCAGTAAAACTAGGGACTTACTTTTGAAGAGCACTTTGACATTATAGATTAAAAGTGCTATGTAGGCACTGGGTGCTATCTTTACTAATTTATTGAACTGGAAAAAACATGCCAAATGTTTACAGTAATTGTAACTTAATATATATAAAATCTTAGCACATTTCAAAAACATTCAGTGGTTTATTGTTTACATGTTGAAGAATCTTACAAGGCACTAAAATATTGTGATAGTCATTAGTGCTGAGGGTGTCCTCCATATCTTCGTGCCATTTACAGATATAATTGTTTGTGGTATTAGTCACTCATATCATTAGAGGAGCTGATCATCTACATTTACCACTAACTTGATGCCTGTCAGAGCTGCAGGTCCTCGGGGGCTACCAGGATTTTGTCCAAAGTGTATAAGCTGTTGATGGAATGATCACTGCTTCCATACACATTATTTACGTAACCTGCAAGATCTCTTTTTATAAAAGATGACATAACTGGGGTCTGTTCTCCTGCAGGCAATGTGCACAATGTAAAACAGACAGAGAAAGATGGATAAACAACTTTTTGGAGTAATTTTTAAAACAATAAATCTGAAGCATTTAAAAGGCCTATTTGAAAAGACAATAGTCTTATTAGATTAAAAATAACTGAGTTTAAATTTAGATTTTCAGTATGGTGCCTGTGTTTGAAAGGTTATCTTTAATAAAAATAGACTACAGAGATAATAGGAGCTAATTATGATTTATTTCTTCCATCAATTAATCAAATTCAGACTAATGTCTTCCTTTCTACAGTTTCTGTAATGTAAACTATGTAACTTGCCTGTCCTGTGGCTTCAGGCCCAGCTTTGATGATAAAGCCAGTGTTAAATATCACATCTGTTAATATGAAACTTGAATAGATGGACTGGGCCAAAGATAATATGCAAATACAAGTGATCTGAGTAAACATTTATTTTGGCATATGCATAGCATAACTGAGAAACTGTAAGAGCATGAACCTAATGTCTGAATAAACTACAGATGGACACCTTTATCCTTTGAATGTACTTCTCGGAGGATTCATTTATAGACTTTTTTTGTACAGGAAGCCAATTTTGAATTAATTTTCTATTTTCATGTACAAAAGAGTTTGATGCATGAGAAAGGAATTATTTTCTTCAAAATTACATGAAATTATAGGCAGTGAATAATGTAGGCTTTGCTCATTGTGCATTTATTTGTAGCTTTTCTATTTCAATGGATTTCTTGACTTGAGATTTCTTTTGAAAAAACATCACACGGTTTCAGAAAGAACAGTTACTTACCCTACCACAGCTGTTCTTTGAGATGTTGTTGTTAGTGTGGATCCCACTGTAGGGTGTGCATGCATCCTCTGGGTATGAGATTAGATTCTTTTGAATAGCAGGGTCCTCAGGCCATGCATGCACCCTGTGCTGCCTGGTGTTCCCAAGCAAGGGTACAAAGCAGGGGTCGGCAACCTTTCAGAAGTGGTGTGCCGAGTCTTCATTTATTCACTCTAATTGAAGGTTTTGCATGCTGGTAATACATTTTAACATTTTTAGAAGGTCTCTTTCTATAAGTCTATAATGTATAACTAAACTGTTGTATATAAAGTAAATAAGGTTTTATAAATGTTTAAGAAGCTTATTTAAAATTAAATTAAAATGCAGAGCTCTCCAGATCGGTGGCCAGGACCAGAGCAGTGTGAGTGCCACTGAAAATCAGCTTGCATGCCGCCTTCGGCACCTGTGCAATAGGTTGCCTACCCCTGGTATAAAGGATGGCGCAGCGACAACCATCCCTCCGTTCCCTCACAGTTCAAAGCCAACAGTAGCTGAGGACTCTGAAAGCAGGGATGGAAGATTAGTCATGGGAGCCACACTAACAAAAACATCTAGAAGACTCAAACTTACTGTATGATAGGTGACCATTCTGTCTTCCTTGAGTATGTGTCAGTGTGAATCCCATTGTAGGTTTATGGCAAGCTGTATCCTGGGGCATTTCAGCTGCATCAGTCAAACAGTGATTGTAGCACTGCTCTCCTGAACTTGTCCTAGCAACTAAGTCCAGAGCATAGTGGTTGACAAAGGTCAAATAAGTTATTCTAAATTGAAGCTGTACAGATTTCTGATATTGGCACATTCCTGAAGCAGGTGGAGGCTGTTGCTTGTACTGTGGCAGAGTGATCCTTGATGTTCAGTGGGAGAGGTATGCCAGCCAGTTGGTAATATAATGTTCCCTATTTAGGGTTTTTTAAAATAACTCTAGCTAAATTTCTAAATGAAATATTTCAAAACAAAAAGTGAAAATGTTTCAATTTTTTTTGGGGGGGGGGGAATCTTTGCCAGCCAAACTATTTGACCAGAATTCACAAATAGCTTTGGTCACCCAAAAGTGCATTTTTCATCAAATTAATGATTTGTCTGGAAAATTTTGCCATTATCTACTCTGTCCTTATTTGGCTGTTGTGATATGTTGAGATATGTAAGCTTCAGGATGATAAGAGCCTTATTCCCTGTAGAGGGAAGAGAGGTTGCTGTTAGTAAGCATACATCCTGGCTTTTCACAGAGCAGCCCTGCGGGAGGTCTGGCCCCGAAATCAGTGGTCTGGTATCCTCGCCCCGTTCCTGTGTGGGGAGGCCCAGAAGGTTTACTACGATATGGCCGCAGAGACTGCAGCAGATTACCCCCAGCTGAAGGCAGAGATCCTGGCCAGATCCGGAGTAACGACGGCGTTGTGAGCTCAGAGGTTCCATGAATGGCTGTATATGGAGGACAAGGCACCCCAATCACAATTGTTTGACCTGATCCTCCTGACCCAGAAATGGCTGCACTCTGAGGCCCTCAGCTCTGAGAAAATGGTGACGCTCCTGGCATTAGACCGGTATATGAGGGGGCTACCACCAGGCCGTCGGGCTTGGGTTGGCCAGAATGAGCCCTCCACCTATGATGAGTTGGTCTCCCTCGTGGAAAGACAGCTGGCAGCCTGTGAACTGTTCCAGACCCCAGGGGGTGAGACACGGCAAACCAGGAAGTCACAAACCCAAGGCCTCGGACTGTCGAGAACTCCAGGAGAACCATAACTGGGAGGAAAGACACTGAGGAATGGCCTGAGGCCAAGAAGCGACCTGGAGGTTTGGGAAGAGAGGGCCATGCGGGCTGGCCAAATAGCCCCAGGCAGAGGGTGGCAACCGGGATAAGGGGTCGGTGTTACAAGTGTGGGGAATTGGGGCATATAGCAGCCCAATGCCCCAACAGGGAAAGGCCTGTGCAGTGCAATCTGGGGGATCACAGGGAGCAATGTGGCCTAATAGGCCTGGTAGGGGTCACAATGACCCCGCATGGGTATATGAGGTTGGTAAAAATGAATGGTATTGAGACCATAGCATTAGTGGATTCTGGGAGTGCTGTCACGCTGGTCTTGGGGAATTTGGTGGGGCAAGACCAACTAACCCTGGCCAATCCCAGTACGAATTGAGATCCAGGAGAACACTACCAGGGTAACTGCAGGGGTGGTCCCCAGGCTCCCCTACCGAGTCTTAATTGGTAGGGACTTCCTTCAGGAAACCCTGAAAGGCAGAGAAGGACCGCAGATAAAAATTAGGGACCAGGATTCTAGCAGAGAACCAGAAAGCCTCCTTTGTTGGTAGGCGAACTCGTTCAGGAGCCAGGAGACAATTCAGGCCAGTGAGGACTCAGAAGCAGTTCCTAGCCCAAATAGGGGCAATCCAGGGGGTGGAGTTGAATTAGGTCCCTCGGAATTAGATCAGGTTGGTACCGCATGTGAGAATTTTGGGCAGGACCAAGCCAATGACCTGTTATATGCGAACGTGAAGGAAGAGGTAGTGGAAGTAAATGGCCTACCCATGGATGGAAAGACCAAGGCCATATTATGTGTTCAAACATGATATGTTGTACGGGATAACGCAAATGCAAGGGGAAGAATTACATCAGCTCTTAGTCGCACGGAAACACACAAAGGCAATACTAGAGTTAGCTCACAGTCATTTATTTGGAGGACATCTAGGAGTAGACAAGACACTGGATAGAGTCCTAAGATGGTTTTACTGGCCAGAAATACGCATGGAGGTCCAATGCTATTGTGCCTCCTGCCCAGAATGCCAGTAGCATAGCCCCCAACCTCACTTGCAGGCCCCATTAGTACCTTTTCCTATTATTGAAGTCCCTTTCGAGAGGATCACCATGGACCTAGTGGGCTCACTAGAAAGATCAGCACAGGGCCACCAAAACATACTAGTCATCCTTGACTATGCCACATGGTATCCAGAAGCCATTCCTTTAAGAAACCCCACATCCAAGGCAATCGCAAAAGAACTACTCCAGGTTTATGCCAGAGTGGGCATCCCTAAGGAAATCCTGACTGACCAAGGAACCCCCTTCATGTCGAAACAAATGAAAGACTTATGTAACCTGCTCCACATCCAGGCCCTATGGACCTCAGTCTATCATCCACAAACAGATGGCCTGGTCAAGCGGTTTAATCGTACCCTTAAAAGTATGATCCAGAAGGTGATAGCACAGGATGGAAAAGACTGGGATACCCTTCTACCGTACCTGATGTTTGCAATATGGGAAGTCCCTGAGGCGTCCACTGGTTTCTCTCCCTTTGAGCTACTATACGGATGCCACCCATGCGGAATATTAGATATCTCCAAGGAGGATTGGGAAGAACAACCCAACCCAGGAAAGAATGTCATTGAGCATGTGACACAGATGAGAGAGCGAATAGCTTGAGTAACCTCCATAGCATGAGAACATTTGGAAAAATCACAAGAGGCCCAGCAGACATATTACAACTACCAGGTGAGAGTACGGAGATTTCAGCCAGGAGAACGGGTGCTGGTACTAGTACCAACAGCAGAAAGCAAACTCCTGGCCTGCTGGCATGGGCCGTATGAGATAGTGGAAGCCATTGGGGAAGTAGACTATAAGGTCAGACAACCAGACCGCTGGAGGCCAGAGCAGATCTGAAGCCCTGGTGTGACTGAGAGACATGCCTGGTCATTCAGGGAGCTGCACCCCGGACAGAAGACCCACAAGGCCAGGTGAGGATATCCCCCAAATTAGCCCCAGAACAAAGAACAGAGGTCATTGATATGATCCAATGGAACCAAGACGTGTTCTGTACACAGCCGGGCCGTGCAACACTGGTCCAACATCATATCATCACCAGTCCAGGAGTAAGGGTGATGATAAGACCATACCAAATACCAGAAGCTAAAATGGAAGAAATTAGGATGGAAGTGAAGAAGATGCTGTAACGCAGGGTTATTGAAGAATCCCACAGCCAGTGGTCCCCAAGCCTGATGGCACTCTGAGGTTTTGCAACGACTTCCAGAAGTTTAATGAAGTATCCAAATTCAATGCCTATCTGATACCACACATCGATGAGCTAGTTGCTCAGTTAGGCAAGGTCCAATACCTAACCACCCTGGACCTGACCAAAGGATATTGGAAAATTTCCCTGGCCAAGGATGCCAAGGAGAAGACTGTCTTCTCTATACCCAATGGCCTGTTCCAATACACTGTCCTCCCTTTCGTACTCCATGGGACCCCTGCAACATTCCAACGACTTATGGACAAATTACTGCAATCCCATGCCAAGTATGCAGCTGCCTATTTAGACGACATATGACTTTAAGATTAAGCTAGATAAGTTTATGGAGGAGATGGTATGATAGGATAACGGGCTTAGTCAATAGGTCAATTAAGTGCAACACTGGTAAATAGTACAATGGGTCAATGATATGATATAACCTTTTACCAGAGGGTATGGCTGGAGAGTCTTGCCCGCATGCTTGGGGTTCAGCTGACTGCCATATTTGGGGTCGGGAAGGAATTTTCCTCCAGGGAAGATTGGCAGTGGCCCTGGAGGTTTTTCGCCTTCCTCCGAAGCATGGGGCAGGGGTCGCTTGCTAAAGGAGTGGGTGGATCGGCTTATGTGGCCTGCATCTAGCAGGAGGTCAGACTAGATGATCATAATGGTCCCTTCTGATCTTGAATTCTATGATTCTATGATAGTCATCCAGAGCCCTGACTGGGAAATGCACCTAGGAAAAGTAGAAGCACTGTTAGACACCCTTCGGAAGGACAGCCTCACTGCCAACCCTCCCAAGTGCGTAATAGGGCTAGCTGAGGCCAGATACCTCGGGTATGTAGTAGGGAGAGGCTTGGTGAAACCTCAGTGGAACAAAGTGCAGGCAATACAAGATTGGCCTCAACCAGTCTGCAAAAAGCAGGTCAGAGCATTTCTAGGGATAGCAGGGTACTATTGGAGATTCATCCCTCATTTTGCAACAAGAGCAGGGCCATTGATGGACTTGATAAAAGCTCGGGGCCCTTAGATAGTAAAGTGGACTGATGCGGCAGAAGGAGCATTCACAGACTTAAGGACAGCCCTTTGCTGTCGTCCAGTACTCATAGCCCCAGACTTCAAGAAGGAATTTGTTCTACAAACAGATGCCTTTGAGGTAGGGCTAGGAGCCGTCCTTTCGCAGATGATAGGGGAGGAGGAACACCCAATCCTCTGCCTCAGCCAGAAACTCTTCCCCAGGGAACAAAAATATGCTGTAATCGAAAAGGAATGTCTGGCGGTAAAATGGGCCATGGAGACTCTCTGCTACTACCTACTGGGACAGTGGTTTACCCTCGTGACAGCCCACGCTCTGCTCCAGTGGATGCACAGAAACAAGGAGAAGAATGTGAGAGTGACTAGATGGTTTCTCTCCCTACAACCCTTCCATTTCTGGGTACAGCATAGGGCCGGAAGCCAACACGGCAATGCTGATGGCCTATCATGACAGCACTGCCTCTCGTCCCAAGTAGCCCAACCCCATGATGTTGAGCGGAGTGGGGGGAGTGGGGGGGAGGGGAATATGTGATACAGCATGGTCAGAAGGAAGCAGGCGAGTGATAGAGGGGAGATATGTAAGCCCCAGGATGATGATGAGCCTTATTCCCTGTAGAGGGAAGAGAGGTTGCTCTAGATTAATTAGAGCACCTGAAGCCAATTAGAGCACCTGAAGCCAGTCACCTGATTAAAAAAACCTTGGTTCAATCAGACAGGAGAAGGAGTTGAAGCAGAGTGGTTTGGTGTTGGAACGGAGAGCAGTTTGGAGAAGTGCTGTGGCGGGTCAGAAGACCAAGACCCTAGGTAAAGGGAAACCCAGCTTGTGCATAGCAGAGGGACTCTACAGACACAAGGTGTTGGGAGAAACTTGGCCCAAGTGGAGAGGGGGCAGGAAGCCCCACGAGCTGAAGGGCCGGAGAGGGAAGTAGCCCAGGGGAAGGAATCGCTAGTTCAAGTGGTTCACCACCTAGCCTAGGGCCCCTGGGCTAGGACTCAGAGTAGAGGGCAGGCCTGGGTCCCTCCCTCTCCACCCCCCTTTTCTGGGATACTAGTGGGACAGTTGTTACCCCAGATACCCCAAGAAACAGCGCCCTGGATCCCCCACAAGAGGAGAAAGCACGGACCCATCATAATAGTGTCGGCAATTTGCCACACGGTCCATTGTACTTTTATATAGGTCACTGATACAAACAGGCAAGAATAGAAATAACCATCACAAGTTAAGAAAGGCTAAAGTAATTTCTCTTTATCCTTGTTCCTCATAATGCATGACACTTTAAAAGCCAGATTCTAGACTTGTGGCAATGATACAAATGCTGCTTTATTAATTTATTCTCTTGATGGTAACTCTAACAATAATGGTGCAAACCTGATTCATTCTCATGAAAATTGTAATATTGTAATCCGGCTGTTATTTGTGATCTCCTTGGATTTCACAGTGAGATATAATGTTTAGCACTATGGAAAGCCTGAAAAACAGTGCCAGAATTACAAATAAGTAAGGGAAATGGAAAATAATCACTTCTTTACAGAGCAGATAAAAATGAAAGTTATTAAATTTAAGCTTTTGCATCATTGATTGCAGAGTATAACTCTCTAATTCTAAATCAGTTCAGCAAATGAACAGAAAGACAATCTGAGTTTGCATACAAATGAATATTGGTAGAATTGGTAGAATTTTGCAGCTACAGTTGAACCACTGCTTTCCTCCTGAAGTCTGGCTCCAGTATCTCTACTGCATGGCAGGTGGGGCGTGGGAAGGAAAGGGTATAAACTTAAAAAGAAACAGTACTTCTCCCCACCATCTGTTACCCTTTACAGGGACATTCTCAGAATGATTTAGCTCTATTTTGCCTTTTGTTTAACAGAGGTTTTAAGAAAGTTCTAAACTGCAGAAAGGTTTGGAATTTTAAATAAAATTAATGGAAATGTGTTTTGTTCATTTATATTTAAACATTTCTCTGCAGTTTTTGCAACCTAAATATTGCGGCACTGCTAGTGGGGAGGCTCTGTCACTGTGGTGACAACCAAAAGTGAGACTGCCTTGTCTGTTTTCCCTGAATAGGTTCCTTCAAGCAAAGAAACAGAATGTAAAGAGAAGGAGGCAAAAGAAGAGAATGCAGAAAAGAGAACTGGGGTGGAAGTTCACATCTACCAAATGTCATACATTGTGCAGCCCTGTCATGCCTGTATACATCTCAGGTAAAACATCACACACAATGAGAGAGAGAGAGATCTATATACACCCTCCTTTCCAAAATGCTGTCTCCCCACTCTGGCTTAGGAGAGGGTATACAGTGTTGAGAGTAGGCAGAGCAAGAGATCTAGAATCACCTCTTCAAGAGACTATTGTTAAAATTAATACAATTTACAACCCTTGTTATTGAGCAAGGCCTTAAACTTCTACAGAATCCAGACTGTAATGTGACAGATCCAAGTCTCATCTCATTTGTCACACTGCATTTGTCATCTCATTTGTCACACAGACCTATGTATTTGGCTATGCTGCTCTATTACCTTTGAATTCCTGAGTTTAAGCTTTACTGTTCATTTAGCATAGTCTTGTGTATGCAAAAGTCTCTCTCTCTCTTTCTACAGGACCTTCTTCTTAACTTAGTACCTACTGGGGCTGGATGCCTCAAAACTTTGCTAATGGGCTAAAACCTGTCACTTATGAGAGACCAGTTTTAATCCATCACTGCTTGGCAGGAACGGAAAATTGTTCACATTCCATATAATGGATGTTTTCTGACCCCTCTATGAGATGAGTTGGATAGGTCTCTGCCCTAGGTGCCACACTATAAATTCACCCCCATGCTTTGCATTAATTGGTGAACTCAATAGAGGGAGGCCAAGAACTGCATGAGCCATCGAGATAGAACCACCCCAGGTATCACTAAAGGCAATCCCACCAGATCCAGGGTGAGGCATGCCAACAGGATAGTGCATGTGAGAAGTTTGCCTTGCAGCTCCTGCAGACACCAGCCTTCAGGTAAAAAGAATACTTAATTCACCAGATCTTTCAATCTGATGCCTTTCATCAGCACTAAATCCACACACATTTTTTTAAGCAAATGTTTATATACAAATATACAAATTACTTGGAAAGATGCAGATTAACTCATACATTAATTTACATAAAACAGTGCTTTATTTGTGCTAGGACTGAGCCTTGGCAGTTCATAGCCTTGGCACCTCTGGGATTGTTGCATCAGTTATGAATGTAAAAACATTGCTTGAGCCCTAGCACCTGTTTCATTACAAAGTAAGCACTGACATAAACTATTACATGTGCAACTTCACAAAAGTTGGTTGTTGTGGAAAGGATGCAAGCAGGGGTGGCTCTAGGTATTTTGCCGCCCCAAGCACAGCAGGCAGGCTGCCTTCGGTGGCTTGCCTGCGGGAGGTCCCCGGTCCCGCGGATTCGGCGGCAGCCTGCGGGAGGTCCGACAAAGCCACGAGACCAGCAGATCCTCTGCAGGCATTCCGCCGAAGGCAACCTGCCTGCCGCCCTCGCGGCGACCGGCAGAGCGCCCCTCATGGCTTGCTGCCCTAGGCAGGCGCTTGGCGTGCTGGTGCCTGGAGCCGCCCTTGGATGCAAGTCCCAATAGTCTAGTGCTTCGAATACCGCAGAAAACTATTTAACTGTAAATATAGTTAAAGTAGGACAGAAAAGGTATTATCAATCTTTATAATACAATTTCAGTAAAAGAGTTTTGAAAAAAAATTACAAACTTCTGATAAGTGATATTTCAAGTTATTGAACCACACTGTAGGTAATAGCAATAAAATTGCTGTGTGGACTAGTGGGCTCTTTGTCCCATTTTCACTGGGCCTATTTCCAAAAATTGGTATTTAAATTGGGATACATTACTGACTCACCTGCCTCCTACAAGTTTAAAATTAAGAGCTTCCTATAGGTCTCTGAACTCCTGTCTCTGGTCTCATCTTAAGTTCACTGATAAATTTGTTCCAGTATAGCACAGACAAATGTTCACCAGTATGTTGATATTGCTAGTTTTTAAACAACTGACTTGAAACATGCATTTTAAGTTATTGGAGCAGCAACCTCAAATGCCTCTGCTGATAAATTCCTTCTCTTGAGAATAGCATCATAAGGATTCAGTTTGATGGCTAAACTCAGATACAGATTCAGAATCATTGAGCAAACTATTACCATTTTGAAACAATACAGGTATCTATGATGTGCTTTTAATTTAAATAAGACAGCGCAAATGCTGCTTGGGTGAAAGGATTGCAGGTACAAACTATAGAAGCAATGACTTGGTTAATAGGTAATGAAGTGCACTACAGAGTATCATTTGTGTATTGAAAAGGGAAGTGTGACAATGACAGGGGAAGGAGCGAGATCACACACAATGGACAATAGAGGAACAGTGTGAAATGAGCCAAAAAGACTCAGTCATGAGCCACTAATAAAGCCTCTAAATTGAGAAAGGCAAAGATAATTGTAGAAATGTCAGCAGTGGGGCCTTTTCTGACTCTACATTTAACTAGTAATTGCCCATCTCTAGCTCCAGGCCAATTACTAATAAGGTTCCATCCTCAAACCATTCAGATTCTGCTATAAAGTTTCATCACTATCCTCTTCACCAATGTCACTAGAAGGTAATGTATTTTCTAAAAACACTTATCAGGGTCTTGATTTATCTCCTGAAGCATCTGAGCTCATAGATAGCATTTGTTTTTAAAGCAAAACATACAATAAGTAAATAAAAAAGATAGATACTGTAATTTGTCTGCCAGAGTTATTTTTGTAAAGCTTTCATAATCCTACATTTTATATGTACGGTAATTTATTGCTTATATTCCTTACAAACTATCATTGACCTTAACTGGTATAACAAGGCTTTGCTTTCTTTTCTCTGATTGATATGTCTATATGGAGTCTATTTATTTTCCCTATGATATGCAAGACTAATTCCTATTAAAGTTAATGAGGTACATGCACTTATCTAGAGAACAGACCTCTAATTAATATCATAATTCCATCTGTAACCTATCCAAACAGCACTTCTTGTTTTCAAATGTTGAAGACATGTAGACTTTCTAAAATATCCAGGAACTTTCAAATGAATCACTAATGACCAAATTCTCCCCTACACACATGAAATTAATTTCAACTCAGAGTTTCCTCCTTGTTCTGTCAAGGAGTTTGGAGTAGAATTTATCTATGCACAGAGGGTGCTAAGGGTTCCACTAATTAAACCTCATGGCTCCTAAAAGGTAATGGGCTTCCCACTCAGAGCCCCTTGCCTTTGGTCTGATGCCTTTCCTCACTGAGCTCCATTTAGCCCCCTCCACCTCATTCAAAATGGCTTTTGCTGCAGGAAGCCATGCTGCTAGGAGTTACACTGACTACAACTGCTCCTGGAGCCCTCTTCAGTTAGAAAGAGAGGGATTCCATAGTGTGGAAACAGTGCACATTACTGAAGACTCTTCCTGCATTCTCTTTAAGGTATGTCACCTTGATAAGCACCTCAGTAACTTTTGACAGCTTCCCACATGGCTTTATGGGTTTTGAGCTAACTGACATTTGAATCCGAATTGAGCCTTTGCGGAGTTATTTCTGCAGGTTTGAGTAATGGGTGGGGGGACCATACTGCAGAGGTGATATTCCCTCTCTATACCTTTCCCATGCCAGATTTTATCAGCAGGATGTGGCTTGCTCCACTCACGGAAGCAGACATGAGCACAGGTTTCTAAAGGCAGAATTCTACAAATACAGTTTATCCCTTTCCACAATGAAAATCTTTTTAGTCCTGAACCTGAAATAAATGTATTCAATGAAGTCCTGGGCTGTGTTTGGGGAGAAGTTTGGTGAAAAGTCTTGTTTAAATTAAATGGAAATTGAAAATGACTGCTAACCCAGAACTGAGCATTTGAGTGAATTCAAAAGTGTAAGTGTGATTTAGATCCTAATATTCTCTGAGACCAATAAATGGCAAGTACTGTGGAATGTGTTAAAAAGAAAGGTACCTCTCTAAATGTTGTCTTATCTGAGGGAAATAAAATTCTTGAATAAAATATGCATGTCCAGTACCTAAACTAATATCTAGGATAATTCCTTTATCCGTTATAAAGATTAAAAATCTGTTCCTACTGTTACTGAAGTCAAAGGGGCAACTAATTTTTTTTTCAATAAAAGTGGTACTGGACTCAAAATCTCACAATGAACTTTTGTAAATACAAGCTTTCATCTTGTTGCTCTATTCAGAAAACCCCATAAAATACGAGAGCCCTTGAATTCTCTCCCCTACACTGTTAATTATTTGAATGGGTATTTTTTTTTTAGCTGAATGACTCCTATAAGCTTTAAGGAGTTGATGGGTAAGACTCCTCGTAACTCTTGACAATCTTCCAAGTGTTTGTCATGTACTCAGTACCAATGACAGGAAAACATTTTGCAGAACTATGTGAAATTTTCATAAGGAAATTTTTAAACTAAATGAGTTTCACCTGATTTTACAAAACTGAATGTTGGCTGAAATGCATGCCAAGGATTGTGAACCTTTCAGAAGCCTGGCTCAGCATTAAGCAAACATGAACTATTTTGTGCTGCTTTAGGCCCAAAATAGGAAAAAGTATTTTTGTTTTTTTGGTCTATGGTTACCACTCTAAACTAGAGGGTTGCACTCTTCACAGCTTCTGTAGCCCAAGATCATTACTAGGGTTGCCAACTTTCTAATCACACAAAACCAAACACCTCTGACCCTACCCTGCCCCTTCTCTGAGGCCCTGCTCCCGCTCACTCCATCCCCTCTCCCTCCATCACTCGCTCTTCCCCACCCTCACTCATTTTCACTGGGTTGGGGGCAGGGGACTGAGGTGCAGGAGGGGGGTGAGGGTTCTGGCTGTGGATGCAGGCTCTGGGGTAGGGCCAGGGATGAGGGGTTTGGGATGCATGAGAGGGCTCCAGGCAGGAGTTGGAGTGTGGTAGGGAAATGGGCTCTTGGCTAGGGGTGCGGGCTCCAGGTGGGGCCAGAAATGAGGGTTCAGGGTTCCGGGCTGGGGCAGGGCGACGTGGTGTGGGTGGCAGTGAGGACTCCGGCTGGGGGTGCAAGCTCTAGGATGGGGATGAAGATGAGGGGTTTGGGGTGCAGGAGGGGATTCTGGGCTGGAGCCAAGGGGTTTGGAGTGCAGAAGTGAGCTCAGGGATGGGGAAGGGGGAGGGCTCCAGCTGGGGGTGTGGGCTCTGGGGTGGGGCTAGGGATGAGAGTTTCGGGCTGCAGGAAGGGGCTCAGAGGTTGGGTAGAGGGTTGGAATGTAGGAGACAGGCTCTGGGAGGAAGTTTGCATGTGGGAGGGGAATCTGGGCTGTGGCAGGGGTTTGGAGTGTGGGAGGCTGTTCAGGGTGTGGGACCCCTGCGGCGCTTACCGCAGCTCCCAGGATGTAGCTGCCAGGTTCCTGCAGCCCCTAGACACATAAGCAGCCAGAAAGGCTCCACGCGCTGCCTTCATGCCCGCAGGTGCCTCTTCCACAGCTTCCACGGATCGCGGTTCCTGGCTAATGGGAACTGCGGAGCCGGCACTACTGGTGGGGGCAGCATGCAGAGACTTCCTGGCTGCCCATGTGCCTAGGGACCACAGGGACTTGGTGGCTGCTTCCAGAAGCCATGCAGTGCTAGGGCAGGCAGGGAACCTGCCTTGTCCCCTGCTGCGTCACTGACCAGACTTTTAATGGCCCGGTCATCAGTGCTGAACGGAGGCAACAGGGTCTCTTATTGCCTGGGTGTTCCAGTCAAAACCGGATGCCTGGCAACCCTATTTATTACACACACACACGGGTTTCTTGCATTCTTCCATCTCCCTCTGTTTCAGGGACTCTCTGCAACTCCCATCCTCTCTCTTATGCCTGGGATTCTCTGTGCCCTACCTTTTCCTGGGCCAGGTTTTCTGTGTTAGGCCCCCCATTACTCTCTCACCAATACTATGGTCCTGTATTCTCTCACTGCCAAGGGCTCTGTGTACGCCCTCATTTCTCCTTCTCCCCAAGCCTTGTCCTTTCCCCATATCAGGATCCTGCCATCTCCTCCTGTGAGGGATTCTATGTGCCCACCCCCCTCACCATTCTCCTTCCTTCCTTTCCAGGGTCCCCTATTCTCTTCCCTATGTCACTGGCTATATGCAGGCCCCCATGCTTTCCTCCTTCCCCACTATTATATGTCTGGGAGATAAATCTATCAGGCTGTCAACATGTAAATCTTCATTGGGAGGACAGGCACAGATGAGATAGGGGTATTGTTATGTTGGAAGTTTTTCATAGCCAATTGGAGATGCTTTCAGTTTTCCCAAAAATCAACAGGGTTCTCATTGAGATGTAGGACATTCCAGGAAGTTTGGGAATTAATAGGATGTGACATTCCAAAGAAATGCTATCAACTTGAGTGTAGGGTCTCACAAGTTTGGCCAGTTAAGCAAAACTTGGTAGTTTGGGCTGAGAATTGCTTTGCGCTTGGCTTGGGGCTCACTGAAAATGAGAAGAAAAATATGCAGATGCAAGCCCAAAAATACTAAAACCAGAAAAACAGTTCACACAAACCCGTATGAACTAAAAGCAGCAAAGAGTATTCACCCACGAAAGCTCATGCTCCAATACGTCTGTTAGTCTATAAGGTGCCACAGGACTCTTTGCTGCTTTTACAGATCCAGACTAACACGGCTACCCCTCTGACGTATGTACTAAAACCACCTAGTTTCACACAACTCCATTTATTTGGTCTGTTTTTACTCTACTATTAAACGAATACTTCTGAAAAACAGTTCCATAGATTCTAAGGCTGGAAGGGAACATTGTGATCAGGGGCGGCTCTAGAAAATCCGCCGCCCCAAGCGGGGCGGCGCACCGCGCTGCTCGCGCCGCCCTTCCCCGGTCCTGCGGCCGGGGCAGAAGTGCCTGCGGACGGTCCTGAGGTCCTGCGGCTCCGGTGGAGCATCCGCAGGAATGCCTGCGGGTGCTCCGTCCGAGCCGCGGGACCAGCGCACCCGCCGCAGTCATGCCTGCGGGAGCTCAAGCGGAGCCGTGGGAAGAGGGGACCCTCCGCAGTCATGTCTGCGGCAGGTCCGCTCCTCCTGGGGCTCCGGTGGACCTCCCGTAGGCATGACTGCGGAAGGTCAGCCGGAGCCAAATGCCGCCCTGCCGGCAAAATGCCGCCCCACGCGCCTGCTTCTGATTGTGATCATCTAGTCAGACCTCCTGGAAAATCTTTCAGAAAAACATCTAGTCTTGATTTGAACACTCATGTGTTTGGATGATCCTACTAAGATGCATTTGCCAGGGATCTCCAGTGAGCAGTTCTTTGGAGACCTGTGACTATAATTGAGTCTATGTAATCATTTGCTTATTGATTAAATAGCCTTTAATTTATAAAATATGCAGCCACTTTGTTTTCCATGCACATTGAAGTGTTAACAACAAAGTTACAGCTTGAATACAAGCTAGATATTATTCTGTCAAAGTTAATATTAGTTGAGTGTGCAATTTAAAAATTAATGCAGTTAATAAAATGTTTCGTTTGTAAATGGAATTATTTTTCAGAAAAGTATATGCCAAATGTAATTTGAGCTAAATGCTCTAGACCTTTCAAAATGGCTAGACTTCCATGGGAAAAGGAGAGGGAAATGAAATTACTGTTTTTCAATCTTTAATTCTCTCCACTCTAAAGACCCACTGTTCTGTAAGGGCTGCCTAAGAACTGTTCTCATCTGCTTCCCACAGCTTTTCAGCAGCTCTTATGTAAAGATGATCCCAAATCAAAATCCCATAATGACCAGCCTACGAATTTCCAATGTGCTTATCACAATAAAATATGGGATGCAAATCTGAACTATAAATCCACTTCTGAACTCCATAGGATAAATTCTGCTCTAAAAGCAATGCTGTGTAAATCCAGAGTCACTTCAGTAAAATCTGTGGCGTTACTCTGGATTGATTTATACCAGTATAACTAAGAATAAAATTTTGTCTAACATCTATATAAATGGTGCAGACTTTTACAGTGTGGCTCTCCGCTCTGCTCTGGTGACCAGAGCACATAGAGGTTTGAGTCTGCTGACCAGACTGTGCAGTCCATGATTTTACAGCTCATGCACTAAAGGCTCATGCTTTTAGATTCCGCAGTCCTATGTTAATTCAATGCTAAGAACCCACCCACATGGGGTTTTGCATTATATGTACAAAATCCCACATTTGAATACTTTTTATATTTATACTTTGCAAATCAAAATTGCAAATATTTCCAGATTTGGGATGTTTATATTATAGACCTTTTAGAGAGAGGTTTGAGCTGTGAACTTGGATTTGGGTTTAGGTTCAGACCCATTTCTATTCCTGTATAGAGATCTACTGCAAATGTAATAGACAGGATGGGAATAAACCTATTCAGTGATCAGTCCATCAAGGATCCTTTGAAGACATCAGTTCAGCAATACATAGACATCCCAATATTTAAACAAGTTTTTCCTCCACTGTTTATGATGATACTGCATTTAAAAAAATGTAAATTGAATTGAATGGAATGTTTATGTTTCTCCCATTCATAATGCATATAGTAAATGCATTACCCTTCTTGGCCCAAGCATTTTAAATTCAGAACCCTAAAGGGTTGTTTCTACTGGGATGAGAAATCAGTGAGGTGAGCATGATATATTCTTGGTTTTAATTTTGTTTATTTACAGAAAATATACACACAATCCTGTTTTCCTTGAATACTTGAAAACAAACAGCAGACAGTTTTATTGCTCACAAGTCTGCTACTCTAGCAAATTCTATGCCCAAGAAGCCATGTGTCTCTGCTTCCTCCCAGTGTCATATCAGGGGCCTTCCTCTGACTTTCTTTCCCTTCAGAACACCATCCCAGCCCCTCTGCAACCAGGGAAGCCTCTCTGTTGACACAACTTAGTTTTGACTGGCCATGCAGCCTAATGTCTCTGGTGATAGTCCCCACATGATTTCACTACATAAAGGGGCTTAACTGGTCCTTCTACTGAGCCTGAAGACTCTGCTTGCCACAATCATTGGCTTTGATGAGGTCTGTGATTGTCTGTAGATCTAAGACCCACCTGCTGGCCACTATCAGTACTTATCAGCATAACAAATATCAGAGAGAAACAGGACCTAACCAGATCAGCCACACCATCACCGGTTCATTCACCTGCACATCCACAATGTAATAATATGCCATCATATGCCAGCAATGAAGGATAAATGGACACAAATGAGACATTAGGAATGGCACTTCAAAGAGAAACTGCTGAGCTCCAGTTCATCTGCAAATTTAACACCATCAGCTCAGGACTAAAAAAGACTGTCTGCTGGAACAGGGCCCCATCCTCCTGATTGATCTAACCTCGTTATTCTACAGCATAACAAAGAATATGGCAGGTAATAAAATAGCCTATACTTAAGGTGTTGCTCAGATGTCAGTTGTAATAAAACTTTCTTTTGGATCAGAGTATGAATAAATAAAAATGAACTAGGCCTATGAAAGGAATTATTTTGAGCTCATTACAAAGTAAATCTTTTTTTATTCACCAGTAGCTATGCTTTCAAATGAAAATCATGCCTTCAACATCTAGACTTTATTTGCCCTTGTTGTATTGTGTGTATACACTTATGTATTTAGTTCAGGATGAGCCTGTCTTAAGTTTTATGCACATTACACATAGGAAAAACAAACATCTTGACCAAATGCAAATTTAATAAACATTGTCAGTTTAACCCTCCTGAGATTTGTAAATATGATTGTTCTCCCTGAACATGCTCATCGAGACAGATTTTTATCTGTTGTGCCACCTATATTTAGGATGTGATTCCATGGGGACTCTAGTTCCCAGAGTTCAAGGTAGCATCAGCTTTTGGATCATAAGGAGGACTTCCACAAATTTGTGCTTTCTTGTGATGACTAGCTAGAATATAGAATTATAATGCAAGTAAATATCCTATTACTGGCTTATTTATTATGGAATATATTATTATTATTATTATGTATTTTGTTCTCATTGCATTGTATCACTAGGAGAGCTTTATCAATACAGAGAAGTATATATTTATTTTTGTAGCATGTATTTAATCTAACAAAATTGCAGGCTCACTTTCTATTTCACAGAAAAGCTTCACTTTGGATTGTCTTAAGCTAGCGAAGCTTAATCATTAAGTTTGGTCATAAATTCACATCATAGTTTTAACTTGAAGCTACGGTTTCTAAAGTTAATAATTAATTTGTTTCCTATATTACACATTTCATAATGTACATCTCCATTGGAGCTGGCCTTGTTGTAATGATGGATTTGTACCAGGACTACTGCAGGAGTCATTTGTGGCTAACCTGTCTCCTTTTCCCCGCCTTCTGTAGCAAGTTCGTTTCTCCATGAGTAGGATTGTTTTGCCGTACGGTGACCAGCTTGGCAGCCCTTCCCAACTATGATGACTGGCGCTGAGACACCAAAAGGAGGGCAATGAGTGCATGGGCTTGCATGGTCTCCTCCCCCATGTGGATGGGGTAAAAAGAGGAGGCAATTGTTGCTACCTTGCTGGCAGCCTGAAGTGCTTCCCATCTGCTCAATTGTGTTTTTGGCTTAACTGCACAGGTGCTGACTTTCCAAAGTGCCAAGGGTCCTCAACCCCCAGCTCTGCCCCTGGACCCATCCCATTCAACCCTTTCCCCCAAGCCCCACCCCGCCCTGCCTCTTCTCGCCCCCACCCCACCTCTTCCCGCCCAGTTCTCTCCCTCCCCCAAGCATACCACATCCTCACTCCTCCCCCTCCTGCCCAGCCTCCTGAATGCCACAAAACAGCTGATTGCGGTGGGCGGGAGTCACGGGGAGGGAGGGGGAGGTGCTGATCCATTGGGCCCGCTGGTGGGCGGGAGTCACTTGGGGTATGGGGGGGTTGGTGGAGGGCTGCCAGTGGGTGCTCAGCACCCACCATTTTTCTCCCATGGGTGCTCCAGCCCCAGAGCACCCAGAGAGTGAGCACTTATGCTTAGCTGGGTTTGTGTGAGTATTGTTTCATACCCTAAAGCTCATCCAGAGTGGTGGCCTGAATGCTGAAGGTGGTATGAATACCATATGTGGGGTCAGGAATGAAGATTCTCCATCCCACAGGATTCATTGACTAAGTTAATTGGATGTCTAACTGCAACATATTGCAGGGATTGTTTGATGGGATGTAAGGCTGAGAGGTGCTGGAGATGGGGGAGGCTGCCATAGGGGCATATAGACAGCTCACTGTTTTGGAATACACTTCCATGGTGCACTTGACAATAATTCACTTCCATGGTGCACTTGACATAACAGTGAACTATGTACATGTGTAATTAATACTACAAGCTTTATGGCAGCAGATTTGCACAAGTTTGAGGACACAGTATGGTAATGATGGTGTGGGGAAGAATTTACCATCATATTCAGCTATAAGGCAAACACGTTTCCCATGATTTTGGGTATGGTTTGGGAATTGCAGTTTGGTAGCTGCATCTCATTATTATACATAATAAATGGGGTGTGATGTTGGGCTTTAAAGATTACTAAACCCCACAGGAACTGTTGACTGTCATCAACACTGTAACATGAGTTATTTCAATAATTGTGACATTTGCCTTTAATCAAATTACAGGTGTACTTTATTTTATTTTTGCATTATCCCAAGTGGCATCAGCAATGCATAATAATATGGGTCTCTCTCTCTCTGCAAATTATTAACCAACTTTTTATTTTTATTTTTATTCTTTTTGGTCAGAATGTTTTCTGACAAGTTGCTATTTTTAAATGTCTAACCTAAATTTATATTTAGTATATACAAATGTTTCCAGATGTGGGGATGTTTATATTTTAGACCTTTAGGTATTCATGCAACATTTGCCATTGGACTATGGAATAATTCTGATCACTTAAATGCCACTGAATGGTAATTGTAAGTAACGGTTAACTTTTTCTTGGTAAATTTCTATATAAAGTACTTCTTAAAACCACAAGGCCCTTGCCAACGTGTTGCATTTATATGAATGGTGTGAGGATTACCCAAGTTGTCGGCTATTTTTCCCCTTTTGAGAGGTGCTCAAAGGGAGACAAAAGAGAAAAAAGGAAGTTGTCAGTGCAAACACCCTGATTGTTCAGTAGTCTGCCTAAGTATATTAGTGGAAGAACATTCATTGCCAAACATGAATCTGGATGGATATGCTCTTGTATTTTGGCTTTTTTAATAGAAAATGAAACTTCTACATTATTTGTTACATATGCAATATAGCTTCCCTTTTTCAAAAGAGATTTGGCTAGGATTAATACATTGCACAGGATTAATTTATTTTAAGGATGTTAGCTTACTATTAGCTAAATCAGTAAGGAAATCTACATACACTATGCAACTTTTTAATTATTATAGATGTCTGCTGGTTTTCCATGAGGAAGGCTAATGCTGTGTAGCACTTGAACAACTATATCTAGCTACAGTTCATAAACCTGTCCAAACAACATTACTGAACAGAGAGGTTTTCTGTTTTACCTCCAACATTAATTGAATGACATATCTGTGCAGAAATAACTTAATGCTAGCAAACAGCACTTTAGAAAATTGCTATGGAATTTTTGTTTAAAGGCGACTGTTTTTCATTTATCTAAAGAAAATCCTAATAAATATGATGGGGCTTTCAACTAAAAAACTGTGAATAGAAACAATATATTACAAGTATTCATTACTGAAGGGAAAATCATCCATTTAGAGTTATTTCAGTGACTTCTTTATGCAATTTAATTGAGGTGTTTCCAGAAATTTCTAAAAGTCTTTGCATTGTTAGAACAGCCTTCATCCATGGAAGCTGGGAAAGTTTACAGAGAATAATTAGTTTAACCTCACAATACCCTTTTAAGGTGGGGAATCCTTATTATCCCTATTTTACCCATGAGCAAATAGAGGCAATAAATGTTAATTGACTTTTCCAAAGTGATACGGTGAGTCCATGACCTAGATGAGAACAGAAGCAATCCAAAGCCCATAGATGTCAGTGGGAGCCCAGGTGGGAAAGGGGATAAAGTTGGCTTTAAGACACCTTTGTGTCCTCCAAATCCTGGACTGTACCAGCAGCACATAAAGAGAGGCTGCTGGAGTTACCTAAGATCTCTGCAATGTGACATACTGCAGCCTGACCCTTAACACACCCCATATGGGGGATTGTCTTCATAGTACCTGTGCCAGGGGAATCCTCCCTGGGATGGTCATAGAACTTTTATAGCCCTTTTGCATTACTATGAACCTTTTATGTTGTATAAAGGGGCCAGTGCAGTGTTGAGGATCTCACCCTAGTGTCTCACTCATAGTTTACTGTAATTTGTTTTTGGCTGGGGAAGCTTATAATACTATTCCAGTTGTCTTGTTCATTAACCCAGAAAACCTTGAAAATAAAACGAAAGCATTGATGCCTCCTTGTTATAGAAGCGTGGAAGTTAATATACAAGACTATTTTAAGTCCTACCAACAGTGAAAGCAACTTGTATCTGAATTTGCATGCAAATAGTCTGTGCTTTCATTCAAAATGAGAAAATATAAATTAAAATTATTTCCGTTTCCTGAGCGATTTATTGCTAAATTAGAGTACCATAGCTATAAATGTCAACTCAGCCTTAATTATGGAGCCATAACTGGTGCTTCTGTAATATGTGTATATACTGATTACAGAACTATTTGGTAAAATTTACCTCCTAATGTCCAGTAAAAATATTTGCAATAATTCTAAGTCTCAGATGCCAAGAAGCAGGTCCTCTCCTTTTCTCCAGGCTTCCTTAGAATCTGCTACGTAGTGAAATATGAAATAACCCCAAGCATCCCATAAACCAATTAAATGTCTGCAATTTCCAAAATATAGGAGGAGGAACCTTTCTCTTCATCCCCTGGGAAATGCTATTTGTAATAGTACATATAACTTCTAATCTAATGAACAGTCCTGTGCACCGTGATGTTCTTGACAAAACTTTCATGGGACTGAAAACTATTAGACTTGCACCGGAGCTATCAAAACTGATATAGTCAAGGTAATGTGCCCATCTCTAGTAAAAATAAATCTTCCTTTTGATGATGCTAACACAGAATGTTAGTTTTAAAAGACGTATACCCTGAATTCAGAAACTCAAACTGTACAGTTGAGGTACAGAATTATAAGCAATTTCACAACAAAGTTCTTTGGTCCCTATTCTCCTCTCTGCGCATGTCATTGCCGTTAAATGTAGCAGTATCTTCTGGAAAAGGGAGAGGAGGGGAACTCAGTGGCATTTTCTTCTTACCCTATAATCCCCAAAGTGATTTTGCAGATATGTGACAGTGCTTTAGATCTGCAAGGTGATTCAGAAGGTGATGAAGCTGGAATATATTGTCTGTTTGTGGTAAGATTATCATTCAGTATCTCCAGGAATCACCTAGATCAGTTCATGCTGACCCAGTCAACATCATTGTATGCAGGATTCCCTTTGTCAGATGCATTCTTCTTATAGGGGTTCCAAGGACAGTCTGTCCTATGGGCAACTCTACTAACCACTAGGCTACACTAGCTGGCAAGAGGTAGCAGGAGCTCTGCCTGCTCCCTGTGCAGAGATCAGGTTTGTCCTCAGCACAAGAAGCAGTTATGACTGCTCTTTATAGCAGGTGGGAGAATGAGGAAAAACAGGCAATCAGGTTGGGATTTCCTGTAGACAAGGGTTTCTCTCCCCTGCCCCGATCATATTACCTATGAAGAATCTGAATATCTATAGTCTACATGGAAAACCAATTGAAATGGCAGGCATGAGAGTAGTGTATAAATGAGAATTAGGCATGTCATCAAAGATCAATAGGGTTGGAAGGGACCTCAAGAGATCATCTAGTCCAACACCCTGTTCAAAGCAGGACCAATCCCCAAATGGCCCCCTCAAGGATTGAACTCACAACACTGGGTTTAGCAGGCCAATACTCAAACCACTGAGCTATCCCTCCCCCGATCAGTGATTATGATATGGTATGCACACCGCACTATCCTGGAGAGGGTTAATGAGGTTCATATGAAGAGTCCTTGATACCCAGGAAGAGGGAAACCACACAGAGACCTGGCCAGAGGACCAAACCGTGAAAAGAGAGCAACCCAAGCCATGGGAAGGGAGCATCCTGACTCAAAAATGAAGCACTGCAACTCCTGGAACATGAGAGGGGCCAAACCATGAATGAGAGATCAAAGTGGGTGACGCATGCTATCAGGGGAAACCAGTAAAACCACAAAAGATGCAGCCAGTGAAAGGAAAGGAAGAACATAAGAAGAGCCATACTGGGTCAGACCAAAGCTCCATCTAGCCCAGTATCCTGTCTTCTGAGAGTGATCAATGCCAGGTGCCCCAGAGGGAATGAACAGAAAAGATACTCAAGTGATCCATCACCCAATCCCAGTTTCTGACAGAGGCTAGAGACACCATCCCTGCCCATCCTGGCTAATAGTCATTGATGGACCAATCCTCCATGAATTTATCTAGTTCTTTTTTAAATCCTGTTATAGTCTTGGCCTTTACAACATCCTCTGGCAAAGAGTCCCATAGGTTGACTGTGCGTTGTATGGAAAAATACTTCCTTTTGTTTGTTTTAAACCTGCTGCCTATTAATTTAATTTGGTGACCCCTACTTCTTGTGATGAGAAGGAGTAAATAACACTTCCTTATTTACTTTCTCCACACCAGTCATGATTTTATAGACCTCTGTCATATCCCCCTTAGTGGTCTTTTTCCCAAGCTGAAAGGTCCCAGTCTTATTAATCTCTCCTCATATGGAAATAGTTCCATACCCCTAATTATTTTTGTTGCCCTTTTCTAAACCTTTTCCAATTCGAGTATAGCATTTTTGCAATGGGGCAACCACATTTGCATGCAGTATTCAAAAATGGGTGTACCATGGATTTATACAGAGGCAAATTATATTTTCTGTCTTATTATCTATCCTTTTCTTAATGATTCCCAACATTCTGTTTGCTTTTTTGACTGCTGCTTCACATTGAGTGGATGTTTTCAGAGAACTATCCACAATGACTCCGAAATCTTTCTTGAGCAGTAACAGCTAACTTAGATCACATCATTTTATATATATAGTTTTGATTGTTTTCCAATGTGCATTACTTTGGATTTATCAACACTAAATTTCATCTGCCATTTTGTTGCCCAGTCACCCAGTTTTGTGAGATACTTTTGTAGCTGTTCACTAATTCAGGGCCAAATTCACTGATGGCATAAGCATGGGCAACTCTGTTAGCCTCTATGGATTTCTACCCATTTATGCCATCAGTGAATTTGGCCCTGAATTTGCAATACTTCATTAATGTGTATTGTGTATGAATGTGGCTGGAACTTCATTTAGTTTATTTACATACAGTCTTAGCAAGAAGCCTTCCCTCAGGCCATCCAACAGAGAACTGCTCTGACACAATGAACATTCAACTTTTTAAAAATGTAATACACTTCTCTAGTATAGACATCATGCCATTTGGATTGCACAAGTTATGATTCTTTAAAGCTTTTAAGGTCCTTCTATCATGATTAAAAGAATATACCCATCAGATATTTAGCACGTATGTCAGGATTCTCCTTAGAGGCAACAAATGAAGTAATTTCTCTACGTTTGAGCTAAGCCAGACACTAGGGAGTGCAATTCCTTGAAAAACATCTTAGTGGATACAAGTTTAGGTGTGTTTTTCAATGCCACATTCTTCTTTGCTGAAACCAGATATGAAGAATTACTAAGGAGGACATTTTGCATCACCTCAGTGTCTTCAGCAAATAAGAACAAATGGAACTACCACTGGGGTTAGACAAGGGTAGGAAAAGACACCTGTTGGTAACACAAGAAAGGGATCGATTTTCTTTCTGTTCTATAGGGACCTAGAAGGAAGAAGTAGCCAGACATTACTGGGTATCTTTCCAGTGCCTTACTGTTACTAAGGGATAATAAAAATAAACAATATCACCAGCAGTTGGAGGCAGATGGTAGGATTTGCTAGAGTTTCAATACCTATGCACATGTATGTGTTGGTTTGACTTTTAAGTTGCAGGATAGCAATAAGAGGTGCCAGGATAGCAAGTCTACTCTGGCAGCATAGTATATGGATTAAGGGAATTGACTCCCAGGAGAACTCCTCTATCATGGTTATTAGTTTAGGGATATTAAAATGAACTTTTATAGTGAGTTCAAAAAACAAAGCAAGCTGAATAATTCCACCTTCTTGTATCATACATGCTATTGATATTCATGAAAATTTATCAGCATAATAAGTTCCAATTCTCATTTAGTTGAAACATCAGTTATATGAGGATATTAAAAACAACTTGAAATATCTTTGTTCCAGACTGAGGAAATGTGGAAGGAAGAAGCCTACAGAGATGATGGTATTTCTCGCTACTGTTTTACCATTTTGTGATTACAGTATTGCCAGTTCTTGTGTTTTTTGCTATCCTGGAGATATCTGAGTTTCTTAAAGGTTTTCATGACATTTTTTTCCTGATTTCAACCTTCAAAATCAAAGTTTGCTTTTACCCAAAATGGCCACTATCTCTCATTATTGTCAATGGGACTGGTACCACATGTTGCCCTCAACAAGATGACTGCCATTTTGCCATAGCTTTTGCAGGTGAATGTCTGCCCCCTACAAAAAGATGGACTCCTCTATCTTTGTTTCCAATGAGGCTGAAGATGATGGCCCTTGAGGAATCATGTGAGCTATAGACATAAGAATGTAAAGGTGCTTGGAATAAGACTGGGACAATAGCTAGGGGATTTTGGGGGTCAGAAAAATATGAGGAGTCAGAGGAATGGGGGGAGCAGGGCAGACTGAAATGATGTTGAAGGAGAATGTGAGGGGTATGAGGCAGACTGCAGGGTGCAGGCAAATGTGAGCAAGAAGCTGACTGGGTTGAAAGACAATATGAAGGACAGGAAGACACTGTGAGGGAGTTCAGGGGAATATGGAGAACAGGAGGTGACTGAAGGGGTGCATGGAAATGTGGTGGCACAGCGGGAGAATGTGATGTGTAGGAGATGGTAAGGACAAAGGGAGGGAAATATAGTGGCAAATGAATATAGGAGTAAGTGGGGGACTTCAGACAGGGGAGAGGAGTGAAAATCTGAGTGGGACAGACATTTGCCCTGTCCATCTAGGAAGGAGGATAGATGCAATCTGAAGTTACCCTTTCCTATCTCTTGTGATGGATGTGGGGTAGTAGAGACTCTTCCAAGTAACAAATAGGGATTAACTACTGTAATATTTAACAATGAATTGTGAATTGGAGATGACACAATCACTTTGACTGTTTGAACTCGGTGTAATCAACAGTTTTATTTGTAACAAACACTTTTGGCACCACACTTGCAATAAAACACATTAATAATTGTGGTAAAGATACTCATCAACAGTGTGCCTTCACTTGAATAGGCCTGGATGTCTGGGTGAAGTCCTGCATGCATTGCACATGGCCACCATCTTGACCATCATTTTTAACTTGTTTGAGATTCTTTGAGCATTTCTGATATTTAATAATCCAAACAAAGCTTTTATAGCTACTAAAGCAGCCAACGTGACTTTCCTCTCAGGTAAAATGTTCAAAGTCAAGGTTGATTGGAAGCCTATAGTTAATCATTAGTTCAAATCCTGTGCTTTAAAATATACAATTATATTTCAATAATCTTCTTTCTCTGTTGAAATGTAACATTGCATTGTGGAAAATTTCACTCCAAAGTATACCTAATATATGGTCATGGAGCAGTGCTATTTACATTGTTATATAAGTTCTATTTGTTTTTTGACTTGTTCATGAAGTGACATAAAGGAGGCGGGGGAAGTTGTATTCTCCAGGTCAATTGATCTTCAGATGGCTTTCCTAGTTGCACTATTTCCCAAATAAATGAACGGATAATGAACAGATATGTTTCAAGCATCGTTTTGTGAAGTTGCACGATGAACATGTGACTTTCATCTACTTGTCATGTAATTCAGAGAGCATTAGGAGGTGTTTACATATCTTTCCTAACTGATGCAGATTTTGTAGGTATATAGCATGTGAACCTAAGTAATATTTTGAACACAATAGTCTCAGATCTTCAAAATGTCATAGAATCATAGAATATCAGGGTTGGAAGGGACCTCAGGAGGTTATCTAATCCAACCCCCTGCTCAAAGCAGGACAAATCCCCAACTAAATCATCCCAGCCAGGGCTTTGTCAAGCCTGACTTTAGAGGTTTTTAAGGAAGGAGATTCCATCACCTCCCTAGGTAACCCATTCCAGTGCTTCACCTCCCTCCCAGTGAAAAAGTTTTTCCTAATATCCAACCTAAACCTCCCACACTGTAACTTGAGACCATTACTCCCTGTTCTGTCACCTAGTACCACTGAGAGAGGTCTAGACCAGTGTTTCCCAAACTTGAGACTGTACTTGTGTAGGGAAATCCCTTGGCAGGCTGGGCCAGTTTGTTTACCTGCCGTGTCCGCAAGTTCAGCCGATCGCGGCTCCAGGCCAATGGGAGCTGCTGGAAGCGGCGTGGGCTGAGGGACATACTGGCCGTCACTTCCAGCAGCTCCCATTGGCTTGGAGCAGCGAACCACAGCCAGTGGGAGCCGTGGTTGGCTGGACCTGCGGACACGGCAGGTAAACAAACCGGCCCGGCCTGCCAGAGGCTTTCCCTACAAAAGCGCTATCCCAAGTCTGGGAAACACTGGTGTAGATCCATCCTCTTTGGAACCCCCTTTAAAGTAGTTGAAAGCAGCTATCAAATCCCCCTCATTCTTCTCTTCTGCAGACTAAACAATCCCAGTTCCCTCAGCCTCCACTCATAAGTCATGTGCTCCAGCCCCCTAATCATTTTTGTTGCCCTACACTGGACTCTCTCCAATTTTTGCACATCCTCCTTGTACTGTGGGGCCCTAAACTGGACCCAGTACTCCAGATGAGGCCTCACCAATGTCAAATAGAGGGTAATGATCATGTCCCTCGATCTGCTGGCAATGCCCCTACTTATACAGCCCAAAATGTCGTTGGCCTTCTTGGCAACAAGGGCACACTGTTGACTCATATCCAGCTTCTTATCCACTGTAACCCCTATGTCCTCTTCTGCAGAACTGCTGCCTAGCCATTCAGTCCCTAGTTTGTAGCAGTGCATGGGATTCTTCCATCCTAAGTGCAGGACTCTGCACTTGTCCTTGTTGAACCTCATTAGATTTCTTTTGGCTCAATCCTCTAATTTTTCTCGGTCCCTCTGTATCCTATCCCTACCCTCCAGCATATTTACCATGCCTCCCGGTTTAGTGTCCTCTGCAAACTTGCTGAGGGTGCAGTCCCGCCATCCTCCAGATCATTAATGAAAATATTGAATAAAACCTGCCCCAGGACTGACCCTTGGGACACTCTGCTTGACACCGGCTGCCTACTAGACATGGAGCCATTGATCACTGCCTGTTGAGCCCAACAATCTAGCAAGATTTTTATCTACCTTATAGTCCATTCATCCAGCCCATACTTCTTTAACTTGCCGGCAAGAATATTGTGGGGAACCATATCAAAAGCTTTGCTAAAGTCAAGGAATAACACATCCGCTGCTTCCCCTCATCCACAGAGCCAGTTATCTCCTCATAGAAAGAAATTAGGTTAGTCAGGCATGACTTGCCCTTAGTGAATCCATGCTGACTGTTCCTGATCACTTTCCTCTTCTCTAAGTGCTTCAGAATTGATTCCTTGAGGACCTGCTCCATGATTTTTCTGAGGTGAGTCTGACTGGCTTGTAGTTCCACAGATCCTCCTCCTTCCCCTTTTTTAAAGATGAGCACTACATTAGCCTTTTTCCAGTCATCTGGGACCTCCCCTGATCGTCATGAGTTTTCAAAGATAATGGCCAATGGCTCTGCAATTACATCCACTAACCCTCGGATGCAGAGCATCTGGCCCCATGGACCTGTGCTCCTCCAGCTTTTCTAAACAGTCCCGAACCACTTCTTTCTCCACCTGAGGTGAGGCTGACTGGCTTGTAGTTCCACAGATCCTCCTCCTTCCCCTTTTTTAAAGATGAGCACTACATTAGCCTTTTTTCCAGTCATCTGGGACCTCCCCTGATCGCCATGAGTTTTCAAAGATAATGGCCAATGGCTCTGCAATTACATCCACTAACCCTCGGATGCAGAGCATCTGGCCCCATGGACCTGTGCTCATCCAGCTTTTCTAAACAGTCCCGAACCACTTCTTTCTCCACAGAGGGCTGGTCACCTCCTCTCCATACTGTGCTGCCCAGTGCAGCAGTCTGGGAGCTGACCCTGTTCGTGAAGACAGAGGCAAAAAAAGCATTGAGTACATTAGCTTTTTCCACATCCTCTGTCACTAGGATGCCTCCCTCATTCAGTAAGGGGCCCACACTTTCCTTGACTTTCTTCTTGTTGCTAACATACCTGAAGAAACCCTTCTTGTTACTCTTAACATCTCTTGCTAGCTGCAACTCCAAGTGTAATTTGGCCTTCCTGATTTCACTACTGCATGCCCGAGCAACATTTTTATAGTCCTCCCTGGTCATTTGTCCAGTATTCCACTTCTTGTAAGCTTCTTTTTTGTGTTTAAGATCAGCAAGGATTTCACTGTTAAGCCAAGCTGGTCGCCTGCCATATTTACTATTCTTTCTACACATCAGGATGGTTTGTTCCTGCAACCCCAATAAGGATTCTTTAAAATATAGCCAGCTCTCCTGGCCTCCTTTCCCCTTCATGTTGTTCTCCCAGGGGATCCCGCCCATCAGTTCCCCAAGGGAGTCAATCTGCTTTTCTGAAGTCCAGGGTCCATATTCTGCTGCTCTCTTTTCTTCCTTGTGTCAGGATCCTGAACTCGACCATCTCATGGTCACTGCCTCCCGGGTTCCCATCCACTTTTGCTTCCCTTACTAATTCTTCCCAGTTTGTAAGCAGCAGGTCAAGAAGAGCTCTGCCCCTAGTTGGTTCCTCCAGCACTTGCACCAGGAAATTGTCCCCTCGCTTTCCAAAAACTTCCTGGATTGTCTGTGCACCGCTGTATTGCTCTCCCAGCAGATATCAGGGTGATTGAAGTCTCCCATGAGAACCAGGGCCTGTGATCTAGTAACTTCTGTTAGTTGCTGGAAGAAAGTCTCATCCAATTCACCCCTCTGGTCTGGTGGTCTTTTTGTTCCTTCTTAAATTTTGCATCTGAAACCATAATAAAAAAATTAATTCCAATCTGTAGTCTCTTCATGCAGATATGCATAGTCTGAGATTAGGGATGTTTTTAGAATGCAGGGGAGCGGAGGGAGAGGGGTGGAAAAGGGAAGATGGTTTAAAATATTTTCTGAAATTATATAACTTATTAGAATCATTTTAATGCTGGAAAGAGAAATGAGGAGTCAAAAAGGTTACAAATGCAATCATATAATGACCCACTTACATTGATGTTTCTGTCTGTGATTAATTGTTGATCAAGATGCTGTCTTGCTTTAATTAGAAGATGAGTTTGTAATATATCAGTGCTAGATTTGATTAAACAGAAGATATCTTAAATATGTTATTTCAAAATATTTTGCTTAAAGATGTATATTACAATGAAATCCTCAAAATGACTTAAATTTGAATTATCTAAGTTATTTAACACAGTGTAACTCTTACATTTACATATGTATAAGTGAGAAAAGCAGAAATTTTAGAAGGATATACACTATTGTTAGTCTTAATCTTCTGAAGGGGTGGTGATCATGGTTTATTCATTAGCCAACACTTTTGTTCTTATACAACAAACACCAGTGTTGTTCAGTTTTGATTACCTTTGCTGACAGAAGACATATGGTAGCAGAAACAGGAGCGCTTCAGAGAAAGGTAATAAAAATGGAGGAAACACTGTCATGTGAGGAGAAATGTAAACTGCTGTGAAAGGAGAAGAGCAAGAGGAGAGACACAGTAATGAATAACATAGACAAGGCCAGTTGGGCATTCCTATTTTACCTTTTCCCTCAATACAAGAGAAAATTAACATTTAGAGAAACTTTTAAAGGGCAACACTTTAAAATGGATAAAAATAGAACACATGCAGCTGGCCAATAGCTTAGTAATGGGTTGTGATACTTTTCATTTTGATAGGGCTAAATTGTACAACCCTTGTATTAATGATCACTTAATCACATGAGTAGTCTCATTGGCATCTTGCCTTTTGAGGGTTCTAGTCCTATCATTGTGTTCTCCAATATTTCTTCCTTAAAAGTCCTGTGAGTTACTCAGGACTTGATCCAGCCACCTTTTCCCATAAAAGCTACACTTAGCTCTTTAGAGCTTGAAACAGCCCAAAAAGGGACACTTGTGTTTTTTTCCTGAAAAGATTTGATTTTTATTGAACCTACATTAGAATTTGCCTTCCATCTAAATATTGGTACAACTCTGGTCACTTATCTTCCTATTATCACAGTTCTGTAACTGCATTTCATTTTTCAGATCAAGTTCCAGTACAAGGCAGGAAAAACAACTTTGCAATACGTTTGTGCTATTTTTAACCACCACAAACAACATGGAAATAGTGCAAAAAAAATGCACAGAATAATTACTTGCAGGTCATTAACTATCAATCAACATGGAAATTACAGGTTTTTAAAAAATCCAAACCTGAAATATACAACTTTTAAAGGCATATAAATTTCAAACATCTTCTGCTTCAGGAAAGTACCAGAGTAAACATGCATGTATGTGAGTTATCTTTTTAGTAGTAAGTACAGATCACTTGTAAGTAGCTCAGACAACAACTTTCCCCAAGTAAGGAAACCTAACTAGGAATTTGAAGAACCTGGAGTTAGTCTGCTTTTAATTTAGGATGTTGACCCTAAATGCCAAGCAGAGCCTGAAATAATTGGTAGGAACCCACACAGGAGATACACAGCACTACAATGGTGTGGAATATAGTCCAGCCACATATCTTCGTCTAGGCACTGTGCTGCTGAGAGAATATCCTTAATGTTTGGCACTTAAGGAAAATGTTGATAATGTAATATTCATGTATAAAATAATTTGTCACTGCATCACAGCATATAAATGCCTTTATTATCTTAATCTTTATAATCTGTTACCAGCATATGAAAAGATGTGGCAAAATATGTAGTTAACATTACTTATTAGTCCAATGAAGGACAGACAAATACACTATACAACTCATTTTCTGAGGGAATCAATTTAGAGTTTCTCATAGGCAAAGCTCAGTGAGTCAGATGCATATAAATATAGACTTATTCTTTTGGCCAGGAAAAGTTATTTCTAGGCGTTGGGCATTTGAAAGCAAGATCCTGCAAGCAATTTTTTTTTAAAAAGAGAGCCATTTATATCTCTACTCTAGTGAGCAGTTTACATAATGTAATTAAATGTTATTTTAATGAATATTCATGAAGTACTTACTTTTTTTTATAAAAAGTTAGAAATATGAGCAACTTTTATAACAGCCGAGCCTGTGTGAAAAGCTTAAGAACTTGCCAGGCACCGTTATGAACAGCCCACAACTTGGGCTCTCTACAACATAAGGTGTTTTTTTTTAAAACACATTCTCTAAAAATGTGAATCTTTAAATAGGTGAATTTGGAATCTCTCTCTCATTGCATATGTTTGAAGTCAATTTAATGCTCATAAAATGTGCAATATTCACAATACTAGAGTGGAAATTGTCAGCCCTGTTCTGGACTCTCTAAGCCCAAAGAGGCAGAAAAGGTAAGGATTCCCTTTGACTCTGTGCCAGCATGGGATTCCCTTTACACAACGTAGCCAGCCTTTTGCTGCTTCTCCCTGGTGTAGAAGGCATGTTGGTGCCATGCTAACAGGAGAAGGGGTCCTCCATGTAACTCTGGTGAGACATAAATAGTGTAATGGTCATGGGCAGGTTGCTGTCAGCTGGCAAAAGATATAGTAGTTTTCAGGTTGCTCCAATTTATTTCAGGGGCCAAACTAGCCCCAGATCAGAGCCACCTTTTCCCTCTCTCCAAGATTCTGCACTGAACGCGAATCACCCACATCCAAGGATTGAGGCATGAATATCTGTTTTTATCCACAGAATGAAAACAGCACATGTAGTGGCAGCGCAAGCTTCTCCACACTTCTGAAATTTTTAACAAGAAAATGTCTTTCATGTTACTGATATCTGGAATGAATAATTCTCCATGGTAAAATTAATGAAATTTTTGGGGATTCACAGATACATTTGTGGCTGCCTGGATATACACACATGGCAAATGGTACAAATGATGACCATATGAAAACCAGTAGAATGAACCTGCCACATTGGTTCACGAATCCTTTTGATTAGCTCTAATTGGGGCTCATCATGATTTGAAGATCTGGTATCCATATTTTATTTTAATGGACATTTGTATCCTTTAAGAATGTACCAAAGCACCAACTTATTTCAAATGCAGGAGTCTATTTTACAGCTTTCAGATGGATAAAAAGCGATTGGAAATTTGGGCCAAGTCAGATCTTGAAGTAATAGAACCCCACATATTATTGCCTGAGCCATCTAGTCTTCCTGCTGTTTTGACTCATTGTCTAAAGGTAGTTGTCCATTCTCCATTGGGAAATACTAAAGGATTCTATCTTATTGTTAATCACTCGGAATAGTGAGTAATGCACGATTTTCCCCTCCACCCATGCTTCACTTTGAATTTTCTTAAATATTCTCTTCAGATGACTTAATAATCAAACCCATCAATCTTTAGGTAAGCTGTGTGCACACAACAATGAAACTGTTGGATGGAGAGGCAAATTAATCTTTGTTCTATATCTCCTCTAGAAAGAGGTGTTTTCTGTTTAAAAGTAAATTCTATACTTTGAAATTCTCTTGTGGAAATTACTTGTGAGCAGTCATCAGAATGTGATATCTTCCTCATCATCACATGTTTGCTTGTATAATGGTTAGAAATTTTACTTAATGTACAGGCATTACCAGTTTTGTTTGAACCCACAGTATTCCTCCTGAAGGTGAATTGCTTTTTCAAATAGATACAGCAAGGGAAGAAAAAGTACTGACCCTTTTAATGTCTTGATCGCCAATCCCTAAAACAAAGGGGTGCTGTTTATCACATCATGGTTCCATACTATGCTTCTCAGTGCCACTTGGATACAGGCCATTTAACATGTGGTTTGATTGTTTATGATAGGTGAAGATGGCAGCAATTTAGACAAGGAGCTTGGAGAGAGAAACAGGAACTGGGATGGGGGTGGAGACTGGGCTTTCCTTTTTTTTTTTTTTTTGATGTTTTGTTTCTTTTATTGAAATGTACATAATACTACATCAACTCCTGTTTCCATTGCAATACGAGATCCAATACTAACATGCATACCAGCAACCACTATTTTTCTGTCACCGCTGCAGTTTGTTTTTTAGGCTTTAGTTTGAAATATAAGATGACTGGCGCTGCAGGGGTATGAACAGTATTGGATTAGGAGCTGGGATGGAAGGGAGATGAGACTGACACAGGAACAGGCTGGAAGGAACACAGCACAAGAGGTCAGGCTTGGGGAGAACTGGGGCAGAGGGATCTGTGTGCCCACTTGAGAACACTTGCTCAAGATTGGCCCTAGGTGTTTTGCCATCCAGGGTGGAAATGTTTTTGGTATGCACATCCCTGAGCCAACTGCAAAAACTAAAATAAATAAAACCCTATCCAAGTGATGTGGCACCCCTGCAGATTCTGATTTAGTGCCCCTAGTAGATGGCAGCCAGGGTGACTGCCTGGATTGACTGCCCCTATAGCTAGCCATACAGTGTCCTCGGGAGCCTGCTATTGAACCCAGGAGTTTTAGCATTCCTCCACTGTCAGTAAATATGTGAAATCTACTGGCTAAGTGTGTGACTTATCTAACTATAAAGGTAGGTAAGCTTTGGAACAGATTTCTGAGGGAGGTTGTGGAATCCCCATCACCGGAGGTTTTTTAAGAACAGGTTGGACAAACACCTGTCACAGATGATATGCTAAGTTTACTTTGTCCTGCTTCAATGCTGCAGGCTGGACTTGGTGACTTCTCAAGGTCCCTTCCAGCCCTGCATTTCTACGATACTAATGTCTTTCCTGTCTTCTTCTAATCAACAAAAAATATTTTGATGAGATTAAAAGAAAAAGCCAACCTTTTTGTTACACATTTTATTGCTGGCTTGAAATACTGAATTTGGGGAATTATACAAATAATCACAATTTAGTAGTCAGTTTTTAATATGTATATCTGAGAACTTGTTTCTATACATTTTCTAAATCTGTTTTAGTTTAAACAGTAGTGAAAACTGAGACAGCAGTGGTATACAGATGGCAATGCAAGAAAGGCATACCCTTAATGGATGACTGGTTTCAGAGGGGTAGCCGTGTTAGTCTGTATCAGTAAAAACAACAAGGGGTGCTGTATATTTATACCTTCTTACTGTATTTTCCACTCCATGCATCTGATGACGTGGGTTATATCCCACAAAAGCTTATGCCCAAATAAATTTGTTAGTATCTAAGGTGTCACAAGGATTCCTCATTGTTTTTCCTTAATGGATGGGCATTGTGTTATGTCCCTTTTGAGACACAGTTTGGAATAGATTAGTTCTGAGTGGGGAAACAGTTTTCCCATCCCACAGAACTTTTCGAGGTATCAAAAAAATCCCATCTTGAATCAGGATGTAAAGTTGAAATCTTTAAAATTTTGAAAGTAAAAAATCTGAAGGGGGGGAAAAATGTTTTTTGTTTTGGTCATATCAGAATGTTACAGTTTGAATTTAAACATTTATTATTTTTGCATTTTTCATATAACTAGTGTGACAGACCCAAACCAGTGGGGTACAGGAGTCTGGTAGAGGGCAAATATACTGGTCACTGGATGAGTAGTTTTCTGTTCCCTGAGTGACCAGAAGCTGGGGCTGCACTAGAGTAATCAGGAACCTGCTAGAACCAGTTAAGGCAGACAGGCTGATTAGAACACCTGCAGCCAATCAAGGCAGGCTAATCAGGGCACCTGGGTTTAAAAAGGAGCTCACCCCAGTCAGGCGGGGGTGGAGCCAGAGGAGAGGAAGTCCGTGTGAGGAGCTGGGAACAAGAGGCACAAGGAGCTGAGAGTGAGAGGGTGTGCTGCTGGAGGACTAAGGAGTACAAGCGTTATCAGACACCAGGAGAAAGGTCCTGTGGTGAGGATAAAGAAGGTGTTTGGAGGAGGCCATGGGGAAGTAGCCCAGGGAGTTGTAGCTGTCATGCAGCTGTTACAGGAGGCACTATAGACAGCTGCAATCCACAAGGCCCTGGGCTGGAACCTGGAGTAGAGGGCGGGCCCGGGTTCCCCCCCAAACCTCCCAACTCCTGATCAGACACAGGAGGAGTTGACCCAGACTGTGGGGAAGATCACTGAGGTGAGCAAATCTGCCAATAAGCGCAGGACCCACCAAGGTAGAGGAGGAACTTTGTCACACTAGCTTAAGTCACTTTGAAATTTAAAACTGGATTTTTCATGTCTAAACAAAATGATGAATTTTTTTAAAACTTTTTTTTCCGTTTTTTGTTAAAAATATTTATGGAAACAACCATTTCCCCCAAAAGAAACTATCAAAATTCTTGAACAGTTCTATAAGAGATGCACTAGATTTTGAGGTTAAAAAAAATAGGAGAAAAGTGGATAGGTATTAAAACATTTACATAAATGATTAACTGAATTCTGTGCTTGCACATTAACGAATAATTCCTAGCAAAAATGAATAGGTGTTCCACAGATATAACTCAAGGCAATACATGACCTTATTTGTGTACAGTTTCAAATAAAAGCATGTATACATAAGGCGTGATATATTAACAATTGAGTCTCTTGCTTTTAAAAAAAGGAGTTGGGGAGAAAGGGTTAACTTAAGTTATGTAAAAAGCTCCAAGGCCTTAAATTTCACCCCAGAAGGAAATGTAGCATCAAGTAATTTTCTTGATGGATTTTAATTTTTATCTTTTAACAAAATATAGTAATATAATAAAATAGTTTGGCAGAGGAATGGATTATCCTCACATTGCATTCATTTGTATTTTTTCTCTTACTAAAAAGGTTTAATGATGTGTAATGGGTCATGTCTTGTAAAATATATGGACATTTCATTTAACAGATTCTTTTAGTCAAAACTTTTTGTAATTTAAACTAAACTACCATAATCTCTATTTACAATTGCAGACCCAAACTGTTTTTATTGCATAAGTGCCAACTGAATGAACACTTCCTGTTAAATTTAAATACAATAATGATGCATAAAGTTGGATGGGGAATACTAGGAATATGAGAGCATTTGCTCTCCAGAGGTATAAATAAAATAGCAAAAAGTAGAAGAGGGCATGTTCCATTTATCTCCCTCATTAGTATAATTGTACAATGGGTGTTTATATTATTTTAACATTTGTATGTACAACTAAAATGCAGCCCTATGCATGATGTATTATGCCAAAGGACTACAAGATCTACCAAAGGTAAAATATACAAACTGCTTCCAAAGATCAGGTGGACACTTTGCTGTCACTCTTGATGCAATCTTAAGAAAACATTTTATTACTTAAAATATTGATTGGTAATTAAACTAGAAGTAGGAGTAGTTAGTTTTCCTCCTCAAACTTTAACACAGAAAACGCGATCAACTTTTTCTAAGTGATTTTTTTTCTTTTAAGAAACAAATGAAGCAATATATTAGTTATAGGTATATAGGCAGGGCTCCCACTAACTTTAACGGGACCTTTTTATAAGTATCTGAAGTAGAAAAATTGCCTGTGGGTAGCTACAATTGAAAGAGAGGAAACATCTTGGACTGTATCATGGCACTGACTTGAAATAAGATTTTTTCAGGTCTCCAACCAAGGTTTAGTTTTGAATGGGGTGGTCCTAGCTTCATGCATAATTCCATGAGTCACAGGCATGTTTGTCATTGTGAACATGCCATATGAAAGGGCAGGAAAATAAACGTGATTATGATAGTGTGAGGAATATTATGTGGTGATTCACTGGTGTATATGAATGTATTCTGTAATATACACCTCTTTTTGGGATGAACACGTAATTGTATGGTCAGACACTCAAGATAGCTGGATGAATGTTTCTTCTACTCCAGGAATTTGGTAAAAGGTTACAAAAGGACTATTGGAAACGTATAAAGAGTTGGGCTGCATTTTCAACCACATCCTTTCTTATTAACCTTTCCAAAAAATGTCCCAAAAACATGTTTTTGTTTTTAAAGAAAGCTATAAATGTTCTGGCAGTCTTCCACACTCTTTAGTCAGAGGTACAGTGATTGTAATGGCAGCAAAGTGTTCTACTGGGATAAAACAAACAGATTTAAGTTTCAATTCACTCTTTCATGCAACCCTTCAGCAAGCTTGGAAGATGACTTTCTTTCACTTTGTGTCATTTTTGGAGCCCTGGAGGATATACTGGATTATCTGAAATAACAGATGGAATGTCCTCATCCAGTTCAGGTGTTGTCATTTTTTTTTCTTCTGGTGCTGCTCTGAACTACAGGCAGTTGACATTTCTGCAAGGTATAGAAAACTGAGTGGTCTCACTTACTGTTCAACCCCACTTTTTCCAGTCTTTCTAGGACTTCCAGTAGGTGCTAGTGGTTTTTCCATGGTGGTATGCCATACAAAAGACATAAGGTCCATTTGGCATCAGAGGACCACTTCCCCCCAGACTCTCAATTTCCATTGGAAATGTTGAGACAGTCAAGAGATGCTAAATGGTAGCTTTCTGAGTGGGTGAAATCCTAGAAGTGGAAGAGAGAGAGATTCAAGGATGTTATACAGTTAGAAACTGAAAGTTACACTGTGAGTTCCATTACACAGTTACCTCTACTACATGTTTTTCAAATGGAATTTACTGCAAATACATAGTAGATTAAACTACAGTGACTGATAGATGTCTAGTTTTAATGGCTACCAATATATTGCATATATTTATATCCTTTCCAGGATGGCATTTTATGTTTACTTTATTTAAGTAACTTCTTCCTCCATACTCTCCTACTTAAGTCAAACATTTTTATCTGTCTAACCACAGTTTTAATATCTGAGTGCATGTATAAGGTAACTGCTGATTATTTGCACATTTCCTTTCAATGTGTCAGTAAAAAGGTACTGTTAATAAATAACTTTCCTTTAAAACAAATGTTTAGCCACTCAGGTTTTCATTGTTTAATAACCTCCAGCAGTTAGTGATGCAAATCAAAGTTAAGAGTAGAAACATTTTAGTACACCTCTACCCCAATATAACATGACCCGATATAACATGAATTCAGATATAACGTGGTAGAGCAGCGCTCTGGGGAGGGGCAGGGGGCTGCGCGCTCTGGCGGATCAAAGCAAGTTCGATATAATGCAGTTTCACCTATAACACAGTAAGATTTTTTTTTTTGTGGCTCCTGAGGACAGCATTATATTGGGATAGAGGTGTAACAAAAACTAATAGTCTTAAAAAAAGACACATTCCCTTGAAGAAATATATATGCTAACATGCTCTTATCACTTTAGACATATTTACAACTCTTTAAGTATCTAGGTGTTCCACAAACTTTTTAATTGCACGTATAGTACCACAATATATAAATAAGGATCATATCATATATGAAAAATTGCTAGTTTTGTTTTTAGATGATAGAGTAACTTCAGTATTTCTAATTTTTTACTGCAGGGAGTACTCATGGGATAAAGTTACTTTAGTTATCTAAAGCATTTAGCAAGATTTTAAAAGTATAATTCAAGTGCAGTGTAGGCCTTTTAAGACAAACTAGTCGGAGGAAAACCAGAATTATCTATCTATACCAATAAGTAACCTAAACAAGTATCTGATCATCCAAAGATCGGTCTTAAGTCATAGCATGTGAAGATGGAGAGTCACTGTGGGGGTATTTTCACTGGAGGGATTGCACTAGGTGGTCATTAAGAAGAAGGATGGAATGAGGTGACAATTGAGGATGGGGAAATACTGCAAAGGATACCGAAAGGAAGAGTGGTAGGATTGAGAGGAGCATTGGCTGAGGAGTATAACTCTTACATTCACAAGAAGTGTTTCTAAATCATTTTAAGCAGGGGCAGCGAGTTGTATGGGCCCCTGGTGCCCGTGCTCTACCAATATGAGAGCACGGGAGCCCAGCTTGGGACTGGGTCTCTCCCCTAGCCCTGCCTGCCGCCCCGTGTGCCTCATCCAAAGTACACTCCCCACCCCCAGCCCCACCTGCTGCCCCTGGACAATTTTTAAAGGACCTGGGGCCCCCCCCACCACCACTGGCAACGCAGCTGGGTTAAGGCGGCTTCCTGCCCACCTGCCCGCGCCGCTTCTGGAAGCAGCCAGCACATCCCTGCATGTCTCTGCATGCTTCCCCCCCACCCAGCACTGACTCTGCCAACTGCCTCCAATGAGAGCTGCGGTGGCAGTACGTGTGGGCTGTGGCATGCGGAGACCCCTCTGGCCCCCCTACCTAGGAGCTGCTGCCAGAGGTGGGTCTGTGTCTCCTTCGGGAGCCGCCCGAGGTAACTCTCTGCTCCAGCCCAGAGACCACACCCAAACTCCCTTCCAGAGCCTGCCCCCCTGCCCCAAACCAGAGCCTGCACCCAGCACCCAAACTCCCTCCCAGAGCTTCAGGCAGGTGTGGGAGAGCAGGGGTAGGACTTGGACCCATTCTGGGCACCACCCAAAATTACAGAAACCTGCCGTCCCTGATTTTAAATAATGGAACAAGTGTTCCGTCTAATGGCAGATTCCCTTTTTTATATTAAAACACTTCCATTTAAAAAAACAGACTTTTAGTTTAGAAGACTCTGACATTCATCTTTTTTTCTGCCACACATGTATTGCACACATGGCCCTAAGTAACTCAGTGCTCTCAAAAATGCATTTTGTTAAGCAACAAGAGTCACTTGAACTATTATCAACTATTCTGCAATCAATGGGGTAAGCATCTCATTATGTAATAAGCAGTCTGTTTTCCAAATAGTTGATTTTTTTTAGTTGAATTTGAGAAGAGAGAGAAGTGAAAATGTAAACAGATCGTGGAGATGGTGGATGGAATGCGGGGTTTGTTGGGACCCGGCTATGATCCAGACTTTTATTTTATGGCTTGGATTAACTGTCAATAACTAGCGAAATTAGAATTGCTTTAGCCAAATTTTATAATAGAAGAAACAATTTGCTATTCTCTACCACGTTTTGTATTTTTGTGTCAGATGCTTACAAAATTGTGCATTGTGTCATGAAATTGTTGTAGCAGACATCCTAGGGACCTAAGACTTGAGAAAATCAGAAATAAATGTCAAAGAGATACTTTTTTCTCAAGAAGCAGAGTATGCCTGGGGGAAAGTCTGCTGGTAAGATTGTGGGATCAGAATGCAATCACAAACTCTCTTCCCCCAGGAACTCTACAAGCTACCAATGCAGCCAACAGTAGCTAGTGCAAAATGGGGAGAGGGAGCTGATTAAAGCTATGCCTGTTCCAGCCTCTCCATGTATGTCTCAATTGCCCAACTTCAACTACAGGAGGGTGACCAGACAGCAAGTGTGGAAAAATGGGATGGGGATGCAGGGGAAGGGGAGAGAAGTAATTGGAACCTATATAAGAAAAAGACCCAAAAATCGGGACTGTCCCTATAAAATCAAGACATCTGGTCACCCTTGTTGATTTTTCCCCTACCTTCTGTGCCCAGATTTTCCCAGACAGCATTAACTCAGACAAAGATTATGGTTCTTAAAGTTCCTTTTAACAGATCAAGCTCTTGTGACTATCAGTAAGAAAGCATTCAAGGTATGCTTTTCTGATGACCCCTCCAGAGTGAGGTCTTGCAATAACCTGTTTGCAGGAGATGGAACAAATTAAATACATATGTCAGACACGTGGATCCTGCTGTCTAAATCTCAGGGCTGTCCAAATTACATCGAGGGCTACTCTAGTCCCCCAAGTAGGCCAAGACTGGGAGTGCAGAAAAGTGTCTTAAAACCATAATAGCCCTCACCCTGTGGGCTGTGAGTTCTGGACTGTGGCTCTGTAAGGTAGCTCTTAGAGGCATAGCGCAGAATCTCACCTATTATTTTACAACATCTGTTACTTGGTAAAAACAAAAAAAACCCACCAACTTTCCCCAAAAAATCTACCTGGAATGAGATGCAAATGCAACATTTCTGGAAGATCAGTTTAGTTTTAAGAAAGTTTGATGTGGAGTTGACCTTGGTCTTACAAAGGGAAATTAGTTTAGAATAGGTACTGCCACTGCATCATAATTAATAGATTCCTCACAAGTATGTAAACATAAGTTTTCATTAATGAATTGTCTGTATAAGCAGATCATGATTTTTACAAATTCTTATGTTTTCAGTTCAACATATTTTGGCCGATTGCTGTTGGTGGAGAGGATTTATTTCAGTGTTTGAGATTTATTATTTATTCTGTGTGGTGGGCCATCTAAGTCATTTGGCATTGTTTCAGCTCCCTATTGGACTGTATAATCTTTATAAACAGAAAAATGTCTGAACAAAATGTTGGGGCTTTCTTTCTCAGAGAGAGAGAGGTACAACCCTCCTCCCCTCCCCCCCTTGATTTAACAATATCTGAGTTGCATCCTGCTCTGAAGGAGCAAGGAAGATGCAACTAGTGCATAATTTGTCTGGAGTCTTTTTAATATATATAAAAATCTGTTACAAGCTAATAGAGTGTGTGTGTGTGTGTGCGCGCACATGCGCATGTGTAAAATCCGGAAAGTTGTGTAGCTTTTTTAATATAGGTTACATCTGACTATAGCTTCTGCATTGTTAGTGTTCCTTTAAATCAGTTTCATAATGCTATTTGACATAGCTTTTCATATGTGGTGCCATATCAATTTTGCTAGTAGTAACAATGTTGTTAATACAAAAATGTCGGCTGTTCTGTCAGTGAAATTGATGTATTTACCTAAAAAGTCTGTGATACGGCAAACATCCATTTCCTATCTCATTTTTCTTGGTACAGGCTAATTTTTTCTATCTGGTACCAGGTAATAGAAAAATGAGAGAGAAATTGTTTAGTATTTGCCAGTTTATACATTATCTCTTCTTGGCTTCCATTCCCCTCCTGCTTCCAGAGCAAACATCTGTCTCATTTTGTGGTAAGTAAAATACGTTCTGATTGTCTGTATCTTTTATTGGCACTTTATATTTGTCATTTCACACATTATGCACTGTAATAGTCTGTAATCTATTTATGAAAGATTGTGGACATCTGCAGCCAAATGTAATGCAGTCAAGCTTAGGGGGTTTTGTGCTTACTAAGATATATCACCATACCCACAAGTAGTCAAAGTATAAGAAATTATGCTTAATGTGTATTTCTAATGTTCTTTGTCAGGGAATCCTAATCTTTACTTCATTTTTTTTTGTTTAACAAAACTGCCCTTTTCCAGAAAGATAAGACTGGAGGTAGTGCCTGATAATTACATGTCATAGTCTTTGTCCTTGGAAATAGATATAGTTGATTTGTTACTTTTTTCCATCCAAGCATTTTAAAGAAAGTTATCTACAATATTGTGGTGTTCTTGTGTTGGTCTGCAAAACAGTATCAGAATTGAAAGTGACCCTAAGTAGATCTGGCAAAAATAGATAGTCTAAGGTTGTGGTACATGTCACTTATCACATGATTCTGCAATTTATTGTCTGCATATCACTACTCCGTGCATCGTTTATAGACGTATGTGGACACAACTGATATCAAGTACACTGGTATGTACAATTGTCAACATATAATTCCATGTATAGGGTATCTGCCTTTAGTGTTTACAATATACAGTGCCATTTAGTTACAGTAGAACAAAAGATATATTACACCATTATTTGGCATATTTATGAAATGAGTATAACTGGCTACAATATTTGTGTAACAAGGATATAGAAATGAATTAGATATGTGTCCCATAATGATTGACAACAGTGATTTATTACTAGTATTTTGAAGGAAAAAACATTAAGATCTGACCCGTTCATATGATTTCATCCAAGCCAGCAAACATTTACTGTGGTCTGGGCATGCAGTGAGCAGAAACACATTGCAAATTTTAGTATGTTGAGGATCATTAACTTGATTGTGTCAATTTGTTAAAGTGCCAAGTAATGATTTTACAGGTAATTAGACTTTAACAGGGAGAAACTAATTTATGTCCTTCTTATTTTTATGATGTGTGTAATGATAGATGTACTATCACACAAGCTGTTGTTTTTAGGTACACAACATCTCTTCATATCCTAAAGCAAATGAAATATTACATGTCAGGAACTGATCAGTGACTGTATAAAACACATTAGTGCCTTTTCTTCTTTTAGCTGCTCTTAATCGAAGCTCATTCATCATGTCATAGAAAGATGGAATGTTTCAGGTTATTTTTGGTGCTCGGAGAAATGGCAGTGAACCTTTAAGGTCAAGAGGACAAGACAATAGCTTCAGGTTATTACAATTGTTTTTCTAATAGTTGAGGCTCAAGATGCCCCAATGGATTGTGAGATTTTTTTTTCCTCACTACCTGAGAACAGCAGCAAAACACCCATTTTAATTTGCAAGTAGGAGAGTCCTTAGAGCTTTCATAACAATTATCACCACTTGTGCACCACTTACAATGTTGGAAAAAACAGTTGAGGATTGAAGCTGGTATAAGAGAGCCTGAACCTCTTAAGGCTGGAAATAGTCTAGAAATCTTGCAAGTTCTCCATAATTCCTGATCCTGGCTACATGGGAAATTATGCAAGAAAAGGTTTCCTTGCAACATTCTCTAGAGCAGGGAATGCCATGTTATATAACAAAAATTATGGTTTGTTTTTGCTTTTGCAAAGTGTTAACTACACTCCTTTAGAACCAGCTGAATGCAAACCTTTTTGAAGTTTTAAATTTGTTCTGGTTATTGTTTACATCAGCTTGGTCATCCTTGACTTCAACATCAGTTTCAAATGCTCTGGGGATCAGAAACTTTCCCTCTCCAAATTAGGATTGATTTTTTTAAACTCAAGGTTAATTAAAGGTGCTTCAATGAGTCTCTCTGTTACTCAGCTGTGTTACCAGTTCTTTTCTAGAGGGCCGAGAGGGAATAAAGAACATGGATGGTCCATACATTTTTCATTTACTTAAATAATATCTGCTTTGTGTCCTGTTTAGTGGCTGGCAAGTTTGCTGTCAATCATCCCTGCTGCCAATCATCCCTGTTGTCAGATGATTTGATTGCCAATAAAGTCGTAGTCTAATGCAGCTTGTTGGCTGACACTTCCTAAGCACAGTGTTTACTTCAATAGATTCTTACCTGTAATTATAGTGTCACTATTCAGGATGTTGTAGTTAAAGATCTGTCAACATTTCCATTACAAACACTATTTTCAGGGATGTAAACTGAGTAACAACTTGTTGAAGACTGAAAATGTGGTACGCAATTCAAGAATGTGATCTTCTCATCTTCAAAGGTGGAGGGGTAGGTCTGGTCTGGTCAAATAGTAAGAAAGGAGTAGTGGCTCTTTTTTAAGGGTTTCTCCCCCCCCCCTCCTTTGGGTTAGAAGGATGGTGGGAGGGATGGAGGGGGCAGCATCACCTGAGCTGGGAGTTGTCCGGTGGGGCTCAGGCATGCCATTGGTGTCCTGCACAGCAAGTGAAGCCCTTCTCCTGCTAGACTGAACCCTCTCAGATTCCTATATCGGCAGCTGATTGCTGGCACCTCCTAGAGGCATGTGTCCAATACAGTTACTCATTCCACAGGGTTCCAGCTCCCCGGTAAACCGAACTGGAAGTGGATGTAGGTGGAAACAGGGCCGGCTCCAGCTTTTTTGCCGCCCCAAAAAGAAAAAAGGAGAAGGAAAAAAAAAAGCCGCGATCAACAGCACTTCGATGGCAGCTCTACCATGCCGCTTCATTCTTCGGCAGCAAGTCCTTCCCTCCGAGGGGGACTGAGGGACTTGCCACCGAAGACCCGGATGTGCCACACCTTCCCATTGGCCGCCCCGAGCACCTGCTTCCTGCGCTGGTGTCTGGAGCCGGCCCTGGGTGGAAAGCATCCCCTAAAGAAACTGCGGAAAGGGAATGAGACTCCTAACATCAGGTACATTGAGGAGAACCCCCTTTCCTCATCCCCCTCAGTCCACATGCATGAGAGGAGGGCAGTTGGAGTCTCAGCAATGGGCTTGAGACAGATTTAGAGGGTGGAGGTCTGATGGCAGCTCTCCCCAAATAGGTAGACAAGTTTGCCAAAGGAATGATGATATACAAGTTATTGCTGGATAATTCCCAGGTGATCTAAGTTAATAAACTTTTGTGGCCTAATTAAACCACATCCTTCACATCTTGTGTTTCTTCCTGCATGTGTGGGACTATTTCAGGAAATTGTTTGGACTACTGGCATCTCCCATGCTGCAAAGTAGATGGCCCTCTCTCCCTCATGTATTTTCAGACACCTTCAGACCATATGTCTGTCCAAATGAATCTGCAAAAGTTTAGGTTCAACAGACTCTAACACCACTGATGTAGGTGGATTTGGACTATGGTTTGGATTTTTTTTGTTTTGCATTTAAGAAAATCATACATGGCTTTTGAAAGAAATATTCAGATGCAGGTTTCTATCTACTTCACTTGTAGTAGAGTGTGCCAACAGCTTATTATATGGGCCTGATCCTTCTAGCCTCGTCCCCACTACTGACTCGGAACTCATGTTTATTGACATTACTGACTCAGATTGGTACATTGTTTTTGTGCTTCTTAGGTATTTCCATCAGTTTCAGCAGCATTTAAAGCATAGCCAAAGCTAATTTTCTAGCCCTTATGATACCAAGGATGATAAACGGAAGGCCAGTCTACTCACAAAATTGCACCAGTTTAATTAAAGATGTCATGTGGATGCTCTTAAATCAACTGAAATATGGCTTACATTCATTTAGCTTAGTCCCAATTGTTACCCAGCTAAAGCTAAATGATAACATTTTAAACCAGATTTAGGAGTGTCTACGTAGGGTTTTAAATTAAGTGATTTATAAACCAAATAGGGATGGACTCTAACATTTGTTAATGTTAGACATCCTTAAGTGTCTTACTAGAATGGGGGGCCGTATCTCTATTGTCATGGAGGATGACAATAATATTTCCTTTGAAAATACAATATTTCATCTGTTTACTCCTTGGCCTTACTAGTGAACAAGAAGTAAACTATGATCTCTGATTAATTTCAGAGGGGAAAGGTTACTGGTTACATGAATAGATTTTAAGTGATTGTCTCATGGCCAAAATTTGCAGATGTGAGCGCTTAAAGTTGTGTGACTGAATATGGATTTAGACACACCTGATCCTTCAAAGACTATGTGCGCACAAAGTTAAGCAAGTGCATAAATCATTGCAGGATTGGGACCGATGGGATCAGCATAAGTGGCAGGATTTTGAAGTAGTCAGCACCCTACATGCCCACAGAAATAAATGTTATAATTTAAAATAGATTAGTACAAAACTGAAACACTTAACCACCCAGTGTAATAAATTAGGTATTATCATACTTTTTAAGCAGCAGTCAGCACTAAAAATCATAACCTAACTGAGTCCTGGATGAAAATTCCATTTAAATTGCTGAAGCGAGTTTGGTTACAGTACCTAGGTTCATAATGGAAGTCAATGGGAGCTGGGTGTGTTAATCACATCAAATTAGGATACTTATTTTGGTTAATAAATATTTATTTAGGCACCTAAATTTGAAACTTCTGCCTTGTGATTAATTGAACCAATACAGGGCTTCCCGGGGAAGGGAGGGGGGCAAGTGGGGCAATTTGCCCCGGTCCCCACAGGGGCCCCCACGAGAGTCTTTTTTTTGGGGGGCCCCTGGAGCGGGGTCCTTCACTTGCTCCGGGGGCCCCAGAAAACTCTTGCAGGGCTCGGGCCTCTGGAGCTTCTTCCGCTCCGGGTCTTCGGCGGCGGGGGGTCCTTCCACTCCAGGATCCACCGCCGAAGTGTCTTGAAGACCCACAGTGGGGGGTCTTTCCGCCCCGGGACCCACCGCCGAAGTGCCGGGTCTTTGGCAGCAATTCGGTGGTGGGGACCCCCCGCCGCCAAGATCCCAGACCCCCTGAATTCTCTGGGTGGCCCTGAACCAATATAGTTGCCCACTAGTCTGAACCACTGAATGAAGGTTATTTAATTACTTGCTATCCATAACAGAATTGAGATTATATGCATTTTCATTTGGATTCTCCTACGGATATTTGTTTGGGGGTGCCTGAGGCATAAATTTCACACATTTTCACACACTATTTGTATACTTTGGGAATACAGAGGAAAAATTTCCCCCAAGTAGGCAAATTCATGTGACTTTGATAGTGTCCTCTGTGTGTCACCTGGGATGTTATCAAACCAAAAATAATGTTATGACATTACTTTGTGTGATCACAGCATTAGATTATACCTTTTTGTACCATTAGTTAGTATGCTAAAGACTATGTAAATGTAATCGTTAAATCCCAGGATGGAGTCATAAATGGGACCACCTCAGCCACGCTTTTCGTGTAGTTGTGAGGAAGTCTGATTTGAAATCAACTAACATCAGCATAGACCAAAACTACAATTCCCATAACTCGAGAAATGCAGTTTAATGTTGATCTGACTCAGAATGAAGCATTTAGGTCAATTTTAAAAATACTGAATGAAACATTTCAATTTCAGAAATGCTGAAATGTTTCATTTTGACTGAAAATATTGTAATTTTTGTTTTCTATTTTTTTTTCAGAATTTCTAGTGTGCAAAAAAATTTCACATCATGCTTTTGTTTTGGAACTAAAACAAATGTTGAAATGTCGGAATTTCCTGTGAGACAGAAATTTTTACTTTTGCTCAGTTCTATTTCCTATGTATCACATGCTTTTTACATGGTGTTAACAATTCTGCAGCCATGGCATCACAGAATTAGAACCTATACTGACTATATGCCAGTGCCTGATTTATCCTAAATCTGCTTTAAAGATTCAGCTCCAAGATTTAGTTTTGTTAATTCCCATAACTATAGGTAAGCTAGCTATTGTTGCATTTTGCTTTTTCAAGGTAATGGAAAGGATTTCTAAAGAGTCCAAAATGCAGAAGGGTTCTCAAATTAAAGTTAGACTTGATGGCTTTGCAAGTTTTGAGATGGTGACTATATGAGCAAAAGAAGCTAATTATCCAATTGTGTTCAAAATCTATAACAGTTTGGCAGATTCAACTACCACTTTTGAAAGTTTGCTATCCATCTGCTGTTAATCACTGAGGGCTTTGATATCCATCAGCTGGCTGACAGTGTTAGAGCAAGTTGCTTCTGTCATAAAGTGTGTGGCAACCCACTGCTGTAATTGTAAACCTGTTTTCTGAGATAAGACTATCACATATCCCTTCATTCTAAATTATAAAGATTGTTTGTTTTTTGAAGTGACTAAAGTGTTTTCAGTACACTGTTAGTCTATTCTAAATATTTTTATGTCCTTAAAGGGGTACTAACAGTATCCCACTGCATACTGAAGTTTATCTTAACTATCAGGTATAATTCCTGCTTACTTTTTCACTGATAGCAGCAGGACAACATTCCCTGTGTGACTTCTCTATTCTTGTTAAATACACTTGTTTAACACACGTTTATCTGTCCATTTGTATACGTTATGATTTCACAAATTAGGACAGTTAATCTAGAATGTAACGTACAAAAGTTCTGAAGCTTGTGGACTACAGAAAATAGTATACATAAAATATTTCAAGTTACTAATACCTAGAAATATTTATTATAATAAATGTAAAAATATTTAAGCAAATATAAGGAAGTACTTCGCACAATGCACAGTCAACCTGGAACACATTGCCGGGGATGTTGGGAACACCAAAAGTATAACTAGGTTCAGAAAAGAACTAGATAAGTTCATGGAGGATAGGTGCATCAGCGGTTATTAACCAAGATGATCAGAGATGCAAATGTGCAAAGAGATGCAATTTGCTGTAGGGTAGACTCTCACTGTTCTGACTGCTAGAAAACTGTTTTCATTACATAAAAGTTGTCCTTATCCAATGGACATAAAAATAGTTGGGGTTTTTTTAGGCAACAACTTTTGGACCTTAAATTAATATTTTTGCTTAGGCCTAATTCTGAGAACTTTTCTTTGGGTAAAATCTTTATTTGTTTACAGACATTCCATATTCCAGCCACTCATTGCTCAGATATGGTTTTAAAATCCTTTATATGCCAGGGAACTCATTTTATTAAACTGACAATAGGTCTGCTTGTAACTAGCAGTTCCTCTTCCATAATTTTATGCTGTCTAAAACAATGAGATTTCCCTTTTATTCTGTAACTATTGTGTTTACAGTAATGGCCATGTCTGATTGATTTATTTCATGCATCAGTTACACCCATACACACAGCTACCAGATACTAACTAGACTACTTGTTCTTCCCAATGTATTTACAAGTACCATAGCATCCTTATAGCAAGGTGCCTGAGATTTGGCCCATATTGTGTAATATTATCCAATTATGGTCTTTCTACTCAATTCAATGTGACTCTTTTCATTGACTTTAGAGGGCATTAGATTGGGCTCCTAATTATAGAATATGTATGTAAAGGAATGAAGTAATCCAATTAAACTCCACTATCTTGTTTGCTTTTATTAGTGATAGCTAATGACATGACTGTATGATCCTTAATGCAAAGAAATAGTAATTATTAAAATCTAATGAAGGTGAATCTTTTTGCAAATTTCAATCTGAGAACAAATCCTTTAAGCTTTTATAATCCAAGAATGGTTTCAAAATCATCAGAGAAAATGATGAAAAAATGTTAAGTTCTTGAGGGGGAAAACATTCTTCGATGGTCAACTGATGTAAAGGTCAAAATGGAGTGAAAATCAATATCTATACTCATGAACCAGAGGCCACTTCTGTTAAAGTAAATGTGAAAACTCCCCCTAACTTGAAAGGTAACTTATTCAGGCCACAGTTTAAGGTGGCTTTTTATTTCTCCATTTGACCACAGAATTTATAAAATGCTATAAATAATCTGAGGTGGGGGGATGTCAATAAAATACTAATTTTAGTCATAGTTCAGGACAACTGCATGTGTATTTACTCCTTTATAGTTCATCAAGCACACCCACTCTCAGGCTTCTGACTCCCCAGTCACCTCTCCTAAGTGAAAGACATGCATCTCTCTCCCTCCTGACCAGGGTATTTCCAGGCTACTGCCTACACTGTGAACTTCCCAGGAAGCTAGACTGCCTCTGCAGGCCTGCTTCACTTTCTCCTCAGAGGCTATAAACAATGTAATTGCCCAGGCTTCATGTTACCACACAGCTTTTTCTAAGCAAGCACATTTATTCTTAAGATAAAGGCATTATAGAGAAAACATATTAAAAGCAATAGAAGAACCTGCCCACATGCTAATAAGCTTATCAGAGATCATCCTCCATCTCTATAAGACCTCTGGTTATTTAGTCCTTCCAACCCTTCCTTAAGGATTAGTGTCCTCCATTTAGATAGAAGGATGCTGCCCATTTGCTGGATCAGAAAGAAAGCCCTGAGTCCACTCAGGCTATTTATCCAAAAATCCTTTCTTTTGGCCTTTGGAGAATCCAGCTTGAACTAGTATCAGTGAGCCTCCCCAGGAGGTGGTTCCTCTCTGGATGTGTTACCTAAGTGAATTTGCCTCATCACCCTCTGTGATGTTGTTGGCATGAACTGGGACAGTATAGATCATTGTTGTAACCAAAGTCCTGTAGTGGAACCAAATCTTGTATAAAGGGGGTCAAATAGGGTGTCTAAGACAAGGTTATGGTTTGCTGGTTATAATTATGCTATCTGTATGCATATATCGTTTTTGTATTTAAAGTTATAAGTATTGGCTCTATACTGTCTGTATTTCAAAATTATGCTGTGTTTCTGGGTGACACCCGAGACAAGTTGGTGTCATCTCTGCCTAGCCTGCTTGATGGCCCATTAAGGACCATCAGCTATACAACTGACCCATTGAGAGAAGGCAGATATGCCTTGTAACTCAGCAAAGTATGCAGGAACTTGCCTATGTGACTCCAGACTCGATTTTGCTGTAATTTTCCACAGTAAGAACAAAGGTGTTCTTACACCTGGAAAAGACTATAAAAGGCTGATGCCTCATCTCCATCTTGTCTTCAATCCTGCTTCTTACCTCTGGAGGGACTTTGCTACAAACGGAAGCGTTACACAAAGGACTGATGACCCATCCCAGCTGTGGATGTACTTCAGAGACTTGATTTGAACCTGCAGTTTATTCTATCATTGCTACAAGCCTGAACCAAAAACTTTGCCATTACTGTATGTAACTGATTCCATTTAACCAATCCTTGCGCTCATCTATATCTTTTTCATTTTATGAATAAACCTTTAGATTTTAGATTCTGAAGGATTGGCAACAGCGTGATTTGTAGATAAGATCTGATTTGTATATTGACCTGGGTCTGGGGCTTGGTACTTTTGGGATTGAGAGAACCTTTTTCCTTTTACTGGGGCATTAGTTTTCATAACCATTTGTCCCCGTAACGAGTAGCACTGGTGGCGGTACTGGGAAACTGGAGTGTCTAAGGAAATTGCTTGTGTGACTTTGGTCTCACCTCACCGGCTAACCACAAGTCCTCTTTGGCTGGCTGGTTTGGTTTGCCTTAGAGGTGGAAAAACCCCAGCCTTGGGCTGTAACTGCCCTGCTTTAAGCAATTTGTCCTGAATTGGCACTCTGTTGGGTCCCGCCAGAACCAACATCGCTACACCCTCCACATTTTAGTTCCTGGAGGGTTGTGGCTATCCTCCCCCATGGAATTACATGCAATCCCTGGCCCACAACGATATGTAAACTTAATACAGTAAGATCTCCCAAATATATTGCAAGAAATTGCCAGCTCTGTCATACTGATGTTCTCTCTTGAATGTTTGTCCTTTGCATTAACAGTGGACTATTGTTGAATCATGACCTCACTCACTATTACAGATCTGACTTATTTTCTCCTTCGATACTCTTTTCTGCTAGTTACAAATTACTGTGTGTTCTAGAAATGGTGGAATTATTGGCCCTGAGATTTTAATCAGTCTTGCCTCCTTTCTCTGACCACATCATTCACTCATTACACACTTCTAGCTCAGTCTTAATTCTGCTTCTTTGTAAATGTTCTTTATTTACTGGAGGAGGAAAATTGTCCATATTCTTTTCTGACTAGACATTTCAGTAATTAGGTAATGGTATAGATTTATTGTGCTAGAGTTGCTTTGAATTGTCACTGATCATCTTGATCTGCTATAAAGTTTAATTAACCAATAAGGCCCTATATTAGTGATCCATAGTTTTAGAGTGGTACCAAAATTACCTCCCCGACATGGTTTAAAATTTTCTCTTCCTCTTTTGTGCTAACATTTTGACTTGTTACTCCTTCCTGCATTTTAATGTCTACTGTTTAAATGAATGAACTTAACACTTGCAAACACAGAAAGAAAAAAAGTTTCTATGATAGTAACATATTCACATTAATATTTGTATTGTGGTAGCACCTGTTGGAACAGATCATGGATCAAAGCCCTATCTTACTGCACTGACACAGAAAGATGATCCCTGAGCCAAAGAGTTTACTGTCTAAGTCAAGTAAACCTCTTTAGTTTTAATAATAAAATTTTAGAATAAGTCCCAACTCTGTACTTTAGCTTATGCAACACACATTCATCATAAATGTGTTATTGTCTACTGTAATGTTCTCACAACATCATTGTGCTGGAAGAGTTCTCTGAATTGACACCAATTACTTTATAGCAGTATGGTCTTTCTTGTATAAGTGCACACACCTCATAACATTGATGTCAAGGTAAAATGCACTCACTGTAACAGAGGTGTAACCGTTCTGACCATCTGACAATCATGGGAGTTTTAGACAAGGTGAGGCTAGCGGTCTGTGTTTGTTACAAAGCAAAAGCAAACATGGTTGTAAACGCTATGTCAGAAACAGACTATAATCAAAAGGGATGGCTCTCCCCCTTTTAGAAGCAGAGTGGACTGAAGTAGAGCCACTGTAGAGTAACGTCTGGTGTTTATAAGAGAGGTAGCTGCACTGAAATATGGGACACTGCCTGCCCATGACTTAGATGCCATCTGGCCTAGTGGATACTCCTGCTTATCAGTTAGAACTGAATCCAGATGGGACAGGTCCAGGAGTAAAGCAAAGGGTCATGGCTGGGAGTCCGAAACCACAGCCTAAGTCAAAGTGTTAACTGGATTTGCAGCCTAAAGGTGGAGCCAACAATCTGAGCCAGAGGCCAGAATCAGGAAGCAGTTGAGGGTGGGAGTTAGGCTAGGGGCGGGGGACAAGATCAAGTGCAGTTGAAGCCTAGTAATGCATTGAGCAGCCACTAGCCTCCAACTGCTACTGAGCTTAAGTATCAGCCTGCTGACTCCTTCTGACAGTCAGGTGATGCAGTCAGACAGTTTCTATCAGGGCCATCTGTGCAGATTGGATTTCCAGGAGACTGGCTCTTCTGCGGGCTAGGCCCTTGGGAGTAATCCCTTCCCCATCTAGAGTGCCTGTTAGCAGCCATGGAACCTGGTTTCAGGGGAGTCCTTCTGATGGAAGAGTTCTGGAGCCTGGACATTTTTTCACAACTCCTCTGATCACTTTTCTGGTCCATAGCCCTCCCAGTCTACCAGATAGGCAAGTATGCCTTGAACTCATTGGAAGTCTAGGATCTTCTAGACCTCATATTCCTCTTGGCCCTAGACATCTATGAGAGCTGATGGTGGAATGCAGCATCTGGAAAGGGATTCTACACATACAGTTTCAGAAAGAACACATGGAAAACTGTGTGGATTGATAAGGATTCTGGTGACCGGAGCCTAAATGCTACAGGGTTAATTTGTTCTGCAGTCTTAAATGGGCTTAGGCTCTGATGATCCAATTTGGCTGAGGGCTGAGTGGATTTTCAGTTGCCATAATGTATGCCTCTTTTCAGGCTTCCAGGTGTTCAGTAAGCTCTTGGTGGATCCTGTGAAGATGGGCAACAAGATCTTCTGTGGCAGGGACTTGGGAGTCTGGCCAAATGAAATTGAGGTTGGAAACTGTAGTTTGTGTAGAATGGACTGTTGTGTGGATGAATGGGTGGAGGAGTTGGATGCAAATTCTGTGTGTGTCAGGAAGATGACCAAGTCATCCTGACAAAAACTGAGAAAGCAATGGAGATATTGCTTGAGGACCTGGCTCGCTCGAGCTCTGTCCATTGACCTGTGGGTGTTAGGCTGCAGAGTTTACAGCATTCACCCCAAAACAGTAAATGAATTGCAAATCTCAGTCTGAGACTACTCCTGTCCGCAGCCCATTCAGCCAATAAACATTAATCTAGAAAAATGGGCTGTTCCCTGAATGGTTGGGAGGAAGTGAACGAAAATAAAGTGCTCCATCTCAGTGAGGAGATTGATGGCGATGAGGATGACAGTACAACTCTGTGAGCACAATAGCTCTATAATCAAGACCGAAGCTGTCAAGAACCAGGATTGAGACAAGGTAGGCAAAGGCTGGAGAAGACCAAGTGGTTTGGCATGTGGACACTTGCTCCAACAGCACAAATCACATGAATTGATGTACCTCTTAACATCGGTATTGAACCTTAGTCACCAGAAATTACATAACACTGAAGTGGCCAGCTGTGACAGGTTGGACCCCCCCCCTTGTGTGGTACCACCTGATATGCTGGGGTCCCACCACCCTGAGCTCCCTCTTCTGCTGTGCCAGGTGCTCAAGTCCACCCACACACACCCACACACACAGCAAATGGATGCAGAGACACTGAGATCAGCTCTGTGTGGGAAGAATCAGCTTGGGGATTGTCCAGCACTCAAGTGCACACCTCCTTTGGGATGCAAACCCCAAATTATATTGCCTTGTGCTGTACAGAGATCTGTTTAGTGTAAGCTCATCAATTTGCTCCCTCCCTCAAAGTGGAGGAAGATATGCACAACTCTTTGCCCTCCCCAGTTATGAATTGCACAAACTGGGTTTTAGAAAACAAAACAAGTTTATTAACTAGAAAAGGTGATTTTTAAATGATTATAAGGGTTAGCAAACAGAACAAAGCAGATTACTGAGCAAATAAAACACACAAACTAAGTTTAATACACTAAGAAATACTGGCTACAAATAATAATTCTGTACCTTAAATGTTGTTTGAAGCAGCATGCAGAGTTTCTTGAAGGTAACTGCATGGCTTGCAGCTTAAATCTTCAGGGATTCTTTTTACAGGCTGTCCTTTCTTGCCTGGACTCAGCCTCTCTGTCTCCCACAGCTTAGTTCTGTTGTCTTTTCAGGTGTTTTCCACAGTCTTTCTTCTTGGGTGGCAAGGCACTGAAGAAAAGCCTTGATTAATTCACTCCCCAGCCTTAAATAGGATTTACATATGGCAGGAACCTTTTGTTTCCTAGTCTGACCCCACACCCTCTTCTAATGGAAAAACACTGGAAGCCCAAGCCCAGGGTCTAGTACCAGGTGACATGATCACATGATCCTGCAGTATCAAATCAGCAACCCAGGAAGTGTCTCAGGAAGGTGGGAGATTAGTATCTTCAAAACCTTATTGTTCTTCCTAATCACCCATTCAGGCAGATTGCCTACTGTCTGGTGGGTGTTTCCTAAATGCAAATTCTTTTGCACTTGATACCAAGCTTATATTCATAACTTCAGATATAGCAATGATACAAGTATACAAATAGGTTATGATTTACTGAATATGATTATCCTTTCCAATGATACTGCACATGACCCCTGTTGCATAAAATATGTTATGCCGTATTCATATCAAAAGCATATTTCTATGAAGACTATGGGGTGTAATGTGACCCCAGCAACTGGAGTATTGTGACACATCTTTAACACCTCACATCTGAGTTCACCCTCTGGGATATAAAGACACCTTCCACAATAAAACAGATGCTTCAAATGAAATGCTGAGCTGGGGCAGACCACTGGGAGCATCTAGGGTCTGACAGACCTTAGTAGCATGGATGTCTTGGGGCAGCAGGGACTGGATGAGGGACATCAGACCCCTTTTTGTTGTCCCTTAAATTAAATTTTATAGGCATAAAACAGTAGTAGAAGGGGCTATGTCCCACCTGACATATTCTTCCTTGCAGGACAGGACATCTGCCCTCCCAGGACGTGACCCCAGGAGGTAGGTGACAATACAACTGAAACTGGAAAATAAGTGACTAGCAGATGTCTCTGGTTAAGGTTATGAACCATTTGAAGATATCCCAGTTTCATATGATTAGTAAGGACCTGGACTGGGAACCAAACTCCCCCTAGAAGGTGTCTCCATTCTTCAAATGCTGCCTTTATCTCCAGTAACTCCTTGGCCCAGATATAATAATTCTTCTCAGTAGGGGCTAATTTTCTTGAATAAAAGTTACAGGGATGGAGTTGGTTATAAGAGCCAATATATGACAGAATAAACTCCAATGGCAAAGTTCAAATAATCTGCCTCTATGGTTAAGGGCCTGGCAGGATTGAGGTATGGCAGCTGAAGTAAAAGCTTTCTTTAGCTGATCAAACGTGAACATTGCCATTGGCAACCAGATGAAGTGGACTTCCTTTTGAAGAAGTCAGTTATTGAGGCAAATAGGTGAAAGAAATGCCCATAGAACCTGGCAAATCCAAGAAACTGCTGAATGCCTGCCATGTCCATTAGTGTGTTCCACCTACAGATCTGAGACCATCCTTGGGTCCATTGTTAGCCCTTTTAGGGAAATTATCTACTTGAAGAACTTGCCTGTGTCTTTGTCAAACTTACATTTCTCCAGTTAGGTATAAAAATAGCTTTGGCAGAGTTGGGTGAAAATGTAGTGCACATGCTGTTCATGCAGTGCCTGGCTTTTGGAAAAAAACATCATCCAAATAAATAACTATGAACCAGTCCCATGTGTCCCAGAAAATCTCATTTGATGACATACTGAAACATCTCCAGTGAGTTACATAACCCAAAAGGCATAACTAAATATTCAAAATGTCTGTACTGGGGGCCAAACACAGTCTTCCATTCATCCCCTTCCCTGTTTCGAATGATATTGAAGGCACCACAAAGGTCAAACTTAGTAAAAACTTTGGCTGAGCAGATCCTCTGAAAAATGTCATTAAGTGGCCTGAGACGGCAATTTTGGACCATTATTTTATTCAGGGCTCAGTAGTGAATACAAGCGTATAAGGAGCCATCTTTGTTTACCACTGATATGGTGGGATGTTGGAGGGTGCTGCAATAGTGTCCATCCATAACCAGGGTGCCAGTAGACAAGGAAGGGTGCAAGGTCCTGTAGTGAGGTGGAGAACACAGGCTCAGCACTGATACCCTTATCAAGGCTGATGTCTGGAAACTTTCTGGTCAAGATATAGCTTGATTCTTAGAGATGCATCCCACAGCATAGTGTCCAAAGTCCCCACAATACATACATAAGCCTGAAGCCCAATGCCAGCCCTTTTCTGCATCTAAGAGGCAAGGCTGAACCCAACTGATCTTCCCAGGCCCCTGTGAAGAGAATGGAGAAGGGGGTCAGGAACTTAACTCTTTCTCAAGACAGTATACGCTCACAGACCTCAGTATTAATACACAACTTGACCAAGATATCCAGTTTTGGTGTCAACTCCACATGGACCAACTTGTCCTTTACTTCCTTGCTTAGGGCATGTAGGAAATGGTAGTGCTGCAGTAACTCATTCAGTTTAGTGTCTGCTGCCAGGCACCAGAACTCTGTAGCAAACTTGGCAATTGACATATTACCTAATGCAGCCACCTGAAATATGTTCTCAGTGGACTGTGTGCAATTCAGAACATCAAACAGAATTGCCATAATTTGGACGCACTCTTTGAACTGCCTCAGCATGGGATGAGAAGCCTCCAGGAGGGGAGACACTTGGTCCAGGACCTCCCTAGTTAGCAGAATAGTAATAAGTCCTGGTCTTGTCTTATTAGTGGAGAATGGCTGACTTGGACTGAAGCATGCACAGGAACCAGCACTGGTTTAAGAAACTGCAGAACTTTTTTCAGTCCCATCAAACGTATCCGTCATTAGAATCTCTGGCTCCCTAGAAGCTTGGGTTGCAGATATGGGCAGGACAGCTTGAGCCTGTAGCGCTGCAGTTTGTACTTACAAGGGCATAACCTGAGCCAGTAGGTTCATCAGGGAGATTTCTGCCTCAACAAAATCCATCTGAAGTGCAGTCCAGCTACTTACCTGCCCTCCTTCAATCTTTTGGGGGTGCTCAAACTGTCAGTGACTGAGTTGTGAGTGTCCTAATGGTTGGATCAAGAGTTTGGCCTACCAATTAGTGCTGAATCTAGATGGGTCAGGTCCAGGAGTCATAGCCAGGGTCATAGCCAGGAGTCAAGAGATCAAAACCTAAGCCAAAGGGTTAATCAGACTTATAGTCAAAAGGTGGAACAGAGGGTCTGAGCTGGGAATCAGAGGTCAGGAAGGAGCTGTAGGTTAGAGTAGTATCAGGAACCTGATTATGTGAATCAAGGACAATGGAACTGTTTTATGACAGAGGGACTCGCCATCAACTAAGTACCACTTGCTAGATAAGGGACATGGGTTCCAAAACCCAGTGAACTGAGAGAGGCTGGGGACAGGTATGTGTACCTCATGGTCTGGGCCCCTTTTGAGGGCCTGAAACACCAATTGCATCTCCTCTCTCTTCACTGTAGAATATCAGAGCTAATTTTGATCCCATTAGGAGTCTAGTTACAGGCTGCTGAGCTGAATTCACTTTGGGCCAATGGTGCACCAGCACTGAGGCTCCCCTCCTACAAGCTGAAATCACTAAAGAACTAAAATTACTAAGAGCTGAAATTGCTGAGTGCTGGGGGGTGGGGTGAAGATACAAAATAGAACAGGAGATCAAGGAAAGACTGGGCAGAACAGAAGTTGATGGCAGTGCAAAAGAAAAGACCATTATTCCAGACAGATCCATGCTTGTGAGTGATGCCACAGACACCCCCTCTTTTAAGTAATTCAAATACTTTATGAAAGAGCGTGACGCATCCAAAAAAAGTCTGTGCAGCATTGGGTACACTTGTCATGTTTGTTTTTTGTTGTGATGTTAAAAACAACCACTCTTTTCTATCTGAATAATTCATTAAACCAAAGCACATTAAAACTATTAAACCAAACATTCACTAAAAAGCCCTCAAAATTAGTTTAAAAATTGAGTAATTAGACCCATGCTGCGATGACACTGTTTGCTTGTATTACTTTCGAATTATGCCCGGTATCTCTGCAGAACCTTCATTAACTGCCCTATGTAAATTGGCTGCTAAAGAATGCCCTATGTTTCAATTATTTTTTAATGGAAAAGAACAGTTTATTATCTCTCTAGTCTATAAGAGATAGTGGTAGATAAGTATTATGCATAAAATATGTCTAATGATCATTTTTGTTGGTAGATTAGTTTGCAATGATTTATCTTTGTAAAAGTCTGATAATTGGTTAGAACATAGATTTACAGAAGATTAGTTATTTTTAAAAGTACTTTTACCACAAAGTACTGCATAGTATTTTTAATGAACATTATCAGCTAGATTCAACTCCCAATGACTTGAGTGGGAGTTGGAACAGATCTGTAATGGAATGGGTATCATCAAAACAAATGGAAATGACACTGATGAATGACAGGAGCAAAAAGTGCCTTTGTATTAGATGATATAGTGTCAGGGGCGGCTATAAGTATTTTGTCGCCCCAAGCACGGCAGGCAGGCTGCCCTCGGCCATGCCGCCGAAGGCAACCAGCCTGACACTCTCGCGGTGACCAGCAGAGCACCCCCCGTGGCTTGTCATCCCAAGCATGCACTTGGCGTGCTGGTGCCTGGAGCCACCCCTGTATAGTGTACTGGAAGATGTACAGCCCAGCCCTTGTAACAGCTCATTTCACAAGCTACAGTAACTAAAAACAACCTTTCTGATTTGCTTGACAACTTCCTGATTTTTTTAAACTAAATCTCCTCCTGTAAATATAGATTAGCATTTCTGAAATTCTAATGTGTTGTGTATTAATTTATGGGGCATGAGCATTAAACACTCATATTGGAGGAGGATATTCTTGCTTAGAGATCAGAGTTGTTTAGATAGTATAACGTCCCACAGTTTTACAAAAATATGGTTTATTCTTGTCCGCAAAAGTAAAATTTCAGAATACTGAACTACCATATATACTATATCATATCAGTAAATAATACAATATTATGTCAAACATGGAGACCCAAAAAGCAATTTAAATGAAAAGGAATTCAGTGTTTTACTTGGAGGCAAAATTTAAAATGAATTATGTTGTCTTGACTCTAAGTTCTGAGACCTTATGCAAACAAAAGTACAATGTTATCTTCCTGTTGGCTATTATAGGAATATTTTTAACAGACAATTTTAAACTACTTCTCTCTTCACTAAAAGTATAAATTGATCAGGACCCATAAGAAAATGCAACACAACAGCAAGGCTGGATTTTAAGTGATAGCTGACAATTTTATTAATTTTTAACTCTAATGAGCCTGGGAGAACTCAGCATAATATTTATAATTCTTTTCCCGGGATTTTTAGGTTTCTAGGACACTCTCAGGTCAGACTTGGCCCAAACCTTTGTTTGTGTAATGACCAACTTTACAAAATAATAAAAATGTTTTCCTGATTTAAAAAATGTAGTTGAAAATGTTTGTTTAAAACAAACTGGGCACTATCTGTCCAGGAATTAGGTTTTATGTCACTTAGAGTAATTGGAATTCCAAGTGATAATGTGATCATTTGGAATTTCAAACATTTATTGTATGTATTTTCCAGGTGTGAGAATGGATATATTTTTGTCTGCTATTAATGACAAAGTCAGAACCCAGAGGAGGTGTGGGGAGGTAGCCGAGCATAATTGCTGGCACCTCCTTTTGGCCAATGTCCAATGCAGGTATTCATTACGAATGGGATTCAGTTACCAGATAAAATTGATTGAAAAGGGATGTGAATGAAAGCATCCCTTAAGGGAGCTGAGTAAGGAGATTTTGAGGATCCTACATCTGATACAGTGGGAAACAGCCTCCTTCCCCCCCCAACAGAAAACTTTATAAACCAGCATTTCTGATCTTCCTTGAAAGTCCAGTTTATAGTCCAGGTGGCGCGGGGATGGCAGGCTACCTACCTGGCTCTGCGTGGCTTCCTGGAAGTGGCAACATGTCCCTGCTGCTCCCAGGTGGAGGAACGCCCATGAGGGATTTGGAGTGCAGGACGGGATGTGTGGTGCAGGCTCTGTAAGGGACCTTGTGTGTGGGAGGGAGCTTGGGGCAGGGAGTTCAGGCATGGGAGGGGGCATGGGGTGCCGGATCCAGCACCCGTCGCTCACCTTGGGCGGCTCCTTGCAAACGGTGACCGATCTTAGGTGGAGGTGCAGCTAGGCAGCTTTACGTGCTGCCCCCATCCCGAGTGCTGGCTCCACAGCTCCCATTGGCCAAATTCCTTCCCTCTTTGTTAACCGGAATTTTTTACTTACTGGCTCCCCCCATTCTGCCAACTTGCCGGATAACAAAGCTTTTACTGTATCAGCAAGGGTAAATGTAGTTCCTGAGATTATACTATGCACTAATCAATACATACTGAATCCAAAAGGTGTCTTGTTTTGGGCCCACTAACTCGTAACTGTAAGTGAAATAATGTAACAAGCTGGGAGCTGCGATCCCTACCATTTTCATCCTCCTCTCTCTCCCTGTGCTTGTCTGAATCTGCTGTACATCTCAGCTGATTAAAGATAAAGAGTATAATGGACAAAAAGAAATATTAATTGATGGGCTGGTTCAGATATGCATCCCCCATACCTCAGCTCTAAGTGAAAACAGTAAATTCATTCCAAAGATACCTCTGAAAGAGTAACTGTAAAATAGAAGATGAGGTATCAAGACCTATCAAATATTGTTTATATATTATGGAAATATAATTACACTATTACACATAGTTATATTCCATCATAACTCCCATTTACCCACACACACACACACATCCCTTGCAGTTGCCCATAACTTTGTCAAACATATTTCTTGAGAATGAAATTTTCTCTGCTTGCTCTCAAGACTAAAGGTAGATTTGTTTAGAAAATCTGAGCTCAAGATATTCAATTATGTTGGAATTATGCAAGCATGCACAAAAATACTATTCTCACATGTTCCAGGTGACATGTTTGCACTCAAATCACACACAATTGGCAAAAAATAATAAATATAAACTTGGTTTACTTTATAGTTCTTATTGTGGAAAGAAAAACAAAGCTGGAAAAAAAATGGTTTGGTTGTTTTACAGGTAGGGAAGTTTTATGTTGGAATAGTTGTGCATACATCCATGTACATCAGAACATTTTTCATTTAGTTTTTCATGATGCCCTTATATTTAAGGGTCTGATCAATTCCCATTACAGGTAATGAAAATAATCCCATTGATTTCAGTAGGAATTGGATCAAGCTCTAAGTATTAAGTCAGCCATATCTGTGTGACCTTCTTGATGTCTCCACCCCTAGTATTTCAATGATATTTTATAACTCTATTTTAGGAGACTGAGTTATTATGGCATGTCCTAAAACCTGTGGCCTAAAACCTCCTGTTATTTAGAAGAAATGTCTAACAATACCATAACACTGACAGACAGAATTGATTGCGGTATCTACATTAGTAATAGTAACTCTCTTGTTACCATGCTTACAAGTGCAGAAGGTGAGAAGAAGGCATGAGAAAACATACAGAATCTAACTGAATTAAACACAAAATACCAATTATTAACTCCTTCATCTTGAAAGAGATTGAGGATATATGGGTGTGGGAGGGGGTGGGGGAGAGGGATGAATAAGCAAATCTCAGATAAAAGGAGAATGTTTGCTGGTTAAGAGAAACACAGAAGCTGTTGACACAGGTCTTGAGGCTACTATTCCCTGTTTGGAAGTGAGGTTTGATGAACCATTGGCAAGAAATAGACTATAAGAAATTATCAATGTAAAGGTCTGAGGATTCTTGACTTGAAGGCCAAAGGTCCTGAATAAGGTGAACCAAATGTCAGATCTAATTGAATCCATTTCCTTGGACATTCTCTGCCATCCTTTCTGAGAGCTCAAAAGCCTCCACATGCACAACATTCCCAAGGAGAAAGTGACAATCTTGGAGGAAAGAGGAGCAGTATATAAGAGGAATATATCTCAACTATCAAACCTTTTACAAAAGTGGCCAATAAAACTCAGCCTCCACCATCCTCAATGGCAGTGACTGCCTCCAGGGCCAAATGATATGAGTTTTGATGTACTCTGATCGAGTGAGATAAAATGAAGATCAAAACACCTCATTCTCCAATGTCGTCATATTTTATTTGAACTGTATATGTACCATATAAGTAGCTTCTGTCAATTGCTACTTCCCCCAGTGCCATTGTCATTTTACATGCTGAATTTTGATTGGTTTCAGAAAACATGATTACTGTGCAATTGAAATTCCCTGACAATACACAATCTGAGGACCAATGTATTACCTTTAAGCGCCTCAATTCAGCATCTAGATTTGTGCCTCAAGATTTGCACACATGGAAACTAATATATAAACTATTAAGCACAAATTCAGAGGCCAAATTAAAAAAAAAATCTACTTAAAACTCTGTTTAATACTGAACTCAACTATGCTTGAAAAAATTGGTATCTTCAGTTACAGTAGACCTACTTAATCAATAAACTGAGTTCATTTTGATTTCAAATAAAACTTTACACCCAAAATGACTTATTTGATTTAACTTAATATTGACATTTTCTCAAAGTTAAAATAGACTGTAGCTCATTGTTTAACCAAGGAGCATTCTGATGATATAAATGTGTGCTGCTGAGATTTTTAGTTGTGTTTAACATGCCGTAGACAGTTATTTGGTGACAATAAATAATTGTTTGGAATATAGGAGCACAGTTTTTTAAGAATATAAATTACAAATTGTCATTGAATTAAAAATGTTTTCTAATGATGAAGAGGAAGTTGGATTCTTATGGGAGAAGGCACCAGGAAGCCCCAGTTGTATTATTTACTCAGTCCACATCTGTTGTTATAATGGAGATTTTTACACTTCTGGCACTGAAGCTAACTTCATTTAGTTATCAAAAGCAATAATAATTATACAGACTGATGGTAGAGCCTCCATTGTTTCGATATTTGGAGCCTTCTGTTAACTTTGAGGTTGAATATTTTAGTGGTGGAAGAGCCGATTCTGAATATTAAAATCTTTGCCTTATTGAAGGTCTCAGAAATATAATTTTGTTCAAAATTAAATATAGGATACAGATTAAATGTTGATTTTAATTGACTTAAATTGTTCACTGTTTAAAAAAAATGAAATGTAGGTCCAGTTCTACAGTTGTTACTCAATCTCTAATCAAGCAAATCTCCCAGTGACTTCAGTGGGAGTTTTGCCTCACTAAGTACAGCAGGGTCTGGACCTTAAATTATATATCTAGCCATATGAAGAATAATTTAGATTTAATTTTTAGCACAAGATCACTTTTCAATAGAAAATAATCTTGAAACTAAATATAGAATGGTGACACAAGCAATCTGCAAAATAAATGCACTTGAAACAATAACTTATTTGCCAGCATTAAAACTAGAAGAATTCTTGGTTTGGGAAACCTATTTTTATTGAACTCTATATCCCAATACGCTCTTATTTCCAGATTCTTTATATCTTTAAGAATTTTTGACAGTTACTTATATTCAATGACACTTGTTAAAATACATATATGCATAAAATGGTGATTATCTATCTAAGCACTTAGTTGGTCTAAATCACAGTATTAGAGCACTTCAACTATTTAAAAATAGAGATAACAGCAGCACTCTCTTTCCATTTCTTCATTCCTAGCCTGAAGGAAAAATATATTGATTAGCTCCTAAGGTTTTCTGTTTGTTTACATTTGTGTTTGTGAGTGAGTATATTGTATGTCCATGAGTATAAGGAGAAGTTACAGAGTGAAAACTAAGTATGCACTTTGGTTCAGAATTTAGTTTCACAGGAAACTTCTCTCTCTCTCTTACTCATTAACATCCCTCCTATTGGTTGACACTTGTATTCCTCTGGTGGAAAGCAATTGATGTTAGGATACAGAGCTGATTCTCGGACTGGGCAAGCAGGGTGGTCACCCTGGTTGTCCCCAGGTGTCATATTACGTAACCCTCCGCTATTTTTATGTTCAATTTTTTTGCTTGGCTGCTTCTGCGTGGTGGTGGGGCACTGAAAACATTTTCCACAATAGCCAGGAAAATACTTAGGGTCACTGTTTTTTTCTTCCCTGACCATAATTTCCTAACAGGAACAATCTTTCAAATATCTAGGGACACTTTGATTATGGACTGAGGAAAGAGATGTTGAATTGAATTGTGTTAGAGACCAAGCACTGGAGGTAGTGTGTTCAAAATGACCTGTGATGCTAAGCAGATAGTCCTCTGTTTTGTACCAGTTGGAGCTTTTCAGTGTCTGTTACTTCTTTCCTATATATGAATTGTAATAATTAAGTCTGGATGTCACAAGCATGTGAATCACTATAGATAGGTCTGTGATCAATAGGATATTATGCAGTCTTCTGTCAGTCTCAGGTGAACTGGGTGCTTCTTAGTACCATGGCTGTTTGGTCATCTACATGGAGGAGTCCAATAATAATGCAAGGCAGCAGACAGACATAAAAATCAAAGGGCAGAATTCTCCTCCTTAACCACTAATATTGAGGGCAAGTGCTTCATAGCATCATCACCTTAGTTTTGCTTGGATTCAGATTTTGTGCTAAATTTTGTACTAATGATGGAAAGAGCTGAAAATTGATGGTATTTGCTTTCAATGAAAGAGCTGGGTGTTCAAAGGAGTACTGCTTATACTTCAGTCTATATGTTTTTTGCCAAATCTATCAACTGCTTCATGTCTGTTAACAGTCTGAGAGGAAGAACCCTAAATCACTTCTGTTTACCTCACTGTTTCTTGGATTGGGACACGGGTATTTGATGACTAATAGTATCAAATGCTGCAGAGCTGTCTGGGATCATGAATATGGAAATACTTTGCTTATGTAAAGGAAGGATGTCATTTACTGCAGAAACAAGTACTGTATCATGTCCTGGCCTGAAGCTGCTTGATCATGAGGGGTTCAAGATACTACCAGCTGACAGATGACATTAGAAACTCTTCTTTGCTCTCTCCACAATATTTAAGGTAACCTTATCATAGCTGCCTTGTAACTTGAATCCCAAATTGGAAGTCTGAGTGCAGAGGTCTGCACCAGTTGATTCTGATGCAGAATTGGGGCCATGACATGATGGGAATGGCATTTCCACTCTTTTAAGGAGGTCTTCTGAAAGGAATCCTGAACACTAAACACAGAAATGAAATTGCCAAAATAATTCCATCTTTGGCATCAGAAGCTCCCTGAGATATATCTTCTATGACACACAACAACAAAAAAACAGATAAAAGTACCGAACTACTTTGGAATGGGATGGGGTAAAGTTAGATAAAGAATCCAGCCTGTCTTACTCATACAAGAAGTGTGCAGCCTAAAAAGCTTTACCCTATCCCCATGTGACTCAAATGGAACTCAAATGTGAATTGCGGGACTACTAACTGTCATCTGTAACCTATCATTTAAATCAGCTTCTGTATCAAATGACTGGAGGATAGCTAATGTGATTCCAATTTTTAAAAATGGCTCCAGAGGTGACCCTGGCAACTATAGGCCAGTAAGCCTCACTTCATTACCGGGCAAATTGGTTGAAACGATCATAAAGAACAAAATTGTCAGACACATAGATGAATATAATTTGTTGGGAAATAGTCAACATGGTTTTGTAAGGGAAAATCATTCCTCACCAATCTACTAGAATTCTTTGAGGGACTCAACAAGCATTCAGACAAAGGAGATTGAGTGGATATAGTGTATTTAGATTTTCAGAAAGCCTTTGACAAGATCCCTCACCAAAGGCTCTTAAGCAAAGTAAGCTGTCATGGGATAAGAGGGAAGGTTCTCTCCTGGACTGGTAACTGGCTAAAAGATAGAAAACAAAGATTAGGAATAATTGGTCCGTTTTCAGAATGGAGAGATAAATAGTGGTGTCCCCCAGGGATCTGTACTGGGCCCAGTCCTATTTAACATATTCATAAACGATCTGGAAAAAGGGGTAAACAATGAGGTGACAAAATTTGCAGATGATACAAAATTACTCAAAATAGTTAAGTCCAAGGCAGACGATGAAGAGCTACAAAAGGATCTCACAAAACTGGGTATCTCGGCAACAAAATGGCAGACGAAATTTAATGTTGATAAATGCAAAGTAATGCACATTGGAAAACATAATCCCAACTATATATATATATATATATATATATATATATATATATATATATATATATATATATATATATATATATATATAAAAAATGATGGGGTCTAAATTAGCTGTTACTACTCAAGAAAGAGATCTTGGAGTCATTGTTGATAGTTTTCTGAAATCATCCACTCAATGCACAGCAGCAGTCAAAAAAGTGAACAGAATGTTGGGAATCAAGAATGGGATAGATAATAAGACAGAAAATATCATATTGCCTCTATATAAATTCATGATACGCTGTAAAGAGGTAAGCCGGGGCTCGTCCCTCTCTGGGGCAGTGGGAAGCCACACCACCTCACTAGACGCTGTTGATGTCTTGGGGGAATAAGTCCGGCCATGGGAGTCTCCCTTGGTGGCCCTTGTGGCAACTGAAATAAGCACAGTAAGCCTGGGCCCTAGGTCAGGGCGGGGCAACAGTGAGTCAGGTGCTCAGGCCCTCAGGCAGGGGCTGAGCAGTAGTAATACAAATAGTAGCAATAGATCCAGGCCTCCAAAGGCCTGGGAAAGGGGGAGACTGCCACCCACGAGTTGGGTGGCAGGGGAGACACAGGCCCTCCCACTCCACTGTGTCCCAGCCCAGGGCCCTAGCAGTGGCAGAAGACCATCTGCTGTGTCAGTGGGGAAACTGGCCGCAACACACTGACATGGGCTCTGGCAGTGTTGCAGCCAGACTAGGGTTGGCTGCCCCCAGGCTACTTCCAGACTCCCCGTCGGGTAGTACCTGGGTCACAATGGTCTCCTCTGGGGTGTCCAGCACCATGGATTCCTCGGGGTAGTTGACGAGAGACAGGCCCGGCAATTACTCCGGGTAGCAGGCATGGGGCAGGGCAGGGCAGTCCTTGGGTGCACCTAGGGCCGCAGGGGCTTCCCAGTTGTGGGCCAGGCTGGAGGCATCTGGCCTCCCCAGTGGTTGTCTCTCCAGTGAATTCTGAGGTTGAGCCTTTGTACTTCTGGGGCGCCACCTGACCCTCTGGGGTGCAAGCTCAGAGCTCCCTAGATCCACCCACTCCAGTGTCCGGAAGGGCTCGTCCCTCTCTGGGGTGGTGGGGAGCCACACCGCCTCACTACATATGCCCATACCTTGAATACTGCGTGTAGATGTGGTTGCCCCATCTCTAAAAAGATGTGTTGGTACTGAAAAAGGTTCAGAAAAGGGCAACAAAAATGATTAGGGGTATAGAACAGCTTCTGTATGAGAAGAGATTAATAAGACTGTGACTTTTCAGCTTGGAAAAGTGGTGACTAAGGGGAAAAAAAGTTAAGTTAAAAAATATATGTGGTTCTGAACTTCCTAGTTCCATCCAAGACTGGAAGTGGATGAATTACAATATCACAAGAAATTCTCCTTCCAACCTGACGAATACCAGGATGTACTGGAAATATGATGAAGCTGCAGACAGATTTCCAGTCAGCTAACATTTGAAAACTAAGATTTCCCTCTCCAAATGGAACTTCAAAGCCTTTTCAGACTGGAAATCATTAACATGTATAGGATAACATAGGATTTATTTATCAGAAAAGATGATGGAATGAAGGTGAACATTTCTTATTTACATATATATATATATATATAGTTGGGATTATGATAGAGGTCTATAAAATCATGAGTATAGAGAAAGTAAATAAGGAAGTGTTATTCACTCCTCATAATACAAGAACAAGGGGCCACCAAATGAAATTAATAGGTAGCAGGTTTAAAACAAACACAATAAAGTATTTTTTCAGGCAATGCACTATCAAACTCTGAAACTCCTTGCCAGAGGTTGTTGTGAAGGCCAATACTATAACATGGTTCAAAAGGGAGCTAATAACTTAATGGAAGATAGGTCCATCAATGGCTATTAGCCAGGATGGGCTGCAATGGTGTCCCTAGCCTCTGTTTACCAGAAGCTGGGATTGAGTGACAGGGCATGGATCACTTGATGATAACTTGTCTGTTCATTCCCTTTGAGGCACCTGCCATTGGTCACTGTTAGAGGACAGGATACTAGGCTTGATGGACCTTTGGTCTGACCTAGCATGACTGTTCTTATGTGACTGGAGAGGTGTTATCAGGCCACTTCACCTTGACTGGTCCCTTGAAATGTTTAACTACTTATGCTAAACAATCTATTCCACCTTGTATTTAGCTGTGACACTGAGTACGTTTCCCAGCCCTGAAGAAGAGCTGTGTGTAGCTTGAAATCTTGTCTCTCTCAAGGCAGGTCTACACTACGGGGTTAAGTCAACCTAAGTTACTCAACTCCAGCTATGTGAATAACATAGCTGGAGTCGACAGCTTAGGTGACTTATTGTGGTGTCTACATTGCACTGGAAACTCTCCTGTTGACTTACCTTATGTCTCTCGTTCTGGTGGAGTACCAGAGTCAACAGGACTGCAATCTGTGATCAATTTAGCAGATCTTCACTAACTCCGCTAAATCAACCCCCGGTGGATCGATCACTACAGCGTTGATCCACAGCAAGTGAAGACATGCCCTCACCAACAGAAGTTGGTCCAAGAACAGGTATTACCTCACCCACCTTGTCAGCCTACAAAGTGACATTCACTGCTTTAAAACTTAGCCATTGAAGTTATATGTAGTTTGAAATTTTGACAAATGATAGCTTCACCTGAAGAATTTTTTAAAACTAAATACAGAATTAAGTATTTGGCCATTTTAAGTAAATAAGAAATGTTCACCTTCATTCCATCATCTTTTCTGATAAATAAATCCTATGCTATCCTATACATGTTAATGATTTCCAGTCTGAAAAGGCTTTGAAGTTCCATTTGGAGAGGGAAATCTTAGTTTTCAAATGTTAGCTGACTGGAAATCTGTCTGCAGCTTCATCATATTTCCAGTACATCCTGGTATTCGTCAGGCTGGAAGGAGAATTTCTTGTGATATTGTAATTCATCCACTTCCAGTCTTGGATGGAACTAGGAAGTTCAGAACCACATATATTTTTTTAACTGAACTTTTTTTCCAGCATGCAAAGGTTTATATTCAGCTCTACATTTTTCATCTAGTCTGAGGAAGAGGCAAAGGCTTACTCTCATTAGGCACATAGCACTTCAACAAAAAATAAACAAACTATGCACCTCAAGACATTTCAGTGTTTGAAACTTATATTTGTTTCCTAAATCTAGCCATATTTTCTTGCTTATGGATTTTCACTGTTATTTTTGTCTTGATAGGGAATAATACTTACCTAAACCATGGCAAAACAACCAGTCATTTAAAAACAAAAACTACAAATTGGTTCAACAGAATAGCATTGGGAATAGTGATATTGAAGACTATACAAAAAAGCTGTGTTGAAATAATCCTTAAAAATACTAGGTTTATACTGTTTTTTTTATTTTAAAGTGGAAATCTTGAAAAGGTTTAATATGCTATGCAAACACAGTAATTGAAGATGGGATGAGAGGGAGCAAATCGAAGCTGGGGTGGGAGGGGGGAATCAAAACAAAAAAAATCAAATAATAAAAACAAATAAAAGCAACCAAACTAAAATGCTAGGTTTTGGACAAAGCACTTAGAAAGTCCACATGCATTATTATCATTGCATTGTTTCAAAGAGAGAAAGACGTACGTATTTTAGTAAATGTCCTATTTATGAGGTAATTCCACCATCTAGTGGACAGCTGAAAATGATACAGTGTTGAGCTGGTTTCAGTGGCCTGGTCTACACTACGCGTTTATACTGAATTTAGCAGTGTTAAACTGATTTTACACTGCACCCGTCCACACAATGAAGCTCTTTATATTGATATAAAGGGTTCTTAAAACCGATATCTGTACTCCTCCCCGATGAGGGGAGTAGCACTCAAATTGGTATTGCCATGTCGGATTAGGGTTAGTGTGGCCGCAATTCGACGGTATTGGCCTCCGGGAGCTATCCCACATTGCACCATTGTGACCGCTCTGGAAAGCCATCTGAACTCGGATGCATTGGCCAGGTAAACAGGAAAAGCCCCGCGAACTTTTGAATTTCATTTCCTGTTTGGCCAGCATGGAGAGCTCACCAGCACAGGTCACCATGCAGAGCTCATCAGCACAGGTAACAATGCAGTCTCCTAAGAATCGAAAAAGAGCTCCAGCATGGACTGCACGGGAGGTACTGGATCTGATCGCTGTATGGGGAGAGGATTCCGTGCTAAGAGAACTCCATTCCAAAAGACAAAATGAAAAAATATTTGAAAAAATTTCCAAGGCCATGATGCAGAGAGGCCACACCAGGGACTCAGTACAGTGCCATGTGAAAATTAAGGAGCTCAGACAAGCCTACCAGAAAACCAAAGAAGCAAACGAAAAGTCTGGGGCAGGGCCAAAAACATGCCGCTTCTATGATGAGCTGCATGCAATTCTAGGGGGGTCCACCACCACTACCCCATCCCTGTACGTGGATTCTGAGGTGGGGATGGTAATCGCAGCCATGGCTGAGGATTCTGCAGATGGGGAAGATGAGGAGGACGAGCTTGTAGAGAGCACACAGCACTCCGTTCTCCCCAACAGCCAGGAGCTTTTTCTCACCCTGACGGAATTACTCTCCCAGCCCTCCCAAGCAACTATCCCAGACAATGAAGCCATGGAAGGGACCTCTGGTGAGCGTACCTTGTAAATATAAGACATGGTTTAAAAGCAAGCATTTTTTAATGATTAATTTGACTGAGGACTTGGGATGCATTCGTGGCCCGTACAGTTACTGGAAAAGTCTGTTAACATGTCTGGGGATGGAGTGGAAATCCTCCAGGAACATCTCCATGAAGCTCTCCTGGAGGTACTCCAAAAGCCTTTGCAGAAGGTTTCTGGGCAGGGCAGCCTTATTCCGTCCTCCATGGTAGGACACTTGACCATGCCATGCATGTAGCAAGTAATGGTATCATTGCATGACAAAGCCTAGCTGCGTATGGTCCCAGTGTTTGCTGGCATTCAAGCAACATCCGTTCTTTATCTCGCTGTGTTATCCTCAGGAGCGTGATATCGTTCATGGTAACCTGGTTCAAATATGGGAATTTAATTAAGGGGACAGAGATGGCCATTCCTACTGGGCTGTTTGCCTGTTGCTTAAAAGAAATCCTTCCTTGCAGGTAGCCAATCAGGGGGAAGGGGGGCGGGTGATTGGCACTGAGCTTTTTCGTGTTTGGGTAGCAGGGATCTTCCTTGCTACCAGCCACGCGGTGGGAGGGGGGTGTTTAGCAGAGATCTTTCATGATATCAGCCACACGGTGGGAGGAGGGGTAAAGTGATCATCCCAGAGAATTGGATGTGGGGGGTGGTTTCTGCTGCTGCTGCATGTTAATAGGAAAGAAGCAGCACTAAATGGGCTTTGCTTGCTATTTGGTAAAGGAGGGCGCTGGATATATGAAGGCTGCAGAAGACAATGGCTTACCATGGCTGCATGCACGCCGAATTCTGCTGCCCGGACCTGCATCTGTGAGATTTCTAACACCAGAGCCACAGGCACTCGATATTAAGATGCAAAATGCGACCTTGTAGTCAAATCACATGTGCTATGTAAGGTGAATAGTGTTGTTCACTGTGAAAGAGTATAAGCATTGTTCTGTAAAATGTATCTTTTTAAATACTTCTCTCCCTTTTTTCCCTCCCTCATGCACTTGCAAATGTTTCAAGCCTCCCTACTCCATCCCGAAGGCTATCTCAGATAAGGTGGCGGAAAAAAAAGATGCAAGTCGAAATGTTCTCGGAAATCATGGAAGTGACCCACAATGAAAGAGCTCATCTGAATGAGTGGAAGGACGTGGTATCAAATTACAAGAAAGATGCCAGTGAACGTGAGGACAGGAGGGATGCTCGAGATGAGAGGTGGTGGCAGGAAGATCAGCGGTGGCGGGATGCAACTCTGGGGCTGCTGCGTGATCAAACTGACATGCTCCGGCATCTGGTGGAGCTTCAGGAACAGCAGCAGGATCACAGAGTGCTGCTGCAGCCCCTGTATAACCACTCTCACCATGTTCCACATCCTCTTCACCCAGACATGTAAGAACGTGTGGGGGAAGGCTCCGTGCACCCGCCCACTCCAGCCCCGTGGACAGCCCAACCAAAAGGCTGTCTTTACTTTGAAATTTTTTTAGTGGCCTTTTCCTTCCCTCCTATCCTCCTCCCAAACCACACCTGGGCTACCTTGTCAGTTCTCACCCTCTTTTTATAAATGTAAGCAGAGTCAGGATGAGCTCTACCCTGACATCTGGTGGTTAATTATGAGGAGTGGGGAAAGGAATTTCAGGCATTTGCATTGGAGTGGGGAAAGGAATTTCAGGCATTTGCATTTGCATTGGCAAACCCACTCCACTTAGTATAGCGCACAGCAGCCTGGCATGGTTATTTTCACAGCTGTGGGATCCCCAATTTCTTTGTTATTGGGGCAGGAGGAATAAAGTGTTGTCACCCTGATTATGTGAATGAAGAACTATGAAACTGCCTAATGACAGAGAATCTCACCATCAAGTAAATAGCACTCGCTAGACAAGGGACATGGGTGCCAAAACCCAGTGAATTGAGAGATGTTGGGGATTGGTGTGTGTACCTGATGGTATGGGCCTCTTTTGAGGGCCTGGCACACCAATTGCACATCCTCCTCTCTCCACTGTTGAAGAGCAGAGCTAATTTTGAATCCTGTAGGAGTCCATCTAGAGGCTGCTGAGCTGAATTCACGTTGGGCCAATGGTGCACCAGCACTGGGGCTCCCCTACTACAAGCTGAAATCACTAAGAGCTGAAATCACTAAAAGAGTTAAGCTTACTGAGCTGAGATCACTGAGTGCGGTGTTAACTAGTGGGGGAGCCTGAAAATCTATCGCTAAGTGGCTGGCAGAGTGGAGCAGTTGCAGAATGTTTGAGCAGCCCACAGAATAGTGAGCAGAGCAGTTTGCGGGGATGGCTGAAGCGGTTCACAGGTCGGCTGGAGGAGCGGCACAGCTGGTAGAGTGGAGCCAGTCGTGGTGAAGGCTGCAGCAGAACTCCATGGAGAGGCGGAGCAGTTGGCCCCGGCCCACAAAAGGTGCCCCTTAACACCCTGTGTGTGTCCCCCCCCATTTCCACCCAGGCTGGGGGGGTAAAACTCTGCAGATAAACTTTTGAACTCTGGGGTGGCACTGACCAGAGACAGAGACTTTTGGGTTGTTGGACTTTGGTGGAAAGGACATTGCCAAATGTACTTGGAGGTGGGTTTTTTGCTTATGGTTTGTGTATAATCCTATTGGTGGTGTCTCTCCAACGTGATGCTGCATTGTTTCCCTCCTTTATTAACAGGATTTTGCTACACTCGGACTCTGTGCTTGTGAGTGGGGAAGTATTGCCTCCTAGAGGTGCCCTGGGGGGGAGGGGGGTATGTAATTGTCCCAAGTCACTGGGTGGGGGCTCGAGCCGGTTTTGCATTGTGTTATTGAAACGGAACCCCTGGATACTGAACCCAGCCCTTGTTGCTGCCAACTCAGAGGGGCAGAAGGGTTACATAATGAATTAATAAAGAATACATGATTTTTAAACGATAGTGACTTTATTTCCTTAAGCAAGCTGTAATCGAAGGGGGAGGGTGGGTTGTTTACAGGGAATGAGTCAATCAAGGAGGGGTGGGGGTTCATCAAGGGGAAACAAACACAGCAGTCACACCGTACCCTGGCCTGTGATGAAACTGGTTTTCAAAGCTTCTCTGATGCACACTGCTTCCTGGTGTGCTCTTCTAATAGCCCTGGTGTCAGCGGCCAGGTGATTTGCCTCTGCCTCCCACCCTGCCATAAAGGTCTCCCCCTTACTCTCACAGAGATTGTGGAGCACACAGCAAGCAGCAATAACAAAGGGGACATTGGTTTGGCTGAGGTCTGATCGAGTCAGTAATGTGCACCAGAGCCCCTTTAAACGGACAAATGCACATTCTACCACCATTCTGCACTTGCTCAGCCTGTAGTTGAACAGCTCCTGACTACTGTCCAGGCTGCCTGTGTATGGCTTCATGAGACATGGCATCAAGGGGTAGGCTGGGTCCCCCAGGATAACTACAGGCATTTCAACATCCCCAACTGTTATTTTCTGGTCTGGGAAGTAATTCCCTTGCTGCAGCCGTTTAAACAGAGTAGTGTTCCTGAAGACGCGAGCGTCATGAACCCTTCCTGGCCATCTCACGTGGATGTTGGTGAAACGTCCCTTGTGATCCACCAGTGCTTGCAGCACCATTGAAAAGTACCCCTTGCGGTTTACGTACTATCTTGGCACCGGTGCCCTGGTGCTCCGGTGCCAAGATAGGGATATGGGTTCCATCTATCACCCCACCACAGTTAAGGAATCCCATTGCAGCAAAGCCATCCACTATGACCTGCACATTTCCCAGAGTCACAACCTTTCGTAGCAGCAGCTTAATGATTGCTTTGGCTACTTGCATCCCAGCTGCCCCCACAGTAGATTTGCCCACTCCAAATTGATTCCCGACTGACCGGTAGCTGTCTGGTGTTGCAAGCTTCCAGAGGGCTATTGCCACTCGCTTCTCAACTGTGAGGGCTGCTCTCATCTTGGTATTCTAGCGTTTCAGGACAGGGGAAAGCAAGTCACAAAGTTCCATGAAAGTGCCCTTACGCATGCGAAAGTTTCGCAGCCACTGGGAATCATCCCAAACCTGTAAAACTATGCGGTCCCACCAGTCTGTGCTTGTTTCCCGGGCCCAAAATCGGTGTTAAATGGCTAGAACCTGCCCCATTACCAGCAGGATCTCCAAAGCGCAGGGGCCTGCGGTTTGAGAGAATTCTGTGTCCATGTCCTCATCACTCTCGTCACCATACTGCCGTAGCCGCCACCTCCTCGCCTGGTTTTGCAGGTCCTGGTTCAGCATAGACTGCACGATAATGCGCGAGGTGTTTACAATGTCCATGATTGCTGTCTTGAGCTGAGCAGGGTCCATGCTTGCCGTGCTATGACATCTGCACAGTTCACCCAGGAAAAAAGGCGCGAAACAGTTGTCTGCTGCTTTCACGGAGGGAGAGGTGAGGCTGTACCCAGAACCACCCGCGACAATGTTTTTTGCCCCATCAGGCACTGGGATCTCAACCCAGAATTCCAAGGGCAGGGGAGACTGTGGGAAATATGGGATAGCTATGGGATAGCTACCCACAGTGCAACGCTCCGGAAATCGACACCAGCCTCGGTACATGGACGCACACCACCGAATTAATGTGCTTAGTGTGGCCACGTGCACTCGACTTTATACAATCTGTTTTAAAAAAACCGGTTTCTGTAAAATCGGTATAATCCCGTAGTGTAGACATACCTAGTATCTTGCGTAATGCTTACTGAAAATTTCAAAAGACTGATTTTTCTAGAAGCTTCTGTCTGTTACAGCTCCATTTTGTTTCTTAAAGCTGTCCCCTTACTCCATTTTGTTCTTGTTCTCCTCTGTGGCCGCCCCTCCCTGGCTGTTAAGTTGTTTAACAGGGCCTCTGCCCGTCTCAAAGGGAGGGCCCCTTAAGTTGTTTAACAAGAGCCATTGCCCTTCTCAAAGGGATGGCCACTTGTGCTAAGTGGGACCACTGCCCTGTTCAAAGGGTTAGTCCTGTTATCACCTTGTTAAAACCTGGGCTTGGTGTAGGGTAGGCAATGTCCAGAGGTGCAAGACCTATTGTGTTTTTAAGATCCTGGGCATGAGTCATAGACCTCATGTGCTTTTGAGTCACCTATTGCACAGGACTTGCCCAGACATGCCTGTGGCTGCCTGCAGTTTTCTCCCTGACTTCTCTCCTCCCTGTAAGAGGGGGAGCCAATCAGAGTTACTGGCGGGAAGCTGCCCAGGTTTGCCTTTATAAACAGACATTTTCTGAACAGACTTCAGAAAGGTTCCTGCATTGCTGCCTGGTCTGATCAGCCACGGGATTCTGGGGGTCCTTTCTCCGCTCTCGTTTTATTTTTGAGCGTACCCCCGTTTTTTGAACCCCTCCCACGAAGAACGAATTGCTGCCTGAGAGATCTCCTGATTATCTAGACTGTACCAAGCCTTCTGATGTTCTTGCTGCTTCTGCCTCTGCTGCTGCCTTGGGGGCTGGTAAGAATCCCTCTGTGAAACTTTCTGTACTTTTGTTTTATTATTTTAGCTGCTGGCTCTGTCTCCCCAGCACACAGACTCAAGCTAAACCTTGGTCTGTGTTTTAAAAAATCTCTCTTAAACTCTGTGGCACTCTGCCACTAAAAGTAAGTTTGTGCTGCTGCTAAGCTCTGCTCCTGTGGGCTTTGCCTTGGACTCACTGTTTTCAGCTGTACCCACTGCTGCAGCCACCTCCCTTGGCTTTCTTGGGGGCTGCCTTGGGAGCTGTATTCTGGGCATATACCACTCTGCCCTCTGTAACTTCCCCATAGCATAAGGTGCACCATAGGTTTTGTTTCTTTAGTTTAATAAGTCATAGTTTGTTAAGATTATAAAGCTTGTAAGTCTCACCTGCCTTGCTATAGTTCGTTGTTTTGTTACTCCATATAGCTGCTTGTTGTAGTTTGCTTAGAATTGTGATATTTGTTGTTTTGCCTAATCATTGGTTAAGATAGATTTAAAAAGTCATTGCCTGATTGTATTCTGTACCTGTTTTGTTACTTTGTAGAAGCTGCTTGTCATTTTATATAAGTTTGAGGATAGATAAGGTTCTTGCTGCTTCTTTCCCCTGTGTCTGCATCACCCTCTGAACTTCCCAAACTCCTTCCCAAACCCCTTGCTGCTTTTTTTCCCCTGCGTCTGCATCACCCTCTGAACTTCCCAAACCCCTTGCTGCTTTTTTCCCCTGCGTCTGCATCAACCTCTGAACTTCCCAAACCCCTTGCTGCTTTTTTCCCCTGCGTCTGCATCAACCTCTGAACTTCCCAAACCCCTTGCTGCTTTTTTCCCCTGCATCTGCGTCACTCTCTAAACTATTCTCATTGCCAATTGTGTTACATTGTGTATAAGGCCACCAACCACTTAATACATTCTATCTAATGTTGTTGACCATTCTATATAGAAGCTACTATTTTATTTTGCATTTCCTTTTGGTATGTTTTACATTCCACACTGTATCTAGAGCTGTTCCTATATAAAGTTGAGTTGCTTATTAACTGTACTGTATCCCATTGTGCTAAACCCCACTTACTGTACCCCACTGTTAGAACTCCCTACACTGTTCAATAAGAACCCCCCCGCAGCATCATTGTCTATTGTAAACCCCCTATACACCCCATCCAATCGTATTTCATTGTTAAATTCTCACCACTCCCTTTTTCCTTTAATAAAGAAATTAATTTGTACCCCACCCGTGTAGTAATTGCTCCCCAAGATCCCATATACCTGCTGGCAGGGACAGCTTCGAGCTTTACATATGATCTTTACCTGACATAGATGTCTGTGTTTTTGATCCATGCTGCTGATTTTATGAACAGATTTAGAGCCTTATTTTGTGCCTTGTTACATCCATTTAACACAATAGAATTACACCGGTGTAAGACCAGAAGATTTGTGTGTGGGGGGGGGGAATGAAGAAGTCATCTATTTCAGATTAAATGAAAGTAAGCCCCCATCTTATACACCTCATTGTGATTGGAAAGTTTTAATATTTCTTGAAGTCCTTCACCGTCTGCCATTGTGCTCCTAAGTCAGTTGGGAGAGTTTGAAAATCCCCTTACACACCTAAATATAGACTTGAAGCCTAATTATAGGCATCTGTTTTTGAAAAAAAATGGTCATAATAATTTGGACCATTTCTATAGATCTCACCCCTATTTAAAAAAAGTACTAGGAATAGACGTTTATGAAACCTGCTTTTTGAAATTCAAATCAAAATCCACTTGAGAGGATGCTTTCCTTCTCTCTCCCCACATATATCAATAAAATTAGGCGAAATGGTTAAATTTGTCTGTAGTACTTTGTGAAAATCAGGTGTAGTAATAACAGCCACATAAACATCAGACTATTGTAAATGCATATGTTCAGCAATGATAGTGTGCCTGAGTTTATATATCTATTTATATTGTACCACTATGTCTTTCCAAAAGAGCCCGTTCAATTAGTCAGTAATCCATTAACAAATGGAGGTCTTTATTATTTTCTTTAGTTTCCTTGTAGGCAAAAATACAAATGAGAATGTGAGCCCATTCACTAGTATTCACAAGGTTTCTTGTTCTCCTGCCTAGGTTCTATATTTCAGCCTGTGCCCTAGCAATTTCTACAATGATAGCAGCGCACAGGTCTGTTATCACTGTGGTAGTCTCCCATAGCAATTTCTACAGTGATGGCTTCAAGGGGTCACAGAGGTAGTAGACACAGCCAATTAACTTTTGTCTACCCTTTTTCTTTTCATAGTTTGATACTGTAACTGAATATCAAGTGAAAATTGCAGTTCTTGACCCTAAAACATCTCTATCCTCAAAACAATATTGATAAGCATCAGAATATGTGGTGCTTATCCAAACTGAACACTTGAATCTCTTGAGATCTGCACATCACTAATTAAAGTTTGGAGATGCATGTGCCTATAATTAGCAGGGTTTTTATTACTACAGTGGTCCAATATCCTCTCCTAGGGTGTACAGACTTGTGGATTTCAGAGCCCAGAGGAAAACTCTTAGTCAACATCATATAGTTTTCTTTTCCCCTACTGCTTCGGGGAGGGATAGCTCAGTGGTTTGAGCATTGGCTTGCTAAACCCAGGGTTGTGAGTTCAATCCTTGAGGAGGCCACTTAGGAATCTGGGGCAAAAACTGATCCTGCTAGTGAAGGCAGGGGGCTGGACTTGATGACCTTTCAAGGTCCCTTCCAGTTCTAGGAGATTGGTATATCTCCAATTATTACCTATTACCTCCTGCAGGGGGAGGAGATGTTCTTCTGCCATGTGATTAAATGACTGATAGGCATTGCTGCAATCACATGCCTCACTAGAAGCTCATCCCATTGTGAATCTGCAATATTTTGTATAACCATGCCCAATCCTGTAACAGTTCTTCAATTTGACAATGGAAAGTCAAACTGTGCTCCCCCCCCCAGTAGTATAAATAATAGGAGGCTTTGTCTGGCCAGTGGAAAGAAAAGGAGTTGTGGCTCCTCTAAGAGTTCCCCTCCTCCTTTGGGTTTAGAGAATAGGGCAGGGAGCGTATCCCTTGAGCCAAAGGCTGACCAGAAGGAGATCAGGTGTCTGGATCATGTGTACCTATGGGAGGGGAAGTATTAACACATCCTGCTCCCTTTGATCCAAGGTTAGGGAGTGAATTATTCACTATCTGGGAACCTGACTGAGGTTTGGGGGGGTCAGCCAAGCTAATTACTTAACATCTCCACGTGGAAAGTGTCCAGTGAAAATACTTGTTCTGTATGGGATCTGATACCCTGATGCTTGGAATTAGCAATGGACTTACGAGAAGGCATCCCTTCTCATAAGAGGGGTTGGGTAGGGTTGTCAGGTGTCTGGTTTTTGACCACAGCACCCGGTAGAAAAGGGACCTTGACTGCTCTGGATGGCACTGATGACTGGGCTGTTAAAAGTCCAGTCAGCGGCACAGTGGGGACCCAGGACTAAGGCAGGCTCCCTACCTTCCCTGGTTCCGCATGGCTTCCAGAAGTGAACGAGAGGTCCCTAGGCACATGAACAGGCAGGGAGGCTCTGTGCGCTGCCCCTACTCGAGTGCCAGCTCCGCAGCTCCCATTGGCTGGGAACCGAGACCAATGGGAGCTGCAGGGGCGGTGCCTGCAGGCATGAGTGCAGTCTGCAGAGCATCCCTGGCTGCCCATGTGACTGGGGGCTGCAGGGACCTAGTGACCACTTCATGGATACTGCAGTAAGCGCCACCGGGACCCCACACCACAAACCCCCTCCCACACCCCAAGCCTCTGCCACAGCACGGAGTCTCCTACTGCACCCAAATTCCCTTATGGAGCCCAGCATCCCCCTGCCCAACCTGAACCCCCCCTTTTACCCCAAACCCCTCATCCCCAGCCCCACTCCAGAGACCACATCCACAGCCAGAGCCCTTTACCCCCCCTGCCCCATCCCGGACCCCCTTCCTGCACCCCAACCCCCCTCATCCCAGGCCCCACCCCAGATCCTGCACCCCCAGCAGGAGCATCCAACCCCGTACCCCAGCCCAGTGAAAGTGAGTGAGGGTGGGGGAAAGCAAGCGATGGAAGTGGGGGGGGGTGCAAGTGGGAGACGGGGCCTTGGAGAAGGGGTGGGGCAGGAATGTTCAGTTTGGTGCGATTTAGAAAGTTCTCAACCCTAGGGTTGAGGCACGTAACAACTGGTACAATCAGAGGACAATGCTCTTTCCCCAGCCCCTTATCCTTCATCCAAGGGGAATGCAGCTGGACAGGTTTGGAGGAGTGGAGGGGCTGGTGACAGCCCTGTCCAAATATGTGGAAATGATTTAAGGAAAGATAATGACCCACACGGTACAATGTATTGCCATGTATTTCCCAAATGAATTAATACAGTTGCAGAGTAATTAAACTACATCCTTTGCATCTTGTCTTCCTTCCTGTGTGGCTAAGATAATAGGCCAACAGCGAGCCAGGCCTATAGCTATGTTATGTTTCCTAACTCAAATTGCTGTTCTTTTGTCATTCCAGTGGCTCAGCACATGCATCAGTGTGACAGGTGCTCTTTATGTGAGTGTTGCTGGAATTAGGTCAGAGGTTGGTAGGTAATTTGTGCTTGGAAGACAAGAAAGCATGATGATGGGAAGGGAAGTGTGCTGTGGTTATTGTCCAACAGTTCATCGATTGTGCAATAGGATCCAGTATTTTCAAAGGCAGATAGCCTCCTGCCCCATGTACAGTAATTTTCTGTAACAAGATCCAGTCACAGCTTCATGCGTTGAAAGCAGTGTTCCTGCATTCTGTATCTCCCTTCTGCCAAAAAGAAATGCATCAACTGATTTGAAATTGGTCTGTAGATTTAACCTGAGCATATTTTTTTAAAAAGGTTACCAACTATTACAATCTTGTCATTATGTCAAAAATAAAAAGAAATAAGATCTTAGCACTATTTTTCAGTATACTCACTAATGAATCTTGACTGGCAAGTCAAACGAATAGTTGATCTAGATGGGTGGATGGAAGAATAGCATATAATTGAAGATCAGTAATAAAATGTTTTTTTTCAATAACAATATTAACTTTCAAACTGCATTAGCAAAACTTAAAAGTGCTTAAACAACTAAATGAAAATGTTTAGTATGAAGTTGGTTGAATAGGATGATGAAGATTACCAAGTTTAGAGCATCCTAATTTCCCCTACAGAAAGTCAGCTGGATCTGGTTTTGATGATGTTACTGGCTGAATGCTTAGGAGTGATCTAATTTGTAAGAGGAAATCAAGGGTGTCGGAATTGTTCTAGGGATAGGAAAGCTATGTTTCCTAGGATACTGCTCACCCATAAAGGGAATGTAACGAACATCCTTTTCTGAAATTCTGGTAAATAATGTACACAATTTAACCGGGACAGTTCCACACTGCTGAAAGTTTGAGCACTTTGCATTTATGTATTAATAGTTCTCTTTTTTGCAATTTCATGTTTCAAAGTATACCTTTTGTTTACTTTCCCCCATGTAAAATTGTAAACAGAAGTGGTACAGCACTGGGTTTCTGCTGTGTGGACAAGGAGCAGGTCAGGGCATGTGTTGCTGCGTCTGTCCTCACAACCCTTCAAGAGGAAGCAGGTAAAGCAGTAGCAGCTGGTCTTCAGCACGGCTCCCCACTAGCTGAATCTTGTGGCTGTGGCATTGTGGGGACAGAGTGCTCTTAGGCAAGTATGCACTACTGCACTGCATGGAATTAATTTTCAGTAGTGAAGGGTTCTCAGATTACAGCACAATGATGCAAGCACATTTTAGGCTGGGATTTTAGGCCTGAATTTCTCTCATGTGTCAAACAGCTGATGATGTCTCTGTTTCAGAGAATAGTTTTAGGTTGGATAACAGTTAGCTAGGTGGGAAAATAATCAGACACTTGTAAAATTGTCATGAAGTAATACACTCTTTATCTTTTTTTTATACATAATATGCTTTATCCATAGATGTTCATGAGCGATTCTATATACAAGCTCAAGATAACATTTAATATACTGTTAAAACTGTATGTCTACAAAGCTAAAAGTATTGGTTAAAACTTAGGCAGCTTGAGAACTAAGGCTTTCTAAAGCATTTTGTAACAGAACCCATAGTCTGAGGAAGTTTCCTTGCCAAGGAAACAATGACTATAAAGAATACTGCAAATAGTTTGGACCATGTTGTATATTTATTTAGAAATGCAATTGATAAGAAATATATATCTCTAATCACTATCACATTGGTCTTTAAAGAATATGATACATTTAGTTGATTCTTAAGCCAATTTAAATTGAAAATCTCTTACCATGAATCTTACAAAAATGATTTATGATTAAACAGCTACAAGAGAGACAATGTGGGTGAGAATATCTTTTATTGGACCAACTTCTGTTGGTGAGAGAGACATGCTTTCGAGCCATAAAGAGCTACAAGGCATTTGTGGCTGACTGAGAGTGGAGCACAGACAGCTTAACATGGAAAGTATTTACAACTCAAGGGATGGGAATAGCTTAATACTAGTGTACAAGTATCTACAGCTGTCCTGTCTTACTGTCTCATTATCGTCAGCATTAATAGGGATGAACCAAGAAAATGAGATAAATTACTTTAAGTTGATGCATAATTAACTACTAAACAAGTGAAGAATGTGAAGGAAAGTGGAAAGGACATGAGGAGATTCTATAGATAGACTCTATCCTAATTTCAGTAAGGATATTTCTGTAGACAGAACAAGGTACTGCCAAAGACATTGTAAACTGGGAAATAACATGGAGTCATGCTAAGATGGCCAAGGACCACACCACAGGGATCCCCAAAGGAAACAGCCTGTGGATGTAGGTTGCTGACTAGATGTTAACCCGTGCATGCTGAATAGTTGCCATGCTATGATGTCTTTTACAAACTGATATGGCCAAACATGCCTTACAAAAAATAGTCTATAAGATGTTTACATGATAGTGTATGAACTTTGCCAAGAAGAGGAACCTAGGTAAATAGCCTAGGTATTCAGCACCTAGGTATTCAGCACTTTGCTCAATGAAGCTAACGTACCCTGACAAAAAGGACTGAGAGAAAGAACTAGTAGCCTCTAACAGCACCTATCAATTCATTCCTCTAAAGTCCTGAATTTCAAAATCCAAAAAGAGAACAAGAATACAGCTGTCATAACGCCTGAAATTAATGGCTACTTGAGATAGAGTGAAAGCATTTTTTAATATATTTTTCTATCTCAAGTAGCCATTCATTTAAATTGTGAGCATGACCTACAGAATACACCTTACATAGATTTACTTTACCCAAGAGATGACTTAGTTATATTCAACTAAATGCTTCTCAGGAAGTACATATCTGAGTTAATACTAATGAAATAACTTAACTTTATAATGCATATTTTTAACATGTTTAATTTTACCTATTTAGAAATAATGCTAACTTTAAAAGTAATTGAGGTTGTTGGGGCTAGATATGAGGCAGTTAATGTAATAAGTTTTACTGGTAAGAGGAAAGTATGTTTACCTATAGCAAAATACAGTTGAGAGAAATCTTGAGTATTTCAAAGAAATCAGATGAGAAATCACACACATTTTGTGGGATTTTTTTTTAAAAAATCCTTGATATCTGTCTTAGACAAAAAGAGAAGGAAGCATTGAATTAGCTTCTAAAGTAAATCTTTCTGCCACTGTTTGAATATTTGGTTAAAGTGACATAAAGAATCTACAGTACTGGTGAAATTCCAAGGAAACTAAAATAGCTTTAAATCATCATTTCTATAATAAAATTTGGATGGGGGGGGGAGAGAACAAAAATGCTTGGCCTTGAGTATCTCTTTAAAATGTGTGTGTTAGTGGGGGATGGCATTAAATTGACATCTTTAATAATAAAATAACTTCAACTTTAGAATTGTTTGAACTGCCAAGGACACCCCAAAATAATTGGCACATACGCTTGACTGCCTAACTAAGAAAGACTCCATGTTTCCTACCTCACAGCTGGAAATAGACTTTTATCTGGAGGTATCCTTCAGAAGAATCCATTTCAAAGATTCAATGGTCTATAAAAGATGGGGTACATAATCCCAAGTTATCTACCTTTCACCTAAGAAGGCAAAGACACCAGCCCTTTGACTTTGGGAGATAGCTGATGGAGCTCCTGGGACAGAATTTATCTTGATGGAAACATGGTTAGGATTTTACCCTGAACCAAGTCTAGCTTGTTAAGTTTTAGGTACTAGAGGGCTTTTTATATTTATTTCTGACTTACTTAAAATCTATCTCTTTGGAATTTATATACACTTGTTTTATTTTTAATCTAAACCAATCCAGTACTGCATTTCAAGAGAACTGTTCTGTAACACCAGTTAAAGTAACTGTTGGATATTGACTCTTTAAAGGAACAATGAATCTGGACATTTCTGATTGTTCCAGGATAGGGCTGGACATTACAGAAAACACATTTATTGGGAAATTCAGGGTTGCGGGGAGAGTGGAATCACCTTACCAGTTGTTAAACAAGGCTGATGGAGACCAAAGAAAGTCTGTGATAGTACAGGAAGGCTCCTGGATCCAAAGCATGGAACTAGGACTGCCCAGTACATAGACCACAGAAAATGGATTACCCTTTTCCTAATTAGAGTTTGAACTCTGTCTTCTGGGATAGGCATTGTGCCATATCTATGACGCTCCATTCCAAATGCTGGGAAAGCAGAATACCGTTCTGAGTGGGGATGTGACCCCCTACATCTTTAGCAAATGTTTTGAAACCCAGTGTTTTTTATCTTGAGACTTGCTCTGTAAGGACTTCGGGCTTCTGTGTCTTTAGCGTAACTGTGTGAGTTAGATAAATCCTCTTGCAAAATAAATGTAGACAAAGATCACTGACTGCATGTGTGTTGAGCCCTCGTGTCAACCCTGGGGAGGAAAACTTGGACATGGAAGTAAAGGGGATGGGGGGAGGAAATAGCCACAGCCTTAAGAGCTGCACTTAAAAGCAAAAAGCAGACAAACCATGATTTAGTTGTAATTTTTTTCACTTGAGAACATTATAGTTATAATGCAACCTGTAGAAATATTGTAATCAGATGTAATTAAATGTTTAAATAATTTTCATTGTAACTGTAACTTGTTTCATTTCCTTTTAATGACTAGTATTTCAAGATCCAGGGTTGCCATAATTGTTGGTTAGAGAAATTGCTCCTATATTTTTCTGCTGAAAGAACAGCTTAAAGTGCCATTATAGAAGATCTGAAGGGCATGTGCAGAACAAGGAAAGCAGAATGAATAAATGACTCTCAAAAACTTGGATGATCAAAAATATTTTTATTACATCTAAGACATATATAGTATAATTTGTCAGAACTGAACATAAATTCCTTTGACACAAAACTCTACTGTTTAATGAAAATAAGCTACACATGGATGGAATCCACCACTGAATGCTCTGTCAACCTCCAGCATTCCAAGAATAGTTGGTGACAATAAATATGGAGAAAAAGTAAAGAACTTTCTACTCAATTTTACACATCATTTACTGTACCTGCACTGATTCCCCTATTAAATGGACATTTTTCAATGTCACATGAAACATTAGGAGGAAAAGTTATTTTATAGGTTACCTGAACTGCTCAAAGTGAGCCACTTATCAATATTGGATGGATGGACATACAGACTGACAGTTACACATGTACACCAATATCTCTCTTTTCCAATATTGTTCTTTTTAATATTTTTTCTGGTTGATTTTTCTCCCCCATGGGAAGTTATTTTTAGATCACTTTCACTTGTGCTAATTGTTGTTTATAAATCTACAAAATGTCTTAATATATGCAGCAACAAAATACATGTTGCTATATGCAGCTTCATAAAGTAAGAAATAGACTTCGATTGTAGAAATAGGTTTGATTTTACTTCCACTAACAGAATTTTCTCAGTTAGATAAGAGAAGGATCAGGTCCAGTGTTGGTTACATGGTGTAGTAATTGTGAATTAGCATGGAAAATCAGTGCTTAACAAAGTTTGGTAATAAATTCCACAGAGGTTCAGATTTGATAAATCTAAATGTTCTGCTATGGCTATTGGGTCTTGATTTAATTGACAAGCTGCAGTAACCAAAATTCTCCCCAAATATCAAAAATTTCCCCATCTACTAGCACTGGTAGTAAGAAGGAGCTGTTATGTTTCCATTAATACAATTCCATATCAATAGTATAACTTGACAGACGAATACTATCAGAATGTAGGAGGAAAGACAAAAACAATTACAGCTTTATTTTTTTCCCCATTTCATAAAGCTATAACTAAGGCACTATGCTATTTCCATTTGGGAGAAGGGATAACCTTTTGGGTAAGACATTGGGCAGGGCTCAAGATCTAAGGTAAAATTTTCAGAAGTGCCTAAATGACTTAGAAGTCTGTCACTTTTTAAAATGGGACTTAGGCTCTAAGTAAGTCATTTAGGCACTTCTGAAAATTTATCTTTTACTTCCTCCCTCTACCTGTGTTTTAAATAGGTCAGAATTTGGCCCTATTGATCACATTTTCAGAAAAACCATCTAAATCGCACTCCCAGAATTTGCATGTGTACCTGTTTACCAAAAAAAGAAAAGGAATTTACAGTGATCATGTGATGTGTATGTGCACAATTATCTGCTAACTGCGTCAGATGCCAAACTGCATGTATGTATGTTAATTTTTTAACACAGTTTCGGAGGCTTCTATGAAAAGATTAGCACTTAGATTTCAGCCCAGCTACAGTATAGGCCTCTGCCTTTAAATTTTCTGTGAAAGCAAACCTCATATAGGTATCCCTGTACATATATTATTATTTTGTTCTACAGTTTTGTGGCGCTGAACTCAGGGGATAAATAATCTGTCATCTAAGTCTTTATATCACACTTGCCACTAGTATCTCAGTAAGCTGACTTTTTTTTCATTAACTATTGATTTTACTCTGGGAAAAATTGTGTTGTAAATATATCAATGGGCATCGGAATTTATTTTTGGATTCTCTGTGGTTTCCAAGAAACGTGTTGTCACAGCCAGGCAGGTCATGACCTAGTCATCATAAACAGAGTTTCCAGTCACAAGACAAAAGTAAGCTGGCTCAGGATATCTGGAGGTCAGAACCCCGAATCAGATGCCAGGAGTCCTGCCAGGACAGGATGCTAGGAAATTAAACCAGGGGAAAAGGAGCAAGAAGCACAAGGCACACAGTCCACAAGGCACAAGGTGGAGCCCAGTTCTGACAGTTTCCTGTTCCTGCTGCTGGCTTAAGTAGAGCCAGCAGGCCAATCAGCTGCTCTAGGACTCTACCAATAAGACGGCGGGGGGAAAGCCTCAAACTGCAGTTGGGCTTCATGGGTCCCAGGTAAGTGAGCATTAGCAGGCTGCCAGATGGAGGATTGGAATGTGACTATTCCTATAAACCCTGCAAATTTGAGACCAGTGGCTCATGACATCTATCCTGGAAATTGTTCAGATTGGATATATCATCTTGGCAAAATAAATTTTCACAATAGGAATGCTGTTTTAAATTTAGAAAAATGAGTTAATCTAGCAAATTTTGCTGAGATTTGGCTTCCTATCTATGATTTTCATGTAATCAATATCTGTTTCATATAAATGTATTTGCATATTTATAGTACCTACTATTGAACTACTTCATACTGCACTAATATAGTTTTTGGCATACTATTATGAAATCCAATTTTTTTAGGCTCATTGGGAAATATTGTAGGCAGAAATTGAATTATTTTATCCATAAAATAAACTGAGTTCTCTAAAATACCATACGATAATTCCTAAAGCATGCTAATACACTGTTGTTTGAAAATGGAATATCTCTGATAATTTTTTAAGGAACAGAACTAAGTGGTACATTTCATAAATGGAATGCCAAACAAGTTTAGGTTAAATATCTGAGAGTGCTAATGACAGAAGTAGATGCAAAACTTGAACCTTGCTCTCTGACGCTTTGCACTTCAATTTCAATGGGTCTGCTGTAAGTGGTTGCAGAATTGGCCCCTATTGATGAAGTATTGTGTTGTTTCTCAAACTGTTCTTAGCAGCTTGAGCTATAAGCTTAGTTAAACATTGTAATTTGAAGACTTGCATAATGCTTTTTTACATGCCAGAATTCTCACCAAAAAGATAAAATTAAAGTATTTTAAAACAATCACCAATTTCACCAATCTACTAGAATTTTTGAGGGGGTCAACAAGCATGTGGACAAGGGGATCCAGAGAATATTGTGTACTTACATTTTCAGAAAGCCTTTGACAGGGTCCCTCACCAAAAGCTCTTAAGCAAAGTAGCTGTCATGGGGTAAGAGGGAAGGTTCTCTCATGGATTGGTAACTGGTTAAAAGATGTCAACCAAAGGGTGGGAATAAATGGTCAGCTCCCAGAATGGAGAAAGGTAAATAAAGGTGTCCCCCTGGGGGGTCTGTACTGGGACCAGTCCTATTCAGCATATTCATAAATGATCTGGAAAAATGGATGAACAGTGAGGTGACAAAATTTTCAGATGATACAAAACTACTCAGGATATTTCATTCCAAAACAGACTAAAGGGCTACAAAGGGACCTCACAAAGCTGGGTAACTGGGCAACAAAATGGCAGATGAAATTCAGTGTTGATAAATGGAAAGTAATGCACAGAGGAAAACATAATTTCAGCTATACGTACAAAGTGATGGGGTCTAAATTAGCTGTTACTACTCAAGAAAGAGACCTTGTAGTCATTGTGGAAAGTTCTCTGGAAACATCCACTCAATGTGCAGAGGCAGTCAAAAAAGCTAACAGAGTTTTGGGAATCATTAAGAAATGGATAGATAATCAGACAGAAAATATCATATTGCCTCCATATAAATCCATGGTACACCCACATCTTGAATATTGTGTGCATATGTGGTCGCCCCATCTCAAAAAAAGATACATTGGAATTGGAAAAGGTTCAGAAAAGGGCAACAAAAATGATTAGGGGTATGGAACAGCTTCCATATGTGGAGAGATTAATAAGATTAGGACTTTTCATCTTGGAAAAGAGATGACTAAAGAGGAGTATGCTAAAGTCTATAAAATCATGACTGATATGGAGAAAATAAATAAAGAAGTGTTATTTACTCCTTCTCATAACACAGGAACTCTAGGGGGGTCACCAAATGAAATTAATAGGCAGCAGGTTTAAAGCAAACAAAAGGAAGTATTTCTTCACACAATGCATAGTCAGCCTGTGGAACTCTTTGCCAGAGGATGTTGTGAAGGCCATGACTATAACAGCGTTCAAAAAAGAACTTGATACATTCATGGAGGATAGGTCCATCAATGGCTATTAGCAGGGATGGTTTCCCTAGCCTCTGTTTGCTAGAAGCTGGGAATGGGCAACAGGGCATGGATCACTTGATGATCATCCGTTTTGTTCATTCCCTCTGTGGCACCTGACATTGGCCACTATCGGAAGATATTGGGCTAGATGGACCTTTGGCCTGACCCAGTATGGCCATTCTTATATTCTTAAAAAGTGGAGGAGGGAAGCTTTTATAAATAATTGTACAGCTATGTGAAATCACTAAACTCTATAACAGCAATATTATGAGTAATTGCCCATAGCAAATGTATCTTCTGAAAGTTCTAAAACTGGCAGGAGGTCTTGTGAAATGTTTCTACAGAGCACAACTTTTGGGTTGTTCTTCCATCCTTATTACTGTATGTATGCTACAGTAGGTGAAACCCAGAGTATAGTTCACTTTGAATTTAATGAAGTATGAAGGTGTTAGATGCTGCAGTGTAACTACCAGTACTTTCTTATAGCATTACTGGACTTAGACTAACCACTTGGGCTATTGATTTGTGGGTCACACGAGTAGTATAAGAAAAAGGGTCTTTGTCTTAGTTGGATGATCATTTGCAATAGCTTCAGCGTGTGTGTGTGTGTGTGTGTGTGTGTTTGTTTTTAAATGTAGCTAGGTGCTGCCTTGCACAGCATAAGCAAACATTGCAGAGAATTTCCTATAAGTTGTCTAAAGATCAGTGTTTCATACCTTATTGAAATGAAAGGTACCATAATATCCCCAATAGCTACTTTATCACTTTCTAAATCCTATTATTAATATTAATAAATCATAATTTCAGTATTTCTAAGTGATTTGATAGGCTGGAAAAGTTACCATTAAAGAGCCTATGTTGATTTATGCAATGCTTCAAATCTCTAACCTGTCTCTTCAATCCGTCTCCTCATATGCCATGTTATTCTCTTTCCATATCCCCAAACTGTCCTTTTGTTTGACAGTGATAATTAAAGATCCCTCACTTTCTAAGAACCGTTGCTGATGAGTTTGGTGCTGTGGTGGATAGGGCTGCCCCAGTTGCTTCTGATGACATTTATTTTATGTTGCCATGAAAGTCCTCCCAGCGGGCTCTCTGTAACTGAAATGATTCTTTTGCTGACCAGCCAGTGTGAACTCCGTCCACAACGGGGGGATTTAGTGGAGAAACTAGTGGGACTGAGGTACTGATTTAGTGTGTCTTTGATCCTAAACTCTGGGTTAGGGAAAATAAATACTTGGTCATGGCTGGAGCCAGGTAGGTTGGCATTTCTCTATTAATAGCTCACCCATTGTTCTCTTAAGGACCTTTGGTATTCTCTCTGGAGTCACTTTGTCTCTGATAGTGTTTCATTTCCTGTTTGTTCTCCCTAACAGCCTCCTTTGCTTTAACCCCATGTAGGCTGATAATATCAAGCAGGTAAACTGAGGTACATGCGATATTCATGAAAATAATTCAGATGTCTCCCTCTTTATCCCATAATGAAGTAGCTAACATGGTCACAGAAGAAATGAGCTGTGCAAATACTATGCTAAGGTTCTGGGTTGAGGGCCAGATTATCAAATAATTCAGGTGTGCAACTGTGTGTGCACAATTGTGTGTGCAAACTAGCTAATTGCGTGTAAAAATGTTCTAATAAAAAAGAGGGGAAAGAGATTAAACTCTTTGATGGGAAGGTAGATAGATGGATAAGGTAGTCTGAATTTATTTTTCTCAAGGCATCAATATGGAGATGGAAGGCTATTTTGAATACCAAATTAGCAAATTTCTGTACTTTTCATTGTTCAGGTTTGTTATAATTTTAATCTTAACTTTGAATTTTCTGGATTTTCTATTTGTTTAAAAATGTGAATACTCTTGAAAAGTAATAGAGATCAAAACACTTATATTTGCCTGTAACTTAAACTCTATCGCAGAGGTTGGCAACCTCTGGCATGTGGCTCACCAGGGTAAACACTCTGGCAGGCAGGGCCAGTTTCTTTACTTGCCACATCCGCAGGTTCGGCCAATCATGGGTCCCACTGGCCGCAGTTCACTGCTCCAGGAAAATGGGGGCTGAGGGAAGTAGCGCAGGCTGAGGGATGTGTGGGCCACGGCTTCCCGCAGGCCCCATTGGCCTGGAGCGGCGAACCGCAGCCAGTGGGAACCACGATCAGCCAAACCTGCGGACGCTGCAAGTAAATTGGCCTGGCCCACCAGGTTGCTTACCCTGGCGAGCAGCGTGCCAGAGGTTGCTGACCCCTGCTCTATCATTTTAAAAATATATATATACAGGAGTCTAACTTGTATTCCAAAAAAAAAAAAAAAAATTTAAGGTTGAAAGTGTGTTTTAACTGCTAAAGTCATTGGACAAGGAGCTTACTTAAGAAAAAAACATTTTCTTAAGTAAAAAACATATTTTCTCATACGAGCCAAGAAGCACTTGGCAAACTATTATTATTTGCCAGATTCTGGAACTATATTTGAATTTCTGTAAAATATACCGAGTATAGTGACAATGTAGCATGACATTCAGCTCATGTAATTTTGAAGGCCAGTGTTATATTTGGCTCAATTTAATCCATTCTTAAAGCAAAAATAAACAAATAACACAGTATCTTCCTTATAGATGGTAAAATAATTTCCACAAGGGGGTTGAGACCACTTCCAGCACATCAGATAATAGAGGGTGCTGCACTTGGGCCCTGCCAGGTATTCTGTCCTGTCATCAGCTTCCCCAGTAGTGATTGACAGCAACAATCCAGCCTGTCTTCATTGGTATGTTAGTTTACTTGTCTTTTACAGAAGTTTTTTGGGTCTTGTTTCCTATCATTTTTGTCACGTCGGTGCTGAATGAGTCCACCTTCATCTACTCTGTATCCTTCTCCATCGCCTTTTTTCTCTTTCCTCTTCCATTGCTCCCTCTCTGCGGTGCCATCTACCCTCCTCTTTCATTAATCTCAGAAATGAAAAACCTAAAATGCTGCTATAATTCTGCTTCTGCACAAAACAAAATTCAGTGATAGGCCCAAAATTAGTTTTCCAGGAACATTTTGAAATGTCAGTTTGTGCTCATAAATGTTTACAGAATAGTGAAGAAGATGACTGAGGACATATTTGAGTCAAAGTGTGATTTAGAATGAATTTGCAAAAAACAATCTCCACTATTCACCTAGCACTGATCGCCGCTACCACATAATATACTTAGAGCTCTTAAAATGAAAGGCTTGTGAAGTCAAGTTGCAAGATTTCTCTCATGTGGCACTTACTCAGTATTTGTTTTCCCACTCTGTATTTGCAGGAGACTTTAAACACCAAGATTTTTGGCTGACACCTCTACCCCCAAAAGGTGCTGGTTGTCCTGAATAATTGTTTTACATTTCATAACAACTTACACTCTTGTAGCTATGTTGGTACGCAGAGTGGTAACTCATTCAGCATCACTAACAGCAGAATTCTTAATTGGTTCCTAGTGCACAGCTGAACTGATCGATTGAAACAGGACTTTCAAAGCATGGTCATTTCTGTGACTTTACAAAAATCTGCCATGTCTACTAGGAAAGCATTAGTTGAGCTAGTCAAATCTTGACTGCATTGTAATTTATGCCAATAGAAGGTCTGCATTAGCATCAGTGAGCTACTGCTAAGTGCTAAGGTCAGTTGTGCATTTCATACTTCAGCTGCAGAGGAAGAATTTTATTGCTTTTCATAGTCATGCTGCAGTGAAAAGGGTTCTTTACGATGCCACAGACAATTAATTGAGGTACATTACCTAGAAACTAAAAAGGTCACACATGGAACATAATCGACACCTCATAACCCCTATAACTGATTACAGAAATGCAAATGAGTACTTCTCAGATTCCTCTGAGTAGCATAACTCTTCTCCAGCCTTGAATTATCTCTCCATTTTCTTACAATCTTTATACTTTAAAATGCTTAATTTACCTTTTTCAAGTAATATCAGTCTAAGTTAAAAATTTGTACAACCCTATTCATAAAAGCCTATTAAGTTGCAATTATATCTTTGTGTAATATGCACAGAGAAAGGAACAGAATATATTTTATAAATAAAACACTTTTTAATGCTTCAATAATCCCCTTCAAGGTCACATGTAATACCTATGGCATAAGAACTCAAAAAAGGGCAGACATGGAGGGAAACTTGGAACTCTACTAGAATTTAAGGTAAAGCAGAAGAAATAGTGGAATTACTTAACAAAAATATCATAGCACCTTTTATGTGCAACTCCCACCCAACCCGACATATCAAGAATAGGGGTAGGTTAACTAAAGAATAAGATAATGAAAGATGGGGATCTGGGTAAAGCCTGTTCTATTTAATGCAACATCAAATGTTGGATCCCATTGACTTTAGGAGGAGCAATTTAGTAGTCAAAATAACTTGTATATTGTCATGGTGTTCATTTTTAGCCTATCTACACAATGATATCAAGGTGTCACTGTATCATTCCTGAATTGTCACATGTTATTGCTGTATAATTTTACTACATGTAACACTGTGACATTCTGATGCATCATTGTGACTTACATTCATTGGAACAATTCCATTAGAATTTTCCAATTTTTGGTTTCCATCAGAAACCTATCTGGCTCCTTGGTGGTCCACCTGGTGGACTGCTGGGGAACCAGGGCTGGCTCCAGGGGGTTTGCCGCCCCAAGCAGAAGAAGGGGAAAAAAAAAAAGCCGCGATCGCAATCTCCGGCAATTCAGCGGGAGGTCCTTCGCTCCGAATGGGAGTGAGGGACCCTCCGCCGAATTGCCGCTGAATACTTGAAAGTGCCGCCCCGCTCCGGAGTTGCCGCCCCAAGCACCTGCTTGATAAGCTGGTGCCTGGAGCTGGCCCTGTGGGGAACTGAAAGCCTGGAAAGTAGCAGCTTTTAGACTTGCAACTGTCTGACAGTCCAGACTCCCAGAGCTCCCAGGGTCTGTACACCGTTCCTAATCATGGAAAATTTGGGGGAATGAATGAATCAGAATGAAACCAAATTTTGAAATATTAAAATGCTCTGGGAAATATAATTACCTTTCTCTTTCCTGCTTTAATTGTGACTTAACACTGTGCTGCATGCTGGCAGCCCAGATTAAGTATGCCCTTGTATTTAATGGATTTCCATTTAAATTTCCATGCATACAGAGCTCCATACTCCTTTTAAGTAGGCGCAAACCATTATATCCTCTAATGCACACAGCTTTATGCAGAGAAATTATAGCCATGAGAGTAATTAAGTATGTATATCCATTTTACCTGCTGACATACTATGTTAAAAATTAATTAAAAAACTGGATATACCTTCAAGCTGATATTAACAGCAGACTTGGAATTTTGCCTTTCTGAACATATCACATTTAATGTACAGATTGTACTTCTTTGGTGATAGTTGTCCCTGTGGGAGGATTCACCCACAGGGACAACAGCAATCTTCTGCCTTCCGTTGGTGACCCCATTGTTCGGAGCAAGTTGAAAAGTCTACCTGGGTCCCAGAGCAGCTTTGCTGACATCCTGCTTGTAGGATGTACAGCACTTTTGATTTCCTCATGTTACCTGGCATCCTCCTTCCTGAACAGCAACACACCTATTTTTGGCATTATGCTAGTCACTTTGTCTTAATCTTCCATGTACAGATAGATGATTTCTCTCTCTTCACCCTTCATTCCCATTGTTGTCATGAGACTGCAGTATTTCCACATGCAGTCCCCAAGCACTCACAATTATCTGCCATTTGACAGTGGCATTATAGGAAAGCTACGTATAAAAGCTTGTCTTATTCCACATATTCAACTGTCTTATTGAACTATCGTATTCCACATATAAATTTCCATCTTGATGCCAATCTCCTGGGTAAATAAGAGACACTGAGTAAATGCAATATAATATTACCCAGTCATGAGAGAGCTACCATCCCACAACACTACACCCCCTGCCCTCTCTCTTTGATATAACACTTGAAGGGGTGTTGGAGAGTCATGGCCAAAAGAAGGGAACCAAGATCGTGCTACTTTGTCACAGGAATTCAGCAGAAAGAGCAGGGACTATACAAGTACTGTGATTGTCATCCTAGCCAATTGGTGTAGGTATTAATTCCCCTGTTAACATGTCATCTGAAATGCAGTTTAATTCAGAAAAGTGTAATAAAAAAAAAAACCTCAAGACCAATTTAGATTCAAGTTAAGCAGACATGACCTTTGACACGTCAGTTTTCAGCTATTGCAAGTCATTATAGGTAAATAAACACAGAAGGGAAAAGTCTTGCCTTCTCTGAAGCTCTCATTTGAGCATCTTGATATTATGTCCTAACAAGTAATTAAATTTATATGTTCGGGGAGATTTTGGCAAACCAGTAAAGTGCCTAAACCACTATTGTGTATCGCTAACAGTAGTCAAGTTAACAGGCCGTACTGAACCATTCTTGCTTATTTCTAACAAAAATAGCAAAGTCAGTAGGTCGTAAATTGGTCATGCAGTGGCCTCAGTGTAACCAGATAGGAGGGGCAGGGGTTTCAGGTGCAGGGTACAGGATAGCTTGACCCTGCACCCTTCCTGCTAAGAGTGTTAAAGTTGCTGATGCATGGATTGTAGAAAAACAAGAAGTCTGTTTATATGTGCCCCCAGGAATGTTTGTCAGGGCACAAAGGCCTGGACACTCTGGAGAAAAAAAAAAAGTATCTCTGCTTAATTGGCAATCATAAGGTGTCTGACCTTTTAACCCTGCTTGCTTAGCAAGTTTTCTTTAAGGGATAGGTCATGGTATTACTAATGTATAAATAAGGGGGGAAAGTTTGAGGTAATTTGACTTCTCAGGAGGGGCTCTTCAGGGACGCTCACTCTGGACACATCTTTGGGTCCCCACCAGCAGATGGAAGCCTGGCCAGCTGAAGCCTGTCATGGTGCCACTCGAAAGCCACGCTCAGCTTCGGTAATTATTGAAGGTTGGGGCTGTTTCACTAACCTGTTGCGGACATGTGTAAGTGCTTGAGACTACATAAGGTTTTGCTTTAAGTAAAATCACCCTTGTGTTGTCCTGTTTGTGCCAGCCATCTATCGGCCGGACGGTCGTGTATCCCCTGATTTATTTCCTAATACCACCCCGCACAGAGTAAAAGTTACCGAGAACTTTGGGTTAAAACAACCCTGGGTAACATATAGATTTTTATTTTTAACTAACTAAATCCATCTCCCATTAGTCTTTTTTAGTAAATGACAGAAAACTTTATAGAATTAACATATAAGTATAATATTTTCTTTTAAGCAAGAGCCACATATTTTCTCATTAGTTTTCTCAGCTGTGAATAAAGTTCCCTGCTATTAAATACAAAATACATGTGAGATGCCATGTCTTCGATATTCCAATTACAAGACTTAAAAATCTGGCCTCCTAGAGCACACAGGTGTTGATAATCAGCAATAGGCAGCACCATTTGAGTATTATTTACACTCATTTAAAACACTTCTCTGGGCTTATTTTAAGGAGAGGTCAAATGTTTGATAAGATACAACCCTCAGTTTCTCATGCTGTTCAAATGCTGCAAGTTTTTCCTCTTTCCCCTTATACTATCAAGCAGAGTGCTTGCTTGTTGTCGAGTTTTCTATGTCAAAATGCTTAAACATAAATCTCCTACGTTGTAATCCTTCCCCAAAAAAAGAAACAGAACTAACCCTTCCCCAACAAATACTCTCAGGAAGAAAGCCTTAGTAAAAAGGCAGCATGCCCTCAAAGTCAACAAATTTGTGCTCTGTCAGATCATCTGAAGATGCAAACTCAAGCTAAGACCACTAATAAGACTCCTTTTTTACAACCTCCATAAGAAAAGTAAGTGATGTCCCCTCAATTGAAAGACTCACCTTCCTTGTTTCTTCTGATTGTCTCCTACATCTGTCCAGCATCACTATTGTCTTATATAGGTTGTCTTTTGTAAATAAGCCCTCATTTAAATCCTGATCTCACCCAGAATCCTCAACAAATGAGCAACCATACCATCAGAGAATCATGAAATGGAGGCATAGAGATGTGTGTCATCAGCCTACTGATGTTACTATACCCAGACCAACTGGGTTATGTGATTCAATTTCACTCCAAGCCACTTCCCAAACACTTTCTCCATCCCTGTTCAGGGATCCTTCTTTGACAGAGGTGTGGCCCATCCTGGAGTGGAGTATGAAAGAACACGTCCCACTGATATTTCAAGGAAAGGGGTTTTACTCCAGATATTTCTTGATTCTAAAGAAAAGTGGCAGTCTTTGACCTATTCTGGATCTCAGGAAGTTGAACTCCTTCATCTGAAGATTTAAATTCTGTATGTTTACCATGATCTTCATTATGCCTTCTCAATCCCTTTAAGACTAGTTAGGGGCTGTTGTTTTCAACTCCATTTGTTCTCACATCAGTATTAATCCCTCTCATTGAAAATACGTGAGATTTGCCACCAATTGGCACACTATCTAATAAGGTCCTTCCTTTCAGACTTTTCGCAGTACCTTTAAATCTTCCTAAAGTGCCTGTCAGCTGTGCTAGCCCAACTGTGCAGAGAGGACATCCATGTCTATTCTTTCTTAGGTGTGTGGTAGCTCAGAGCATCATCCCAAGGAGTTCCAGCAGAAGCCATGCAAACATCCTGCAGTCTGTTTCCATAGTTGGGCCTTCTCACCAACTGAAAGAAATCTCTCACTATTCCCACTGAGGACATTATTTCATTCAGGCAGTCCTGGATTCGGTGCTGGGCAAAGTGTTTCTGCCAAAAGTAGGCCTTATGACCTGCACAGCTGTAGAGCCCTTACTGGAGGATTCACATGAGTTAGTGATATTCTTCTGTCTGGTGGATCTAGGTGGCCTCCATTAAGTGTGACTCCATTCGTGTGGCTGAGAATGAGACCTCTCCAGTGCTGGTTGGCAAGATACTATGTCCCCAACACAGATTACAGCATTTGTGTTGTTGATGCTGCCCAGAGAAGAGCTTTACACTCTCTAAAGGGACAGGTTTCAGAGTAGCAGCCGTGTTAGTCTGTATCTGCAAAAAGAACAGGAGTACTTGTGGCACCTTAAAGACTAACAAATTTATTTTAGCATGAGCTTTCGTGAGCTGCAGCTCACTTCTTCGGATGCATAGAATGGAACACATTCCAGAGAAAGTGAAACACATTCCATTCTATGCATCCGAAGAAGTGAGCTGCAGCTCACGAAAGCTCATGCTAAAATAAATTTGTTAGTCTTTAAGGTGCCACAAGTACTCCTGTTCTTTCTAAAGGGACAATGGGTCTGATTTTTATGGGTTTGATTTTTCATCCTTCAGCTTCTTGGGTAATGATAGTTTCAGATACCTCCAATCACAGTTCAGATGTTCACTGTCAAGGCCACTGAAATATCTGAGAAGTGAGACTACATATCAGTGTATTAGAGCTCAGGGTAATCCACTGGGGGTCTGCTGTCCTTTCTTACATTCCTTCACCATTACCTTCATCTCCAGCCCAGCAATGGTATGATATTACTAAAAATTTCCAACGTACAATCAATGCATAGAGAAAATTTGAAATTATCAGTTCACATTAATGCAATCTAGAAATCAGATTCATCTTCCTTTGACCAATTTGTTTATAAATGGATTTTTTCTTGTAACTGAGCATAGTACTGTCTTACAGTTCTGGACTCTTGATGTGTAAAGAATGCTGGTGGTTTTTGACATCAAATGACAAATTCTACTTTCAGATTCAGGTGGCTTATATCTACATTTACTTCAGTGGGAGCTAGACCCATGACAAAGGGCAAAATTTAATCATACATTCAAAGAATGTGTCTATTATAGGTTGGGTAGCCCCTGTGACTGAAGTTGATCCAGCTTATTTGTGCCAGAACAGGTATTCTTAACTGGGCCTGTTAAGGGGTGGGGTTGCACCTGGGGCTAACAGGATCAGGAAGAGACCCAGTGAGTCAAAACTGGCTGAGAGAAAGGGGAGGCGAGAGAGCTAAGATGCTGCAGGAAACAGGACTGCCAGAGTCTCCTGGGAAGGAAGGTAGTAAGAGCCCAAAATGTAAAGAGTAAGCTGAGGAACTTTGTAGAAGTTTAGACAACAAACTTGCCTAAAAGAGGTTGTGGGTGTAGCAGTGAGCCCTTAGCAAGCTGGGGAGAAGCCCTGCCCCCGTTACAGTGTCTTAATAGAAAACTGAAAGAAACTATTTGGATAAAGAATAACAGGAAAAAGCTCTGTCATAGCAGCTAATTAACAATTTCTAAAGATTCAAGTGTATGTGCAGGTCAAAACTTCAGACTATAGTTCAATGGAGGAAGAAGAATTTAAATAAAGTTATGAAAGAGAATTTGAGAGTCCGTATAAAAATGCTGGAAAATGGAATCCTTACCATCATTGACTGCAAAGGGAGTAAAATTTGGCATGCGTTAAATGAAATGTTACTATACAGGTAATTTATCACTCAAAGTAAGTCTGTCTCAGTCCATTTAATTTTGCTTCATTAGTTCCTCCCCTTTCTCCTTTATTTCATCCTCATCTCACAGTCAGACACACAGTTATTTGCTGCTTCTCTCCTCCTCCTCCTATAGAGATGAGTTTCTTTTGGTGTTTAAAGAAAATAAGTCTAACATATCCCTTTTGCCTAACCATGCGTGGCGTAGAGATTATCTAGAAGGACTTTGTAAATATATAAAAATCAACTATCAGGATTGTAGTATTACCTTATAGCAGATGGTAGAAGAGGCATCATGTGAAGACTGATCAGTACTGTTCTACAGCTGTTACAGCTTTGTCACGTTTATTTTATTTCCTTTTGGTGGTCGTGTCTCAGACTGTAGTTTTGTGTGCAGCCTAACTAATCTGTGGTTTTGCTGTCAGCCATGTTTTTTGCTTTCAATTCTTAATTACTAGCCCTTATGCTTACCCTTCCCCTCTGTACTTGTAGTTACATCTCAAAAATGTTTAAGTATGAAACCTCCTGGATACTAAGGAGCCACAATGGCAGGAAGAGATTTAGGACTTTTAGCATATGTGCATAGTGCTAAAAAGCAGAACAACCTATGCATAGGGAAGTTTGATACACATCTCTATTGTTCTACAGCTGAAAATAACTAGAGCTGTCTCATTTTTTTGTAGATCTGGTTTGATGTGAGTAATTGGACATGCCTGAGACCTCCTTTTTTGGAAGATGAGATTAGGGACGTAAATGAATCGGTATAGTAAAAGTAATGTAATTGGGTAGATCTATGTGAAGCAAGAGGTTTTCTGAGTAATTTGGGATGTGCATTATACACTGTACCGAGCCCCCCATACTTATGCCTGATCAACTCAAGTGTAGTTTGACTGTATGCCAGTAAATGAACCGGAGTGATGAGATTGGAATCAACTGAGTTCTTGGGGAAGTGGAAGACTTCTCAGGTGAACTCAAACAAAATAAATTTTATATACATGTACTAATAACTTCTGGCTCATTCCCAGACAAAACTTGGGTTTAATATGGAGTTAAGTTTGAGAGTACACATCAGTACATTAGAATACATTAGAGAAGTTATCCTCAAAACAAGCATTATGAACCCAAGAAATTTAGTCAATTTTAAATTTAAAAGAAATCCTGTGGAAACAACTCGCTGTAAATTGTTGTTTATATTAAAAGTTGTAGTTTGTATATGTCACCAAGATTTATGGCCTGTCCAAGAAGAACAGCAAAACCCTAAGTCTGCTTTAACAAATGTTTTCTAATTGGAAGAAACTTTATTGTAAAGGAAAGAGGTTTATAACAAATTGTTGACAGAATATTAAGATGATTAACAAATATTATATAATGTTTCTGGCATCATGCTATAATTAATTGGAGTTGTGCATAGCATATGTTATTAGAATATGGGAAAATATAAATATTTCCATGTATTTCACTTCTGCTCCTTACGTTTTGCCAGGATCATAAAAATACTTCTGAATCAAAGACCAAACCCAAAATGTTGGTATTATAGTTACAGCCTTTCTCTTAAAAGTACTTGGGTGGGAAAATGCAACAGAGTCTGTTTGGGTAGCCAGTTGTACCTGTTCTATCCTATGGGCTGAGCTCTGGCTGGATGACATCTTCCATGATGCATCTGCAACCATGTGACTCTCATGATGCAATGCAGTCTGCCTGATTGAGTGGCATGGTGCATCATGGGAGATGTCATCCAGACAGAGATCCTGGTCCATTGGTCACAGTGGAGCATTAGAAATCTGAACTGCAGCTCCCATGAAGCAGTGTGCCACAATAGGAAGATGCAGTTCAAAGTTGGACTGATTCAAAAAAAAATTGAGTTAGATCAAAAAATCAAAGTGTTCTGATTTGGATTGAACCAACGTGAAACTAAACATTTTGTAGAAAATCAATATTTTTTGGCAAAATTTTCTTGTGGAAAATTTTGATTTTGTAGAAATTGAGTTTTCTAACAAAATATTACTATGGAAAATTCCCAATCCGTTTTAATTTACACTCTACCCCTAATACAAATTGTAAAATTTTCTGGTACATTTAGCGTTCCCACAGTCTTCTGCAGATACTTCATCTGCCCTACTCCATCTGCCTTAAGATTAGGGTTGCCAACTGTCCAGGCTGTCCCAGGATCATCCCTTTCTGAGGTCCATATGCTTGGTGCTTTAAGGGTGCACAGTGCATGCTGCCGGCTATCCAGGTTTATGGACTCTGCACCATCCTGGATGTCCTGATTTTTTTTTGTGTACCTCAGAGGTGGCAATCATGCTTCAGGTTCATTTAGGAGAGAGATTTTGGTGGCCTTTTCCCAAAAACCTCTCTACATACCCCCTAAAATCAATAGCATTTGATAAGACCTCAGTGATGCATTCGTTCTATTTTCTTTGACTGATACTAGGGGCAGTGATGCTTGAGAGAGAGTCATCCTCAAGTGGCAGTCAAGGAGTGCCATGTTAGGTATCCTGACACAAGGCACAACCACTTATCTGATGCAGTCCTCACACACTAGAAAACAGGGAATGCTGACCTGGCTTTTACAGCCTGACAAAATTTCCCTACAGACCTCAAAGAAACTATCCCCTTCTTGCAACCCTGTGGTGGCATGGCCCAGCATCTGAGTTTCAGTGGCAAATAGATTTAATTAGTGTTACTTTCTGAAGAATTTAATTTGGATAAATCCAATTATATCCTGGTAATAAGACTACTAAATGTTAATGTCTTTAATGACTGGTAAAATACACTCAAAAACAAACTGAACAACTCTTTGTGCCCCAAAGGTCTTTAGAGATTAATACAGTTAATTGGTTATTGCAAGTAATCAGACCAGATGCGCAAAAAACTATTGATTTTTAATAGCTTTTTCCTAAGCAGGCCCCAAGCAGGGTTTGGTAGTGTAGGTAAGGAGTAAAAGTGTCCTCCTTTAGCGTACAATGTCTTTCCTACAGCTGGTTGATGAGTGCAGAGCAGCAGAGTTAGTTACTCCTGGAGGAATTCTGCGGGACTGCATGCCCACAGAAAACACACCTCACCGCAGAATTCCTGTGTTTCCCTGCTGAAAATGTCTGGGAAACCATGTCGGTGGGGTGGGGGCGGGGGAAGTTTGAGGATGACTATGACCATGAGCGCAGTTTTGGGGGGGATTGTCAGAGACTGGGCCTGGGGGAGCACATGGGGTTATGTGCCACTGCCTCCCCTCATTTCTGCAAGCACAGAGCTGCCTAGCTTAAGGAAGCTGCATCTCTGCTCTGCTGACTCTGCAGCTGAACACCGCCTCCTGGGTCCTAATGCCAGTTGGCCTCCCCTTCTGTGTGCTTCCTGTTTTCTGTGCAACAGTGAGTTCCAGCGGTGGGGCTCAGTAATGTGAGGCTGAGGGAAATGAGGGAAGGGGGTGTGTGAAGCAGTTGGGGGAAGAAAGGGGTTGGAATAGGGCAGGCGGAGGGAAATGTGAGAGTGAGAGGAGGGGGTGGGGGATAGAGCAGTGAGGTAGGGGGATGAGATGGGGAAGAAAAGGGGATAGAAGAATTACAGGGGGAAGTGGGAGCTGGGGAAGCGGGATCCTGGCATGTGGCATCCCCGGGCAACAGCTGGGGCTCCCCTGTTAAGCAGGCCTATCAAACCCTCACCCTGAAAAACCCTACAGTGCCTCTCCACACGAGCCTCCCACACCCAGACTTCCAAGCCCACTTAGCCCCAACCAGCTGCCCCTGGACCCCCACTCCATCAAGCCCTACTCCCCCAGCACCTGGACCTCCCCACTGAGACCCCCCCACCCCCCTGTTGAGCCCCAACCACCTTCACCTGGATACCCTTCAAATTCCCATTGTCCCTACACCCCCCAGCGAGTCCCTGTGCATCCAGATGTCCCACTGAGCCACCCGAACCCAAATTGCTCCACGCAGAAGCCTCTCACCCCACACCTGGCTCCCCCCATGCTAAGCTGATCCACACTTGGCTCCTGCTGGACTGGTTCAGAGGGGCCAGGCCCGGGTTGTTTCTGGGGCAGACCTGGTGCTTGCACTGTCAGGGTTAGATGCAGCCTCACTGCCAAATCCCTGTACCACGGGAGGTGGGGGCTCTAGGGTGATCTTCCACCTCAGTGCAACCAGTGGCCTGTGCTCCCCACTGCCATGCTGGAGCCACATTTATTTATTGACAAATGTAATTTGCAGAATTTTGCAGAATTTAAAAATATTGTGTGCATAATTTTTATTTTTTTGGTGCAGAATTCCCTCAGGAGTAGTTAGTGCTGCCTGATAAAGATAAGTATGGATCAGAAATTGAGGGGCATGTGACGTAATCACACAGAATCAAGAAATGAGTGCCTGTAGGTTCAAACTCTGGCCAAGATCTAATGTTTGGTTTGGTTTTAGGAGTCCCTTTTCTCATTGCCAAATATGCTGGCCTGTGGTTAGTAGTGAGGATTTTGTAGAGGGCACATTTCCTCCATCCCAGAAGAGGTTTTTTGTGAATTCCTTTGGATGAGGATACCAGGAATAAAAACAAATGAAGAAATGACAGTTTGAATCTTGCTAAGACTACCTGAGCTAGAGGAGAACACAGACATACTATCTAGATCAACTCTCAAGTTACTGAGAGTTAAAAAGGCCAAGCCAGAAAAACTGCAAGTAGGATCACTTGAATCTCAGAGTAGGGGGTGATCATTGAATCTCAAAGTAGGGAAATATGTGAAGCCTCAGTTCCAACCATTCTATGTGATTTTTAGTTCTAGGATACATTAAAAATCAGAAGGGGAATGTTTTGTGGATGTATGTTTGGTGTGGCCCAAGATGTCAGGTATCTCATAAGGACAGCTGATCTCTTCACATTCCTCAGTAAAATGGCAGAAATTTTGTGAGTTCAAGTAATTATGTAGGACTTTAAGTATTTGAAAATGAAATTTTGTGACATTTCAGCACTAATCCACAATGGTCCCTTCTGAATTTAAGACTGAGTCTATAATCCAAACCCTGAACCCTAGACTATAAAATATCCCGAGCTGTATACACTCTTTTCTGTCCATATCTACTTCACAACTTTGGAATGCAATACTCAGAGAACTTTATACACCCCTACCTCGATATAACGCCACCTGATATAACATGAATTTGGATATAAAGCGGTAAAGCAGTGCTCGGGGCGGGGGGGGGGGGAGGCAGGGCTGCGCACTCCAGTGAGTCAAAGCAAGTTCAATATCACACAGTTTCATCTATAACATGGTAAGACTTTTTGGCTCCCAAGGACAGTGTTATATCGAGGTAGAGGTGTATATCCAGATCCCCTATGGGTACAAATAGTGCTAATTGTGCATCAGCTGGTTTCTCCCACCCAGTTGGGAAGTTGTTATGTATTAGACTGAGGTGTAGATATGGGATTTCAGCCTTTCCTCCCTGTAAAGAGGAAAGTTGTCAGATCTTTCCTTCCTGTACCCCTTCCACAAAAAAACCAAACAATTAAATTGCTGTTATTAGCTAGTGATGAAATACTAATTCTAATGCAATTGTCCATACTGTAAAAAAGATTGGAGTAATTTGTTTTTGTTTTGTTCCATGGTCCCATTTATAGGCCAAATTGATTTAAAAAAATGGACAGTCACAACCTGAAAGCCTGATATAGCTGTTAGTAATTGAGCTTTTCAAAATGTGGTGGTTTTGCTTTTTATTTTCTTTGGTTTCAGTCTGAGACACCTCATATTCAGGGTTTGTTTTTGTTTTTGTTAATTTTGTTTGGAGTTCATTTGATACTGAAACTAAATAATCAAAAGTGTCATGTTTTCCTAAATTCATGTGAAACCTGGACACAATGACATAATTTGCATGTCTTCAATGTAAACCCACTTACAGAGTCAATCTAGGTTTAGCTCACAGACTGAAAAACGCAGCCTGTGCTACTCAAAGTTACAATACCGACTGGTTACATCTTGGCCTGGATTAAGCAATTAAGGAACTAATGGTTGAAAATATTACACTACTTCTGCCAGTTACCTTATATAGAGGTGGGTAGCAATCCCTACCACTGCATAATCATTATTCAGATTAATAGGACTACTTACACAAGTAAAAATTGCTGATTTGGGCACTGTGGTGATTTGTGCTCAATGGCCAAAATCTGCCCTTGTGTGTGTCATGTTGTCTACAAGTCTGTAGGGAAATTAGTACATTTGTGGCAGAACGTTGGCCTCAGCAGCACATTAAGTCATGGTGCTATCACATCTAGTCATCCTCTAGATATTTTAGAGTCTGAATAATTGCACAGAAATGAAGTAAACTCAGTTATGGTTTATTAATTATAGCATAAACATTGTGTGGCCATATATTGTCTAGTTGTGGTGGACCCTTATATGTAGATTTGCATAATCTACATAATGGAATAGATGCCAGTCAGATGTTTTGTTTTAAAAAGCAGCTGTTCTATGGAAGTGAGCTAATGGTTTTTATGAAATCTGGCAAATTAAAAAAAAAAAAAGATCTGTATACCAAGTGGGCAAAGTACAGCGCTATACGACAAATTTCATCCCATGGGGAATTTTGTAGCTTGAATTCATAAACTGTTAAATAAAGTAACAGATCTTCTAATTGTACTTTCTAATTAGCTCTTAAGACTCCTATCATGGACTTGACATCCTGGTAGCACATAGCAAGGCATTTTTTTTAAAAAATCTTTCAGAAAGAGGCTTTTATCCTCTATTTTTGGCAAGCTGCATTTGGTACTTATTTCACATTGATGATATTGCATCTGATGCTTCATATTCTATCTCTTCAGACATATTCAAGTGCAGGGCTTGATGCAGCTGAAGCAGTGTCCCCAAACCTGCACCTGGGAAATAGGAGTTTGAAAGAATCAAAATTAAAAGAATACAAGATTTTATTATTGGCTGATTTTTCACTTTTAATTTATTTAATAGTTTTCTGTGGAAACATTTTCAGTAGCAACCCTGTAGGTTAAAATGACTTAGTTAGTAGTACTCTCCATGCCAAAAAATTGTGGTTTGTAGGCATTCATTGAAAGGGCTCAATTCTACAAGGTACTGAAAATCTGGCAGGATCATATCCTTAGAAGTGTCTTCTTTCAAATGAGGAATGTAAAGAGCCTATTAGTGCATTAATACATGAATAGGAAATAACAAGATTCCTGATCAACTTTTTCTCTCTTTCCATAAAATGATTCTCAAGCCCAAAGCTGGCTGTGAGCAACTGCTGAGCATACAGTGGCTTCTCCAAATGCTTACATATTCACATCAATATCATTTTGGTAAGTACTTTGGGATGGTCTGGACATGTAATTGGGTGCAATGAAAGAGAGGTGGGCTTGCCCACAAGTCATTTGAGGGGAAAGTACTACATCAAAACAAGTGAACTATAAAGATATTTCAAGGACATATTCCCCAGGAAGCATAAAAGGTTCCGAATAAATCATATGAGGATATAAACCTTTCAAGACAGTGACTATTATCTAATCAAGTCCCCAACACCATTCTTGCAATAACTGTTGCACAAGTTTTCTTTCATCTCTAGATACAATATGTTTATGACAAGATGTCAGTGTAGCAGAACACACGTATCTGCTTCTCAAGGGATGAGCAAACCTGACAATCCTGGGAGAATTTTAAGTACTTTAGGATGGCAAGGTACTGGAGAAAAACGAAATTGGCTGTGAACAAAACACAACAAATACAATGAAGCTAGCAGACAAAGTATATGTAAAGTGAGGTTCTCAAAGGCTGAGCTTGATGTACAGAATAAAAAAAAAGTAGCCTTTCTTTTACAGAGAGTCAGGTAGGGCCCTTTGGGGTCTCAAATGCTGAATGAAATATAAGATGCTGCTATAACTATAACTATCAATGTTTAAATATAAAATTCAGTAACCTGCGTATATATCAGATTATTAGAATTAGTATGACTTTTATTTCCTGGTTTGGAAGTAAAGTAGCTGTATAAGCAAAAAACCGTGGGCTTGTGATGTTTTTAGTGTGGAATATCATTTGTTCTAAAGGAAAAGGAATGTTTCTGAGTTGTCTCATATCGCTGTTGCTTTCTGCTTTCCTTCATGATTATCGTTCTTTGTTGGTGTAGTAAATAATCAAATACAACTGTTTTTAATTTAACAGATGAAATGTATTTTGAAAGCTCCCCACAATTTCTTTTTGAGCCAATCTCTCTAGCTTCTTCTTTGTTCCTTCTCTTCACTTTCTGGGTCAGTTCCTGACCCAACCTCTCCAGTCTTTCCCTATTCTAACAAAACATTGTTAATGTAAATACAGTGTAGCCTTAGGGAGAGGGAAGCCATGATCATTTACTTTAAAAAAAAATGTGTTTGGCTATATGACTGCTGCAGTGCACCCTCTTTAACAAAAGGAACTGGTTAATAAACATGAGTTTTACTTTACCTGGGGAATTTTTTTCCATGTCTGAATGTGAGTAGTACTACTTTTTATCAGCAATGCCTCAGGCAGTGCATACCATTTCCAGTTACAATCAAGAGCTGTTCAGCAGCTAGATAAAAGTGTTTTTCTCATCTAGAAGATTTGATGTAATCTATTTTGATATCTACTGGTGGAATTCTGTTTTGAATGTCCGGAGCTTCTACTATTGCTGCTGGGACTGATTGTTGGCATCTCATCTTGCAAATTTTTACAGGACAGGAATGCCAAACAGCAGCTGTAGGTATATTAAAAATTAGAAGTGGGAGGATGGGCGAGTCGGAGAGTCAGGGCATCTGGGTTTCGGAAGTTGGGACATGTCATTGGTTGAGTTAGAGAAACAAACCTTTGAGGATTGGGGAGTCGATTATAGCTGGGGTAGTGTAGCCAGAGGTAGGGAAAATGGGGCTTTCATGTTTTAGAGAAAATTAGGGGAGAGGTCAAAGGAGGAACAGGTGGAGCTACCTCTTCATTGGACAGTCTGATAAGGGACTCCTGGAGGAAAGAAGGAGTGGGCAGGAGAAATGATTACAAGTTTAATATACTCTTTAATATTTAAACTGTTGTGAAAGGTTTATGTACAGAGAAAAGCCATGCTGTAGCTTTCATGCCATTTGTTGTTTGTTCTGGGATCTAGGGAATTCTAGGTTTCCAGTGTCTCAGGATCTAGTCTCAGAAAAAGAGAATCTCACATGAAGGGCTGCAACTGGGGAAAAGAGCTTCTTTTCTCTCTCTCTCTCTTTCTCTCTCTCACACACACACTTATTTAATTAGTTATTTTATTTATTAATAATACACTTTTCTTCCCACCTTAATTCCCTTTTCACCTAGAAACATCAGTTGATTTTGCATGAATAAGCACTCTAGAAACAGGAAATATTGTACCATTTTCATTGTTTCTTAAAATGGTCCTTTTTTGAAAGATGTCTGTTTACATTATACTGTAATGAATGCAATGGCTTCTTTTTCACCATCTCTAAAATGCTGTACATCTTAGTTTCTTAAGTTATATTGAATATGATTGAAATATTGATTCTTTTGATGTTGAATTAAAAGGGGAATCTTGTGTTTTCAAATAGATTTCCTTCAGAAATCAAGGGCTCGCAGTGATGTTTTTGCTTGCATGCCAGTTATGCTTGACCCAGGTGTGTGTTTTCAATATCTTCTGAAAATACAAATGTGGACTGTGCCATAGAAACCAGGTAGTGCATGGCAGGACTTTTATATATTAGCTATGATTTTTAAACAGATCTAGGTAAAACATAGGTCACATACTCCAAGCATAGAATTGTCTAAATTTCAAGCATTGAAGGTAAAAACATAAGAATGGCCATACCGGGTCAGATCAGTTGTTCACCTAGCCCAATATCCTGTCTTCCAACAGTGGTCAGTGCCAGATGATTCAGATGGAGTGAACAGAACAGGGCAGTTTATCAATTGATCCATCCTGTCGTCCAATCCCAGCTTCTAGATTTCTTTATGTAAGCAAAGCCAATAATGCTGTTCTTGAATAATAATGTTTTGCATTATTACTATTGTATTAAGGCTGAATAAATATTTGTATTCAGAGATGACCCTTCATGAAAAATAGTATAACTATTGTCATCACTGAAAAACTTTATGATGTCCATTTGGCCTCTGCTTTTTGAGAGGAATGCATTCCTGCATAAGCTGTATTGTTTTATGTTAAAATACTTTCTGAACTTCATCAGCATTAGTGTTCAGTACTTGAATAGGCACTTATGTTGTTGTTAATGAATGCTGTGAAGATACCCTAAGTGTGCGTATGAGCAAATCCTGCTTCTGCGCACGTAGAGGTTACCTGGTGTACCAGAGCCAATATGGTAATTTCTGTAGAGGTGAGATGGCAGTATTGGGGAAGCCTATGCACAGCTATTCTGTAAGGGCTATCTTTGCTAATTTGCTGTTAAATTTCGAAGCTTATTGTCATCTTTTGTACTTGTAAAGGTCAAATTTAAAAAGCAGACTAAATGTAAAGTAAGACTGATCAAGAAAGACAGAAAGTTTCCTTTGCCTTGTTTTCAGAACTAGCCAAGTTACCCAGAACAACTTTCCCAGGTGTGGTTATGTTTACTCCAGGCATAGTGGTCATTAGAGGGAAGAGAAAAGCATCCAAGTTGTCTGTTATGTTATAGAGTAAACTGACCAGTAGATGTGAGCCTCTCTGGATGTCCTAAACAGTGAAACATACGTAGTGATTGTGTTTTCTGTACAAATGGTGTTGTGGAATCTGGAAGAAATGGAGATAGAGGGCAAACAAATTAACGTGGCAATATGGGAGAAGTTCAGATAACAAGAAGAATAACTGAAACAAATATTCCATGAATGGGGCTCTGGGTTAATGGAAACTATTGGAGGATTAAACACAAAAAGTTTCCATAATATAGACCTGATTAACTACTGAAAACTGATTAACTGAAAACTCCTCTCTTGTCTACACTTGTCTGTATATAATATGCTGAATGAATCATAAATTTTTTTGGAAGTATTTGATTTAAATGAACAAATGAAATTTGTTCAACTATCAACCAACAGTTTGTGTACTTGGTATTCAGGATTGTTATACATTAGGTAGTTATCATCTTGTTCATTTTGACTATTTTTATTATGATTAGCCAAACTCCCCCCCGTCCCTCTTTGGGAAGAGTTCTTTTTATCCTTTCAGTTAACAATTGCTGTAAGCTTTATAAAAGGAAAAACTCAAACACTAATTTGAGCTTGCTGAATGTATCATTAAATTTGTATAAAATCATCCATGTTTACTGTCACATTGAGACAGTCATGGGAAAATTAGGAGGCTAGTAAGAACTTCAGCAGAGCCTGGCATTGTGTCCAAAGTTGTTTGTAAAAATTCAACAACATACCTATGCCAAATATAGAGAAATGGAGGAGATGGCTTTGACAAGAAGGCAGTAGACCGAGTATTATAAAATGGGGAAGATAGCTTGTCCATTTTATTCACACTTTAAAATAACTTTTAAATTACAATACTATATTTTCATGCTAAAATGAGATTTCATAAAAATCTTGTCACATAGCACCATCTTCTGAGCAAACTTCATATTGCAAAATGTATGACTAAGCTAAAGATCATATAGTTAATACAGGGGTCAGCAACCGTTCAGAAGTGGTGCCGAGTCTTCATTTATTCACTCGAATTTAAGGCTTTGCGTGCCAGTAATACATTTTAACCTTTTTAGAAGGTCTCTTTCTATAAGTCTATAATATATAACTAAACTATTGTTGTATGTAAAGTAAATAAGGTTTTTAAAATGTTTAGGAAACTTCATTTAAAATTAAATTAAAATGTAAAGCCCCCCGGACCCGTGGCCAGGACCTAGGCAGTGTGAGTGCCACTGAAAATCAGCTTGCGTGCCGCCTTCAGCACACATGCCATAGAGTGCTTACCCCTGAGTTAATATATTCTTACAGATGTCTTAAACTGCAAAGTTTGGATCGAATCCAAACATGACAAAGTGTCAAGATTTTAGTTTGAGCCGTCCCTAATTTTTGTGACATAGTAAGCTTAAATATCTGTTGTTCAGAAAACCTCTAGAACTTTTATGTGAAAAGTAAGGTTTATTCTCCATTCATTCATTCATTCATTCATTCATTCATTCATTTGCTTTGTGATCAATGCAGTATATGAGAACATTCTGAGAGCAGTGCAGAATTGAATCTTGTCTCTTGTACCTTTCCTCCTTTTTTCCTTCATGGTAAGCAAACATTTTATTTTTTTAAAAAGCTTCCTCATTACAATTGTATAGAATGTTAGACTCATTGGCAGCCACTGGGACATTTTATGAAATTCTGTCCCTTTCTATTTTAACTTCCTGAGAAGCATTCGCATTAATATTAGGGACCAGAAATGGACTGAACTGCTGCAGAAAGTCTTATAATCTGTTTCCAGGCATTTCTTTAAAGTCCAAGCACAGGAAAGGGACCATGGTCAGTGAAAAACCTTCTCAATTTGGTCAAACCCTATTGGCTATATTAAAATGAATACAAATCTTCTCAGGGAACTAATAACTGACAGAGAGTATAGAAGAAAAAGAAATGGGATCTATTGTGAGCATATTTAGTAACCAGGCTGCAGGCTCAAAACAAGTACCCTGCTTATCCAATCCCATAGTGTTAAGTATGGGTTCATAGTGGGGTGAGAATATGATCACTGAAGAAGAAATATCCCACTATTATCTTGGAGAATGAGTCTCAGACACTTACGATTTCTCTTGATATCAACTGTATTTTAGAACAGAAAATAATATGATCAGAACAAAATGATTCTACCCATTCAGGTGTAACTTAACACCTACAAGTATGACAGTGGCAGCTAGCATTTTTAGATGCTGACAGCTAGCTACATGTGAAAACACAAAAGCAAAGCATTTTTTAACTCCTGTTAAAATCATTGCATGAGCTGAGTTCAAAGATAAACTAATGCTTTTAGGTCAACAAACAAGCTCTTACTTATTTGCTATGACTGGACAAATAGCAGAAAAATAGTTGTTGAATCAATTATTTGAATTGTGAAATGGTTAAATAATTTCTTCTACAAATACTGTTCACCCAAGAAGATTTTTGGCTGAACACCACAAAATTTTTTGTTGAATAAAATACTTAATGAAAAGCAGCAAAATTAACTGAAGTATAGTATTCAGCCAGGTCTGTTTATACTATTTAACTTTCATCCATGAATTGTCAGTGCCTGGGACTGGGAAACCTCCCACAAAACGTCTTACAGTTCTAACCTTTTATTTAATCCAATCTTCTAATTAATAGTAATCTTTGCTCCTCTGGTATTGTTCAAGTAATCAAGTGATGGAATTCCCCTTTATTTAAGTTACTCTGGACAAAACTTGAGATGATACAGTTAAGTCTAGTCCATCTAGAATCTTATACCAAGCTCATCACTGTGCTGTGTATGCAGTATAGGAACTACTGATGTAGTAATGGCCTAGGCCATAGTAATGCTTGATTCAGTATTACATTTCTGTAATTCTAGAATATTTGGTACTGTTTAACTGAGCCTTTGACTTAGAGGAGGCTCTTAAGCCACATCACTGTTTTATTTTCACTCTTTAAATTCTAATTTAAAATCACTTCTCTTTTTGGATTATGAATGACTCTGTTAAACATTTTGTGATGCTACATATTAAGGACATTACATAAAATATCAAGTGTTGTGTATTGTATCTCATAGGAAGTAGAATTCCTAGACTGTGGGAGGGGAGAGTCAAATACCAAACTTTGCATGCACTTGCAGTGTGAAAATCTGTGTAGCATCAAAAATTAGTGATCACATATGCACGTTAGCCTCAATCTCTCCTGGACTCAGTTCCCTATCAGTAAAATTTTTTGTTTGGCACACAGTTATGGTGATGAGGGCCTAGAAAGGCCCATGAGAAAATGTATAATTCCGTATTTAGTGCAGGGCTTGGATGCAATAAATAAAGTATGAGGCTCACGCATTGAAAGACGGGGATAAAAAACAATATTGAACTGATGCCTCACGTAGCATTGTCCATCATGACACCTAGGGAGCCAGAGGTTATGTGGAAACAAAGTAGTTTGTGATCACATAATAAAAGTCTGCACTATAATGCAGTGAGAAGGCTGGAAGAATTAAATGACTATAAATGTAGTTGCAGACCCTCTAGCTGCTAACACTCTATGGCTTTAAGTCATGGTGAGTCTCAAGACACACTCCTATTAGGGCCCTAGACACCCTATCTCTGTTACCCATTCTTCCCAACTTTCAGCAACTAATCATAAGGAGAAAAGGGAAGCAGCAGATAAACCATCTGTGCTCAGCCAATTCATCACATTCTATAGAGAATTATCTGTTTTATTTAGGTTCCATTGCCAAGCTCATAATGAGTATCTAAACAACACAGAAACAATCTTATACAACATGGTAGGGAAGTGAACCAGTTGAACCAATAGTTCTCTTATGTCTCTAATTACTCTGATTCTGTGACCAGTTGTACTGCTGGTCTGCCAATGGAAGGCCTGACATAGAAGAGATGCTTTCTTTTTGAGAAATGGTATATTACACATACTGTACACTAAATTTTATATAACATCCTTAATATGCATTATCACAAAATGCTTTACAAAGAGGGTCACTCAAAATCCAAAGAGAAAAGGGAATTTTCAAGACTTAGAGAGGAAAGAAATTCAGTGATTTGGACAAAGAAGGAGGGACAGCACAAGTAGCAGTCACTCCAGTGGCGAGAATCAGGATGAAGGGGGATAATGCAGTACTGGATCTGAGAGGTAAGAGAAAATCACTTTCTCTAGAACCTTACTCCAGAAATAGAGTTTGCAGATGGAGTGGCAGGTACGAGGATTGTATGTGCTGCTGCCATATAGTAGTTTGTAAATGATGAAAGCCATTCATCACTTCTGACATCATTGTAGATGACATCCACTTGTGGTTTTTTTTTTAAATGGGAAATCTGAAGTGAAGCCTCATTGTAGGGGATACTTATGTTCTCCTCTCACCTTAGGACAGTTTATAGTCTTCTTCACACACCCCACTTTACAATTTTCTCATTTCCATCTTCCTTTTTCTGGATTTGGGGTCTCAGTACAACCTCTTTCCAATAGTTTCTTGGGCTTATGCTTTACTTGATTATGGTCCTTTGTTCTCCACATTTATCAAATATTGTTAGTTACAATTATTGTAGAAGAACGGAAGGCAAATATCTTAAGTCTGAGAAAAAATGGTGATTAGTGTTCAATCAGTTCTGTCTCTGTTATATATTTTTATAATTTTAATTATACTGTTTTGATATTGGAATCCAGGCTTGACCTCACTACCCTTTTTGATAGCCAAGACTTCTAGATCTAGATTTACAGTAGACTCTTTCAGCCCATCACCCTAAAAATAAATTATCCTAAAAAATAAATCAAATACAAGTGTAACCATGATTTCATTCTTAAACATTCATTTCAGTAGTCTCAATCCTTCTTGCTTTTAAAGAGGTTAATATTTTCTTTATCTTGAAGAGGCATTTTAAAAAAACAATTTTTATTGTTTACTGTCTGAGCATGCTAAAGATTTGAAGGAGTAGGCCTGGGGAAATCAGATTCTGTTTGATTACAATACACGTCCAGACCAGTAATATGTGACTTGGGAAGAGGGAGAATTCATGTTTCCATTTTAAAATTTACCGGCAACTGGCATTCATTTAGTTCTTCTGTAGTGCTTTCATGTTATCAAGAGACAGAGCATGTTATATGTAGAGGCACCTATGGCAACTCTCATAGTTAAGGTTGTGTTAAGATTTTCAATTAGAACAGGAATTCTGCCACTTTGTTTTGGAAGAGGAACACAACATGTGCACTTTGAGTAATATTAGAATTTTTTGAGGATTTTCAAGAATTAATAATGGGTCCCATTAATAAACTTGTCCTGGTGAGTCTCACCTTGTTTAGTATCCCTTTCGCAAAAAGATTTTTTTCAAACTCTAATTTTAAAGATATATTTTAAACAAGTTATTTCCCCTTTCTTATCATATCATGTTTCTTTCTCCATTGTGCTTTTTGACAATGAATACAGACCAAATTTCCCCATCCCCTCCCACCCATCCTCACCCTTATGCTCTTTTCACTACAACCAAGCTCATCCTTAGTCTCCATGTTATGTTGTCCCAGTTCAAACTGAACTGGCAAGCAGGACTTTCCTATGGATGGACATGTGGAGAACAGGTCTTGGAGTCTGAATGCCATCTGGAATGATATATTACAGGATTTGAATAACCTTTGTGAAACTGGCCTAGTAGGACTGTAGCAGCTGGCATCTAATGCAGCTGTAGAATTAGTAAAATCATAAAATCCATGATGGGGATTTTGGTCAACAGATACTGTTAGAAAAAAATGGAACTTGTCAGAATCCACTAGCTGCATTTAGTATTGAGAATAAGAAATTCGAGTTTTCTCCTTTGGGAAAAATATACCTTTCCCTCTCTGTGTCTGCACTGAGAGTTTCTTTAGATATATGCAAATATGCTAATTTTTCTCCACTGTAGGACACACCATTCTTCTTCTGTTCTTCTCCATTCTATCCAGTCCTTCCTTCACTTTAGAAAGATCTACAATTGGCACACTGCAGGTTATACTGCACGTGTCAGATGTCCCCTCTTTCAACAGCATCTGGTCTAGTTCTCCTTCAAGAAGATCATCTCATCAAACTCTTTCCCAGCTTCAAGTATATGTTTCACAAGATCCATTTCAGTGGCATTGGCTTACTGTAGTAGGTTGCCTTGGGTCTGTGAAATTGAAAGGCTTGATGTGAGTTGAATGCTACATTTTTCCTCACTCTTATTTATGCTGATTCAAAAACAAAGTCAACCACATGATACCATGTCTTTCGACAATGGTAAAGCACCACAAAAAAGAGAGTTATTTTCGTCTAATGCTAAACTAGGAATTTTCTTAGAATAAGGAAAAATTGTTGTATCCCTAAAGCTTTGCTTCATGGAGAGCATCTATCTAGTACCTTTTTCAACCCCCTCTTAACTGGCTTACTACAGTTAGTTTAATTAAAGTTATGTCAGTATCACAATACCATCACACTTTTTATTTCTTTCTTTCTAAATATACGGTGTATTAATAGCTGGATCAGTGGTATCTTGAAATGAAGAAGAATGAAAAAGAGTGCACTTCTCAATAGTTATGTAATTTCCTAACAAAACTGGGTGTTGAAGGAGGAGGGGAAAGAAAATACAGAAAGGCTGGGGAATTTCCCTTTATAAATTTTTACTATTTTATTTCTGTACTCTGAATTCTCTCAGTGGTTTCCCCTGTCTTCTACATAAAGCATTCTTATTTCCCTTTTCAAAGGTCTTTATAATTATCCTCATCTTCACCTCTGCCTTCATTTCCAGAAAAAACATGGGTTTTGGCATTGACCCTATATTTCTGTATTCTTCCCCACGTCTCCCTAAGGATTTTTTCAGATCCTCCAACTTGCTGCTTTGTTCCTTCTTTCACTCCATTCTATATTCTTGGAACATCTTCCCATTCCTTGTAGGAATCTTCCTCTCCCTCTGAGACCCATTTATTTTGCTAAAAGTAGTGACTTCATCAAAGCCTCCCACCCTCCCTTCTTGCACCTGAGCCCTTGTCGTGTGTCCCACATTTGACTTAGTTTTTAAAGTGTGGAGAGAGTTTGTCCTTGGTTGTGTTTCTTTTATAAAGCTACATAAATATACATGTAAAATAAATACTCCATGAATAGTAATAAAATATAAAATGTGGAAAAATACAGATTTCTCTTTTGTTGCTTGGATACTAGCCAGATGATTAAGTAATGAATAACTCCAAAGAGATTTGGATTTAGAAACCCAAAGACTTGAAGGCTGTTCAAAATTGGTAATTAGTAAGTGAGATTCCATATGCTTCATGGAGTGCACTATATAGTGTCCTCTCTAAGTAAACTTGTCAAATAGCAACCCTCAGCACTTTGCAAGTGAACCTTCTGGGCTTTCTGTAGAAGGACTGGAGCACTTGAAAGTCTTCCTGCAGCCATAGAAAGGGGGTTCTTATGTGACTGCATTAGCATTGTAATAACCTTAGAGGTCACACAGAATAGAGGGGTCAGGATGCTAAAGGATTTGGACATGGGGGGAGGGGGGAAAAGTAGATCTTGGGTTATTACCTGAACCTAATGCAGTACAGTTATGTCAAGAGAGTGAGATTATCTCAATGGAAGAGCAGGATGAACAGCACAGATCCCTGATGGAGAGCAGGGTCTAGTGTGCTGAGGGCTAGGTAAGATTTTCTATCCTCTTAAAAATGTAATTTCTCAGCTACTTGAAGGAACACATGACCTATATTGATGCAGCATCACCAGGAAAGGAGAAAGACTTGTGCTATGACCAACACTGGGTCTTTTATATGAAAGTATTTTAGGAAGTAAATGTCTTTTTGTCACTAGTACTGTTAGAAATACATACAAGTTGGGAATCACACAATTATTGAAATACTGTTTAAAATTGCATAGAGACTTTCTTAGCAGAGAAAGTAAAATTTATTTTAATTCAGCATGCCATACTATAAACATAATTTGTGTGAATTGATTTGCAAGTTTAAAAACATTTTATTTTTTTTTTATAAATAATCCCATGGTTGCTAAATCTTTTCTACACAATATATAGTATAAAGCCTGTTAAAATAGCATATTGCAGACTTCTGAAAATGCAACATTCCATCCCCAAAGTTGTCTACATATTCATAAAGCACATTTGTTACTATTTTACCCTGATTTTTTCTCATAATGAAATGATGAGTTTTAAAGGCTAACATAGACACTACCCATATATCATGTTTTACGGTATAGAACATTTTACATATATGATAACATTCCCTACTGTATAATTCCAGCACACAAAATTATCAGAAATGGAAAAAAAAAATCCTTCATATAAACTGGCACATGAAAGAGATGTTACACATGCTGAATATTATGTGCTGCTTTTCAAGTGATTCTTTGATTCAGTGAAGTTTATCTTCATTCTTAGCATTCTAGATGGTTTCAGATAAAATGTAAACATGCTTATTTTAATGGTACATAATGTTACACAGTACACATGTTCCTTGACTACAATATTTTATACTGTACATGTGAGGAAGCTGGCACTCTTCAGCTGAGGTCATAGATTGTCATATCAATATGATATACATTTTTCCATTATGTAAGCTATATTTGATTAACGTAATTACACTAACATTTTACCAGTGATAAATCTAATGCATTCTGATTATTCCAAGAAAAGCCAATTTCTTTAAAATATATTGACAGTTAGTGGGCTGTGTGTGAGATCAGGATACTACTAGTGCATATCAATGCATTATCAAATTACCAATTTTTAGAAACTGCAAGTTACATTGGCAATCTTTTTTTATACATGAGATTTCATTTCAGTGGCAGAAACTTAATAAAAGAATGATTTCTTCAGACTCGGGCATATCTTTTTAAATGTTAGAGAATTTAATTGGCTATATTGCTAAAAATGATTATTCTGTCATAGTGTTTAATAATGAAAAGTTACACCGTATCACCCTTATTATTAGTAACTAGGTTTTGTAATTTTGCATAGAATCAGTTCCACAATTTTCTGATATAATTTGCTTCTATATACTTTTAAAAAATCCACTAAATATTCTCATTTGTGAAATTAGATGTCATTAAACATAAACTTACTTTAAAGGAACTTTTTATTGTGATTTTTCTGTTGCCAGTGTTAATTCTCAAATTGTCTTTTGCATGGTTATCTATTGTTGAAGATTTATTTTATCCAGTGTCTGCTTTTCACTTACTTAAATACAAGTTTCTTGTTTTCTAAACATACACCTCTACCCCGATATAACGCTGTCCTCATGAGCCAAAAAATCTTACCGCGTTATAGGTGAAACTGTGTTATATTGAACTTGCTTTGATCCGCTGGAGCGCCCAGCCTCGCCCCCCGAGAGTGCAGCTTTACCGCGTTATATCCGAATTTGTGTTATATCAGGTCGCGTTATATCGGGGTAGAGGTGTATTAACATTGCTGCTGATATGGACAAGAAAATGTATATTATGTTTTATTCAGTGACACACATCTATCACTTTAGCTGCTGTTCTATATTATTAATAACAAGAAGTAAAGTTTTATAATAGACTTGAACCATTTAAACATACTATTGTATTACTGTGTATCAAGTGTAACAAAATATTGATACTTGCATATGATTCATGTTTTGCAGAAACCTGTCTGTGCAATGGCGATAAACTTCAGTTTTGTGCTCAAACTACATAATGGCTCAAATCTGAGTCTTCCTCCAGTACAGAGCTGTGAAAATGTACCGTATAGACTCGTTCATTAGCCTGTTCATTTATAAGCTGACCCTCCCCCCAAAGATGATTAGGTAAAAATAGCAAAAACTGTATGATCCTTTCATAAGCCGACCCTATATTTCAGGGGTTGGCAATCTTTGGCTCCTGGCCCGTTAGGGAAAGCCACTAGCGGACCTAGACGTTTTATCTACCTGGAGCGTCTGCAGGCACGGAGCCCCTCAGCTCCCATTGTCTGCAGTTTGCTGTTCCCAGCCAATGGGAGCTGAGGGGCTCCGTGCCTGCAGACATTCCAAGAGGTCCATTGGTAGAAATGCATGAAGAAATCAAATTACACAGTAGCAGACTGATGCCAGTGCTATAGTATTATCATTCATTGTGTTTTTCTGATTGCTTGTAAGGCATAGCTTTTTGTGAAATTCATGGGTCAAATGTCATGCAAATCTGTAGTACTGCTCTTTTAGTATTCCTTTCAAGCCAATCTAGTCCACTAAACAAAGCCTTTGCAACTTTAAAAGGCTGCAGTATTGACATCAATAAATAGGTAGGGTAAGCCGCTGGTGGGATGTTTTGTTTACTTAGAGTGTCTGCAGGCATGGAGCCCATCAACTCCCTGTGGCCTGCAGATGCTCCAGGTAAACAAAACAACAATGTATTAGATATTCAATTCAGTGATTCCATAGAGTTTTTTAAATCATCACATTTTGTGGTAGACCAGTTTATAAGCCGACCCCGCTCCTTGATGCGTCACCTTTTTACCAGAAATATTCGGATTATGAATGAGTATATATGGTATGTCGTTTGTATTATGTTCTGGAACTTGTTTCTTCTCCTCCTTTCACATGGTTTTTATGGAACTGTACTCAGGGTTTATTTCACTCCAGGGACATCCATCATGGTAATTTCACCACAACAACACAAGCTCCAGCTCTTCCAATATTGACAGGGACTTCCTAAAAGGAGGAAACACATTTCTTTGCTTAGTTAATTTCATGTAATCTGTCATGGATTCAAAGAAAAGCAATTTTTTCCCCCTAGTATATGTAAAATAATTAAATATGTTTAAACAGAACAATGCAAAAGAGTGATTTTTAAAAAAAATTCAATGTTTGCTGCTAGCAGAATTTTAATGAAAGCTGTCATGATTTCATGGCCATACGGGACTTTTTAGTTAGTGGAGAGCGCACTCAGTTTCTTGTGCACCAAAAGCATGGGACATGCTAGCTGCAGGAGAATCTCCGACAACTATAAACAATAGCAGGTGGTCTAGAACACTGGTTCTCAATCAGCGGTATGTGTACCCTTGCGGGCACATAGAGGTTTTCCAGGGAATACATCAACTCATCTAGATATTTACCTAGTTTTACAACAGGCTACATAAATTCAGTACAAACTCAAACTTCATACAGATAATGACTTGTTTATACTGCTCTATATATTAAACACTGAAATGTAAGTGTAATGTTTATATTCCAATTGATTTATTTCATAACTATGTGGTAAAAATAAGATAGTAAGCAATTTTTCAGTAATAGCATTCTGTGACACTTTTGTATTTTTATATCTGATTTTTGTAAGCAAGTCGTTTTTAAGTGAGGTGAAACTAGGGGATACACAAGACAAATCAGACTCCAGAAAGGGGTACAGAAGCCTGGAAAGTTTGAGAGCCACTGGTCTATAAGTCACAAAGTTGAATAGCTCTTAAAATACTTGCCAGTAGAGGGCAGTGCTTTGACAAACATTAGTCAAGGCAATACTAAATGTATGCAAATTTCAGTATTTTGATCAACATGTAAAATTCCACCAAATGGGATGAATCTATGTGAAACTTAATTTTTAGGCAGAAAGAGAGAACTGAAAGAATCAGTAGGTTTATAATAAAGTGAAAGTATTTGCTTTGACCTTTCACGTCTACTTTCACTGTGGTTGATACATTATATTAGGAGCAAATAGTCTTCATTGATTAAAGCTGCCTTTTTATTCACATTATCAATTTTTTACCTTTTTCTAGTATGTTTCAAAATCTTGTAGATTATTACAGCACATTAGAATTGTATAAATTTGCATAGCTACAGTACACAATATGTAGTGGTGCAATACAGCTAAATTGTAACTGCAATCAAACAACTATATACTATCTACTTAAGGTGTTCTGCCTATCAGACTCTGAAAATGGCTGTGCGTCCACTGGCTTGGGAAAGGGGGATTGTGTTCATTAACATTTGATCAAATACATCTCAGTAATAGTCTTATGTTCAACAGAGCATATCCTGGCCTTGGCCCCATTATAAGTGTGATCAGAACCCACTGTTGAGGAAATTTTAGAAAGTTATTGAAGCTTAAAAAAAGTGTGAACTTGTTTATACATTACAGAACATTTAAACAATCTCACTTGTCTTTAAAAGTCATCTTTATCTAATCTGGGATCACAAATGCTAATCAACATTCATCATAATTGTACACTCATTGCACAGCATCACTACAGAGCAACGTCAAAGTTGTTTGAGTGTTTTGTTTGTGGACTACCAAACATTAACATGCTTGGATTTCTTTTAAGGTTAACATTATCTCTGAATTTCCTAGGTTCAGAATGCTTGCTTTTGAGATTATCGTATCCCTATAATGTGTTACTGTAAATTATTAACGTATGCTCTCAGTGTTAATTCCATCTTAATATAGTTTTTGTTTGGGAATTAACTTAATGTCAGATATGAGGCACTACCAATATTTTATACATACACAAAGTATTATCCTGATTTTGTATGTCTCAAAGTACAGCATATATGAATTATTATTTAGGTTTTTAATGTACTCACCTCTATTGTCCCTGTAATAATTAGTGTAGTGTCAAGTTTTTAATTTATTCATATGACATTACCTCTGTCCATTCATTATTTTGTGCATCATATGACTCCACAGTGTCCAGGTAACTGTGTCCATCATAGCCTCCTATTGCATATAATCTGTCCCCAAGAGGACAAACGCCAACAGCATCACGTGGTACACTTAAAGGTGCCACTGTTGTCCAGGTGTCAGTTTTAGGATCATATCTAGGATATTTTATGACAGTGATTAGAAAAATAATTGGTCACAGGTAAGATAATGATTATTGCATTTTTAAATTCTAAACAACTCGGATTAGATGAACTACAGTACAGAAGAAAATGAACCACTTCATGGACAATTACAGTTACCAGCAGAGAGAGACAGAAGTAAAATGGTCTGATATTTTATTTAGCCACTAGAGGACTCTTCAAGCACACACAGAAAAATATTTTCTCATTTTACAGGATATAGGCACAGCCTGTCTATTCTTCTATCAGCTTAGATACAATTATTTCATGTGGTATTATTATTTCATGTGAAGTGTGTAGCAATAATATGGTGACAGTAGCTTAACCAGGTAAGTTGCTGCAGATTTCAATGTATTCTTCTTCCCCTTTGCTCATAAAGCATGCAGCCACTATTTCAAGCCAGAGTTAACATTTATAGGAAACTTCATTGCAAACGTGAAACATTTCTCATGTAGGTAATATTTATTTTGATTAAAATATTATCTTTATGAAAGTCGGCAACTCAAAATACATACTGCAAATTTAACATGAGTTTTCAGTTTGCTACTGCCTATACAATCACTTCAGGATACACTGGCATAAATCTCAATTCCCCTGGAGTTAAATTATTCCAGATTTACACCACTATAACTGAAAGCAGAATGTAACCATTCTGTCTATCCCCTCTGGTGTTTTTCATGTTCACCAGTGTCCCCCTGGCCTTTCTCAAAGCATTGCACTGCAGGAGACTCCCAACAGTTCTCTTTGTACATACTGCCAATACTGCTAATTGAATGTCCAGAAAAGTCACTGTTTAAGCAGGGTATGAACATACTCTTATCCTAATTCATATTGCAAACTGAGATGAGGGAGTGGGGTAGCACATAACATAACAATATTATTGTTCTTAAAAAGATGTGTCCAGTGTCTGCATTTTTCTGAGAGTCTGTACATCTGCTGGTAGCACCTAATATGGAAATATGCTTAAATAAGGTTCATTTAAAAATCTTTGCATAAAAGGGTTAATTTGAAATCTTTTCTTCAATAAATGCACACAAACCCAGCAACTATCTTGTAATATCTTGTTGCTATTCATATTTAGCTGATGGCTTTGAGGGTTTAAGTGGGACTTAAATGGTGCATAGGCCTCATGTTGGGTATCTGGATAGGGATGAAGCTCACCTTTGAAGAACAGTAATTTAGGGAGGGAATATGTCAAATGTGATCAAGCTTAATGTGCTTCTGAAACAGCTTTGTAAAGGGATGCACGTGTCCTCCATTAGTCATGATAGTTTATACATGCAACCTAGGAGTTTGGTGAAAACAGAATTTGTTCAATTTCCCTTCTACAAGTAACACATCAGTAGGACTGATCAAACCTTGCAGGATTCTGCTCCTGCTGGATATGGAAACCCAAATTTTCAGGTTCTGCTTATTTGTGTTCTACATGAACCCCAGCCTCCAAAGAAATCAATTTAAATTCAGCTATATTGTTTGGTTCTGCTTACTAAATAAATGTAAGATCAAAATAACTCTGACTATTTCATTATACAGCTAACAGTAAGATAGTCTGTAGCCATAGATTTTATAAAGCAACACCTACACCGAAGAATGTGAATGCTGGGTAGAGCATTTTCCCTGGGTATGAATTTTCTGACTTCTGCCAGCTAAATCAGACCCTTGCCATTTTATAATTTTATTTTTGAAATATATTTTGCAAATGTAATGTTCCAAGCTAAGGGATTTCCTTTGTTGTGCTGTAAGTAAATTTGTTTCCAGAGATATAAAAAAAAATCCTTACCTTTCCACACAATCAGAAAGTCTAGAACAGTGGTTGGAAGCTGGTGCATCATGACCTCCCACTGCATATAAAAATCCATTGTACGTTGCAACACCAACACCGCCTCGCCTCTTAGACATTGCAGCACACATACTCCATTTGTTAGTATGAGGATCAAAGCATTCCATGGATTTTAAGCAGGAGCTGCCATCCCGTCCACCAACTGCATATAATCTATAATAATCCACATGAGGATAAACCAGTGTTGTAAATATATGTTCTGTCTTCACTCATTCATTTGATTTTATTTGTTTATTCTCACTTAAAATGCTCTAAAATAATCTCACAGACTGAAATTTGGAACTAACTGTGCACTAGGGTTCTTTTTCCATAATGCTTTTTGGAGAATATGATTCTAATCTCAAAGGAAAAGAATGCTACCATATTTTTGCATGTCTCACTATTAAGTATTCTAAGTAGTATAGAAAAGAAAAATAAGATTACAGAGCCTTTTCACATATGAGCTATTCATTAAACATAATCTGAAGAGACAAAACAGGAAACAGGTAGTCTTAAAAATAATACTGTTTTCCTACAGATGCTACAAATGTTTATCTTTGGATGGTTGACTTGTTAAACAAGGCATTGTTAAACAATGTTGTTATTACATTAATAATTTAAAACTTCAATAAACTGAATCTTATATCAGATAAATTATTAGACACATCATTCCCTCTGTCTGAAATACCTCAAGGTAGATTTCAGCAGGGACCTGTTATATCCATCCTTTCTACTAAACTTGTGTGAAGCTATTGGAGGACACAGTGATGTAGTTTGCACTGTCTTGCCGTTAATATTGCGATGACATTTTCCTTTCAACAGTATTGGGTCTTTTGTTTTTTCCGGTACCTGGCTAACATAAGGACCTGGATTAAAATGATCTGACTGAAGTTCAATCCAGGTAAAACACAAATGATGCTGAATGGTTAGGGGCAGAGACAATATGGTGAGGATGGTGCTTGCTCCATGACTTCAGGATATTTTTCAGCCTTTTTTCAATAACTTTTATGAATCCTGGGGCCCTTCTGGATTTCCCACTGTTTCTTGGAGGTTGCTCCCAGGCAAGTGCAGTGGCTTGATGGTGATTAGTGTGAGAATTTATTTCAGATATGAACCTTATCTGTTATCCATGCCACTTTCAGTTCCAGATTAGACTTGTACAGTTGCTACTTACAGATTGCTCAGACATTATATCTAGTGCAGAAGGGTTCAGTGTATTTAATGGTACCCGGATGGGGAAATGTGTGCTTGAAAGACTGAATGAGTGCCCTATTCACTTTTAGATGTAGTTCTTCAAGGTCACGTTGATCTTTCAAACCTTGCATGATGTTTATCCTACACACCAGAGAAATCATCATCTATCTCCATGAAAACCATCTTTATAGGTGAAATCAGATGATATATTCTCACTAGAGCTGGTCAGGAAATGTTTGTTTAAACCAAACTTCTTACTCTCAGCACCTAAATGTTAACATTTGTATGCTCGTGGCAGTTTATTTGACTCTGGCGCACTCTTCATTGGTTGAACCCTACAAAGCTTGAGTTTTTTAATTCAGGCAATGGGTAAAGCTCACCTCCTTACACAGTTGTTTTGCCTGAGGTGGTATATACCCGGATGATATTTTTTCTTAATGTAAGAATATATATGAAGGCACAATGTGATGGACATGTTTTAAAAATTAAATACAAGATGCACCTCTCTCTTTTTCTGAGGGGGGAAAGATCAAATACCATTATTTGATATTGTTCCTAGGTGTTTCCTTGGGCAAAACACATTGTGTGTACTGAAACTCAATGAAAATATTTTCTGGTGTGGTTAGTAATTGATGGTCAAATATTCTAATTTCAGTACCACTGCTTTCAAAAAACAGATCCTGTGGAAACAAGGGAGAAAGTCTTAAAGTCTACATGGAAGCCTTTCACCAAGTTGGAGGGCAGTAGTAGGAGCTAAATGAATCACAGTTGATCTCATAATATCCCCTGTTGTGCAGTGGATTACCTCACAAAACTAACAGACATAAATTAGGTCAGGTTGGAGCCAGGCAGCCTATTTCAGGAGTGCTTGAGGCCTGAGACAGCATGGGGCTAGATTTCCTCTTTAGCAAAGGGATTTCCTGCATATCAGTGTAGAAGACACTAAGAGGAGTTTCTTGTAAAACGTATACTGAGGATGTCCGCAAGGTATTTCCTCTGTGATAAAATGGGCTTGAATAGCTAGTTCTGCTTCTCTAAATGTTCTGAGTAAAGGTATTGAGTAAATATATATATATTAAACTCTTAAGGTCATTTGCTAGCTTCATTCTGCCATTGCATATTTTGGGTTATAATTTTGCTTGAATTTGAAAGCTATATAAATGCATTTGGCAGCATGGGATGCAGGGGTGTGTGAACTAGGGGACTTTTTCATGCTCATCCATGCCCCACAAAACATCATAACTAGAGGCTTCCATAGAATGAAACCCCTTTCTCCAAAAGCAGCTGGGCCATTTCACCTGGTTTTCCATTTTGCTTCCTGAATGGTGTGTGGGGAATGGAGGATAAAATTGATCCTATCCTATACCAACCGCTGAAATGCTGCAGCCCCTTATTAAATTGGAAAATAGAAGAAAATAAAGTGTGGCTCACTACACAATACTGGGAGGAGGGGCAATTTTTAGCCCAAGATGCATGGCTAGAATGTCTACTTTTGTGCAAAGTTCCTGGGGATCAGTAGTGTCTCTGAAACATACACAGAACATCCATTTTAAATTCTCATCTGAAAGACCCAGGAACAATAAACTGCATGGAACTCAATTTGTCTAGATTGTATAGAAGAAAGGCTATATAAATACTGACAAGATTAAAAACTATGGCTCTGGGGAGATAAATTATTTCAAACCTGATGATTAAAACTTTCCCTTCCTTCTCTCTGTATTGAGTATTTTTTCCCTTTGTTTCTTGTTCTATTCTTATTTTGGACTTGCTAGTGAAGGGGGTGATGGGGTTTAGGTTTACAATGGTTATTTACTTTGTGAGTAAGTATTGCTTTCAGCTTGTGGCTCCTTCTAGACATTGTACCAGCAGTCTATTGCTGATTTTAGAAGGTAGAAGTAAAATGAAAACATTTCTTAAAAAGCTAATAGATCAAAAGACCAAAATCTAAAATTCTGAAATGACTGTGGTATCATTTCAAATTAGAGTAACTATGAATAGCTAAAATACCATAAAGATACAATTTATGAAGGGAAAATTTTGAAAGGATATTTACCACAATATTTTTTTTGAGGTTGTATGGTCTGGGGTGATATGTCTTTCTGCTATTATACAATCTTAAGTTCTCTTCAGAGAAGAAGTTATTAAATATTGGAAGTAAATTGTCACACCACATAACTGAGCAAAAGTAAGTAAACAACCCTCCAACCCACCCCCAGTCCTTCAGCTTGTCTGTTTACATACTTGCTATTTAATGCTGCAACCCCCACTGTGCTTCTAGGAGTTGACATGCTAGCAACATAATTCCATTGCCGTGCCTGGGGGTCCCATCTTTCTACTGTATTAAGATAACTCCATCCATCATGACCGCCAACAGCATACATTGGTCCTTCAAGCATTGCTACGCCTTTGAAAAATAGAATTAGGGACAAAATTAGATAGGTCTGACATCAGAACATTTCAGTAACTAATATTAATTGCCTGCTGTAGTTATGGCTTTTCATTTCTCTAAAAATGTCTTTACAGAAAAATCACCTCATATAAATCTATATAAAATCTGCATGACACTGAGCAGAATGAAAGTCACATACACTTTATGCAAATATAGTATTTCTGCTGGGAAAACACTGATTTTCACTCAAAGATAAACAGGGAAGCAGTTTTAACATGGACACTTCCCGCTCCAGGGTTCGGCCATTTCTATTTGTACTGAACCCTTCAGGTTAGTAGTAGTAGTATTTATTAATATGTTTAGAAGTTGCACATACGCTTTGCATTTGATGCTGTGCATTTAGGTACAGGAACAAGTTCATTCAGCTACTATGGAGCCTTTGAGTTTTCTCATTTCCTTTTAGGGATGGATGGTCCTTCATATTGTTTAGAATGCTTTATAGTATGTTTAGTTTTTGTTTCATTTGAATCTGGATGCCTAAAGTTAGGCTTTTAAATCCATATTTACAGACCTAAATATAAATGACCTGATTTTCAAAGACACAAAATCTAACTGAAGCTAAGAGGAGCTATAGGTTCAAGACAGCTTTGAAAATCAGGCTGATTTAGAAACCTAACTTTAAGCATTCATTATAGCCTATATATTGGGTGAATCCTGCCTTGTTGAAGTCAATAGTAAAACTCCCATTGATTTAATTGTGACTAGGATTTCACCTGTTTTATGTAATATATATAGCTCCTACTTATTTTATCAAAGCAAAAAGTTTGTGAAGTTGACAGACTTGAAAGAGCACTAAGCTGTGATGTCAGTACAGAGTACTTGGTGGAAAGATAATACATGCCATGAAACCGGGGGTGCTTGTATGGTTATGAATCTAATGTCATCAGTCATTTGACTTTTTAAATTATTATTCTTATTGTGTTTACTGTAATGATTATCTTCATGAACAGCTCAAAGATTTTCATGAAATACATGTTTCTAGAATTGTGTCCCGCTCAATTCACATGCTACAATTTTCTACAAAGAAGGATTTTCTACCTTTTAAAATCCTGCTTATATTGCCCACCCAGCCTTTAAATTGTCCCTGTTTTGTTGTTCTGTAAAAGGAATACACAATTGTATGATTACTGTTGATTTCACATAGTTATTAAAGATGTATAGAGGGATATAGTCCGAACGTACATTGAGTTGCATAAGCTTTCTCTCGATGGGATGATTGGTAAAGTAGAAGAATATTTTTCTAAATAGAATTGAAAGGACAAATTCATTGGGTGTTGTAAAGTGTGTTGATTATAGGATGTAAATCTTTGTAAATATATTAGTCTTTGAACACTTATATTTAATTAAATATATTTGCCAGTGTTATAGGTCCTTATTTTTAAACATGCTGAGCACTCCATGCTAACTGAAGTCAATGGCATCTGCAAAGTCCATTGTGTATTGAAAATAGATCCCTTAGATAGTCAATGGGATTTTAGATTTTCCTACTAAATTTGTTACTTTTACCTTTGTATATATTTTTGCAAATGTTCAGAGCAAAATTAGCATTGAAAGGCCAGTGCAAGTTTGTTAGGATAATAACAAGAAAGGATTTTATAGCAGTGGGAAAGTAGCTGGATTTGAAAAATATCCTATATAAACATTGCTTTGTATTGGTAAATATTTAAAAAAAATTATGGCAACAGTTAGCATTTACATTTATCATCCTTAAAACCAGTAGTATTAATCTGTAAATGTGGTGCAATGTATATTGTACAGTAATTCTAACTCTTACCTAAGCCGTGTCTGTGAGTTGACATAGGAGGCATTATAGTCCAAACTTTGGTAGCTGGATTGAAACATTCAACTGTATTAGAGGTTTTCAGGCCATCTCTTCCTCCCACAATATAGAGCTTGTTGTCAATTACTGCTACTCCAAACTGCAATCGTCTACCATTCATGGTACCAATTTGTATCCAACTGTTTGTCCTAAGGTCATATTTCTCAATTGTAGTGGTACCTGTTCAAAGCATAATTATCAAAACTTTAAACTACACATGGTCCTTAGTGTTTAACATTTAGTAGTTTCTATTCCAACACCCTCTTCAACCCCAACCCATCCCCCCTCACAAAGACCATTACGAAATTTGAAGGCTTTGACAATGCTGTGCATTGACTCTAATTGAGATCTAGTTCTTAGGTTGAAAACTGTGGACTTACTGAGACAGCTGCATTAAATGCATTGGTATAGCTTCGTCAGGCATATAAAAGTAAATCAAGCACTAGAGACTTCGGGATTAGATGTAAACAAATGTTTTGGCTATAGTTAATTTTGCAGAGTTGTTAAACTGAGTTATTTAGGTATTTTGATGTTCTCTTCTTTTCATTTCCTTATGAGTATGATACTCTCGGGGCACTGTGGTGCCTAGCAATATTTGTACTTAAATTGTTAAAACCATAAGAAAAATTGCAGACGCCATGTTTAAATATCTGCCCTATAATATATTTATGAATGTATCTGAGTCCTGCATGTGCATCCAAAACAACAATTATGAAATACATTTTACTTTATTAAAAACAGACAAGGTAAAATTGTGTGCTTGCACACTGCTGGTTACCACGAATTCCAACCACGTCATGGCATTGAAATAATCCCAAATCTGCAATAATACATGATCTGTATTTTCACTTTTTCTTTTTATATTGCTGTGTTTTTTGTAATGCTTTTAGTGAAAGATTCCTTTCTACCTCTATTATTAGGACCCTGACTCCATGCCAGTCAAAATTTACACTTTCCAAAGCAATGGCTCCTGTCAATCATTCAGTAGCTGCTGTTGCTTCCGTAAATGCTGATTTAACACATCAGGGAGGCCATTGCCCAATAACTGAGGTAGGCAGGAGGCAATTGTTAATCATACCTATGAGTCCGAAGATCCCTTCTAGCATGATTGGGTGGATTCATTCACGTGGTCCTGAAGGCAACCATATGGAAAAAGCAAATTGATTTTCTGCCTCTCCACTAATGTGAATAAAATCTACTAATTTTGATAGAAGTGAAGGCAAGTACCACAGAGCTGTAATTAGCAATTAAAGTATGGTTTATGGCACCAACACAACAGCAGGAAGAAACTAGAAAGAAGGTTTAGGATTTGCTGTATAGTACTCTCACAAATCCAGTCGGGAGTGACTCCACCACTGTGCTTGTTACGTGTATTGAAATAACCAGAACAATATCTAATGTTCTCTTTTTATCTCCTTCTGGTGGCTGTTGCATGCTTTTCAAAATCCAGTGACTCTTGAAATTAATCTGACTAATCCCTACTGCTCGGACTAACACCCTGGAAAGCATCGCTGCCTACCAGACCCTGTTTGGAAATACTGATCCAAATACATTGGAGGAATAGTGGGGCAATGGAACTAACAAGATCAAGAAGTTTTAAAATAACATTTTAAAATGGTTTGTCTTTTTTGGCTTCCCCCCCTCTTTCCCTTCTGATCTTTTCCACATTCTTCCTCTTCCCTAATCTCCTCCTTTTATTCTGAATTTGTATATCCCTTTCACTAGCTCTTTCACTGCTCTCTTCATTTTGTTTGCCTATTTACTACTCATTCCTTTGACCCCTACTCGTTTGCTCTGCTCTCCTAATGGGTGAGCTTTCCCAAAGTCCTCCAGTCTGATTATTTCAAAAGATTTAAAGAAACATTCAACCCACTAATTTTAAAAGTAGGTGAAATTACATTAACTATGTAAAGTGTATCTGTGCATACCAGCTGTAATTTTCAGAGAAGCCTACAGGAGTTAAGCACCCAATACCCATTCAGATTCAATGGGATTTGTGAACCTAGGAACCTCCAAAAATTTCAGCAAATAAGCCTACTTTTGATCTTTCTTTGAGATGTTTCATGATATCCTCTGATAAATATGAATGGTACCATAGTTTGTTTTCATTTTTTATTTTTTTGGTGGGGGTGGGAGGGTTGTTGTTTTTTGTTCTCCTAACAGAAGTGCATTATTGGTAGAGGTGACCATTTACTCCCATTCCCCATGTTGTACTCGTGTACAGTAGTTAGGTATTGATTTTATCCTGCAAATCCAATGCAGGCTCAAGATGTGAGTCAGAGCTGTCATGGGAAAGTGGGGAAGTGAGGAAATACTGACTTCCTAACCATCAAAAGGCGAAAGTTCAAACAAATGGACTCTTTCCAAGATAATGAGTAAAAAGAGCCACTGATGGGAAGTACACATGTTCATTTAAAATGTCCTTTCTTTTTATAGTACTTGCTTGGAAAACAAATTGGAATTTTTTTTCTTTTGATGGGGGGGTGGGAAACTAGTTTATCTTTAAGCTTCCAGTTCTTGGTAGCAGATTTACACAGTTCATTAATGCTTAATATTGTTCACCAAAACACAGATATCAATCCAGCCATTACAATATAATTTTGTTTGATGAAACTGACTTCAGGAAAGAGCCTCAGTTTCTTTCCTTTATCTAGTGATAGGTGTGTTTCACATTTAAAAGACTGTAGAATTGCAATTATTTCAGACTCTTTCGGAAATACAAATCAATCACGCTAACCAGTTTTTGAGCTCTTCATAACACTAGCTGTTATGGATATTTGATGTTTAGGGGGTGAGCTGTAATTTTTAAAGGAACTCACTCAGTATATGTAATACTTTGAAAACCTAAAAGTGGAATGGGAAACTGTCTTGAAATGCTATTAATATGCATTACATGCAGCATAATGTAATAAAGGAGCGAATCACTAGTCTTGAAACAAATCATAACATCCTATCGTGCTGCTTATTTTCTGAAGAGTGGGAGCTCTGTGATGTAACCCTATGACATTTTGGAATAATTGTATTTCCAGGCTCACGCACTGTAGATGTGAGGGTAAGGTTCCTGCAGAACATAAATTAGCATGTTCCCTAATGTATGAACTATTCCATTTTTAAAGTGGCATACATAAAAGTATTACAGTCCGCATGAACTTGTACTTCCAGCCTCTTTTTAGTAGTTTGAAAAGGCTTAGTCACAGAATGCTGTTGAATGACATTTCTATGTATAATTCATAGTAAATCATTAAAGAATAGGATGCAGACTGTGAAAAGAAACTGCTAAGTGATATTTCCTTGATTTTTTTTTGGTTGTGTACATGCCATTGTGACTGAACGTGACTTCAGGTGTGGGAATGTGCTCACTACACTGTATGCTTTGGGTTCTTGTCTGGCTGGTTGGAAGAAAAGGCTTTGTTGCACCTTAAAGGGATCCTTCCACAACTGGCAGCAAAGGTAGAGGAAGGGGAGAAAGTTTACTTGTGCAGAGTAAGGAGGAGCAGGAAATAGCTGGAACAGATTGGGGCAAGTGGAAGCTGGTGGTGGGTGGTATTCATATTTCATGCAGTCCCAGAGAAAGCTCTGCTTCACTTGGATAAGGCTGGGAGCACTTCCCCTCTGCCCCATAGAATCTAGAAAAAAGGGACAGAGTCCCTTCACGATCCATTATGAGCAACACACTAGTTGCCCTTTTGTCTTGGGCGCTGTGAAGGATTTTTTCCCCTCACTGCCAGACTGGCAGAGTCGGGATGGGCTTTTTCACCCCTTCCCCACAGCAGGTTTGGGACCCAGTAGGGTGGGGCCAAGGGGGTTAGGTTGTAATGTTGCAACTTAGTGAATAATATTTGTGGCATATGTCCACCGAAGGTTCTTGTTATGGAAAGGTTATAGTTATTGGATAAAATGGATTGGACAAGGATGTAAAGGAAATCAGCCCTTATGGGAGCTGAAGAAGGGAAATTCATGGCACCTACATCTGTAACACCAGGGACCCAACTTCCTTCCTCCTCTAGCCCCCTTAATCCTCTTATAAGGGGAAAGCAGTGGTGTCCCAACAGTGGGATGGCTGAGACCTTGCTGGAGGTTATGTAGAAATGATTAAGCAACCACCATCCATTTGCTCATGGTTTTTCTTCTGCCATGGTCAGACAATTAGTCTCAAAACGTAGAACACAGCTGTAACGCTTAGCCTTCAGTGACAAGCTGTAAGAATTTTCTTTGCAGTACTGAAAAATGTTATGTTTTGTTGCAAGAGTGAAAAAACCAAGAATGTAATGAAAGGTTCTCTTACTTTAAAGATGGGATTTGCTTTGTTTAGAAGCGGTAATAAATTATACTTTTTAAATGGTCCAATAATATTGAGGTTTTTTTTAATTTTCTATATTTTTTCCTCTCACCTTTCGGGATTTGGTCAAGACTGGAGCTCGAAGTTCCAGAACAATATACAAAAGATTGTTTCACAGTATTTCCAAACTGGCCACACGTAGGAAATAGTGTAATTTTCTTCTCATTGTTTTTTTCAGAAAAATTCTGCTATAAACCTCTAAATTTTTGAGTGCTCCTCTGAATTGAACCTGAAGTGTAAACTTTGAGACGTTAATCTATTACTTACAACTGTGGGTCTTCCTGCTAGAAGGCAGAGCACAGAGTGAGCAGATCTTTTATTCTTTCATCCCTAAATTTCTGTGTTTAGAAACTTTCTAATAACCCTATAATTGCTTTGTCACTTATTATTATCCGGGTGTTCCTAAAATAACTGGAAAAACTTCCAAACTTACCTTTAGTCGCATCCATGCCTCCCACAGCATAAAGTGCACCCACTGTAGACTTCCTAGGTTTAGTTCGAGGACTCTGCATCATGGACCTTCTTTCCGGTAGGAGATGATACTTCATAGCTTCCATAAGAAGTTTCTGACACTCAAGGTCATGCGTGAACATTGGGCTATTTTCAAGATCTGCTAGTAACTGAGAAATAAAACAGATTGATCTATACTCATTTAAATAATAAAAGATGGGATACAACTTAATATCTGAAACAAAATCACAGATCTAATTTTCTTGAGTCCATCTTTCATTTGAGCTTTGTCATGGTCCAAATAAATTATCTGATGCAAAATAATGTAAATATAAGAATATATAATGTAAAAATATAATGTATATACATAATATAAAAATAAGAAAATAAAATGTTTAAAAGGTTTTTATTTACTCTTATGAACAGCCACAATCTTGCTCCCATTCAAATCAATGGCAAAACTCCTTTTGACATAACTAGAAGCAAAAGCTCATCCATTATAATAAAGGAGGCAACTTTACTAATAGAGGAACTAATTAAAAGTCTGTATGTCTTTTTAAAATGAAATATGTGCAATATTGATATCCAGCCTGTAACTGTAGAAACGTATGCTCTTCTGGAACTTACATGCAGTGTTGGAATCTAGGTTTGATCGGCACTTCATATTCTCACCTGCAGATCAGACTGACTAGGGTCCCCCTCATACCCTTTACAAAACTAGGAAGGAAAGAGGAACGACCCCTGATTCTGACCAACTAGCATGGTTGAAATGAAGAGAATAAAAATATTAGAGAATCAGAAAGCCATAAAATAATTATGAAGTGATATCCTGGCAATACATGTCATATAAGGCACTGCAACACATTGTGTTATGTTTTGATGTTGGGATGTATTGACAGTCTCATACCACAAACATCACAAAGCTGTAATAAGATGTCAGCTCACTACAGAGCTGTACAGCTGTCTCTGTGACTCCCTTTGATAAAGTGTCCATTTCAATGTTAAAGGTTGAGTAATGATGCACGTAATGAAATGTATACTGCTAGTTTATATATTGTGTGGTATGGTGCTAAAATTCAAGGACAATAAAAGTTTTGGGTGTTTTAAAAAGTATTCAGTCTTCAAATTGGTTTGTGATTTAAGTTTAGTGAGTTTGTAGGATATCCAAGTTTCTGTTACTAGATGAGAAAATACAGCAAAGCACTCACTACATTTCAGGTAGATATGCAGTAGATTGGTATTTTAAAAATGGGCAGATTTTCAGCACGAATAACTACATTGGCTTTATGATATCCTTTTTATCTGTTTATTGGACCTTTGCAAATCAATAATATCTAATCTTTTTAGTATAGAAATATGCTATTTCCCAAAACTGTAAATAGTCTCTGTGTGTGTATTATTATTATTATTATTATTATTATTGTAATCTTTGTACAAAGTATGTCTTTTCAGGTATCATTTAAAAACTCATAATTTGCTGATCAGTATCATCCTGATAAAATATTTGTGGCAACATTTTATGTAAAGTTATAAGATTTACCTATATATTGTTATTAACACATGTTCCAACCACCACAGCCCAGCCCAAACAGAAATCAGCAAATAGGAATGTCCTAGAGAAACGAATGTGTGTTTGCCTTAATTTGCACTTAAGCAATAAACAGAGTCATCAAGCTGGGAGGGAAACAAGGAAGGCTCAACCAGGTGAGAAAAAGCCAGCAGGGAACATCCTTCCACATAGACTTTGTCTCTTAGTGCCCAGCTTGAAATATTTTTCAAGAGGGGGACTGAATCTATAAAAAGGAGGGACAAACACTCCCAAGGGCCTCTTTTACTCCTCTGTCTATCACATTCACTGTACCTGAAGAGACTGCTGGACTCTGGGTGATCAGTTCTGACCTCAGAGTCTGGTCAGTAATTTGCTGGAGCATGTGGTAAGAAACTTTGCTTGAATCTGATATAGTTGGGTATTAATAAATATCTCTATTTTCTTGTAATCACTTCTGATTTTTATGTGCCACTACTTAAAAACTCAATTCAATTTCTTTGTAGTTAATACACTTTTTTACTGCTTTATCTAATTGTGACGTTCCCCTGCTGTTATCTGGACTGGTGATCGGCTAGATCACTCCAATCCTCGACTCTGGGAGCCAGCCTTACCCTGCTCCGCTATGAGAACCCCCACTCCCAGGCCATTCACACACAGCCTCTGGCATGTAAGCTGCTCCCAGCTATGTGAGTGAGCACTTTTGGCCAGCTGTTGCTTGGATTGTGCTACTGAATGACACTAGCCAATAGCTCTGGTCCCAGACACAACCCTAGGAACCTCCATCTTGCAGTGTCCAGTTATGCCCGCTGGATGCTGCAAGCTTATATGAATTAAGCAATTTAACAAAGAAATTGATATGTACCAGGTTTGTTATCCCAAAGGGAGTCTCTGACATGCTTCAAACCAAACACAGTGCTTCAGGTAGAATAAACAAACAAATTTATTAACCACAAAAGATAGATTTTAAATGATTATAAGTCAAAACACAAGAAGTCAGATCTGGTCAAATGAAATAAAAGCAAAACACATTCTAAGCTGATCTTAACACTTTCAGTGACCTTGCAAACTTAAATGCTTCTCACCACAGACTGGCTGGTTGCTCTACAGCCTGGTGGTAGTGTCTGTAGATGGAGGTGGAAGAGATACTGCAGGGCAAATGTCTCTCCCTTTTATGTTCTTTCTTCCCTCTTGGCTTTGCTACCACCCACCCCCTTCAGAGTCAGGTAAGCATTATGTCATTGTAATCCCAAACTGACCAAGGGAAGTGGGGTGACTCACTCAAGAGTCCAACAGATCCTTTGTTCCTGCCTAGGCCAGTGTCCTTTGTTTCCGGGCTGGGCCGATTTTGTCCCATACCTGCCCTGATGAGGTGTGAACTGCACCTCTGCTCCTGGAGAGTTTTCCTTGGGCTTGTTTTAAGCTATAAGGACACATTTTAAGCCTCATAACTATATATGTGAAATTACAGCCTATAAAATCACTAAAAGAACAATCCTCAGTGCATCATGAGCCTTCTGAAGACACCCAACATGACAAACTTAGCATTGGATAGCACACAATCATATTATAAGGATGAACATGGGGATTCAGGAGGTTCCCCTGAGGTACAGAGCATCACAATAATCTGTGTTTAAATTGAGGAGTCTGAATAACTATTTGAGATAATAAACTGGGATATTATTCCCTTAAAGGAATAACAGATTTAAAATATGTGTATTGGTCCAGAGAGGGCTGAGCAGGACACACATGTCTGTGGGAAAATCTGTTGAGGTCACTCTGCAGAATAACCAATGGGTGGTGAAAGCCACAGTGTAACCCAAAGGTGGTTGGCACATAAACCTTCAGGGTGTGGCTTGAATACTGGAAAGGCTGTTTCTGAGTGGCCTGGTTGGGAGCTACTTCAGCAAAGCATTGCAAGGCACCCAAGATTGTAAAGCAAGGGTGACACAGCCCCCTATTGGTCTGGATTGTACCCTGGTACGTCACATCGAGGAAAGGTTTTGAGAGGGTAGTGATTTAAAGCTATTACCTGTTACTGTACAGTCATATACCTGTGGTGGGAGTAGTGGCAGTCTAATGTAAGAGAGGAGCATTCCTAAGTCTCGTTGCCTGCTTTGCAAATCATGTCTCACCCACATCATTAAAGCCTGGAATATGGCTTCTTCATCTGGTACATTGATGTCATCACTAGACAGGAGTTTTGCTATTTCACTAGCAGGAAGCAAAAGAAATTCCTGATTCTTTATCACTTCTGTGAAGTGTTCCTAGAAAGGAATAGATTTCAATGAATTCATGTTACTGACACCTTAATATAATATTTGAGCAGAAAACGCATTTTTTGCATGGATTGTATGCCTGCTCCCTAATAGAATCTAGACAATGTTTTACAGATTACTGAATCTAACATGGTTTCTTAAGTACAGTCAAAATAATTTTTTTAAAGAAATTGTTTTCCATGCCTAAGAAGAAATAGATAACTTGACATGTAGAATGCAGTTGAGAACTACATAGAAAAGATCTAGAGGATTTGTACTGAGTTTGTATGCCAACCTTTCACTTGTGAATGCCAGACAGTGACTTATGACTTAAGTAAGATACCAAAGTGAGTTTTGTGACTTTAGCCTTCTTAAAGATAGTGTATGAACAGGATAGATCTAGAGGCCAGGGACTGTTTCAGAGCAAAGCACAATGAGCCCCCAATCCAAACTGGGCCTCTGGACACTGCTGTAATACATAAATAATAGGACACCAGTACTAACAAGAGAGGTTAGAATTCCCCTGGATCTTACACCTTTGTTCTCTAAGACACTGGCATTTGGGTCTGAGCCATGTCTTCCATTCCAATTACTGCTGCCTCAGTCAGCTCCCTCTAGAATCTTCTGTCAGTCAGTCCCTTTATGGTTAGCAGAGAAGCTCCCCCTGGCTTTTTTTTCCATGACTACTCCAGTTCTTTTGAGTAAACTAACTATTTTTAGGCAGCTCCATCTCTCTCTCAAGCCATTGGTCACTCCCTTATCAGAGGCATGGAGGGCTGACATGCATGAGAGGTTTCAAACATCATCATAGTTGCCTTGGCATTTCAATTCTAGGTAGAAGAAGAACTATGTTTCTTCCTGCCTTAGCACACTGGCACATAGCAGGCTCAGTGGTCATCCTGTGACACATCAACAGTGGCAAGGAAAGGCAACCTGGGGAGTTGGCAATTTTAGGAGTGCTCCCTCAGGAGTGTATTTAAGGTTCTAGAGGGGGAAGAGGCAGACTTGGGAAGGAACCCAGGGGAGGAGCTCATACCTAACTGTCAGTGTCAACAATCTAATACCTTGGAGATCTCTGACCAGTCTGGCACTAGAAAGCTGAGGCCCCAGGACAAGAATCTTGGGTGATGACATTTTCAAAGAAGCAGAATTACAGGGAGTGATTTTTTTTATCGTTGTGCTATGTTGTGAACAAGCTTTCCAAACACTTTGGCTTAGTTGTCACACTCTGCTCAAAGAGAGGCCCAGGAACAGAAGCACAGTAGTGGTGAAGTTCATTAACAATGATTTAGAGACGATTGTACGCCATATGCCTAGAGAGCACCTGGCTCACTTCCTCACTTTTGTGAGTATTAAACTTTCAGATCAAATGATTCATTCTTAAATTATAGAGGGATTATTAAAGATTATTTGTTTTACTATTAATATGATCTTTCATCCAAGATTAAAAGTAAAACAACTCTCTAGGTCTCTCATAACCCCTGCAAGTTACACCCATTTTACAGAGATCAATGACCTGAGTTTCAGCTGCATGAGAAGCATGGTTACTAAGTACTTCTCAAAATGAGTCTGTAAGTGATTTGTCCAACGCTTACAGTGAGTCAGTGACAAAATCAGGAATAGAATCCAGGATTTTTGACTCCCTTTTATGCACTGAATCAAAATGGAGTGATTTAAATCCAGGTTATTTAAATCAGTGGTTCTCAAAGCCAGTCCACCGCTTGTTCAGGGAAAGCCCCTGGCGGGCCGGGCCGGTTTGTTTACCTGCCGCATCTGCAGGTTCGGCCAATCGTGGCTCCCACTGGCTGCAGTTCGCCGCTCCAGGCCAATGGGGGCTGCGGGAAGCGGCACGGGCTGAGGGATGTGCTGGCCGCCCTTCCTGCAGCCCCCATTGGCCTGGAGCAGCAAACCGCAGCCAGTGGGAGCTGCTGTTGGCCGAACCTGCAGATGCGACAGGTAAACAAACCGGCCTGGCCCACCAGGGGCTTTCCCTGAACAAGCGGTGGACTGGCTTTGAGAACCACTGATTTAAATGACTTATCTTAAATTATATGTGTGCCTTTCTATCTTGATTTAACTTGAGACTTTATCTCTCTGTAATCCATTAATCTGTATCTATAGTTAAGCACATTCAAAAGAAGAAGGAAATTACCCTACACCCAGTTTAGGAGGCCTGATGCTGCCCCAGTTTCAGAAAAGGACGCAGTACTGGCTAGCTCCTCCACTCCAGCATAGTCTCTACACAAAGACTATATGTTGTTCTAAAACAATTTAAGATGGAAAATCAGAGCTAAATTATACTGTTAAACCTGGAATAGAATGCATACAATCAGTTTGAGTGTCCAATTTATTGCTGGTTAGATATTGATAAATGCAAATTTCTTAAACACACCGAGTTCTTACCTCAACATTCTTTTGCAGTAAACTGTGCCAAGTCTTGACCATATATTTGTACTACTAATGGCAGACAAGATAGCAAGAGAAAATAAATTCTCTTTAACAATGCCTTTTGTTAGACTGACCAGTGGTTTGAGCATTGGCCTGCTTAAACCCAAGGTTGTGAGTTCAATCCTTGAGGGTGCCATTTAGGGATCTGGTGCAAAAATCTTTCTGGGGCTGAGTCCTGCTTTGAGCAGGGGGTTGGACTAGATGACCTCCTGAGGTCCCTTCCAACCCTGACATTCTATGATTCTATGAACAATGGAAATTCATTCAGTTCTGGTTATACATTTCTCCCACTAAAATCTAAAATACTTGGGGGACCCAGGCCTGCAGTTCTTATTCAGGTACAGTTCTCCATGGACTGCAGGATTTTGCCATGAATCTTGGTGTGCTAAAATCTTTCATTCAAAGCAATATTTTTATTTTCACAAAAAACACTACTTTAGGAAGTCTAATTACAAGTCAACAGTAAGGAAAATACATTAAAGATATGTTTTTGTTGTACACATGTATCCAGGTATGTTTGTATTCAATGGATAAATTAATATCTACAATTACATAAGTAGTATATCATATTTGAAAATATAATGCAACCTGGAACAAGGAGATGAAGACATTTCAAAGCTGAAAATATAATGCATTTTGTTTGTGGGCAGTAATATGTTATAGACTTTATTATAGTAATGTTAGAGACTTTATTACTATTAAACTTGAAAAGTTATTGTATTTAAAATAGATATACAAATAGCAGTATTGGATGTTCGCTTTGGTCCTTAATACACATCCTGCTCTAATGTTGTGATATCCAGGGAATAGGAACAGGAAGACAAATCCACTTTAAGTTACAAAAATAGTGCAAGCTGTTTATCAGAACAGGCTTCATCTGCATGAGAGAGATACCAGACAGGAAATTGTTAATACTTTGCATCAATAACTAAAGTAATAGAACAGAAGTTCTCAGGTTTGCTTTTTTGTGGCTGATTTTTTAATCTGTTTACTGTTAGCTCATATTGCAAGCAATCTCTCTATTTGCAATAAGCCTTTATAAATTGCTCCCTTAATTGGGATATTTTTACATTTCAACTGGCGATGGGCCAAAATCAGAACCTTTTATTCAATCCTTTCCCCTGAAGTTCAGGGCGTGCGCACTGTTACCCACAAAATTTTTGTAAGACAGGTTCAATCTGCTTTAGAACAAATTTTCTTTTAAATTTATTCCAGAACTGGTTCCAGAAGGTGCAGGTTTCCTTTTTTGCCCCTAAGCACTTAGGGACTGGGCGATATAAGGCCCCCTTCTAGGGCTTGCAGTGTTTTTCTCTGCCCCACTTCTCCAGCACCATGCTTCATTTTGTAAACAAGAACAGGAGCCAGTTCTGAAGGCTGGGATTTGCTCCAGCTGGGTAGCAGGAAAAAGGGGGAGCGGGAGTAACATCTGTGCAGTGTGGTCAAATCTCATAACTTTACCCTGAGTCTTGATATATTTTATATTCTTATGAAAGCCTCAGCTCCTGGATACATGTGAGTATTTAAGAGGTTAACAAGAAAAAATGTTCTCCCTCCTCCTTGTAACAATCTTTTATGTATTTGAAAACTGTTATCATGTCCCACCCTCAGTCTTCTCTGAAAAAATTAGGTTTGTTTAGTCTGGAGCAATCTTCCCCCATAGGTCATATTTTCTAGACCTTTAATCAGTTTTGTTGCTCTTCTCTGGACTTTCTCCAATTTGTCCACATCTTTCCTGTAATGTGGTGCCCAGCACTGGATACAATACTCCCTCTGAGGCCTAATGAGTGCAGAGTAGAGTGGAAGAATTACTTCTTGTGTCTTGTTTACAACACTCCTGGTAATGCATCCCAGAATGATGATTGCTTTTTGAGACAGTGTTACACTGACTCATAGCTTGTGATCCACTATGACCCGCAGATCCCTTTCCGCAGTACTTCTTCCTAGGCAGTTATTTTCCATTTTGTATGTGTGCAACTGATTGTTCCTTCCTAAGTAGAGTATTTTGCATTTGTCCTTATTGAATTTCATCCTATTTACTTCAGACCATTTCTCCACTTTGTCCAGATCATTTTGAATTTTAATCCTATCCTCCAGAACACTTTCACACCCTCCCACCTTGGGATCATCCACTAACTCTATAAGTGTATATATGTGTTTAGTAATATTATAGAAAGGGACACAAACAGTACCATTAATCTGTTCATGCCACTCATGCACCTTAATGGGTGGAAAACTGGATGGGGGGCCAGCAGTGATGGGGGTGGGGAATGTAGAGGTGGCCTCTCCCACTGCTTAGTCTCCAGCCACTCATTGGCCAGATGGGAGAGGGAGGGTAGTGATTGGTTCCTAATGAATCTCTTTCATTAACTCTAGCCAAGGCCATGTGGAGCCTCATTTTGACCCATTTCAGCAGCCCCACTCTTCCCACATTGAACTGGTAGCTTCAGAGCTGTGTTATTGCAGATGCAGTGGGGTTGACCTGTTTTGGGATCAGGAAGGATTTTTTTCTTCCCATAGGGGCCAAATTGGCTAAGGCTTTGTGTGTATTTTGCCTTCCTCAGAGCATCCTGGAGGAGTTAAATAAGAATAGGATGTAGTGCTAGGCAGGGATGTAAGTTTGTCACAACTTGTAGCTAGTTTCCAATGTTAAAAGAAAGAAAGCAACAGTTCCCAGAAGTGTTTTAAAAAACAAAAACACCTGACTTTTGCTGATGAGCCTTGTGCTCCTGGGATGGGCAGACCTTGGCCTTTGGGGGCCAAGGTTCCCCCTTTAGTACCCTCTGTTCCCCTTGCAGAGAAACGGATGCACTGATAGGATTCCGAAGACTAATCTGAGTCCTAGGGTTAGGCTGAGGAGAGTCTATGGGTTATATGGTAGGAGCCATGTAACCCTGCACTGGAGCCACTTAAAACGCCTGGTATGTGAGAGTATAGTTGGCAAGGAGGGTAATACCTCTTCACTGTGTTAAATTTAATAAAGTTGTAACCTATGACTTAAAAATCATCCCAGCGTTTGTCCTCATTTGCCACCATGTCCAAATTAATTTACTTCTGGGTGTAAAAGCATTCTATCTCTGGAATGGCTTTAGAATTGTGAAGCCTTTATGCTGCTACAAATTTTGTTGGTATCTTGTGCTCATAGTTTGAGAATAAAATTGCTATTTGTTTCCTCTGCGTGTTTCCTCTTACGTTAATTTTGCTATAATAATTGCCACTTTTTTGTATTTTTTTTCTAAATCTCATTCACTTTTTCTTTTTTGCCTTTCTTATTGTTCTTATTGTTTGCCTACACCTTGAAAGCAGTGTTGAACTTTTCTTTGCACTGCCGTTAGTCAGTAAAGATGAACTGTTGTCCTTCCTTGACATCCGCTAGACCAGAATACTGTTGACTTTTCAAAGGACACTGTATGCAAGCTGTATTGTATCTTCTTCAAATATAAAAACATGGCTGTTCATACTTTCTTTTTAATAACAGCAAGTTATTAAATAACAAGTCAAAAATATAAACAGCAAAATCAAACATTTCTTTCTAATGTTTTTATCAGCTCCCAATTTCATCCCAGTAATTACACTTATTTCATTTTCCTTTTGAGGATGGATTGTGGCACGCATTTCTTGTTAGGCATTGTGCAGGATACTCCTGCACTGGGAGTGCCTGGATGCATGGTACCTTATTAAGGCTCAGTGTCTCTGGATCTCAGGGGTGCAAATGGAGAGCACAGCTTCTACATCAGTCTGTGAAATTGCAGCATCCATACACCTCTGCACTCAGCTAGTTCTGCTGCAATAACCCCTGGCCATCTTTCCATCACCCCATTGATTTTGCAGATCCAATATAGTATTCATGCCTGCTCTTCATACTGTCATTTCAAAATGGTTGGATTATTAATCTTACCATAGTGTACAGATGTGCCACTTTCAAGAGTTCCATGCAACCCTGCGCGTCTCCAAAGGATCGAATCCCTAAGCAGTTTGAAGGATGGAGCTGTTTCATAAGAAAGTTGCAACACACTTCAATGACTTGAGACAGCTGGAGAAGACAAGCTGCAGCCAGCAAACTTTCTATAGTGTCTTCCTTTAACTCTAAAACACCTGTGTGGTTTAGATCAAGAAAATTATGCATTAATTGGTTTGCCATTCATTTCCCTTGTACCTATGGCTACAACTACACTATGAGCAATGAGTGTGATTCCCAGCTCCCGTACGCATACTCGTGCTAGCACTTATCTGAGCCAGCATAGTAAAAATAGCATTGCCATGGTACATAGGCAGCAGCATGGGTTTGCCATCCAACATATATACCCACAGGGTTCAGAGGGTTTTGTATTTGGGCCAGCTAGCCTGTACCGCTACAGCCACTGCCTGTGCTACCATGGCTACGCTGCTATTTTTGGTGTGTTAGCTCAGATGAGAGCTAGCACAAGTATGTGTACACAAGCTGGGACTCACAGCCATAGCTTGTAGCGTAGATGTACCCTATGGGTCTATGTGCATTTTTTTCCCCCATGAGTCTTTCCTCATTGGGAAAATCTGTGGAAAATCTGGGGAAGACTTATGGTTGAATCACCACCACTCCGTAGCCACTGTTTTAGTCTAGACTGCAACTGAGCCTGCTGTCTTCCTACACCCCTTCTGTGTGCATTTGTCAGCAACTGGCTCTTATCTAATTGTCACCAACCTACTTCCGATATACCACTCCATGCTAAATCTGAGTCAAGATACAGAAATATGTTTGTTAATCATTCTGAGGTTGGGTCAGTACTGCTAACCAAGATATAAAGTGTATCTCTGTAAAGAGGAGTCAAGAGATTGGGATGGAGGAGGACCTGCAGGGAAAATCTAGAAACAGCTAGAATGGGGAGAAATCTTAGGCTGAGATTCACGGCATCTTGTTTGAGTTACTCACTAACCCAAAACCCCAGAAAACTGGTAATTTTGTACTTGGTAGCGGGTTGGTAGACTCTCTTTAATGCAACATAGTATTGAAGGGGTCAACTAATATTAACAATATGGAAAGTTTTATTTCATGCTTATATACTATGCATTTATTTTCAAATAAAAAACTGTGCCTGTAGATTAATTTAAATTCTGATGTTAATTATGAATTCAAGCTTTTCCTATATCTGACTTTTAAAAGACTTTTACATTTAATTTATATTAATCACATTTTTCTTTTAATTTTATCAAGTAAAATGTGTTAAACTTATTTTATAAAATAATTGCATTTATCCATTTCCTTGAATCACGCTTACGAATTTTGTTCAATTATATCATTATTGTGAGGTTTATTAGAATATTGGTGTAAAATCTGTAGTTGTAAATTGCACTTTTCTCTTTTGACAATCATCTCTTTACATAACACCAGATATTTCTTCAGGTTCTAAGAAAATCAAAGTGAAAACAGTCTTCTATATGTTAGCACTTTAATGTAAATATCAAAACACAGTAAATAAAATAGGCACTTGGAAAACATTTTAAATGTCCCTTCTTACACAGTAACATTTTAAAAAATTAATTTTACTTATATTTGCGTTGAAATAATTTTTTACTCTCTTTGAAATGATTAATGGAAATGTTGGACCCACTCAGCAGGTATGAGCCACAGTTCTTCATGTCCCATTCTGGAGGCTCATGATTGTAGAAAGTTGTCTCATTCAAAGCAAACCAATGAGAGAATGCATGTATGAGAAAGGGAGAATGGAATGAATGGTGGATCAGTGGGAGATAGTTTATCTCTGTACCATAGACTGTGCAAGGATGTTGTTCTGGTAATTTGTGTGCTGCTACATTCTGGAAGACTGTTTTCCCCCCTTCTCAAGATTCAGGCATGGGAGAAGGAACTCCTTTGGCATTTATGGCAGAGTGACCTTTCTTCTGAGTTGAATAGCCTCCCAAAGAGCTAGTATCTGCAGCCTTTCAATGCTTGCATAACTTTGAGTGCTGTGGATGTTTTTAATTGGATTGCACACTAGAGTAACAGAAATCTGTTCTACAACATTTTTTCTCCACAGATTACAGAGCAGCAAGGAAAAGACAATTCACGCTTCTCTGGTTTGTTCTTTTGGCTATTGACTAAGGTCTCACAATCAAATTAGTAATTAATGTAAACATTGGGGTGCAATTGTACTGAAAAGAGGGGGGAAGAGTAGAATAGAAAAGCTCAAAATACTCTGCTACTAACGTAAAATATCTTAGACAATTTTTTTTCAAGTAAACATAGTTCTTAATTTTTCAAATGTGTGCCTAGTTCATGACATTAAGGAGTATATCTTATTCCCCTTGCTATATTGGTCCAGCTCCAAGGATGGGCCTGTGCTTATCCCCCTGAAGGAGATGGGTTGCTGAAGTTGAACAACCTCACCATTTTTGGGGCCATCCAAAGCACAAAGGTTCTCAGCATGCTCTTCCCATATAACTTCATGAGCAAAGCAACAGGCAGAATCTGACCTTTATTAATTTAAATTACTATTGCTCTTCTTTGTGTCTGAATTAAAAATAGCAGATGTTCTAATCGAGTACAGAGTAACAGAATATTTTGATATTTGTATATCTGTTGGAATACGCTACTTGCAGTGTTGATATAGCCATGTTGGTCCCAGGATGTTAGAGAGACAAGGTGAGTGAGATAAATTTTATTGGACCAGCTTCTGTTGGTGAAAGAGACAAGTTTTCAAGTTACACAGAGCTCTTCCTCAGCTTCAGAAACTTCTCTCTTTCACCAACAGACGTTGGTCCAATAAAAGAATAAGCTATTGGTCATGCAAGATATGGAGTGAGAGGGGTCATGCAAGATATGGAGTGAGAGGGAGTTGTCTTTTTATATATATCACGTGCACTTCAGTTTACTTATTTGATATTATCCTGCTTGACTGCAAAGAGGTGAATCAAAGGAGGCTTTTTGGAGACAAGGGAGGAGAGAAACAGGAAACAAAACAATGGCAAAGAGAAGGTACCATCTGAGAAAATAACTTGGGGACCCTTAAGGAAACAATGGAGGTAGTTAGTAATAGGGGAATACTCCCTCACCCTCTGCCTCGCTCCAGTGAGGTTTATTCTTCACAGGGCCAAACCTAGTATCTAGGTGGATTCTGAAACCTTAAAGATGTTGGCACAGGTAAGAAGAGGGTTTGATTCGGTTGTCAGAAGCTGCCTGAGATGCAGACACAGACTCATGGAAGGAGGGAAAGAATGCAGCAAGGCAGTCAGCTTCTCCCAGCTGACATGGAAGTAACTGGACTGAATTGAACTTACCACCCAGAGGTCCAGTCCCAGAGGGGTTAAACCACGTTGTTCCACCTTTTAGAGAGATGAATGAAGCCAGAACTTTCATCTTAGGAGTGCACTCAAAGGACACAAAAGGGTCTAAATCACAGCTTACCCTGTAACTATGACATATTCTTATTTTTCCTCACAACAAGAGCTAGCTAGGGTTGTTGAGGTTATTTTTATTTTGTCGTCATATTTGGAAAATAGCATACTTCACAAATATATTTTCCAGTATTGGGTATGTATCTAAGCACTAATATAAAAAGGATGAGGTGAAAAATGTTTGCAAGCTAGATAGTGTTCACCTTTCTTTACAGAATTAGAGAATAGATTACGAATTACCTGTATAGGCATAGTGCACCAAAGCTTTCAGTGCATCTGGGTCCACTCCTTCCATTTTGATCTCCTCTTCTTTTGCTTCACGCACATCATTAGTAAACATTGCAGCAAAATAATCAGACACGGCACTAAGAACCAATCTTGAAATAGAAACATTTTAGGGGGATTTAAATGAGTTCATAATCTCAATGGGAAGCAAAATGTCAGCCCATTATTATACAATTCATTTGTGTGTGTAGGAGAAACATATCTTCTGCCTGAGACTCTATCCTTACAGTGGTTAGCAGTGAAGTTAAATGGGTAATTCCGGTAAGTATACTAATTTTCTTTCAGAGGGTGTGTTTGTGCTGTTTGCTTCACTCATCCCTCTAAAGTTTGACTGTAGCAAAACAGAGAAACTGGTTCATACCTGAATTTCTTTCTATTTACAATAATGAATTTAAAGCTGTGATCATATCATTTAACTGTCTTCAGCTGATGTGCTAATTATTGTAACCATTCATTCATAACTAATCAGGGACAAGGTGAGAACTCACATTATCTGAGCTCTTGGAACTGTCAGGCTATAAAGGCTTGTAAACAATAAGGAAAATTCCACCTGTGAGCTGGAATCTTGTGATTTCCAGCAATGAGAAGAACATCACACAGCTGCTTCTGCTGGAGATAGTTCTCCATCTTGCGGAATGTCTGCTCTGCATGATTTGTAGATTGGAAGTATTCATCTGAGCCATTGGTGTTCATTCCAGTGGGTGAACAGCTAGTTATTGATAATCTGTTAAAGAAAGAGAAAATGCAGTTACTGTAGCATTATCAAACCTGAGAATGCTTTTCACTTCAGCTTTAATTGATCTGTGGAAATTGCAGTATAACAGGAAGTCTTTAAATATATTGATCTAGTGAGAGTGGACTTAATATGTCTTTTCCATTTGTTTCTTTTAATTATACTTCAGACCTTTTGTAAACTATTTTAAAACTTATTGTTTATTACTCTTATTTTCTAAGAGAGAAAAACAAAATAAAAAGAAAGGGTTCATATCTGGCAACTATAAATAATTTTAAGGATATATTACACTATTTTAGTGAGTTCTATGAAGTCCTGTAGAGGATTCTAGATTTGAGTAAAAGAGATTATGAATCAAGGGTGGGTGGCACAGTTTTTTTCCTCCAGCTACTACTTCCTTCTCATTTACTGAGCTGATTTTATTAAATCATACAGCAAATATAATTTGGGTATTTCCAATTATTGTAAATTGTTTTTACTCAGCAGATGTGTGCTTCAGGCAACTGTCATAAGTATGTCTACCAATTTATTAATATGAATGCAATACTGAGAGATAAAAAACTTGATTTTAGAATTACTTCCTGTGGGCCTGATCCTGCAAAGACAACTAAGTCCAGCAATTTCTACCAAGAACAGTTCCAGGCAGGGGCGGCTCTAGGAATTCGGCCGCCCCAAGCAGTCATGCCTGTGGGAGGTGCACCGGAGCCACGGGACCAGCATGACTGCGGAGGGTCCGCTGGTCCCGCGGCTCCAGTGGACCTCCCGCAGCTGCGGAGGGTTCGCTGGTCCCGCGGCTCCTGTGGAGCATCCGCAGGCATGCCTGCGGGAGGTCGACTGGAGCCGCGGGACTAGCGAACCCTCCACAGTCATGCCTGCAGGAGGTCCAGTGGACCCGTGGCTCTGGTGGACCTCCCGCCTGCCGCCCTGCCGGCAAAATGCCGCCCCAAGCACGTGCTGGGGTCTGTAGCTGGCCCTGGTTCCAGGGGCATCAATTAGAGAACTATTCAGGCTAGTAAAGGTTTACATGGGTAGACCCTATGAAGATAGAAGTGTCATGGTCTAAAAGGTTCATGGCAAATCCCAGACTTCAATACAAAAATAACAGATTACATTACACTCCTTAAAAAAAACACCAGAAAGACACTGGTTTTTGACCATCAAACATTTATTGATAAACCGTATTAATTAATCAGCAAGAACATGAGTGTCAATAAATGTAATGTGAAAAGTCTCAATGAATTCATGATTGGACCTCTCTTCTTCTTGCTGAATACCATATTACCCTGTGCATGATTTTTTATTTTTTTTAACAAGTAGGTACCCAATCTGCTGGCCATTCCTATGGATTTTAACCGTCTGATATGCACATTATTTTCCCCAGCTCTTTTAATCATCTCTCTAAATGATCTTTTGTTTTAATTTTTTTGTAAACTTTTAATGGATGTATACATTTTCCTAACTCCTCTTGAGTTAAGATGAATCATTTATTTGACTGTTTATCATGTTGATGAAATCTAGTTTACTATATTTTTTTTCCTGCTGACAAATTATCTTCACAGTTATATTTGGATTTACAGTGGGCCTGAAGCTGTCAAGAAGCAGCAGCAAACCTTTGGGGTTCATGCATTGTGCATGTGAAAACTCAAGTGAAAGAAACAAGCAGTTTTCATGATGTTAAGGTCTTTCAGCAACATGTTCTGGTATTGTAGAATCAAAACTTCCATTTTAAAGAAATGTCTCACTTTTACTGTTTTTGAAGGTAGTCTTCATAATAAAACACTTTGGTCCTGTAGGGTTGCTGCCATTGTGTGTGCGCATTAGGCCAGATCTGCAGTAGCAGAGATCTCCTAGTATAAATGCACATTATGCGGGCAAGAGTTATGTTGCTGATATAGCATCTACCAGTTCTCTGAATAAAACTAGCTACACTGACAAAAGCATTTTAATGTTAGTATAACTGCATCTACACTAGTGATTTTGCCTCTACAGAGGGGTTGTTCAAAAATTACACACCTCACCGACTTTACTATGCCAGCAAAGTTTTCTAGTGTAGATCTCATAGACTTTAAGGTCAGAAGAGACCATTATGATCATCTAGTCTGACCCCTTGCACAGTGCAGGCCACAGAATCTCACCCACCCACTCCTGTAGCAAACCCCTAACCTATGTCTGAGTTATTGAAGTCCTCAAATTGTGGTTTGAAGACCTCAAGGTGCAGAGAATCCTCCAGCAAGTGACCCATGCCCCATGCTGCAGAGGAAGGTGAAAAACCTCCAGGGCCTCTGCCAATCTGCCCTGGAGGAAAATTCCTTCCCGACCCCAAATATGGCAATCAGTTAAACCCTGAGCATGTGGGCAAGACTCACCAGCCAGACACCCAGGAAAGAATTCTCTGTAGTAACTCAGATCCCACCTCATCTAACATCCCATCCCAGACCACTGGGCATACTTACCTGCTGATAATCAACGATCAATTGCCAAATGAATTGCCAAAATTAAGCTATCCCATCATACCATCCCCTCCATAAACTTTTCAAGCTTAGTCTTAAAACCAGATATGTCTTTTGCCCCCACTACTCCCCTTGGAAGGCTGTTCCAGAACTTCACTCCTCTAATGGTTAGAAACCTTCGTCTAATTTCAAGTCTAACTTCCTAGTGTCCAGTTTATATCCATTTGTTCTTGTGTCCACATTGGTACTAAGCTTAAATAATTCCTCTCCCTCCCTAATATTTATCCCTCTGATATATTTATAAAGAGCAATCATATCCCCCCTCAGCCTTCTTTTGGTTACTAAGCTGTGTTTGTATTTTGGCACTATCTCCACATTGTGTAAAACCTATTTACTTAGGGCAAGTCTACACTTAAAACACTGCAGCAGCTGCTCCACTGTAGTGCTTTAATGAAGATGCTCTAAGCCAATGGGAGAGAGGTCTCTGGTGGGCCTAGTTAATCCACGTCTCCGAGAGGCTGTTGCTAAGTCAGTGAGAGAAGCTCTCCCACAGTATAACTGTCACTCAGGGGTATGGATTTTTCACACCCCTAAGCAACCATTGTTATACTGACATAGGTCTGTAGTGTAAACCAGACATTTGAGAAAGTGTAACTTCAAAGTCTACCTGAGTCTACCATTAATTTTGCATCTAATTCAACTTCTGTTAAAGTGAATGGCAGGCATTCCATTGACTTAAAAGAGAGCAGGCCCGTCAACAACAACAAAATAAAGATTCTACTGGAGTGCGGCAGCATTTTCACGTGTCCTTTAGCTCTCCCTCCCCGCCGCCCCCAACAGCTCTTTTCTTATTCTTTAAAGTGAGGTTTCCTTTTCACATTAAATAGTTTGGAATGGAATTTAGATTTTCCCTGCCCATTCATCCTTGGAATTTCTTCATTTTATTTCTCATTCTTTCCTTCTTTATAACAACTGCAATTATTCAGTTTGTCTTGTGCAGGAGAACTATATACTGTGTGTCTGATTCTGCTTGTTAACCACACAGAATGTGCAATCCATTATTACACAGAAGAAATAATAAGTTGAGGTAATAAGAAATTCCAGAAGCTTTCACGTAGTTCTTGTTGCTAAGAAACGTCTTCTGTTATGCATGTGTCCATAATGTCTGTATCCTTCACAGTCTAGCTGTCCAGAGTGTAGACCAATTTTTGTGACCCAAAAGGTGAAAACAGAATAGTTTTATCATACTTGTACTATTTAGATTGAATATATTTTTGTAGATGTTTGGGGATTATGAGGGTATCGGTTGTTTCTGGTTAAGGAATTGAATATATTCCTTATTTATTCCAGTCAAGGTTTTTCTGTAGGTTTTTCATTTTTTTACACGAAGGCAAACTGCAGGTGCTGTAAGTAATTCAAAAAGTATTTGATATCAAACCTTTGTGTCACAAACAATCTTGTAATTTGGGTGCATCATGCTAGATCCAGAAAGCTGATGATAGAGGTTTAATTGCATATGATACATTTATCTAGTATGCAATGAAGCAAGTGTAAATTTCACTTGATACATAAAGTGAAACTGAATAAAAAATTAAGCTGGTTTCCCATGAAGTAGTAACAAGTAAAATTCTAGCAAGATGACAACAAGACAAATAATGACCCACAATCTGACCAACTAAGGGCCTCTACTTGATGCCAATCAAATAATAGAATCACAAAAATATAGGGCTAGAAGGGACCTCGAGAGGTCATCTAGTCCAGCCTCCTGTGCTGAGGCAGCACCAACTATACCTAGACCATTCCTGATAAGTGTTTGTGTAAGTTGTTCCTAAAAACTTCCAATAACTGGGACTCCACAACCTCCATTGGAAGCCTATTTCAGTATTTGACTGTCCTTAAAGTTAGAATGTTTTCTCCCAGCATATTTAGCCTAAATCATTCTTGCTACATGTTAAGCTGATAACTTCTTGACCTATACTTGTAGGACATGGAGAAAAATGTTTTCCCCAGTCATTACCCATTTTGTACTTGTGCATTTGATTTTGTTATTCCTAAGTATAGCACTTTGCACTTGTCTTTATTAAATAAATGTCATCTTCTTGATTACAGACCAATCCTCCAATTTGTCAAGGCCATTTTGCATTCTAATCCTGTCCTCCAAAGTGCTTGCAACCCTTCCAGCTTGGTGTCATCTGCAAATTTTATTAAGTATATTCTCCACTGTGTTATCGAAGTTGTTAATGAAAATATTGAATAGTACCAGACCCAGGACAGAGGCCTGAGGGACCCTAAACAATCTGTTTGAAAGCAAACCATTGATAATTAACTACTCTTTTAGTACAGTCATTCATACATTTTACTCCCACCTTATAGTAATGTCTAGGGTTTATACCCTACATGGTGCTCTCTACAACCAAGCAGTGCATCCCATGTCTACAGTGTAGTGTCCCACTCCCTCCCTATTGCCAGAGCCTCTTTCCACCTCCGTGAAAGACTCCAGCAATGGAGAGAAGCTCTAGCAGCTCCCCAGTGCTGGAATCTTTCCCCGCTGCCTCCCCCTTGCCAGAGCCTTTCACTACTGTGTGTAGGTACACGCTGCATTGTGGATGCAGTTTTCCTTTCACTGCAGCATGTAGCTACAAGTAGCCTACGCACCACCACCAGTGTAAATAAGGTTTGGGCTCTTCTCCTCTCATCTGGCAGAAAGAATCAAAAATTTTGTTCTGATTCACTCTGATTAGGGGGAAATATTTCTGACTTAATTTGCCTTTATAGGCACGTGTTCCAAGTGAAAAGCACCATTTATTATGTGCCCGAAGGAGGGGGATAGCAAGGAGGCACCCTCAAATGTTGAGTTTGCACCCTCAAATGCTTAGCCTCTGAGTACCTACCCGTCACTAATTTTGAAATAAAATTGAAAATATTTCCTCTTTTTCTCCTAAAATGTGCAGAAGTCATGATAAAAATGCATAGAAGTGCTATATTTGGTAATTTTTATCATTTTTAAAAAATGTATTAATTATAGTTTCCCTGTCCTTCAGAGATCTGTACAGACTTGGACACAGTACAATCAAATCACACCTCAGAGAGGGAATCTGACACGGACAATAGGGTAATGCTAGTGCCTCACTGACGAGCAGAGAAAAAATCCGATGGCGAGGCTGCAGACAGAGTTGGCTGGCTGTTACACAAATTAAGTCTATGTTGAAGTGGCTCCAGTCTTATTCCCTCTTCCCTTCTCCCCTGCCCCCAATACAAAACCATACTCCTGTATGCCTTTACACTTTTACATTACTCTGACCACTATTACTAAATAGCACTTCTGCTATTACTAACGAACACTTCTGCTTTAACTAGAAGTAGTGATTCAAATGCCTTAATTGGTACTTAAGTTAAGTGTGATAAGTTCTTTTTTTAAACCCTTGTGTCTTTAATGTTTTAGCACCTGAGGATGCACATACAGTGATATTTCTCCACTGAATAAATTTCTACTAACGCATTCCATTAACTTTTATGCTGACAGAATAGTAATACTGCTGAAGGAATTTAGAAGTGTTTTCCATTTAGCCACTTGTTATATCCTTTTACCTAAACAATAATCTGGCTATTCTGTCAAATAGCTTTGTGAGCACAAAGATTTGTAAAGCATTACAGTGTTATCTTTCCTGCCATCTCTGAAGCTACAGTGAGCTCTCAGGAATTCATAATGTGTATGGTTTCTGGCTAAAGGAAAAATTAGCTAGTAGTGTTATATGTATGTTTGTATTACATAATATAAATGAAATCAGTAGGCCTAGTACATTTTAGATTAAGATGATATGGATCACAAATATCATGGGTCTGTAGTCTAATTAGTTTAGTTAGAAAATGCATCCTACATTTAGAAGTAGCACACCATAAATAATTTGGAAAGTTTTGTAAATGTTTTGAAGTGGCACAATTCATGGAGGATGAACATCTTCATTGTACAGAAGCCCATTGTGTTGATGATCTTGACATGCACACATAAAAGTGTAAAATATAAGTAAGGGGGAAGGTTACTGGGGCTTGAGAGGGTGGTTGCTGTTATGTGTGTTCTCTTGGGAAAATGCAGAGGAGCTTTATTATTTTTCCTTTACCCTTTTTAAAGTTGGTATGGAAAGTACTCCTTTCTTTTTGGTGTCTCATACGCTCAAGCCAGCTCTACACTACGAAGTTTTGTCAGGATAGTGATATTGGTCAGTGTGTGTGTGAAAAAGGTAGACTCTTTGCCGATATAGCTATACTGGCAAAACACCCATAAAAGTGCTGTTGTCAACATAGTTAATATGGGTCAGGGAGGTGGTATTATGATGCTGATAGAAAAAACTCCTTCCATTGTCATAAGCTGGTATAGTTAGTGCTATACCAGCAAAGCATTTGTAGTGTAGACATGCCCTCATTGTACGCCATTCGCTATACATTTCTGGATTTATGTCATTTCATGATTTGTTAGGATTTTCTTTGAGAAAATCAGAGTAAAATTTGGCAAATAATCTATTTTTACAGACATTCTAGTTACATTAGGTGACAGTGATTGAAGACAAGTGAAACTTCTAGATATGGTTATAAAAATATTTTAATTGACACACACAGACAGAAATGGAAAAAGGTAGACAGGAGGAAAACAACATAAACATTATTTCAATTTGCCCACCCCTGATTATGTGGTATTGTTTTGTAATCATATAGTAGAAAGCTAAACTGTTGCATAATTTCACATATGGTTGGTTTTGGAATTGGATGCTATAAACTGTTTTTGTTTCATGCAGTAATCCATGACTGCCTAGCAGCTTGTGTGACAATTTGCTTTTGTAAATTGGTATGCCACCTACTTCATGTGCCTTTCCCTCATTTTGCATTCTCATTCTCCTGTGTAGTTAGAATACAATAAAAATTGTCTACTTATGTTTCCAAGAAAATCTTTAGCAAACATATTCTTGTGCATGAATGTCCACTTATCATTTCACTTGGTGGTTTTGTGAGTGTGTATACATGGAGGTGTTTCCAGCAGACAGTGTAGACTGCTGAGCTACATAAGTGCTTTAAAAACCCACATTGAAAAATCCAGTTTCTGAAGAGTTTAGTGGCTGCCTAATCTCTGCAAGACTAGAGTTTCTCTGGATCTGCACTTAAACCACACCTTGGAAAAAACACACTGGGACTGAGGAAAAAACCCAGAGAAAATAGAGAAATGCTTCCAAAGAAAGATTTCACGTCACTGTGAATTGCATACAATTTTCCACTTAATTAGGCCCCATCCCACAAAAAGCTCCTCTACAAAAATTATATTTTCACACAGTAGAAGCTGTACATTTTTTACTCTCCATTATATGTGCAAAAAATGGCCACACTGCAACTTGGCTGTTTTTTTTTCCTTAGTTGTTTTTTTGTTTTCTTTTGGTGTTTTGTTTTGTTCATTATGGAATAATTTGGACCTCCTGGAATCTTGCTTAGACCATTAAGACCAACCATTTCAAAAGTGGCCAATGATTGTCTCTACTTTGTGGTGCAGTTTGGCAGGTGCAGAGTGGCCTGTGGATAAAAGTGCAACCATTACTCCTTGTGCTGTGATCCCTTTCAGTTCCCTCAAACTACTGTAACAAGATGCCGGTAGTCAACAGTGAGATGCAAGACTGCCAAGTAACTGTCTTAAACATACTTATAGCAAAACAATATTATAATTAGAGCTAGTCAAAAATTTTCAGAATGCTGATGAATAATGTAGGCAAATGCAAACAAAACATTTTTTCACAACTGTTTTCACATTTTAGACCGGCAGTACTAGTGCTAAATTGTATTCTTACTAAGTGTTAGAGAATTCAATGAGTTCCAGTCTTGTGTCCTCTTAACATTCTACTCATTACATAACAATCACACTGATGCTTTTTTCCTCTGACTTTTCAGAATAAGGTATAAATTATATACTGCTTTTGTGATTTGTTAAACCCGCTCCAAAATGAGTCGCTCTCCTCCTAAGGTAACAAATCACAATGGAGGAGAGGAAAATGAGGGAGTTACACAAGTATCCTGGTTTAGTAATCAAAATACAGGTAATTCAAAATGGAGGAGTGATTCGCAGAATGTTTGAGGAAAATACAAACTGTTGAATGTGAGCTATTGGGGCAGGGACCACATTATCTTTGTGTTTATACAGCACCCAGTAGGCTATGGGCCAGACTCTGCCACTTTTATTCATGTTAAGTAGTATTTTATTCCTTGAGGAATCCCATTGAAATGAGTAAGGTACAAAGCACCATGAAGAAGGGTGGCAGAATCTGGCCGTATGGGTGCTACTGGAAACAAAAAAAAAAATAATAACTATGCTGAAGGCCCAGTGTAAAATATGCAGATTCAGGAAAATAGAATTCTCCTACTCAGTTCAATAACAATGAATGATTACCTCATCAAATGTGCTGTCACAGACTTACCCCCATAGTCCCACTAAGAGATTCTGATACACTGAGATAAAATATTTAATATTTCTATCTCTTTTCTCATAAAATGTTTGTAATAAACAAAAGGAGAAATAAAACATTCCAGCAGAATAACGCGAGAGTGACATTCAATGTCATGCTTAACAGAGATTAAGAAATGACTCACAGGAAAATATTCTGTCCTTTCCCATTCCTTTGTCCTTTAAACAAATCTACAGTACTAATCAGGGACATATTCAGCTTTCATCAGTCTTTTTTATTCTGTTCCTAATTATGTTTTAGACTTGCTTTTCAATCATCTTTTCAGTACAGCACATTAAACAAATGTTGTTGCACTTTTGGATTTATTATTAACCAGTGATGTGGCATACACATGTCGTATTGCTAATGGCACATAGAACTGGGTATCCCCTCTTCCATTGCTTGTGCCTCAAGCTTCAAATATCACATTCAACTTCACCTCCAAATTCTAACTTTAAACATCATTATAGCATGTACTCATCATTTATTCTCTTCTATGTATCTGGATTCGCTTCCATGAAGGGCTTCTAGAAGAAATTGCTCTTACAAAATTTAAATGACATTTATCACCAAAGAAAATCATTAGAAGAATGATTAATTAGAAAGCTAGTGTACTTTAGAAAGGCATGCTGTGCATTTAGTTAACAAACAGCTGAGGAAATAATTGCTTTATGGGGAGAAAAAACATGTATAAGTTAGAAACCATCATTTTGTTGTCAAATACTTTTTTTAATACAATGATCTCTTTTTACAATAATGATACAGATTTTCACTGGTTGGCAATCAGCTCAGTGTCACTTGCATTTGTGTAATATTATAGGAAATTAAAGGAGGTAGTCTATGTGTATTAGTATTGTAGATGGTTTATTACCATCAGGATCAGCTGTTCTCTTTTTTAGCCCTGGAGGAATACCTCACCCTGTTTTTTTCGCCACTTCTCCCAATAAAAAAACCCCCGCAAATAGGTAAACATTTCTGTTAGCAAATCAACAGCTAATATGTGTTGTTTAATGCAGTGAGCAAGTTAAATTGCTTTACCAGTGCATGTGACATATTGAAATATGACATGTAAAACACTTACAGATTGGATACAAGCATTAAATATTCCTTTTTACAATTAACATCGCTATATAAAAATTTAGGTAGCAGTGGATTTAGATTGATGCTTGATGTGTCTTTCTACTGCAGATGATTCCAGTTTCTCTACATTTGTGTATCTAATTATCTCCCTGCAATGCTAACCACTGGACACAGTGCCACAGGAATGGTAACAAAACCCTGACCAAGGTCAGATGACTGGGTTTAGGAAATAAAGGTCAATGCTCTAGCAGCCATCTTGTGTTTCAAATTTATTGTAATTTCCATTATAATTCTAGCTGAACCCTATGAGTTCAGTTTGGCAACTCCATCATGAACAGAGCCGTACAGATTTCATTTAGCTCTTGCAGTGCTGTAATTATTTTAAGTTTATGTCTAGGACAGTTTTATTCAGAAAACCATACCGGAGAAGCAGATTTTATCAATTAATAATGATATCATTTCATTAATTATTTGTATTACCATAACACTTGGAGCCCTAATTATGGACCAAGTGTAAGAGGCTGCATGGAAGAAAACTCAAAGGTGCTTGTTTAAAAATTTTAAAAAGTGGATAGTGGAGGTTGGCATCATGGAATGATTGGGGGCAGGAGTCGATATTTGGATAATGAATGAGAGATGATAGTTAAGATGGGGATAGTCCATGAAGGGCCTTAAAAGTGAAGACAAGCAGCTTATGTTTAATGTGATAGAGAAAGGGAAGACAGCTGAGGGATACAAAGAGTAGAGTGACATGGTCAATGTGATGGCCTAGGAGAGTAGCAGCATTCTGAGTGGATATTAGTGAGGCAAGATTACATTTGTCAAGAGAAGAAAAAAGGAGGTTGCAGTAATTGGGATGATGAGCATCTAGATGAGATTTTTAGCTATGTTTATGTATAGAATCATAGGAACATAGGACTGGAAGGGACCTTGAGAGGTCATCTAGTCCAATCCACTGCACTCATGGCAGGATTAAGTATTATCTAGACCATCCCTGACAGGTATTTGTCTAACCTGTTCTTAAAAATCTCCAGTGATAGAGATTCCACAGCCTCCCTAGGCAATTTATTCCAATGCTTAACCCCCCCTGACAGTTAGGAAGTTTTTCCTGATGTCCAACCTACACCTCCCTTTCTGCAATTTAAGCCCATTGCTTCTTGTCCAATCCTCAGAGGTTAAGAAGAACAATTTTTCTCCCTCCTCCTTGTAACAACCTTTTATGTATTTGAAAATCGTTACCATGTCCTCTCTGTCTTCTCTTTTCCAGAATAAAAAAAAAAACAATTTTTTCAATCTTCCCTCTTAGGTCACATTTTCTAGACTTTTAATCATTTTTGTTGCTCTTCTCTGGACTTTCTCCAATTTGTCTACATCTTTCCTGAAATGTGGCACCCAGAACTGGACACAAGACTCCAATTGAGGCCTAAAGAGTGCAGAGTAGAGCAGAAGAATTACTTCTTGTGTCTTGCTTACAACGCTCCTGCTAATACATCCCTGTTGACTCATATTTAGCTTGTGTCCCCTATGACCCCCAGATCCCTTTCCGCAGTACTCCTTCCTAGGCAGTCATTTCCCATTTTGTATGTGTGCAACTGATTGTTCCTTCCTAATTGGAGTACTTTACATTTGTCCTTATTGAATTTCATCCTATTTACTTCAGACCACTTCTCCAGTTTGTCCAGATCATTTTGAAATATAATCCTATCCTCCAAAGCACTTCCACCCTCTCCCAGCTTGGTTTCATCTGCAAATTTTATAAGTGTACAAAAGGCCATATCATAAAGATGCTATACAGAAAGAATCTGCAAGATTTAGACATAACCTGGGTGTGAGGACATAGAGAGGGATCTGAGTCTAAGATAACACGAAGGTTATGGGCTTAAGTGACAGGCAGGGTGGTGATTGTGTCTGCAGTGATCAAGAATTGATGGAGAGTTTAGAGGGAAAGTTTAGATTTAGACTAGCAATTGATTAGAACTTGTTGAGCTTGAGCAGATGGCTGTATATTCATGAGGAGGTGTCAGAGACAGTCTGAGATTTTAATTTGGACAGAAAGAGGTCAGGAATAGAGAAGCAGATCTGAGTCATCAGGATAAAGATATGGTTGAATTTGTGTTTGTGGATGAGATTACCCAGAGATAAAGTATAGAGGAGGAAGATATTAGGACCAAGGAGAAAGCCCTGTGGAACTCCACAGAAAGCTGTGGGGGGGGAAGAGGGGATGCCACAGAAAATTCTGAATGAGCAACTTGAGGTAAGAGGACAACTAGGAGAAGACAGAGTCATGGAAGCCAAGGGAAGAAAAGATTTCAAAAAGAGGAGCATGGGTGAGGCTCAAAGGCAGCTAACAGGTCAAGAAGGATGATGATGGAAAACCAGTTCTGAGAATTTGCTAGGAAGAGGTTTTTAGAGATGTTTTGGTGAGAGTGATTTCATCTAAATGCAATGGGGAGAAGCTGGATTAGGGAGGGTCTCCAGACATCAATTGTAGACCACTTATCCATTGAGCTTTAGATGTATGGGAGAAAGGAGATGGGGCAGTACGTGGAGAAACAAGTGGTGAGTTTTAAGATGGATGAGAATAAAGCTTGTTTATATAATGAGGGGAAGAGCCAGAGGAGAGTGAGAGGTTAAGGAGAAAAGTAAGGGAATTGATGAGCAGGTGAGCAGATGTGGTAGGATCATGGGGGCAAGTGGACAAGTTAGAGGAGGAGAGCAGATGCGAAAATTCTCTCTCTCTGACAGTGAAAGGGGGAAGGAGAGTGTTATAGAAGGGAAAGTAAAGGCTGAGGCAAGAGGAAATTTGACAAAATGCTACATGACCTTCTATTGGAAGAAATCAGGAAGATTCTGTGCATGCAGAAAAGTGGTGGTAGGAATGTAGGAGTGTTTGACGAGTGAGTCAAAGGTGGTGAAAAGGCAGCAGGGATTGTAGAGTGGAATTCAGTTAAGTTGAAGAAATAGAGTTGCTCAGATAGGAAGGCAGAACCAAAGGAGGAAAAAATGAATTTGTAGTGGAGAAAGTCATTTTGTCATGGAATTTCTGCCAGTTATGTACTGCAGAGTGAAAGCAGAAGTGGATGTTCGGAGGTGAGCCAGGGCTAGGAGTTGACGGAGATGACCTTGCAATGAGGGAGAGGGGCAAAGGAGTTAAAATTGGAGGAGAGTAAAGCATGGAGAGAAACAGCCATATCAATAGAAAAAAGGAAAGAGAGGCCAGGAAGTGGCCAGGAAGGAGAGGGATTGAATTAGTAACCAAACTAGAAAAATTAAATTTGAGTTGGATATTTGTCTATATTTGAGGTGATTTCTCTTCTTTTATTTATTCTTATTGACAGAATACAAGTTTTCTTTGTTTGATTTTAATGTTTTGTTTATTTTTTTCCTTTTCATTGGCAAACAGAATAATAAGGTTGATAATATGTTAGAAAACCTATTTTCAAGAAAATTAAGATGGTCTCTTTGCATTAGTATTGTGGTGACATGCCTGCTGGTTATATAAAAGGCACATCTGTGCTCAGATCTTTTGTATGTTATCTCAAATGCCTATTATACACAGAGGAACTGGAGAGCAAATACTATAAATACATTGTTAGCAGAGGTTAGGGAAATGATATTGTGGAAAATCTTTGCAGTTTGCCATCTCATCTTGTCTGCACCTGTCAGCTATACACACCAGCTGACCACTTCCCTTTTCTAATAGAGAAGAAGATAAAGAACATGACTATTAGAAGAGGTGTGTCTGTGCCCAATATAATAAGAGAAACATGGATTAAATGTAATATGGAAAATATTTTGAGTATGTTATTGATTGCCTGTTGTGATCAGGTCCAATCTATTATGAGGTGGAGTTTACTGTGCTAATTCTGCTTGCATCAGTGCCCTTACACATCAGTTTAAACCAAGCCCTTGTTTATATTTATGAAGAAGCAGCTTGAGAAAAATCAATGTGGAAGTCTAAGTGCAGCAAATCTTTAACATAATAAAGTGGTTCCCCATGTACAGTACACTGAATACAACAAAGGTCCAGGGACAAAATTTTTTTGTTTAATTACCAGAAATACCCACCTTTAAAACTTTATTTGTACCATAAAATCCATAAACATGCAGTCCTTAAGCATTCCATATTCTTTTCTGTTGGTTTTCTAATTAAATCACCAACAATGGTTTGATTGTCTGAACAAGCCTATTGGATGTAGGAAATACAGAATAAATATTTTAATAGGAAATTCATCTAACAGAAATCCTCCATGCAAGATACAGGAATGGCAGAACTGATTTATCTACACTGATTACCTGTTGGCCTAATTATACTCGATTCTGTAATTATTCAGCCAACTACCTCATAATAATAATTTACTATTTGTGAACATAAGAGCATAAATTTTTAAAATTTGATTACAGTACACTGGACCCAGGAATGTGACTTATCAATAGATATAATATATAATGAAATGGATCCAGCCACCTTAAAATCTCTGTGAGAAGACTACTGAGAATAATAATAATATAAACCTCCCATTTCTAACACACTTCACCGTATCACTTTCTTTTGGCATCAGAAAGAGCCTGCTAGTGATGGTGGCATATATTTTTCTGGTGGTACACATTATTTACTATTTTAACTGATTTTATATTGAATTACTGTGCTGCAGTTAATAAAAGTACAGTAATTGCAACTATTAACAGCCTCATGATTGAAAGAATGCTCTTCTGTAATTTGGTGATTTCTCAGAAATTGGGTGTTCCTGATAAATAGTACAAACAATTCCAAAGTCCGAGCCCTGCGAGCCTGTGTCAGTTGGCATGGGCCAGCTGCGGGTTTTTCTTTGCTGTGTAGACATACCCATAGACCTTAAGGCCAGAAGGGACCATCATAATCATCTAGTCTTTCCTCCTGCAGATTGCAGGCCACAGAACCTTGCCCACCCACGCCTTTATTAGACCACTAACCTCTGGCTGAGTTACTGAAGTCCTCAAATCATGGTTTCAATTTACAGAGAATCCACCATTTACTCTAGTTTAAGCCTGCAAGTGACCCAGGCCTCACACTGCAGAGGAAGGCAAAAAGACCTTGGGCTTAGGTCCCAGTCCTGCAAAGCCTTTACAGGATTAGGCATAGGTGTTGACTTACTCGGATACTAGGGGGTACTCGACTCCCGCTCCGCCTCAGGCTTCGCCCTCACCCACCCCTTCCTCCAAGCCCCCACCCCGCCTCTTCCCGCCCCTGCTTTGTCCCAGGCCCCTCCCCACTCCACCCCTTTCCCCAAGTCCCCAACTCTGCCCTGCCTCTTCAGGCCCTGCCCTATTCCACTCCCTCCTCTTCCTGCCCCTGCTCCTCCCCCACCCCAACCAGCGCCTCCTGCATGCCGCTGAACAGCAGATCCGCAGTGAGTGAGAGGCACTGGGAGGGAGGGAAAGCAGCTGATCTGCGGGGCTGCTGGTAGGCAGGAGGAGCTGAGGAGAAGTGGGGCCCAAGTGAGTACTGTGTAATAGGAACTATAATACTCTTATGGAAAATGACATTGGTTTTTGAAAGTTTCCCAAAACCTTAAGTACAGACTCTAAAACTAAAGAATTACAATAGGCGTTATGGATCAGAGATGATATGACAGATATGCATATTTTTGTGAAAAAAACACTGGGCCAAATACTTCTGTTGCATTTGTACAAGCCCAATGAACTTAGTGTGAATGCACATATGCCACACTGCAAATGGATTCACAGAGGTTTGGCATGTATGTTTAATTCGGTCTTTGTATTTAATTGGGACCATTCCATTCTAATGCTCTTTGATTCTAAAAGCAGGAATGCCTATCCTTGTTCTGCTAGAAAGTCTGATGTGCTGCAGACTGCTAAGTCATTCTGGGGGAGATTAGTGAGAGGAGCAAAAATGCAATGAGCTTCTCTTTGACAGGAGTTGTCATGACTTATAGCAAGATATGTTAATATTTTTTTCATTTTCTCTATTAAATTGTTGTCTTAATTCCTTAACCGTGCATATAGTTATTGGAGAAGGTGCAGAGAGGAAATTAAAGCTTACAGGTTGCTTATTATTGACAAGGTATTCTGTCTTCTTTTTAAGCTATAGAATGTGCTGCTTCTATGGTACCATTGACAAACTCACTTGTAGTCCAGTTTTTAGGTATAGGTAAACAGTGTTGATTGGTGATCCTCAAAAGTTCTAGAGCTTCTGTTAAAAAAAGTGTTTTCAAATGTTGCTGGTTATCCCCAGTCGGAACAGTAAAATGTCATGGCATGAAGCAGAATGTGCTCTACCAGGGGGATATAAATAGGGAAAAGTGAGTCTGAAGTGAGAGGTAGAAGTTTAGAAACACCCAAGAAATAGGCTGGCCTCCCTGCTACCTAGCTACTTTTGTCTGCCTTTTTTGATCTTCTAATACCCAATACAGTAACTCCTTGCTTAACATTGTAGTTATGTTCCTGAAAAATACTACTTTAAGTGAAATGACGTTAAGCGAATCCAATTTCCCCATAAGAATGAATGTAAATAGGGGGGGTTAGGTTCCAGGGAAATTTTTTTTGCCAGACAAAAGCCTATATATATATGTACACACATATACACAGTATAAATTTTAAACAATTTAATACTGTACACAGCAATGATAATTCTGAAGCTTGGTTGAGGTGGTGAAGTCAGAGGGTGGAAGAGGGTGGAATATTTCCCAGGGAATGCCTTGCTGCTAAATGATGAACTAGCACTCAGCTGAGCCCTAAAGGGTTAACACATTGTTGTTAATGTAGCCTCACACTTCACAAGGCAACACAAATGGAGGGAGGGGAGACAGCATGGCAGACAGAGACAGAGACATACACATGTGTGTGAGAGAGAGACAGACATTGCCTCTTTAAGTACGCTGATCCACTCTAAGTACACTGCCCTTTTAAGTAGATCTACAAGTTGAGACAGCAGCTGCTTCCAGCAAGCTCCCTCCCTCCTGAGCCCTGTCGTATCCCCCCCGCTCTATGGAGATGGGGTAAGTGGGGGATCAGGGGTACACCCTGACACCCTTCTTCCCCTCCCTTCCCACACAGCAACAGCAAGCTGGAGGCTCCCGGGAGCAGCTCCAAGGCAGAGGGCAGGAGCAGCACATGGCAGTGCGGGGAGGGACAGCTGAACTGCTGGGCAATTGATAACCTGCTGAGCGGCTGCTGCACAGGGAACTTAGGGGAGCGGGGAACTGATAAGGGGGCTGCTGGTCCACCCTGGTTCCAAGCTCCCACCAGCTAGCTCTTTCTGCAAGCAGTGGACAAAGCAGGTGGCTGCCAAACAACGTTATAAGGGAGCATTGCTCAACTTTAAAAGAGCATGTTCTCTAATTGATCAGCAACGTAACAATGAAACAACCTTAACTGGGATGACTTTAAGTGAGGAGTTACTGTATATATAGAAATAATAACCAAAAATTCACCAAAATGCACACATGGGTGAGCAAGGGTCTTGGACTCTCACCTTACATGAAAACATGTTCCTTGAAAGTTTTATTTTTAAAAACTGAAAACTGAATAAACGTTTGATTTCATTGCCAATCTCTATCTATCTTTCACCACCACAGGCTCTGAAACTCCTTTTGAATATCCAGGGTTGGAGCCTGGTGCCCCGGAATGGGATCGGCCTATGTCCAGATAATGGCCTGGAATCTTCCTTGAATAAAACATGGGACCCTGGGAAGCCCTCTACTGTACCCATGCTAGCACAAACCTCTGGTGTGAACTACACTCTTATGGGGAGAAAAGCTGCTCAGAAGAGGTCTCACATAAGTTGAGACCCCTCTAATCACCCTCCCACCCTCCAAAAAAGTACTAATCGAAGAGAAGAAAAGCCCATTGATTCCCTTTGTCTTCTGAAGATTCTGGTCCAGGAGATTTTTGTTTCCCTCAAGCCACATAAATCTGCAGAGTGCATCAGGGCAGATACTCCTCGGCACTTTTTTCCCCTACTCCCCTTCAGAGTGTGCAGCATGAGGGAAAATCATCCCCACCAGCTTCCCAGGGTCACCCTCACAGGGTGAAGCATAGCAAATCAATGCAGAAAACACCAGGCCATAGTGTTGTATTGATTCCTCTAGGTATGCATATGCTCTTCTCAACAAAGGGAATTCTCCCTCCATGGGAAAGGAAGGCCAGCATTCCAGATCAGATAAAGACTCAAAAAGGAAACCTAAAAAAAACAAACCCTCCTCTCCCACCTCCCACCTCAAAAAACTAAAACTACAGAGAATAAACTCTTTCAGGCAACAATGCACTGAATATTGTAAATGATGTTTAGGAGGTCTTCTGCTGTCCTAGAGAAACTACGGTATGTATTCCTTGTCATGTACCCTGGGAGATTTAATAGTGGGTTAGGGATTGTGATGTTGCACCCCATAATGCTTTATAGAAATATGCTTATGCGTGTAAATATGACATAACTGGAATATGTTTTTATGCTAGATATTCCATGTAACATATCTTTGCAAAGGTTATGTTCTACTGAATGTATTCATCCTATTCATATGCATGTATCATTTTTATATCTGAAGTTATAAGTGTTGGCTCTATGCTTGTATTTAAAGTGTTTGCTGTAGGAAGCACCTAAGGCAGATTTGGTAAACATGGTGTGAATGGGGTTATTCATGTAATTGGGAGTACTTAGCTAACAATCGACCTTGATACACACCAGTCCACATCTGAGCTTTCCTAGAAATCTTTGGGCTAACATGTGGGCAATGTCATCAGCCTCTAAAGATCTGAGTCATGCATGGACATGTGACTTGCCCATGTGACTCCAAAACTCCATCTTGTAGCTGTGATTCTACTCAGGGAGAGAGAGGGGTTTCCACCCCCAAGAGAGAGACTATATAAGCTCCTGGTAGCCTCTCCACCCCAAGGAGATGCTTGAAAGAAACTGGAACAAAGGGCAGTAACTAGAGGGGTGTGAGTGACTGCTGGACCCAGAGTAGGAGGAAGTCTAGTCTGTAAAAGAAACTTATTGGAAAATCTCTATGGGTGAGATTTACCTGCATTTAGTTTCTTACTGTATTAGGGCTTAGCCTTGCCTGTTTTATTGTATTTTGCTTGGTAACTTATTTCGTTCTGTCTGTTATTACTTGGAACTACTTAAATCCTACTTTTTATATTTAATAAAATCACTTTTTACTTATCAGTTAACCCAGAGAAAGTATTAATTCCTGGGGGAGCAAACAGCTGTGCATATCTCTCTATCAGTGTTATAGAGGAAAAACAATTTATGAGTTTATCCTGTATAAGCTTTATATAGAGTAAAATGGATTTATTTGGGATTTGGATCCCATTGGGAACTGGGTATCTGGGTGTTCGAGACAGGAGCACTTCTTAAGCTGTTTTCAGTTAAGCCTGCAGCTTTTGGGGGACGTGGTTCAGACCTGGGTCTGTGTTTTTAGCAGGCTAGTGTGTCTGGCACAACCAGGCAAGGTACTGAAGTCCCAAGCTGCCAGGGAAAATGGGCTCAGGGGTAGTCCCAGCACATCCGGTAGCACTTCACAAGGTGATTTCTATGACCCAACCCATCACAGGGATCTCCTGCCATACCTGAGATTGGGAAAGTATTGGTTTGTCTTCCCCAGCAGCTGCTTTGGATTACTATGGCCTAACCTTTGGGCTGTCATTCCCAGTTGGCACTGTGGGTCACCAGGCCCTCATGTTCAGGTTATTGCTCCTACCTCCTGTTTCAGTTTGCTATGCCTCATCACCACCTTGATGATGAATCCCTGTCTACAATTACATTTAGAGACCTGTCAAGCAGCTTTAATCTGTTTCATGTGTGCTATATTTATTTTGTGTGGTTGTGTTTTTTTAACCAAAATGTCATGTGGTACTATGTTGAATGCCTTACAAAAGTCTAAATATATTACATCAACATTTTATCAACCAAACTTATAATCTCATTAAAAAAGATATCAAGTTGGTTTGACAGGATCTGTTTTCCATACACCTATGTTTTTCAGAGGTGGGACTACCCTTCACTGCCACTGATTGACAAGGTTGGTCATCTTCCATGGCTGCAGAAAGCAGAGACCCAGTATCTGTGAACCTTATTACTCCAAGAAAGGAAACTTAAGGTAAGGCACAGATAAATTTTACTATTAACTGGTAGTGAAGCATTGTGGAAATATATTGATGTTCATTAAATTTCATATTAAGAAAATGGACCCGAATATTAAGATCAAAATATTACATTTCAACCATATTCAAATGAAACATTTTGATTTTCTATTTCTAAATAACTTTGTTTTAAAATTTTATATGGCATAATAAAAAACATTTTAAAAATCAAAATTAGACCAAAATGTTTCAATTTAATTGAAACATAACATTTTAATTGATCCAAAATACTTTTTTCCCCAGAACTTTGCTTTACGGTAAATTTCAGTTGTTTTGGTTTATTCCATTTTGAAATGGAAATTTTTTTAAAGTTGTGGAATTTCCCATTAAACAGAAAATCTAGTTCCTGCCAAGCTCTAGTCACAAGATCATTTTTGTTTTAGGAATGAAACACCAATAGAAGCTGGTTATTTGTTTGCATTTTGTCATGTTAATCTGCACTGACAGATTTTTATTTTGTCATGTTAGTCCCAGCTCCTTTTCCTGGTCCTTATACTGAATAATTTTTCCATTTAGCAAATATTAGTTTGTGTCCTTCCTCCCAAACTGATTATTTTATGTTAATTAACTAGAGTAAACATTGTGGGTGATAGAATTGTATTAGTAACATAGTAATTCTCTTAGGCCCTGATCCTGCAAGCTTCCACATGTAAGCACAAGAGTCTGGTGTCATGTAGCTGCTTATAGCATCAGGGCCCTAAATTTCTATTCTGATAAGAATGATAGATGTCTATTTCCTGGTAGGAATACAATAACTGTAGTACATTCAGTAGTTGTTACTTTTGATCATAACAGATAGCAAATTATATGTGCGATTCTCTTGCTTTGTTGAGTGGTTGCTGAAATGAAGCATATCTAGAGCAAACTTTAAACTGGTAATTTTACAATGTTGTGGTACATGGTACGTGCTCTCAGCTGCCTGTTTATAGTAATGTTTTTGACTCACTATTGACATAATCTTGTCACTTCTCAGTGTTGGAAAGGGTTAAAATAAGTTATCTCTTGTATTACAAGTACAAATGTACTCGTTGGCATTTATACAGAAATGTTCAAAGTGTGGCATTTATATATTAAGAAAAAGTACTGCAGTTGTATTTCCTCTCCCCCCCCCACCCCCAAGCACAATGATGTATAAAGAAATGCCACTATAATTTGCACCAGACACAATTTGGGAAAATCTGGAGTTAGTCCACTGGCAAACAAAGAAGCTGGAAACACTGGCAGGATACAAAAACATTTAGAGCTGCCATAAACTGATAAACAGACAAAACAATAAACTTACTATTCATTCTATGAACTATTCAGGAAAATACAAAAAGACATAACTTTACCTGAAACACTCTCAAGGAGTTGCCCCAAATTCTTATACTGCTATTAGGCTAATTGTATGGTTAACTGTAAAATTTAATGTTCAGGACGATTGCAATGTAGGTTATTAATGATTGTGGGTGTTCCCATTGCTCAGTTTTTTTAATTAAATATGGTAGATTATCTGAAGCACTTTATCTAAGACAGCATGTTGTCATTTTTTTTTGTATTGACATCCTGTGCCTGCCTTACAGTTTTATACCAACAGTTTGCTTTTTAGGGTATATTATATAACTAGGAGGCTTTAATGTAAAATTGTCACTAGTATCTTATTGAGCAAAATGAAAATAACATGGTTCAGTTCTCCTTTGGCTATGACAGCTACGAATCTCTAATAATAATAATAATAATAAAGTATCAGTGAACTAAACTATTTGTTCAAGTGTCAACATGCACAGTACTGATTTTTCTGCTGCTGTTTGAGGGTTGTCGTGGCAGTGTAGGATTTATCACAGAACAATTCATTTAAGATACTTTCATTTAAACCAGACTCTTGTTTAACTAGAACCTTAGAGAAGGTTCCTGAAATCAGCACAGACCTCAGCATGCTCCTTGCCTCTGTAAAGTTACTATTACACCTAAAGTATGGTGGCCTGAGAAGTGGTAACTTCCTACATGTAGCTGACTGCCCTCCCATCTCCACTACCATTTGACATTTCTATAGAACTACAGAATATGTGATCTCCTTCTAGGCAGATGGAGTGTGTCAATTGTTCTATGTAGGAACTTCCATCCTGTAAGGGTGTTTTTTCTTTGTTTTTGTTTATATTATCTTGCACCACATTCCCTAGCTCACTGGTGCAAGAACAACCAGAATATAAGATCCAAAATTCAAAAATCAGAGGGGTAGCCGTGTTAGTCTGGTTCTGTAGAAGCAGCAAAGAATCCTGTGGCACCTTATAGACTAACAGACGTTTTGCAGCATGAGTTTTCGTGGGTGAATACCCACTTCTTCGGACGCAAGCAGTAGAAATTTCCAGGGGCAGGTGTATATATAAGCAAGCAAGAAGCAAGCTAGAGATAACGAGGTTAGATCAATCGGGGAGGATGAGGCCCTGTTCCAGCAGCTGAGGTGTGAAAACCAAGGGAGGAGAAACTGGTTCTGTAATTGGCAAGCCATTCACAGTCTTTGTTTAGTCCTGAGCTGATGGTGTTAAATTTGCAGATGAACTGGAGCTCAGCAGTTTCTCTTTGAAGTCTGGTCCTAAAGTTTTTTTGCTGTAGGATGGCCTTTATCCTCACACACAACAATTGCCTTTATCCTCACACACAACTATTTCAAATTTGGTGACAATATACATCTCCAGATCAGTGGCACCGCTATGGGCACCCGCATGGCCCCACAATATGCCAATATTTTTATGGCCGACCTGGAACAACGCTTCCTCAGCTCCCGTCCACTCACGCCCCTTCTCTACCTACGCTACATTGATGACATCTTCATCATCTGGACCCATGGGAAGGAGACTCTGGAAAAATTCCACCATGATTTCAACAGCTTCTACCCCTCCATCAACCTCAGCCTGGACCTATCTACACGGGAGGTCCACTTCCTAGACACCATGGTGCAAATAAGTGGTGGTCACATTAACACCACCCTATACCAAAAACCTACCGACCACTATGCCTACCTTCATGCCTCGAGCTTCCATCCCGGGCATACCACAAGATCCATTGTCTACAGCCAAGCACTGAGGTACAACCGTATCTGCTCTAACCCTGCAGACAGAGACCAACACCTAGAAAATCTCCACCAAGCATTCTCAAGACTACAGTACCCACACGAGGAAATAAGGAAACAGATCAACAGAGCCAGACGTGTACCCAGAAGCCTCCTACTGCAAGACAAACCCAAGAAAGAAACCAACAGGACTCCACTGGCCATCACATACAGTCCCCAGCTCAAACCCCTCCAACGCATCATCAGGGATCTACAACCCATCCTGGACAATGATCCCACACATTCACAGGCGTTGGGTGGCAGGCCAGTCCTCGCCCACAGACAACCTGCCAACCTGAAGCATATTCTCACCAGCAACTGCACACCGCACCATAGTAACTCTAGCTCAGGAACCAACCCATGCAACAAACCTTGATGCCAACTCTGCCCACATATCTACACCAGCAACACCATCACAGGACCTAACCAGATCAGCCACACCATCACCGGTTCATTCACCTGCATGTCCACCAATGTAATATATGCCATCATATGCCAGCAATGCCCCTCTGCTATGTACATCGGCCAAACTGGACAGTCTCTAAGGAAAAGGATAAATGGACACAAATCAGACATTAGGAATGGCAATATACAAAAACCTGTAGGAGAACACTTCAACCTCCCTGGCCACACAATAGCAGATTTTAAGGTGGCCATCCTACAGCAAAAAAACTTTAGGACCAGACTTCAAAGAGAAACTGCTGAGCTCCAGTTCATCTGCAAATTTAACACCATCAGCTCAGGACTAAACAAAGACTGTGAATGGCTTGCCAATTACAGAACCAGTTTCTCCTCCCTTGGTTTTCACACCTCAGCTGCTGGAACAGGGCCTCATCCTCCCTGATTGATCTAACCTCGTTATCTCTAGCTTGCTTCTTGCTTGCTTATATATACACCTGTCCCTGGAAATTTCCACTGCTTGCATCCGAAGAAGTGGGTATTCACCCACGAAAGCTCATGCTGCAAAACGTCTGTTAGTCTATAAGGTGCCACAGGATTCTTTGCTGCTTCTACAAAATTCAAAAAGAAAATCTCCTTTATATTACCTTGCGAGGAGAAGTGTCCATGCACCATTTTTGTTCATCTCAGTAGACCAACAAATGCACAGCAGAAAGAAGAAAATAACATGCCTGGATCATGCAATTAGCATTTTCATTTCACTTTTATGGGGGCACCTAGATCATTTGTGAGTGATGTTTTTATATAAGCCTGATTCTGTGCCAAACATGAAATACTTGGAACTTAGTAAATATGTAAGGAATCACGTTACTTCTTCCCGGAGCAGCATAAACATATTTGGATAGAATGAGATGCTAAAGGAATTGAAGAAGCTGACATCAGTAATTTCCCTCTTTCATTTGACATTTGAATCTCTTCCCATTAGTGGCTCTAGTTATGGCTATTTGGACTACATAGGAAGTTATACAATCAGTCAGAAAAATACCCCCAGTAAAATAATGTTAGGACAATAATGTATCTGTCTTATTGCTCTATTTACCAGGCATGTCTTTGCCAAAACATGTGGGGAGAAAGGGTTACTCACTTCAATTAGCTAGCTAGATATAGATATCTTTACTTCAGTTCTGCTTTGTTTTTTTTTCTTTTTCCCATAATCGTATCAGTTAGTTTTACAAATTATTAAGTCTTTTCATTTTACTATTTGATTATTGTTTTTATAGACATTTTATATATATTATTTTTTATTTTTTAAAATCAGAAATTACATTTAGTTTAAAATAATTTCAAAATTTGTTAATGTAAATCTTCATATAAAATCTGTATAATCTAATCTATCTATACAAGGATAGATAGAAACCTGGGTGGGTTCAGGAAATTAACTAATCTAGGTGCTGATTGATTGATGAACTATAGTTACATATGACTCACCAGCAATGAGTCATCAGAACTAACTGAAACATTTGATGACAAAGGACCACATTAAACCCTGATGTAAGCAGGAGCAATTCCACTGAAGTCAATGCAGTTTGGGCTTATGCCGCTGTTGATTCCACTACATACTGGTAGTTTATTGCATACTGTAACAAGCAAAGGCAGATTCTTTTCTCTGATACAGCTACTTTGCACTATTTAAGGACTGTACTCAGCTGGCATAAATTCCAGCAGTCCCATGAATATTCTAACTCAGTGGTTTCTCAACTAGGGGTCTGGGGCCCCCTGGGGGGCTGCAAGCAGGTTTCAGGGAGTCCTCCAAGTGTGACTGGCATTAGACTCACTAGGGCCCAGGGCAGAAAGCAAAAGCCCCACCGTGCAAGACTGCAGCCCAGGGCCCTGAGCCCCATCACCCAGAGCTGAAACCGAAGCCTGGGTAACTTAGCTTTGTGGGGTCTCCTGTGGTGTAAGGCCCCAGACAATTGCCCTGCTTCCTACTCCCTAATGCTGGCCCTGACTTTTATGTGGAGAAAAACAGTTGTGGCACAGTTGGGCCATAGAGTTTTTATAGCATGTTGAGGGGGCCTCAGGAAGAAAAAGGTTGAGAACCTCTGTGCTAACTCATGCTGTGGCTACAGAGAGCAGAGACCTGTTAGTAGCTACTAACACCTCGCAACCCCAGTCTCTTGCAGATCTTGGTGCAAGATAGAATTTGCCTCACAGCATACGTTAGAAAATACATCTTGCACAGTGAATTTCAATTTGTGATTATTTTTGCACATTCTTTTTTGGTACAGACAGACTCTAATGATTGTGCAAGGAGAACTATGCAGCCACTACTTGCAATGCATGATTTATAGTCCAATTTAACCTTTTATATTACATGAATATATTGTGAGAAATTAAGTCTCTCAAGGAGATAGTCACTGTAGTTTTCTTCTTGTCCTCCTCAATGATTTTCATTAAGCTGGTGATCATACTGTTAAGTAGTTTAATAACCTCTTTCTAGAGAGCACGATAAATTAAAATGACTAGAAGGCGTAAGATAAGGCATGTCAAGTTGTCAAAGAATGTTGAAAACAAAAAGTAATTACTCTAGATGCTGAACAGTGATGGAAGTTTGTGGTTTGTTTCTTTGGGTGGGAACATAAACAAAGTATTTTGAGGGACAAAACTTAGACATATTATAGACTAACAGACGTATTAGAGCATGAGCTTTCGTGGGTGAATACCCCCTTCGTCGGATGCATATAGTGGAAATTTCCAGAGGCAGGTGTATATATATGCAAGCAAGAGTCAGGCTGAAGATAACGAGGTTAGTTCAGTCAGGGAGGATGAGGCCCTCTTCTAGCAGTTGAGGTGTGAACACCAAGGGAAGAGAAACTGCTTTTGTAGTTGGCTAGCTATTTACAGTCTTTGTTTAATCCTGAGCTGATGGTGTCAAATTTGCAGATGAAATGAAGCTCAGCAGTTTCTCTTTGAAGTCTGGTCCTGAAGTTTTTTTTGCTGCACGATGGCTACCTTTAAATCTGCTATTGTGTGTCCAGGGAGATTGAAGTGTTCTCCCACAGGTTTTTGTATATTGCCATTCCTAATATCTGACTTGTGTCCATTTATCCTTTTACGTAGGGACTGTCCAGTTTGGCCAATGTACATAGCAGAGGGGCATTGCTGGCATATGATGGTGTATGTTACATTGGTGGATGTGCAGGTGAATGAACTGGTGTGGCTGATCTTGTTAGGTACTGTGATGGTGTCGCTGGTATAGATATGTGGGCAGAGTTGGCATCGAGGTTTGTTGCATGGATTGGTTCCTGAGTTAGAGTTACTATGGTGTGGTGTGTAGTTGCTGGTGAGAATATGCTTCATGTTGGTGGGTTGTCTGTGGGTGAGGACTGGCCTGCCACCCAACGCCTGTGAAAGTGAGGAATCATTGTCCAGGATGGGTTGTAGACCCTTGATGATGCGTTGGAGGGGTTTTAGCTGGGGACTGTATGTGATGGCCAGTGGAGTTCTGTTGGTTTCTTTCTTGGGCTTGTCTTGCAGTGGGAGGCTTCTGGGTTCACGTCTGGCTCTGTTGATCTGTTTCCTTATTTCCTTGTGCGGGTATCGTAGTTTTGAAAATGCTTGGTGAAGATTTTGTAGGTGTTGGTCTCTGTCTGAGGGGTTGGAGCAGGTGCGGTTGTACCTCCGTGCTTGGCTGTAAACAATGGATCGTGTGGTGTGTCCGGGATGGAAGCTGGAGGCATGAAGGTAGGCATAGAGGTCGGTTGATTTTCGGTATAGGGTGGTGTTAATGTGACCATCACTTATTTGCACTGTGGTGTCTAGGAAGTGGACCTCCCGTGTAGATAGGTCCAGGCTGAGGTTGATGGGTGGGGTGGAAGCTGTTGAAATCGTGGTGAAATTTTTCTAGAGTCTCCTTCCCATGGGTCCTGATGATGTCATCAATGTAGCATAGGTAGAGAGAGTGGGTGAGAGCTGAGGAAGCATTGTTCCAGGTCAGCCATAAAAATATTGGCATATTGTGGCGCCATGCGGGTGCCCATAGCAGTGCTACTGATCTGGAGGTATATATTGTCATCAAATTTGAAATAGTTGTGTGTGAGGATAAAGGCAAAGAGCTCAGCAACCAATTGTGCTGTGGCATCATCAGGGATACTGTTCCTGACAGCTTGTATTCCATCAGTGTGTGGGATGTTTGTGTAGAGAACCTCTACATCCATGGTGGCTAGGATGGTGTTTTCTGAAAGGTCACCAATGCATTGTAGTTTTCTCAGAAAATCAGTGGTGTCATGGAGATGGCTGGGAGGGCTGGTGTAGGGTCTGAGTAGAGAGTCCACATATCCAGACAGTCCTTCAGTGAGAGTGCCAATGCCCGAGATGATGAGGCGTCCAAGATTTCCAGGTTTGTGGATCTTGGGTAGTAGATAGAATAACCGCGGTCAGGGCTCTAAGGATATGTTGATTTGTTCCGGTGTTAGTATAGTATACCTGAGTAGCTGGTGCAGTTTCTTAGTGTATTCCTCAGTGGGATTTGAGGGAAGTGTCCTGTAGAACTTGGTATTGGAGAGTTGTCTGGCGGCCTCCTTTTGGTAGTCAGACCTGTTCATGATGACAACAGCACCTCCTTTATCAGCGTCTTTGATTATAATATCAGGGTGTTTTCTGAGGCTGTGGATGGCATTGCTTTCTGCACAACTTAGGTTATGAGGCAAGCAATGTTGTTTTTCCGCAATTTCTGCCTGTGCACGTCGGCAGAAGCATTCAATCTATAGGTCCAGACTGTCATTTCGACCCTCAGGAGGAGTCCATGTGGAGTTCTTCTTCTTGTGCTGTTGGTGGTAGGGTATCTGTGTATGAGTGTGCTGTTCAGTGTTATCTTGAAAGTATTCTTTGAGTCAGAGATGGCAAAAGTAAGCTTCCAGATCGCCACAGAACTCTGTAATTTTTGTGGGGGTGGCAGGGCAGAAAGAGAGTCCCCAAGATAGGACAGAGTCTTCTGCCGGGCTGAGTATGTAGTTGGATAGATTGACGATATTGCTGGGTGGATTAGGGGTACCACTGTTGTGGCCCCACGTGGCAGGTAGGATTTTAGATAGCTTATAGTCCTTTTTCCTTTGTAGAGAGGTGAAGTGTGTAATGTAGATCTTCTGTCTTATTTTAGTGAAGTCCGTTTGTATGGAAGTTTGGTTATTTATGAGAGTCTCCAGGTTGGGGAGCTCTTTTTTGATGTTTTCCTGTTTTGCTGTATAGGATGCTTAACAGGTGGTTCCTCAGTTTCTTTGATTCTTTGATATGGCATAATCTCTCACTGTGGTCTGTGTAGTATGTTGATAGCAATGGATTTTTCACCTTCAGTCCATTTGGTATGATGTCCATCCATTAGCATTTGGAAAGGAAGACGATATCTGTCTGTACTTATGGAAGTTTCTTCATGAGGTTGATGGATTTCCACTCCATATGGCTAAATGCAGTGCCTTGCATGGTGTCAAGTATCAGAGGCGTAGCCGTGTTAGTCTGGCTCTGTAAAAGCAGCAAAGAGTCCTGTGGCACCTTATAGACCAACACGTATTGGAGCATGAGCTTTCGTGGGTGAATACCAATTTCATCGGACTGTCTGGATATGTGGACTCTCTACTCAGACCTATGCCACCAGCACTCCCAGCTATCTCTGTGACACCACTGATTTTCTGAGAAAACTAAAATGCATTGGTGACCTTCCAGAAAACACCATCCTAGCCACCCTGTATGTAGAGGCTCTCTACACAAACATCTCCCACACAGATGGAATACAAGCTGTCAGGAACAGTATCCCTGATGATGTCACAGCATAACTTCTCACTCATTCACTGACAGTACTGCTCACAATGTTTCAAGGATGCATCACATCAGATGATGTGCGATGGCAGAGGATTAGAAATGCTAGTGGTGCATCATCATCTCTGATTTCAATACGAAAGAGCAAAACCTGTTTTATTCCTTTTTAGCTGTGAAAGAAGCCAAAATCATCTTTTCTCCATCCAGCTGGATCTAAATCAGCATAACTACACTACACATAAAACCAGTTACATCAGTACAGCCTGTGCTCATCCCCATAGCTGAGTACCTCCCACCATGAGGAGCTGGCTCCCTATTTCACTGAAAAGATAAAACAAATCTGAGATGGGTTAGCTAGTCTCAAAAAGAACAATGAAGAACAGGGGCGGGGGGGGGTCATTTTGCCTTTTTGTTTCTGTTTTTGACTGAGTTTGGCTCAGTCACGCAGGCCATAAAGACTCTGAGAAACATATTGTCCTATATATATCAGACAGACTCCACCTCCTCCAAACTAGTGAAAGAGACTGCAGAACCCTGGATCTACAATGGACTGAAATTAAAGCTTGTTTCACCTTCCAGACACTATAAAATGTGTGATAATACAGCTAGTTCTCATTTGACACCAATGGCCATGGCAGTACATCCTGTCTCAAGTGGTGATCATCCCTCTCCAAACCCAACGTGATTTAAACATAATGAGCTTATCTCCATTATTTTATGTAGTGCCCCTCTCTTTCTCTAGTCCCTGGCAATGCCAACTTCTTAGCTTTTCTGTTGGCTTTCCAAGAAGCAGCATCCTATGCTGGATGGGCTGGCAGTATAGTTTCACTCTCTGCTTTCTGGGTGCACTGACACCAGTTACTGCCTTCCCCCTTCCTAAATGTGTGGTTATGCTGTCTCCCTCAAACTGTTGGGAACTTTCCACACTTCTCTAGCCAACACCAATATTGGCTTCGGTGGAGTGTGGTTTTTTCACCTTCCTCACAGCGGGTGTGAGGATGGACCTTTTCTGGTGAATAGAAAAGGTGGTAGGCCATACGTCACAATTTATTTTGTAATATTGGGCGGATGTTCAGTGCAGGTACTCCATAGGGAGGGCTGGTGGAAGCCCCGGAGAATTGACTTGAATAAGCATGGATTTGCCTGTACATTTTATCTGCTGGGTGGTCCCAGACATCTATATAGTAAAGTTGCGGCCTGATTAAAACCCATAACAAGTCTCCTGTCCTTCTTGCAGTATATCCAGACAATGGTAACTAAGCTTATAGTAAAGAAGAAAAATCATTCACTGAAAGGAAAAATAACTTTTATTCACAACCTAACATGAGTTTGAAAATATTATTTAGTCTTTATTTAAATACAAATCTGCCATCTAACTTTTTTCTAGACAACATTTATGTACGTGATGGAAAAATAGTAGGGCTGTCAAGAGATTAAAAAAATTAACCACGCTGTTAAACAATAATAGAATACCATGTATTTAAATATTTTTGGATGTTTTCTACATTTTCAAATATATTGATTTCAATTACAACACAGAATACAAAGTGTACAGTGCTCACTTTATATTTATTTTTTATAAAAATATTTGCCCTGTAAAAAAAAACCCCAAAAGAAATAGTATTTTTCAATTCACCTAATACAAGTGCTGCAGTGCAATTTCTTTATCATGAAAGTTGAACTTACAAATATAGAATTATGTTAAAAAAAAACATTAAAATAAAACAATGTAAAATTTTAGAGCCTGAAAGTCCACTCAATCCTACTTCATGTTTAGCTAGTCACTCAGAACAAACAAGTTTGTTTACATTTGCAGGAGATAATGCTGCCTACTTCTTACAATGTCATCTGAAAGTGAGAACAGGCATTCCCATAACACTGTTGTAGTCGGCATTGCAAGATATTTATGTGCCAGATGCACTAAAGATTCATATGCCTCTTCATGCTTCAAACACCATTCCAGGGGACATGTATGACGGGTTCTGTGTAATAACAATCCAAAGCAGTGTGGTCCGACGCATGTTCGTGTTCATTATCTGAATCAGATGCCTCCAGCAGAAGGTTGATTTTCTTTTTTGGTGGTTCATGTTCTGTAGTTTCCGCATCAGAGTGTTGCTCTTTTAAGAGTTCTGAAGCATGCGCCACACCTTGTCCCTCTCAGATTTTGGAAGGCACTTCAGATTCTTAAACCTTGAGTCGAGTGCTGTAGCTATCTTTAGAAATCTCACATTGGTACCTTTTTTGTTTTTTGTCAAATCTGCAGTGAAAGTGTTCTTAAAACGAACATGTACTGGGTCATCATCCGAGACTGCTATAGAATGAAATATATGGCAGAATGCAGGTAAAACAGAGCAGGGGACATACAATACTCCCCCGAGGAGTTCAGTCACAAATTTAATAAACCCATTATTTTTTCAAAAGCATCATCAGCATGGCAGCATGTCCTCTGGAATGGTGGCCAAAGCATGAAGGGTCATACGAATGTTTAGCATATCTGGCATGTAAATACTTTGCAATGCTAGCTACAAAAGTGACATTCAAATGCCTGTTCTCACTTTCTGGTGACACTGTAAATAAGAAGAGGGCAGCATTATCTCCTGTAAATGTAAACAAACTTGTTTGTCTGAGTGATTGGCTGAACAAGAAGTATGACTGAGTGGACTTGTAGGGTCTGAAGTTTTACATTATTTTTTTTTTGAGTGCAATTATGTAACAAAAAAATCTACACTTGTACATTGCACTTTCACAACAAGGAGATTGCACTATACTACTTGTATGACGTGAATTGAAAATATTTACAGTGCAAATATTTATAATAAAAAATAAATATACACTTTGATTTCAATTACAACACAAAATACAATATATATATGAAAATGTAGAAAAACATCCAAAATATTTAATATATTTCAATTGGTATTCTATTGTTTAACAGTGCAATTAAAACTGCAATTAATCATGATTTTTTTTTAAATTGTGATCAGGTTTTTTTGAGTTAATCGCATGAAATTTAAACGTTCGCAGTTTGTGATTGCAGCTTTTGCATTTTGATTTGGGGGCCCATCTCTTCTTAATACTGCAATTTTCTCCTAAATAGAACTCTGAACCAAACCAAACAGAAATGAATACGCCCTGCAGAAATTCTACATGTGTTAGCTAAAACTATTTCAGAATATGTGATTTTTGCCAGAAGTCCTCAGTTTTGTACAAAAATCCCTCAAAAGGTTTATTTTGGCAGGTTAAGATGCGGTTCTGTCAGAGATTGCGGTGCTAGAAATAGTAATGCTGGAACCAAGTAATAAATTGAAGATCAACTGGTTGTTGAGGCTGGCTGGTTATTAATCAAAGAGTTCTAAAGAACTTAATTTTTAAGTGGCTGAACTGCTAACAGAAACTTGCAATATCTCATTAGTATCAACTTCCATAACAAAGGACCGAAGAGTAGCAAATATTGTACCTAGTTTTTTAAAAAAAAAAAGAAACCAGAATGAAACTGAAATTACAAATCAGTGAATCTTCCTTCAGTAATAAATAAATTGGATGACATTATAATTTAAAAGTAGAATTATAAAGCACCCAGTGAAGATAACTGGAACAAACCAGCAGAAGTTCTGCAAAAGAAAACAAGTGCCTCTTTAGTAGATTTTATTTGAGCATTTCAACAGTAAAAATAGTAATTCAAGGAGAACTGTTGAAGTTGCTAATGCGGTGCCCAGGGCTGTGGTATAAAGGCCATGATCTAGCTCTCTGTAGGCAGATTTCTCCTTAATTTTGCACGCAAGTTTTCTTTCACCTTCCTCTACAATATCTGGTGCTGGTCTGAACCTGTATGCCAATGTCTATGTTCCTACTGGTTGTTAGTGTAGGCCAGTTGTTCTCAACCTATTTACCATTGTGGGCTGCATATGCAGCTTTCTGTGTGTTATGTGGGCCACATTCACACAATATATGTACTACCTATATGGCCCTGGGGATGTCACATGGGCCACAGCTGTGTGCTAATTGGGCTGCAGGATGAGAATCACTGGTGTAGGCCATATTAAGTAACTGTACTCCCAACTTTTACCAAAACATTGTTATTCCAGAACTGATATAACTTTTTAAGGGTTTTTAAGGCCCACTATTTCCTATACACTGTCCCCTGTTTAAACGCAGACATGCTTTTGAACATAGTCTACTGGAGAAAATTCAACGTAAATTGCTGATGTGAGAAATGGACAGGCAAAGTTGAAACAATATTTATATTTTATCTGGGTCAGGACCTTTTTTTCCTGTTGCTTTCCTTTTTTATCTTGTGAGTTTTCTACAGACCACTGAAAGCTATGGCAATCCCTTCCTGCTTTCTACCAGCCATTCTTACATTGAAAATTTTGCTTTAAGTATATCATAACACTCAGGACACGAGTGTTTTATTTTAAGGATCTGCTTATGTAGGACAACACAAAAAATCCTGATAAATGTGATGGGCTGATTACAAAAGAAACAAGTAACAATTTTGCCATTCACACTTGTAGCATTTTTAACCTCTTTTAAATACATGATATGACTTCCATATTAAAAGATGACAAACAGGAAAATCAGATCAATGATCACCATCAATTTGGTTTATGAAATGTCATAGTAGTAACCAGCAGGAATGAAATGATGGCTTTTTCCTCTAATTGTCTCACATGTGGCACATAACAGAGGATATTTTATTAACCATACAGAACTATGTTTGATTCAAGAGATCATTCTGTATATATGTACAGATGAAGCATCAATGTGGTGTTTTTGTTTAAAAAAAAATATGGGAGAGATGTCAACATGGTTTCTGTAAAGGGAAATCATGTCTTACTAATCTATTACAGTTCTTTGAAGGGGTCTGTACTTGGATTTCCAGAAAGCCTTTGACAAGGTCCCTCACCAAAGGCTCGTACGTAAATTAAGTTGTCATGGGATAAGAGGAAAGATCCTTTCCTGGATTGAAAACTGATTAAAAGACAGGGAACAAAGGGTAGGCATAAATGGTAAATTTTCAGAATGGAGGGGGTAACTAGTGGTGTTCCCCAAGGGTCAGTCCTAGGACCAATCCTATTCAATTTATTCATAAATGGTCTGGAGTAAGGGGTAAACAGTGAGGTGGCAAAGTTTGCAGATGATACTAAACTGCTCAAGATAGTTAAGACCAAAGCAGACTGTGAAGAATTTCAAAAAAATCTCACAAAACTAAGTGATCAGGCAACAAAATGGTGAATAAAATTTAATGTGGATAAATGTAAAGTAATGCACACTGGAAAAAATAACCCCAACTATACATACAATATGATGGGGGCTAATTTACCTAGAACTAATCAGGAAAGAGATCTTGGAGTCATTGTGGATAGTTCTCTGAAGACATCCACACAATGTGCAATGGCAGTCAAAAAAGCAAACAGGATGTTAGGAATCATTAAAAAAGAGAGAGAGAATAAGAGAGAGAATATCTTATTTCCCTTATATAAATCCATGGTATGCTCACATCTCGAATAATGTGTACAGATGTGGTCTCCTCATCTCAAAAAAGATATACTGGCATTAGAAAAGATTCAGAGAAGGGCAACTAAAATGATTAGGGGTTTGGAACAGGTCCCATAGGAGGAGAGATTAAAGAGACTAGGACTTTTCATCTTGGAAAAGAGGAGACTAAGGGGGGATATGATAGAGGTATATAAAATCATGAGTGGTGTGGAGAAAGTGAATAAGGAAACATTATCTACTTGTTCCCATAATATAAGAACTACGGGCAACCAAATGAAATTAATGGGCAGCAGGTTTAAAACAAATAAAAGGAAGTTCTTCACAAAGCACACAGTCAACCTGTGGAACTCCTTGCCTGAGGAGGTTGTGAAGGCTAGAACTATAACAGGGTTTAAAAGAGAACTAGATAAATTCATGGAGGTTAAGTCCATTAATGTCTATTAGCCAGGATGGGTAAGAAATGGTGTCCCTAGCCTCAGAGGGTGGTGATGGATGGCAGGAGGGAGATCACTTGAACATTACCTGTTAGGTTCACTCCCTCTGGGGCACCTAGCATTGGCCACTGTCGGCAGACAGGATACTGGGTTGGATGGACCTTTGGTCTGACCCAGTATGTCCGTTATGTTCTTGTACTTTGTGCAGTACAACAGGAGCTTTATTGCTGACGAATACTCTTGAATTATTAAACAGGTTGCACAGTTGTTCCAGACCTTTCTTCACGTTTGTTGCTGGTTGTGTTATATTCAGTTTTGAATGCACTGTAACACTAACTAAAACAGTGTAATGAAGCCTTAATTTAAACAAAGCTAACTAGTAACTGAACTAGATAGTGATTTGCTCATAAGGACAAATGGAGAGCATGTGCCTGAGCGCTATTGCTTAGAGGACTCACGTGAAAGCTTCATACGGAGCAGCTTTATTTGTATATTTTAACAAAAATGTGATCTAAAGCCATTAGTTTTCCTTCAAGATTCATGTAGGTCTGGTTAAATGTATAAAAAAAAAAGAAAAAAAAACTCCCCAGCATTATTATGGTGGTGGTTTTGTTGTGTTCCCCACTCCCCCCACGCCCTACATAACCTTCCCTGTCTAGAGGGACTGTTATCACAAGCTGAGACTTTGCCTGGTGGAGCAACAATAACTGCCTGGGTTACTACAATAGGAAACTGGGGAAATTGCTATTGCCAAGTATAAGGATTTATTGTACAAAATACTGAAGTAGACATATGGCAGGATATTTTTTAGTAGAGTAGATAAAAAGAGTGAATGTTTCTGACAAGGTACAATACAAAACGGTGTGTGTTTGTGCGTCAGATTTAAAATTCTTCATACTGCTATGGTTTAATATTTACATCAGTTTTGAATGATAAGAAGCTGTCAGAGATGATGAGCTGGGAAACCAGCAGAAAATTCTCAATCTCAGAATTATTGGTGCACCGAAAAAGATCTGATGACTTGGGAATAATTTTGTGTGGAATGGCTGATGTCTGCTTCATAACTAAATGGTGCCTTTCATTACAGCAACTACATTGCCTCATAGCAAGAATCAATTTCCCCCTTCCTCCCCAGTCCAGCCTCAAGCTGTTCTGGTAGTTCTGAGACTTTACAGCTGCACAACTACGCATCTCTTTCTTTCTCCACCTGTTATCCAATGATATTTTAATGAACGGCATGGTCCACAAAGAAACAACAATTTGCCCAGTTTCTACATTACGTAGCACTACTTAAGATTTGGTGAGTTTTGTTGTCATCTTTATAAATGTAGTTCCAATCTAATATATATATCATCACAATTTTTATTTTAGTGACACTCGTCTCATTTAATTTCTTTATCGGTAAAGAACTTTTATTATGTTATAGATTTAACTAACAAACAAAATAAAATAACTCTAGAGTTTGAGCAATTTGTCAATGCAGGTAACTGCCCATCATGGAATGTATCAGATTATGGATTGACAGGACAGTTTTAGATGCACTTTATTAAATTATTATTGAAGGTAAAGATAGGAGATTTTTTTTGTTGTTATCTCAGAGCACAAATCATTTCTAGCTGTTCTCTGAACCCTGTCTACTCATTCAACATCCATTATAAAGTCTGGACACCAGAGGTGGACTTATTTCCACTGTACTGGACACTGTACAAACGTGCAAAGATAAGATCACTGTCCCCAACATTTTATAATCTAAAATGCAGAACCTGTATGGATCAGAATTTAAGAAACTCTGAGCGAACACTTTTGCTGTAAAAACTCAGAACTGCAGCCTGATATTTTAAAAATTGCATTTAAAGCTAAGCTTGTGTCCCAGAAGCAAGAAAATCACAATGAATGTGGCAAATGAGACAAAACACAAGAGAGATCCCCTGCAAATACAGGACATGGGTAAAACAATTAATCCGATACATATTCAAACAATAAATATTTAAGAATATATAATTCATATAGGAGAATCTCTCTATATATAATTCCTAATATTCCAGTGCAATCTAAAATTATAACATACACAGAGCCTGCTGAGCATCTGTGCTAAATTCATATTGTGTTTAAAAAAAAAAAAAAAAAGGTTTCCCTGGCAACACACACCATATGAAAGATCTGAGAATAGCTGTTCTTCCACACTTAAGATTTCTTACCTTTCAGTGGTTCACACATCAGTTTTCATTTACATCCAGGTATGTATTGCCCAATTCTGAAAGGTGCTGGATTTCCACAACTTTCATTAAAATGAACATGCATTGAAAATACTCAGCACTTTGCAAGATTGGCATCCTCTGCTCTTAACTTCTAACTTGTAAGGGGAACTGAAGCATAGCAAATGTTGACAGTACCTGCCCTCTTTCTCTGATGAAAACACTCCAATTTTGCCACTGTCTGTTACATTTTCTCTTGCAATACAATGATCTAAACAGTAGTAACAGTAAAATAGTGTTGCTGAGATTTTTGTGCCAGATAATGTCATGGGAAAAATGAGCTGTGAAGCAAAGTGGTACACTGCATCAACATAATTTATTGATTAATATTATTAAAAATGCTTTGCTCCTGTATAGCATCTTTCATGCAAAAATCATGGGTGTTTGCAAACACTGATTAAGCTTTATATTGTCCTTGAAAGGTAGGAAATTGATACTTAACTTTAACATAGGTAAACTGAGGCACAGATAAGTTGGATTATTTGCTCAAGTTCATAGAGCAGGTCAACAACAAAACTTGGAATAGACTGTAACAGTTTTGATTTTAAGACCCAAATGTACATAGTCAAAAGGCATGGGAGCCACAAAGGTAGATACTATCACTCTCTCTCTCATGCTTCTCTACAGCCTAAATATACATTTAAATGCAAACACCACAGTTATGAACTGACCAGTTTACCACACACCTCATTTGGAACCAGAAGTACAACTTAAGGCAGCAGCAGAGACAAAGGAAAAAAAGCTAATACAGTACAGTACTGTGTTAAAGGTAAACTACAGTACTAAAAAAAAATCAAGGAAAGCAGCATTTTTCTTCTGCATAGTCAGGTTTCAAAGCTGTAAACTTTTGAGAGAACCATAAGGTTTAGAGTTACGAACATTTCAGAGTTATGAACAACCTCCATTTCCAAGGTGTTTGTAACTCTGAGGTTCTACTGTAACTGTTGTACCACAGAGAGCGATAAAGAGAAGGAAAGAATGACTGTGCAGTCCAATGGTTAGGGGACCCACCAGGGAGGTGGGAAAACCCAGGTCCAGTCTCTCTGCTCCAATCACTCATCTGTTAGTTATGCATTGTGGAGCAGCTGCAAAAGTAGCTATCAGAATATCTCACGGCTCAGGGGCTAGAGCACTTCTCCTGAGAGGTGGGAAACCCCTGTTTAAATCCTTTCTCTCGCTCTAGGAGGGCAGCCCTTCCATTCCCTCAATTCATTTCCTAACAGTCTGGGTAGTCATAGCCAAGCACTTGAATGTGGGAATCAGGGTCCAGTTCCTTAAAGGAAAGTTAGGTGCCTAAATTCCTTGGAGGATATAGGCCTAGGTGTTGGTTAGTAATGAAAGGGAGCAGGAGGGAGCCTCAGTCACGCCAACAGGAAACTATAACAAGGAGAAGAAAGTCTTTAATAACTAACTAAATCCCACATAGTTATGGAGGGATCCACAAAGGGACTTAGGCATTGCAATGCCCAGCACCACAGTGCCTACAAAATCACAAGACCAACACTACAATTGACAAAAGCTGAGATAGATTCCTAGGCTCTCTATACAATGAATAGGAGGGATAAGCACAAAAGCCAGTATGCTAGGCAAGGAGCAGCCTAAGCTAACCAATGGGAAATGTTGATGACGGGTATGTCCTAAACCCTGCCCCACTTGTGGAACTAGACTCCTAAATCCAGGCTGCAGGGAGGTGCCCACCTCTGCTAGTGATCCACAAACAGGAACCCATCTCCTAGAGTCAGGTGGCTTAGGTGCCTAAGGCACATCTTATGAGAATGAGTTAGGTGCCTGTCTCGCTCCACACAAACAAGCCAGAGGAGGAGGAAGTGCTGGTGGGGCTCACCTTGTAACTTAGCCCATTAGTTAGAGCTCTCTCCTGACAGGTGGGAAGACGGCTGTTCAAATAATTTCTTCCCCTTTGGCAGAGAGTGGGGGATTGAGCCTGGGTCTCCCACATTCCAGGAGTGTGTGCTAACCACTTGGCTAAACTTTTTCCAGACAGATTTTGAATAGGTTCTGATCTGAGTGTGCCTACTGAATCAGGCCCTGCAAAGGGGCAGCTGAACGCTTATCTTCCCCCAGTTCGTGAATCACTCTGGGGCTTAAGCAGGAGCTAGGTGGAGCAAAGCTGGGACTCAGAGGCCTAAGTACCTTTGTGGATCTGAGTCTTAGTATTTTCTGGTGATGCAGACTGCGTTAACAAGCTGAGGTATGTGTTTTGGTTGGCTGTCTATTTTTGGTGCTGGCCCCTAAGGTAAGAAATGGCAGATAATAAATGAGCTTTATTCTTTTACATGATTCACCAGAGCACCTGTGTCAATACTTACAAGATGAGTCAGTCATTCAGATCTGTTGACAATGTTACAAAGAAAAGTTAATGTAACATGGGACTGTATTAATTTTTCTGAAGGCTACCCCTTTAGAGAAAAATCATGGCCAGAGATTCACGGTTCCACTGGAGCTATGTTAGCAGAGGGCTGTGGAGGGCAAACCCCCTGCAGGGGCACAGGGCATTCTGGGAGTTCCTGGGATCCAGTAGGTTTGGAGTGACTTTTACACAGGAGTGAACCCCACCACCTTGGCAATATGTTACAGGAAAATCTTATCAAAGAAATCCCTTTCCATTGGTTGTCATGCAGGAGGGAATGAGCTGCTTCTCATTTTCCAACATTACCCTTGGTTCTTGCCCTGCCTATCTAGCTACATTTGTTCCTGTTAAATTGTCTCTGCCTTAATTCTACCACTTTTGCCTCTCAGAAATTAAATTACGTAAAGGGGATTTTCCTTTGGTGCAATTCTAGGGGCTGTAGGACAGTGTTACTCTTAACCTATGCTCAATGTTTGGTTAGCTGCTGCTTTTTACTAGCCTCATACTTAGTTCCCATCTCCACCCTATTCTCCTACTGTGACGTTATCTGATTAAAATATGATTATATAGATGATTGTTGCAACCACTGTTAAATATTTGCAACAAATCTTGTACAAAATGTGGCATGTAAAATGTCTATGGAAAGGTTATGATTTGCTGAATATGATTATGCTGTCTGTATGCATGTATCGTTTTTGTATTTGAAATCATGAGTATTGGCTCTAAACCTGTATTTCAAATGTTTGCTCCTGGGGTTATCCCAAATCAACTGAAACAGTAGCAATCTAAATACATTGGTCATTTTAATTTTCTCTTTGAAGGGATCTAGTTGTCAAACCTAACCCAGTACTGTGTTTGGGCTCACTTATAGCAATTTGATCAAGAATATTCTTATTTGTGCAAGTAGTCATGTAGGTAACTTGGAATAATGTGGTTCTTAAGACATGAAGCACCTTCTACTAATGGTCTGAGTCGATCATGAAGCCTTAAATAGTTTGGAATAATTTGATTCTGACATAAAATAACCTTACTGGTCCATTCATTTTAAAGTGCTCTTTTTATTGCACTTTCAAATTAAGAAATCACTCTTATTTTTTTCCTCTCTCTTAAATCAAGGCTGATTGTCAATTATGCAGTCTGTTTTTTAAAAAATATATTTTCTCTATTTGTGTTTTTTTCATTTTCTCTGAGGACTAAGATCAGATAGGAAGGTAATATTAAGTGCTAAAGCTGCAAAAACTTTTATGAAAGCACATAATTTTATACACATGAGTAATACCATTGAACTTAATGGTAATATATGTGTAAAAGCAGCAAAGAGTCCTGTGGCACCTTATAGACTAACAGACGTATTGGAGCATGAGCTTTCGTGCGTGAATACCCACTTCGTTGGACATGCATCTGACAAAGTGGGTATTCACCCACAAAAGCTCATGCTCCAATACGTCTGTTAGTCTATAAGGTGCCACAGGACTCTGCTGCTTTTACAGATCCAGACTAACACAGCTACCTCTCTGATATATGTGTAAAGTTTCACAGATGTGTGAATGACTGGGGACCTATTTCAAATGTGAAATACCTTATAATTAAATGAACTAAGGCATAGTGTTATAAAAATATTAATCAACAAGCAATTGTAATCTCTAGAGCTAAAGCTGATTTAACACTAAAAAGGAAAAGACATTTAGTTAGACCTTCCAGTCTATATTCTAGGCCACACTCCTATCAAGGGATCTTCAAACACCTTGTTGTGATTCAGACAATATGAGCTAAATACTCCTGATGTAGCTCCATTGATCAGGGATAAACTTGGTCCTATAATTGTGAAGAACGTGTATCTTCTGTATCTGTACATCCCACTTCAAATGTGATAAAGGCATCTAACTGGGAAATTATTTGCAAGTAAATAAGGCCAAGACTATTTATGTACATGAAACAAAGGTATTCTTGTAACAAAAGAGAATTTATGGTACGTAAACTTTTCTAACACGTGACTGCCAATCTGCTGTCAGCATTTCCATGAGACACGAGCTAAGTTAGAGACAGATAATTGTATTTGCTTTTCAAAGGCATGGCATGTTCATGTATGTCAGCCTTGAATCCAAAGTGTCTATGTTGGTGGACAGCTTAATGATTTTCAGTATAGCTGACTCTGACCTTACTGGAAGATGTTTATTGAAGTTCGTTGTTACATCTTACCTTGCTTGATGGCCAAAATCCATGTAATCTACATAGAAAGTACAAATATGACTCCAAATTGAATGGAATCCCAATAGCTGTAGAAATACACTAGTTCCATTTCACATGGTATAAAAAGAGTAGGGACACTGATTGTTTTCAGTGGGAAACAATCTGTTTAGAACATTGTTTGCAGTAACAGAATTTTCAAATCTTTAACAAACCAGCAGAAAAAGCTACCATAATTGTGACGCTAGCTTATAGTTTGTTACAATATGCTCATTACTTTATCTGAATGTCTGTGTATACCCCACACTTTATAGAAATATAGAAGACTAGAAGATCCATATAATGGCAGATCATCCCTCACACACCATTTACCTTCCTTCAAAGAGTTCTTGAAGAACTGAGTTCCACAATGTGAAGAGGGTGAAAATCCTATGCATGGGTTCCTAGAATCATTGCCTTCCCATATACAGAAATAGCCTAGGAGTTCCCTGTTCCAGGGACCCACTGCCACCTGGAGGCCATGCAGATGCAAAGTCAGGGACCACTGTGGAGAATACTGTCCAAGAAACCCAGAGTGATGTTATCTTGTGGCCATCTGATTGGCCAAGTGACCTATTTAACACCATGGGTTGCCTCAGGAAGTTATCTGGGCAACTACACAGACTTTGCTTGCTGCAATGCCCAGGGCCAGTGCAAGGAAGTTTCGCGCCCTAGGTGAAACTTCCACCTTGCGCCACCCTTCCACTTAGCTAATCCCTCCCCCTCGCGGAAGCTAAACCCACCTGGGGAGACTCTCTCCCCCCTCCCCCCGTGGCAGCTATCTCCGCCCGGGGAGACCCCCCCCGCGGCAGCTAACCCGCCCGGGGAGACTCACCCCCGCGACGGCTAACCCCACCTGGGGAGACTGCCCCAGCTCGCCTCGGCTCCGCCTCCTCCGCTGAGCATGCCGGCGCTGCTCTAATTCTCCTCCCCTCCCAGGCTTGCAGCACCGATTGGAGGAGACTTAGAGCGGAGGATGTGTGCTCAGCGGAGGAGGCAGAGTGCAGGTGATCGGGGCGGGAAGCGGTTCCCCTGTGTGCCCCCCCCCCCATTACTGCAGGCAGCCCTCCCCGCGCCCCCCCACCCACCCCAGCTCACCTCCACTCCACCTCCTCGCCTGAGCAGGCTTTTAGGTGCCCCCAACCACTAGGCGCCCTAGCCTATTTTTGCCTAAATGGTTGCCCCGGCCCTGGCAACGCCAGACTTTGATCTCTGCTCTCTTACTCCAGCCTGACTCTTACCCTGATTTCTGCCTCCTGATTCTAGCCTGGTAGTGCCTTTGACCTCCAGTCTCTGATTCTAGCTTGATTCTATTTCTTGCCTCCTGATTCCAGCCTGGTTCTACCTCTGGTCTCCAACCCTGGCCTGACTCTGACTCTTGCTTACAGGATCTGTCTCTTGTGATTCTTCCTACCTCTGCTTAGCGATCTGGTGTGCAGGCCTCAACCCAGCTGTGACCGCTATGCCAGACTGCCTGCCTCCCAGACCCTTACACTGTACCACCACAGACGTGGAGGAGATAGAATTTGAGCCTTAGAACAAAATATAATTTAACTTTGCTAGTCAACATCCACACCTAGATGTGATTCACTAAGTGCCTAACCATATCTATGATTTGTGCCTCCATGTGTCAGAGCACTCATGACTTGTGTATTTCTTCGGTGCTCTTTGGCGATGCTCCAGAAAGATCCCTTCCCAACCCAATGGCTGACACACAACTCATATACTTTCAGTCAGCTCTGTCTCCTTCCTAGGGGTGGAAGTGAAATATAAAACCTGGGGTTCTAGCAACATTAGGGAAGACGTCACCCCCAATAGCTTCTAACTCATCCCCAATGATTTTTTTTTCTTCTTTTGTTCACTCCACATTCTTAGTTTTTTCTCTCCCTTCCCAAGCAAGTTTAACTGGGTGTTGCATAGCTTTGAAAGGTATAGCACAGGAAAGAGAAAGGACAGGTTCTGTGGAGGATTGCTCAAGTGGAGAGGTAGGAAGAGTTTCCGTTCCATTCAAGATTCATCAGATTCTGCTCTCAAAACCCTAGGGCCCTCATTAAGATTAGTCTGCTCAGTGTGGTCAATAGCTATATTGTCAGAAAGTGGGTACTGTGCCTCTTGCTGCCAAGCAAGGCTAGGATTTGGCTCTATTTGGATAGTGGTTTTCCAACGTTAAAATTATTTTCTGTTTATATAATCTGAGATAATGTATAGAGAGGAAAAATTCACAAGAAACTGACATTTTCTTGAGTTCTGTCTGTGTGAGTATTCATGCAAAGTGGAAAACCGCTGCTTGCAAATAACAGGTCATATGTTAAAAATGTACTTTCATCTCAGACTCTCACATGCACTTGTTTCATCAAAGTTTCTTGGGTTTTCCAGACCTTCGTTTGATAGCACTTAAGTGGTTTTAGCGCAAAAAAAAAAGGCACATATTTCAGATGAGCTGGTTTTCTGCAGTGATTGCAAAGAATGGTTAGATACGTTAATACTTGTAGGTCAATGGTATTGTGCAGAATTACACAAGTTACTTTCTCATAACTTTTTTTAGAATTAGAGATTTTGGTCACAGAGTTTCTGATTTTGAGGAGGATATTTTTAAGTAATTGCAGACACATTTTGACAATTTTTTTTTATAGTGATGCAAGTTAGCATGTCTATTTTAATGAAGTGGCAGCACATTGCCTTGAGGGGTAGAACATCTGAATTCAAGAACAGATTTGAGTTTTACACTTGTTGTTGTATATGTATACTAATTGTTGCATTTATACACCCACTGGCAGTCAATATATAAGTAGTACATGTCTTTCTCTGAAGTTTACCCATCTCATTATATGAGTATCATGCTCCTAATGTCAATGGAATTATCAATCAGAAATAGAGACTGATGGAGTCTCCTCCTTTATTTCCTTTTTCCTCTTCCTTGAGCAACTGAAAACATTCACTTAAAGGAATATACAAAATCCCAATTAAGGATTTTTAATACCAGCTTATTAAAACTAATTTGTTAATTAGTGAGCCATGTTCATGGGGTCATGTAAATTGTTCACTTTACAAATTATTTTGAGAGGCTTAGTCAATTGGAGGAATATGCCTGTCTTTGCTTGAACATCCTTTTGTATATTGTACATGGAGAAATACTGAAGGCAGTTATGTGGCTAAAACACAGTGCATCACTCTGAAAGCATACCCTGTTATGTATGACGCAAGCAAACAACACTGGAGACTCAAGTGAACAGTCTGTTTGCAGAGGCAAGTATTGAAAACTTATAAGAAAAGGTAAATACTAATTCATAAAAAAGGAAGCTTAAAATCATGGTGTCAAATTTACCAGAAGAGTAGGTTGGTCATTCAGTGCTATAGATTTCTAGAAACCTCCAGAATAATTCTGACCACAAACTTCTTCTAATACTTACTTTAATTTTATTTTTATTCTCAGTTTATAAAATTTCACCCATGCATTTTTCTTCACTTATTTATATTTGCACATAATTTTTAGCAAAAATGTCATATCTCGTTAAGGGAACTTAATATTAAGAACTTTTTCACAGCTCTGGGGGGGGGACAGAGAGAGAAAGGGCCAGATCATGGCCATTCATGTGTAACAGAGCAAGGGTAACTAGAGTGTATATGTAGGGTCCTAGCAAATTCATGGCTGTGAAAAATGCATCATGGACCATGACCTCTGGTCTCTCCCATGGAATATGGTGTTTTTTGTACTTTTACCCTGACCAGCATTTCTCAAACTGGAGTCCTGACCCAAAAGGGGGCTGCTGGGGGCGGGGAGAGAATCATGGTATTGCTACTGTTATTTCGGAGCTGGGCAGCCAGAGAACGGCGGCTGCTGGCTGAGGGCCCAACTCTGAAGGCAGCAGTGCAGAAGTAAGGGTGGCAATACCATACTATGCCATCCTTACTGCTGTTGGCACCAGCGCTGCCTTCAGAGCTGGGCTCCCAGCTAGCAGCTGCTGCTCTCTGGCTGCCCAACTTTGCAGGCAGTGCCGCTGCCAGCAGCAGTGCAGAAGTAAGGGTGGCAATACTGCAACCCCCCTACAATAATCTTGTGACTCCCTCCCCCCCCTCCCACAACTCCCTTTTGGGTCAGGAACCCTACAGCTAAAACACTGTGACATTTTAGATTTAAATATCTGAAATAATGAAATTTACAAATTTTAAAATCCTATCACCATGAAATTGACCAAAATGGACCATGAATTTGGTAGGCCCCTATGTATAAGGTACCCTTTATGCCAACAATCCCTACCATTGCTCTGAGATCAGGAAGGGAAGCTAGATCTGCACAGTCCCTATTTCCCACCTCCCAATGCAGCTCCCATCCACACTTGCAGAATGAAACATTTTGTTTTCTTGTTCTGAAATGACTTTGATTTTGTGAAAATGAAATGTTTTGACCCAAAATGATTTTTCCCCCTGAATATTCCTTTACAGAGAATTTCTAAATTTGAGGGGTTTGTTTGTTTGGAATGAAGCCGCATTTTGAAATCCTAAAATCCTTTTTGAAAAGGAACTTCCATCTTCTGCACAGCTCTATAATTTTTTCTCCAATATAATAGTTAGACCTTTGGTATAGTTTAGAGTTTCCTTTTTCACTTTGAAATAATGAAAGCATTGTGTTCAGAATCTTAAGCCCTCTGTTTTATTTATGCTGTTTTCCAAACCTCTTCCTCTGTCTTGAATGACTGTAACATGTAGCTTGCATCACATCCAGTAAACTCTTTTAAAATCAGTTTTCAGCTCTTGATGAAGGTCAGAGGCAAACTATTTCTTGTCCTGCCACATTTTTATCATTCTTTATTACATTAGTGGGTATGTTGAATCATGTTGAAAGGTTTCCTTTACAACACTAGAAGTTCAGTGAAAGCATGGGATAAAATAAAACTGCTAATGGCTTCATTTAAAAATAAAGGTTGCTGCTGGATGAGATTAGCAATAGTAGTTTCTAAACTTTGCCTGAAACATCAGGGAATTGTCTTACAAGTCTGACTCTTTACTCTTGGCAGGGAACTAGTCTCCTGATGGAGCATACTGAACACAGTAGTTGCTCACCTGTTCCTATAAATATATCATGGTCTATTCACGTTCTAGATAAGATTGGGAAGTGAGTGCCTTGTCATTTTTATTCTTCTCACATTTTGCATTGAGACAGTTACTGAGTAGCCTGCTCAAATAACTAAAATAATGACATTTTACAGACACAACACTGTCTTAATTCCTGGGTGCTATATTCAATTAACTCATCAATTTTTCTTTTTATTTATTATGAAGCATTATTAGTCTAGAAGTTTAAGTTGAATACTCAGAGTTGTATTCTCAGTAAAGAGAGGATTTTTTTGGCCTGAATATGCTCGGTTTAAAAAAAATTGTATGTTCTCTTTTCAAAGAAATTATCAACTCTCATCCTTTTTGATAGGAACTGATCTTTTGCTTCTGAGAAATTAAAATGACATCATGTGTCACTGAATGTATGTTGCAAAACGTAGATGGCCCTGATGAGTGTGTAGTGTGAAAGCATCCCCAAAAGGGTCCTTTATTAATAATAAATGTGACAGACTGTGCCACTGGCAAATGCCACATTAACTAAGACAAAATGATATTACTTTGAACTGGCAATTAGGACCAGAGAACTCTCATTGATTCATTTTCCATGGTTTAATATTCTACACTCTCCCAACCTGTTGGGATATTGCAACAATCAAATGGATAATTCTTTCATGATGTTCCTACCTGAGAAATGTCAGCTGAGGCTTTTATCTGATATCAGATATTTATTAAAAAAAGAAACAGAACTGTAGTGTTTGTCTATCATACTCACCTCCAGTGTACCCCCTTGTGTCAGGGTGTGATTTTGCAAGGATTTTTTCTCTGGTGCCCCCTGCAAGTCATCTTTCTTTGTGCACCACTCAGCTGTCTAGCTGAGAAGTTGCTAAACTAACCCACTTCTGGGGCAACAGATGTCCCAGTACAGTCTAAAGTCCTGAAGAGAATCAACCTCTCTTCTGGCTCTGGTGCTTAACCCCTTTCCTGGGGTTCCACTGCCTCTCTCGAGCTCTGGTATGAAGGTTCTTAGAACTTCCAGCCTTCAACAGCCTCTGGCACTTCAGCCTTTCATAGGATCTTGTCTGCTCCCTATGGCTTCTCTGATCAGAGAGAATTTTCCTGCCTTTTCTGGGGCCTCCGTGTCCACTAAGTTATCACCCAATACCTTCCAGTCCCACACCCTGTGGTTGAGATATAACTAATTAAGTAATCTATTGCATCCATTTCATAATTATTAACCTCTTTCCAGCCTGTGATTGTTTTTATCCCCTCACACATTACCTCCTCCTTTAAACAGTATCCATTGAGGGTACTCTTTGGGGATTACTGTGCTAGTCAAAATTCATGTTCTAGTTCTTCTTTTAGTTCACGAACCAACATAACCCGTAGGTATTTTTCTTGCAGACTCTTTTGATAGTATTCCTCCAGCTGTTCTTTGTCTTGTGTGACTTTTTGTATGGCCGGATCAGCAGTCAACAATCTGTGTACCCTGAGATTTCCCCTCATCCTTTTCTGGTATCTCTCCAAGTTGAGAATCCGGTTCTGTGGCCAGTGCAGCCTCCTCTGTCTTCTCACTGAGGGCATCCTTTTCCCAGAGGTCTACTCAATTTCCTTCTTTTTCAAGTTCACGGGTGCTTGTTCCTGGGTTGAAGGGTCCAAATTCTTTTGCTACCCACAACATATCCAGCCCCTCTTTGAACAGTTGATGTATATATGGTCCAGCTCCATCTTGGTTTGGATCAGTTCCTGTTCCTATTTCTCTTGTTCCATCATAACCTTCTGCCAGGAGGCCTTTGCTACCTCCACCTCTCAGTTCACCTCTTGTGATTGCATGGCCAGGCTTTAAAGATGCTTTAAAGCTTCCTGTTTGTCCTTTCAACATCTCTTGCATAAGCTGTATGGTCTCTTAATTGCACCTCCAGGCTTTGGAGACAACTTAAAACCTCATCTTTGATTCTTTCAGCATCTGCCAAGCCTGTCTGGTGTGTCTGATTACTTCCAGCCTATTCAGCAAGATTAACCAGCCCTAAGCCTCGGTTCCTGGGCCAGCGTTATCTTGTCATCTATCAGCTCAGTGATGACTTGTGTTGTATGAGGGTCATGAAACACCACTAGTTTTGGCCAACAATCACAGACCAGGAGAGGTTCCTTACCACCCCAACCCTCAGCTGGCCCTGCTGACCTCATACTTCAATGTCCATCTCCACAATCAGGTACATGTGAATCTCTCCATGCATACAGGAAATGTGTACCAGCAAGTGTCTGTCCACCTTTATTATTGTTTCCCTTGATTAACCAGCAGCCAGAGTCATATTCCATTAGTCTAGAGGATTTTATTACCAGTTCCCTAATGGGATGGCATATGGTAGGGTTCAACCCTATTATGGGAACCTCCCAGTCCACAAACAAGGCTATAATAGCATGCCAGGTAACCGCATTCCATATGGGGGCAGTTTCTTTTTATATCGCCATGCTGGCTATTGCAAAAACAGACCACAGAGTGTTCTTGATTGCTGCCTGATGGTCCGTAATGGGTTTATGGGAACTGCTGAGGTGTTGCTAGCTCCTCTTGTCCCTGGGACTTAGAACTGTCTAGAAATTTTTCTCCTCATGTGTTGCCTTTGCCCTCTGGGGCTTGAGGTTCCCCTTCATCCCACCTCTCTCGACCCTTAGCTTTGCCCATCTCTTGGGCTGTTCAATGACCTCAGCGTCTAGATAGGCCTCTTTCATCTCTATAACCTCTCTGGTGGAGCAAGGCCAAAACCTTTGGACCCAACTTTGGGATCCAGCAGGCAAGACTCATTAAAAGTGTTCTAAAATTTTTCACTCAGATACTTTATCCAATGAGTTTCTATCAGGACGCAACCACCATGTCATCAAGCCAATAGACATTGTCCTTTGGGAAGGGTTCTGTTCTCAAGTGGTCTGAGATAGCCTCCTTCACACATAACACAGCCAAGGTATCCATGAAGTTATCACCTAATGAATCCTATGCATGTATGATATGCATATTATTAGGTACATCCATTACACCTGTGCTATAACTAACTTTCCCTTTCCATCCTGTGATGGGGTTCACCCCGTCCTGAGTAGCTACGAGAGAGATAAGATATGAAGGGTCTACTGCCCTACGATATAGATAGATGTTTATCAGAGAGAGTGAGGAATAGGATTTGTAATAAAATTTCTCTGTGTGGATGGCATACATAGCTGACATTTAAATGAGTTTTCAGTTTTAAACAAGAAATCTACTACACATTTCTTATAAGATACTTCAGACTATCCTCTCAACATTTCCTCAAGTGGAATCTCAGAAACTTCAAAATCTTTCCAAATGAATTACCAGACATAACTGAAAATTGTAAATGGAAACTATAGAAAATACATTGCCTCAATGGAGAAAGGACTCCTACTGAATATATACTTCACCATACTATACATCAGTACTAAGACTTTCAAAACCACCTTAAAATTTAGAGGGAAAATTTCTACTGAAATTAATGGGAGTTGTACATCTAAATTTCCAAGGCTGAGATTTTTCAAAAGCCCCTTACCTGGACAGTGTTCACATTTACCCATAGGTAACACATAGTGATATCATAGACACTACAGTTTCCTCTCTGCTGAAAAATGGCAATAGCTGTGGTATCTTGCATACCACAGTTAATTCTAATTCCCACATACTGTACAATAACCTGGATGAACATAGTGTTAAACAATACACATGTGGTGGTGTATTTCCTGGAATAATACATCTCTGCTTTTGTAGATACTGTATGCTTCCACAGATACAGATACACAGTCACATCTATCAGGCATCAATTCCAGATTAATGTTTTCATAAAAAATATAGCTAACAGATATTTAATATCCAGGTAATATATTGATTTGATGTGGCAAGTTGCCTACGAAATATTATCTGGAATTTATTTGTTTAGGCAATTTTTTGGTTTTCTACAGGGATCACTCTTCAATAGTCTATGTTGTTAATTTTAATCTATCTTCCAATTAATGTGTAACCTAAGCAGCCTTTGCATTTTCCCTTCTCTAGTCACCTCTCTGGTGTACTGTTATGTATGTATGTATATTTTTCCCCTCAAAAGCATGACTTCAATAATGTAAGTAGCCTCCATTTATCAGACTTTCACTTCTGCATTTTATCTCTGTCCATATCTGACATTAGAACTAAATTTCTGTTAAAATCTGTTAGCGCCCTTCCCCCTAATTTTGCCAAATTTAAATAAGACTGCCCATATAGGATCTGATGCCAGAATAGATCTTTATTTTTAAAGTGTAAGGAACATTTTACCATGTATTTTAGAGATGCTAACCTTTTTTAAAATCAGGTATTATCTTCTCAGCTTTTTGGCTTATAGTGTTTTTGGCTTATAGTGTCTCAAAAACAGCTTGGCCTAAAAATACCAAGCTTTTTATTGTATTTGTCTGCTTGAAGACAGGTGCCTTCCTGTACTTTGAAAGAGTTTGCTTATTTAATAAATTAGGGTTCCTGAGGTTGAGAAATGCCAATTATCAGCTGTTGTAGATATATCTATATAGGTTTGGAAGTATATTTATCTACATGACACAAAGCTGTCTCTTGAGCCCAGTACATTCCAGAAAGAGAGAATGGAAAAGAAAATTCTGTATGTGTCCAAATGTTCCCTCAGGACTCCCTTTGATATCTCTGGCATCACTGCCATCTCTCTCTCAGGACTTGCCTGCCTCAAGGAATTGTGGTCTTTCTGAGGCCCAAGGCTGAAGTTTTATACTGTCTTCTGTAGGCACAGACCTTTACAGCTGGAAAACAGATGAGTCCTTAGGAAAAGATGAAAGCTTCAAACACTCTAGTCAGATCTTCAGGTTTGGGTCAATTTGTTTTTTGCAGGAAATTTTCACCTAGATTCCATAAGACGTGGTTTCAGCAGTTCAGGCAGTAGTTACCAGAAGAATACTTCTGGTTCATTACAGTCTACCAGCACCTCTTAGATAGCAGTAGTATTCACCAGGGCCTTAATTTAAAGCCCACTGAAGTCCCTGGAAAGGCCTTCCACTGACTTTCAATCAAGCTGCAAGTGCTTAGTGGTGTTTGCAGTTTATCTGCATCATACCATCTTCCAGGTATATCTATATGATTGGCCACTATCCCCAATATTGCACTGGAGAAGTTCATGCCTGTCACGGACTTGATTCCTCTTCAAAGATCTCTCTGAGTAAATACAAGATCTACCTTGGCACCAACGCAGGTTTAACTAATATAAGGGCCACCCTAAATTCCACCCAAGGACAGGTTCCAAGATCTCATCCAGACAGTGGACACAATAGAAGGCCAGTGAGATTTTTTTATCTGTCATTGCTAGGCTTAATGGCTGACTGCACCTTTATTGTCTGTTCTACAGATTTGCAGATGCAACTCTTACAAGTATAATTGGCATCAGTATGCGAATGAAGTGTTGATAGCTTGGATATTATAGTGTTTCTCCATTAGCAGATCAAAGACCCTCTACTAGAATACTGCCAGAAGATATCTTGAAGGGAATGGTTCTCTGAGCTAGTTCCTCTGATAATGACAGACACAAATGTTGCCAGTCCAGGCTGGAGACCACTTCTTGGGCCTTTTACTAATCATGGTCTTGGGAGAGCTGAGTAGTCCAGGCTCTAAATAAATTTGTTAGAATTAAGCCACTCAGCTGGTTCTCCAATATGGGCATGGCAGAATTGTTTCTTGGAGCTTTTTTGCTCTCTCCAGAAATGATCCATTGAGTTTTCTCCTGAGTCAGGAACTCTTGTTCCAGGAGAACATAGAGGTGCATCTGGATTTCAGGTACTTTCCTCTGATGACATGGCTGCTGGATTTCTAAAACAAAATGTCTTTGTTTTTCTGAGACCAAGGCAATCATATTAAAGTCTCAAAACCTATCTAGTAGGAAGAGTTACACTGTCAAATGGAAGTGGTTTCAAAAGTCTGTTTATGGTAAAGGTCTTGACCTGGTTTCCTGTCCTTTCCCCTTTATCATAGAGTTCTTACTGTCTCTGGTACGGTCAAAGCGACCCTTAGAACTCCTCCCCTCTTCTTTAGAGTCAAAAGCCCTATTTGTAGCTGGAATCTAGAGAGGAGCAGAGGGATGGTTAGAGAAATCATGGTACTTTCACTTTCTGTGTTTTGAATACTGGGATTGTGCATACTTCCTGATTGCTACCTACTATAGTATAGTGATTCCATGGCTACGTGACTGCACACTTAAAGAGTATGGCAGCAAGACACTTCTGTGGAGGCATTACACTCCTAGAACAAGAGATATGGATGATAACACCTTTTGTATGGATTCAGGCATGGATGTGAAACTTGGAGTGTATGGCTGTGGTAATCTGCCATAGCTTTAACCGTGTAGTAAGATGTATTAAGCAGATCCAGAAGACTGAGTGGGACTGATATTTCAGAAGTCCTGAGCATTGGCAGTTCCTAGTGACTCATGGCTTCCTAACATCTCTGAGGAAAAATCAGGCCCTATGTGGTTTAAGATGACTCCTTTCATAGGTAACTGAACAACAAGAGCATTAAAGAGCAGAAAATGTATGTGACAATTTGACAGCAACAACCTCTATTGGTGATGTAGTAAAGGCTTTGTCTTCGTTATGAACTGTAGTGCACCTAGTATTTAATGTCTACTCTTGCAATGACAATGTGAATTAGTGTGTGTGGTTTGTATATGGTGTTGTATGACATGGAAGTAACATGGGGGGGGGTTGATGATGGAAATTGAGATATGGGAGCTAAAGGAAGATTGCTTGTATGTATTAAAACTTCTTTTTAAGGTATTCCTCCCCCGCCCCCCTTGAAGTTAGATTTTATATTTTCAAGTTTAACTGGCTTTTTTTAAAAATATGAAACAAAGCAGAATCTTTTCTTAATATTTCTGTGGAAAAACCACTAGCTTGAATAGCTGCATTATTTCATAAGAGGCTTATATTTGTAAAAAATTGATAATCTCAGTATAAAACTTTTCCAAGAGACTGTAAAAGGAGAAGAGTCGAGAGAGATTTGTTTTCGCTGTGTGCACATACTAACATATGCTGTATATTTATATATAGGGGTTTTTTTTTTGAGAAAGAAGTAGACTGTAGTACTTCTATAGATTCTTGAAATGACTCATTGGCTGAAATGTTAGGTCACAGAATTTTAGAACATAAGAACATAAGAAAGGCCGTACCGGGTCAGACCAAAGGTCCATCTAGCCCAGTATCTGTCTACCGACAGTGGCCAATGCCAGGTGCCCCAGAGGGAGTGAACCTAACAGGCAATGATCAAGTGATCTCTCTCCTGCCATCCATCTCCATCCTCTGACGAACAGAGGCTAGGGACACCATTCTTACCCATCCTGGCTAATAGCCATTTATGGACTTAGCCACCATGAATTTATCCAGTCCCCTTTTAAACATTGTTATAGTCCTAGCCTTCACAACCTCCTCAGGTAAGGAGTTCCACAAGTTGACTGTGCGCTGCGTGAAGAAGAACTTCCTTTTATTTGTTTTAAACCTGCTGCCTATTAATTTCATTTGGTGACCCCAGTTCTTATATTATGGGAATAAGTAAATAACTTTTCCTTATCCACTTTCTCAACATCACTCATGATTTTATATACCTCTATCATGTCCCCCCTTAGTCTTCTCTTTTCCAAGCTGAAGAGTCCTAGCCTCTTTAATCTTTCCTCATATGGGACCCTCTCTAAACCCCTAATCATTTTAGTTGCCCTTTTCTGAACCTTTTCTAGTGCTAGAATATCTTTTTTGAGGTGAGGAGACCACATCTGTACACAGTATTCGAGATGTGGGCGTACCATGGATTTATATAAGGGCAATAATATATTCTCAGTCTTATTCTCTATCCCCTTTTTAATGATTCCTAACATCCTGTTTGCTTTTTTGACCGCCTCTGCACACTGCGTGGACATATTCAGAGAACTATCCATGATGACTCCAAGATCTTTTTCCTGACTCGTTGTAGCTAAATTAGCCCCCATCATGTTGTATGTATAGTTGGGGTTATTTTTTCCGATGTGCATTACTTTACATTTATCCACATTAAATTTCATTTGCCATTTTGTTGCCCAATCACTTAGTTTTGTGAGATCTTTTTGAAGTTCTTCACAATCTGCTTTGGTCTTAACTATCTTGAGAAATTTAGTATCATCTGCAAACTTGGCCACCTCACTGTTTACCCCTTTCTCCAGATCATTTATGAATAAATTGAATAGGATTGGTCCGAGGACTGACCCTTGGGGAACACCACTAGTTACCCCTCTCCATTCTGAGAATTTACCATTAATTCCTACCCTTTGTTCCCTGTCCTTTAACCAGTTCTCAATCCATGAAAGGACCTTCCCTTTTATCCCATGACAGCTTAATTTACGTAAGAGCCTTTGGTGAGGGACCTTGTCAATTTTGTCACATTATGATACAATGTTTATATACAAAAGGGTAAATATGGTGAATAGATTGTTTTGAGAGACAGATCCTTAATAACTTCTCTAATTGAATTTGATCATTTTGGGGGGGGGCTTCACTTCTTAGGGACAGAATGTCAAAATGTATAGTTTTAAAAAAAAATTGATGGTCAATAGTTTCACAAAAGTCAGTGGACAGTTCTCTGATTCAATACATTTCTTGTTGGCACTGTTTTCATTCACATACTTTCTCAGCAAACTTAGACTTAATTTTTAGGAAACTTTGACTTTTTTTTCATAACAGTTCAAATATCTAGTATTATCTCAACAAGACATGTTCTGACTTTATATTTTAGCTCTTCCATACCTCCTTACAAATGATTGACCAAGTTAACCTGCATACATCTAATTTTATCTGATTTGATTGTGTTTGAGAACTTCAGTGACTTGTTTATATACACTGCTCCCTATTTGATTTTGTTTTGTGATTAATTTGTATACTAAACACTGCCTGCTAGGATGCTACTTGAAATGAAGTTTCAGGGTAAGAAATTTCAGAATGCCTCTTCTTTTGTACAGACATGTTTAAGGAATCACAGATGTCCTATATTTCACAATTTGAACAAATAACTGCTAAAAATACACAAACTGTCAACTGTGTCTTACTGCCAGAAACTGTCTCAAATAAATTAGTCTTGCATTTTTGTTAGTGTAAAGATCCTCAGTTTTCCTGGTAGAGGATAGCAAACCCACAAAATACAACAAATAAATTACCATGTTAAAATATACACTTGATTGGATCTGATTTTATGTGGTATTGTAAATAATGTTGGTATCTGCTTAGAAAAAATCAGCAAAAATAAAATAAGCATATTACACGTCACCTCAATCAAATGACTTGTATAAATATCTTAGCCCTCAATATTAGCATTTTAAAATAACTCATACCCTGTGCTTCCTGCATTAAGATCTCATTGCTGTAAGTAATATTTCATTACCTGAGCTTGCAGAGAGTATTTAGTCTCTCACTGTAGCAAATTAGCTGTGAAGGTAATATGATTTGAAATGAACCTTTTCAAAGCAATGCCAAGTGGGTTCCTTTCCACATGGTTCAAGGTTAATTATGTTTATCAAGAAGGCAGTAAAAAGGGGCAGTGAAGATGCTAACAGACTGGTGGTAACAACATAATGGGTGCATCTCCAACATTTTACATTTCTCAAAGTTGCAGTTATTGATAAAACCAGAATGGGGACTGTGTTTTGTGATGGATCATTTTTCATTGTTTTTATGCATAACAAATTAGGGCAACAAATTAACATGCTTTTTGGAGCTGCTATATGCATAACAAAGGAAACAGTGACAGATCTTATTCATTAGGAACTAGATCTCAAAAATGAAAAATGCAAAGCATAAAATATATAAAAAATGCATGGCAAGGCTCAGGTTCATTTTGAACACTTTTTTTATAAATATTCTTTATCAATCACATCTGTATTTTACAGTGCAAGTTCAAGGAATGTAGTAGGCAACTCTAGTTAAAAACAAAGACATTATTTAGGAATAATTTGGATTGGAGTATAGCTTTCATAGGGCAGACATCTAAAACTCCTACCTCTCAGTGGATTCATCTGTATTTTCGTCTGTGATCATCTGCAACTCCTGTATATTTTTACTTGAATCTTCTTTAACACAATTTTCCTCTGTGCTTGCTTTGGGGATATCCTCATTTGCTCGCAGCTGTTCTATGAGGTTTTGTTGATGCCAGGTTTGAATAGATCGGTGGTGCACAGGGGTTGGACCTGGCACTGGTGCCAGTATATTGTGGTGAACAGGACTGCTGTTTTTCTTTAGCCCATTTCTGTCCCGAGAGTGGCTCTTCAACCTATTCTGAACCGGTGTCCCTCTATGCTCATATCCTTCCTGAAGGCAGCCTCCAGTGCCTGTGGAACCTTGAGAGGGGTGACTGAACCACCTCCAGCGTAGCCTTAGGATCTGTTTCACATCAAACTCTTTCTTTCCAGAAACTGACATTTTTGCAGGAAAAAAGAACAAAAGCCTATTCTTTTAGAAAGGAAATGGATTCTTTGTTATCTCTTGTGTTTCAGCACCTCTTCTTAAGAAAAGACAACAAAGGAACAAATACCAGTAGCCCTCTTTTTTTCTGACTAATATACTGCTAGCACTTCAAGCCGATGCTAAGCTGCTGTTAACTGTATAGGTGGGAATCCATACTGACAGGATGATGAGGTCAGACCTTAAACAAGTAAATCAGCTTAGCACAGGAAAGCAGCTACCATAACACTACCCAGCTGCTAAGCTTACATACAGCGCTACAGCACAGAGCTCTCAGATATAACCTAGCCTCACATGATCCTGAGGGATCTTAGGCAGCAACTTAAGATGCAGAGAAGCACATACAAATAAAGTGGTAAGACCTTGTTTCCTATGAGGATTTGCATGAAGCCTGCTAATAAACAATACTGCATTTCACTACAAAATTATGAATGGTGAACTACTTATGTGGATTTTGCTAATGATTCACTGTGAAAGTATCCTGCAGCTCACATTTTCCTTAACAGGTTTACTACATTTATTGCAGTAGACCTCACTTTACTCTGTGAAATATCTAAAAATAGCCTTAAGAGTTGAAGTGCTTACCTAAAAGAAAGTGAACTTTCTTATTTAAAAAACATTGTGCAGTAGTGTAGGAAATATTTTCTTAACTAGGGATAGCATTTCTGGTGTATCCGTCTGACTAACTGTGGGTATGAGAAAAGGAAGAGCTTATAAAAATTGGAGGTGAAACCCTCCCTAAATGACCATATCTGTGAAAAACACAGTGCTTCCTGGCTAAATGCCTGTGTAAACACCCTCTTGCCCTTGTACAGACTCTGTAAAAGGTTGGGATTTTTTTAAACCATTCTTTTGATAGTGTGCATCAAAACATGTTTTGAACAAAATTAATTATATTTTAGAGATTCATTATTAGACAAGCATTAAATGTTCAGAACTGTGTGAAGTGTATTATAAATATTAGATAGTAATGTACATAACTTTGTTACACACAAAAACTGATAGCATTAGAAAAAGACACTCAGTTTGTCTTATTTGGCAATATATCATGTGTAGTTGTCTGTGTACCATTCTTTAAGTACTATTTTAAATAACTGCTAGTGATAGCCAAAACCTCAAAAGACTGCAGTTCAGTTTGGATAAGCCCTGAGGTGTGGGTACTGATCCAAACTTAATGCAGCACTCCCCCCAGCCCCAATTTTTTTTTGCTCTCTCTCCTTCAACTTACCTATATTGTTCTCCATTTTCCTAACATTTTTCTTTTCTTGATCTCCAAAATTCCACTGTCCAACAACACTCAGATTCTGAAATCCACTTTTCCTTTCCCATCCTGGCCTTTAGAGTCAGGGATAGTTCAAATCCAAGCAGTATGGGGTGAGGACAAAGCAAAATGAATGAGGGGTAGGACTGAAGAACCATCAGACTTTATTTATGTTGGGTCATGAGGTTTCATTCCTACTCTCATGCCAAATCTAGATAGTATCATGGGTTGGAGCAGTGTGAAATTAATTAGGGGACAGAGGGAAGAAAGAGTTTGAGGGAAGGGGGAGAAGTGAAATAATGAAGGAGGAATATAAGAGTGATTTACATATATGAGGAAGGGGAAAGTAGTTATTTGCAGGTGCGGTGCTTTAGGGACTCTATCTGTACAACCTGTGAATTCTGGTTGGTATTGCAAAGTTGTTATGAAATTGCTTTATCGTGGAACGCCTCTCTGTCTACATCCTTTCCAGATAGGGCCAATTGACAGTATATGACGACCACTGATAGGTCCAATGGCATGTTGTTAGGACTCAAAGACCACTTATTCAGATGGAAACATCTGGATTACAATGGGCTAGCTTGACCTGGGGACTTCCCCCAACTTGTCCACAGCGAGACCGCGCAGAAGTGCAAAATTCCCAAACCAGACTGAGACAGAGAGGGCAAAGTCGGAGTTTTAAAAGGACTCTTAGAGTGGGGACTGAGAGCCGCACATGAAGTATTGGGCAGGAGAGGAGAAGGGAATGGACTGGCCAGGTCAGAGAAGGTAAGCTGAGGAAAGAAAGTTCCTTGTTGTTCAAGTGATTGCATATTTCCATTAGACTAGGTGTGCACGCCTCGTGTACCCCAGTGCTGAAGTGATTTCCTTAGCAGTACCTCTAGGGGTGGTGGGTAATGACATCTCTGCCTTGTGGCTCCCTCCCCTCCCACCAGTCCAAACTGAAGGTATAAAAGGGAAGGGCCATCCTGCCTACCCTTCAGTTCCTGCTTACCACCCATGGTCAGTGGTCGTCATATACTGTCAATTGTTCCTCTGTGAATGTGCAGTTAGAGTTTTGCCTAGTTAATGGTATTTATTAGGGGGTTCTCAAATCCTCTTTTCTTTCTTTCCCTTCTTTTTCTTTACCTATTTCCTGCCACTGCTTATAAATTAGGCAACTCCAGGCTCTGCCTGGTATGCAGGGGGCCTGTGCCTACATCCCCTGGCTTCAAACCTTGCTCCAGAGAGACTTGTGAGCAATGGTCTCACTCCCTGAAGTTCTTGAGTGAGGATCATGTCAGGGACAGGTGTCTCATTTGCCAAGACAAGAAACAAGAAGGTGATAGAAGAACCACTCAGGTACATTGTTATAGAGGCCTCCCTTCACCAGGCATTGTCTTGTTACCACCTCATCTGATTACAGAGAGTTCCTCTCTGCCCAGAAATGTTTCCCTGGCCTGACCAGAAGAAAGAGATAGGAGGAGATCCCCTTCACAAAGGCACTCTTCAAAGAGACATCATGGTTCAAAGCCCTCTCAGCCTCTGAAGCCAAGGAAAGGAACAGCTTCCATGTTGTCAAAATCTTTGATGTGGGAATCCTCAGCTGCAGAGGCTAGCTATTTTGGTATCAAAGGTAGAGAACACCCTTTAGCTTGGCACTGTCCAGTACTGCTCCCTACTGGCTCCATCAAGGCAGAGCAATTGACTGTCTGGTTTCTAAGTTGGTACCATCAAGGCTGGCTGTTTCCTTGGAGCCAGCACTGGAACTGTTGCCCTTGATCACAATGGGGCAACCATCCCAGAGGCCTACACAGCTGCAAAAGATCTCTTGATTAATCAGACCAATAGTGTCTTCTCAGGGCTGTTGCACATGATGCATATGTTGCCTTCTATGTCAGTGTCCATTATGACACCAGTCACTTCAGGTCCAGTACCACATTCATCTATCATGATGTCAGCTCTGATACCAACAGTAACTGCTCTGCCTCAGCATGCAGTACTGATAGCCAGGAAGTCCCTTATGTTGCCACTGGTATTGCAGTCCAGTCATAGATCTTGGTCCCGATCTCTGATGATGCCACCCAGTATCACCTCCCTGACCCGCAGAGTACTCTCATTCCTCCTCAGAGTCTGAAATGGGTTTCTTAGACTCCAACTACAGGGAATCCAGGGCATCCTCTAGAGATGGTGACTGCTCTTGTAGGAGCTACCGTGACAAGAGCAGATAGAGAGATTGGAGGGTCTGGTCTAGACATAGATGGCCTCAAGTACTATACCAGCTCCATCACTGGCCCTCTGTTGCACTGCAGAAACCAACCCCCAAGAAGGGAAGTCTCTCCACCTAGTACCAATAGATAGTTGGAAGTTGGTATCAGGCAACTGCTACACTACAGAAATAATCCCCTCAGGGCAAAGTGTCCCTGTGTGATAGTGATAGGTTCCTTGACCCTTCTGTGCAGCACCCAGGATTGGGACTGCCTGCTGTTGGTTCAGACAGGCCTTCTATGTCTGTAGTTTTCAACCAGCCCCAAGAGGGTTCTAACCTGCCTTCTATGTATACATTGCCCTCATTGGGAGCAGGTTGTCACATTTCCTAAGCTTGTGGTAGTCCATCACCACCACCAAGTGGGTGCTAAGCACATTGGAATCAGGATATATCCTCCTATTCTTGTGCTCCCCTCCTTATTCCCCATCTTCCCACTCCTTTTTTAGGGACACATGTCACAAGTCAGTTCTGAGGGCAGACATGTTCTTTAGGAGCCATAGAATGAGGGCCTTCTCATATCTGAACAAGGGGTTCTACTCCCGAGACTTCCTAATACACAAAGCAAAAGGAGTCTTAGACCCATTCTGGACCTTCAGAGCCTAAACAAATACATCAAGAAATTATAGTTCTCCATGATCTTTGCTACAACTATTATCCCTTCATTAGATCCTGGAGACAGGTGTGCTGCCCTTGACTTGAAGGATGTATATTTCCAAGTCACTATTCACCCTGGCCACAGAAAATGTTTAAAGTTCATAGTAGGAGGAGATCACTTACAGTTTACAGTTCCATGCATTAGCCTATCATATGTACTGAGGGATTTAAACAAATGCATAGCAGTGATAGAAGCATACCTCTGCTGATCTCCAGGTATACCCCTACCAGGACAACTTGCTGCTGTGGGACCGCTCTTGTCAGTGGGTGGAGGAAAGTATCCATCAAATACTCCTCCTGTTTTGATTCCTAGGCCTGGAAGTGAGAAAGGAGAAATCAATGCTAGTACCCCTCCAGAGAACAGAATTTATAAAAGCAGTCCTTGATGTAACTGTAGTCAGGATGAGACACACTCACACCTAGTATAATTGTCATATGCATCACATCTTGAATAACAACCGTTCTGAAAGGTGAGTAACCATTCTTTTCAGAATACAAGCTATGCACTGCAACAGAAAGACCCTGACCCCAGCCTAAAGAATCCTCTGAAATGGTGTGGATATGCCTTTAGGGTTTCTTATTGTTGTGTATATCTGTTTCTAATGCAATTAAATAAAGAGTAATGGTTTTAGAATCCTGTGCAAAGTCTGTCTCTGTTATACTCTTCTCATGCCCTTTGAAGAGGTAAACTGGGGGCCCAGATCATCCACATGACTGGAGTTCTCAGAAAGTGTGTTTAAACTATGGAGGGAACCTGAGGGGTTGCCACTGGTTCCCAGCAGTGGGCAGTAGGCCATGTGATTGCAGCTCTGAGGATAGGGGTACTAAATAAACGATCTGTACCCCAAGAGTATGCTTAGAGTCCCCAAAATACAGAGACAGTGCATGGACTCTGTTCAGAATCCCTGGGTGTTTAGTCAAGGTCACATTAAAAGGACTGGCAGTCCTTGGTTAAGCAGAGCACTCATCCATCCCATTCTGGATTGTCTAATTTGAGCTAGGGTCTGTGCCATATATTTTGTTTATCCATATAGTAACTATAGACTTTTCTTTTCTCTTGTCAGCCATAGTGTATACTTACAGCAAAGTAGAGCTGTTAGGCATAATCTGGTAGTGCTGTTAGGCATGATCTTCCAAGCTATTTTTCTTTGCATGGTACTAGAAGATGTTCAATCATGGGAAGACATGCTATGCAGTGGTGTCAGTTTTGTTATGTAAGGGGAGAGGGATCTCTGTTAGCCGCTGGAGAGTTTACTCTCTTAAATTAGTTTCTGATTAGATTCACAGTACTCCATGGCAACCTAGCATTCTGAGACTCTTGAAAGAAGGAAGTGCATGCTGTTTGTGACCACCTTTGTTCCAGGACTGGTGTATGGGTGTAAACTTAGTGTACACTTAGAATATACTTAATCACTCCCGGTTTGGGGAATATCATTAGTAACAATATGAAAGTTACTGGGGACGCTAATTTTATTTTATTTTTATGTATTTATTTTTCATTGTTACTGTTTTTAATAGGTTTTATTTAATGTTTACTAACCCTTGTGCCAGGAAAAAAAACTATCCCAAACTCTGGATTTCAACCTTAATATCTATATTGTGATATTTTCCTATTACTTTCAAAGAAGCAACAGAGAACACATGAATATATGCCTTGCAACAATCTATCTACCAGTTTAGTAGAGATATTCTCTACATATTAAGAGGTTAATAGACTAATTTATGGTGGAATGTTGTTAAGATGGACAAGGACCATGGTATCTCACTGTATCCTCTTAATCAGGTCATTGAGCTACAGCAGCAGCTCTGTCATTTTTGCTTAGCAGCAACTCTGCTATATTTAACCCATATTTCTTCAATCTTTTCACAAAGCTTCAGCATTTCTGTTAGTATTTCCTTTACGCCTGATCATAAGCCATCTGCAATAGTAATTTAGTATATTTGAAGTGATCATGACAGATTAAAAAGTACATTACTTGAATGTTGCTTAAGCATGCACTGTATGCATTCCAGTTTGTGAATTACAAACTACAAATTATTTTCTGCTAACTCAAGCACATTTCCAGACAGAGGTAAAGAGTGTCATGCTGGTATTAAAAAGTTAATAATGGAAGCTCTCTGAACAGTCTTTTTTACTTAGAATGCTATCTTGAGGTGTGGAGCACACCTCAGATAAAGCATAAATGGATTATTCATCACACAGATAATGTATACTATATTTTATTTGTGTTTATAGCTTCATATCAGCATTCAAAATCTCAAGTGAAATCTCAAAGTATTTTACTAGTATGATAAAAGTGAACTGATGTCCCAGGCCTTTTAGCATGAAACATCACCTCCATTTTACAGCAGTATGCCACACACTTGCTTCTAATTAATTAGACCTAAATCTTGATATTTGTGTTCTAAAATGAAAGGAATAGGAATTCTGACCTTAGAAGATGGGTTACAAAAAATTAGGCTGGGATTTTCAAAGGAGCCTAAGGAAGTTAGGCACTGAGGGCAAGATCCAAAAAGGTATTGAGGCACCTAGTTGCCTCTTTACATCCACTGTTTAGGCACCACTGACTATTTCAAAATCACCACTGACCTGCTACCTAATCTTGTATGCACCTAGGTTTCTGCCAATAGTTATGTGCAAATCACTGCCCTGCACTTTGAGCAGGGAGGGGTTTGTCTGGCTGGCTGGGAGAAGAAGGCAATGCTTTCTGGCTTGGGGGAGGAGGAGAGAAGTAAAACTGCCGGAAGAGCAGTCAGCCTGGTGGATGACTCACCACCTAGGAATGAGGAGTTTAAAAAGGTCAGCCTGGGCCTAGGCCTGGCCCCTCCCCTCATCACTCGGAATAGGCTGGGCAGCACCCACTCTCCCTCCCTATTTAGGCCACAAATATACCGGGTGTTTAACTATATCTGCTGTGGATATTACGCTAGCCGCCCCACTAAGACTGGGAAGGAATTTTTTCCTTACCGCCATATTGGCCAAGTGCAGTGGGGGGGTTTCGCCTTCCTCACAGCAGGTTTAGCTGGGCTCCGTTCATGCATAGCATGATGGCGGTAGGCCATATGTCACAACTCTTTATTTAAGTGTATAGCAGACGTTCAGTGCAGGTACTCCATAAATTAAGGCACAAAAGAACAGAAAAATGGCTTGGAAAAGGAATTAAGGAGAGGTGCTTGGTAAATCAGCAAGCCAGGGGCAGTTGGAGACTCCTATGGATTGGTACAGCAGGGAGCCAACCCCCGCATCATTATGGCCCAGCTTAACCCCTTGTATGAGATGGAGTGGTCGGTAAGGTCCCGGCAAGGGAATTGCTGGAGAGACCTGGATGAAAAGGCGGGGGAGCTGGTGAAAGCCCCTCTAGAATTGGCTGGGATTGGTAAGGTCCCGGCAAGAGAATTGCTGGAAGGACCTGGATAAATAGTGGGGGAGCTGTGGAAGTTCCCCCACACCGCCCCAATGGCTGGAATTGGTAAGGTCCTGGCAAGGGAATTGCTGGAGGGACCTAGATGAAAAGGGGGGAGCTAGTGGAAGCTCCCCCTACCCCCACAAAAAAAAATTGGCTGAAAGTGGAGGGTCCCGGCAGTGAATCTGCTGGAGGGACATAGATTTTGCACCTGCACTGCACACATTTTATCTGCCGTGTTAGCCCCAGACATCTGTCTAATAATAAAGTTGCGGCCTGATTAAACCCCTATCTAATGTCTCCTGTCATTCTTTCCTCATAGCCAGAAAATCTGCCTAAGCACGATCACTACCCCATACCTAAAAAGTTGCTCTGAGCACGGACTTCAAACCAGGTCTCCCACATCTCAGGTGAGTGCCCTAACCACAAAATATATCAAATTTTGAGTCAATTTAAATAAGCATAAACATTTCAAATGTTTGTTTTCACCTCTTTAGGCTGGAAATCTCAAAAGAAGAGAATTTCCTGTGATATGCCCACTATTTATTTCAGGCAAAACCATGTTGTCAGTGTAAGAGTGTTAGAAAATTTTCTAATAAGTTTATTGAGGATTTCCACCCTCCATAAAAGGTTCTATTTCCATTTGGTTCAAGCCTCAGGTTAAAGTTTTGAATGGTTTTAACTAGTTTTCTATTTTAGTTGAATTAGCTCATTCCTTCCTTTTGTTTGTTAGAAATAATTCTAGTTCTCAGAAGTAATATTCACAGTTGTACAAAATACAAATGTAGCATTCTAGAATTCTAACTTCTCAGTTTTGTATGCATATAATAATAAAAATCAAATAGATAATCACATTTTAGAAACTTGTCTATCCAGAATTCTCTAAATATGCCATTTTTCCACTCTTGCAACACCACTATGTTTATCAGTTTTTTACCATAGGATTAAAACAAGGGATTTTTTCCAGTTCCATCATGATAATTAGTGCTGGTTGGAAAAAAACTTAGAAACAGTTTTTCATCAGAAAATGCAGTTTTGTCAAAATATAAATGCTTTGGGAAAGCTTATTGATTTTTACTGAAATTTAATTTCACAAAAAAAAAGGGAGGGACGAGTTCCAACAGTGTAGATAAGTAGCATTTTGATATTTTTAATCAAACATTTTGATTTTTGAGCTTTTGAAATGACTTGTTTTGAATTTTATTTTATATTATATCATAATATCATATAAATGTTAAGTAAATATTGAAAATGTTTTCTATATATTCTAAATGTTTCCTAAAACATTTCTATAAAATGTTGGTTTTATAGAAACAAAACATTTCAGTTGATCTGAAACAAAAACAATCAGAATTTCCTTTCATGGAGAATTTGGAAATTTTCAGATTTTGTTCTGACTGAATCAGAACAAACGCAAATTTTGAGATCTCGAAATCCTCCATGAAATAGAATTTCTGTGCTCACCTAACTCTAGTCATAACTTTGTATCAAAGGCAAAAAGTGGTAGAAAGATGAGAAATTATATAGGGTATATCTACACTGCAATTAAACATGTGTGGCTGACCATACCAATTGACTTGGGCTCAAGGGATTTGGGCTAAGGGGCTATTTAATTGTGTATAGATGTTCAGGACTGGGCTGGAGACTGAGTTCTGGGACCCTCCCCCTCACAGAAGCCATGTCTACACTGCCCCTTAGCCTGAGCCCAAACCTGCTGGCATGGGCCAGCCATATGTTTTTAATTGCAGTGTAGACATACCCATAGTGAGCATGAACCTCAAATTCACTGATAGTTTGAGTTGAAACAAATATTGAAAAATTCAGGTGTTAATCCATATCTGCTTTTAGCTCCCACCATGCAAGTCATACAAATACCTTTAATCCCAAAATGCCCTACTTCCCCCAACTTGTTGGAATATCTTCTTGTAGAGGGACCCTCTTCCAATGTCATAAGGTAACTGGCTGATTGGCCAACCTACTCCTCTTTTCTAACTTCTGGGACCAACCAATTGATCTATGTCTCATGAAATTTTTTAGAGGGCTGGCCCGCAAGCCTATTCCTCAAATCTACACTCTGGGGAAAACTGGCTATTTGTTACAGACAGAAAACCATGATACAAGCCTTTCAGCACATCTGGTTCCAGCCAGAAACAGGAATTGGAAGATTGGGGGAAAATGTATCAGAATTTTTCAGAACCTTATAGTTTAATTGGACTTCTATAAATGAAAAAGGACAGAGATAGTCTTTTTTGGTTCTCCAAATCAGTCTGTACAACCCCAGCTTTACGTGTACTGTAATAATAAGAGTTATGTTAAGATTTTTAGCAGGGCTATGAAGGAATTGTAACACCATATCAGTTTTCTACCACTGCTCCAGGAAACTGCAAATATAAATCCCTTCATGTTAATAAATTGTAAGCTCTTTAGGTTGTGGACTGTCTTTTTGTTCTGTGTTTGTACAGTGCTGTCACAGGGTGACTTGCCATTAAAGGGAAGATAGCCAACCCCACTTGTAGCACACTTAATTCACCTTCTAGCCTCTTGACATCACTGCATAACTGATCCCTTTCTTACAGGGCCTGCTGCCAGGCCACTCCAATACAGCCAATACCTTCTAACATTTATTGGTTACTGCAACCAGGCTCTATATTGATTCCCTTTATCTCAGTACTTGTGCCTATAGTTTTAACACCCTCTCATTAGATATTACAATGCTTTGGTCACTCTTTCTTGCAGCCAGTTCCCTCTGTTGTTTGGTGTCCTTTGCCCAAGTCTGCAACAGCTCTACTTTCCCTATGAGCTCTTACACTTACTGACTTTAAACTTCCAGGTTAACGACTCAAGAGAACTTGAGCCAAGTTCTAGAACAACAAAGAATGTGGTTAATACTTTCAGTTGCTTCGAAAGGCTTTCGTCTTCAAAATTTGACCCGTCTGTAAGATCAAATGCAAAAAACCCAAGCCATTAATTAATATTTTAAAAATAAAATGGTGATATTTTTTAAGACAAAACTATTGTAGAAAAGCAAGAGCAAAGCAGATGTTGTGAAGGGCCACATAGTTTTTTATTATCCCCCAAATTCCTGTTTATCCATCAATATTAGGGTTGTATCTTTAAGTGATACAGTTGCAGCTTTCAAGAAATCCCATTACTGACTGTCTGCACTTTCAAGTTGATATTTGACTGTGGGGATACCTTGTTACATAAAGCTGTTGACAAGTAATTGGAAATTGGAGTTAGCAAGGCTGTGTGAATGAATGGTAGTAAATAAAATATGATTGAACTGAAACAGTTTTAGAAATTTGAGAAGTTCTGGTAATTTTTTTTTAAACTTGTTTATAGTTTTACATGTCTTTACTTCCTGATTCATCTAAGGCCTGGTGCACACTAGGACTTTAATTCGAATTTAGCAGTGTTAATTCGAATTAACCGTGCACCCGTCCACACCAGGAAGCCATTTAATTCGACCTATAGGGCTCTTTAGTTAGAATTCGGTACTCCACCCCGACGAGGGGAGTAGTGCTAAATTCGACATGGCTAGCTCGAATTAGGCTAGGTGTGGATGCAAATCGAACTTAGTAGCTCCGGGAGCTATCCCACACTGCACCACTCTGTTGACGCTCCGGACAGCAGTCCGAGCTTGGATTCTCTGACCAGCCACACAGGAAATGACCCGGGAAAATTTGAATTCATTTTCCTGTCTGGGCACTTTGAATCTGATGTCCTGGCTGGACATCGGGGCGAGCTCCGCAGCACCTGCAACGATGCAGAGCTCTCCAGCAGAGGAGTTCATGTGATCTGTGAATAGAAAGAGGGACCCAGCATAGACTGACTGGGAACTCTTTGATCTGATCGGTGTGTGGGGCGAGGAGTCTGTGCTTTCGGAGCTGCGCTCCAAAACAGGGAATGCGAAGACCTACGAGGTCTCCAAAGCCATGAGAGACAGAGGATACAGGCGGGATGCAACGCAGCGCCGCGTGAAAATCAAGGACCCCAGACAAGGCTACCAAAAAATCAAATCAGCAAACGGACGCTACGGAGCCTGCCACCACTGCCCCACCAGTGACCGTGGACTCTGATGATGGGGCAGTGTCGACGGACAGTTCCTCGACGATGTTCACGGACGGGGAAGATGCGGAAGGGTTTGTGGAGGATGAGGCAGGCGACAGCGCTTACAACGCTGGTTTCCCGGAGAGCCAGGATCTCTTCATCACCGTCACGGAGATCCCCTACCAACCCTCCCCGGCCATGAACTCGGATCCTGAATCAGGGGAAGGAGCAGTCGGTAAGTGCTTTAACCATGTTAACTTTTATTATTAATGTAACAGGAATCTTAAGTGTGTGAAAAGGAGGTCTCTCTATATATGGGGATAGAACAGAAATCCTCCAGGGAGATCTCCACAAAGCTCTCCTGGGGTTACTCGAAAAGCATCAGCAGGAGGTTCCTGGGGAGAGCTGCCTTATTGGGTGCTCCGTGGTAGCACACTTTTCCGCGCGAGGCTTTCATTAATTACTCATGGAGCACTGCCTCCCCGAGCACGGCTGCATCGGGCCCTGGTTCGTGGTAGCTTTCACGCAGCATGCGCTCTCTATCTCCTTCAGTGACCGTCCTCAGGGTGATCTCGCTCGGAGACTCCTGCATCTATTTAGGGTAATTACTGTAATTTTACGCCTGGTCCAAAGTATGTTTAAAAAATCTCCAGACAGACGGCATAGCAGAGACTCAGCACGCAGCTGCGTGACGAGCGTAACGGAAAGCCAAAGAATATCATGGACGCTCATGGAGGGAGGGGGGAATGAGGATGCAAGGTATCCCACAGTTCCTGCTGTCTCCGCTAAGCATTTGCATTCTTGGCTGAGCTCCAAATGCTTCTAGGGTCTAACACAGTGTCCGCGGTGGCTCAGGGCATAGCTCGGCAATTTACGCACCCCCCCCCATACCCAGAAGTGAAAGGGGAAACGGTCCTGTGTTGACTCTGTTAGATGTCACCGTATCCGTAATGAATGCTGCAGATACATGCGATGCTGCAGCACTGAACAACGACATCCTCACTCCCCCCCCCCGCCATGGGTGGCTGACGGTGCAGTATGACTGATATCCATCGTCATCATCAGCCCATTGGCACATGGGGCAGTGCAAAAGGACTGGTAACCATGCGTACTAGCATCAGTCAGGTCGATCAAGGGCGCCTGGCCCTAATTTTTCATGGTAGATGGTGCAGTATGGCTGGTAACCGTCCTCATCATAGCAACCTCAGCCCCCACCCTTCATGTGTAAAGAAAAGATTCAATTGCCCCTGGACTAGCAGCAGGATGATGGTCTCCTTCATCCACAGTAATTTAATGTCCTGCCTGGACTATCATTGCAGCTGGAGGCTTCCTTCCACTCATTTCTCACAAACAAGTCCCTGTGTCTTATTCCTGCACTCTTTATGACTTAATCACAGAAGTGATGGGACAATGGTATGGTAGCCCAGGAAGGCTGCGGGAAGGCCGGAATGAGCAGGTGGGGTTGTTTCAGGATCACCCACTGTGAATAGCATTCAGCTCAAAATTTATGTATTATCGGACACAGAGCAGCTGTGCTCTCTGGTTCTATAATACAGAGGTTCTCTAGTACACTTTCCCATATTCTAGGCAGGACTGATTCTATTTTTAGATACCAAAAAGGAGGGATTGACTCAGGGAGTCATTCCCAATTTTGGCTTTTGCGCCCCTGGCTAAGAGCAGCCAGGGGCACTTATGACAGCACCACATTGTGCAGTGCAAAAGGACAGGTAACCATGAGCATCTTATTACTGTCTTCTTACCAATTCATGGTATGGTAGACGGTGCAGTATGCCTGGTAACCATCCCTGCTGTCATGCAAAAGCAAAAGCATGCTGCTGTGTAGCGCTGCTGGCCCGCCTCTGGCAGCGGCATCTAGTACACATACGGTGACATACACAAAAGGTAAAATAGGGTCCATGGTTGCCACGCTATGGCGTGTGCAAGGGCAATTCCGGGAAAAGGGGCTCGATAAGATTGTCTGCCGTTGCTTTCCCGGAGGAAGGATTGAATCGCGACATTTACCCAGAATTCATCGCGAAAATGATATGTGCCCCACCAGGCACAGGGGTCTCAACACAGAATTCACAGAGACAGCCTAGACTCAGTTATTTGTTCGCAAAAATGTATCTTTGCAAGGAATTCACTCGCTGTTTCCCATCTCACAGCTTCCACTGTCTCCAGACCTGCCACAGCATCCACCTCGCAGAGGCTGGCAAAGATTAGGTGGAGAAAGAAAAAGACAAGGGACAAGATAGTCGATGAACGTATGGGCTGCTACCTAGCCAAGGCGGACCAGCAGAGCCAGTGGAGGGAGACCGTCTCTCAGTACCAGCGATCACACAGCGAACGGGAGGAGAGGTGGCGTGAGGAACACAAGCAGGTGACTCAAACGCTGCTTGGACTAGTGAGGGAGCAAACGGACACGCTCCGGCGCCTTGTGGATGTTCTGCAGGACCGCAGGAGGACAGAGCCCCCCTGTAGTGTATCTTCAACCGCCCTCCCCCGCCACAAAGTCACATACCCCCCTCACCCAAAAGAACCAGGAGGAGGGGCGCCCGGGGCCGTCAATACTGTCAGTGCACCCCAGCAGAGTGCTCAAGTACCCAAAAGCTCCCATACCCTACATTTTCAGAAGTCCTTCCCTTCCTGACTCATACAAGTCCCAATCCCAGTCCCATCACCTAACTGTCTACTTAAGTAATAAAAATACTTTGCTGTTAATTAATGTTTCTGATTTTTTTTCACAGAAGACTGTGTTTCAATGGGGGGCGGGGGAAAGGGGGTTGTTAATTGCAAAGGACAGGCACCTTTCACACGGTACAGACACGGGGGAAGGATCAGCAGCGGGTCACACACACAGTGCAGTCTGTAGGCACCATGGTCGGTATGGGAGGTGGTTTCCAGGTTATGAATGGGCGGTGGGGATGTGACTTTGTAGCGATGGAGGGAGGTTACAGATCTTAGACAGCGGTCCTTGTCCTGGACCGCAGAGTCACGCAGCAGAGGAATCTGTATCCGTCCTCCTCCGCCACAAGGTCACATATCGCCCCGCACACAGAATTCGAAAAAGAGGGATGGCAGGCTCCGTTGAAAGAAGCATTCCGGCACTGCGGACCGCAGTAGGAGCAGGAGCCTGTCATGTCTTGAGTTTACAGGCGGTCTTTACATCAGCGCACACCCTACCCAACACAGTCTGCGTCCCAGTGTCAAGCCTTTAACGAAAAGTCATGAATAAAGAAACCTCTCTTAAGTAACAGTGTGACATGTATTTTATTTTTACACGTGTGTTGGAAATGGGGGAAACGGGGTGAACGGGGTATGTAACCGAAGAGGAGAGTCAACAGTAACTGGGTAAAGAAACAGGGGCACGTTCAGCTTCTCTGTAAAAAAACTGACCAGCCACAGATCACGCTGCTCGCTGATCGCTGGGATTAGAAGAGTTCCTTGTCGCTGTCCCAGGCGCCTGTATAGGGCTTCATGAGCAAGTGCATTAGCGGGCAGGCTGGGTCACCTAGGATGACTATAGGCGTCTGCACATCCCCAACACTTATTTCGTGGTCCGGGAAGAAACTATCTTCCTGCAGGCGTATGCGCAGCCCACAGTTCCTGAGAACACACGCATGACGAACCTTGCCCAGCCACCCGACATTCATGTTGGTAAAACGTCCCCTATGGTCCCCCAGTGCTTGCAGCACCATTGAAAAGTAGCCCAATTGCTCAGCAGCTGACTGTGGAAGAGGTGGACGATAAAGTGCGAGGAGGAGAAAACGGCGATGATAGCAGCGGGCTCCATGCTTGCAGTGATGTGGCGTCCGCGCTATCACTGACCAGAACAGTGCATGAAGAGATTGCCCGCAGGCGCTTTAAGGGAGGGAGGGAGGGATGGCGTGATTGACGGTTCAATGACGACAGTTACCCAAAACCACCCTCGACACATTTCTCCCCCCAGCAGGCATTGGGGGCTCTACCCAGCATTCCAATGGGCAGCGGGGACTGCGGGAACTGTGGGATAGCTTCCCACAGTGCACCGCTTCCAAAGTCGACGCCGGCCCCATTAATGTGGACTCAGAAATTCGAATTACTGTATTTAGTGTGAATACACAAATTCGACTTCATAAGGTCGAATCCACAAATTCGACTTAAGTAGATTCGAAATAGTCTTGTAGTGTAGACAAGGCCTTAGTTGCTGTCATTCGTAAGATTTGTTACCCTTTTGATTTATTTGTTACTCATTTGGCTTTAGTTGATCTATTTTAGTTTTGTACACGTTTCAGCATTTGAAAATTTGAATTCAGAAACCACAAGATGGTCGTAATATTTGACTCTAGCAGCTTAAACAACTTAACTGCAGGGAGAATCAGGGACATAATAGATCAAGGAGTGCACCCAAGTGTACTGTTTGTAAATGATGCATGCAAATCAAAATGACTGTGCAATGAATAAAGCCAAACAATAAGTACTAAAAAAATAGTCTCCAAAATAAAGCTTGGTGCTTTACAGGCAGGTATGAAGATATGTACTGACGACATTTACCCGGAATCACCCACGACACTGTTTTTGCCCCATCATGCATTGTGATCTCAACCCAGAATTCCAGTGGGAGGGGGAGACTGAGGGAACTATGGGATAGCTATGAGATAGCTACCCACAGTGCAATGCTCCAGAAATCGACACTAGCCTCAGTACATGGACACACACCGCTGAATTAATGTGCTTAGTGTGGCCGCATGCACTCGACTTTATACAATCTGTTTCCAAAAACTGGTTTCTGTAAAATCGGAATAATCCTGTAGTGTAGACATACCCTAAGCCTCAGACTGCACTTAAATTTTGTGCTAATTGTATTTTCATGGTACTATGGGGCGTTAATAAAGAGGAAATCCTCACGAGACCAAATTTCACATTTGGGGTCAGCATTGCTAAGCACCACTACCTGCTGCTTGGGAGGCATGGGGGGTTCTGGCATGGGGGGTTCTGAAGACACCCATAACCACACCCACCCCAAAGGGTCCTGACAGATGCTGGAAAAGACACTTCAGCCTGATCTAAAAAATATCCATTAACCATATTGTTGAGAAAGCAAACGTAGAGATGTTGTCCCTGAAGATTCTTCATCTGTTTAGGAGATTGTGTTGGGTTTGGATATGGTGGAAAATAGGGAGGCTTCAAATGGGTTGGATAAGCAAATTGAATCTTTGAGAAAAATCTATTATTCAGATTATAAGAGCAGAAAGGAGTTTTAAGAAGATTATAACTGTAATTGGTTAGTATTGCTCTTGAATTAGGAGATATACAAAATTGTTTTTAATTTAAACTTCCTCACAACAAAAAGGAAGTGAGTGACTCTTCCTGTTCCCAAGCCATATTTTAAGCATTTTTCCAAAAGAAATGTTTGTACAGTTTCTAGAAATAGGTAATTAGCATTTTTTAAATAAAGAAATCTTTCCTGTCCATTTGTAACAAAAATATTGTCAAGAAGCATTGTTTCTTAATTCATTTTGGAACATGAATTTTCTCTGTCAGTTATTGTTTGATATTTTCAAGAACAACAAAGAGCACCTCTGTATAGGGGTAGGGGTTGCTATTAGCAGTTGAAATACTTATGAAAAGATTCAAATTGCAACCCCACATTAATTTAAAACATATGACAGGACCAGAAGGTCTAAATCATGATGTACAGTTTATTTTGCCCAATTAATCAAAAAGTCTGCTGTTTTCCATGCATGTGTAAGCACAGTGACACATTTCTCCTGATATTTAGGGATGTAAGATGAGAATCTGGCAGTCAGTCTGGAAAAATAAGAAAATTTCCAGAAAGCTGCAGGTTAATCAATTTAAATGCTGTCATATATTTACATGTTTTATATTGCCTTTCTCAATGTTGCTGATTATCAAAATATTTTAGAATAAACAGGAGCTTTCCTCTTTCTAATGAACCTGTCTTTCTTTTCACGTCTTATTTGTCAAGTGATGCCCAAACTCAGGGTCTATATTATCATTATTAAGTCTGTGGTGCTGAATTTTGATATCAGAAACAATGGTCATGGTCTCAGTGAGTCAATTAGGCAGAAGATAGAGGCTGGGAATAGAGAGGATAGTTTGATTTAGAAACAAATATCTTGTTAAGAAACAAATATTGGGAAGAAAACATAGGGGAAAAAAGATAACTACATGTAGTGGAGGGGAAGTAAATATGTCTTCTTAGATTTCATGAGTTTGCCTCAATGACAGTGGTTAAAGGTATAATTAAATGGTGGAAAGTTATAGTTAAGTAATGATTGGTTATGATACCAATTGTAGTTCTGATTCAGTATCTGTCAGGGTTCCTTCCCCACTCTGAACTCTGGGACACAGATGTGGGGACCCGCATGAAAGACCCTCTAAGCTTATTTTTACCAGCGCAGGTTAAAAACTTTTCCAAGACACAAATTCCACCTTGTCCTTGAACAGTATGCTGCTACCACCAAGTGATTTAGACAAAGAATCAGGAAAAGGACCACTTGGAGTCTTATTCCCCCAAAATATTCCCCCAGCCCTCCATCCCCTTTCCTGGGGAAGGCCTGAGAATAATATCCTCACCAATTGGTACAGGTGAACACAGACCCAAACCCTTGGATCTTACAAACAATGAAAAATAATCACCGTTCTTAAAAGAAGAATTTTAATTAAAGAAAAGGCAAAAGAATCCCCTCTGTAAAATCAGGATGATAAATACATTACAGAATAACAAAATATTCAAAACACAGAGGATTTCCACTCTAGGCAAAACTTTAAAGTTACAAAAACAGGGGTAAAAAAACAGGGATAAACCTCCCTCTAGCACAGGGAAAATTCACAAGCTACAACAAAATAAAATGTAATGCATTTCCTTACTAGTACTTACTCTTTCTGCAATATTAGATGCTTAGTTCAGATATGGCTTAGGGAGATGTATTTTCGCTGCCCTGGTTCCTTGCTGACTCCGAGAGAACAAAAACAAAAAACTTTCAAATCTGTGGGGGAAGGATCTTCTCCCCTTATTGGTTCTTTTGGTCAGGTGCCAACCAGGTTATCTGAGCTTCTTAACCCTTTACAGGTAAAGAGGGATTTTATGCTACCCTTATCTGTATGTTTATGACAGTATCCTATTTTAAACTTCATTTTCAGCTTTAAATTTTTCTGCCCACATTTGTTTAAACCCTTATAATAGGCTAATATCAGGAAAGATTACTTGTTTTGAGTGTACAAATGTCACAGCTACAAAAATAAGTTTATCCAGATTTATTCTGGGTAGTGCCAGACATCACTTGATTAAACCTGTTCACTTTCATCTATGTAATACATAATGTGATTTTCTTGATATTTCAAAGTGCTCCACTCCAGAGAAATATATACAAAGCCTTTTGTTGTGAATGATGTTTCATTACTTATTGATATAGAAGATCAAGTGTCATAATACAGCATTCAAAAAGTGGAAGGGAAAGAAAAACTTTACTAAGTTGCCTACCAGAGTTAGATATGCCATTGAACAGTCACTGCAATTAAATTCACACGTGGTAAGGAGACATGCCATTACTCACCTAAATTATACAGCAGATGTCACCTTATTAAGTCTCCCCAACCTTTACCACCAAAACTACCACACACAAATTACCTATATAGCTGCATATTGTAATAATGTTTCAAAAGATTGAATGCGGTGATCCCTGGGAAAATAACTTTACTGGCATGAAATATATGCTGGTTCCAATTACATAGATAGAGCTGCAATATCCTAATATGTCCAGTGCTGATGCAGCAGCATGGAAGTCGCTTAGCAACACAATAGTTGCATGGATGAAACTACTGCATTAAGTCCCTCGTAGCACCCATATTTCTGATCCCCATAACAATGTTAACTCAGTTCCTTAAACTGATAAGTACATTAAGTCCACAAAACAGTGTTCATCATTTGGATTTCACACTCATGGGCCTATTGCCACTTCAGAAAGGGTGGTTAAATTCCAGTAGCTGTTAACAGTGACATAGATTTTGGTGTCCAGAGCCAAGATTTTCCAATGTGACTTATGATTTTGGGTATCTAATCTGAGACATCTTGGAGACTGGTTTGCTATTGAGAGAAGAAGTTCAGCACTTTGTAATAATCATTAAGTTGTTCTGAGTTGGGTACCTAAAATACTGGTCATGCTTGAAAATCCTTCTTCTCCATACTTTTCCACCCCCACCTTCAAATTTTACAATTTTGCTACAATAATGCAAACTCCACCAGTGGTAGTGATAGTGGCAGTGTTAGGGTAGACAGGCAGCCACGTTCGGGTGTTTTCCAGAATCCACTGATTTAATTCACAGGTAAGCCAGGGGGCTGCAAAACATCCCATCTAGGAAGGTTGTTCCTATCTGCTGGAATAGTGACCATTATGTGTGATGGGGGGAGTGTACATGGGATTCATATAGGTTATCTCCCTTTCCTCATACTGGCCTAATCTAAGTCAAATGAGAGACCCCCCCTTGCAAATATTCCTTTAGCCCTATATACACATGAGATTTAAGCAAAGAAGACTTGCACAGACCAGCTGCACGTAGGTGAATCCTGCCCAATATGCAAGTATCCTACTCCTTGTTGTTAAGGAGATTTGCACTATCCGGATAAATAAGTGATCCATTAAGCTTGATGCTTTGCTATTGTGTATAAAGGAGAGGACAGATGGGTGCCTTTTGGCTTAGTTCTTTTTAACAAGCTACTGTCTTCTTAAAAGGATTTCACTACTTACAAGACTTACATTTCTTCTTATCTCTTTTTTCCCTTTTTTTCCACTGCTAGTTGTGATTTTCAGCCTGAACTTACTGACCCATTGCTGAGAGATTCAATGCCATGATTAGGAGTTGCTGTACAGGCTCAATGGGTAGTGATCAACAGCTTGATGTCTAGTTGGCAGACAGTATCAAGCGGAGTGCCCCAGTGGTCGGTCCTGGGGCCAGTTTTGTTTAACATCTTCATTAATGATCTGGATGATGGGATAGATTGCACCCTCAGCAAGTTTGCAGATGAGACTAAGCTGGTGGGGGGGGGGAAGTAGATACACTGGAGGGTAGGGATAGGGTCATGAGTGACCTAGACAAATTGGAGGATTGGGCCAAAAGAAATCTGATGAGGTTCAACAAGGACAAGTGCAGAGTCCTGAACTTAGGACAGAAGAATTCCATGCACTGCTACAGGCTGGGGACTGACTGGCTAAGCGGCAGTTCTGCAGAAAAGGATCTGGGGATTACAGTGGACAAGAAGAAGCCAGATATGAGTCAACAGTATGCCCTTGTTGTCAAGAAGGCTCATGGCATATTGGGCTGCATTATTAGGAGCATTGTCAGCAGATCAAGGGAAGTGATTATTCCCCTCTATTTGGCACTAGTGAGGCCACATCTGGAGTATTGTGTCCAGTTTTGCTCCCCTCCCCCTCACGGATGTGAGCAAATTGGAGATAGTCCAGTGGAGGGCAACGAAAATGATTAGGTGGCTGGAGCACATGACTTATGAGGAGAGGCTGAGGGAACTGGGCTTATTTAGTCTGCGGAAAAGAAGAGTGAAGAGGGATTTGATAGCAGCCTTCAACTACCTGAAGAGGGGTTCCAAAGAGGATGGAGATAGGCTGTTCTCAGTAGTGGTAGATGACAAAACAAGGAGTAATGGTCTCAAGTTGCAGTGGGGGAGGTCTAGGTTGGATATTAGGCAAAATTATTTCACTAGGAGGGTGGTGACGCACTGGAACAGGTTACCTAGGGAGATGATGGAATCTCCATCCTTAGAGGCCCAGCTTGACAAAGCCCTGGCTGGGATGATTTAGTTGGGGATTGGTCCTGCTCTGAGCAGGGAGTTGAACTAGATGACCTCCTGAGATCTCTTCCAACCCTAATCTTTATGATTCTATACTCAGCACGTCTTAGAATCAGACTTTTTATTTTATGACTTCACAAAAATCTTCCTTTTACTTAGATGTAGTTCTTAATAATTAACTATAAGCTCTGCCCTCTACTTTGTAGAGACATTAGTCTGAATTTAATTACTGTTACAGTTACCCAATATTTTTCCTCTACAATATTTTAATTGTATATTGTCAGATATTACCATTAAATTATTTTTTCCTGGCTATGAAATTGCTGGGGAAAGCAAATAATTTCTACAAGATATTTATGATCACCAAAGAGGAAAGCAGGCTGGAATGTGCAATATGTTTCAAGCTGGAACCAATGTTGTTAGCATGCTGCTTTATAAGAATAATCATTTTATTTTGGAAGCACCCTCTACAATATGTCAGAGTGCTGTACAATATATTGAAATGTGGTTAAATACATTGAAATCTTTATTAAAATCTTGTTCATATAAAAGCCAATAGGTTCCAGTGCAAAATATAGAGTCAATAATAAAATCAGATTTCTAACAGGAAAGTGTTAAGTTGAGGAGAAGAAATTTGTGATGGAAGAAGTTCTACATCCTACTGCCTACTACAAAAAAAGCATGTTCACAGGCCAACTTAGAATGTGATTGTGCGATACAGGATATGTGTCTGCTCAGCTATTGATCAATAGGAGGTTTGAATATATATATGGCTTACAATATTTAGGGTTTTAAAATAAACTGGATCAAACTAGTCAATTTGCCACTTTATAGACAGTCAATGCAAAGAACATAAATTAGGGCCAATGACTAAATATGTTGCTGTATTCTGAACAATCTGCAGATAAAAGAGATGCCCTGATAACAGAGAATCTCAATAATCAAACCCCTTGTAATCAGTAGTATGTAAGTGTTGCAGGTCAGCATGTGATAAATTTGTGTGCAGCCTCGCTAACCCATGACACGAAAAAATATTTTGTACCATGAGGCTCTTTAGGCAAAGAGAAAATTCTATTGTGACATTGAGATCTTCACCTCAACTCCTTGTAAACAAGTCCATTCATAGAACATGAAGAAAATGAGAATATCTTCACAATGGCAACTTCCACCACGCTGCAAGATCTGTTTTCCCATGGTGAGGATATGGAAGCTAAGATACATTTAGTTAGCGCTATTATCTAAATAACCCTAAGGAGAAAATTACAATATTTATAGGACAAGACATATGGCATCTTGATAATACTCCATCATGTGTTTACAAACTACCTTGCCAAGAGGCCTCAGATGTTTTGCACATAGGTAGTGGAAGATGGACAGATCCTTGAGATGCCACATACCAAACCCATAGGTTGTGATACAGAGATATCAATCAGTGATGAACTCTTACAAGGTCTTCTAGTTATAACATGAACCACTGGACAGCAGTTGAGTCATGTTCCTTTGTCATCAAAACAGGACCCATGTTCTTTTGTATCAAGCATAATAGCTAACCAGAATGGTGTATTGACCTTCATTTAAAATCAGCAGAGCATTCTCAACTGCTAAGCAAAGCCAGAACCCTACTGGTGTCTGACCGCACCTGTAATTGAATAGCCACCACATTCTTTGTCACCTTCCCTAAAAAGGGGCAAGACACTGAACAACTGGAGGACAATTCCAGAAACAGAAGTAATTTCTTTTGTCAGTGAAGCAAGAACACCCTCATCAAGAGATGTCTTCTCAAAAAAAAACAAAACTTCTGTCCATTTGAGGATGGTTGGCATTCTCTTTTCTTGACATAATACATTATTAATGTATGTTATAACGTGGCTATGATACTGTTACTTACTATAAGCAATCAAGGGGCAGAGTCTCAAGGAAGTTAGAGGACCATAAAAATCATCATCATAAATCCAAGTTTAATTCAACTAAAGCACCACAGTGTATCAGAGTCAATGGCACTTTAAGTCAGAAGGTCCAGAAAGACCATTCTAGAGTTAATCTGAGCTTATGGTTCAGGAACATAACTATATCACACTCACATGAAATTTGTGCTGAACAAAATGGTATCAGTGGCCCTGTCTCTACATAGGCCAAAAAAGGGGGCGTTCGTTTTCAATCAAGTTTCCTTAACTCAATTGAACCTGCCCCCTCACTTAACACCCACACAAACATGGTTTAACATCTTAACGAACACAAACTGTCTTAATGTTGTAGCTTAGTGGGAGCCTAAGGTATCTTAAATCTCTCGAGGGGGGAAAACCCATATACACACACCACCTTTTTTACCAATAGGCAGACAGGGCTACTGAGTACCAGAATTGAATCATCTTCGTCAAAACGAGCCTGGTGGCATTGTTCAAGCAAGTGCCAATGTTATTTGCCAGATCTGAATAGTGAAAGAGACAAAGAACCATACTTTTATTTTCACTAGAACTACTTTATATTTTATAGCATATGTTTCCTGCTTGGAAAACTAACATTGTCTTTCTTTTTATGAATGTAGGAAGTCTCTCTTTAACCTTGACAAGAATGGAAATGTGAAATCACCCAGTAATAAATGTGAATAAATCTGAGTTTCCCTCTCAGATGAATTCATTGTTGATGAAGCAGTTTTTGCTTTGGCAAGTATGTCCCTAATGTGTCCTAAGAATTTCAAGTAATTCAGAACAAAATCACTGCTATCTCCCTTCAGTGGTCTGTAATTACCTTTTCATAAAGCTCTCTTGTATGTATTGTTTTAAATAATTTAAGCTACCTCTTTCTATTACAAAAAACAGTGTGCAAATCACTAGCATATAAACACAAGAATGCATCAAAGAACTAGTTTGTCATATATTGTAATAAGTTTGAATGCTAATTAGCCTGTTGTGGTCTGAATGTATTTTTCTGTCAATGTTGGTAATATACAATGTCTTTGCTCTAGTGCTGAAAACAAATATAGTGACCAGATAACTCCAACAGGAGATGAATATCTGAGAAGTAATTGTTGCAAGTGGATTTTTTTTAAAGTGTGTTTGCATCCAATTTTTGTTGAGTGATGACATTTTCCTTTTTGGTGGTTGTGTTTTCAGTCTACAAAAGCAGTTTTCAGGAAAGCAGATTGGAGCATTTGCAAACATACCCACATTGGTTGCTTGTTAAATGTGTCAGCAGTTGAATTGTATGGCCCTTGCTTTGAGATTGTTAGAGGAGCTGGGGTACTACTTTTTATTTCATTGCTATTCTGAATCAAAAGGGAAAACAATTCCCCTGAGGCTGAGATTTTGAGAATTTGGCATTGTTAGCCATGGGGAAATTCAAATCAACACACTGTTTACAGTTTTATTTTTAACCTAACATACACTGTATCAAAATACAGTTGATACCATGTATTTTATCTTTACTGTTATTGGAACTGGTAAGTAATAAGATGGTCTGTATAACTTTTAATTACACTAACAAATCACTTGCAGTTAGTATATGATATATTATGCTTTCTTAGTAATGACTGTAAATATTCCATAATTGACTTTGATTCATGAGAATGGTAATAGATTGAGATGTGCATTCTTATTTTCAAACTCCCCAGTATTGAGAGATGTGATTGTTTTTTCAACAATTTCACTCAGTGTTCATTTGACTTGCTTTTTAATATGTCTGCTAATTTAATTTAAAATATGTCACTCCCTAAAGAATAAATAGGATGAGCCTGCTAAAAAGATGATTGTGTATTTTCCATCCTAAAAAAGGCCATAGCTCATTAATATCTATCACAACAAAAATGTATTTTGGAAAGACAGAAAAAAATCATTCTTCATGCATGTGTTCTACATATTTCTAAGCATCCTCATTACACCTGCAGTGCAATTTAACCTAGCAGCTGGTACATTGAGTTGGCATTTCAGAAAATTATACAACAAAATTTAAAGCCGTAATCCCTTACATTGTCCTAGGTAAATGCATTAGGTAAATGTATGTCCTTTTATATCTTTCAAAAGTTGTTTACTTTTTTTCTTTGATCCTTGGCTATGTACCTAAATGTTCAACAATTATTATCCATCAATAGCACTGATAATTTAAAGGTAACATGGTGTGCTTCTTTTGCTGGTGTATAATGATTCAATGATTTGGAAGAAAAATATAAAATCATTGCTGATACAGTATGCAGATGGCAATTTGATAGAGTGGCAAATATTGATAGGTCATTTATATAGGGCAATCTGGATTTCATGGTAAAATTGAGTAATTTGAATAACATACCTTTTAAAACAACCAAATGCAAGCTCATATATCCAGGAACAAAGAATGTAGGTCAGACTTCAAGGATGATGTTTGTATTCTGCAAAGTGTAACAGGTGATTCTTTGAGGATTTAGGATTCGTGGTGGATAAGCAACCAAACATTAGCTTCTGGTGTAGCTAAAAGGGTTAATGTAATTCCTGGGTGGATAAGCAAGAGAATATTGATTAGGTAAGGGGGTGACATTACTCTGTTCAGAGTATAGGCAATACTCTGTATAGAGTATTAATGAGATCATTTCTGGAATACTGTGTCCCACTCTGGTGCGAACACTTCAAAAGGATGTTGACCAATTGAAAAGGATTAAGTCCTGCAAGAATTTATTTTAGGTCTAGAATAAAAATCTTACAGTGAAAGATTAAGGAAGCTCAGTCTGTTCATTTTATCCAGGAGAAGATTAATAAGTGACTTGATCATGGTCCATGCGTACCTATGTAGGTAGAAGTTTTCTGATAGGAGGGAGCTCTTCAGTCTAGCAGGAGGAAGCACAATAAGATCCAATAGCTGGAAGCTGAACCAACAGCTGGAATACTACAGGCTAGATAGGTGTAAATGTTTAACCATGGGAGTAATTAACCTTTGGAACAATTTGCCTGCGAAAATGCTGGATTCTCAGTCTCTTAAAATCCTTAAAACAAGATTGAAGACTTAGGAAAAAATGTCTCCTTATTCTGTTAGAGAAGTTATGGTCCTGATGCAGGAATCACTGGATGAAATTCTTTGCCCTGTGTTTATACAGGAGATCAGAAAAGATTATTATAATGGTCCCTTCTGGCCTTAAAATCTATGGATATCTTGGCTCTTGGGGGAAAATGAAACATGTATAGTGTACAAAGCTCCAGTAACTATCCAGTTTAATGCTATGACACATCAGTGCAATAATCTAGAATTGGCATGAATCCACTACCTATCACATGCTCCAAGTCATAAGACACTTTTTCAGTATAACCTATGAGTAGGGACTAAGGTCACGTCTACACTTCTGGCTAAATCGGCACTGCTGTGTTCAATGCAGTGGTATTAATTTAGTGGGTCTGGTGAAAACAAGCTAAGTCAATGGGAGAGCGCTCTCCCTGAGAGGCGGAAGGTAAGTCAGCAGGATAGCGACATAGCACAACATTGTGTGGTGTAGACAACTTAGATTGACTTACAGCTTTACTGTAGGCCAGCCCTAATTGTCTGAAGCAGAGGTTCTCAAACTGTGGTCCATGGACCACCAGTGGTCCGTGAGCTCCATTCAGGTAGTCCGCGGATAGATCCCTGTAAAGTGTGGGCCTGGGTGGCCACACATGAGAGAATGAAGGACCACCCACCTAATTAGTGGAGCCACGCAGATGTGGCTCCACTAATTATGTGCCTGGACCCTGGCAGGGGCGGCTCTGGACATTTCGCCGCCCCAAGCATGGCGGCATGCCACAGGGGGGCGCTCTGCCGGTCGCCGGGAGGCCGGTGGACCTCCCGCAGGCGTGCCTGTGGAGGGTCCACTGGTTCCGTGGTCCGCTGGTCCCGCAGCTTTGGGGGACCTCCCACAGACCTGCCTGCAGAAGGTTTGCTAGTCCCACGGCTCCGGTGGACCTCCCGCAACCACCGGAGCCGCGGGACCAGCGGACCCTCCGCAGGGACGCCTGCAGGAGGTCCACCGGAGCCACGGGATCAGCAGACCCTCCGCAGGCACACCTGCGGGAGGTCCACCGGAGCCGCCTGCCGCCCTCCCAGCGACCGGCAGAGCGCTCCCCGCGGCATGCCACCCCAAGTATGCGCTTGGCGTACTGGGGCCTGGAGCTGCCCCTGGACCCTGGAGAAGATGCACATGTAAGGTGAAGTGGTGACCTTGAGGGGAATACGGGGTAGGTGGGAGGGGGCAGTGGGCTAAGAAGAGGGGATGGGGAGAATTTGGGATATGCAGGGCAGTAGCAACCAGAGAAAGAGGCAACTTTCCCAAACTCCAGGGCTGTGGTTGCTGGGGATAGACAGCCCTCCTTCCCAGTCTCCGCTCTGTGGCTGCTGTGGCAGAGGAGAGAGGGCACATTCATTACATTAGAAAGGAAATACTACTGATAGTAAAATATGATTTCTGTGCTTTTATTTGTAGAACAAAAAATGTTAATTATTATTAAGGTTTTTTTATATAGCACTTTTACCCAAAGTGCTTTTCAGTAGTTAGCTAACAGTACAAACAACATTTGGAAAGATCATTAAGTGGTTTGCCGAGACCCTCACCTTTTTTCAAGTGGTCTGCGAAAACAAAAGCTTGAGAACCGCTAGTCTAAAAAATGTTGTGATATAGAGCTTTTTACCTCCAGGTCAGCTGTTAAAATCCAGCACAGTTTGATAGAGAGTGAGAGTCATTCCTATGCATGGTAGTTCAGTGGACTAAATTAAATGAGTTAATTTCATTACAATTCCTACTGGAAACACTGCAAAATAATTTAGCACTCTACTTTGCTTTAGCAGATTAAAAATAAAGTGCCTGATCCTGTAGGACAGTGGTTTTGAACCTTTTTTCATTTGCGGACCCCAAACATTTTCAAATGGAGGCATGGACCCCTTTGGAAATCTTAGACATAGTCTGCAGATACCACTGTTCTATGGTAATGACAACTTTTAAAGAACCCCTTAGAAATAGTCTGCGGACCCACAGGGGGGCGCGGACCATAGGTTGAAAACTACTGCTGTAGGGAGTTGAGTACTCTCATCTCTCAGTGACAGCAGTGCAGGTTGAGGCTATTCAATAGTTTGCAGGGAGCACTCAGTCTCTTTCAGGTTGGGGTCCAAATACAGTAACCAAATAGTAAAAGCAACAATGTATTAGCACTGGCTCTATGAAAAGCGGCTCTGATTTTCCTTTGGCTGTGGATAATGAATCACTTCTTAATGCACTTGTATTGAATGAGGAATTTAGATGATAATTACCACATTGCATGCCAGGCAGGAATTGCTTTCAAATGTAGTATGTTAAAATGATTCCTTATTTGTAAGCAAGATAACTCCAATTAGATTGGTTAAGAATGTCTGGAGATGGCATTTCACTTGCACAATCCTCAAATTCAGTTTTGTACTTCTATGTTAGAGTAATAATTTTTAGGTGACAGGGCAAGCATATGTTCTTATACCAGGGCTTCAGTGTGTTTGGACTGTAGCAGTTTGAAGCAGTGCCTTGGAAAAGAGGCAATGAGAGAAACAGTATGGCTGGAGATTGGACATGTTAGGCCCCTCCATCTGGGATGTCACCTGATGTGCTGGGGTCCCACTGGTTCCACCCATTCCATCAGCCTGGGTTTCCTCACCCTGTCTTAGTTGTGCCAGCCCCTCAAGCCATTTCTAGCATGTACATAGATAAGGCCACACCGAGGTGCAGACACTGCCTGAAATCAGCACTGTGTGGGAAGAATCAGCTTGGAGATTTACTCAGCACTCATTTGCACACCCCCTTTGGGGAGTAAACCCAAAATAATATTGTCTGGCATTATATGGAAAAATCTGCACAGCGCAAGCTCATAAAAATTGCCCTCTCTCTCAATGTGGAGAGAGCTATGCACAGCTTCTTGCCCCTTCTCCCCCAGATATGAATTGCACAAGCTGGGTTATGTTATGAACAAGAAATAAGTTTATTAAGTACAAAAGGTAAATTTTAAGTTATTATAAGGGATAGCAAGCAGAACAAAGCAGATTAAACAACTAGGCTTAATACACTCAACAAACAGGTTACAGAATGTAATTTCTCACTCTCAATGTTATTTAAGGCAAGTTGTAGAGTTTCCATAGCTCAGAGTTGCAGTTATTTCTCTTTACAGACTGGACCCCTGTCTTACTCTGGACTCAACCCTGCCTTTCCCTCTAGTTGTTTTTAGCAGTTTTCCTTCTTGGGCAGGCAATGGAGTGCAAGATAAGATTAACCTCCTCCCTAGCCTTAAAAAGGATTTACCTAAGGCGGGAATCCTTTGTTTGATCCACATCCCCATACAGTGGAAAAATACCAGCAAGTTAACATATTGTCCAGTACCAGGTGACACGGTCATCTGACCCTGCTGGGTTAATGTAGCATCCCAGTGAACTTCTCAGGAAGGAGTGGTATTAGCATTTTCAAAATTCTATTGTTCTCCTTAATGGCTCATCCAGGCACTTTGCCTACTGTCTGGTGGGCGCTTCTCAGGTGAAAACACAGTTGTAATTGTTACATAGTTAATATTCCTAATTCCAGATACAGAAATGATACATACATACAAATTGGATAAACACATTCAGCCAATCACAACCTTTCCAATAATATCTCATATGACCTATCTTGCATAAAACATATCTTAGTTATGCCATATTCATATCATAACAATATTTCTATGAAGAATATGGAGTGTAATGTCACAGGTATGTTTTAAGTTTTCTTCTTTTTTTCATTTACTATCGCTGCTCAAAGCAACAGGAACAATGCACATAATGGCAATAAAAACAAAATAGAAAAGAATGCCTCACCAGTTTCTCCATCAACATGAATTAACCACTCCCTGATTTAAACCCGCTTTGACACCTCAGAAGCAGAACAATACATTTTAAAGGTGACCTGAAAGGAGGTTTCCCTTCCAAGACATGAGTTCAGATATATTTCCCCTGAAAGTATCAGTGAAAGCACAAATACCTAAACACTGCAGAAGGCTTATGCACTGCCTTAGTGTTAGCAATGTCACCAACAAAAGCGGTACCTGGACAGTCAAATATTGCTCAGCTACATCAGTGTAAACACTTAGGGCTAGTCTACACTTACCAGCCGGGTCGACGCGGTGAGTTCGACTTCTCGGAGTTCAAACTATCGCGTCTAATGTGGACACGATAGTTCGAAGTCCAGAAGCGCCGCGGTCGACTCCGGTACTCCACCACTGCAAACGGCGGTGGCGGAGTCGACCTTGGAGCCGCGGACTTCGATTCCGCGGCGTCTGGACGGGTGAGTAGTTCGAACTAAGGTACTTCGAATTCAGCTACGCTATTCACGTAGCTGAATTTGCGTACCCTAGTTCGACCCCACTTCTTAGTGTGGACCAGCCCTTACTTCACTGACATTACTCCAGATTACACCAGTGTAGTAGAGCAGAATTTGGTCCAGAGCCTTGAACTCAAAGCTTACCAAGTAAAGAAAAATTGCTCATCATTTACTGTTTGGACAAAGCGAAGGACAATTTCTACTTGTCGTTTTTCAGTGTGCTGTGCCTCTCTGGTGAAGAAATTAAAAAAAAAGACATTACTTTTTAAATAAAATTGAATTATAACTTTTGATCAGATACATTAATCTTATGTTGCACAAAAGATGGCACTGTCCATTTTTCCTTAATGCCACCATGATCTTTGGAAATGCTTATTTTTAAGTTGCAAAAGTTCCCAATTTAAAAATAAAATTTGAGAGAAGAATATGACTAGAATTAATAGCTGCATTTTTATGCAGCTTCCATGTCTGTGTATGAATAACAACTGCAGTGTGGCTGGTAAGAAATGTTCAGTTAATGCAACACAAAACAGTGTTCATATCTAATGTCTTTTAAAAAGATAGCATCTGCCACAATTCAGCATGCCTGACAGTTTGTTTTCTAAACATGCTTTGTGCACTTCAGCTAGAATATTTCTCTTATCTAACTTTAGAGGGAAGTGAATGAATCAGAGGTAAGGATAAGCTTAGCAAAACAAAAACAAAAAGAAAAAAACTAAAAATTGGAGGCACAATAACTGCCTCGGCATCCTGTAGTTTAGAGGTAACTGAATTGTGAAATTAAAATTTGGTCAAACAGCTTTCTTCTGCTCTTATAAACGGAGTTATTTCTGTATTAAATATTTGCACTTTTAGCTTCTTTCATCTAACAATCTCAAAGCACACTAACATATTATGTCTTGTAACATCACTTTGAGGAAGTTAGTTAGGCTTTTTATACTCTCTTTACAGATGGTTAAAATACCTCGCTTAAGGTCAAGTGGCAGTGCTAATGTTAGGAAGTGAAGTTAGACCTGACTCCAAGTTCCTGCCTCTAACCACTAGGCAACTGACTTTCCTGTTCTTTGGCAGGGTGGCAGCAGCAGCTATAACCAGCATGTCCTGTCTGAAAGGATGAAACAGAAGGTGTCATTTCATAACTGTTTCGTTTTTTTAGGGAAGCATGCTATTTGCATAAATTTGAGTGCGCTTCAATTAGATGTTTTCCATCCCCCAAAGGATGGAAAACAGTTATCATCATGGATTGACAAGAATGTGACAGTATCTTGGTCTGTAATAGAATGAGGAAAAACAATGTTTAAAAGCACTAAATATTAAAATAAAGTGCACAAGCAATGAAAAATCCAATCTGAGTCTTCTCTTTCTCAGCCAAATAACCTTTTGTTCTACAAGTGGAAAGTACCAAAATCACCATGAATCCTGGCAAGTGAGAAGGTGTGGAAAGGAATGCTGATTTCATGCTGTGCTTCCCTCTTTCTTCTGTCCCCAGAGAAATAGTTTTATGAATGTTCTGTGGGGATCTTGTTCTCCATTGCCTAGGGAAAAATCTTATTAGCTAGAACATCAATATAACACTAATCACCTCTAAAAATTCTGAAGACACTTTCTATTAAAATCTAAACTAAATTATAAAATGTATTAACTAATTATAATCCTGCTTCAAAACCTACAGATTAGTTTAAAATTTCTGCAGAAAGGATGCTGTTTTCTACAAAATACTACAGGATTTTTCTAAATCCTAAAATCTATAGGATTGTTTTCATAAGTATACTATGCTAATTTAAACAAGCTGATGATCTGTCTCACAATTTTGTCTGTCTATTCAAATTTTGAATATATAGGATATATGTATTATCAGATTATGTAATTAAAGAATTCAGTGGATGTGGTCAAGCTAATGGCTTGCTGGAGTGATGCCACATTTAGCATCCAGCTAATAAAATACTACGTATCTAAATAAGCCACAAATATGTATGTGGAACAGCTCACCCTCACTCACAATGTTTGGAAAACGTGCTAAAATATCATAGAAAATACAAGGCTAGAACCTATGAATCTTCATTGCAGAGCTACTGCATAATCCAATAAGACACCCTGTCTCCAAGCTCATTTGCTGAATCTTCCTAAATCTAAATTACTGCATCTGAAAAGTATAGCTAATATGGTTTTATACTTAATATCAGCTATGTATCTCACAGCACTTTACAAATGTCAGTAAGTATTATTAAACACATTTTAAAGACAACCTAATTTAAACCTATTTCACAGACTTTAAGGCCAGAAGGACCATGATCATCTAGTGTGACCACCTACATAACACAGGCCATAGAATTTTTCTCCCAGTATATGGCCCAGCATCTTGTTGCTGAGTCAGGACTTAAGTTTTAGAAAGGCATCTTATCTTGATAGGAAAGACCCCAGATAACTGAAATTTTATGACATCCCTTGGTAATCTGTTGCAATGGTTAATTACCATCACTGTTAAAAATCTATACTTGTCTCCAATTTAAACTTTGCTGACTGAAATTTTCAGCCATTAGATTCTAGATTAAAGAACCCACAAGTATCATCTCTCTTTCCACTGTAGGCTTGCAATCTAAAATCAAATCACACCTTCGCCATCTCTTTGTTAAACTAAATAGATTGAGCTCCTTTAGTTCACTCATTGTAAAATCATGTTTTCAGCTCATGAATGATTCTTGTAACTCTTCTCTGAGCCTTTCCCAATTTTTCAATATCTTTGTAAAATTGTGGACACCAGAACTGGACACAGTTCTGTAAAAGAGGTACTAATGGGTAAAAGATGGCTCTACCACACAAGATATGAGGTTGCACTCTAGTTTTCCACAAACTTCCTGTGGAACCATTATAAAGTCTCTTCATTTTCTATTAGTCATTTGCCCTGTCTGTAAACTTGTCCAGTGCTCATTCCTCTGTGTCCAAGAGGTCACTTAGGTGATAATTTGAGGTGCAGTAATTTTACTAGATCCTAGAGTTTCCTTTTACCTTTGCACTGGGTTAGGATCAGTATTAATGATTAAAGTGTTCTTCACTGCCATGTTCTTTTATAGGGAAAAGTTATGCTTCTTAACTCACTAAAATATTTTATTTTAACCAGTGTAGCACTTAAATAAATGCATAAAACTCAACAAAACAACTTTTCTGACATTTGAAAAAGCTTTGACTACTCTCATTTTTAATTTGTTACATACCTTGCATTTTCCTCATTTGGGGGGTACTGCCAGAAAAGCAATACCTCCTCCTAGACCAGACAAGTACTGGAAGTACTAGAAATATCCCAATTAGAGCTGCGTAAACAGTTTGCATAGAACCCATCCAAGATGAGGGTATTCATGAGCATCAGTCCACGTTCAGGATTACTCACAAATATAGTGTGATACTATTCAGATGGCCCTAACAGTATTTGGGCCCAACCCATTCCCTTCTCCCCCAAACCCTTGTTCTGATTTCATGTCTATTAGGGAGGGGATGGCTGCTCTCTCTGTTTTGGCACCTATCTCTTGAGAGGGGATGCCGGGATGACCGTCTCAACAGGGTTTTCAAAATAAACCAATGCCACTCCGAAACTGAAAGATAAATTATCTTGGTCATGGGAGGCTCCTTCCCCCATGGTAATGCATGATAACTTAAGCTCTCCTACTCCCACTGCACCTGCTCTAGTGAGTTATGGAGCAGATGTTCTGTGATCCCTCCCATAGTACCTGAGGATGTGTTAAGTCTCCCCATGAGTTTATTAGAGCAGCCTTGGAAATAGAAATATTTTCCCAGTTGTGGTGCCCTTTGAGTGCACTAAATTAATGGAGAAAAGTGAATAAATACAGTTGGTTGTTGAATTTTCTGAGTAAATTTTGCTCTTTTTTAAAAACACAATATATATATTATATACATTTGTGTGAGATATAATATTTTTTTTTTACTTTTACTTTTTGCTCATTATATGATATGACTTTCAAATTAAGTTAGTGTTTTTTTTAAGAAAATGAATAAATACAGTTGGTTGTTTCATCAGATAAAATTACAGTAAAATAAGAGTCAGAGAAAGATGGGTATTTTTTGTTATTACATGCCACTAACTTACACTTCAGATAGTTTCATGTGTGCATTTTCTGTATAGTGATTTTTCTTCTTGGCAATATTCAATTTAATGTCATTTCTCTACTTTCAAGACATTTGCTAAGACATGAAACTGGGATTGGTCAAAAATTTTCTGACAAAACTGTTTTTCAGTGGGAATTTTTTTTGACTACGCAATTTTTTTTCAAAGAAAGTATCTGTTTGCCACAGAAAATTTTGACTTGGAGTCAAAAAAATAGTTTTCATTTATTGGCTGAAAATCAGAAAACTTTTGTGTGGGGAAGTGGAGGGAAAAGCACTTTCTGACCAGTTCTATATAAAACAGTTGTAGCAAGTAGAGCCAGTCAGGAAAATGCAGTTTCCATCTGAAAATTTTGATTTTGCTGAAACTTCAGTTTTCTGGCAGGAAAACCAATATTTTGTTTTAGGTGAGTTTGACCCAGATTGGAATATTTCAGATTGTTGAACTGACCCAAATTTTTTCATTTTGAGACAGTTCAACATTAAACTGCATTTCCATATTCTGGTGCATTACCTCCTGGGAGTTGTAGTTTGGGTCCCCATTTTCTCCTCTGGGCTGGGCTCTTTGATTGGATTTCATCTCCCACGACACAACGCAGTCTTCCCTCTGACAGAGCAGTGTGGGTGCATTATGGGAGTCCCATAACTGCAGGTACATCATGGAAGACTTTGGCCAGGGATCTTGGTCAATATGAAAGAACGGTTTGATCAGGCAACTTGATCTACAACTCCCATGTGGCTATGTGCCACAATATGATAATGTAGTTTAATGATGAAGTGACTTGACACAAAACATTTCAAGTTAGTTCAACAAACTGAAATGAAACATTTTGAATATCCCTAAATGTTTTGGTTTTGGCTGGAAATGCCAAAGCAACATGTTTTGAGTTTAAATGTTTTGATTCCACAGAAAATGTTGATATTTCAACTTTTTTTGTTCTGGTTCAGGGCAAAAAACAAATGTTGAAATAGCAGAATTTTTCATGGAACAGAAATTTCACTTTTTGATCAGCCACTCCTTCAAAGTTATCTACACTTTTAACACCCATTGTGTTCTTTGTGAGTTTATGGCACTCAGTGCCTCACTGGTGGAGCTCAATCTTTTGTAAATTTGTTACATTTATACATTACCTTCCAGTCCTTCAGAATAGAAGTTATTTTTAATGAGAGATCACATAGTTTTTGTTCAGTAGTACACATGACTTCTGATATTTTATTGTGTTTTCTGAGTAGCATCCATACCCCACGGATTGTACTTTCTTTACTTTTAACTTCAGGGCCTGTTTCAGTAGCCTCATAATTTTAGTCATTTTATTGAACTCTCTTTGCTACTTTACCTCCCCTTTGGATGTTGATCCTGTTGAAATGAGCAGGCCTCTTGTCAGAGATGGTCAACATATCTAGCATGATCAGACACTGAATGTTTTGCCATCATTTCATTGTCACTTCCAAAGACATCTTCTTAACTCAACATCTTTGATGACTTTTAAGGGTGAACAAACCATGTAAAATGTGAGTGGGTAAAAACAAATGTCTGAGAGGTATGGTGATATTTCCATTATATTTTCACTCTGATACATTTCTGCCTGTGTTTTATATGTACAGTAAGTAATTTTATCTAGTTTCAGTGGTATTTCAGTGGTAATTCATGAGGAATATCTTTGATTAATGACCACAACAGTGAAAAGTCTCTCTTAAATCGTACTCAGGCTCATGTGAAGACAGGTGAAGAATTCACATTAGTAGCAGGTGAGCGGTAACTCCCCTACAGTGGGATCCGTCTAGACAAATGGTTGAAGAAAAAGAGGTTACTTACCTTATAGTAACTGGAGTTCTTCAAGATGCCTTTATCCACATGGATTCAATGATCTGCCCTTCTTCCCCACTGATGCAAAGTCCTATACCTGGATATCTGTATTAGCAAAGGAATTGATTGGCAGGTAGGGCTGTTCCACCCTTTATGCCTTTGAAGGAGGGCGTGCAAGTGTCTTCAGGGTGCATACTCAGCCTCACTGGACCCTGCTGACTAAATTATTCCAGGTTTATGTGAATGGGGTGCATACACCCATAGTGGGGTCTGTGTGGAGAAAAGCATTTTGAAGAGCTCCAGTTACTGTAAGGTAAATAACCTTTCTATTGAATGGGTCTTCGTAAAATTGTAAGAAATGCATTCTTCTGCATAGCACCACATGCACTGTTGTCATCCAACAACTAATTAATCAATACATTTATAATAAGTTTTTGACTGAAATATGAACTGTCCAACCTTTTGTCAGCAAATAATTTGAGCAGAGGGATTCAAGCATCCATAGATGGTTGGAATTCCCATGTGGAACATATCTGGAATTTTTCATTTATTCACTAATGATAAAGAGTGTGTTAGGGAGCGGGCATACCTCTAAACAGCTAGTATGTAGGCTTGGCACTCATCAGTATAGATTTTCATTAAATGACATCTCAGGGCCTTGACAGAATAAGGACTTATGCCTGAGGTCAATCTTCCATTCTCTGATAGTTCTCATGTTCATCTTTCAGAGAGTATCTTTTGTTCACTGTCACTTAAAACACAATGAACAACGTTTCTAATCTTCAAAGAGTATGCCCCTGAGGTGGTTGCATTTCAGTGATGGGTGAAATGAAATGATCCCTAGATTTGTACAGTTTTTCAATCAATAATGCACTTCTGAGATGTTTGAAAGGTGCTATATAAATCAATAATTAATTAATAATGAAATTAATGTGGAAAAGCATGTAGCTCAAAGCTCCAGGGATAGAGGTATCTGAGGTTCTGAGGTGGGTCATATTATTACCTAGTCATGCATAATGTACATGCCTAAGATTGAATGTTTTGTATGGTTTGATGCCAGGACCTGAGCCAGCCATTGGTGAATTTCATAAACTGTAATGTTTCTTCTTAATCGCCTGATTCAATGTCCCCTATGCATATTGAGTAGTAAAGGGACACACAGATATGTACACCAGGGCAGGCAGGGACAAAAAAGCCAGGGACTTATGCCATCTGATTTAACTACTAGAAGTAACCTAGGAATCTGTTAGACTCTATACCCATTCAGGCATGCAGCTTTAAACCAAGAGTAAAAGAAAGAAGTATGAGGCTGTGATTGTTGTTGTTGTGTGTGGGTTTTTTTGTTTTTGTTTTTTTATAGTGTGGCAGTAGTTTAATCACAGCTTTTCCTATTAAGATCCCATCAGTGTTCCCACCAGTTTACCTAAAGTATTATGGATTCTTATTCCTATACAATATTCTACAGGGAAAGTAATATCTTTCAAAAAACAGTTACAAACATCAAGCATTATAGTCAATGTATGTGTGTGAAAGAATGTTTTAAACCAGCAGCACAATACTCAAACTATATAAAAGCACACTATGAACAAGCCTCGATAATATTACATGTAAAAACACAGCCAAAACAGGCTTTTTTATTTCCAAAACTCCATATAAAATTACATTATTAACCAGCCCTCATCCAGTCAAACACCATATCAATTTAGTGATGGGGGAAAACTCCAAAAATTTCAGAGTTGAGAGGCTTACCTAAACTGAATCTGTGGGAGATTCATCACTTCACACCATCTGTCTCCATGGAGTCCCCTTTCAGGTGTACATTACTAGCACTGTCCTCTTCTTTGTGAAGACTAATGTCCTCACTCTATTGTTGGTGGATGGGCAGCTCTCCCATCCATTGTCTTCAGGGGCTGCTAAGCAGTGGCATTGCCCTCTGTCCACCCAAAGTCTTGGGCAGTCACTGAAGAAAGGGAATAATAGCTGCCTTCCCTTGCCCACACTGCAATAGGCGGCAGTGGAGTCTCAAGAATTCAGCTATCCGTTACCTTCCAGTCATTGATGTATCACCAACAGAGATGTCTACTGTCTACACTACTCTGAAAAGAAGTATTTCTATAGCTGAACAGCTTGAAATTAAGCATGAAGTCTTGGTCATTGACCAAGCAATATGTGCTTAAACACAACAAATCTGATGGAAAAACAAAGATGTGATTCTTCACAGTGACAAGAAACACTTTGCAAGACTTATTGTATTAGATCAAAGTAGGAAAATTGATCTCAGGGAAATCTTCTTGTATTCTTTGGGAGCAGATTCCTGCCCTTTTGCTAGTACTGACAGTACTCTGGCAAAAACCAACAAATCAGGTCTGCTTGATCTGCTTCAATCCAGAGGTGAAGACTGATGTATTGACCATGTTCCAGCGAATGGTGCAATATTTTTTGTTGGAATATCTGTTATCCAAACACTACATGATGTTTCTTCAACATCTGATGAGCTTGCAGACACCATTTTACTGTATATGATCAAGCTAGCAGGAAAGTACAAGTATACTCATTTGGATTTTGTCATAGATCAGTATCAAGATTTTGTCATAGATCAGTATTCTAATATGAGCATCAAAAATGTGGAATTGGTTGCTCCCAAACTATACATAGCCACAGAAGGGACTAGAAAATGACCAGTTAGTAAAAGAAGTTTTTTTTCTGATGACAACAAAAATAAAGCACTTCAGATATTCTTGTATACAGTGTGAAGAGATGCATATTTCCACACTGTAGGCTTGTCACTGGCTGTGCAGAAGGGTTCAGTGACAGCCACAGCTGTTCATGAAGTAAATGGTGACCATGAAAAATGTGACACGTCTATTTCTTCACATGAGACATGCTGCCAAGGACTACCAGAATGTGATCATTAGGAGCCCAGGTACAGATGTTGCAGTCATAGGCATCAGTCTTAAGTCACAACTGCTAGTTAATTTGCATTTCATCACTCGTGCTGGGAATCAAAGCCGCATTATTGATGTGGAGAAAGTCCCTTCAACTCTAGATCCAAAGGTCTTTTATCCCCCCTTATAGGACTCCGCACATTCACATGTGCCTTCTATGGGGAGAGAAAGAGGCATTTGCTGTGGCCTCTGAGAGTGAAGATATTTGATGTTCTCACAGACCTTGGGAAAGTTTTCACACTTCAAGACTCAATATTCCTTGTGCTTGAGAAATTTGTGTTCATCTGTATGGCCAAGCTTCACCGCAGGATGTCAAGGGTGCCCGATACAAGATGTTCTACCTAGCATCATTTTCATGCCTGAATGGAGCCTGCCGCTAACATATGATGCTCTATACCAACGCAGTAAGCAGGCAAATTACCAGGCTGTTATTATGAGGTGCTCTCTCTTATCAACTGGATGCATGCTCCTTCCCATGTTGGCCATGGATAGCATTTAGAAAACAAGGAACTTGCCATCAGCTGGATGACAGGAAGTCTAGTACCAGACAGTGTGTTGCAGGCAGTGCATTATGAAATGTGTTCCTCTCCTGCTGATCAGCTTTCTTGCACAGACTTGTGTAAGTATCAGAAGTGCAAGAATAGTGATGAGCTGTCATTCACACTGATGACGTGTCAGACTGGGAAATAAAAAATTATTTTATTTGGGGAATAAGTACCACAGTGCCAATAGCAGTACACATAATTTGTAATGAACAGTGGAATTGAACAAGGAAATAAAATTTTGATTTATATCAAGAATTATGTCAATTCATAACAATCCAAATAAGCTGTTACTTATAAATATTTGAGAAATAAATGTCATATACAAAGAGATTCCAGTTAAAAGGTTTGTGTTTTACTTTTTTAGTGCTGTTGCTGAGGAAACTATGCTGGTTGTCAAGGAAAATAATATTTACATAGAAAAATGTATCAGATTTACTAAATGTTTCATGTCACGTAGTTAGACTGTTGTATATACATTTCTCTTGAGGGTAAATGGTAACATAATCCAGTCTTACAGTGAAAGATTAGTATTGCCAATAAAAACAAATTATGGGAATGAGGTAATACCTTGACCTATACTTACTACCAAAAGATAAACACTTAGGAAGGAACAATCAATTGTACACATATAAACTGGGAAATGACTGCCTAGGAAGGAGTACTGCAGCAAGGGATCTGGGGTTCATAGTGGATTACATGCTAAATATGAGTCAAGAGTGTAACACTGTTGCAAAAAAAGCAAATATTATTCTGGGATGAATTAGCGGGAGTGTTTTAAGCCAGACACAAGAAATAATTATTCTGCTTTACTCCATGCTGATTAGACATCAACTGGAGTATTGTGTCCAGTTCTAGGCATCACATTTCAGGAAAGATGTGGAAAAATTGGAGAAAGTCCGGAGAAGAGCTACAAAACTGATTAAAGGTCTAGAAAACATGACCTCTGTGGGAAGATTGAAAAAATTGGTTTTGTTTAGCTTGGAGAAAAGACTCAGAGGGGACATAACAGTTTCCAAGTACAATAAATGCTGTGTTATCCAGCCCTGTGCGAATCTGAAATGTCTATTAACTGGCATTTTTAATCTTCATAGAAAGTCCAGTTTATAGTCCAGTTGGTGCGGGGCCAGTAGGATCCATACCTGGCTCTGCATGGCTGCCCAGAAGCGGTGACACATCCCTGCTCCTCCTACGCAGAGGAACTGCCACAAGGGGTTTGGCGTGTGGGAGGGGGTGTGGGGTGCAGGCTCTGGGAGGGAGTTCAGCAGAAGCATGGCAGGTGGCTCCACATTATGCCTCCACCTGAAGGCACCACCCCCGCAGCTCCCATTAGCTCTGGTTCCTGGCCAATGGGAGCTGTGGAGCCAGCGCTCGGGGTGGCACAGGGGCAGCGTGCAGAGCCTTCTGCCGCACCTCCACCTAGAAGCAGCAGGGACAGGCCGCTGCTTGCGGGGAGCCGCCTGAGGTGAGTGCACTGCCAGATCCAGCACCCCAAAACCCATCCCATGCCCCAACCCCCTGACCAGAGCCCCTCCTGCACCCAAACTCCCTCGCAGAGCCTGAGCCCCCTACCTGCCCCAACCCCCAGACCTGAGCCCCCTCCCACAGTCAAACTCCCTCCTTCTTAGTTAACCAGCATTTTTCACTTACCAGCATCCCACATTGCCCCAAAATGCTGGATAAAAAACGCTTATATTGTACATAAAAGGTTGTTACAAGGAGGAGGGAGAAAAATTGTTCTTCTTAACCTTTTAGGAGAGGACAAGAAGCAATGGGCTTAAATTGCAGCAAGGGCAGATTAGGTTGGATATTAGGAAAAACTCCCTAACTGTCAGAGTAGTTAAGCACTGGATTCCACAACAGGGAGATTGTGGAATCTCCATCATTAGAGATTTTTAAGAGCAGGTTAGACCAACACCTCTTCAGGGATGGTCTAGATAATACTTAGTCCTGCCTTGAGTGCAGGGGACTGGACTAGATGATCTCCTGAGATCCTTTCCAGTCCTACGATTCTATGATTCTAATTTGTTGCATATTATCTTTTAGACTTCTGATTGTAGAAAATATTGATGCATTAAAACACCCCAAGAATTTTTAGTTCATTAGCACATTTTATTGTCCATAAATACTTTTAAAAAAAAAAGAATTTTCACCAAAATTGACTATTGCAATATTTTTCTTGTGTATGACTTTTGAGTTCCTCATTCTACTCACTTCCTTTAATATGCCTCCATATGCATTTCAATCATTTTCCACCAGCTTGGGCCTAGATAGAAGACCTCCACATGGACTCCTCCTGAGGGTCGAAATGACAGTCTGGACCTATACATAGAATGCTTCCTCCGACGTGCACAGGCAGAAATTGTGGAAAAACAACATAGGTTATGAGGCAAGCAAAGTCGTGCAGAACACAATGCCATCCACAGCCTCAGAAACCACCCTGACATTATAATCAAAGAGGCTGATAAAGGAGGTGCTGTTGTCATCATGAACAGGTCTGACTACCAGGTCTGACTACCACAACAGGTCTGACTACTAACAGGCCGCCAGACAACTCTCCAATACCAAATTCTACAGGACACTTCCCTCAGATCCCACTGAGGAATACACTAAGAAACTGCACCAGCTACTCAGGACACTCCCTACACTAACACCGGAACAAATCAACATACCCTTAGAGCCCCGACCGGGGTTATTCTATCTACTACCCAAGATCCACAAACCTGGAAATCCTGGACGCCCCATCATCTCGGGCATTGGCACTCTCACTGAAGGACTGTCTGGATATGTGGACTCTCTACTCAGACCCTATGCCACCAGCACTCCCAGCTATCTCCGTGACACCACTGATTTCCTGAGAAAACTACAATGCATTGGTGACCTTCCAGAAAACACCATCCTAGCCACCATGAATGTAGAGGCTCTCTACACAAACATCCCACACACAGATGGAATACAAGCTGTCAGGAACAGTATCCCTGATGATGCTACACTACAACTGGTTGCTGAGCTCTGTGCCTTTATCCTCACACACAACTATTTCAAATTTGATGACACTATATATCTCCATATCAGTGGCACCGCTATGGGCACCCACATGGCCCCACAATATGCCAACATTTTTATGGCCGACCTGGAACAACACTTCCTCAGCTCTCGTCCACTCGCACCCCTTCTCTACCTACATACATTGATGACATTTTCATCATCTGGACCCATGGGAAGGAGACTCTGGAAAAATTCCACCACAATTTCAACAGCTTCCACTTCACCATCAACCTCAGCCTGGACTAATCTACAAGGGAGGTCCACTTCCTAGACACCACAGTGCAAATAAGTGATGGTCACGTTAACACCACCCTATACCGAAAACCTACCGACTGCTATGCCTACCTTCATGCCTCCAGCTTCCATCCCGGGCACACCACACGATCCATTGTTTACAGCCAAGCACTGAGGTACAACTGCATCTGCTCCAACCCCTCAGACAGAGACCAACACCTACAAAATCTTCACCAAGTGTACTCAAAACTACAATACCAGCACGAGGAAATAAGGAAACAGATCAACAGAGCCAGACGTGTACCCAGAAGCCTCCTACTGTAAGACAAACCCAAGAAAGAAAACAACAGAACTCCACGGGCCATCACATACAGTCCCCAGCTAAAACCCCTCCAACGCATCATCAGGGATCTACAACCCATCCTGGACAATGATCCCTCATTTTCACAGGCCTTGGGTGGCAGGCCAGTCCTCGCCCACAGACAACCTGCCAACATGAAGCATATTCCCACCAGTAACTGCACACGGCACCATAGTAACTCTAACTCAGGAACCAATACATGCAACAAACCTCGATGCCAACTCTGCTCACATATCTACACCAGCGACACCATCACAGGACCTAACAAGATCAGCCACACCATCACCGGTTCATTCAGCTGCACATCCACCAATGTAATATACGCCATCATATGCCAGCAATGCCCCTCTGCTATGTACATCGGCCAAACTGGACAGTCCCTACGTAAAAGGATAAATGGACACAAATCAGATATTAGGAATGGCAATATACAAAATCCTGTAGGAGAACACTTCAGTCTCCCTGGCCACACAATAGAAGATTTAAAGGTAGCCATCCTGCAGCAAAAAAACTTCAGGACCAGACTTCAAAGAGAAACTGCTGAGCTTCAGTTAATCTGCAAATTTGATACCATCAGCTCAGGACTGAACAAAGACAGTGAATGGCTAGCCAACTACAAAAGCAGTTCCTCCTCCCTTGGTTTTTACACCTTAACTACTAGAAGAGGGCCTCATCCTCCCTGATTGAACTAACCTCGTTATCTCTAGTCTGCTTCTTGCTTGCATATATATACCTGCCCCTGGAAATTTCCACTACATGCATCCGACAAAGTGGTTACTCACCCACGAAAGCTCATGCTCCAATACGTCTGTTAGTCTAAGAAATGCCACAGGACTCTTTGCTGCTTTTATTATAAGGTGTCTCAAGTTAGTGGCTATATAAATCTGAAGAGAGTAAGTAGAGCCCCTATTGCTGGAATGAAACTCATTTTCTGAATACAATTCATAGATTATTAGGGTTGGAAGGGACCTCAGGAGATCATCTAGTCCAACCCCCTGTTCAAAGCAGGATCAATCCCCAACTAAATCTCCAAATGGCCCCTCTCAAGGATTGAACTCACAACCCTGGGTTTAGCAGGTTAATGCTCAAACCACTGAGCTACTCTTCCTCTCAACTGGTTTCACTGTACAGCCTATTGGAGATGGAACACTTGGGACACTGGATGGGGTGGGCCAGTGCTCTGAGGTGGCACTAAGCATTCTCTCTTTCTCAAGTGCTTGTCTGGCTGGTTTTTGCTCACAGATTCAGGGTCAAACTGATCACAATATGTAAGGTCAGGAAGGAATTTTCCTCTTGGTCAGATTTTTTTGGGTTTCATATTCCTCTTCAGTTTGTAGGTGTGGAACACTTGTCAAGATTATCTGGGTATACCTTATCTAATCATTATCCTGCCATAGGAGGGGCCTCAGGCACTAGTGCACCTCAATCCCTCCTATTATCTCCCTTTTGCACATAATAGTCTAGTCTGCCATGGGCCATAATGCTTTGATCTAATTTTGGCTGTTGAGTTCAATGTGCGGCGGCTGGGTGTTTTGGTGGCTGTGATGGACAGGAAGTCAGATTAGATGATCTAGTGGTCCCTTCTGGCGTTACTGTCTATGGCTATGACAGCCTTTAAATTGTGATTTGAGGGCTTCAGTAACTCAGCCAGCGGTTATGAGTCTATTTTAGGATTGGATGGGTGAGGTTCTGTGGCCTGCAATTTGCAGGAGATGAGACTAGATCAGGAGTGGGCAAACTTTTTTGGCCTGAGGGCCACATCTCAGTATGGAAATTGTTTGGAGGGCCAGCTGAGGCATGGGATTGGGGTGCACAGGGGGATGAGGGCTCTGGCTAGGGGTGCAGACTCTGAGGTGGAGCTGGGGATGAGGAGCTTGGGGTGCAGGAGGGTGCTCCGGGCTGGAATCAAAGAGTTTGGAGGATGATCAGGGCTGGGGCTGGGGATCGGGGTGCAGGGGGAGGCTCAGGGGTGCAGGATCCGGGGAGTGCTTACCTGAACCGGCTCCTGGAAACAGCATCCTCTTCCCGCTCCAGCTCCCACGCGAAGGCAGGGCCACACTGCTCTGCGCTACACCATCTGCAGGCACCACCTTAGCAGCTCCCATTGGCCATGGTTCCCAGTCAATGGGAGCTGCAGAGCCAGCACTTGGGGCAGAGGCAGCATGCAGAGTTCCCTCGTTGCCCCGCTTCTGGGAGCCAACCAGAGCTGCTGCATATGCAGAGCAGAGCAAGGAAAGCCCCTGACCCCAATGCCTGGCTGGAGCTTCAGAGTGGGGAAAGCTCCCAACCTCGCCTCCCTGGTGGAAGCTCAAGGGCCGGATTCAAAGGTCTGACAGGCCAGATGCAGCCCACAGACCGTAGTTGCCCACCGCTGGACTAGATGAACATAGTGGTTCCTTCTGGCCTGACAGTCTGAAGTCTATGAGTGAGAGATGTCAGGGAAGATCAGGGCTGTAAGGGGAGGGAACACTAGTGATAGAAGAGCAGTGCAGTTTATAGTTGAAGTTTCCAATTAGATACCCATATTTTGAGATGCTTTAGGTATGCAGAAACTTTAGCTATTCAGGTTTTCACATTTTTAGATGCATGTCCAAAATCTTTGGAGTTTTATCTATCCTTGCTCTCTGCAGCAACAATAAAGACATCTGCCTGGTACTGTACTTTGAAGTGCTTGTATTGTCTGATTATATTAGATATAGATTTAATTTCTCTACTCCACAGGCTTCTAATGAAACTTTGTCATAGCTTTTCACACAGGTCTTTGATTGTGTCCTCCTGTATGTTTGGTATGCCAGGGCAAGCTCCTCTGCACTTATCTGTTATTGATTCACATGTAATGTATAGAGCAAGCCATGTTTTAAACTTACAACATTGTCACCAGGTCACTCTGGCTCTGCAATGTTTGTAACCTCAACAAAAGACCAATTAGTGGGCATTAGGCTGCTGATAATTTCTTTGAAGCAGTTGTGTTCAGTATCACTGTTTGACAAAAGTCATTAAGTCAGTTCTGTGATCAGCCAACAGCATTGTGTCAGTGCTGGGTTATCAATGAGAATGAAACCCATGATAGAAACATATAGCCAGAATTAGTGTTTCTTCTTTCTCTTAAATGACCTGAAGAGGCTGGATAAATTAGAGGACCTGGATTATTATGTTCCTTGTATCTGACTAATTCCACTTCATCTCTTCCGTGGGTAGAGAAGAGTAGGAGAGTCTCTCCAAATTGGGGATGAGGGTCAGCCTATGAGGAGGTGGAATGAAAAAGGACTTTGAACAGCGCTGTCTCACACCCTAAATATCTAGTCAAGTTTTCATTAGTGAAGAATTTTGGGTGACAAAATAAATCTACGGTTAGAGCCTGTTGAAAAGCTCTATGCCAACAATGCTCCCAATCCTGGTGTTAAACTGAGAAGGTGGCTTGAGGCAAGTGGGCATGGCTACATTGCAATTATGCTCGGACTATTATCGGCTGCCAAACAGCATTGGAGCTACTCTAGTTTACACTGGGTGGGCCACACTGTTCACTCTGCTTGGGTGTTGTATCCTTTCCCCATCTTGTGTCTGTCTTGTCTGGTTACACTGTAAGCTCCTCAGGGCAGGAACTGTCTGCTACTGTGTGTTTTTACAGTCCATAGCACAATGGGTGCCCACTCTTGGTTAATCTTTAGGCACTACCCTAATAAACATGATTAATAATAATGATGGGATCTAGTCCTTAAGCCCTGACCTGCAGTTCATTGTGGACAGGTGTATAGCTGTGCCTGCGTGGAGTCCCACTGACATCAGGGGTGCTTTGTATGGATACAACCTTTAGAATGGTAGGTTCAGGGCCTTACAAAGCAAGGTCTTCTGGGTTTGAACTTATAGTTGTTTTTAAAACCCTTAGTGCACTATTGGGCATCTGAGTAATATGCATATGTATCTTGAGAATTCAGTAATTCTAGGAATATGATTACATCCAGTAGTCCAGTGTTATTGCTGACACTGACATGCAGGTACTGTAGGAATAAATGATGCGTATAAGTGCCCATCAGTGATAGAGTGGGTATACCTTGCCAAGGAATTGGCAGAGAGAGAGTTAATGTTTTCTTTCTTTTTGAGTAAGGAAAATGCCACAGCTGCCTGCCATAACTGCAGTGATTGTCAGTGTACCAAAGCTGGCCAGCTGTGATAGATTAAGTCATTTCCCTAGTACACTAGCCCTAGTGCTTGGGGGAGCTGAGGTTGGCTGGCATTGAGAAGTAGAATCTCCTTGAAGTAAGTAAGCTATGTTAGTTGCAAATGGTTTATTTCAGGGGGTGGCTTTAAGCACAGGGAGCTGCCCTTTGTTGATTAAATTCATTTGGAAACCAGGCTGAATTAAGCCTTTAGTTCTCAGTTTAAATCACTGACTAGAAAATGTTTAACTATGTACTAAAATTCCTGGCCAAATCAGTCAACTGGACTTTTGGACTTGTTGGTATTTGTCCCCTAGCTGACTATGCCTTTCTTGATTTATTGCATCCCATGCTCTTTGGATACCTTGAACTTCTGTAAGTAGGTGGGTGTCCTCAACATTTCTAAGTAAGACACTCGGTTGACTTTAAAGAAGAGGTTCTTAAAATCTGTGTTCTTGGTGGTGGTGGGATTCATGGTGAGGAAAAGTGTATCGTTAAATATTTTCTCCCCTATTATAAATACAATAGGCAGATAACCTTTGAAGTTTAAAAAAACAAGTGTTTGCTTTGACCACTTTTAGCTACTGTAGGTCATATGATATACCTTCAATAATTCATTTTAATTAAATGTTCTGTCCCATGATTTCATTGTGTGTTTATGAAAAAGGTATGGGGAAGCCAGTGCCAAATAAATACTTCTGGACTTCACTTATCTTATAAGCCTTTTCTCATAGATTCCTCTGGGTATTTTTTCCCTCTGTAAAATTGCATTCTGTATGCTGGAGCAGAGCTCATTGTTTTTTCTGTCTGACTCAATTTCATCAGGTTGGATTGCAGACCTTTTGCCCACATAATAAATAGGTGCATGTGGCAGAAAAGGTTTTCCCATATTAATACAGTGTATACTTTGTATGGAAATTACCCTACAAAAAAAAAGTTTTGTTTAAGAATGCAAAAAGTCCTACAAAGTTATAAAAATCATGTTTGTGATTCAAATGATTCACAGGTCAAGAACCTTTTGAATCAATCTCTGTTGTAGAACTTGGTAGCCACTAGGCAGATATAATAAAAGGGTGAATTACACTTATGCTACTTATACCAATGTAACAGTTATTTTCTTTTTACATCAGCCTCACAAAATTGTATTTGATTGTTTACCGAGGGCAAGTAATTTTTTTGATTGGTAAGTGAAATATCTTAATTTTTCTCAATCTCTTGATGGACAGGTGAGCAAATCTATTTTTTGCTCAGCTACTGAGAATAGTTTTCATAACTTTTTTTACAAGTCTTCTGTACAGTGGCATAAAAATAAATTAGTAGTACCGTTTTAAAGAAGGGCACAACTTCTTCCTTGCTTTTTTAAATCCCAGTCTGTGCTAAGCAGCATCAGACTAAAGCATGACAAAGGAAACTTTATAACAAAAATTATCTGGTGATAGTTATCTTTATCAGATTGCATATGTCTTGCATTTTAATTCTTTGACATACTTAAATAGTGTTAAATTAATCACAATCTACAATCAATAGTTCATCTTCTATATTAAAAATTGATGGTTTGGCAACTACCTTAGTATTTATTTGGCAACACTTTGCATTGCAATTCTTTTGATGTAGGTTTGATTGCTATATATATTTTATATCTGTGCAAATGGAGATAAGATAGCTCTGGGGTTGACAATGAGAAATCGAGCCTTTGGCTTACTGGTCAAATGTCTAAATTAATCCTATCTTGGAATTAGCTAACAGTTGTTGTTGTGACAAATTGCCACCAGTTAATGACCTGTTTATCTTGGGCTTTAGACTTCTTTGGGGCTTACCCCTTTGCTAATAAAAAACAATGTCCACAAGAAATCCTGAATCTTAAACTGGAACTTTAATTGTAAGGAATCAAAATATCATGAACATGATAGATTAATAATCACTTTTCAGAGGGTTAGTTCAAGTTGAACTTACACTCCATCAGCCTCTCAGAGCTGTGGCACCATTAAAACTACCACTGTACCATTTTGACTTTAACCGATCCAGTAGCCTAGGATTTATTAGCATGCTTACTATTCTTGCCATTCTCACATCTTCCATAAAATTAAACTCCTTACCGCTGTTATAAGTATTAAATTGTTAATATGTGAACATCTCTCTGAAGACAAATAGTGTTTTAAGTGCTGTCTCATTCCTGCTTAATTTGAGCCACCATGTAATGACTCCCCCCCACCTCAGCTAATTAGTTTTGATTTGATAACAAATCTTTCTTCTGTTTCTGTCTGTATGCTCCTGCCTAAGTACAGAATGCCCTGCTGATACCAGTTAGGAGTAAATCTCTCCTAAATCTAGGGTGACCAGACAGCAAATGTGAAAAATCGGGACGGGGGTGGGGGGTAATAGGCACCTATAGAAGAAAATGCCCCAAATATCGGGCCTGTCCCTATAAAATAGGGACATCTGGTCACCCTACCTAAATCTCTTGTGTGGGCTATAAGTAAGTAGTATTTACTAATAAAACACAGAGAACTTTAAGGCAGTGTTTCTCAAACTGGGGCTGCCGCTTGTGTAGGAAAAGCCCTGGTGGGACGGGCCAGTTTGTTTACCTGCCCTGTCCTCAGGCCAGGCTGATCGCAGCTCCCACTGGCCGTGGTTCACTGCTCCAGGCCAATGGGAGCTGCTGGAAGTCTGTTGTAATGCACTACTGTGGAATACCAAGTACAAAAATAAATATAAGGCCTTTTATCCGTAAGGCTTACAAATCAACCCAAAGCCTTGACAGCGCAATAAGATGTGTGAGGGTGCATCACCACATAGATGTGCATGAGACTGTGTTCCTAGCTCATTACTGGCAGGAACTCGTGGAAAGCAGTGGTATCTGAGTGCCTGAAATCATGGGCTTATAACTACCCCAATTATAAGCAGGTGTGACTGACCCCTGATCAGGAGTAGCAACCTTAGCACCTGTTGACTGTCATTAGTTCCTTTTTTGCTGATACAGTTATAGGAAATGCCCTATACTGCATCTTTTGTAGAATTCATAGGAATCAGTTTAAATTCAAATCCTGTGGTGAACTTGAGTTTTGATTTTGATTTAAACTAAATTTTCCTGCCTCTTAGTATATTAGTATGGAGGGGGAAAGGACTGGGATTTGTGCTGTGTAAGGTGATTGGTGCCTCATGTGGCTCCAGTTACTTTTCTCTTTCTTCTGTTTCCTTTCAGTTTTGCATCTCACAGTTCTCCCCCATCCTCCTTTTTTCTTTTTTAACTCAAGCTCAAATTTTGTCTCAAATTGACCTTTGTCTCTTGTTACAAAGCCCTTTGTTTGACTACATGTGGTATATGCAGTTGGTGCTATGCTACCACCAACACTTCAAGGTTGTACTTCTGAGGCATACGTGGCATGGTGAAGCAAAACTCTAGACTTTGAAGTTTTCAGTGTCCCACTGGTACCTAGGGTTGCCAACTCTCTAATGGCACAAAACTGAATGCTCTTGCCCCGCCCCTTCCTCAGGCCCTACCACTGCCCCACCCCTTCTCTGAGGCCCCACCCCCACTCGTTCCATCCTTCCATCACTCACACTCCCCTACCCTCACTCACTTTCACCAGGCTGGGGCAGAGGTGTCGGAGGGGGCTGAGGGCTCTAACTGGGGGTATGGGCTCTGGGATGGGGCCAGGGATGAAAGTTTTAGGGTGCAGGAGAGGGGGTCCAGGTTCGGGCATGGGGAGGTGAGGGCTTTGGCTGGGGGTGTGGGCTCTGGTGTGGGCCTGGGGATGAGAGTGCAGGAGGGGGCTCGGGGCTCGGGGTGGGGGCGGGTTGCAGGCTCTGGGAGGGAGTTTGGGTGCGGAGGGGACTCCAGGCTGGGGCAGGGGGTTGGGGTGTGGGAGGGGGCTTGGGGTGCAAGGTCCTGGCATCACTTACTGCAGCTCCCAAGAAGCGGTCACTAGGTCCCTACAGCCCCTAAGTGCATGGATGGCCAGGGAGGCTCTGTGTGTGGCCCTCCCACCCACAGGTGCCGCCCCCGCATCTCCCATTGGTTGCTGTTCCTGGGCAATGGGAGCTGTAGAGCCGGTGCTTGGGGTGGGGGCAGTGTGAGGAACCTCCTGGCAACCCATGGACCTGGGGCTGCAAGGACCTGGCAGCCACTTCTGGGAACCAGGGCAGGCAGGGAGCCTGCCTTAGCCCCAGGCCCCTGCTGTGCTGCTGACTGGACTTTTAACGGCCTGGTTAGCAGTGCCGACCAGAGAAACCAGGGTCCATTTTTGACCGGGCATTCCAGTTGAAAACCAGGCGCCTCGCAACCCTACTGATACCAGCCATGAGAACATGACTTTGAGGAGAAACCTTGCTGTGTCATCTCCCTTTTCTCCTTCCCCACCATATCCAGCACTAACAGGAAGTCCTACCAGGCATAGTTGCCCCTTGTCCTGCTTCTGAACGTGTAATACTAGGAGCAGGAACTAGAAGAGCAACTAGGTAGCAACTACACATGGTCATAACATTTTTGATTAAATAAAGTTCTGTGTAAATATGTTGTTTCTTCAAAGCTGGAGACATATCAATGTCAATAAAATTGTCTAGGAGGTTTTACAACCTCCTAGACAATCCTTTGTCTAAGGAGACCCGATTACACTCTCACTTAGCGCACTGACGTAGGAGGCCCAGGTTCATCTCCTTGCTCTGCCTGATTCAGAGCAGAGTTTTTCATGCTAGCCCACTCTGGGTCTCCCACACTGCAGGTCAGTGCCACCACGTTTATGCCTTCAGGTTTTGATGTAAGAATGCATATTATGACACAACTTTGTTTTCACAAAAATGTTCAAAATGTTCTGGTTTCGTTCCAATACAAAACAAAACTGACTTTAAATAGTTGCCAGTCATGAATGGAAGGATAGTCCTCTGGTTAACTCCAATGTCAACCTCCCTTTGGTACTGCCTCTGTGCATCCCGTTCTAAGAGGAAATGCCAACACTGATATCTCCTACAACAAACCCTTCCTCTCTCTTTCTTGGTCAGGAGGAAGTTCCCTCTATATAAAAATGACTACTGTCAGGATACTGAGTTCCCTACACAGAAATGTGACTCATGGGGAGAGAACATAACACAGAGGAGGCCAGCCAGTAGAAGCATCTGTCAAAAATGTGGGGCGGGGAGGAGGGAGACAGTATGTCAGTCAACACAAAGGAATTGAGGAGATCTAGCTATTTCCCATATCTGTGTTCAAAGACAGTATTCCCAAACAGGCTTGGGCTTTAGATCTCAAGATTTGCAATATTTTTATTATATTTTAAACTGATTTGCGGAAGAGGCAATTGATTTGTAAAGAGACTTTTTTAAAGAGATGAACCCTCAACTGAAGCAGCCCAGGGATTCCCAATGTAATGTCAGAATCACTTTGTGATCTATAACACTTAAATCCTTCAAATCCAGTGAGTGGAAGCATGCCCTGGTTCCATGAACACTGTTAGAGGCATCTGCCCTGAAGTGTGCATTGTATCATAGAATATCAGGGTTGGAAGGGGCCTCAGGAGATCATCTAGTCCAACCCCCTGCTCAAAGCAGGACAAATCTCCAGACAGTTTTGTTTTGTTTTTTTAAACCCCAGTTCCCTAAATGGCCCCCTCAAGGATTGAGCTCACAACCCTGGGTTTAGCAGGCCAATGCTTAAATCACTGCAGAAACTGCTGAATGTAATTAAATCCATTGGCCCTGTTTGCTGTAGAGGAAGGTTGGCTTAAAAATGAGCCATGGCTAGGAAAGCCCTTATAGAGTCCCAACTTTGGGACAAGAATAGTTTCTGAGATGAGTGTTTCCATCTCAACTCCGTCACCAGTTCAGCTGGGTAGATTTTTAAGGGAACCACTGTAAACTATGTTTGTGTGCGCTAAGAAGTTCTTTCCCTACCCTCTGCTAACAGGATTAGCTGTCAGTCCCACATAGCTCACACGTAGTTGCATATGTAGATAGATTTGAATGACTTGCAGGGAGAAGTTCATTTTTATGTTCACATTAAATAACCAAATGCTCCCTTATGTCTGGGAATGAGATAATTTTAGTTGGAGGGAGATTAATAGCTGTGTAATCCATGGTGACCTAAATGTGCAAATTTAAAGTAGTAAGAGGCTTGTATAAAAGTGTATATAGAATTCATGCTGGGGCTTGTATTAATGGATTTGGTATGTATTATTGTTTGCCATGTCACTGTTACCCTTAGGATGACAGAATCGTTAAATTCTAATGATGAATTAGAAATGAGATAGAAAATAGTTAGTGAGAGATCAGTCAGCTACAAGGAAAACACAGTGGGTACCTGCACGCGCAGACAATTTGAAGGAATTCTGCCAGGACCTGCTCCAGCCAGTCTTGTATTTTTAATCCATTTTATGATTGCTTGCTTCTTGAGGAGAATTCTGAGTTCCAGTAACACAAAGGTACATTTTGGAACTGGAATTGGTTGTGTGAATCAATATTTTTTCACAAAACAACTGATTTTTAAAAAAGCAAGGCTTTCTGTGGCAAATACCAACAGCATAAGATTACTGTTTGCCTTGTTAAAAACTGAAATTGGAGCACCACTCTGTATCACTTAGTTGATAGTATAAACATAATATTGTTTGGTAAAAGGGTAAAGGATCACATTCTTCTTATGCAATAAATTGGGTACATTTTATGCTTTCTACAATAAAATATAGGAGATGTTTTGACAGTATTGACTATTGTGGTAAAAGGAAACCAAAAGATAACAGAGTCAAGGGCACTCTTATTTGGAACTTGCATCATTCAGTAAGTTTGGAGAAACATTTTCTGATTCTCCCTTGTTTGTATTTTTCTTAAAGGAGGGTTACGTTACTCTAAAAAGTTGAAACTGAATTTCTTTCCCTGTTGGACTACTGTGTCTGTTGTTCCTTACCAGTGCTATTATGAAGTCACTCTAGGTCAAATTGCTTGGTCTCTGGCTGACTTGCTTTCACAATACATTACCATCTAGACTCACTTTTTATCATGAGTTCGAGTTTGTCCTTTTAAGTTACAGTAAATGTCTTAGGTTGACAATGGCAAACTCTCTTCTCCTCCTCCATGCCTTAAGGGTTATGGGATATTTCCAGAAATAACTAGTCAGTTAAGATGCATTACCTCTGTGGTGTTATTGGAACAATAAACCTTTCTGCATGCAGTAGTTTCCCATTAGAGCATCAATGCTATAGTCTTCTCTGAAGTCCAACAGCTTTTTATCACTAAGAGCAGAACTGTGCTATAGTGTATGTATAACATTTGGAGAAGAGAAAATTTATCACTTAATTCTAATTATTAGCTGTTTCATTACAATAAAGCTACATGTCACATCTATCTACTCCACAACATTGTGGATACATTCAAATATTGGTTGAAAAAATAATTGATGGTTCGTGTCATAGGGGCTAGAACCTACATCCCCCTCAACAAGGGTGGAATATATTATCTATTGATGTGGAAATGGTAATCTATAACTGCTGTGGCCAACAAGTCATGCACTTAACATATGGACCTAAAAGCATGCATCTTTTGTAATGAAAACATTTCTGAGAATAAGAATTCTAGGTAAAAAAAAAAAATCTGTACTTCCTTAAAAAAAAACAGCTAGGTTTGTTTGACAATTATGTTTTAATAGTTACAAAGTTTAAATGCAAATGTAATATTCTTTCAGTAATGTGAACATCCCTTCAAATTATTGAATAGTATGGAATTTAAAACCTTGAAGTTTCTGTACATGTGATGCCAAACAGCATGAGACAAAAATTTGACAATATATTCTTCATATTACCGTAGTGATTTATTTTCCCTATTATGCCTCTGACCTGGAGTATAGACTAGCCTTTAAATACAATGTTAATAGGTGATGAGAATATATTACTCTGCCGGTAGTTAGGTAGGAAGGTATAGAACCTGGAGTAAAAATACTTCCTGCATTTAACTCGCTTCATTTTCTCTAGCTCCAGATCTATTGTTTTGACTGACCCAAAAGGTGCTATAGCATGCTCTATTAGTCAATCTTTCTTCATCTTACTTGCTCTGTGTCACTGTTAAGGATATAACCCTCTAACTTTCTGTAAGCAAATAAATTTCTGAAAGCCTGAAAGAAGAGTATAGCACTATTCAATTTATCATCGTGTTTCATTTAGAATAGCTCCAATTAAACCTAAGAAATATTTATCAAGGTCTAGGATTATTCTTGCTAGCCATTTACACTCATTTTCTGTAAAACTAAAGTGATTATACTTGCTTTTCAGCGTCTGTGGATTAATTTATGTTTGTACAGTCCTTTAGAGACACAAAGAACTTTACAGTATAAGTACTAAATATAGTTTATACTAAATGAATCTGTGTCACCATTTAAACTTTCCTTTATGCCCCCAGCTCTCTCATCTAATATCTATTTCTACTTGATATTTTTGACTGGAATAATTTTAAAATTAGTCTTAACAAAGCTCTTGAGATATAGTGCTGGAACACTACGAACATGCAGTTACAGAAGTTAGACTAGATGACCTAATTGGTCTCTTCAGTTTTTAATTTATGTATCAGAGGGGTAGCCGTGTTAGTCTGGATCTGTAAAAGCAACAAAGAATCCTGTGGCACCTTATAGACTAACAGACGTTTTGCAGCATGAGCTTTCGTGGGTGAATACCCACTTCTTCGGATGCAAGATGCAATACCCACGAAAGCTCATGCTGCAAAACGTCTGTTAGTCTATAAGGTGCCACAGGATTCTTTGTTGCTTTTTAATTTATATGATTCTTGAGTCTGAGATTGCAATCTTGACACTTTAAAATTCTATCTGTCCTATAAGGGATTTTTTTATCCTGAAGGATGAATTCCATTGAAACCTCTGTAGGAAAGGCCCATTTTTTTTTCTATAGGACAGGTAGAATCTAAAGGCTTCAAGTCTGTGTATCTTTACTTCAGCATTCATTCATTCCCTCCTAGCTCAATAATCATTGCTATCTCCTTCCTCGGACATTTAAAATTACTCCATTCCAACAGCTTTCCCTGTGCTCTTACTTTCACTATGAACATGGCCTCTTGCTTGGAATACAATAGCTTTTGTGTAGTGCTCACCCACTAAATTCAGACTCTGTGGAATAATTTGTTTGACACCTTTTTCACATTCTTCTTTCAACATTTCCAAGTTTGATCATCTTTCTTAGTTGATATTTTTTTCTCTTCACTTCAATACTCTTATCTATCCCAATTTTCCTGACAGTGCTATCCAAATCTCTAGCAGCTTTAATAATAATTTTGGATTTTTTTCCTAAATAAAATATATTTGACTAATGTAAAAAACTGAAGAATTTATGTTATAATTATTTTCCTTACCTGGTTATAATATGGCTTGATAGAGTAAAATAAAAATGTTAAATATTTTAATAAGGTAAAAACAAAAGTCTAAAGTAATTAGAGGGTCCCACACATGTGTAATAGTGGGACCACATGGTTCTCTTTCCAGAATTGGGGCATAAGTAATTTGCATAGGAAATTGGCTGGGTTTTTTGCAGAGTTACTTTCACCAAGTATTTAACATCAGGTCAGTTTTACCTAGTGAAGCTTTTTACATGTTTTCAGAGTATGCATAACAGGTTGTAAAATGTTAGCCACATATTTTAGGGGAATTTTGAATTATTTTAATAAAAAATGATGCATTCTCTTTCACATGCCATGAAATCTGCATTAAGTTCACATCTCTATTAATTACCAAGTTGTTAATATTTGTATCTTCAACAAAACTAGTGTTGCTCAATTTCTTTCTCATACTGAACAATTTCATCTATGTTGTTTGTGTTGCCAAACATTTCTTATTTTAGGCCACTGTCAAAATATATGTATGATAGTACCCTGAAAAGCCTGGCATTCCCAGGACTCTCCTGAACAGTGCTGAGTTTACAATGGCTCCAGTGGCTCCATGCTCAGAAGGGGCCCTGGCCTGCTCTGCTTGCACTGTGCCCCGAGACCCCGCTGGCTCCCCCTGCCCACAACTTGCTCCTCTCAGCTTGCCTGCCGGCTGGCCGAGGACTCCACTCTGCTCCCTGGCCCCATCCCCATGCTCCTCTCAGCCCTCTGGCCGGACCCCAGTGCGCCTCCGGCTTTGGACAGTCTCTGCTTCCCACCACCTGAGGGGCCCTGCCTGTCTCCCCGGAGCTGAGCCACCTGGGACTGGTGCAGAAGCCTGGCCAATCTCAGCCAGGTGGAGGGGGAGACAGTGTGGAGGGCTTGGCTGGGCTCCTCCAGGCAAATGCATCTTGAGGGACCCTGGCCGGGGTAGGTCCTGGCCTGGCTGATCACGCCACTCCTGAGAAGCCAGAGCAATTCACAGCCCTGTGCGCCAGGCCCACAAAAAGTTAATCCATCCCTACCCCTGAAATGTCTGTATTTACATTATGAAGTTTTACTAGAACAAGGTATAAGCCCCCAATCATGCAAAAATTTTGGCATGTACCCAACTTGGTGCACTGTGAGTAGTTCCATTAAGTTAAGCATGCATCAGAGAGTCCTGTGGCACCTTAAAGACTAACAGATGTATTGGAGCATAAGCTTTCGTGGGTACCCCTCTGATACTTAAGCATGCATGTGAGTCTTTTCAGGACTGTGGGCTAAATCATAAACAAGATAAGGCCCATCCTTCAGTCATATCCAAATGGCTGGACTCTTGTGGCTGGGTGAAGCCTCTTTGAAGTTAGCAAAGCTCTGGCCACAGGTGCAGGAGTCTGCCTGAAGATATCTGATTGCAAGACCATGGCCTAAGCATGCTTACACGGGGAAGATTGTTGTATTTTTAGTTAATGAAAGCACAGAATTTGAGTTTTCTGCATGGGGAAATTATAGTCCTACTCAATGCGCCCATATTACAGAGAATGTTCCATGTCAGTGTGTTTTGTAGAACATTATAAGCAGTAGTTAACCACTTAGCACGTGTCATCATTGGCTAGTAGAGATAGATTTGACACACAGTTTCTATTATTTTATGTAACTCCAACTGGCTATAGATGAAAACACAAGCTGGTCCATCTGAAGATATAAAAATATCAGTAAATAGTGGAATTAGAGAGCTAAACTTCACAGTGCAATAAGAAAGCTTACAAGCCCTGCTCCTGAAAGTATTTATGCATGTGCTTACTTTAAGCGCGTAAGTAGTCCTGTTGATCTCAGTGGGACAATATACATGCTTAAAGTTAAAGCATGTGCCTAAGCAGCTGCAGAATTAAGTCTTAGATTGCTTAAAGTCAACCTTCCCATTTTGTATGGTAAAGTTACTCCTTTTTTCCCCCCCTCAAATGAAAGTCACAGGACTGAATTTAGCCTAAAAGATTCATTTAGGAAGAAATATCCCAACAATGAAGAATGTACTTTCTATTTTCCTTTACATAAAATACACCATCGTAGATCCTACACTCTTAAGTAAGGCTTCTTAGGTTTTACTTCAGTTCACCCTATGGACCATGTTTCGATATGATTCAAAATTCAACACAATCATGACAGCATGAACATTTTTAAAAGAGTGTCATGATTGTGTTGAATTTTGAATCATATCGAAACATGGTCCATAGGGTGATCTGAAGTAAAACCTAAGAAGCCTTACTTAAGAGTGTAGGATCTACGATGGTGTATTTTATGTAAAGGAAAATAGAAAGTACATTCTTCATTGTTGGGATATTTCTTCCTAAATGAATCTTTTAGACTAAATTCAGTCCTGTATTGGTTTATGAGTTGTGAAGTTTTTTATTTGCATGTGGGAGGGACAGATTTAGCAGGGCCAGGAAGTGTCTGCTGCTGATGATTTATTTTCTTTCCTGTATTTTGAGGGGTGGGGGTAAAATTCTGCAAGAAAATATTTAAAATGCAAAAGATACAGATCATCCATATCTAGTACGTATATAGTTGTTTTCTTTATTTGTAACTAGGCTGTTGTGCAAATAATTAAGCTTAAAAGTTATTCTAGTGATTTAAACATTTTTAGCTATTGCAAAGCAAGCATTTTTGGTTTCCTCATTCAATTAATCTGAAAAATTCCATTTCTGCTTCCATATTACCTAAGTTCTTGTGATTTTGTTTGTTATAGTTGTAGCATCTACGTAATGCTTTACAGTTTATTAGCATTATACAAACTTGGTCTCTGATTCTGTGATCTGATCTATCTGAATAAACCATAATGCATATGCAGAGTACCACTAAAGTCAAATAGGGCTTTTATTTTTTTATAAACAGACCTTGTAACTTTTTCTTCTCTAATTGTTGTAAAATTACTTCCTGAATCTGAAATGTTGAACTAGCACTAACTTTTTTGCATAAAAACATTGATTTAGAAATTTCCCTTCTTATTTACCTGACCATATACTCCTCATATCCATTGATAAATGTTATTTATTAAATAAAAACTCCTGGAAGTTCTCTAATCTTCTCATTCCAAGTATCAGTAGAGTCCTATCCTCATCAGTATGTTTTCACTTTCTTACTCAATGCCCAACATCCAGTCAATCAGAACTACAGTTAAGAATCCTTGGCTTTTCTTGTTCTGGTATCTGTTTCATTTATCTGTATTGGAAAACAAATTATATTCCATTGTCTGTAGGAGCTAAAAGATGCCATTTTGCACTTTCTGATTCTCTATTAGAAGCTGTTGATAGTTCTCAGTAACTATGATTTGTTTTCTGTCCTTCACTGTTTGATTTCTTTACAAAAACAACTTATCTTGCATCTCTCCAGCTCATATTCTATCAAACTGGAAATTAAGCTTTCATGTTTTTGGTATTCCTAGAAGTTAGAGATAGGAAAGACCAGTGGGCCATCGAGTCCAGCTCGCAGTCAATGTTGGCTTGTTCTCTCCATTATATTCTCAATTGTTTTCTCTAGCAAAATTTTAAATGAAGTGGTACAGCTTCCAATTTCCTGATGGAAGTCTTCCATAAGCATCCCACTATTAGAAAATATTTCCTGAATTCAACTTAAATCTTTTTTGTGCGTAACTTCCTCCTAGTATTCCTGTGAAGGCTCTACTATTTCCATAGATTTGATCACTTTTATGAAGAATTTTTAGCTCAAGGCAAAAATCAACTGTTGTGCTTTCTGTTTCTCTATACTTGACTGCTGATTTTCCACATTGCAATTGCAATGTCTCTACTACCGTAGGTCATCTATCATGCAGAACATAATGTACCTGTAGGTAGCATACACATTTCCTACCTTCATTTTAGCTAAAGCAGGGGTCAGCAACCTCTGGCACGTGGCTTGCCAAGATAAGCACCCTGGCGGGCCAGATCAGTTTGTTTACCTGCCGTGTCTGCAGGTTTGGCCAATCACGGCTTCCATTGACTGTGGTTTGTCACTCCAGGCCAATGGGGGCTGCAGGAAGGGTGGCCAGCACATCCCTCGGACTGCACCACTTCCCACAGCCCCCGTTGGCCTGGAATGATGAACTGCAGCCAGTGGGAGCCGCGATCGGCCGAACTTGCGGACTCGGCAGGTAAACAAACTGGCCCAGCCTGCCAGAGTGCTTACCCTGGCGAGCCGCGTGCCAGAGGTTGCCGACCCCTGACCTAAAGCAATGAAATTTGAACACAAATCAAAGAGGTTAAGACCAAATTCTTTTTATTTTTTATTTATTTATATATTTTTTGGCTATACAGTACTTTATGGCTATAGAATCCATTGCTAACTTATTTTGTAAAATCTGTTCTTTCTGACGTGTTTTGACACAAACTCCTGAATTATTTGCTTTTTGAGTAATTGTAAGTAATATACAAACTCTTTTAGTTTTTCCTTCATCAGGAAATGATACTCTCTGCCAGTACAGTTATTATGCCTGGTCTATTCTTGTTCTCTCTTGTCAGAAAGCTGTTGGGTTTCAGCAGATATTTCCCAAGCCATAAATCATTCCAGATTTCTATTATTTCTTAATTACTTTGTATGGGAGGCCTGTTTGCAGATATTGTACAGTGATTTACAGTTTCAAGTGAAGTTTTTGCTAGCAGGGCTATATAATGACAACCTAGTAAGTCTCAGTCATGCATTCTTGATTAGTTTAAGGTACAGCGCTCATTACTTATACAGTTCTAAGACATTGTTTTATGTTGCTATGTACAAATATGAGTTAACAAAGGCTTAGTTCAGTAAGCATAATGTGTGGCTACATTATTGCATATCATAAGAGCAGAGTAAATAACGTTTTTTATTGATTCTCAGCAACATAACTGAACATGTTTTTTCTAATTACTGCTTCTCATTTGTGAATCAGTATTGTATAGCTATGAAATCAAGAAAACTGAATGGACACGAGACATCTGTCCAGGTACAGATAAGATTTGGTATGGTTTGTTGCTGTTTTAATAAAAAGGAGAAAGTCGGATTGATAGCCTATCATTTCAGCATTGGCTCCTGCTGCTTATGGAAAACCCGTGATAAGTTTGAGGACAAATCTCCAATTCTCTGTACCAGCAGGGCTTAACGAGGGTATAAAGGTATTGCCTAAGTGTTTTTCTGGCTGATCAAAAGATGGCATCTTTGGACTAAGAGATAATGACAATAATAAAATATTTAACAGTTCTCCAGCATCTTCCATCTAAGGATCTTGGAGGTCTTTACAAACACAGTTAAGTTTTATAGCAGTCCTGTGATAAAAGTAAGGTGATAATATCCCAATTTTACAGCTATGGCAATACCGATACATAGTTTATGCATTTTTCTGACGGAATACATAGGGTTTTTCATTAGTAGAACACAAGTCTCCTGACTCCCAGTATTATGTTTCAACCACTGGGGCAATGCTGCATGTATGTGCATGTGTAGGCTACACTGTATAACCATGATGTGAGGTCTGTACAAGGGTCTATTACCATTTCTAATGAATAGTGTATGTTGTCTACTTTTGATGACTCCTAATCATTATTTAGTCAGCTGGCTACACAATACAGTGAAATGAGTGATGGAGAGGATGAGGGAGGGAAGGAAGAGATGGAGTTTCCAAACACTATTGACCTATCCTACTTTATCCCTTTAGAGTATGGAACATTTTAGGGAAGTGACCATGTCTTCCTTGTGTTTCTACATTGCTTAACACAGTGAGGCTCAGTCATCAATCTTGATGATCAATCAATGATAAACAATGGTAAATTGTCATACTTTTTAACTATTACTTACAACATCTCCTAGTTTAGAAATAAACATCAATGACATAAAACTATGCCTATGCTGACAATCCATACTTTTAAAAAATGGCCAATCTAGTGCCATGCTACAGGTTTCTTAGGTAACCAACATTCAGCTACAGATGGAGAATGCACAAAATAGAAGGACATTTTGAAAGGAAATCTGCAGCATTTCTGCATGATCAGTACTGTTCAGTGACAATAGGCCCAGAGTAGTCTGAATTTAACAGCAGTATTTCAGAATGAGGTTTTTCTTGTTTAATACACAGTAATCGAATGGACCTTTTCAACTATATGAACTATTAAGCTAGTCAAATTTGGCTCGTAACAATATATATTCTTCTAAATTTAGCTCTATAAAGGCAGTTTTTCATTTATATTTATATCTGTACATTAGAGAGGTGCATTGACCTAGAGTGAAATGTTAAGTCATTTTCAGAATACCCCTATTAAAAGACATGCACATTCGGTCATTTTTGGATCAAATGGAAAATGTTCATATTTTGTCAGGTTTTGTATATGCTTTTACTGGTGGTTGATGATGATAGGTAATTTTATTTTGTAAGGGCACTATGGTCTAAAGTCATATCTGATTGAGAGAGAGGAAGAAAAATATATAGTTATTTGTTCATCACATAACTTAAAAAATACTCTGAATGGAGGGATAAGTGATTTTGGATTTATTCAAGACAAATTGTTTTGAGTGAGCACCCCTGTAATGGGATTCCCTGCTACTGGCTCCATGTAAGTTTTTATCCAGTGGCCCCTAGCCTGCTAACATGTAAACTGATTGGAAAAACTGATTTCCTTCTCCCTGTTTTGTTCAACAACATTATTATTTATCTGGATGATGGGATGGATTGCACTCTCAGCAAGTTTGCAGATGACACTGAGCTGTGGGGGAGAGATAGATATGCTGGAGGGTAGGGATAAGGGTGCAGAGTGACCTAGAAAAATTGATGGATTGGGCCAAAAGAAATCTGATGAGGTTCAACAAGGACAAGTGCACAACTGGCTAAGCGTCAGTTCTGCAGAAAAGGACCTGGGGATTACAGTGGATAAGAAGCTGGATATGAGTCAACAGTGTGCCCTTATTGCCAAGAATGCTAACGGCATATTGGGCTGTATTAGTAAGAGCATTGCCAGCAGATCAAGGGAAGTGATTATTCCCCTCTATTCGGCACTGGTGAGGTCACATCTAGAGTATTGCATCCAGTTTTGGCGCCCCCCTTTACAGAAAGGATGTGGACAAATTGGAGAGAGTCCAGCAGAGGACAACAAAAATTATTAGGGGGCTGAGGGAACTGGGCTTATTTAGTCTGCAGAAGAGAAGAGTGAGGTGGGGATATGATAGCAGCCTTCAACTACCTGGATGGGAGTTCCAAGGAGGATGGAGCTCGGCTGTTCTCAGTGCTGGTAGATGACAAAACAAGAAGCAATGGTCTCAAATTACAGTGGGGGAGGTCTAGGTTGGATATTAGGAAACACTATTTCACTAGGAAGCACTGGAATAGGTTACCTAGGGAGATGATGGAATCTCCATCATTAGAGGTTTTTAAAGTACAGCTTGACAAAGCCCCGGCTGAGATGATTTAGGTGAGCAGGGGGTTGGACTAGATGACCTCCTGAGGTCTCTTCCAATCCATATCTGCTAGGATACATGGCTGCTCCTGCATCCCCACCTATACCAGGGTGGTATAGGGAACTACAGCACAGGGGCTCTTGCACAAACACTCTTTTGTGCACATTACTCCTCTCCCTTATTGTGAAGGAGTTGACAGCATGGTGTAGCTTGTTGCTCATAATGATCTGTCTGTGACTGAAAGGCATTTTCTCATTGCAAGCTAATGTGGAATGTCAGATTTTCAATGTCATCTGTTTCACCACTGCTATTTTCTACTTCAGTGCTAGCAGCACTAGCTCTGCTGACAGTAAAGACTCTGATGTCTCATTGTAGAACTGACTGGTAAGGGATGTGCACAGATCTTGATATTAGGATGTGTTTATATTCTGAAGCAGCCAGATTTTTATAAACTAAACAAAATTCTAGACAATTATAAGGCTACAGACCTCTGTGGTGTTTAATTAATGTGATGTTCACTCCAGGATGTGGAAAATGTCAGTTTTCATTGACTACAGCCTTGATGAGTCTGGCTATTAGGCCACAGATGTGAGTAAGGCACTAAACCATTCTCATGGTGAGAGAAGATGAGGAGAAAGAGGTCATAAAATTGAAAGCTCAGTGGCTTTGATAGATATTATTTTGGAAGTACAATTGTTTCTATTTTTGGGTGGTGTATGCAAGCCCATGCTCATATGATGTGCCAGAATAGTTTGCATATATTGCTGTTAGTGCATATAGGATTGAATTCACTGCCCCATGCATCAAGCCCTGTTAATTAAGATTATTGTTGGAGGTTTTTTAATACTTAGTTTATCATGATACTCAACCAGATGATCATACACGTGCTGCAGTGGTTGTGAAGCCTGTAGTGAAAAATGATGTGTCTCTTACTGGTGCCAATTCCATGGGTGCTCTGGGGCTGGAGCACCCACAGCAAAAAAAATAGTGGGTGCTCAGCACCCACCAGCAGCCCCACAGATCAGCTCTTCCCCCTCCCACCTGCCCCCCACGATCAGCTGTTCAGTGGCATGTGGGAGGCTCTGAAGGAGGGAGTGGGGGCAGCAAGAGGGAGGGGTCAGAAAGAAATGGGGTGTGGGTGGGGGCTTCAGAGAAGGGGTGGAGTGGAGGCAAGACCTGCAGTGGAGCAGGGGTCCAGCACCCCTGGGAAAATCAGAATCGGCACCTCTGTCTTTCAGTATCCCCACACATTTGTAATGGTTCTGCAAAATAATATTTACATCCAAGTCTGAGAAGCTCTGGGTCAGGGTGGTTTTCATCCCAGAAAAATAAAAGGGGCAGTTGTAGTCCTGGCTTAACATAAATAAATAAATGTGGCGGGGAGATAGAAGTCTTGGAAGACAGAATTAGGGAAGTAAATAGATCAGCAGGCTGAAAACAGAATGTGCTAACTAAGATAAGTAAATGAGTCGGTGAGCTAAGAAACAGAATATCTGACCTAGCTAAGGGGCAGGAATGCCCAGAGAACCCTTTACAAAGGATAAGATAAGTTGGGAATGTAAAAATGAAGTAAAGAGTAGGTCAAACATGAACAGTGCTTGGACAAAGCATGCTGTATGGGGATTGCTTTCTACAAAGAAATTGAGACCATCTCAAAATGTGTAGTGCAATATTCTAGTAAATGCAATGAAATGTGTAAATGTATATAAAGAGGGAGAGGGTTTTTGTGTAACTTTGGATCTGTGATGTACTCTGCATCCACCCCCTGTGTTTGAGTCTGATCAACTCAGTACAGCGTTGCTGTGTGTCAAATAAGGATACCTGACTGATCAAGTTCTTGAAGGCAATCCCAAGAATAGTTTCATTCCTTGCACTGTGTTGCTATTCTGAATGGCCCAAAGCACACTGTGGACAGCCCCATTTGAAAAACATGCAGCAGTGATGTGACTGTTTCCTTATTTCCTCCTTTCAACCACAACCCCTGGCATTGCACCATCCTTTTTTACCTATATCCTCTCGGTCACCTAAAAGCACCATCCAATATGTCAGTAGAGAGACATCTAGAATAATATGATTTTAAGCAATTTAGCTGAATTAGCCAGGGTTTTCACTTATGTGTGTTAGGAGGCACATTCTATGCACATTACATACCCCTCTCCTCTATATGTCTATCTTAACAGATTGAAAGTATTGGCTAGCAGTTAAATTAAATCTCCTTGAACTCTGCTTCTTTTTCCTCCACTTCCAAATGTTTCTGCCATATCTTGAATCAGTTTGGAAGCTGGAACTGGTTCTGAAGGTGTCTGCCTGCTTGGTAAGCAAGGCAACTTATAGAAAGCACATGATATCTGAGCTCCATAATCTCGCGAGATGCCACAAGATTTTAAGGTGTTGGTTTAGAGCTATGATTCGGGGACCAACTTATTTGAGAGATCATTTCTCTCCTCGGGAAGTTCTGATGCTAGATTCCCCCCAGATATAAGACAAGGTGGCAAGGCATTCTCTGTGTAACCTATTGCTTAAATCCGTGGTTTTCAAACTTTTTTTCTGGGGACCCAGTTGAAGAAAATTGTTGATGCCCATGACCCAACGGAGCTAGAGATGAGGGGTTTGGGGTGTGGGAGGGGCTCAGGGGATTGGGGAATGGGGTCGGGGTGTGGACTTACCTCCGGTGGCTCCCGGTTAGCAGCGCAGCCGGGGTGCAGAGGCAGGCTTCCTGCCTGTCTTGGCACCGTGGACCGTGCTGCGCCCCAGAAGCAGCCAGCAGCAGGTCTGGGTCCTAGGCGAAGCTGTGCAAGCAGCTCCACATGACTCTCACCCAGAGGCGCACGCACACACACCCAGTCCCCATTGGCCAGAAATGGAGGCAGTGCTCGGGGTGGGGACAGCATGTGGAGCCCCATGGCCCCCCTGTCTAGAAGCCAGATCTGCTGCTGGCTGCTTCTGGGGCGCAACATGGTGTCGGAAAAGGTAGGCACTAGCCTGCCTGAGCTGGGCAGCACCACCGACAGGACTTTTAACTCCCGGTCGGCAGTGTTGACCAGAGCAAAGCGACCCAGTGCATTATATGTCACAACTCAGTAGTGGGTCGTGTCCCATGGTTTGAAGAACACTGGCTTAAATCACCTTCTGAATCAGATGATTGGAGGATATCTAAAGTAATACCATTTTTTTTAATGTGTCAGAGGTGATCCTGGTAATTACAGGGTGCTAAGCCTAATTACAGTATGAGACGAATAAGAACAGATTTATCAGACACCTAGATGAAGACAATATGTTAGGGAACAGTCAACACAGCTTTTGTAAAGGGGAAATTATGCCTCACCAATCTATTAGAATTCTTTGAGGGAGTCAACTAGCTTGTTGATGAGGCTGATCCAGCTGATTATAGTGTATTTGGACTTGCAGTCTTTGAGGTTCCACACTAAAGGCTCTTAAGCAAAGTATAAGCTGTCATGGGATAAGAGGGAAAGTTCTCTCATAGATCAGTAACTGGATAAAGATAGGAAACAAAGGATAGGAATAAATGGTCAATTTTTACAATGGAGAGAGGTAAATAGCAGGGTCCCCCAAGGATCTGTACTGGGAACTGTGGTGTTCAGCATATTAATAAATGATCTGGAAAAGCAGGTGAATAGAGAGGTGGCAAAATTTGCAGACAATACAAAATTACTCAAGATAGTTCTGTTCAAAGCTGAACCAGAATATACATACCAGAATCAAAATGTTCTTGTAACCTCCTTGCCATTTGGTATAGAGGGTTTCATTGTACACTTAGCTGATAAAATCTTGTAAAAACACCGTGGGTACAGTATTATTGAAGATAGTATATCTCTGCCAGGGGATAGGATGACATCTTCACTTTAAGGATACAAACAATTTTTAAGGTCATAGTGATGGATCCAGTAAGCAGGGGACAACAAATCACATCAGTTCCTCCCCCTCTGCACATCCTCTTCTTCCTGGGAAAGCTGGAGCTATGTTTCCCATCAGCCCTCTCCCTTCCCATTGCTCTTCCCTTTCCTCTGGCCAGGTAAAGTGAAGAGTCCTGAACTGGGAAGTTCCTGGGCTCTGTGGGGAAGCAACAGCTGTATAGTGTGGCAGGAACTGGAAAGAAGCTGGATGCAGAGAGGAACCCCCAGGAACTATATACAGAGCCACATATCAAATAAGCTGTGACTGTCGAACATCACAGCGGAGTGCAGACCTGTGGAGGACTTATAGCAGAGCAGCAGAGCAGCGTGTCAATGAAAGATACTAAGTGATCCTGGCTGGGAAAGCTGCAAGTGCCTATTCGCTTGAATAGAGACTGGACTGAAGAGAGTTCCCCAGGCACTGTCCCAGTGACTAGGGTTGCCCGGTGTCTGGTTTTCTACTGGAACGCCCGGTCGAAAAGGGACCCTGGCGGCTCTGGTTGGCACCAGGGCTAAGACAGTTTCCCTGCCTGCCCTAGCTCTGTGCAGCGGCTTCTAGGTCCCTGCATCCCCTAGGTGCTGGGATGGCCAGGGAGTGGGAGGTGCCACACACCTCCCACTCCCTGGCCCCAGTGCTGGCTCCGCAGCTCCCATTGGCTGGGAACTGCGACCAGTGAGAGATGCGGGGTGTGACACTTGCAGATATGAAGGCAGCACGCACCACCAGAGCCGCCTGGCTGCCCATGTGCCTAGAGGCCGCAGGGACCTGGTGGTCTCTTCCTCAGAGCCGCAGTAAGTGCCACTGGGACATTCCTCCCCCACCCCGTGCACCTCAACCCCCTGCTCCAGCCTGGAGTCCCCTCCCGCATCCCAAACCCCTCATTCCCACCTCACCCTCCCTGCACCCCAACCCCCTGCCCCAGCCCAGAGCCCCCTCCTGCACCCCTTATCCGTGGCCTCACCCCAAGCCCAGAGCCCTCACCCCACCCCCAAGCCCAGAGACCTGCACCAGAGCCACTCCAGAGCCCACACCCTCTCCCATAGTCCAAACCCCTGGGCCCCAACCCAGACTCCCCTCCTGCACCCCAAACCCCTCATCTCCAGTCCAGAGCCTGCAGGCCCAGCCCAGCGCCCATGCCCTCTCATGCACCCAACGCCCTGCCCCAGCCTGGTTAAAGTCAGTGAGGGTGGAGAAGAGTGAGTGACGGAGGGAGGGGGAATAGAGCAAATGGGAGCAGAGCCTCAGAGAAGAGGCAGGGCAGGGTGTTCAGTTTTGTGTGATTAGAAAGTTGGCAACCCTGGTGGTGACCCAAAACAACTGCTATTGCTCACTTTGAACTGTAATTGTTAAGCCTCTGTATCTAGGGTATTTGCAACCTTTCCTTTTCCTGCCAGCCCTAATGAAATACCCTAACACTTAGTCATGTGTCTGGCCACTGGGACCTATTGCTGCTAGCTCCTCACAAGGCCTAGCTGCTCCATGCCTACAGTTGCGGCACACTACTGGTATCATAGGGGTTTGGTGTATTCCAATGCTGAACAGCCCCTATAATTACATCACTGCTAATGAAATAACCTGATAGTGATGGTCTTCTTTCATGCGGCCCCTTGTACATAGAAGACTCTCCTTGAAGGGACTCCTTAAGATTCCCCGCTTTTAAATTCTTCATACATTTTTTTTGTTAACAACAAACCCATTAGCCAGTTGTGCAGTGTTATAAATACAGTAGGGCTGAAACTGACCCCTGTCTAAAAGTCCAGCAGAATGTGTGCCACTTAATTCCCAATAAATTCCTCAGAATAGGTTTTAATTATTGGGTGAATTGAGTTGTGCAAAGGCGTTTTGCTAGCCCTCATCATAGGGATGAATTTCACTCTAAAAGAGTAGTCCTAAAGTGTGTGAAAGTCCTAGAAAGTCAGAGGGATTACGCTGTTTTCTGTAGTTAAAGGTTTTCATAGCCTGTAAAGGAAGATAGCATTTGTTTGGGAAACAAATATAATGGGAATATATATGCACTATGTGCAAAGGGGGAACAGGAAGAAGCATTCTGACCTTAGCCGATGTGTCCTGTATAATAAACATCCTAATTAACATAAAGAGAGAAATGAGATTTCCTCAGCAAAAAATATTTTTCATAAAAAATAGTGATTACGTTTTATGCAAGAGTTGATGAACCTTAACATAAACTTCCCTCTAGTACTTATGATTTGTTTTGTTTTGGCAGCGCTCAAAGAAAGATAGTATAATTTGTGTGTGTCATGTACTGATTATTGACACTCTACTATATTTCTCTAGACTGGGATTTGATAGCTGACATCTACCTAATATGCTGTGTTATAGCAGTGTCAGACCCAGGATATTAGAGAGACAAGGTGGGTGAAGTAACATTTTTTTATGGACCAGTTTACCTCACCCACCTTCTCTTTCTAATCTAGCTAATATGTGATATCGGCAAAAGGGACTCTTCCCACTTAGGCTTATCTAGCTACATATCAAGTTGCTGTGATATCTTGGATAAAAGAGTATTACAAATAATCATAGTGTAATAAGTGTGGTTGAATGGTGACTCTCAGTGGTAACCACTTTATATATAGATGGAATCATAATATTTTGTAATATTAAAATAGACATGAACAAAAATGATTTATTCCATTCCATACTCCCCAACTTTTGTTTCTGACTCCTCTATAGAGAAGGAAGGAGACAACATTTTCAAGCTATAAGTAATGTTAATAGCTATATGAGGCAAAGTGATTAAAGGAATTCAGAGAATTCCTATTCTGCAGAATACTAATAATGTCTGTAATATAAAATCCATAATATATTCCATAGCATTAATTCCTGAAACATTATTTAGTCAGCTATAGTGAGCTTGTGCTAAACACATTAGCTAACTTGTAACATCATCAAAAAGATAACGAGCCATCTGTTTTTTTTCCCCTCCATGAACAGGATACCATTTTGATCATTTGCACTAAATATCTAATTTGAAATTGCAAATGTATTAATATTAAGGATATTTGAGATATCTGCATATCATTCTTTCTAGCCATTGAATCATTGATTGTTAATCAGTTGTTTGACATATTATGCAGAAGTAGTATTCTTTGGGTAGCATAGAAAACTCAGGCATCCAGTGTAATTTAAAGAAGCACCTTAAGCATTTCATATTCAAAACTGAAATATGATTTCTATTATATGGCATCTAGCAAGTGTAAAATAATGTGTGGCCTGCTGAAGTTAGTTTAAAATTCAGATGACCATTTAAGATCAAATTTTCAATTTTGTTTCAAACTTTTCCATAAATGTGCAGATCCGAAATTGCTTGTCTAAGATTTGAATTGTGCATATTAATGACAATTGCATGTCAAAATCAGGTAACCATCTCAGTATTTCCTTTAAGTGAACAAATCTAAATTTTATGCTAATAGAAAATCAAATGCAGTCTTCAGGTACACAAATTTAGAGGCCACTCTTTAAACTTTGGCCCTTCTTTTCCAAGTAAAAATATTGGACTGCATTTAAGTGGGAAGTTTATGCACTTGATCCTTTAGAACATTTGCCATGTGCAGGTATTAACATCATTTAACTGACCACCTGAAAATACTTTATTATTTTAAACATCTGGTAGCTTTAAAAATTTCTCACTCTTTTGTCCATAATATATACACTTATAATGCACTCTGAACATGTATTCACGTTTAGAGATACTGTGGCTTTGCAATGAGTCAAATAATGTGAGGAAACATTTTTGCAGTATTTTACATTGGTGACATTAGTATGAGGTAGTGTATATTGGAATGACTTTATCCTAAGGACTTTTGAGGTTGTGTATTTAAAAAACAAAAGTAAAAAAACCCTTAGCTGGATTCCTGGTGACCTGGTTAATGGTTCCATGTCACTTTACACAAAAGCATTGGTTTCCTGCAGTGTCCCAAGATGCACATCATAAGAGTCTGTCTGGGAAGCTACAGACCCACAGATAAATGTATAGCTTTGTTTTGTTTGACATGGTGCACCAATTTAGAAATGTGAGTGTTTGGTAGGGGAACCACACATTGAGCTAATTTACAAGCCCAGGAAATATCAAGTGCAATGAAGGAAATAAAGATTGCAATAGGCTAGGAAAATATATACAGTCTGTACAGGCCAATGGATCAGCAGAGATACAAAGACTGCTGTACACATCTGGTAAACAATCTTGTTTTTTGCATGCAAAAAACAAATCACCATAGGAGCTCCCATGAGATTTGGGACAATTGCTGCCCTTATAGGAACCCCAGGACATAAGCACCACAGCTGTGCAAATTGCATCCAGTCCTCCGGTATTAGATGCTTGAGAGAGAGACCTTTACAAATATTGATGTGGTTTTACTGTCTGAGCTTACCATATTTATATCAGGACTTATTGGTTTGACCGCAAATCTTGTATTTTTCTTGTCACTGTACAAGTTTTCATTTTTGGGGTTTTGTTTGTAAGGGGGGATTGTGTTTTGTTTGTAACAAAGGGGCATAATACTACAACAAAATATAAAATTTTATAACTCTGCTACAGTGCTATTCTCCAATGCAGGCACAGCTTTAGCATTTGGGTCTATCATGAAGCAGCATACTTTGAGAGATTGTGAATCTCAGCTGTTGGATTTAAACTCTGGAATTTTATTGCCATAATACCATATAAATGGATGCAGTTTATTTTGTATTTGCTAATAGGACAAGCAGTTTCAGAAATATCAAAGGAACATCTCTGAGTGTTTCAGAGTGGGAGAATTTAGAGTACACGAAGATCTTTTTCAAAAAAAAGTATCAGTGACTGAGTCACTATATCTCTTCCTATTCCTCAGCTGATCTCTAATTTTCTTCCCTTATCCATAAATGAAAAGATGTAATTAGACAGGCATAGGTGGCACTACTATATTTTCCATTTCTTTATGTGTAATATCTTCTGCAAGTCTCTTTATTACAGAAAGCTTTTGGTAGTTTAATGCTCTGTTCGGTAGTGGAAAAAAGAATGTGTGGCAACTGGATAACACTAAGGGTATATCTACACTTACCGGGGATCAACACTATGGCGATTGATTCACTGGGGGTCAATTTAGTGAGTGAAGACTTGCTATATCGACCGCAGATTGCTCTTCTGTCGACTCCAGTACTACACCGGAACAAGAAGCATAAGGTAAGTTGACGGGAGAGTTTCTCCCATCGACCCAGTGTGGTGTTGACGCCACAATAAGTTGATCTAAGCTACATTGACTCCTGCTACGTTATTCACATAGCTGGAGTTGTGTAACTTAGGTCAACTTAACCCCGTAGTGTAGAGCTGTTCTAAAGAGTAACTGTTTCATTATTTTTCCAAAACTGGCAAATACCAGTATTTCTCATTTACATAGTGCTTAAATATGTACATGAATAAAGTTGTCTTGGCTCACTTTATATATTGGCCTATTCTGCCTGCTTTATCAAGGTCAATAAGTGTTTATATATGGGCTGGTCTACACTATGCGGGGAAATCGATCTAAGATACGCAACTTCAGCTACGTGAATAACGTAGCTGAAGTCGAAGTATCTTAGATCGAATTACCTACTGTCCTCACTGCGTGGGATCGATGTCCGCGGCTCCCCATGTCGACTCCGCTACCGCCGTTCGGGTTGCTGGAGTTCCGGAGTCGACAGGAGCTCATTCGGGGATCGATATATCGCGTCTAGATGAGACGCAATATATCGATCCCCGAGAAATCGATTGCTACCCGCCAATATGGCGGGTAGTGAAGACATACCCTATCTATTGAGTAGCTCAGTTTAAGATCTGTGACACATTTTAGTAATCCAGTGGGGTCTGTCTTTGTCAGCACTGCTACTGTTCTTTTCAACCACCATACTGCTTACAGCAGGGGTTCTTACAGGTTCTACTTGTGTGGCTAGGTTGTGGTGCTCAATTCTTCATTCCATTTTTTCCTCTGTAAGGGATTGACTTTGCATCTCATCTTCTGTAATCCCCTGCTAGTATGATGTACACATGCTCCATAGGAACATGACAAGAATACATAACTGTGTGAACCCACATAAAGGGGAAGACTGTACTCTTTGAGGTTAACGTGCTTATACTCTTCAAAATGCTAGTACAATTTTGAATTGGGATCTACGCCTTATTAATGCAACTCCACTAACTTGTACAGTTCTGCAATGTCTTAGGAACACAGATCTATGATTTTAAAACATCTTAAGCACTGTTTTTTTTAAGAACTGTTTATTCTTGATCAGGAGTCTAAGGAAACAACTAGAAAGTTACTGGGAGAGTTAGGTTTGTTTACATTGATAGTTACATTGACTGCGGCCCGCACCGCTTCCTGCAACTCCCATTGGCTGGGAACGGCAAACTGCAGCCACTGGAAGCTGTGGGCGGACGTGCCTACAGATGATCAATGTAAACAAACTCTCTGGCGGCCTGCCAGCGGGTTAACCTGATGGGCTGCAGGTTGCCCACCGCTGCTCTATATCCATTAATTGCTGGAATATATAATTGCAACTTATTAAAATTCTCAAATCATACAAAAATATTTGCTATAATACATGTGACTTATTTAATCAATATTGTACTTTTGTGTTTTCACTGTTTAAAATAAAGTCTATAATCAGGGGGCTCCATTTGTAAACATTGCTAAAGAATGACATACGATGCAAACAATGTCATAGGTGAACAAAGCTTGGGCCAAATGTTCTGCTGGTGTACATTGGTGTAGCTGCAGTAATTTACACTGATAGAGATTGTGTTTTAGAAGTTGCATGTGGCTGGTTGGTTGTTTTTTAAAAAGGGGAGCACCAAATTGCTTATACTTTACTGTAATAAGCCATGTATTAAGGAAAACCTTTTTTTATCATAAGCTAGTCGATGTTATGACCTCTGTGAGGTGGATAACGTTTGGGCAGCCATTTATGATTTATGCAACAAAAATAAATGGCAAAAGGGTCCGTAAAGCAAAAATGGCAATTTTGCAACATTTCATTTGAAGGAATTGAGCTGTGACCTAGTGTCAAAAATAGATCAGTTGATGTTTGCTTATATCAGAGGTTGCTGGATGCATAACATGCAGATACTGAATATGTTTCTTTTTCTGAGTTGGTTTAATAATCTTGTTTTGTATACTGAATGAGGAATGGCTACAGATTATTAAAAATTAAATTTCAATGTGATAGCAAATATGTGTTGGAATTTTTGGAGTACAACTCTCTTCAAATGTTTGGGATTTGGTGTTGACAACACTCAATACGGCAGTAAAATCCTGGCTGAAATTTATAGTGGAATCTGAGCATGACTTAAGTATCATGAGCCAGATTTTCAACATTGCCGATCACCTAGCAGCTATTGGGTGTTGATCACCTTTGAAAATCTGGCCTCTTCGCATAGAAGCCTACTTGGGAGCTCAGCTCTTTTGTAAATCTAGAGCTTTCAGAATTGCTAGTGCTGACATCTTCTATGATGCTTTGCATCGAAGGTCCTCAACACTTTACAGACAATAAATCAAGCCCCACAACATTCCTATGAAATAGGTATTAATAGCCCTATTTTACAGATGATGAAAGAGAAGCACAGATGTTGAGTGGCTCAAAGTCTTACAGGAAGTTTGTGACAGAGCTGGGAATGTAACTCAGGTCTAATCTAATTCCCAGTCCTGCTAATTTATGCCTCAATCACACAACTATCCTCTTTCTCTTTACATATAAAATAAATAGATTTTGGTTTGGGAAAAAACATAAATATTAGGGGAGTCCTGCAATAGCTGGTTAAAACACAGTGTGCACATCTTTGGGTTCATGGAACCAAAAGCAGTCAAGAATTCTTAAACTGAGAGATCCCTAGCTTTGCACAGCATGGGTAAAGGGACATTAAAGTTTCATGTTCGATTTCTGGGAGGAAAAAGTAATGTTCTGCCTTTTGAGGCAATATAAATTTGTGAAGTTAAGATGGAGCCCTCCCTTTGGGACTAGCATTTAAACTTCAGCTCCAAAGATTAGGAAAAAGCAGATGTGTTCCCAAGGTAACACATGACATAACACCAGTATTAGTGAACACCTGCCAGCTGATCCACAGTTCAGTGCTGAGGGCAGCTTTAGAGATTACACGTTCTTCCATAAAAGCAGTGGGATACAGCCTTCCCCAGAATAGGAACTAGGATTTGGAAGTGGGAATTCAAATTAATATTAATATTTTAGCTTAATGTATGGGACCATGTTATAGCACTGTTATTATCTAAAGCAAACAAAAATGATATTAAATAAGAAAAAAATACTTTTAAAACAAGCATATACTTTTGTTCTAATAAATATTGCCATATATCTTTATCTTAAATTACTGTAATGTACAATTATGTACATATTTACTCAGATTTTTAACATACAGCTTTTCTGTGCATTGGGTGCATCTCCCGTAAATTAAAAATCACAACATAACCAAAGGGCTTGCCCATACCTATATTCATTTCAGCCCATATCCTCCTGAACAGCCTCAAAGAAGAGAGAAAAATATGAGCTTAGAAGTATGCCCTACAGGTTAATAAATCTGGGCACAAGCAGACAAAGATGTGGAGTGAGTTCCAAACAGAGATCCCATCACAGAGAATGTTCTTCCAGCAGTCTTCTCTTGTTTATACCTTGAGTGCCTCTGCTGAACATCTCTCCCCCTCAAGGCATACTGCCACAGGTGAGATTTCTTGCATAACCAAGAATTAAATTCTTTAAAATACTCTATTACAAATCTCTATTGGAAATAGATACTGTAACTGCTGAGAACATTGCACCAAGTATTTTAATAATTTCAGCTCATTTAATCACGCCTCATGGAAAAATACAAAATGTAAGTATCAGAGGGGTAGCCATGTTAGTCTGGATCTGTATTCACCCAGGAAAGCTTATGCTCCAATACATCTGTTAGTCTTAAAGGACTCTCTGTTACAAAATTTAAGTTCCCCATAGTACTTGGCTTATGTATCAAATCCTTCCATTTGACCTGAATGAAATTTTCAACACTTGATAATACCCATATTTATTTTGAGCATCCAGAATGAGGGTCATTTGCAGAGCCTGCCCTTTCTCATTGTATCATTTCAGTACATTTCCTGTATGTAAACAAAGGATGATCAAGAAGCAAAAGTACATGAGCCTGCAAAGGACTTACTATTGCACTATATTCAGCCAAGTAGAAAAAGAAATATTAGGAATCTTTCATCATATTTCAAGATCTATTTCCAGATCATATCTGTCTTGTACTAACCAAACCTGAATGCATTTTAGAACATCACTCATCCCTCTTGTAAATATAACATTCTGAGCACACATCTTTTAATAAAGTTGTCAGTAAAACATCTTAAATATTCTTTCTTTATTTTTAGGTTGATGTAATAATGACATATACTAATTAGGTTGAAATTATAAAGAGTTTATACCATTAGCATACAAATATCACCAGCTGGGATCAGAAAGTATTTCCAGCATGGTATTCATTTGTACCCTTATTGGGGGTTTATAAGGTTATTCCTTCTTCCAAAGCACCTATAGTGAGCACTGTCAGAAACATAATGCTGGACTAGGAGTCTGTTCCAATATAGCATTTCCTATGTTCTTATGAATGATATAGACACTGAACATCTTAAAACAAGGAGAAAAAAGTTTTGAATAGATCTTTGAGGCACTATACATTTGTAAATTACTACAGTATTAATATTTTCTCCAAACATTTTCTGTACTTATGGCTTTTATCCAAAACCTTCAGGTCTCTCTTCTGTGTGACTATTTTTATTCCTGTTCTAGAAATAGTCACAATTATTTAAAAATCCTTCTTGTGCACAGCTTTCCAATTGAAACAGTGGTTAGTCCAAAAGCCTCATTTGCTGTGGATTTCAGTAGCTCTTGCATCTTAAGCCATTTCTCTGTGGCAAGGACATTTTGAAATTTTTCCACCCTGCTTCACTTGTCAGGCTAGAATATAAGCAGAAAATAAACCTCAACTAGAAATGAATGTCAAACAATGCAAAAATGACAGTTTCATCAAATTGATGATGACTAAAATGATTTGCCAAAAGCATCAAAGCCTTCATTACAAATGGCAGACATTGTAGGCTAGAAAAACAAAAATATTCTAGTTTGGATGTTTTCCCCCTGACTCGTAAAGAACTGCAGAGCAGTTTATATTTACATAGATCAGTTAATTTGACATTTAATTTATACTCCAGTATAAATTATGTATGATGACCATATTGATATCATCTGAAGTATGTCACCACTCTCCTATTATTTCTAGATTTTTTCCTTGATTCAGCTAGAGTACAAGATTAAACAGAGGATCTGTTGCTTTCTTATCTAAAATAAATGAGTTAAATGCATTATCAATAAGGTCTAACTATTTTTCCTATGACTTTTTCTAATATACAATTAAAACTGTTAAATGGCAGCTAATAATCATTTCACTATTGAAAAGTAATTTTCTTTGGGTTTTTGGTTACTCCCCCCCTTGAATTAACACTTGTCTGCTACCTGGTTATGCTATGTATGCTATAAATAGAGCTGTGATAAAATGTCAACAAAATTCCAAACCATGTGAATGTTAACTCATTTTCAATTTAATAACCCTTTTATGTGAACCTGGGCAGACTCGTGGTTTTGCATTGTTGCCGAATTTGTGTGCACGACCTACTGAGACAAATAGAAAGCACACATAATTAATGATTTTACATTCATGACATGACACTTGTCAGTGTCAGCTGAGTTTGGCTTTCAATTTGTTTCCATTGCTTGAGACCTGCAATTCTCAGGGATGTGATTCTGCCCAGCCAAAAAATGAAACTGTTTTCATGAACTCATATAAAACAGAATCACCAAGTTTTGCACAGCCCCAACTATATATCCTATTGGAACTCTTTCTGCGGAAACGAAAACATTTTAAGTGAGGTATTCAATGGTCTGATGGTTTAGAATTTGCTTATGACTGAAATATCGTGTTAAAATATGTCATGACAATATAACCAGCTAAATCTTGAGCTGTACCAGAGCGGAGCTTGACAAAAGGTGACAAAACCGCCTTTCTGCCCCCAGGGTACAGCTGCTGGCTGTAAGCTAAACCAGCCCCAGGCATAAGTTAAAGCACCATAGAAACTGCTTTAAATTCTATGGGTTTGTAATGGCCTCCAGGAGCCAATAAATTAGTGAAGACTGCCAGAATGTAGCTGCCCTTAGCCTGGGAAAAGGCCTTTGTGCTGGACAGGAGGGGCCCAGGAGCAGGTGACACAGAACTAGTGCAACCTGCTTTCTATAGGAATGAAGGAAATCTCCATCTGCCCCATTAAGGGAACTTTCTGGATGTCTTTGCATGGCAGAGCAATCAGGCAGGAGGCCAAGGATTGGCATATTAAGAAAGGCCATTACTAATTCAGACTTCTGAATTTTGTTACAAATATGGGGATAGTTCCTCTACCTGTTTAAACATGCAATCTCCATTGACTCAATAGCAATCCCAATTTACACCATCTGAGGAGCTGACCTATTATAATTTAGCTCATACTTTAATGAGAAAATGGGTGAATGGGGGAAAGGTTAGCTCAGTGGTTTGAGCATTGGCCTGCTAAACCCAAGATTGTGAGTTCAATCTTTGAGGGGACCATTAGGGATCTGGGGCAAAAATCTATCTGGGGATTAGTCCTACTTTGAGCAGGGGGTAGGACTAGATGACCGTCTGTGGTCCCTTCCAAACCTGATATTCTATGATTCATTATTCAGGTTTAAGGAGGTGAAAGGAATGTAAAGGAGATGAGAAGACAAATTACCCACACTCCCAGCATATCTTCTCTCCACTTTCTCTAAACAGAGCTGCAACAGGCTAGGTGTTTTATATCATTACAGTGGACCAGTAACATAAAATGGAATAATAAATGGAATTGTATTATGTCTGTACCTGGCAACTTCCCCTGCAGGGTGCATAGGCTCAAAACCAGTGATGTGATTTCTTATACCTTGTGCTCACCACACAGATGTGACAAGAGTGGTAGCTTCATCTGCAGGAGTGCGGGGATAAGAAAGGACTGGCTCTTTGTAGCTTCTTTCTTCTTGCACTGTGTTCAGGTGTTCACTCCACACAGTGCACCTGGTGCAGAGTCAGACTTGATTTGAAAATTGCTAATAGCTGATAAAGCCCAGCTGGGGGAGAAGCTGGGTAAGGCATAAAGCCAGGAAGTTTGCAGCAGAAAGGGGCTTCAGGGACATAGTCAGCAATCACTCTCTGGGCACGGAGAAGTGGGGAAGGGGAAAAATAGAAGCATGAACAATTACAAGTGCCACTCATACTGCAGGAGCTGCATTCCTCCAAACCACAGCAAGCCCAGATTTAAAAAAAAATAAAGTGTCCCCTAAATATTTAACATGTATAAGAAAAAAATAGACAAAAATGTCACATTTCTGCAGCATACACTTAGAGGCCGATAATTTATGCAGTTCTTACAAACCTTCTCTTACTTAACTTTCAAAAAATGTCCTTACATCATGCTTGCATATCATAATGACGAGAGCTGTATAAGCACATAGATGGATGAATTGTTTGTCTTACATAATATGCACAATTCATTACAAGATCTCTGAAATGCAAGGAAAAAATACCTCCCCTGTTACTCTGTAATCTTCTGCCTTTGTTTTTTGCAAGGAAATATTTATTTTAAATAGACCCATTTTCTTTATTTTCAGTACTGATTTATAATGAGTTCTGCAGTTCCATTTGGTAGTGTTGCTAGTCACTTAAATATATACACTCCATTTTCCTCACTTTTTTTTTAAATCATAAAACTAACATTTTTCAAAAAGGGACAAAAGTTGAAGGAATGATACGAATACCACCAATGAGCCATTAAATAGCACTTTCTGCCTGTAGAACATTTTATAATATTAACTTATTGAAAGTAGGAAAGGAAGCTAAAATTTGCCTTTGATTTGGTGTTTGTTTTCTGAACCAACGTTTTGTCTCATCTAAGGAAAAATTAATATAAATTAGTATTTTAATGGCATGTTATTTTATATCCAGAAACCTATTTCCCCATGCACAAGTGTGTATTGTCCAAGCCTTGATCATCTCGGGGCCTGACTACTATAATCTTCTCTCTGGCCTTAATGCCTTCATACTTGCCCCCTCACCCACCACATCCCCCGCCCCAAGCTGGTGTAGTCAGCTCTTTGACACCACAGTCCCCTGTGTACGTAAGTGGCTAGAGTCATCTGTTCTGGCAATCTCTGGTTGCAGTAATGGCTTACTGAAGACTCTCATCAGCTGGTGCAATTTGGAGCTGTCTCAGGTCTGCCCCAAGTTCCACCTCAGGACTGGATTGATAGCTGGCAGAATCAGGCTTGTGGAGGTGAAATGATGGCTTAACTCCACCTTCATGCACTTCCCTCTAAAACTGTAACAGGTCCTGAGGATCTGGCCCCTGTTATCTTGTGTTATGAGCAAGAGCATGGTAGGTAATCTGGGTTTGATGTGATAGGGAATGTTGGTTTTATTTGTTTTGTATTTGTAGTAAATATTTTGCCATTTGGGTCCAGTAAGTTGAGCCACTTGATTTTAGAGGCATTGGGTCATGTAGTCATGGTTTTTGCTGGGTTTTTAAAGGTGATATGAGTTGGGATTTTTTTTCTCCCATTTGGAAGTGCAGAATTTGTTGTTACATCTTTCATTATGGTAGCAATCTTATTTATACAAAAATAGCTGATTTTTTTTGTGTGAAAGATCCACACAGCTTGTGGGTAAATATATTCTTCTTTTAAGGAAAAATTGTCTTGTGCATATTAAGACAGTATGTTACCACATATGTCTGTGGCTTCTTTTTTCTATATTTATAGGATTCTTTCCAGTTCTCGATTTGGGTCTCCTTTAGAAAATTACAAGTGTTTCTATTCATTACCACTTTTAATTTATTTCTCACTGACATTTTTTTGTTTTATTACCTTGATACCAAAAAATAACCCCACATAAGATCTTAAGAGGTAAATGATTTTAAGTGTCAGGCAGGCATGCAATAAAAAAGTCTGCCATGTGTTAAAAATATCTCTGTGCTGACACCTCCGTGCTGGAGGTGTCAGCTTCCTGGGAGTATTAAAGACAATTTTCCATCAGCATTCTGCTCTCTCTTCCTTTGTACTTTTGGATAGTTATTCTCTCCTTCCTACTTTGAGGGAAATAGCGGGAGAGAGGGGAGAACAATCTTTTAAAGCCTGATACTATAAACATTCACTCGCATGCCTAACTTTACGTAGGGACGCTTCACAGGAGTTAAGTTAGGCACATGCATAAATGTTTCAGTATCTAGTTTCTATATTGTAAGCACTTTGGGGCAGGGGCTGTTTTATTTTTGGGCAAGCAAGAAGCAGGCTGGAGATAACGAGGTTAGTTTAATTAGGGAGGATGGGGCCCTCTTCTAGCAGTGGAGGTGTGAAAACCAAGGGAGGAGAAACTGGTTTTGTAGTTGGCAAGCCATTCACAGTCTTTGTTTAATCCTGAGCTGATGGTTCACCATCACTAGTTCATTCACCTGCACGTCCACCAATGTAATATACGCCATCATATGCCAGCAATGCCCCTCTGCTATGTACAGAAACTGGACAGTCTCTACGGAAAAGGAGAAATGGACACAAATCAGATATTAGGAATGGCAATATACAAAAACCTGTAGGAGAACACTTCAGCCTCCCTGGCCACACAATAGCAGATCTTAAGGTGGCCATCCTGCAGCAAAAAAACTTCAGGACCAGACTTCAAAGAGAAACTGCTGAGCTTCAGTTCATCTGCAAATTTGACACTATCAGCTCAGGATTAAACAAAGATTGTGAATGGTTTGCCAACTACAAAACCAGTTTCTCCTCTCTTGGTTTTCACACCTCAACTGCTAGAAGAGGGACTCATCCTCCTTGATTGAACTAAGCTTGTTATCTCCAGCCTGCTTCTTGCTTGCATATATATATATATATATATACCTGCCCCTGGAAATTTCCACTACAAGCATCCAACGAAGTGGGTATTCACCCATGAAAGCTCATGCTCCAAAACTTCTGTTAGTCTATAAGGTGCCACTGGATTCTTTGCTGCATTTTCTTTAGAGTTAATTCAGCTGCTGTGTAACTTTTCTACTTCTCCACATTTATTTTATTAATATGGTCATTTGCTCTTCATTTCTTTAGTGTTCACCAATTATTCTTGATTCTTATTCCTTTCATGGTATGTTACACTTATTTGTACAGTTAAATTTTCTACCATATAAGCATTCCATTAATCCCTTGATAGTAATAGAGAGAGCTTCTCTCTAATACTATTCTTTGTGCATCATTGTGGCACAACAGAGACTCCAATGGAGAAGTATTCTCTCCCCCGCACCCGAATCTTCTCTCTGCTTTTCAAAGTGCTGTTCATTTGTATACAATATAGACCAGGCATTGGCAACCTTTCAGAAGTGGTGTGCCAAGTCTTCATTTATTCACTCTAATTGAAGGTTTCGCATGCCAATAATACATTTTAATGTTTTTAGAAGGTCTCTTTCTATAAATCTATAATATATAACTAAACTACTGTTGCATGTAAAGTAAATAAGGTTTTTAAAATGTTTAAGAAGCTTCATTTAAAATTAAACTAAAATTCAGAGCCCCCCCCAGACCGGTGGCCAGGACCCGGGCAGTGTGAGTGCCACTGAAAATCAGCTGGTGTGCCGCGTTCGGCACAAGTGCCATAGGTTGTCTACCCCTGATATAGACTATACCTGGTCAGCTTCCTCTCCCTCTGAACCTCTTCCAGCTTCATCTGTTTTTTCCCTCTTTCCCACCCAAAGACTCAAGTCTCTCCCAGGGCTATGAATGCTGTGGCATTACACCCCATATTCTTCATGGAAATATGGTTATGATATGAATATGGTATAACTAAGATATACTTTATACAAGAGGGCTCATGTAAGGTATCATTGGAAAGGTTATGATTTACTGAATGTGTTTATCCAATTTGTATGCATGTATCATTTTTGTATCTGAAGCTGGGAATATTGACCATGTGTCTATATTTCAAATGTGCTACATTGGATAAGGCCAAACAATGTTAGTGGCTTTTTGAAGACATGCACACAAGCATAAGGATTACCCCAGTAACTGTGTGCAATAGAAACCTCAGAGAGAGCTCTACACAATGGGAACTGTTTGACCCAGGTCACAGCAAAAACAGCATTCCAGCAAATGTGGGGAAGATATAAGAGAGGGACAATGACAACATGAGGGGTCCTCACTCTCCCTACAACAACACACCTGAAAGCACCTGAGGAACAAAGACTGAATTGTGAGAAGTGATGGTCCAAGGCTAAGATCTTTAGCCTGTGTAAGAAAACCTGGGAAAGCCAATGCAACTTGTTCGTTAAGAATCTGCCAACCTGTTTATCACTCAGCGTGATAATTTGTTAATTTGTATTTTACCTACCTAGTGTGTCAAGCTCAGTCTGTGGCTTTTGTTTATTTACTAAGGTAATCTGCTTTGTTCTATTTGCTATTTCTTTAACCACTTAAAATTCACCTTTTATAGTTGTTAAACTTGTATCTTGTTTAAAATAAAACCCAGCTTATGTAATTTTTAACTGAAGGGGGGAGACAAGAAGCCATGCACATCTCTGTTCACATTGAGGAAGAGGGCAGATTTTTATGAGCTTGTGCTGTGCAGATTTTTCTGTACAGTGTAAGACAGTATTATTTTCGGTTTATCCCCCAGAAGGGTTGTGTATGTGAGTTTTGGGTTGAGTCCTCTCATACAGAGCTGACTTCAGTCTGTGACTGCAGTAGGGTGTAGCCCTCCTGTGTGTGCTGCAAGAGCCGGAGAGCCTAATTCAGCAAAGCAGGGAGAGGAAACCTTGGCTGGTTGAGCAAGAGAGGGTCAGTGAAATCCCAGTAAATCCAGGGAGGGGGAGGGGTCCAACCTGTTACAAATGCATTGATCAATTTCCTCTTGATATTGGTTCATCCAGCACACCACCATCAGAGGTCACGTTTCAGAAGATTTTGTTTTCTTTGAAGTGTCTCAGCAAACTCAAAACAAATCTGATGTGTAGAGGGTTAATAGAGCCCTGCGTCTGAATTTAAGGCAGCCTTGAGGTTCTGAACTGCCAGTGTTCATACTTCCAGCAAATAGCTTTTAGAAGTTCTGTTTCAAATGCCCAAGTACCTTTTTCATCCTCAAATTATTTTTAACTGTTATATGGATTAAACAGTGTTCTTTACAAATTGTTCTTTACACTGTGAGGAATAGAAAACTAAATGTATCTAGCATAACCACACAAAAACACCCATCCCTGAATTTGAAAGGGTTTTTTTGTGTTATGACTCTATGAAATCTACTATAATCATGTAGATAATTTTATATTGGATCATCCAGAGTTTTACTGGGGAAAGAGAATATTTTATTAACTTTAAAAAATAAATTTATTGTGGAACAAGAATTTTGATTATCTTTTATCATTGCTTAGTGTAGTTAAAAATCTTTCTATCTTATATTTTCTCTTTTTTCTAGGTCTTGTGAATTGTTTATCATTCACAATCATATTAAATGGAAACAAATACATTTATCCATTCTTAACAAAATTAAATTTTAGCCACCAAAGCTTGTCCAGTCAAACCCAAACTCCTTATTTTAGCTGAACTGATCTCTGGTGTTGCAATATTTTTAGAAAGAAGAGCCAGTATGAAACATACTAATCTTTAAATGCAAACTAATCTTTGATTGGTTTTTATGAACTCAATGTTTTGAACCTTGACACATTAGCTTCTAAATGAAAATAATAATAACAAAAAATACTCTTGGGGAATTTAATCCAGAGCTTGGTAATTTAGCAGGTTTATGTATGCAAGGTTGCCATGGAGCTCTGTCAGGTACTTTGATTCAATGATCTTCCATATTGTGGTAGTCTCCCTTATGGTATTGTGACATATACCACCAGTGAAGTATATATTTGATGACATTGTCAGTTTTTTTAAATCTTAAGCACAGAAATTTGTAACAACACTTGTACTTAAATTGGGCTGCAAGTAATGTTGGTGAGCTAGAAAAAATAGCTTCTCTCTTTATATTTTCATTACTAGTTTATTCTGCTTTTCAGACTAAATGCTGAAGAAATTTCTTGATGCCAGTTTCAGCCGTGATATATATGCTTGTACATAGACCCTTAACCAATGGTAAAAGGGTTATACACAGGATGGCCAGCCCTCTACTTGAACAAAACGGAACACCCTTGCCCCGCCCCTCCTTTGAGGCCCTGTCCCTGCTCACTCCATCCCCCCACCCCTGTTGTTCGCTCTCCTCACCCTCACTCACTCGCTCATTTTCACTGGGCTGGCTCAGGAGGGTGTGGGGGGGAGGTGAGGACTCCGGCTGAGGGTGCGGGCTCTGTGGTGGGGATGAGGATGAAGGCTTTGACACGCAGAAAGGTGCTCCGGGCTGGGACTTAGGGGTTCAGAGGGCAAGTGGGATAAGGGCTGGGGTAGGGGGTTGGAGTGTGGGAGGGGTGCAGGCTCCGGGCAGTGCTCCCCTCAAGTAGCTCCCAGAGGCAACGTCATGTCCCCCATCCAGTCCTATACGGAGGCTCAGCCAGGCAGCTCTGCTCACTGTGCCGTTTGCAGGTGCTGCCCCCGCAAATGAAGACTATGACAGCATTTGATGCACTTTCCTTGGATCTGATCATTTCCTTGATGAAAATTTACCTCTCGTTTAACTTGCTAATATCTAGGCCTTTAGAGTTCTGCTAAAGTATGTGTTCTAAACATGAGTTCCATCACAGAAGTCTTTGAGCAATCATATTTGCTATGTCTGGGAGGCAGTTACCCTTACAGTAAATGGTTTTAGAAATATGAATAAATTAATTGCTCTTTTTGTAACATTGTGTAAATTCAGTTATTTGGTAACCACCAGGGTACGTACACCAATGCAGTGCTCATATTAGTGTATTTCCCCAGTAAGTGGAAAAAGAAGCAATCCTGTGCTGCTTATCTATAAGAAAACTAGCATTGCTTATCCATTGACTCTGATATCAGTACTGGGCAAGAAAATCCAACGGAAGTAAAGTATTACTTTATTCATTCCTTTGTTTAATTTACAGTATTTGATACCAACTCATTTTCATTCCTGTGTTTTCTGAATTAATGTTGGTTCATGTATATCTTCATTCTGTTGAAACTCTGAATATATTCACCTACTTGCTCACTATAAATTTACAAGCTACTGCTTTTAATAGAATTTTTGAATACTTGCGTATCGTAGAAGCATGTGTCTTAATGTTTTACAGTTATGCTGTTAAAAACCAGTATGGAAAGAAAACTGCAGGCACTTATCACTAAATATGCTTGAATAAAATTGATTTAACCACAGATATAGTGGAGAGACAATGCATCATAAGAGATTTTTGGTCCACTGCCATGGATGCCATAGCACAGCAACTCTTTTAAGCCACTTTAGTGGCTTGGGAAATCTAGAGTGTTAGTCATAAGTGATAGAGAGACAATAATTTTCTATTCCATAGAGCCGGTAGTTTTTATTTCATCATGGCATGCCCTAAGAAGACAAGGGGTGTCTATCAATACCGCTCTTATTTATTACCTAACCCTGAAATCTTCAAAAGGAAATGTAGAGACATCAAACCCTTTTCATCAGCTCAGTACTGATGTTCTGAGGAAAAACTGATAATGGTGTCTTAGGGTTTTATGCTGGGAAGTCAGTGATTCACATTTTGTTTCTGCAAAGAAGTCTGTTCTCTAACCCCAGGAAATAACCTGACCAATTCCAAAGTGTAACATAAGGTGTTATAGTACATTTTCAACTTAGCTGAGGGTGAACGGGGAAATATGGACATTATAGAAACAAAACCAAAGAAAAATATTTGCTTAAAATTATGTCCTATGTGAGTCTTTGGTATCTGGATTTGAGTGAACAGAAGATAATTTTTAAACATGCATTGTGTTGTGCCTATTTTTTTAATGCATACAAATCATTTTTAGGACACCCCCCTGTACCCAAAGAGCTGTAGATTCGGAACTGAAACTATGGCCAGAATCCGGCAGCCACATAACCTCCTCACCCCCTGTTTTGTGAATACCTACAAAGGTAAATAAAATATTTTAAAGTAAGCTTCTAGTTCTTTTTCCTTTTGAAGGGCATCTTTGAAAACAAAACCCCATAACTAGGCTTGGAAATTCACTGTCCATAGCTGCCTAGGTCTGGCTATTGGGGTCCATGAAAATGAGTACATATCCCTCTGTTTTTAGAGGGACACTAAATTAATTCATGTCTTTGGAAGCAGTACTGCCAAAGTCTTCATTTTTGGTAATAAGATCATTGCAAGGTCCATCCAAGTTGGCTGTATGAAACTGAGCTGGTTCCTCTGATGAGCAGCCAGTGTAAACCATTCCCACAAGAAGGGGTCAGTCCAGGAATATATATGAGAACATAATCTTAAGGAATAAGCCTGTATTGAAATGAAGAGACTTTGGAATCTTGGCTTTGATACTGACTTCCTCTGTGACCTTGGATAATTCACTTAACTTTGAGGTGTGCCCCCAAAAGACAGAGTACGATTATGTTCAAAAAGACAATGGAAAACCTAAGAATAATTTCTGCACTCCTAGGGGCCAGGATGTTGCCCCCAGGTGCAGGAGTGGAAGCTATATGGGCAGTGCCAAGACAGCTGCATTGCCATGCAATCTGCATGCCAAAATAGAGAATGATCTTTGGTTTAAGTTCTCTTTAACACCCACAGATCAGCGTAAAGTGCACTGTAAAATAATTAGTATTCTGCAGTAACCCTAAGGGGGAGTATGCTTGGATGCCTTAAAACGTTTTTAAATATTTCCTTTTTCCCCCCCAAAAAATCTTGCCTTTTCTCAAAACAGCTCAAGTTTTTTTCAAAGCTGAGGACACAAATGGAACAGTGAGTCAGAAAAATATTTCTAGTGCTTTTCTTTTGTGTAGCTGCAGCTACAATGTGCCATTTCTTCAATCACTCTTGTTTGTAACCCACGTGGTGCTGCAACCTTGGATGAGGAGCAGTATGCACTGCAGCAAAGGGGTGTGGGGCTGGACTGAGTAAGCTTGAACAATGGTTGTTTCCACACTTTCGGAGAAATAAATAGTACAGAGTATTTTAAATCTCCGGCATGGCTTCCATTTTGAGCATCAGGTAGGGAGATTAAAAGCTAAGGAGGCTGAAGAAGACTAACCCAACATAGTGGTATCCTAATGGTGCCCAGAACTGAGTTGTTTGATCCACCAGTAGAGTTCTATTGTAATGTAGCATGTATTACTTACTGGAACAAATCCCCTTCACAGGTTGGCACTCAGTCAGTGGTTCAAGTTGGTCCTATAGGGCTGTGTGTGTTTGGGGAAGAGGATCTCAAGTCTCTAACACTGCATCTGCCTAAGATTTCAGCAGATTGATTGAATTGACAAGGTCCTGTATTTCTGTATCAATCTCCTCTGTACTGATTGGCATTCGGAGTCTACAATGTGCCATGATTCAGTAGTGGTCTCTCTGCCAAATATATGGCACTGGAGAAGGTCCCAGGAATGCCCCCTCTTGTGCATTTGTCCAGATAGTCACTCGTAGATCTGTGCATTTTGGTGTCATCCTGCATGTTGAATTGATTTCATCAGTCAAACCATGTATTTCCCTTCCTTGTTCTGGGTGGTTGTTAAATGTGGCTTTGGTAAACTAATAAATATTTAATAACTTTAATTTGTCTCTTGGGCTGTATTAACTCTCATTCCTACTCCATAAGTGACTACAGCCTCCAACTATGAAAAGCTGACTGATAGCCTGGCTCAAGTTATTTTATTAAATCTCATCTGCTTTTATGAGGTTGTGGTGCCCATGAGACACTGTTTGAAATTTTAGCTTTTTCTTCACAAGGCTGTAAGCATTTTCTATCACTTTACATTAGACATGTTGATATCTATTTTTTTGCTCATCCTAAAGAAACAGGATTTTTACCCTGCTCCTTGATTTTTCTAATTGGTTTTACTAGTTCAAGAAAAAGCTCCAGTGTGTCACTCTAGACTTTGTACCCAAGTAAGCTTCAAGAATTTTTATTTCTCAGGATGTAGTATATTTTGTCAGTTCTTTGGATTTTTGGTCAGACTTCATTGTTGAAAAGAACATAAGAACGGCCATATTGGGACCAAAGGTTCATCTAGCCCAGTACCCTGTCTTCCGACAGTGGCCAATGCCAGGTGCCCCACAGGGAATGAACAGAACAGGTAATCATCAAGTTATCCATTCCCTCTTGCTCATTTCAGCTTCTGGCAAACAGAGGCTAGGGACACCATCCCTCCCATTCTGGCTAATAGCAATTGATGGACCTATCCTCCATGAATTTATCTGTGTGGGGTTTTTTGTTTGGTTGGTTGGGTTTTTGTTTTGTTTTGTTTGTTTTTTTTAACCCTGTTATAGTCTTGGCCTTCACAACATCCTCTGGCAAAGAGTTCCACAGGTTGACTGTGCATTGTGTGAAGAAATACTTGTTTTTGTTTGTTTTAAACCTGTTGCCTATTAATCCCCTGTTTGGGGGAGAATGATACAGGAAAGCCAGAAAAAATGCCTGAAACAGCCCTGTATATGGAAGTTTAATATCTGAAGTTTGAGATTTCACAATTAGTCACCAATGAACTAAGAACAAGGGTAAAACTCTGAACAATAGGTGCATAGCAGTCAAAAGCCACAGTCAATGCTAAAATGTTTTACTTTGAAAGAGTGAGGGAGCTTTCCTTTGTTCCTTAGAACTGTGCTACAATATAAATGCCTTACCATAGTATCTGCAATATAAATCTGCAGGTTAGCTAACTTACAAAGCTTAGGATTCCAGAAACCTGAGTTGAATGTTCTGTAGCACAAGCCTTTTTATACCTAAAGAATGAGCTTTAAAGAGAGAGAGGAAAAGGGAGAACTTCATAGAAACGTTCTGTGTTAATAAAAGAGTCATCTTTTGGTTATATATGAAAGGTATCTTTGTGGGGATTATGCCTTCCTGAAGCATTAAATAGAAGTAATCTTTTAGGATCAAGTGGTCATATTCTATAGGATTAATTTGTTGAAATTATAAAGTGGCCAAGGAAGGATAGACATTGGAGTGAACCTTTATTTTCTGTAATGAATATATTTTTCAGTAAAAATATCCCTGTCCCCTTAAAATATAGTACCTTATTTCCATATCCTCTCCTGTAACCCTTTTTGAGGATACCTTATCTAGAAATAAGTAGACAGAGCTGATGCATGATGAAAGAACCAGGCAGACTTCTGTGGTTTTTACTAACCCAAAACCAGTCCCGTGTTCCACATTATTGGGGCTCATGATGCATGTTTTACACAGTTCTAACTCTGTCAGGTACAACAAATTTTGTGTTAGTGATATTAAATATAACGATGAGTTAAAGCCAAATCTTTGGTGTTAATACTTACCAGTTTGAATATTAAAGATTTAGTCACAATTTCTGAAGCAAGCTGATATTGATGCTTTAGATTGTGATCTGTGTTTGTAGAGCAGGTTGGTAAAATTGCCTTCTCATATCTCTCCAGTTCAGTTTGAATTTCAAGTATCAGTGTTTAGGAAGTCAGTAGTTTCCCCAGGAATTGAAATTGGGGGGGGGGGGTGTTCGAATTTATGTGTGGGGAGGGGGGTCAGGACCGATGAGAGATATAAAAGAGATATGAATAAAGTAAATGTTTTGTTAGGCTTATGCAAATTTAACATAAGGATAATGCAAGTTACACCAAAACACATAACAGGTCTAGATTTCTAAATATATATATATATATTATTTTTTTAAATTTATTTAATTTAAATTGACTTTTGAAAAGTAAGCCATCATGGGATAAGTGGGAAGTCCTCTCATGGATCAGTAACTGGTTAAAATATGGGAAATAAAGGGTAGGAATAAATTATCAGTTTTCAGAATGGAGAGAGATAAATAGTGGTATCCCTGAGGGGTCAGTACTGGGACCATTACTATTAAACATATTCCTAAATGATCTGGAAAAATGGGTAAACAGTGAGGTGGCAAAATTTTCAGATGATACAAAACTATTCAAGATTGTTAAGTCCCAGGAAGACTGCGAAGAGTTACAAAGGGATCTCACAAAAAACTGGGTTACTCAGCAACAAAATGGCAGATGAAATTCAATGTTGATAAATGCAAAGTAATGCTCATTGGAAAACAATCTCAACTATACATACAAAATGAAGGAGTCTGAATTAGCTGTTAACACTCAAGAAAGAGATCTTGGAGTCGTTGTGGATAGTTCTCTGAAAACATCCACTCAATGTGCAGCAGCAGTCAAAAAAGCAAACAGAATGTTGGGAATCATTAAGAAAGGGATAGATAATAAGACAGAAAATATCATATTGCCTCTATATAAATCCATGCTTGTGTGGATTGGTCTAGGCTGAGGTTGATGGTGGGATGGAAATTGTTGAAATTATGGTGGAATTCTTCAAGGGCTTCTTTTCCATGGGTCCAGATGATGAAGATGTTGTCAGTGTAGAGCAGGGGCATTAGGGGATGAGAGCTAAGGAAGCGTTGTTCTAAGTCAGCCATAAAAATGTTGGCATACTATGGGACCATGCGGGTACCCATAACAGTGCCGCTAACTTGAAGGTATAAATTGTCCCCAAATGTGAAAGAGTTGTGGGTGAGGACAAAGTCTCAAAGTTCAGCCACCAGGTTTGGCATGTAACTAGTTCACAAAAATGGGGGGAGGGGGAGAAATTTGGGGGGGGTGTAGGGAAATCACTGTAGGAAGTACATTCTGATTTCAATATGTCACTCAAAATCCCCTGTGAGTTAACCATATAGTATTTTTCCATATTCACATCAACTAGGTATAAAGAAAACCTAGCTGAAAGCCTACTGTGCTCAAAAATCAGACTTCAGTTTTATTTTTGCAAGCCATGTAGAATGAATAGGTTCCTTTTGCAGCACTAAATTTATATTCTGACAGACACATGCAAGCTACTCAATCAAAGGAGCTCATTATTGAAGATAAACAGTGGGTATTAATAGTAAGCATGTCCATTTCATATTATGTATTATTCTGGCAGAAGAATATTTTCACTTCCAAATTATAGCTGAAGTAATTAAAATTCAAGGCATTAATTATACATTAATGAAAACCAAATCATATTTCATACTTTTGTTTTGGCAGCATATGGAAAAATTCTGTCTCCTCAACCACTAGTGTGTTGTTTCAGTGACAAATTATATAATCTCTAAAGCCAAGTAGAATTGTTCCAGTGAATTAAGTTTGTCTGTAAAGGAGCATATACAGTGTGTGAGGAGTAGGGGGGAAAAAGAGAGCAGTAGTTTAAAGCATTTCACCCAAATGCCACAATTGTCAGAATTTATGAATAATGTGAATGGGCTTTTTTGCTCTTTCCTATGCAGCCTAGTGCAATCTTAAAAACCATTGCTTTAACTGGGAGGAATTTGTATGCTAATGGCACAATAACCTTTTAATTTAGATTTCCGTAGAAGACAGCAATGCTGAGTGGTGTTTAATTCTCTAAAGGAGGAAGAGTGAAACTATTGTTCAGAGAAAGACAGTCCTAGACCCATTTTTGCTATTACTATTTAATGTACCTTTGAAATAAAAAAGGCATTTCTTTTGCTACATTGTTTTATGTTTTAATTTTAAAGTAGAAGAATTTAAATCCAAAGGCATAGGTCTGTCAAATTTAGCATCTGTCTTCTTATGAGATTATCAGTAAAATGTTATTTTTGTATCATTCTGAGCATTCATTTGTTAAGGATTTTCCCCCTGAATTTAAAGAGCTATAAATTGCAGGGATTACTTATAAATTCAAAACCTTTTGGCTGGTCTGGGAGCAGTTCTGCTAGGCCCAATTCATGCTGCCTGCTCTGGGCTTACATACCAGGCACTCTTAGTATGGTTAAGTCAGATGCCAGCACAAGGGAGGTGAAAATAGTGTCAGGGATGCCCAGCAGACAGGCATTTGCTGCTGCTATGATGCGCCCTGGTGTTTCCCAATTCCGGGTTCCAAAGATGACTTCAGCTGCCAGGATATAAAGTGGCCATTGGCATGGATCTTCCTCCCAAAGACTATCAGTCCAAGTAAGGTGGTCTTTGTAGTGGTTGTGATAAAGGGACATTACAACTCCTTGCTGTTTTAAGCAAAAGACAACAGATTATTCAAGCCTTTTAGTTATATCAAAGAAGAACTATGTCTCCTTGCCATGGCTCCTTTTGAGCCCTTTTAGTACAGGCAGAGGGAGATCACATGGGCGTAGGCCACTGAAAATCATAGGCCCAGAGTGCAGCATTTAATGTCTATTTTCCTGGTTGTGCTGATTGTTTTATATCAGGAGAGCAGGGTTCTGGCAGGTAATGACCCTGATCTTTGATTTGTGCTGTTAATTTTGAGGCCAGCAGTTAATAAAGTTGCCACCATCTGTAGAGAGGGTGTTTGTCATCCAAAGTCTCCTGCAAGCATGCAATGTGGCTCAGATTTTCAAACATACACCTGCAAAACAGTGTGCAAAATACCCAATGTGTATGCAACCGTGACTTGCATAAGTGCATTGGGCACTGATCAAGTCATGCATGGACATGTTTGAGAACCTGGGACTTCAAATGATGTGGCCAAATTGTTTGCATTTGTCTTCTATCTCTAGCAGTTCTTAGAAGTCAGCTCTAGAATGTAGCTAAAGTGGAACCGATACTGGTGTACACCTTACCTTACTTGGTCTGACACTAAAGTTTCCAGGACCAATTTGCTGTGGTTAATTTGATTATCGATACAGATTATGTTTTATGAGTTAGCTGAAGATCTCATGGCCAATATGACAACCATGGGATCGTCACATAGGATTATTGGCTGTATTCAGACATCTGGCCACACTGCTATTCAACCTAGTCATAGTAGTTTAATTCAACTAATGTAGCTTCTCTTTATTTAAAAGTTATTTGCAAACAGGCTTTGTTTTTATTACTGATTTGTTTATTTGTCATAGCCTGAATTTGAGACTATATTGGAGATTTTAGAATATGATGCATCTGGTGAGGGAGAGCCTGTGAGGAGGGTCTTGACATGGATGGAGGAAAGCAATAAGCTAAGTGTTGTGTTTTTCCATTATTGTTCAGCACACAGAGATCTGATTCTGTCAGCTCCAGCAGGGCCTAATATGTGCACCAACTTTAATGAAGTCTGGCCTATAGCCACAGGTGCACCAGAGGGAGAGTATGAATTTGAATTAGACCAGGAATCATAGTGCAGTTGAGCTTTTGGGCAAAGAATTAGTCACACTAGTATGGATTCTGGGAAAAGGATTATTGTGCTATTAGTCAGGGATTGCTAAATGCATTCTTCCCTGTTCAAATTTGCAGGTTGGCTAGTCAAGCTGTGTTTTATTTATAATCAGCTGTGACGATCTGAAGAATCTGTCTATATACAGCTTAAGAATTCTGTTTCATATTGGGGAATCCTACGTGTGTGTGTGTCAGACAGAAAACTCCATTTTGAATGTGTGGGCCTTGCTGGTTTCTCTTGTCTTTTTACCTCTGTATTGCACTGAAATTCCAAGGGTTCCTGAGGAAAGACTCCATGGAGAGTCATTAACCTGAATGGCTCCTGTTGAAATGGGAGCACGTGGGACAATGGGATGGCTAAAGGCTAGGGTAAACCATTGTTCTCAAACTTCCCTTCAGGGCCTGGGGTGTAAAGCAGTGGAATTTGGTACAGTCCTTTAAAACACAAAGACTGTGAATCTGGAAAGGTGACTCACAGGAAGTTTGGGAAGAAGAAAGAAAGGGACATGTTTTCATAGCAGGGGCTCTTGTTCAACTGTGGAACCAGCCAAGAAGGAAATTGACTATACGAGAAAGCAACAGTCGTATGCAGGAAGGGGATCCTAGACTCCTTATCACTGAGAAGTAGTCTCTGGACTAAGGGAAGTGTGCAGGGTTTTAATATTTGTCTGGATCTGTATCTTTTGTGATACCTAAAGACTAAGTATGTTTAGAAACCATTGCCAAGCCTACATGTCTGTCTGCTTCAACTATCACATTGTTGGACCATATCAGGGAATTTCTGTATTAGAACTATAAAGCGTATGTGTATAACAGGTCTGAGGCCAAGAGAGACAAGGGATAATATTGAATTCCCCACAGCTTAGGCCTCTTGCTTTTTCATTTCTGTGTCTCTCCCTCTCTGTGAAAAGCATGCAAGGCCAAACTGCTAATTGTGTTATAATAACACAAGCCTTATGATAAGGCTTTGCAAAAACAACTGTAATTGTTCTTCAAAACAGAACACAGCTTAGTAGTTGTTTGCTATGTATGTTAAAGTTTAAATAGATTTGCAACATTCTGAGAGTTGTTTAGAAGTTAAGAGATAGAGAAGTAATAAGTGATAAATGTATGTTAAAATAGAGAATGTATGTGGATGGATGCTTGATTTAGATAAAGGATGAATGGTCAGGGAAGTGCCAGCCTAAGAGTTATAACTGTGATCTCCCCTGGCCGAAGAATGCGTAGCACGGAGATAACTGGATGACCCCGTAGGGCAAGCCAGAATCCACCCAAGTGCACCCATGGATGGAGGGCTGAAGACTTGGAAGAACACGATAACACTCAGTCCTCAAGGATGTGCCACCTGCTAATTGATAATCACTTCAAACAAACATCAGCATGATGAAGCGATTCCCATAGACTTGTATAAGGACAAAATCCTATGAGAACAGAACCAAAAACTCAGGGACTTTGAATCTGGTTATGCAACCACCCTCCAGGAGCAAAGGATGTGCATCTGACAAGGACTCGGCTCCACCCTTGTGTGCAGGCTACCTGGCCAGTACTCTGCCACGAGCAACCTCTAGGCTGGTAACTATAACAGCTCTGCAGAAATTGTATGAATGAGTGTGTGAATTAATAAGGAATGGTAGTGAAATAATATTGAATTGCATATCCTGATTTCTCGCTCTCTCTCTGTATTTAAAATAAACCTGGCATTTTGCCTTATCCCTCTTATAAGATCCTATTGGTATTATTTTATTAGTGTAACAACATGTCCCAGAAGAGGTGAACTGTAGACTTGGAGCTCCCACAAGGATGGAGCTCTGGGAAAGAGTGTGTGTAAGCTACTGGGGCAGATAGTTGTCCAGACTGCTCCGGGGAGCCTAACACAGCTGGACTGGGAGATCCCATTTCTGTGGAGGGGTACGAGATAGTCTGTACCAAGGAAGAGTGTCAGAGAAATTGGAACCACCAACAGAGTCTGGAGCGTACTGAGACCCAGAGAAGCTTAGAAAACATGGGGCCAGTATGGCAGGACATAAACACAGCGGTCTGGTGAGGGTCCTGCCGAGGGAGCTGTGTGACATCATAGTATGTATACAATGTTTGGTGTGACTTTTGATATACTGTCAGTATAACACCTCTATAATACCATTACAGTGGGAATTAAACTCTGGTCCTATTTGGGTACAGTCACACAGTTGTGATGCATAGGTTTGTGTGGATCTAATCAAGAGGAAATATATACAAATAGACAATATGGTGTGTCACAAAGGATATGGAATCCTTTACTCATCATATAAAGTAAAGTTTTTCTCTGTAGTTTTCTCAAGATTCTCAATTATTTTTTGTTTTTTACACTGGAGTTTACTGAATTCATTTTGACATGTACCTTTTCAATGAAACTGATGAGCTATCGAAGAAAATATGATTTTTATTAGCCTGGTATATATACTCTATCTCATAACCTTTGAATTCAAAAAATGATTCTTTGGAATCTGATGGGTTTTGTCTGTGGTACTGCATCAACAAGCCACACTGTTCTAATCATTTGACTTACTGTTTCTATATAAAGAACGAACATGCTCAGTAAGAATTGCTTCTTTTGGTTCTATTTTCAATATGAAACTGACACATTCTAAATCCTGCCCTCTACACACAGCCAAGAAGTTCGGTGGCTTAGAAAGGACAAGAGATGTACAAAAACATGTATCAGTTTTATTTGTCTGGCAAATAAATTTGCTGTTGAATGTGCATTTGCCTGTTTGAAGGCTGCTGGTGCTGTACACTCAGAATGTTAGGCCTCAGTGAGAACAATATCCCCATGGTCATAGCTGCCAGTTGTGTGTTTCATTATATCTGTGAAGCAAAGGGGGAAAAGTTTCCACAGGGGTGGAATACGGAGGTGGATCGGCTGTTTGCTGATTTTGAGCATTCAGAAACCAGGGTATAAGAGCTCAATGGGGAGCTATTTGGCTTATGGAGGCTTTGAAGGAGCATTTTAACAATAAGTCTCAGTAGTATGTGTTGTTGTAGTGGGCTGAGCCTGGCTCTTTTTTTTTTTTTGGAGTGTACTATAAACCTCATAAAGATTGCTATGTGGGCACTACTATAACAATGCAAATGCACCTATGGCTATTGTCTGTCAATGTTAGCAGCAGCCAGCATATGTTGGAGACTAATAAACAAATTGAGTTTCCCTAAATAGATTTTTATTCCATACCCCTACAAACATACCTATGTAATGCTGAAGTAAACTTCATATATACAGGGGAAAGTATCTTTAAAGAACAAAGAACAGGGAATTCACAAGCACATACACCAGTAAAAAAGAACAGGAGTACTTGTGGCACCTTAGAGACTAACAAATTTATTTCCGCATAAGCTTTCGTGGGCGACAGCTCACTTCTTCAGATGCATAGAATGGAACACACACCTGGGTGTATGTGCAGCTGTAATTGTGTGTGGTCTCCCAGCGGGTGGAGTGCCTGGTGGACAGCTGTGTCTGCAGTAGATATGTGAAATGTGGAAGGGTGCATAGGGAGGTTATGGAATGTAGTTCTCTATGGGCTGCAGGAGGAGGTGGCAAACAGATGTGTCACCCTGAAGTTCAATCAGAGACTGCAACATGTCTGTTTGTTTCCTGACAGTGCTACCATCTCTTGCTATCCCTCCGCATTTAGTCACTGATCACCACCCTGCAATGCCTCTGCTTGCAATCCAAAGTGCCAGAGGATTAAAGACATCCTGGAATATGTCTTCCTTTGTACTCTTCTTTCTCCTCCTTTATCTGGCCCCCACCTCTGCTCCACCCCAGTCCCGCCCCCACTTCACCCCTTCCCCTGTGGACTGCAGCAGGGGTCAGGCCTGCCCTGCACTCACCGGGTGGTGGAAAGTGGAGTGACCTGGCCCCAGCCCACTCCACTCTGCCATCTCATGTTGGGGGACAGTTTCCCCCCTGCCTCCCAAGCCTGCTCCTGCCCCCCCCCCCATGGGGGAGCTGCGTAGGACACCAAAATAGCTAGGGACATCCCTGTCCTTAGGGTTCACTGCAGTGGCATGTGACTCCAGCTTCTCCGAAGTATCTACAGGGCACTTGTCATTGGAGATGTGCCGCTGCCAAGGATGGCATGCATCTACTGGTAGAAGCAGCATGTCTGCAGTTCTGCAACAGAGGAAATATTAGCCTCTCTTGCCTTCTGGTACACCTGCCAGAGCTTCTTGATTTTCATGTGGCACTGTTGTGTATCCCTGTGTACCTTTTCTCTTCCACGCCCTGAGTGATGTGGTCGCAGATGTCAAAGTTCCCATGGCTGGATTGGAGCTGTGACTGCTCAGCCTCTCACCTCTGCCCACAGCCCCAGGAGATCCACCACTTCCCATGTACTCCAGGCATTTGCTGTATGGCACTGGTATAGTCAGCTGGGTAGTTGCTATGTTTGCTTTCCACATCAAGCAAACAGGAAGAGCAATTTCAAAAATTCCCAGGACTTTAAAAGGGGACAGGCATTTAATGATGTACCTGGCTGCCAGGCAGCGGAGTTCAAAACTGTGACAAGAGTGGTCATGGTGGGGCATTGCTGGACACCTCCTGGAGACTACTTAGGTCAACATAAGAAATGCAATGTCTGTACTGCATCACCCTAACTACATCGACCTAAGCATTATGCCTCTCGCGGAGGTAGCTTTATTAGGTTGGCACAGCGGTGTGAGGGACACTGTAGTGCAGACACCTCCATATTAGGTTGATGTAAGCTGCCTTATGTCGACCTAACTTTGTAGTGTAGACCAAGCCCCAGAGGACTGACAGGCTATCTTCACCTTGCTCCCAGCCCCTGCTAACATGGAAGAAAGGGATGATGTTGGCAATCTGAGGAAAGCAAATAGACACCTGGTAATGCCAGGGCACCTTACAAGTCACATGTCAAAGTATGAATTGCCAGACAAATTGAATTGCTGAGCCTGTTATTGCAGTGCTCCTTGATGCTGTTGAGGTGGCTGGTGTACGGCTTCATGAGCCATGGGAGGAAGGGGTAGTCTTGGTTTCTCAGGGTCACTATTGGCATTTCCACATCCCCAATGGTAATCCTCACGTCTGGAAAGAAAGTCCCTGCTTGCAGCTTTCTGTACAGAGCTGTGTTCCTACAGGTACATGCATCATGCACCTTCCCTGACCAGCCCACATTGATGTCTGTGAAATGACCCCAGTGATCCACCAGTAATAGCATAGAAAAGTAGCCCTTTCTGCTGATGTAATCCATCTCAAGGTGGTCTGGGGCCAATATAGGGATATGTATACCTGCTATTGCCCCACTGCAGTTCGGGAACCCCATCGCTGGAGAGCCATCCACTATTTCCTGCACATTGCCCAGAGTCACAGTCCTTCATAGCAGGACGTGATTAAGGTCCCTGCACACGTGCATCACAGCAACCCCCATAGTGAATTTACCAGCTCCAAACTGATTCCCGGCTGATCTGTAGAAATCTGGTGTTGCCAGCTTTCATGCAGCAATCGCCACTCGCTTCTTCACCATGAGTGCAGCTCTCATTTTGGTGTTGCTGCACCAAAGGGCTGGGACAACCTCCACACACAGTTCTAAGAAGGTGGCCTTGCACACTGAAAGTTCTGACACCACTGTTTGTCGCCCTATACCTGCTTAATGATGCAATCTCACCTTGTTTCTCGTGCGCAGAACTAACCGTCCACCACGTGCAACTGCTCCACAAATGCCATGGCACACAGCAAGGCAGCCTCCAAGGCATTATCATCAGACTCACAGCTCAGGAAATACTGCAGGATAAGGTGCGTTGTGTTTGTAATGCTCAGCGCAATATTGAAGAGCAGTGCAGGATCCATGCTTTCTGACAGAGACGGTGGATGTGCAGGTTACAGAGGCTTTTGAAAAGCAACACGAAACATCCTACGATGCCCATGGAATGAGGGGATGGAGAAAACTGAATCATAGGACACTGAACCTGCTCTATGAGGCATTGCAAACCCTTCCTAAATCACCCTGCACTAAATAGTGGCGAGTTGCACGGTGGGATAGCTACCGCTGATGCACTCCTCTCTGCATCGATGCAAGTGCTGCTACTGTGGACATGCAACGGTGGCTTGTACGTTCACACAACTTAAATTGACTTAATTTTGTAGTGTAGACAAGTCCTGGGATAAAGGGATTATTCCTAAATCCAGCTCTATCCCACAAAAATATTTCAACTGAGACCTTGTTATAAAATACCCCACTATGTCATCACTGTCATGTATAACCACATTTGAAAATCAGATATCAGTAAAAAAAAGAAAAATTGTTCACATCACATAGTGTGGGGGAGGGATGGGGGAAATGCACATTTTCTAGCTGCTTTCCATTCTGCCCTGCCCTACAGTACAGTCAGTGAACATTTCATGCTGTTAAAACTCCCTTCTGTGAGGCAAACTGTTCATTGAAGGCTCTTATTGTTATCACAGATGAATTCTATTCCATTTAAATATTGCTTGGACTGCAAACCACATCTTATATGAAGATACTGTAATGCCTGAAAGATATTTGTAGGAGACAAACTTCTATTCCAATGCAATGGAAATGTTGGCATAAGCTGCTACACACAAATGAGATGTTTATAAAAATTGAATAGTATGCCATATGTGAGGCCATTTATTTTATATAAACACATCCGTTTTTCTACCTCTTTTCACACACACAAATCAAGGGAAATGGATCTTGTAATAAACGAAAATATTAAGGGAAAAACTACCCACCTGTCTTTATTTTGAAGAGCAATAAAAATTTACTTGTTAGGTTTTCATCTAATGGCCCAGTCCAGTGAAATCTAGTATGGCCTCAGCTCCCATCAGTCAATGGGAGCTGAGGTTGCTTGGCATCTCCTTTACTGCATGTTAGGTCAAAACAGTCTGAGTAAACTTAACAGTTATTTTATGGGTTAGTGTAAAACAAAATCCACCTCACATGCAGAATATCGTCCTATGCTACCACTCATATACTGTTGAAGAAGGCCTCTTCCCTTACCTTTTTAATAGTATGATGTATATCCTGTATGTAAGCTCTAGTATTTATTACAAATCTACAACATCTTTATTGTTTTTTTGAGGTGGCGAGACCCAGTGGCTTTGGGTGTGTTTGTGTTATTTTTTACTAATATTTTATTAATTGAAAAGATAAAATGAAAATCTGATTGAAAACTCTGCCTCAGTTTACCCATCTATAAACTGTCTGTAAAGCGTTACATAAACTGACAGAAGTGTTGCATAAACTGCAAAAAGCCTGGAGATGATGGATGAAATGACCCTTCTGTACATAAAGTCAAATTATTACTATAAATGATTTTCCCTTTAAAAATCAATTTGTGCAGCTGCCTGCTGGTATTCTCAACTCTGTCTCAGAGAACTGAAGAACTTTCTCTTTCTCATTTACCTTGATAAGGGCAGTATGTTCGTTTTGCTTCAGGTGATACTATGAAAGAGTTCCCAGACTAAGTATACAGTGGAATCTTCGAGTGAAATGGTCAAATTTTCAAGAACAATTGTTTTAAAAAATTCTATATTTAAATGTATCTCTATTGTTCACTATTTGCAAATAAAGTATTCATTCAAAACCCCACACTCCACTGAAAACTTAGTGGAGATAAAATTTGAATAGACTCGCTAGTAACAAAACAATGGTCAATTTGATTTAAAAAAGCTTTGGATCAGGTCCATTAATAATAATGAATTATCACCAGGGCTTGCTACTATTAACGTTCAAGACTTTCTAATATTTTGCTGTTTGCAAGTGTGTGTAACAAATAACAAGCCCTAAAAGTCTCACACCATAATTGTATCAACCAACACATTATTTCATTACTATTCAATTGAATTGACTAAAATAATCTATTTTCTCGTGTATATTTTTTCTTTAAGCAGACAAAACAGATGGAGGGACAGATTAGACAGCAAAGAGCAATGGAAAACAAGACATTTGTAACTGAAAAGCCAAACCACTGCTTTATAACAACTGACAGTAATTAAATTACTTTAAATAAAACAGAATTTCCACTGCATCCTCCTGTGAGATAGTAGCAAAACAGTAAGCGAGGAAAAGTAGGGAAGTGAATAAAACTAGAACTACTACTATCACTCAGGCAGAACAAGGAAGACACAATGTTTCCTAATATTTATAATTTTCTGTGATGCTCCACGTACCTACCCACGTTTCATTATTGTTTCATGAAGACAGGGAAGGGGTGAAAGAGGCCTCTTATGCTAAGACCAATTTACCACTCCACTGCTACTCTGCCCAAATCCTCCCAAAGTTCCATGCTGCTGTCACAGTGATTCATTGTATTTGATTTTTTAAATGAATTCTAACTGCTAAATTTCCATGATTCATTTGCTTCTCTCAGCTTTAGTCACTTGAAAGGTAGTAAGTGATTAATATCTTATCTTATTCTATAGTACGTGCAGTATTTCTTTCCCTGAATAGTCAGGTATTTTATACTACGATCCTCTGTTAAATGTAGATAATATCGCTCTTGACAAGAGTATCTCTTGAAGGTATTTTATATATATAGGGAAAAAATATCCAAGCTGGATTCATTGTTAAAGAATACCATCCCAGTTTTTCAGTTTCCATCTGGGATTACTAATGTGATATGCTCAAATTATAATTTTTCATTCATCAACTGTTGAACTATCTACAAAATGTTGATATATCAACTTAAACAATTACTGCAAATAGCATTCAAGACAAATTGGACAGACCTAAATACTAAATCAGTCATTTCCTGAAGGCTTTTCTCTTCTATCTTACCACATATCTAAGTGGGAAGAAATGCCTATTATCTCAAAGTTTCTGAAGAAGTGCTATCCTCTTTATTCATTTTTGTCACTCCATTGTTTGAAATATATTAAATTCTGCCTTCCTTTCTAGTAATCCCACCTTTCCCTGTGATCCCATTAGATCTCTCAAACTGTATTTGGGATGCCTCAGTAGGGGAAGAGGAGGCCCCCCAAGTTAAAACAGTGGTGTTGGTGGACCAGTAGGTTACCTGATTCAGAAGTCATATTGAACCAATTTTACTGCATAACGGTGGTATTAATACTAAATTATTTTTACATTTATAATGTGCCCAGTGCTTTACAGTACACACAATTTGTTCCCCCCCCCCCTTATCTGTGTTTTCTGTTTAGACTGAAAGTCCCTCTCCTGAAGTACTATCTTCATGCAGTGAATAACACGAGGCCCCATTCTCATCTGGCCCATAGGTGGTATTGTAATACAAATAATAGTCAAACTGACACACAGTTATATGGCCCTAATTATATAACCTAATTTTTCTGAAGTAAGGAAAGGGGATTTCAGTTTTCAGTGCTGTCAGTTTGTCCCCTAACTTTCACAGGCACAGACCACCCCATTTCTCCACTATATCAATGGCAATCTGATATACCAAGGGTATCTATGTCTTTTGTGCTAGTGATTTAATATTAATTGTTTTAATGGAGAAATTGAGAGCATATATCATAAACAACTGAATTATGTGTCAAATCTTCAGAATCACATGAAAACAAATGTGTGCCCAATTACAGAAACTGCACATACAGTTATAGAAATTATACATGCAAAATATGTGCACACAGGTTTTTAGGATTTGGGTGTGCAAAAAGCCTTAATTGCAAATACTTACTTTACTTGGTCTCAGTCCTGAAAACGTTTATCTAGATGAGTGTCCCTTTGCAATCAAATTAACTTCTCTATCTGTGAAAGGAGTATTCACATAAGCAACAATCTTGATGCAGTTGTTTGCAATGATTACCCTTTGGTAGTACTAATTTGATGGGTTGCCCGCCTTTAAGGTGCCACCTGATGTACTGGGATACTACTGAGTCCACCTGTTCTCCCAGCCTGGGCTCCCTTTACCCTGTCTTATTGAGCCAGGCTCTTAAGCCTCTTCTAGTACACACACAGGCAGGTCCACACCCAGCTGCAGAAAGACACAGGCACTGAGATCAGCTCTGGGAAGACTCGGCTTAAGGGACTTGCCCCAGCACTCAGGTGCCCACCTCCCAAAGTGCAAACCCAAAGATATATTGTCTTGCATGGTATAGAAAGATCTGTACAGCTCAAGCTCATAAAAAATTCGCCCTCTCCCTCAATGTGAAAAGAGAGATGCACAACTTCTTTCCCCCATTAGAAATTACACAAACTGAATTTAATAATTGTCGCAATCCGATGCATAGTTATGGCTCTGTATGGCCAATTGTCGGTCCACGGCCATCTTGTCCTGCTAAAAGGACAAGGCAGCCTCCATCTTGGACCAGGTTCTTGTTGTATAGGAGAGGGCAGAGACTCAATCCTGCCCAGCAACACTGGCTGTGTATGCTCTCCTGTGTTTTTGTTTTTTTCTCTCTCCTGCTGGGCCATCTAAAGGTCAGGCTAGTTCTGTGTGTGAAGGCCTGATTCTTCCCGGCAACCTGTTTTTTTTTTTTGGGTCGGTCGTCTGGAGGTCAGGTTAATTCTGCCCAGCGACTCACTTTCCCGCTCTTTTTGGACCCAGTCATCTAAGGGTCAAGCTTGTTTACTTGTCAACTCCAGTGTGCCGTGTGCAAATCCTGCCGACGTGGGGTGGCAACAGCTCGAAGCCTGAAGGGAGGAGGGACCAGGGAGCCAATCAGATACTGACACGAGGGAGTGAGACCTCTTAATAAAACTAGGTTTCCCCCCAAAATCTTTGTGGAGCACCCGCATGTTAGCTGAAGGACTTGATCACCCTTTCGGCCAGGGTCTCCTCCCGGTAAAGCGCGCTCGTGTCGTATTGTTTGGATTCGTTGTTGTTTGGATCCGATCCCTGTCAGCTCGTCATGCTTCTGGTGTCTGTTCTGCTGGTCAGCTGCGCCTGGAGTGCGGTATTTGTTTTTTAATATCTGACAGTTAGCTTATCTAGCCTCTTATTTTTCCCCTTCCTAACTTGGTACCAAATATCTACTCAGGATATCAGGATTGTATTAGTGAGCTCAGAATTGCACAATTGCTTAGCTAGCTTGTATAATTGTTCTATTTGTTATTGAATTGTTAATTGCAAACTGTTTTATGTGTGTGAATCACTGCTCTGTCTTTGTCTGGAGTGAATGAATCTGGGAGCTGTCTCCACCTGGAGATTAGCTGACCAAGGGGTTCCTGTCCCCGCGGTCTGAATGAGTGGAATCTGCCCAGCTGCAGCCACACCACACTCTGGGTTACCCTTAGTGTGAAAGCAAGGGTGGCTGAGGCAGTGGCCCGTAGGTCTCTGTTCTGTGTTGCACCGGGTACCACCCTGACGAACCCGATTCCCATCTTCTGTGATTGGTGTGTCTGCCTATCTGGTGTGGTGTGGTGAGCAGTATAAAGTGTATTATTACTGTGTTTGGGGTGTGTTTGTACTTTTGATACCATCCCAGCCAAAGTTGCCTACTCCCCCAGCCCAAGTTGTAATTATCCCCCAAATAAACGCAGCCACTTGGCTTTTCACTGTTATTCTGGTCCTGCCTGTTTTTCCTCACAGAATACCAAGCTTTAACGAACCGCAATCTATTTCGGACAATAATAAACAAAACAAATTTATTAACTATAAAAGGCAGGTTTTAAGTGATTATAATGGATAGCAAACCGAACAAAGCAGATTACTGAGCAAATTAAACAAAACATGGATACTAAGTTTAAGATCTTAAATAAACTGGTTTCAAGAAGTAATTTCTCACCCTAAATGTTATTTTAGGCAAGTTGCAGAATTTCTGTAGCTTGGAGTTCCAGTTATTTCTTCATATAGACCCCTGTCTCAGTCTGGACTCACCCCTGTCTTTCCCCTCAGGTTAGTTCCTTTGTCCCTTCAGGTACTTTCAGCAGTCTTTCTTCTTGGGTAGGCAATAGAGGAGAGTCCAGATTAACCCCCTCCCCAGACTTAAAAAGGATTTACTTAAGGCAGGGAACCTTTGTTTGATCCCCATCCCCCTACAGAAGAAAAGTACCAATAATGTCCAAGGTGGTATTTTGTATCAGGTGATCTTATCACCTGACCTTGTGGTGTCAAAGCAACTATGAAACCAGGTTTATTTGCAATGTCCACTGGAAGGAACTCCAGGCAGATGGGAGATCCACATCTTCAAAGACTCATTGTCTTTTTCTAATGGCCCATTCAGGCTGATTGCTTACTGTCTGGTGGACGTTTCCCCAAGTACACACACAGTTGTAATTGTTACATAGTCAATATTCCTAACTTCAGATACAGAAATGATACATGCATACAAATTGGATAATCCCATTCAGTAAATCATAACCTTTCCAATGATATCTTACATGAACCATCTTGCATAAAGTATATCTTAGTTATGCCATATTCATATCATAACCATATTTCTTGAAAAAATATGGGGTGTAACAGCACACTAATGGCAGCAGCATTTTGACTGGTAATATGGAAAATTCTCAAATGTTCTTCTGCACAATCATGTCTCTCTAATACTGCCTTTTGCTGGCTGAATATGGAACTCTGTAGTTAATTTAGCAATTCAAATGTCTTGCGAAATGTCTGTTTCAATACAGCATCTTAATCCCCAGTCTAGATAAGTACAAGATAAATCTGAATATTCAATCTTTCAACGAATAAAATGTTCCAAGTTGATCTAGAAAGCTAAATAGAATGTTGACCTCTGAGGGTTGAGGGAGAACTTTTGGAAGGATAGCACTGAGACAGAGGAGGTGGTGAGAGAAAAGATAAAAGGCTATTATACAGAGAAAGCATTTCTGATTCCACTTCTAAAGGTCGATTGTTTAAGAAATAAGTGTGTGCAAGAGAGAGCAAAAGTTCTTTACTTCCTGAGATGTGACTCAGAAAGCTGTTTCCCATTTAATTAAATTGGGAAATTGTGAGACAGTCATGGTATGTGCCTCAGAATAACGAGACAGGTCAGTGAATGGCATTGAATGCTGTATCTACTGTACAATGAAAAGTGCAGCATAAAACATGAAATGGTTTCATTTAAGGTTATTTTAGATTACTGTTTCCTTTTTCATTTGATAATGTGTTTTTCTTGCTCAGTGTGTTTTAATAGTCATTCTTTTCCTTCTGGAACTGGTTGACTCCAGTTACTTTATGGTCAAATATAAATTTGATTATGAAATAAAGTCTTTATTAATGTATCAAAATGTGTTTCACACCCATTAGAACTTAATGAGAAAGAGAAATCCTTACACTTTACTCTCCCAATGTCACCTTGGTGGAAAGCCTGGAGGTAGATTGTCTGTAGCTACTGTTCATTATCTCACACACCTTTAGGCTATTCAGTTTCAATAACAAATTGAAAAGGGAACTTTACAAGTTTAAAGGAATCAGGAGGGAAGGATAAAGCCCTTTATGCAGGACCCCACTTTAAATTAGAATGAAAGGGTTATAGATGAGGTTCATATCCTTGAAGATAAGGTTTTGGTGGATATATTACAGGCATTTTTCTGTATGATAGAGGAAGAATCCCAAGCTTCAGATAGCTGCAGAAAAAAAGATCACTCAGAGCCACTGGCAAATGTACTTCATTCACACTGTAATTGATACAATATCTTTGCAGTTTTACTAAGGAATCATCTGAAGTCTGATTGCTGGTAATTCCTTATGTAATCAGACTACTGTTTTGTATTATTTCTAGTTAAATGAATGAACTCTCTCTTACATGCAAGCATCCACTCTGATATAACATTAGGAGTGATTGAGAAATAATAACAAGCATGTACTGGCTGCAACTACAAGAAAAAGACTTTGTTGCTCAGTGGGAAGTGTCTTAGTGGAGAATAAAGCCAGACTTGTGACCATCAGCTTTTCACTATAAATAAAGGGATTAGAGCCCATCCAACTCCCATTAAAGTCAAAGAAAAGAGTTGGTTCTTAGTTGGTATGGTTCTTAATTGCAGAATTGTCATGAGTCAATTGGAGCTGAAGCCACTCTGGCCAGCTGCACCAATGTGAAATTATTTTAAAATGCAGTTCAAGATGGATTAAACAGGCCATCTGATCATCTTGGCATAAGCAAAATTGTAGTAAATCAAAATGGCAGCAAAAACATTAGAAGTGTGTATTTATTGCATATTAAATTGGTTCAAACATACATTACTTTATCAGATTAAAAATTGGTGTATCTGAAATGTACTGATGATTAAACAATGACACCCCAATAGCTGTGACACTTTCCTGCATAAAGTTTGCAAGGTTTATGGCAGGTGTCAGACAGTGCAACAAAATATGGAAATAATATTAATCACAAGGAATATTTAATAGTGTTGATTTCTTTGCAGCATGCTTTAGACTAGGCATTGCAGAATCTGTACAACTGCTATGAACTTGGCATAGAAATATGTCTGAATTTCTGGGTAATTCTTCTCATTAATTGTCTCATAACATTAGAATGAGCTAAATCCTTTTAAGATACTGTAGCTCTTTTTCTTCTCCCTTTCCATTTAAAAAAAAGTGGATGGGGGGAACAAGCCATAACCTTTCTGTTTAAAAACTGCAGTTTCTCAGTTGCTTTATATAGTTACTTCCAGATTGTCCACTGTATCATTTTGCTAACTTCTGCAGCTCTTCACTTTTTTTATCCTCCTTATGATAGCTATTCTCTTATTGACCTTACCCCCACACATGCACAGCCATTATTTATTTCAGCAATCAGCTTCTACCGCAATATGGTTACATGTGGAGAATGCAAATTTATTAAGTTATAAACCAATGATGAACCAAGCTACCTGGCAAGGCCCTTCCACTGCAGAATTTAACTGGGCACCAATGGTTGTGGATTCTACAAACCTGACAATGAGTATAAAGACAATACCCCTTCCTACATTCTTGGTCCTTCCCAGGGACCCTGGCAGGAAGTCATAGTCCCAAGTCATTCCCCTCATCCTCACCCAAGGTAGGAGAGAGGAGATAAGTGGAGCCCCACAGTCCACAAGGCATGCACTATGCTGTCTCATGCAATGTTGTTTGCATCCCATGCCCAAGCAGCTCATTCTTAACACACCCACCAGACTAGAATCTGCTGTCATCCTCTGAGGTAATCAGCCTGGATGTCTATCCCCTCACCTTTCTGGGCACCTAGAAAGGAATCCACCCATTGCCTGAGGTCCTCCAAGAAAATTTCTGACCCTATGTCAGATAAATGTACCCCATCCATTCTAAACAGTTCTAGGGAGGTATAAATAATTCTTGAATGGGAAATCTCTGCACCCCCTAAGGTGATAATATACTTACTAATTTCCTGGTTCACTTCTTCTACACCTGGTTGATATTTACTGGTTGGGCAGTTATTCACCAAAACCCATCTTGGAATCATCTCTGATCCCCAGACTAGGACACTGCCAGAGGGACAGCCTGCCTACACCAGAAGGGACTGGAGAGCCAGAGTTCTCCCTCCCAAAGGGAGGGAAGGGGGTGACAATGTCTCCACTGCTCTCCGAACCGACAATTACATATCTGAGTTAGTGAAGTGAGAATTTTATATATATCTTTTCTTGGGGGATTTTTTGAAAGGTTTTTCAAAAAATTGTATCTCAGAAGTCTTTGAATGGCGAGAGGATAAAGATTGTTCTTGGCATAACAAGTAGTATGGCCATTTAATTCAGCTGTCCGTCTTGCCTGTTTCATGTCTGTGCTTAGTCTTCCCTGGACCCCAAGAACCTTAACTTTCACAAAAAATATTTGCTTAACTTCCTTTCCCTTCTTTCTTTAGTAAAACAAACTTTCTGTATCTTTAATAAACACTTTAACATTTAAAAAGCAAGAAAGAGTCTTGTGGCACCTTATAGACTAAGAGATATATTGGAGCATAAGCTTTCGTGGGTGAATACCCATTTCGTCAGATGCATAAAGTGGGTATTCACCCACGAAAACTTATGCTCCAATACATCTCTTAGTCTATAAGGTGCCACTGGACTCTTTGTTGCTTTTTACAGATCCAGACTAACATAGCTACCCCTCTGATACTTTAACATTTAAGACATCTTGTGCTCTGTAGAGCTGGTAAAATCTCCCCTTAAAACTCTTTTTTTCAGGGTTAATATGTGAGATACTGTATTTACAAATAGGATCTGGTCCTTCTGTAAAAGACAATGTAAAAACTCCTATTAACTGTAGAAGGAGCAGGCTTATAAATATTCAAAATAATAAAGTAAAAACATAAAGTCACAAACTTAATGGCACTTGTGACGGAGGCCAGAGGGATATAAGAGGGTAGTGGATGGCAAGTATATCAGCCTCAGAATAAGCAGAGCCCTGTTCCCTGGATAGTCAAACAAGGGCTACTCCAGGCCAATCAAGACACCTGACACCAATTTAACCAGCTAAGGTCATTAGGCTAATGCTGGCACCTGACCTCAATTAACTGAGAAAGGGTCAGTTTAGGCTGATAGGCTAATGGAGACAGCTGGAACCAATTATACTACTTTAAAAGCTCTCCTCACCAGTCCTCTCTCGAGAGGAGCCCAGGGGAACGGAGCTGGAGAAGAGAAAGCAGTACTGAACCCTGAGGTAAGGGTGAAGCTTGGGAAAAGGGGAGCATGGGGAAGTGGCCCAGGGAATCAAAGCAGCGTCAGTGGAGGAGGGAAGCCTCAAACAGCTGCTGCCATTAGGGTCCCTGGGCTGGAACCCGGAGTAGAGGGCAGGGCTGGGTTCCCCCTTTCCTTCCCCCCAGCATGATCTACAGTGATCCCTCTGAAAGAGGAAACAGACTTTGGTCCAGGCAGGAGACCAGGTGGTACCTAAGGAGCTCTAAGGAGCAACAAAGACTGTGGGTATTTCACCTTCCCACCTCCCATACTGGCCTGTGATGAAAATAGCCCAATAAGTGGTAACCCCTGCCACCATACTGGGAAAGAGAGGTCATCCCGAGCTTCTGAGGCCATATATCCGCCAGGAAGCGCAGGACCCACCAATGCAGGCTCGGAGCTTTGTCACACACTGTTTTAAATTATATTTCCGTAGCCCTACAACCTGAAGCCCTGCTGCTAATTCCTTTTATTAACATTCTAAGCTTTCATTAAGCATCCAGAATTCAGGTGCATCTCTGAACTGAATTAAATCCAGGCCCCAACATAGTAACAGGCCATGGGGCTGCTGTGGAACCCCTGTGACGGCTGCTGTAGCCTATGGAACTGAACAGTGTGTGTGTTAAAGTAGCACAAAGGGTGGCATGGAGGGGATAAATAAAAAAGATACACTATCTACTTGAGACTGACACTTAGACACCTTCCATGACTCAAAGAACACAGAAGCCTCCCTGTGTGTGGCCACTCTTTCTGTGCTGCCACATTGTGGGGCTTGCATGATGGAGATGGCTTCCTGTGAGCCTTGTGCATCTGTGTGGTTTTGAACTAAGGAGGGCAACTATTAGGTGGTAGATGAAGTAGGATAAATTTAAGGAACAGCAGCAGGCTACAATAGAGAGAGGGGGTACAATAGGGGAAAATAGTGGGTGCTAATCTGGTGATATGGAGGAGAAGGAATTTTTCTAAGAGCTCATGGCACAGTCTTAAATTTTTAGTATGATTTTTAAATTAAATACACTGTTTTTGGCTACTATGAGGAGGTGTTAAGAAAATTAGAGAGATCATTTGGGTCAGATGTGGTGGATATTTGTAGTAGGAAACTGTTGTGTTTTGTTTCCTCATTTGTCAAAAAGTGACAGAGTCCAGTGGCACCTTATAGACTAACAGACATATCGGAGCATAAGCTTTTGCGAGTGAATACCCAGTTCGTCAGACCTACGAAAGCTTATGCTCCAATACATCTGTTAGTCTGTAAGGTGCCACAGGACTCTTTGTCGCTTTTTACAGATCCAGACTAACATGGCTACCCCTCTGATATTTGTCAAAAAGTGACCCCAAATATTTTTTCTTATTTTTTTGTACTAGAAAATAGCTTATGGAGTTTTCTGGTAAAACAGTTATGTGAAAAATCAAAACACAACAGGTAAAAATGTATTGGAGGTTCCAAGATGAATGTTAGCATTGTTTTCCTGTCACTGATAACACACTTTTTTCTAGTTCATACAGACCTATAGCAGTATCAACCATTACAATATACATATTAAAATAAGGATGGTGGTTCTAAAATTCACCAAAACGTGAAAGAATATGAACCTTAGAATTCATTAGGTGAGTTTAGGCTTTGACTGACTTTATTGCAAAACATTTCCAAACCTGTATGAAAAATACACAATGTGAGAAAACAGATGGAAAGGAAAATTGTTGGGGGGCGGGGCAGGGGGTGAATGTTTCATGTAGATTCCTCTACAGTAAAATTTTAGCATTACCTAAAATCATTGTGAAATTCTAAATGGGTCATTCCAGTGTGAAAATTGTGTCTTTTTTTTTCAAAAAGAGATGATTTTACTTTATAGAAATAATGATCATTCATGCTTTTTCCCAGAAGACAAAATATAGTTTTCACCTAAAATAGTCTTTATTAATGAAAATGGTGATATTTTCATTCAAACAAAACTCACAAATGGTGAAAATAACACTTGAAACAAATTTTGATATGAAAAAATTAGTGGTTTCATACACCTTTCACTTATTTTCATTCTGGGCTAATTTCAGAGAACTGCTCACTAGAGCTGTGCAAATAAGTTTTTCTTCTTCAAGTGACTGTTCATGTCCATTCCAACCAGGTGAGTGCGCGACGCATGCACACCAGCCGGAAGATTTTTTCCCCTTAGCAGCGTCCATAGGGTCGGCCTGGATGCCCCATGGAGTGGCACCTTCATGGCGCCCAATATAGGGCCCTGCTGACCCTCCACCCCCTCAGTTCCTTCTTACTGCCAGTGAAGGCTAGCTGGAACTTCGCTCGCTCCTGCAGCAAGTGTTCTAGCAGTTTCTGATAGCATATCATGTATATAGTTGTTCCTTATAGTTGGTTTGGGAGGCTCTCCCCCACAACGTTCCCCCTCCTGGGGTATGCCTGAGTCTCCAGGGTTTAAGCTCTGTGAGGCCTGTGGCAAGTTTATGCCCAAGAATGATCCTCACTCTTCCTGCTTGTGGTGCCTTGGTGAGAGTCACCAGAAGGAGAAGTGCCATATCTGCAAGAGTTTCCATCCCAGAACCTTCAGAGACTGGGAACAGAGACTAAAACTTCTGTTGATGGAGGCGGCATTGAGGCCACACTTCGACCTGGGACCCACTGAACCAGCACTGAGCACGTCCTCATCGGTGCGGAGCACTCCAGCATCAACGGTGCACTAAACGGCCCCGACTAAGGCCCCTAAAGCCCCTAGGCACTGGCACGGCTCGGGTCATAAGAAGTCGGCCTCAGCACGGCACCGCTCTCCATCCCCAGTGCCGGTAAAGAAGAAGAGGCCAGTGAGGTGTCGATCACCTCTCTCAAAATCTAAGGAGTCTGTGGTATCTGAGTGTGTCAGGACAGACCACCCCCTTCTGCCTAGGATCTCGTCTATTTCTGCCCTGGCTGGGGTCCAATTGAGTCCAAACTCTCTTTGGTCCCCGGACCACCAAGGGGACATACAGTTACCATTGACACCGGAGGCATTCGAGGTGGCCACAGACCTGATGCACCTCCTGGTGCCGTCCTCCCCACAGAAGAGGAACAAGTCCGGTGATGGCGCACCCCCGCCCGTTCCACTCCAGGGGCAAGCCTGCCATGATGGCCTGCCGGTCTCCATCACCACCACTCCAGGCACCACCTGCGCAGACAGAAGGGCCGCACCGTTCCCTGGCTTTGCAGCACCGCTCACCAGCGACCCAGGGTACTGCTCCTCTGTGGTCCTCCTCCTCGGAGATCTTGGAAGTTCAGGCAGACTCTTATTGCTGCAGCAGATTGCGAAGCGGGAGGTCCAGGTCTCGACAGAGTCACCAGCCATACCTGGCACCATGGCAACAACGGTGGCAGCCATCTGTTCAATGGCCCTTCTGGAAACCCTGGGCTTACCATCAGAGCCAGAGCCAAGTCCATGGACCGTGATCCAGGACTGCATCTTTCATGCCACAGACAGTGCCGGCACTGTCGTCTGACGACGCAGCACTGCTGGCACAATCAGCTCCGGCACCGTTGCCCCAGGCAATGGCACCGCCAGGAGCTCCAACTTTGACCCCCACCGGCACCGTCGGGCTCAGCACTGCCAGATTTGTCAGCCCTGGCACCAGCCACTGTGCCAAATCCCCCATCAGCACCGGCACCGCAGCTTGAGTACCGTGTGCTGAGGGACCCCAAACGGGGCCCGCTACCCATCCTCTCATCTTTGTCCTTTCTGGATGAAGCAGTCACGGTCATATCGATAGCCCTGGCTCTCAAGGACAACCGTGTTCTCAAGCAGCTATTGAGATGGGCCACTCAAAGCCTGGAGATACAGGCCGAGGAGGTGCAGGAGGATTTGAACCCTGTTGTGGACATCCTTGCTCCCTCTGGCCCATCCAGGGTTGCTCTGCCATTGATAAAAACAGTAGTTGACACCTCCAAAAATCTGTGACAGACCCCCACTTCTCTGGCCCCTACGGCCAAAAAAACCAAGTGTCGATACTTTGTACCGTCTAAGGGGTATGAACACCTTTATACGCACCCTCCCCGAGACTCTTTGGTTGATGCAGCCACTCAGGGTAGGTCCATACTTACCCGCCGGGTCAACGCGGAGAGTTCGACTTCTCGGAGTTCAAACTATCGCGTCTAATCTAGACGCGATAGTTCGAACTCTGAACGCGCTCCCGTCGACTCCGGAACTCCACCACCGCGAACGGTGGTGGCGGAGTCGACGGGGGAGCCGTAGAGTTTGATCCCGCGGCGTCTGGACAGGTAGGAAATTCGAACTAAGGTAGTTTGACTTCAGCTACGCTATTTGCGTAGCTGAAGTCGCGTACCTTAGTTCGACCCCCGCCCCACGTAGTGTAGACCAGGCCTCAGAGAGCACCAGGGGTTTCAAGGCTTCGCCCCTAAAAACAGGGATGCCAAGAAGCTGGACCTATTTGGCTGAAAGGTCTATTCGACCGGGGGCCTGCAGCTCTGCATAGCCAACCAGCAGGCCATTATAAGCCGCTACGGACATAACATCTGCTCAGCAATGGCTAAGTTCACAGAGCTCCTGCCTCAGGACTCTCGGGTGGAGTTCTCCGCAATTGTGGAGGAGGGGAAATCTGGTTTCCCAGGCCTCTATGCAAGCAGTTTTGGATGCAGTGGATGCAGCCTGGTGCACTCTTGCCACAGGTGGTGATGAGGCGAGGCTCCTAGCTACAGGTCTCTGGTCTGCCCCACAAGGTCCAGCACACCATACCGGACCTTCTCTTTGAGGGATCCTCCCTTTTCTCTGAAAAAACAGATAAGAGACTTCACAGTTTGAAGGCTAGGGCTTCTCTGCGCTCGCTGGGGCTCCATACACCAGATACCCAGCACAGGCATTTTAGGCCTCAGCCTGTGCCTCAGCCTTACCAGCCGCAGAACCACCAAGATGTACCAGGTAGGCAAAACAGGAGTGGTAGGAGGAGGCAACTTCCCTCCTCTGGGAAAAACTCTGGCCAGCCCAAACCTTCTCCTGGGCATAGACCACCCTCTTGAAGGTGAGGTCAAGGACGGCTCACCAGTACGGACTCTGGATCCTTCTCTTGCCTCTCGTCCTGTTGATCCCCTTTCTGCCATGCCTGGTCCCGAATTTCTTCAGACCGTTGGGTGTTCCGCACAGTATAGAGGGGATATTCCATCCAATTCTGTGCCCCCCCCCCCACCCTTCCAACCACCTTCTGCAGTGATGAGCTGCCAAATTTTTAACAACCGGTTCCCTCCTCCCTCCAAAATTTTAACAACGGGTGCCCCCCTGCCCCCCCCCCCCCCTCCGGGAGGGGGGTCGTGCCCCATCCAACCACTCATGTTCCTTGACACACACACTCCGAGACCCTGACCCATCCCCCTTCCCTGTCCCCTGACTGCCCCTTGCCGCCACCCAACCCCTCCTCTCATTCTCAATGGCCCCCCAGAACCCCTACCCCATACAACTACCCCTTCTCTCTGTCCCTGAGTGCCCCCACCACCTCATCCAACCCTGCTCTTTCCTGACTGCTCCCCAGGATCCTTGCCCCCATTCAATCCCCTGTTCCCTGCCCTCTGACTGCCCTGACCCCTATCCACCCCCACAACCCACCCCTCCCTGCCCCCTTACCACACTGCCTGGGGACCGGGTCCACTCTGCCAGGACCACGACCGGCGCCGCGGGGCCCAACTCCCCGAGCCCGGCCAGACCAGAGCAGGCACCGCTCGGCGGCAGCCGCTCGGCCCGACTCCCCGGGCCGGCACTGGGGCTGCGCCGCTTGGCGGCAGCCGCGGCCCGACTCCCGGGCCGGCGCTGGGCTGGAGGGAGCCGCGGTCTGGGACCGGGAGCTGCTGAGCCAGCCGCACCTCCCCTCCCCCTCCGCGCCCCAGCTTACCTGCCTCCATGCTGCCTGTTCAGGCTTCCCGCGAACATCTGATTCGCGGGAAGCAGGGGAGGGGGAGGAGAAGGGGGCGGAGCAGGAGAGGAGCGGGAAGTGAGTTTGGGCCAGAACTTTTGTTAAATTTAGCAGCCCTTAACAACCGGTTCTAAAATGGCTGCTAAACTTAACAACGGGTTCGCGTGAACCCGTGCGAACCGGCTGCAGCTCACCCCTGGCCTTCTGCATCCCTCTTCAGGGACCCCTCTCACAAGCAACTTCTAATTCAAGAAGTGCAGTCCCTCCTCGCAGTGGAGGAGGTTCCTCAGGAGCTAAGGGGAAAGGAGTTTTACACCCAGTATTTCCTAATACCAAAGGCCAGGGGGGTCCTCAGACCTATCTTGGACCTGCGGCAGCTCAACAAGTTTGTAAAGAAACTCAAGTTCCGCATGGTCTCACTAACCTTCATTATCCCCTCATTGGATCCGGGAGACTGGTATGCTGCCCTTGACTTGAAGGATGCATATTTTCACATTGCAATAGTCCCACATCACAGACGCTACCTCAGATTCATAGTGAGCAGCAGCCACTATCAGTTTGCTGTCCTCCCATTTGGACTGCCAACAGCTCCCCGAGTATTCACAAAGTGCATGGCAGTTGTTGCGGCGTTCCTGTGCAAGCGCCAAATACAGGTTTTTCCTTACCTCAATGACTGGCTGATCAAGGGCCGCTCAAGAGCCCAAGTGCAGGGTCAGGTCAAATTCATAAGAAGGACCTTTCTCGAATTGGGTCTCCTCCTAAACGAGGCCAAATCTACTCTGTCCCCAGTGCAGAGGATAGAGTTTATAGGCGTAGTCTTAGACTCGACTCAAGCCAGGACATACCTCCCGGAAGATGCTGGGACACATGGCTACGTGCACCTGCGTGGTACAGCACACCAGGTTCAGACTGCGCCCACTCCAGTCTTGGCTGGCGTCGGTGTATCGGCCAGCCTGAGATGCACTGGACATAACCCTGCCCCACCCAGTGTTGGACTCCCTTCTATGGTGGCTCGACCCATTAGTGCTCTTTGCCAGCCCTCTTCCCTCTCTCTCATTGGTGACAGATGCCTAAGATCTGGGTTGGGGAGCTCATCTAGGGGACCTCAGGACTCAAGGCCTCCAGTGGACCTCACTCTGCACATCAATGTTAGAGAGCTGAGAGCAGTACGACTGGCATGCCACACTTTCAAAACCCACATACCAGGCAGGTGCATCTCACTCATAGAATCATAGAATATCAGGGATCTCAGGAGGTCATCTAGTCCAACCCCCTGCTCAAAGCAGGACCAATCCCCAACTAAATCCCCAAATCCCTAAATGGCCCCCTCAAGAATTGAACTCACAACCCTGGGTTTAGCCAATGCTCAAACCACTGAGCTATCCCTCCCCTCATGGACAACACCTCGGCGATGTTCTATATAAACAAACGGGGGGGGGGGGTGCATGCTCCTCTCCCCTATGCCGGGAAGCCCTCACGCTGTGGGACTTCTGTGTAGAGCACTCGATCCGCCTGCAGGCGTCATACCTCTCAGAAGTGCAGAACGGGCTGGCAGACTCTCTCAGCTGGACCTTCCATGGCCATGAGTGGTCCCTACTGCTGGATGTGGCGAGCTCAATCTTCCATCTCTGGGGCTCTCCTCAGATACCTGTTCACCACTCGCGGCAACAGAAAATGTCAGCTATTCTGCTCCCTCATGAGTCACAGTCCAGGGTCCATCGTGGATGCCTTCCTCCTCCCGGGGTGGGGCTCTATGCTTTTCCACCAATTCCACTAGTCCACAGGGTGCTCCTCAAGATCTGCAGGGACCAGGCCCAAGTCATACTGATAGCGCCGGCGTGGCCACACCAGTACTGGTTCACATCGCTCCTGGGAATGTCCGTAGCAGCACTGCTTACTTTACCACTGATTCCGTATCTGATCACACAGGACCATGGCAGACTCATTCACCCGATTCTAGAGTCGCTCCACCTCACGGGCTGGATGCTCCATGGCTAAACACCAGCAGAGCTGTCATGCTTGAATCGAGTCAGACATGTCCTTCTTGGTAGTAGAAAGCCCTCCACCAGGGCAACGTACCTTGCCAAGTGGAAGAGGTTCTCCATCTGGGTGAAGCAGCAGAGTCAGTTGCCGTTGCTCACCCCCATACCATTCATACTGGACTACCTCCTTCACCTAAAACAAGACCTGTCCCTGTCATCAATAAGGGTCTACTTAGTCACCAACTCTGCCTTCCATCCAGGCACAGACGGCTTCTCAGTCTTTGCAAACCCTCTAGTCAGTCATATCCTCAAGGCCCTAGACAGGCTCTTCCCCCAGATGCGTTAGTCTGTCCCGGCCTGGGACCTTAATCTAGTCCTCTCCAGTCTTACAGGCCCTCCATTTGAATCACTGGCAACCTGTTCCCTGCTCTCTCTCTCATACAAGGTCGCATTCCTCATTGCAGTCACCTCGGCTAGACAGAATCGAAGCTCAGGGCCCTCACGTCCGAGCCACCTTACACAGTTTTTCATAAGGACAAGGTCCAAATCAAACCTCGCCCAGCTTTTTCTCCCTAAGGTTGTCTCCCAGTTTCATATGGGCCAGGACATCTTCCTCACAGTATTTTATTCCAAGCCACAATCCTCCGATAGGCAGTGCATCCTGCACTCACTGAATGTATGTAGGGCCCTAGCCTTCTACGTAGAGAGGACTGAATCATTCCGGAAGTCCATCCAACTCTTTGTGGCCCTGGTGGACAGAATGAAAGGTCTCCCTGTCTCTTCTCAACGCATCTTGTCGTGGATCACATCCTGCATTCGGGAATGTTATGGCCTGGCGAGGGTACCCACCCCGCTGATGACCACCCACTCTACCAGGGCCCAGGCCTCCTTGGCAGCATTCCTGGTGTAAGTCCCCACCCAGGAAATCTACAGGGCAGCCACGTGGTCCTTAATACATAAATTCACGCTGCACTATGCAATTACAGAACAGGCCAGAGACGATGCGACCTTTGGACGCATGGTGCTCCAATCAGTGCATGACTCTGACCCCACCTCCTAAGCTTTGGCTTGTGAGTCACCTGGTTGGAATGGACATGAACAATCATTCAAGAAAAAATGGTTTCTCACTTTCTCAACTGTTGCTCTTCGAGATGTGTTGTTCACGTCCATTCCAATACCCATCCTCCTACCACTCTGTCGGAATAGCTGGCAAGAAGAGGGTGGAGGGTCGGCAGCGTCCTGTACTGGGCACCATGAAGGCACCACTCCAGGAGGCGCCCAGGCCGACCCTTTGGATGCTGATAAGGGAAAAATCTTCCAGTTGATGGGCACACGGCGTGCACACACCTGGTTGGAATGGACACGAACAACTCATCTCGAAGAACATCAGTTATGAGAAAGTGAGTTTTCTTTTTTTCATTTAATTCGTAATTCTGAAAAATTGGAGAACATTTTGCTTTGTGTTAACCTGAAAATGATTTTTTTAAATTTTTTTTTTTACATTTTCAGTTAATCCAAAAGAGAAAAATGCATTTCATTAAATAAGATTTGACAGATTAGAATATAAAAAATAAATATTGCAGACTGTTTTGGACAGCAGTAGAAGAAAGTAGGTGGAAAAAGCAGAAGTGTGAGTGTAATTTTTAAAATGTGTGATTTTAGCTTTTATGAAAAATGAGTAAGACCTTAATTGAATTCAGGTCTGGAGGTATAAAGATATTAAATGGTTGTAAAATTTAACTCTGTAGGAATTTTGGAGACAGTAGTACTGTGCTAGAGACAACTTTAGATAATGTTTTCATCGCTTCTCGGCCTTATGGCTGAGGGGTGAAAACATTATCTAAAGTTGTCTCTAGCACAGTACTGTATGACACCGTTTACACAATTTCCTTCATAGCTACTTACTGCTTATACTGATTGAAAATTTTATATCAGAATAGTTTTTTGATGGAAATTACAGTTTGGTGAAGTTTTTAAAACTGAATTAAATCCTACAGGAGGTTTCCTGCCCTGCAGGCTAATTACATTGAATCCCTATTTAAACATAAAAAGCTATACCCCCCTCTTCCTATGGTGAAGGTGGAATTATAAGGCTAGAAAACTGTAAGAGCATTGATGGAAAAGAAGGTTCTAAACTGGTACTATAAGGCTAGTGTGTAATGCTATATAAAAACATTGATCCATAGGATACATACAGGCTAGTATATGCAACAATATACGACCAATAAATAATGTTGGGGAGACACAAATTTGAATAAGCAATTCTTGCTAAGACGATATGTCTGCATATATAGATATGCATATCTAGTATCAGTGGAGGAATCCCTCTGCATTTAGAATACAACACACTAAAAATACTAACTGCTTGATTATAAAAAGCGTTACATTTCCATCCACCTCTTAAAACAATTATTTAATGCTGGCTCAATGGTCTAAATAAAACCATTAATGAAGCTAAAGCAATTGTGATTTTTTGGGGCAATTTTATCATTTAAAGAATTTAGTTTGTTACGCCTTGTTTTTATTGATGCACAAACATTTTAGGAGTGAGTTTTTTTTTAATTGCTCTTGTGCTGAGACTAAGGCTATATCAAGTTGCATGTTATAAACTTATGAAAATGCTGATGCAGCCATAATTCAAGTACAGTGTCATAATCAAGCCTTCCACACAACTCACATTGTCTGAATCAATATAGTATTCCAAATACATTAACTTCAGCTCATTTCCTATGTATCAAAACAAATAACAATTGAAATACTGCATTGATTTTTGTTAATTATATTTCCACCAGCATAGCAGGAAACATTATTTCAGAATATTAAGTGCCTCATGTAAATTAGTTTAAAAATTATTTATGCTGCAAATTATTAGACTGTCTTACTGTAGGAACAGACCAGATTTCAAGAGAGCTTTAGGCACAGCTGATGCAAGCTTTGTATGTACTATAGACAGAATCATAGAATATTAGGTTTGGAAGGGACCTCATGAGGTCAACTAGTCTAACACCCTGCTCAAAGCAAGACCAATCCCCAACCAAATCATCCTAGCCAGGGCTTCGTCAAGCCTGACCTTAAAAACCTCTAGGGAAGGAGATTCCAGTGCTTCACCACCCTCCTACTGAAAGTTTTTCCTAATGTCCAACCTAAACCTCCCCCACTGCAACTGACCATTACTCCTTGTTCTGTCATCTGGTACCACTAAGAACAGTCTAGATCCATCCTCTTTGGAACCCCCTTTCAGGTAGTTGAAAGCAGCTATCAAATCCCCCCCGTCATTCTTCTCTTCTACAGACTAAACAATCCCAGTTCCCTCAGCCTCTCCTCATAAGTCATGTGCTCCAGCCCCCTAGTCATTTTTGTTGCCCTCTGCCGGACTCTCCAATTTTTCCATATCCTTCTTGTAGTGTGGGGCCCAAAACTGGACACATTACTCCAGATGAGGCCTCACCAATGCCAAATAGAGGGGAATGATCACGTCCTTCGATCTGCTGGCAATGCCCTTACTTATACAGCCCAAAATGCCATTAGCCTTCTTGGCAACAAGGGCACAGTATTGACTCATATCCAGCTTCTCATCCACTGTAACCCCTAGGTCCTTTTCTGCAGAACTGCTTCCTAGCCATTCAGTCCCTAGTCTGTAGCAGTGAATGGGATTCTTCCGTCCTAAGTGCAGGACTCTGCACTTGTCCTTGTTGAGCCTCATCAGGTTTCTTTTGGCTCAATCCTCTAATTTGTCTATGTCCCTCTGCTGTTGAATTGCCTCTGAAGAGCCCGATGTGCCGCCCCTTCCCCTTGAGCCGGCTTTTGTTTTCTCCTTCCATTCTCCCCTTTTGTGCATTTTCTCATCCTCCTCCAGCTGGAATAACATCTGTTCTATGTTCCAAACATCTTAACTCTTCTTCCTGTAATCCATCTTCAAAACTCACTCTAAGCTTTGTAGAGTATAATATACCTGTTTAGTTGTAGTTATAATAATGCAAGGAGGAAAGAGGCCATGGTGCCAGCTTATGATAGTATGCCTGATTACTTTTTACATTGCCTATATCAACTACCCATATTGCTAACTACGTTGCTTAAAATGGTCTTTTAATGACCACCAATTTTGAATACAAACAAGCCATATTAAAGGTGTTGCTTTTGCTTGGTTAGTTAATAATGAGGATTTAAAAATGATTCCACATCCTAGAAATATTTATTGAAAACCTGAATAAGAGATCATGTATAGATTAGAAATTGAGGGCTCTTTATGGACTAAAGCACACAAGGGAATATAAGGCAAAACTTAAAACTCAGAAAATTGAGAAATATATATGGCAGGAATATAAAATACAAGATTTGGATAAGTTATTTTCTCTAAGTATACCATTTTCCTGCTATTTTTTTAACTCTTTGCTATACTTAAGAATATAGTGAATATAATGTTAACTATCCCTCCAGGTCGCTTAATAGTTTTGCTCCAAGGCGTAGTCTTAGGAAAAACTTCCTGACACTGAGATCTAGTAGACTGGAGAGTTTATCCACCAGTTCCCCTTGCAGGTTAGGTAAGCAGGGAGACCATTGCTCAGAATCTCCCCTCCCTTATAAATTACTGGGGAGATTTAGGAAGAAAGGTCTGTTGATTTAGGAAAAGAGAAGTGGCTCACCTGGTTGTCTCCAAAGAAGGGAGGACTGAAATACTACTGGGCCTTACCTCCCAAGAGCCATTTGCAAGTGAGTGGAGGATTTGAATGGGGTGCTTGTTTTTGTGGGGGCAGGATATAGATGAGAAGCATTCCCAAGTTGTTAAGTATGGAGACAGAGGCAGATATTAAGATTTTGATGATAGTCAAATCTGTTCCAGCTACCTAAAAAGTAGGTCATCCAAATACTCCAACTGAGATCACATTTGTATCTGTCTCAATAAGCACAGCCATTTCAACTTATTTCTTCCTACTAATAGATGACAACTAACTTGTGGTATTTAACTATACTGTATGTTTCAGTATAATAACTTGCAGATGCCTCCTATTAACTCAATAATAACTGTATTCTTACCTATAAATTCTTCTCTGAGTAGTTAACATACAATTAAAGTGTTATATTACTATCTATTAATGTTTGTAAAAATATTGCTAATATAATTCCTTCTAGAATCAAAAACAGAAAAAACAATTGGCTTCTGTTAGAGACTTAACTATCCAAAATATATATTACTGTAGTTGATAAAACAAATTCAGTTTTTTGTTCTAATTATCTTTATTGTGGTTACTTTAAGAAGACTAATAGCCTATGATGTAAAAGTGGTACAAAATCACTTCTAACATATTTACATTGATCATTTTGGATTAAAAACCAGTTCAGAATATATAGATGAAAAAAGTGTTGCTCAGAATTTGATTTCAACCGTATTTTGGAAAAATAAACATGTCCTAACAGAAAACAGATTACTTCAATAAATTTTGCTGAGAATATGTACCCTAATGAATTTATTTTTCTCGTTAAACAATAACAGTTTACAGTATGTATGAATAGAAAGATAATGGGAATGTGTTTGCTATGGTAGAATCTCATGAAGAGTTGCCATGACTCAAGCACAATACGTATAGCTGGGGTCTGAGAAGAAAAAATAGAGGAAGTGGAAAACTGGAAAAGTGGAAAACAAGCTGGCAGGAAACATAGTTTTACAGCCTTCTAGGGACTGTCTGTTTATATGACAATGAAAATAGGTTTTAGCTCAAAGTTCCATGGAGGCACGCAACTGAGCTGCTGTTTATCTTTGAATATACTGCAAGGTGGAAGAGGTGCAGAAATACTGACAAGTTAGGGAAATCTAAAATTGCACATTTTAGGGAAACAGTCTCCTGGGAGTGGAATACAATTTAAGAATTATTGTTATAATGATGGTTAACATCCTTCCTCAGACCTAAGAGGCAATGTATACAAAGTGACAAAAGCAAATTAACTGAATGCTTATAATGCACACTCAGATAGGAGTCAGTTGAACTCCAGTGATATGAAAGGTAACATAGGACATGGATTTGTAGGTCCACAGGCATGCTTTTGTTTCAGATGTGTATGAAAAGGCTGACATAGTTAATTTCAAAACAATCACTCATTGGTTCATAGTTATATTTTTCTCACTTTCTAAACCAATCAAACCTAATTAGATTCAATCTGAGGGTCTGCTGCAAAAATTTATTAAATTGCATTTTAACTGGTGAACAAATTGACATCCAAACTCTTTAAAAGAGCTGCTGATGTCTCATAGAAAAATGTTGGAAATAACAATTTATCAACAGGCCTACTCTGTTGATTCAGTTTTTATCTTTGTTTTTAAGGTATTTGAATGGGGGGAAATCGGTTTCTCAAACATTCATCTGTTCCTACTGTTTTAGCTACCCTTGAAGTCATAAATCCTATTTTTGTGACATCTTAAGTCTTTTCAGAGCCCCAAGTATATCATCACAAAGAGACGATTATGATTTCAGGTGAGGAATAAGCTGCAGGAGCTGATGAGCAGTTAAAGAATCCTGTTTTCATGCAAATATCCTTAATAGAGAACAAAAAGAAAAATCCAAATAATATTTAATATGTCAGCAGAACTGTACTGGGCAAAATAGATTTGAATGAGATATCTTAGGGCCCTGTCTGAGCTCCCTCAGGAACTAAGGATGATCACAAACCTCACCACCTTCCACTCCAAGTGCAAGGAGCATTTCTTTCACCTTGCCTTCTCTAACATAAATTTACAGCAACTTGTATAATAAAAAACAAACAAAAAGCACCATACCAACACAAGACACTCCACTGCACTCACTTCTCTCCCTGGAGAGAGGATGATAGTCATGTCACTTAATGAACTACTGGGAGGCCCTTAGATACTACACTGATGGGTGCCATATAAGAACCTACAAAGAATAGAATAAAATGTATGTGAAAAGATTTAGAGTACCCAAAATGACTGTCTCTGGATTTTGAATCAATGGGGCTGGAGTAAGGGTTCCAACTGCTTAACTTCCCTTAGAGGCGAATTCTGTTTCTGCAATTCAAAAATGTAGACACCACCACTTCAGAGCTTAACATCAGGATTTCTTAACCTCCCCAAAACAGTACATAACCTATGCAAAGGTTTACCAGACTTTGAAATGTAACCTGGGAGCAAAGTTGGTATCAGAGCTGAGTGAATAAAAGGGAATCCCTTTTTGCAAAACATTTCATTTTTTTTAAATGTCCTGAATTTGGACAAACAGCTAAAAATGTGAAATTTTGCACAGAAAGACATTTAAAGAATTATTCCATTTTAAGAGAACTAAAACATATTTTTTTGGCTTTCTGGCTACCCAACCTGAAACCTTTCTCCACAGCTACTGGAGATACAGAACCTGGGCAACAACTCCAGGAGACAGAGAGCAGGGGCACCTGGGCTCCATGCCATTCCATCCTGAAGCTGGTTGGGAGGCAGGCAGCCCTGGCACTTCTCCCCTCCATTCTCCATGGAAACTTATGGATTTGGAAAAAGAGCATTTTTGGTCAGAAAATCATTCTGATGAAAAACGTGACCAACTCTAGTTGGTATAAAAATAGATTTCTTCTCCCTCCCCCAATTTGCTGCTTGTAACAGAAAAGATTTCTTTCTTTCTTTCTTTTTTACAAAATGTTACCCAGCTGTCTTAAGAACCTCAGTCTTTGACTTTCAAAGGGATTTAGGATGAAAACTTTACTTAATATCAAGAATGAGTGATGCCTGCTACCTGAGAAGGAAGGAGTTTACTCGCAAGTGTTTCATGACATGGCTGGCCAAATTTTCTAACTGAGTGCAAACTTGCCTTTAAATTTGTGCATGAATTTTTTCTAGTGTCTCCATGAATAGGCAAGTAATGAAATCAGGATTTCAAAAGGTAGCTCATTCGAAGTAGAAATATATCCATGTGACCCTTTAGAAAGATCAAGTGGATGCAGTAATATCTTTTATTGGACCAAGTTCTGTTGGGCAGAGAGACAAGCTTTCAAGCTTACATAGAGTTCTTCTTCCTGCAACCAACACAGCTACAACTAGGGTGACCAGACGTCCCGATAAAATCGGTACTGTCCTGATTTTGAAGAGTTTGTCCCACATCCTGACCACAGTATGGTCGGGATGCCATTTGTCCCAATATTTTGTTTCCTGGTCTTCGGCAGCAATTTGGCGGAGAGTCTTTCAGTCACGGACGGTCTTCGGCGGTGGGTGCTTCTGTTTTTGGCAGCAAGGTTTATTACCCTCCATCAAAATACCGCTGAAGACTGTTAACAACTGAAGGGCTCTCCACCGAATTGCCACCGAACTCCCAGATGGGTGAGTGTAAAAAAAATAAAAAAGAGAAAGAAAATGCCCCTCCTGCAGTGGTCCCGATATTTCCCCCTTAACATCTGGTCACTCTAGCTACAACTAAACTGCATAAATGTGACCCTTTGTCATTCTCTTGCCTTCCTACTCAGATTTTATCTCCTGCTACACTGTTATCTGTAAAGAATCTGTTTATCGTAAAGTATCACTTCTAATTCCTACTGATTTTAGTGAGACTCTATGCTAATAAAAGAGTTCACCCACATGAATTAAATGGTAGGATTGGTGCCTAATGTTTTTTTTTTTTGTAAAATAAAAGAAAAAGATTTGGCCACTATTATTCCAAATAAGAGTACCTTCACAGGGAGTTATGGTGGTATAATCATACCATTATAATAATGCTGGTAAAATTCCCCATGTAGACCAATTAGGGTTGCCAACTTCCTAATTTCTGAAAACTGGGCCCCCTGACACACTTCTTCCCTACATGGCCCCACCCCTGCTTTGCATCTTCCCCCAAGGTCCTGCCCCCTGCTTGCTCCTCTCCTCCCCCTCCTTCATCACTCAATCTTTTCCACCTCTCCCACTGCCTACCTGGGCTCTCTCTGCTCAGGGACTAGGATGGGAGCTGCGGCCTGATGCAAAGCCTGCTGACTGCCTGCCCACAAGATGCAGGTAGGAGGTGGCCCTGGCTGGCACAAATCAATGACCTGGCACCTCCCACCCAGGGTAACCAGACTTTTGGTGTCTGGTCAGTACATCTGATCAGACATGACCCGGTCCCCTTTTTGACTGGACTTTCCAGTTGAAAACCAGACACCTGACAAGCCTAACACCAGCCTTAAACCCAGACTTCTCCTCCCATAGCTGTGACTGCTTTTTACTCAATACTGCAGATGAGACTCAGTACATAGAGAGAACAGAGCTATTAAATGAAAATGTGCCATTTTTATACAGGTTTCAGAGTAGCAGCCGTGTTAGTATGTATCTGCAAAAAGAACAGTAGTACTTGTGGCACCTTAGAGACTAACACATTTATTTGAGCCCATGAAAGTTTATGCTCAAATAAATGTGTTAGTCTCTATGGTGCCAAAAGTACTCCCATTTTTATACAGTTACTATTTAGAAAAACAGCATTAAAACTAGTGCCCTGGTTAAGCATGTAATGCACCACAATAACCTCCATGTTGCTAAACTAATCTGAGTGGTGTGGAAGCAGTCTTACAATGAAATCAAGTAGCCAAGAAGCAATAATAATTGTTCATGATTTGCTATTAAAGCATTAAATATCTTTAACAGATCACATCATTACATTTCTTATGTATTAGATGTTACTTATTGCAGAATAATGCATGGGATGAGATATAAAAATAAGGACACTAAATAATATGATTTTGTTACATTATTCAATTCCACAGTAATTTGTTGGTGCAAGTCTTGAAAAGTGTATGTCGCCAGTTAAATAAGCTCTTAAAACCTTGTTAGAGCTTTTAAAGGATTTTTGTTCTTTGGCAGTACTATAATGGCAGAGTTCAAAAGGTTAATTACCAAATGTGGGTGCACTTTCTAACAAAAATGTCCATCATTGCTCTGTCATCAATATTTTATTAGTTTTTATCACTTTAGATCTTTTCTGGTTAAGTCAAATAATTAATATTTACAATGCATTAGGATTTAAGCAAACTCAGATTTTATTATACCACATGCTGAGTATATGTATACATATGCTTAAGTCAGACTTCAAAACAAGATTTCTAAATTGGTATATTTGAGCTTTGATCTGTTAATACATGCTTCTTGGCTACAGTGCTAACAAGGTTTTGAGTTTACTTCCCTATATACATTGCATATAGAAGGATTAGGACTGGACTTTTGAGAGCAATCATAGTTCTGTTATGGAAATACCACTGCTTTCCACAGAGAGCTGTGATGTACTTATTTATAAAATAATGCTTTTTTTTATAGACAGGATCTTCATTGAACATACAGTTAGCAAACCATATGGTAAGTTCACATAATTTTTCTTACATCTACTGAAAAATTCAAGGGTAAAAAAGAAGACAGTGCTCAAAATGGAGAAATGAAAAAGGAACCAAACAAAAATATATAAATGAGCTAAGGGTTATAGAGCGTGACCATATACTCCAACCAACTGGAAAACTCCTGGATTTCAGGAGAAATCCAAGCCTTCTGTTTGGATTTACGGAGTAAATCTAATCTTTTCCAGGTTTTTGTAAGTCCACTTAGATCAGTTTCCTAGCTCTCCCTGCTATTTATTCTACCATACAGTCACCCCCGTTCCTTTTCTCAATCAGAGCAGAATCAATATGGTTGCCAATAGTTTATACAGATGTGAAATGGAGAGAAGACTATGGGTTCTAGCTCCTCTGGGGACTACTTCCCATATCCTTAGTTCCTCATTCCATTTCAAGCCATTTAGTCTCACTGGAGAGAGAATGAGGAGAGGAAAGGGAGAAGCAAGCAATGGGAATGAGAGTAAAGCTGGATGAGAGAGAATTTTTCTCATCTAGTACGTATGTTCAAAAAATGTTGAATAATTTTCCCATCCGAAAGTGGAGCAAAGAAGTCAAAATCTTAAGTGTTCATAAGCTCTGTGACGTTGTACTCCATATGTTTACGGAAATATGCTTATGAGTGTAAATATAATGTAACTGGAATTGCTTTATGCAAAAGGTCTCTTGTAAGCTATCATTACAAAGCTTATAAACTACTGAGTGTGTTCATCCTATTTGTATGAATGTATCATTCCTGTATTTGAAGCTAGAAATATGAAGTATTACTCTGAAGTCCTATTGTAACTATGTAAAGTGTGGGCCATTAATGGTGGCTTGGAATCTTGATGGCTCCCATTAACTAGGACAATTAGTTGTGAATGGCTCTGTTTACTCACAAATCTTGCTGGGTATGTGCAGGCGAGCCCTGAAAGAATGAAGAATGAGGTCTTACATGTGATCATGTCACCTGGTACTGGAATCCATTTTAAACCTGGTGCTTTTCCATTTAGAAGGAAAGGTGGGGACCCAGAGAGACAAAAGATTGCTGCCTTGCACCAAAGCTTATAAAGGGGATGGAACAGAACAAAGGAGACTGCAGTCATGAGAAATCCCCTAGTTACCAGCTAACCTGGAACTAACAAAGACTGTACCGGGGAAAGGATTGGGCCCAGATTAGAAGGGAGTCTAGTCTGTGAAAGAAGCTTATTGGAACATCTCTGAGGGTGAGAGTTACCTGTATTCAGTTTCTTAATGTGTTTAGGCTTAGACTTGCATGATTTGTTTTATTTTGCTTGGTAACTTACTTTGTTCTGTCTGTTATTACTTGAAATCACTTAAATCCTACCTTTTATTCTTCATAAAATCACTTTTGTATATTAATTAACCCAGAGTAAATGATTAATACCTTGGGGGAGCAAACAGCTGTGCATCTCTCTCTCTCAGTGTTATAGAGGGCGGACAATTCATGAGTTTACCCTGTATATGCTTTATTCAGAGTAAAACAGATTTATTTGGGGTTTGGATCCCATTGGGAACTGGGTGTCTGGGTGCTAGAGATAAGTGACTTGCTAAGCAGTTTTTGGTTAAAGTCCGCAGCTTTGGGGGCATGGACCAGACCTGGGTCTGTGTTGCAGCAGACTAGCATGTCTGGCTCAACAAGGCAGGGTTCTGGAGTCCCAAGCTGGCAATGGAAAACGGGCTCAGAGGTAATTCCAGCATGTCAGGTGACAGTCCCAGGGGGTCGCTGTGACTGGACTCGTCACAAGCTGAACCCCCCCCAAAAAAAGTTTTGTTTGGGTCAATTGAATCATTTTGTTTCAATAATTTTTAAACATTTCATTTTGGTTGTGACCTTTTATTCTTTAGTCTTTTAGTCTAAATGTACTAACATTTTGAAAGTCATTTTGATTTTAAAAAAAATCTTTTCAAAAATGTGAAAATGAGACATCTAGATTACAAATCAGGCAATTAGTCAAAATTGGCCCTGTTTTATGAACATTTTGGTTTTGACAAATTGTTCTTTTGGGAAAAAATATGGTTTGAAAGTCTTGATCAGATCTAAATTAAGCCTTTGGGTAATTGATAATATTGGTATAGAGGCGATGAGGCAAATGTATGTGTGAGCTGAGGGATAAATATTAAGGTTGTAAAGCCAGAAATCTGGAGAGTAGTGCTTCTCTAATTTTTTTGGAATGAAGAGGGGTTTTTTAAATTAAAATTGCTTCTTTAATTATTTTTTTTTCTTCATGGAAAAAGTCATGTTTTATTATTTTTTTCTAGTGTTTGCTTTTATTGCAAATGTTATCATAATGGTTACAGAAACTATTTTATATTTCATATAAAAATATGAAGAAATTTATTAAAATATTTTTAAATAACTCTGCCATCATTTTATTTGCATAAATTCATGTCTTTCCCAAAGAATTTTCTCACCTCCTCTGTCTCTAACCCCCAAGTTTCCTCTATACAATTCTCTCTGTTTTTCCTTCTGTTTCCTTTGGCTAGTTTTCCTCACCCTCCCTGTCTCTGGCTGCCCTCTTCCCTTCTTCAGTTTCCCTATCTTCTCCTTTCTGTGGCATCCATCTCACTCACACATTTGATCCTAGCCTCCCACAAGGTGATTTCTGATCATAAAGCCAATTCTGGCTCATGGGGGAACAGAGATGTAGATGATAGGTGGGGAAAGAGACACAAGAGGGGCCAGGAAGCAAAGTAAGAGAAAGGAGAGAAGGGAGAAGCATGACTTTGTCTGAACAAAGACTGAGAAGAGAAGGACCACAGAATGTAAAGACAAGAGGAGAGGAGAAGAAATAAAGTTGGGAAATGAGCAATTAAGTTGAAGGAAACAGGACAAAAAAGATAGCACAAGGATGGGGTCTGGGGGAAAGGAATGATGGGGATGCTGAGGAATAAATATTTTCTTCTTACCATCCCCTGGCTTTAGCATATCCTGGCTTTTCATGCTGGATGTAAAGAGGATGGTGGAGAAAGGCTGTCTAAGCAGCGTAGGGTATCCTTTTTTCCATAGATGCCAAAATTCTCATGTGCATTGTCCTGAACCTTTCCAAACTCATCCCCTTTCTCCTCATAATATGAATTATTGTTTCTTACTCCAAAAATATTTCCCTGTATAGATGTCAAGGAAAAGATAACGGGGCTGGTTCTGATCTCACCCATAAGTTTTTACAGATATGTGTGGGGTGAAATAATCAAAGGTGACAAAATACTTCTGTTTATAGTTGAAGATGGAGACTACAATAGTGGTGGTGCATCTTGGTAATTAAGCATCCTTTTCCGCATCTGTTTTATTTGGGTCAGCTCATTGCCATTGTCACATTTTCCAAGTATTCTGTTGCATGCTTTTCAGTCAAGCTTCATGGGATGCTCATATATTTCTAACTGCCAATATATCTTGTGTGTATGTTTGGCTGTTTTTTGTGAAAGACTGAATTGGAAAATACTGTTCAGCATCATCATCCATTTTAGAATCTTTTGTAGTCTCTGATTAACCACTATTGTTTTAATTGAATCAGATTCTTCTGATTAAAAGGTAGGGCTATGTCGGATAATGCTTGTGAGAATTCAGAACCGAGTCCAACAAAGCATATAACCATTTGTTTAAACTGAAGTCAATGGGACTGTCTGTATGCCTGCAGTTCAGAGCATGCTTACGTGCTTTGCTGGATTAAATCTGTTTCAGAAACTAAGTGTTGGCAGACTCTTCATTTTGAAGAGGCGTAAAATCTAAATATGCCTAAGAAGTTGGGTGTGATTTAAAGTGAGGCAAAGTTACCATTTGTGCTAAAAATTCTTTGACTGAATTAAATTTGGAGGACATCCTAAGGTACAGTGTAAGCAGAGCATATAACTAATTAGTTCATCCAAAAGCTGACAAATATTTATACGTTTTGGCTCTGCAAAATAAGCTACAAGCGTTTACTCGGAGAACCTTAGCAAAAAGTCCTTATAGGTATTCTCCAAATTATAAGTAGGACTTTTTCAGCCTGCAAAACCACTTGAGCTGTTTTATTTATTGCTGCCAGTGCACAACATGCTAGTTTTTGTGGCGTGACCATGAGATAATGAAGAGTGCTGTGTGTGTGTGTAGTATAATGTAGTTCTTTTAACCATTATCTTGATATGCTTATACCTGAACTTGTGAAGCTAGCAATCACTTGATGCTGCTATGGCTGTCAGGAATTATTAACCAATTTTCAATTTTTGTCATCAAGCTGTGTTGGTGAGATGAAGTGGGCGAGCCAACAGTCTGTTCAAATGAGCTCCAACAAAATGTTTACTATCTTCATCAGAACAGATGATGTTACCCACCTGCAATAGTAAGCTGACAAAATTTTGCCCTTTAGTACTAGCTATTGGGAATAGCATAGAGTCCATCTGTGGTACTGAATTATCTGAATGAGGTCTGCACAGGATTCATATTTATATGCAGCTGACAAAGTGGGTATTCACCCACGAAAGCTTATGCTCCAATACGTCTGTTAGTCTATAAGGTGCCACATGACTCTCTGTTGATATTTATTTTATGTGGTTTCAGAAGCAAAAGAAATTGCTCCAAAAGTGTCCAGTTATCAGAGGCCATAATCAATGTTCTCTTACTGCATGCTACAAAACACTCAAACACACTGTTTGCCCCTATCAATCTTTCTACTTCATAAAAGGTAAAGTTCCACTTGTGTGCTATGTCTTGTGCTATGAGAGCAGCTTCAGTATTAATCTTGTAATTCTCAAGAGTTGGTCAATTATAGTATACTGGTTGTTTGAAGTGTGAAGGATTGCCATAGGTGTAGAGGAGGTACATATTTCTCTAAGTCTTAATTCATTGCAGTATAGTGCATTACAAACTATCAGAAGTTGCCATCTCACATGGTCTTTCACACAATAGTTTTATCTTAAAGCTTCTGCACTGATCTTGCTACTATCAAAGTGTAGCAAACAAAGATTGACAATTGTATGGGTTATGAGACTTGTATAGGCTTGTCCCTTGGGCCCATATATGTAGAAAAACCATTCCCAAAATTAAAAAAAGCAAAAATGTTATAGTAAAGTTATGGTAAGAGCTAAGAGTACAATATGGAAGTCTTCACTATTTGATTGATTGCATAAAGTTTTTCCTGAAGTACACTACAATTGAATTTTGTTAAGAAATTTCTATTCAAACTCTTTAGATAAGAATTTTCAATTTAAACTCTCTAGTTATCAAACTTTGGTCTTTTTAACTTAGAGTGGGATTTCTCTTATTTAAAACTTCTTGTCTTACAACCACGTTCTGTAGTGAAGCTGTACCAAATTAAGTCATTCCAGATTCCCTCACAATCGGTGACTATTTCACCCTCTCACACAGATGACCTGAGATAACACAAAGCACAGTGAGAACATTTCACTGCACTGTGGAAAATGTGGAAATGATACTGTTCTGTTTCCATTGTCAACAAATCCCATCAATTGCTATTGTTTCTTCTTATAATGCTTTGTTATTTCAGGGAGATGACAATCAAAGCATTATTCCTAAGCATATATCCTATGTCAGTAAAGATTTGTTTAAAGTTCCTCCTACAGTTTTGACATGTTTTGCATTTTGCCTGATAAATCCTTGTTTATTTAAGAATCTACTATTGGTGGTGACTTTTACGTTGAAAACATATAATTAAAGTTGCTGATTCTTTTCCCCTTTTTGACCTGCTTTCTTGCATCCTTTTATTAACAGTCCCAGAGGAAAGAGTCCATGATTCAACCCTGGAAAATACCTAAAATCTTTGTTAATTGAACCATACTACTGGAAATCACCAATCACCATGGAAATCATACTATTGAAAATGAATAAGGATATCTGTAATTAATATAAGATATTTAATTTCAAAATGTTCCATTACAGTGTATAAGCTACAAAAGCATAAAAGTAAAATTGGCATGCATAAAGATAAAGGTGGAATCCTCTGTTAAATGCAGGTGCAAAACTGTACCTGCATTCTAGGCCAGTAGCAGAGATTATAAATCTCAATTTCTGCAATGGTTTGCCTAAACTTGTGCAAATGAAAACAATGCAACCTAGCTGCTCCATGTAAAGTGGAATTATGGTCAACTGACACTGCTGGTTTATTGTAAGAAATATGATTCGCTTAGTGGTAGGCTAGTAGTATCTGGCTTTTGAGAGAATTACCGAAAACTGAGATTGATGTGTTAATTTGGTAAAAGGGGGGTTGTTTTGTCTGTCTCTCTCTCTGATTGAGAGGTGGGTCCATGCACCCTGGGGTAGAGGTCTGTACATTGATTACTTACAGTAATGGTTGGTAACAAGCATGTAGAACTTTGGCAGGGAAGTGTATCTGTGATCCCTATTACAAAGAGAGTCTGGAGTGGGGAATTGAGTGGTATTAAATGGGAGGAAGAAAGGGGACTCTATGTCTGAAATGTGGGTAAAGTGTGATCTCATCTTTAGCTTGGTCTTTTATCCAGTTTCTTTAGTTGGGGTGTGTGTTCAGCGAAAGACTCCTGAAATCTCTGCCAGGTGTGTCAGTGAAGCTTCTAACCCACAAAGCTTCTAAACCGGTGCAGCATTTCACAGGAAAACATAAGAAGTTACTTTGCAAAGTTGAGCTCATGAGAGATTCCTCTGATGGCAGTGCTATAGAACCCACCCTTTGCTAAGGAATTGTGCTCTGGAATGAATCTAAGCTCTTGTTTGTTTCTAGTTCTAGTGGTTGTGAGGATAAAGTTGAAAATATGATATGCGTATAACCACTGTGGTGTTGTCTGCCTAGCAGCAGGTAGCCTGAAATGATAGTTTTGAAAGAGATGAGAGGTAGCTTTGAGAGGGTGTACTATAATTAGGAAGGAAAAATTAAATGCACGACTATAAAATGGGGAATAATCGTCTAGACAGTAAATGATCTGGAGCTTATAGAGGATCACAGATTGAATATAAACCAGTAGAGTGCTGCAGTTGTGAAAGAGGCAAATATCATTCTGGGATGTGTTAACAGGTGTGTCATATGTGTAACACAGGAGATAACTGTTCCTCTCTACTCAGCACTGGTGAGGCCTCAGCTGGAGTACTGTGTCCAGTTTTGGTGCCACACTTTAAGAAAGATATGGACAAATTGGAGATAGCCCAGAGGAGAGCAACAATTATAAAAGGTTTAGAAACCCTGTCATATTAGGAAAATTTAAATTGTGCATGTTTAGTCTTGAGAAAAGATGATTGAGGAGGGAACTGACAAGAAGTCTTCCAATAAGATAAGGGCTGTTATAAAGAGGACAGGGATCACTTCTTCTCCATGTCCACTGAAGATTGGACAAAATGTAATTAACTTGTTCTGCAAGGGAAATTCAGGTTAGATATTACAGAAGCTAATTATAAAGATACTGGAATAGGTTCCCCAGCAAATTTGTGGAATCCCCATGATTGGAGGTTTTTAAGAACAGGTTAGAAATATACATGTCAGGGAAGGTCTAGGTATACTTGGTCCTGCCTCAGTGCAGGGGGCTGGACTAGATGATTTCTCAGGGTCTCTTCCAACCCTGTTTCTATGAATCCCTTCTGTAAGTGAAAAATTTAATTTATCACCATATGATGATGATCAACAACATTTATAATAATCAACATGTGAACCCTTAGCTCTGTCAAATGTCCTAATTCCAGTCTTCCTCATTTCTCCCTTCCCCCTAGAGATTTTTTTCCAGCATGTTTGTAACAACCAGAACTCAGATCTTACTTAAAACTAGGTGTGTCCTCAGGGTTTTTTTTATTTTAGATTTCAGTTAAATGGTAACTTGTCAGAGAAGGAACCAGTAAACATCGTTGTGATATAATTGTGAGAGTACATTTTGGTTTAAGTGTCTTCTAAATTTTTCTCACCATGAATATATTTGAACCACAACATTTAAAACAACTTGGTTGTGTCTATTGTGTTTCACTTTGATACTGGGCTGGCTAGGCTGTTCATGAAAAGAAGTTCTTTTAAAGAAATTGAATATGAAAACTAAATTGGCATAATCTTAAAGCTGTGAAACAAATGAAAAAAGCTTGGAGACTGAAAGCTAAAATTCATGTTCCAAGTTTCTTGGTGCCTTACCTAATCTGGAGTGTGTGTGTTTATTGCTTTTGTTGGTTTTCTTCATATCCTTAAAATATATATTTAACATAATACTCAGTTTTCTGTACAAAATAAATATGCTATTCTAAAATAACTTCAAGACTTACTACACAAAAATAATAGCTTTAAAAATATTAAATGTTTGACAAAATTAGAAGAAAGGATACATTTGTATATCAGAGGTAATGCGTAGACTGAGATTATACATTTGCTTGCTTGGATTCAGAAGAAAAGCAGGAACTTTATTATGGCCTCAGTAGTGATCTGTAGATTCAGAGATTCATAGATTCTAGAACTGGATGGGACCTCAAGAGGTCATCGAATCCAGTCCCCTACCCTCATGGCAGGACCAAATACTGTCTAGACCATCCCTGATAGATAGTTATCTAATCTACTCTTAAATATCTCCAGAGATGGCGATTCCACAACCTCTCTAGGCAATCTATTCCAGTATTTAACCACCCTGACGGTTAGGAACTTTTTCCTAATCTCCAACCTAAACCTCCCTTGCTTCAGTTTAAGGCCATTGCTTCTTGTTCTATCCTTAGAGGCTAAGATGAACACATTTCCTCCCTCCTCCTTATGACACCCTTTTAGATACTTGAAAACTGCTATATGTCCCCTCTCAGTCTTCTCTTTTCCAAACTAAACAAACCCAGTTCTTTCAGCCTTCCTTCATAGGTCATGTTCTCTAGACCTTTAATCATTCTTGTTGCTCTTCTCTGGAACCTCTCCAATTTCTCCACATCTTTCTTGAAATGCGATGCCCAGAACTGGACACAATACTCCAGCTGAGGCCTAACCAGCACAGAGTAGAGTGGAAGAATGACTTCTCATGTCTTGCTCACAATGCACCTGTTAATATTTAGCTTTAACTATATAGCGGTCCACTATAACCCCTAGATCCATTTCCGCCGTTCTCCCTCCTAGACAATCTCTTCCCATTCTGTATGTGTGAAACTAATTGTTCCTTCCTAAGTGGAGCGCTTTGCATTTGTCTTTATTTAAACTTCATCCTGTTTACCTCAGACCATGTCTCCAATTTGTCCAGATCATTTTGAATTACGAGCCTATCCTCCAAAGCAGTTGCAATCCCTCCCAGTTTGGTATCATCTGCAAACTTAATAAGCATACTTTCTATGCCAATATCTAAGTCATTGATGAAGATATTGAACAGAGCCAGTCCCAAAACAGACCCCTGCAGAACTCCACTTGTTATACCTTTCCAGCAGGATGGGGAACCATTAATAACTACTCTCTGAGTACGGTTATCCAGCCAGTTATGCACCCACCTTATAGTAGCCCCATCTAAGTTGTATTTGCCTAGTTTATTGATAAGAATATAATGCAAGACCATATCAAATGCCTTACTAAAGTCTAGGCATACTACATCCACTGCTTCTCCCTTAGCCACAAGATTCACTATCCTATCAAAGAAAGCTATCAGATTGGTTTGACATGATTTGTTCTTTACAAACCCATGCTGGCTATTTGCTATCACCTTACCACCTTCCAAGAGTTTGCAGATGATTTCCTTAATTACTTGCTCCATTATCTTCCCTGGCACAGAAGTTAAACTAACTGGACTATAGTTTTCTGGGTTATTTTTATTTCCCTTTTTATAAATGGGCACTATATTTGCCCTTTTTCAGTCTTCTGGAATCTCTCCTGTCTCCCATGATTTTCCAAAGATAATAGCCAGAGGCTCAGATACCTCCTCGAGTATGAGTATTCTCCTTGAGTATTCTAGGATGCATTTCACCAGGCCCTGGTGACTTGCAGGCATCTAACTTTTCTAAGTGATTTTTAACTTGTTCTTTTTTTATTTTATCTTCTAAACCCACCCTCTTCCAATTAGCATTCACTATGTTAGACATTCCTTCAGACGTCTCGGTGAAGACCAAAACAAAGAAGTCATTAAGCATCTCTGCCATTTCCAAGTTTCCTGTTACTGTTTCTCCCTCCTCACTGAGCAGTGGGCCTACCCTGTCCTTGGTTTTCTTCTTGCTTCTAATGTATTGATAAAAAGTCATCTCGTTTCCCTTTATTCCTGTAGCTAGTTTGAGCTTATTGTGTGCCTTTGCCTTTCTAATCTTGCCCCTGCATTCCTGTGTTGTTTGCCTATATTCATCCTTTGTAATTTGTCCTAGTTTCCATTTTTCTATGACTCCTTTTTATTTTTTAGATCATGCAAGATCTCGTGGTTAAGCCAAGGTGGTCTTTTGCCACATTTTCTATCTTTTCTACTCAGTGGAATAGCTTGCTTTTGGGCCCATAATAGTATCCCTTTGCAAAAACTGCCAACTATCTTAGTTGTTTTTCCCCTCAGTCTTGATTCCCATGGGATCTTACCTATCAGCTCTCTGAGCTTACCATTAATTACTATAATTAAGGCGACACTAAGTTTTGCACTTAGAGATTTTAATCCTGCTTTATTTAACAGTTCGGGCATTACATTTAGTCACAAGTTTTCCATGGTTAATTTTCATTGCATTGAGAGAGTATCTTAAAACCACCTTTATCCCCCATACCTCCAGAGTTGTACTGCAGTTTTTGTCCACACTACAGCTAAGTATCAGAACTTCATCTTTAGTTATGCTAACTTTAGTAAAAATAATTAAAGAGGTATCAAACCTCATACTTCAGTGTCTGTACCCTGTGGTATAATATTATACATAGGCTTGGCAGATTTCAATTTTTATTTTTTTATCATTTAGAAGGCTAATATCAACCTTTATTTTTAAGCTTTTTTCTATTTTTGTTTAATTTTTAATAGTTGTGCAACATTATGGATTTTGAGCACTTTTACTGTCTTTATTAATTTAAATGTTCACAGTTGATTGGGACAATATGGTGAGGTCAGATAATTGTTTTATGACAATACACAGAGGAGTCCCTATGGGACAATGAATCAGGGTGTCTGCTCCAGGTCCTGCGTTTTGGGGGTCCCTATGGGCTGGTGTGATTGCCCGGCACCTCATGGGCGGTGAGTGAACCACTGGCTGGGGGAGGCAACCCCCAGTGCTGCCCCTTCCACCTGAGGGAGAGCGTGTACCAGGGCCGGCTCCAGGGGTTTTGCCACCCCAAGCAGCCAAAAAAAAAAAAAAAAGCCCCGATCGCCATCGCGATCTGCCGCAATTCAGCGGGAGGTCCTTCGCTCCAAGCGGGAGTGAGGGACCCTCCGCCGAATGGCCACCGAATACCTTAAAGTTCCGCCCCACTCCGGAGTTGCCGCCCCAAGCACCTGCTTGGTAAGCTGGTCCCTGGAGCTGGCCCTGGCGTGCACCCAGGAGTGCCATGAGGGAGAGTGTGCAGCAGCGCCGTAGCCTCCCAAGCCCTGGGAAGGCGGGCAGCGTAGTCCCAGCCCCCTGGAGCCCAGCGGCACCACCGAAGCAGGGTCCTGGCAGGGCAGAGTGTGGGTGGGGCCACACCTAGCTGTTTGGCATGGTCAGTCCCAAAAATGACATCACTTTCACCCCAGGCCCGCACCCGCCTAGGGATGGCCCTGACAATACATGCTGAGATTCAAGAAGTTAAAGTTTTATAACAATTAAAGCACAAATTGTCAACATCATATGTCAAAATAGACAAACTAAAATGTCCTTAAATCAAAGTCTAATACATTCTCAAGCAGTATTTTTCTTATTTTGCCTATTACATTTTGATTATCAATGGGAATATTTTTGTCAGTTTGTGTGTACAGGGTGAAATCAAAGTTTACCAATGTTAACTGATAAAAATCTAATCCTTATAAGCTTAGTTTTACATCTGGCCAAACACATGATTTCTTGCCTGCCTATGAGAGATTGTTTGTGAGCTAGACAGACCATTTGGTCTGGTATTACAATCCTTATGTTCACAGAAACATACGTAAACAGAGGTACATCTCAGAAGAGAATATCATTGAATTTTGTCTGTTTAAACTTCAGAAATAACCATTATTTTCACTACTTTTCTTAAAAAAATAAAAAATGTGTAACAATATTAAAACATTGCTAAATTAAAATCTGGCATTTAGGTGACTTTCTGTTGCCTAATCATCTTTTAACTAGTTCTTTCCACTCAGATTTCACGTTCCTTTTCTCATCAAAACCTGATTCTCTCTAGCTATTAAATGCTTATGTATGTAATTGTAAAAATCAATTAATTCCATTGTGACAGTTCAAGGTAGTCTATGAGAACAGGTCCTGGGGGATTGCTAACTCCCATTACTGTTACTGGGAGTTATCCACGTAATACCCTTCACAATGATTTGCAAATCTACCCCTCATTTAATGCTTTAAATATTATTTTTGTTCAGTGATAAAACTGGAAAAGATCCTGGTAAAAGCCGTGTTTTATCTGCTCATTTTATTTGCATTGCTTCATGAACTGAATAGTTTCAAATGACAAGCCATTGATTCCAAAGCTATAGAATTAGGGATAATTCATTGTTCAGCTGAAATACCAATTAGTATGTTTAAGTGCTCTCAGACGGTCATCAAAACTATCTTCCCTGAGATTCTGGATTATTACCTTGTTTACTTCAATGTTTATTTTATCATCACATTTCTTGATAAACATAAATTAATTTGCAGTGCACTCCAAAATCATTAAGAAAATGTTAAGTGGTGTCAGTGCAGGCATATATGTCATAACTATGTCAAAACCGAGATGATATTCGCCAGATTGTCATCTAATGTAAATTGGCATAGTTTGCATAACCTGAAGTCAATGGAGCTTTGATTTACACTAAATGAGGATTTGACCCTAATTTTCAAAGAAGAGGTGACTCATTGTTTATCATTAATTCAAGATTAGAAGAAATGTGAATAAGGATAAAAGGAAGACTGACATGTTTTGTGGTGTTAGTCCAGGGGTCGGCAACCTTTTTGTGTGCCGAGTCTTCATTTATTCACTCTGATTTAAGGTTTCGTGTGCCGGTAATACATTTTAACATTTTTAGAAGGTCTCTTTCTATTAGTCTATAATATATAACTAAACTATTGTTGTATGTAAAGTAAATAAGGTTTTTAAAATGTTTAAGAAGCTTTATTTAAAATTAAATTAAAAGGCAGAGCCCCCTGGACTGGTGACCAGGACCCGGGCAGTATGAGTGCCACTGAAAATCAGATCAAGTGCCGCCTTCGGCATGTGTGCCATAGTTGCCTACCCCTGTGTTAGTCCTTCATTTTCAGGACATCAATGACGCACACCAGGATTAAAAAATTTTCAAACCTCAGGAGCCTAAATCTCATTGAAAGGCAATGGGACTTCAGCTCCTGTCACTTAGTTGCTTTTGAAATTTCAACCTGATCCCAACCAACCCCTTGGCAAGCAAATGATACGTGAAAGGTTCTTCAAATGGAAAGAGGAGCAGCTGGATGCTTGAGAGGGACATTTTGTGAAATGTTGTAAGTCTGATATGTGTCAAAACAATTTCCACAGCCCTAGAGATCAACTAGAATTACTTTTGAGAGAGATCTTTATGCATTCTTCATCAATGATATCTTCAGTGCCTCCTTAGTCCATCTCTTCATTGAAAGTGAAAAAATAGTCGCAATTTTGCAATATGGAAGTGTAATATTCCTTATTGTCAAAGTGTTGGGAAAATCACCTTTCAGCTGCATTCTGAATGGATATGAGTGGAAGACATCATTTGTCAAGGCCAGAAAAAAGGATGTGTTGTAATCAAAGCCTGGAGTTTAGCTCAGTGACTTGATCCCATGCTACCTTAAACTTAATAGCACATCAAACATCTGGCAGAACAGACCTAATATTGCTTTCTGTACTGTACAGTATTGTGGATATGTTGTATTAGCAATTTAAATAAACTTTAAATTGTTATTCCTGTGGAGGGGAGACAGCTAATTGCACAAAAGTTATGGGCATTTTGTCTTATTTAGTGAAAATTTTTCTATTTGAAAATATATTGATATAAATACAAACGTTATCAAAACAGTAATATGTGGTTGCAGTAATTGCCACTTAAAATGTAATATCAACTCATTTTCTGCTATGGTTTGGATTATGTCCAAATGATCTTTTACTATAAAGATAGATGAGTGACTAAAGTCAATATGTTGTGATTACAAGCTGGTCTACTAAAATTATTTAGACAAAATAAGTATCCGCATTTCTAAATTACAGGATTGGATTACAGTAAAATTGCTTATCAATTCTTGGTCTTTCATTCTCTTATACAATATAAAAACTAACAATTATTTATTCAATTTGTAAAGTGATTTCATGTGTAACTAAAAGTGCCAGATTGATACTTCTTGGATTGAGGTCTGAATCCCAACCTCCTTATGACACCTGCCTAACTTAAAGCACCTGAGTAGTCCCAGTACCTTGCTGAACTGAGGCCTAGTTGACTAAGTCATCTACTTATCCAATTTCACTTATTCAGCTCATATATGGAATGTTCATCTGTATTATGGATGAAGGAAATATATAGAGAAGGACATTAAAATACTGGAATTTAAGGTGGGCACTAGTGTGGGGGGGGAAGACTTCAGGATTGAATTGTGATGAGAGGGTGGGTGTGGAGGAATTTAATATATCAAACTTAAAAACAACCAACCAGTATGTCTATAATCACCCTGATAATTTTGCTTGTGTATGTTCCTTCCTACCCCACTTTTTCTGTGCTCCTCAGTATAGAGACTGTGTTGTCACCTAAGTTTGGAAACCAGCTGCAACACTGAGGATGCTACTGCCATCTGACTAATAGACTATGTAGTATAACAGCTATTTAATTCAAACAATTAGATACATATCAAAGAGATATTAAAACCACAGGGCAGCAATCAGGGATTTTAATTTCACTTTAATCCTTTAAAATTCTTTTTGAAACAAAAAAAGGAAAAATGATTTTGCTTTAAATCCTTGCTGTTGGAAGGGCCATTTGGCTATTTCACTGTATGAGTGAGTGTTTTCCTATTTGTAAAAATAGCTAAATGCTGCTCAACCAGTTACATTATCAGCTAATAAAATGATTTTCAAAGCACAGAAGCTAAACCTTAATGCACATATTTTCTTAGTCAATCACTGCTTAATTAACATAGTCGACCATCCTGTCCTGTTACCTCTACATGAAATGCTTGATTAAGCAGAAGGTATTTAGGATTCAAATACAATCTAAATGTTCTCAAACTTACAGTTATAAATCACATGTGCCCACCCCGACTCAGGTACATAAAGGAAGAGAAAGGCAAGGTTAAACAAGCATCCTCTTATGCACTCCTGTGCAGAAGTCTGGTATAGTCTTACTGGAGAGCACCCACATTGCTGTCTGTTGCTAACATCAGCTACTCAAAGGAATGCCTCCCACCTGAATGGGGTGTGAAGCTGCCATTGCAGTTTTTCCTTCATGGGAGCAGACCGCCTAGACCCCTAGATTTTGACTGAATCAGTCAGTTCTTGTGGCAGCAGAGCCTCTTTGCTCCCTGCAAGACTTTTGCTTGCCAAAATTAGAAATGTAACTTCAGAACTCTTTATCTCTACACCATAATGGTCCTCTACCAAGTGCATGGTTGCACAAATAATGTGCTGTATTCTGCCACTTTACCTTAAAACAAAGAAGTCTACAAAATGCTTTAAAATCAACTGTTTTAATGCTGACAAGATCCTCTGTTTTCTTGATATGATTTTTTTTCCTATGAGTTGTCCAAAATCAAAAATCGACATACTAGTGATGTCAAAATAGCAATACAATTAATGTTTTGTCCTACCTCTGAATTTGGTGTGGAAGCAGAAAATATCAAGTGATAGCACAATGTTGCAAAAAGTCTTGAGTTGTGGTGAAATTTAAAATAAGTGGCAATACACACGTGTTTTCTCACTGTTCAGTGAAAGATGATTTCAAAGAACTCTCTAACCCAATTCCTATTTCTTTTGCCCTCGGTCTGCTGACTAATATTTGCATTTCTCCTAAAACAACACATCTTCCTCCCTGGATGGAAATTCCTGATAAATGCTTTCCGTTGAACTTCCTTCAGCATCTACATTAAACAACACTGATGCCAGGGATCATTTCCTGAGGTCTTTGCTTTCTACTTTCTGAACAACATGCAGTATCCTCAAGAGTCCATCATGACTGCCTGCTACCAGTATTTTTGTTGTTCAGTCTTGGAAGATTTCCAATCTTAATTATAATTATTTCAGGAATTGCTCCAGAAATGGTCTCCTGGTTATTCTTTTGGGAACTTCTGACTGAGTTAAAGGAAAATAAAATGACTTAATCTGAATAAGATACTATTCTTAATCAGTGATTCATGCATTAATCCAATTCTAGGGATAACCTTAAGAATCATTCTACCTTGGTTAGGAGTATAGTTCTGAAATATCTGCAGAAACATTTTGAAAATCAAATGAAACTTATTGTTTTGGGGCTTCATTTCAAAGCTTGTATCTGAGACAATAGTCATTGAAGTTTTTGCTTAGGTTTCAAGTTTTGAGAGTTTGTAGTTTTTTAAACAATCCAAGTCAGACTGCGTAGTTATAACTGAGTTTTGTTTTGTGTTTCAGGTTCAAATGAACCCAAAATACAAAGTGAAACTGGAGTGGTACCAACCAAAACAAACGGAAATCAAAGGAATTGTCCGTAAAACCGCAGATCATGTGAGGTCAAAGTTTCACACAGGACTAGTACTGTGCATTTAGTTGTTATCATATACATTTTGTTCTCTCAGATAATAGATCCCAGAAAAACAACCATAAAAGGTAAAACTCCAGAAAATAGTAAAGATGCAAATAAATTGGACTGAAATTTGTTAGAGGGAAGGGGTTGAGCGTGATTCCACCTAACACAGAGGGTTTAGGGCTCCATCGGTAGGATGTGTTGTGGCTGCTTTGAAAGGCAGGGAGGTGAAAGGGGTAGCAGCTCTACATAGCATGACTTCTCTTCAGACCTGTTGTAAAGAATCTGTGCAAGATAATGCTGACCCCTTTAGCATTATCTTTCCTGCAATCCCAATGTGCAATGTCAAAAAAATTAGGGGCTGAGGTGAAAATATTTGTATTTCAGCAGCACCTATGGCAGTGGTCTCCAACCTTTTTATGCACAAGATCACTTTTTGAATTTAAGATCAACCCAGGATCTGCCCTGCCCTTTCCCTGAGGCCCTACCCCACTCACTCCATTCCCCCCTCCCTCCATCACTCGCTCTTCCACACCCTCACTCACTTTCACCGGGCTGGGGCAGGGGGTAGAAGTGCAGGCTCTCGGCTGGGGCTGAAGGGTTCGGAGTATGGGAGGGGGCTCCAGGCTGAGCCTGGGGCAGAGAGTTGGGGTGCAGCAGTGAGGGGTGCAAGCTCTGGTAGGGAGTTCGGGTGCAGGGGTCATATGGTCACACTGAACCTAATCTCATAGAGTCCACTGGATATTTCACAAATTTTACTTTTTATAAGTGTTATTTCTGGTTTATAAATCCAAAATCCTTCAGGGATTGTCACAAATCAGTGTAACATTCTCAGCTGTGGGGTGTGCATTGGCTGAGCCTGGGGCAGGGGGTTGAGGTGCAGGAGTGAGGGGTGCAGGCTCTGGGAGGGAGTTTGGGTGCAGGAGGGGGCTTCAGGCTGGGACAGAGTGTTGGGGTGTGGGGGTGAGGGGGTGGGATCTGGGGGCGTTTGGAGCAGGAAGGGGGCTCTGGGCTGGTTCATAGGATTGGGGTGCAGGAGGGAGTGAGGGGTGTGGGATCTGGGAGGGAGTTTGGAGCAGGAAGGGGGCTCTGGGCTGGTTCACGGGATTGGGGTGCAGGAGGGGTGAGGGGTGTGGGATCGGGGGAGTTTGGAGCAGGAAGGGGGCTCTGGGCTGGTTCACGGGACTGGGGTGCAGGAGGGGGGGTGGGATCTGGGGGGGCGTTTGGAGCAGGAAGGGGGCTCTGGGCGGGTTCCCGGGATTGGGGTGCAGGAGGGGGTGAGGGGGGTGGGATCTGGGGGAGTTTGGAGCAGGAAGGGGCTCTGGGCTGGTTCACAGGATTGGGGTGCAGGAGGGGGTGAGGGGGGTGGGATCTGGGGGGTGAGTTTGGAGCAGGAAGGGGCTCCAGGTGGTGCAGAGTGTTGGGGTGCAGGAGAGGATGGGAGGGAGTTTGGGTGCAGGAGGGGGCTCCGGGCAGGGGGGCGGGGTGAGGTGCAGGCTCCGGCTGGGAGGCGCTTACTACAGGTGCCTCCTGGTGAGCGGCACAGAGGGACTCAGGCAGGCTGCCTGCCTTGGCCCCACAATGCACCCAGAAGTGGCTGGCTGCTAGCACGTCTCTGCAGCCCCTGGCGGGGAGGAGACATGGGTCTCTGTGCGCTGCCTGTGCCCTGAAGCACTACCGCCACAGCTCCCATTGGCGGGTTCCCTTGCTGGGGGCAGGGGCAGCAGGCAGAGCTGCCTCACCCTCACCCATCCTCCCAGGGGCTGCAGAGGCGTGCCACAGCTAGACACTTCCGGGAGCAGCATGGAGCCCAGGCAGGCAGCCTGCCTGAGCCCTGCTGCACTGCTGAACTTTTAGCAGCCCAGATGTCACGATCAACTGGCAGAAGCTCCAGGATCAACCAGTCGATCGCGATGAATGGGTTGGTGACCAGTGACCTATGGGGATACTGTCATGGACCAGGATCCCACTGTGCTAGGCACTGTACATACACATACAACAAGAGAGAAATAGGCAAGGGTCCCTGTCAGTGCAGTTCCCAAGAAGGTAGAGGGGGAATCAGGGCACGAGGGATAATCCAACAAATCCAGCCACATTTGGATTGCTTGGTGTCCACAGAAGCATTCCTGTTTGTCCTGGACCATTTTATTAGTGGGGGAAAGAGAAATTCAGAAACCCCGAAGTTAGATAAGGCTGAAACAAAATATGGCTCCTTCAGTTTTCTTCAACCAGCTTTAGTCCCCTGCATGCTGAGATTTCAGCTGCATATCATTTAAACATTACGTGACTAAATCCCTATGCATCAGTGACTAAATCCCTATGCATCAGGATGTGACTGTATCCTTAGTATGCACCCCAACTGCAGGTTTTGATGGTAATATGCTGTCACAAGCACAACTGAATGTTTCCTGAGAAGCTGTAACAATTTTCAAGGGAACAAAGCAGAATATGGTATGTGCCTCTCTCTCTTTTCCCAAACAGAATTTTCATGACTATTCTCCTTGCATGACATGGTCAAGGAAAAAGGGTTAGAAGCAGCTCCCACTTCATTCAACCTCCATATGAAACAAAAAAAGCATCTAATGACAGGTGAACCTGAGAAGGTTTGGCACTTCAGCTTAGTTAAGCATGTGGGCTTTTGATGTTTATCAGAAACGTATTGGAATTTATCTAAGTAGTTTTACCTGGAAATAGAGTTGGAACTCTAAGGAGAACAGGCTGTCTGATGATCTGAACAGGTAGAAAATACCACAGACAGATTTTTTTCAGTATTTTACACAATCTGTTTCTGATTATTTCATGGACCCTTTCTGAGCTAAAGTAGGCAGAGGAGAACTAAGACAGGCTCCACAAAACTGATGCACTGATGTGGGGGCCCATTGACCCATGAAGTTGAACTGAAATATTTTAATTTGTGTTTGTGTGTGAGAGAGACAGAGAGACACCCATCAGAGAACACTGGAGTCCAGGGAATCGGGGAGTAGGGAGGGAACCTTGGCATTTGGGTTCTGCCTTCCACAATTGCAAATCTGCCTCTGCCTCTTTATTTCTTCTCTCAATGGGCAAGTTTCAAGTTCCCTCTTATGAGTGCTGCAGGTCCACTAAATGGTGTACCTGCACCACATCCACCACCACCCTGACTAGCCCAGCAAACCGTCTTCTATTGGCCAGGGCTGGTCTAAGGGTTGGTGAGCACCTCAGGTCACTTGAGAATAATTTGTGAGCCAGGTGGCCTGAGGGAGGAGGAGAGGTGCAATAATGGGCAAGCAACATGATTTGTGTGTCAGTGGCAAAAATGGGCTGGAGATGGTTTATGTGCCTGCTTTTGCCTTCACTCTGTTACTATGAAATACCTCAGTGAACCAGCCAAATGATGCTGAGCAAACCAGGACAGCAAAAGACGCATAAAACTGTTGAGTGGGGGAGAGGTTACAATCAAAGAGAGAAGGAAGAATAAGAAAAACCTTGGGACTCAGTGGGGGTAAGAACAAAAGAGAAGGGAGTTCTATGAGAGAGATAATGGGGGGAAAGGAGAAGAAAGAGGTTTTTTTAGGGCTGATGGGGAGCAATGCAAATGGAGAAGAAAGGCTCTTAGTACTCCTAGGTGTAGGGCATTGAAGCAAGGAGAGTAAGAGGGGCCTTTTGGGGCTTGGTGTGAGAGGCAATGTAGGAAAAGAAAGCACTTTGCTTATTTACCTCATAGCTCCATATTTCAAGAGAGCCAGATTTTAATCATTAGAATGATTTTGTTACCCAAAAAAATGCTGAAAGAAGAAATTTTAACAACACTTGCCTCCGTGGTTAGTGTGGCAATCTTACTGTGGGCTCTTCTAATTGTTAGCCAAGAGGATGATCAGAATGAACCAGAATTCTAAGGTTTAAAAAAAATCCCTAGAAAAAACTCCAGTTGAAAATAAATCTTAAGGTTACAATGGAGCTGAGTGAACAAAAAATCTGTTTCTTGAACAGATAACAGAAATTATTTTTTTCAAGAAACGAGTGAATGTCCTCTGTGAATTATTCTTTGACAATGCACAGGTTACAAATAATCATTTGTGAAAATTTGCAAGTCAGAATTTGTTATATAATTCACTTTGTATTGTTACTGTTCTCTGGTTAAATGACTTCCATCATTAGCTAGTGCAAAATGGAAATTTTGAAATAGAAAATAGAAGTCTTAATTAGAGAGGGTTTTTCAAAAATGCTCAAGCTTGCCTTCTTCTTACATCAAGATCAGTGAGAGTTTGACTTCAATAGAAGAGTTGAGCCAATAGGAGCATTTTTTTAAAAAAAAATTCCAACCAAAGTAAATATTCTTATGCAGTCTTAAAATTGTTTTTTTCCACATTTGAGCACTTTCGGAGAAGCAAACCCAAAAGACAACACATACAGTTGAAATGGAAGTTGCTATGTCTAATGGCTAGTTGCATATAATATTTTCTACTATTCATTAAGCTTTAATCACAGATGTAGCATAAATACAAGAATCTCTTGGTTGGGTTGTATCAAGGTCCCATTTCTTAAACATTAGAAAGGAGATTGAGATCAATGTCAGAGAAGCAGTAGCACATTGTACTACATTATATAAGATATAGTTTTGCAAATGTACTCAGCACTCCTTCTTCCTGAGTTGAGGGAGATGAAGTATGTCAAAGAAGTGACATGCTTGATTTATGAGCTAGAGAGGAAGGCTGCTAACCTTGCTCCTCTCTAGTACCATGGCTGTCTGATTAATGGACTGTCACTAGTGCCAGTCTTGAAAACAATGTGTCATACCTTCCAAACTAACAAAAGGTAGTCAGCAGAACTAGACTAGAGATAAAAGGAACCCGATTTTAGAATTCACATAGTAATTAATGCCAAAGTTCTTCATCCTTGCTCACAGTGAATAGTAATTTACTCTGTGAGTAGGTGCCTTAAAATAAATGAATCTAATTCTGAAACAACTTACTCTGCAATTTGAATAAGGGTGGCAGGACCTGATCTCCATTGTTTGTTCATTTCAATGTTGCCATAGAATCAATAATTAGTCTAGTAATTTCTTTCCAGAATCTAAAACTGCCTTGAACTGGTGGAAAACTTTCTTACGGGATACTGTCAAACCGAAGGAATAGACATTCCCTATTGTTTAGTTAAGATTGTTTAGACTTTATAAAATTGCTTTAGTTTGCTTGCAGTATATAAGAAGTAAGATAAAACATAGCACTATATTGAATACAGTAACTCCTCACTTAACATTGTAGTTTTGTTCCTGAAAAATGCGACTTTAAGCGAAACAATGTTAAGCTAATCGAATTTCCCTATAAGAATTAATGTAAATAGGAGGGGTTAGGTTCCATGGAATTTTTTTTTCCCAGACAAAAGACATTATATGTGGTTTGACTCACAGCTGTGACTAGATAAGTGAATATCCTCTGGCCCCAGAGGTCTGGCAAGGGTGTGAGCCAACAACACCCCCACTCTTAGGCCTGAAGAGTCCTCCCCATGCAAGCTCTGCGGGTTTGGGCACGGGCACGACATGGGAGCAAGGCAGTGCAGGCAAGTGGCAGCACATAGGAAGGGACACTGCTGCATCCTTCCCTAGCACCCAACTGGGATGTCTCTGCTGGCCTCTGAGCAGCAGATCACACAAATGCCTGCTCCAGTTAGTCACTGACACACACACACACACACACACACATATGCCCACGCCAGGGTGCTGGAGAGACCAGTTGTCTCCTAAGGGAACCAATCTGCTAGGTTGCATGGTACACTTGGGACACACAATGCAGAGGCATGGGCCTCTAGATCCCTGCAGAGCTGGAGACAGCCATAGGCTTCTAGGGCCACAGGCGCTGACTTTTCAAGCTGTTGCAGGATGCTCGACCCCTGGCTCTTCCCTGAGCCCTGCCCCCACTCCACCCCTTTCCCCAAGGCTCCACCTCCACCCTGCCTCTTCCCACCCAGTTCCTCCCACCTCCCCCGAGCGCACCATGTCCTCACTCCTCCCCCCTCCCTCCCAGCCTCCCTGCATGCCGCGAAACAGCTGATTGCAGTGGGCAGGAGGCACAGAGAGGGAGGGGGCAGGCGCTGATCTGCGGGGCCCGGTGGGTGGGAGGCACTTGTGGGAGTGGAGGGTGTTATAATAGAACTTTGCACAACTTTAAATGAGCATATTCTCTAATAGAACAGCAACTTAATAACAAAAGAACTTTAACTGGGACGACTTTAAGTGAGGAGTTACTGGATTGTATGTATAATTTCAGGCAGTGATTCATTTTGGAAACCAGAGGGAAGAATTAAGATATAATTTAATCACTCATAACAACTATAATTTATCTCATTAATACAAATGGCATGACTGTTTATTGATTTCATACATTTTGAGTGTATGTACATAGTTGTTACCACCTTAAGTTGCATTTGTTCCAAGGAGTACCCAACTCTTCTGTGGGAGTGTAGAGTAGTGCACTGTGTTGCTCAGTCTTCACTATGTTGTCTTTGTTAAAGCATTTTAAATATATATACTACACTTTAAACATTAAGCATAAAAATTTGCATAACTGTTACCTGTTCAAATGTCATGCCTTACTAAAAGGCTAAAGCTAGATAAACAATATTAATCACTTTATTCAATGAATATAAAACAGCTTTTAATAAATTTTTTGAATATTTGATATCATTTACTCAGTTTATAGTGTTACTTTTTTGCAATGTATTCATAACATTATTTGATAATTGTCTTGATTTAAAAAAAAAAGAATAAAATATTCAATAACATTTTCCCATTGTTTGGCCTGCTCTACTGTCCCCTGCTTTAGGCTCAGTGACTTCAATGAAGTACATATTTAAATGCCTTATTGAATTGGCATCTTGATGATCACAAGCTATTGATATGAAAGAAAAGTGCATGTGCATATTGATAACTGCAAATTTATTTACAGTTATATTTAATGGTATTTTGGCTACACCCATCCTAATGATATTTTAGTGCCTGTTAGGCTTAACAATTTGTAGTTTAATTATGAAAGCAAGTTAGTATATGAGTCACCTGCATGCTAAGAACTAGAGTGAGCTTTATGTTAAAACAAAAGATATTATGGTAATCCTTGCAATATAGTATGTAAAAATAGTTTGTCACTCAAAATGTTATAGAAGATCTGGAAAAAAAATACAGCAAAAGATATTGCATATAAAGAGAGAGAGATTTTTTCAGAAATAAAGCTAACTGTATTAACCCCATTACAGTAAACCTTGAAATATGTGTCAAAATACTCACCTGATGCTTATATAATTTTTAAATTATTTTTGGGAGAAACACATTTTTCCCTAGCACACCTCTGTCCTACTGATGATTATTTTTGACACTGTTCTGCAGTTTCAGATGTTTTTCAGTTCTGTTAAATGTGATGTTTTTTTCTGACGAAAGTGGAGGTATGCTGTGAATACAGTAGATATGTGAATTTATTATTTATGTAGCTTGTTGTGACGCTTTTATTACTTCCCCTACAGAAAGATTCTGAAATATATTCCCCTTTAAATGTGGCCCACACAGGTTTTGTATTGAAGGAGTTATAATAATAGAATTGCCAAATGTCTCAGGTTACATAGCATGACATATTTTAGTTCATGTACTGAAGCACATTTACACTAAAACTGCGGTGGCAATCGATACAGAATTGCAGCGCTAGAACACCAAGAATTATTTTTAAATCTTAGCAATTAATCCTAAAAGACTGCTTGGTCAATATTAAATAGCAATGTAGGACTGCTGCTTTATAGCCTTATTTTATCATAATGTAGAAAGATAAAATATTGATTTGTATTTGTTTTTATATCCTCCAATATAATACAAGAATGTCAATTTTAAACACTAATATTGCATGCCTATTTTCTTATTGGTTATAATTTAAATAATAGGTATGTAAGGTAATAGTTGAAATTGGTTTGAGGCAAAATAAGTGCTGCCCAAAACAAAATATTTTTCTCAACTAAAGTAGTAATATTTTAAGAAAATAATCTACAGCTAGTGCATCCATCAAACTGAGCTTTCAGAAGTCCTTTTACCATTTGTATTTGTAGTATTGCTGTCTTTAATGTACAATGCACAGGCTTTGATTTTATGGGTGAGTGCACACAGTTACTTCTAGAAAAAAGTTGTACAATACTCCATGATGTCAGTTTGTTGGGAGTTCACTTAATTATAGTCACCCTTGGCTTGAATGTGTTTGTACCCCTGAGTTTCACTTTGAGTTCTGGGTTTGACTGAAACCAAAGACGTACAGCCATCTGGGGACAGTTTTGCTTTATCTGGAAAAAAACACCAAGTTTCCCCCTGAAATAAGCCAGGTCTGGCTTAGTCACAGTTCAGCTCAGGTTCTCCAAAAGTTTTGTTAAATTTGGCAAAACATTCCGAGAAAACAGGAAACGTCTAATTGTTTTTTATCTTCTGTGCTCTCAAGTAGGCACCAGTATTTTGTCATCATCTTCAGAGCATAATCCCCTTCTCCCCCTTATGTTTTATTTCTCTCCTAACCAAGATATAACATTATTTGATCCCATTCCTTTGCTAACAGTCAGAGTATATGCAGGTCTGCTAAGCAAGATTATAGATAATGAGAGAAAATAATTGTTTCTTTGGAAATGCAGGAAAGAGTGAAAAGGAAATAGGGAAGGCAGGAGATAGAACAAGATGGAAGCTGCAAGCTGCAGCTCTGTACAGTAGTGTTGCTGAGCACTGCTGTTTCTTTACTTCATGTTTTGCAATTTAAAATAAAATTCCTAGCAACCATCAGTGCCACAGTCCAAATCAATAAGACTTAATATTCACAGACAAGAGCCTGTATCTATTATGGGCTTGTAATTGGATTGAAATGGAAATGCAAATAGCCAGAGCTCAAACCAACCAAAAAGAAAAAGAAAAGAAAGAAAGAAACCACTGCTGCAATACCCCATCCATGTATGGCTGACAAAATGACTATACCACCTCTTTTTGGATTTTGACATGATTGCAGGGATGTACATATTTGCAGTCTCCAGGTTTGCATGTAGCTGTTCATTATCTCCCAGGCTATTGTTTCCCTATTAATTTCTTCATGGATAATTTATTATTATTTCTAAAAAGCATTTATAAACTTGCAGTTTTAAGATCAGTACTTCTTAGTGCAACTGAAATAAATAACCACAAGTGTTGCATCCAATGAACGTACATTAGTACTTGGCACCACTTTTTGCTTGAATTCAATATTCTTCCTTCCTATTGTGTGTACTTTTGAATTCTTAACCCTCTAGGGATGCACTGATGTTTCCATTAGTCACAAAATGTGAGTGTGTATTGGACATCTCTATGCTCATCTTGATAACCTTTAGAGATGCTTATTTATCAGTGAAAGATTCCTGAAAAAAAAAATCTCCCCTTCAGTGTATTGATAGGTTCAAACCAAAACCCTAGATGTAAACATCCCAAACTTCGTAGGTGTAGTAAGAGGGAGTTGGGAATCTATATTTTGCAGCTGGCCTTAACTCTGTAAGATTGCAAGTATTTATCAATGTTTTGAGTAAACATGACCTGTTGTTTTCCACGAATGATTGAGAATTTATTGCAAAATGTTTTGATTTTTTTACATTTCAGCTTAAAGAGACTATTCTGTGTTCAGTTAGACATCTTTAAGTGAGAGTATTCAATTAAGAGAGTAATGTTGAAGTTGAAATTGACAGTTAGTCCATAAATAAAATCAATCTCCTGTTCAGAACTGTCTGGCCCGAAAGGTTATTTAAATTTGTTTTCTGTTAGTAAATGCCAGCGTGAGACTTTAGACGTGCTTTACGTGTAAATGAGTGATGGAATGGCACCGTGATCTTTCTGTCTAAATGTGTGATTAGCCTCATATTTATGTATGCAAATATTGTTTTTAGACTGGCTTTAGTAATGTAAGACACCTTAATATATGTAATTGTATTTAATTTGTTAATTAAGAATACACAATGCTTCTAAACTTGTAGCTGCGTCTGTGCCCTTCATTACCGTATTAATTATTGTGAGGCACTGGCATAGTACTGTGATCAAAGCCATATATCTGAGCAAGGTGCAGTCATAACTGCAGCAAGGAGGGCTACATAAGTACCTGGTACCTTGCAGGATCAAGCTCTTAAATGTTGAACTTTTTTGAAAAAGCAGAAAATTTCTGCTTAGAGATTGAAAGTGCCTCATGTGCACATTGACAATATATACACTTTTTATTTTGCAGGTGTATGTAGAAAGCAAATGCACTAAAGTGCATTTTTGAAGTAAATTTATTACAGTTATTCTGCAGAAAGCCCACTTTGTACTGTAGCCTTTACAAACCACTGTTTTTATTTTGGGATCATCATTTAGTCTAATGCAACACAGGTCTTCCCTCAATCCCCCTCTGTTCCAAGGATGAGATTTGGCATTTGTTGTCTATGGAGTAACCTCAAGTGTTCAAAAATCAGCCTCCTTTTCCCCCTGCCCCTCCTCCCCAAATAAGATTGTCTTAAAATAATTAGATTTTTTTAAAATAATAGATTTTGGATACTTTTACTTTGCCTTTTGGTTTTTGAACCTGTGGAGTTTGTTTCATGCTTTCCTCCATAACCATAAGGTCTAGAAACTTACTTCTTTAAATGAAAGCTGAGATTTCTGTAATTCCATGACTCCAGAAACTGGGGCTTTAAGAAAAACTACAAATATAATAATGCAAGAGTTGCCGTTATTATTTAAGTGTAGTCTGGCTCTTTGAAGAAGTGCAGTTTTAATTCTGAATTTCTGGATATCTAATATATTTGTGTTTAGGAGATAAAGTTTTGAAAAGTAATCCAAGTACAAAAGATTGACAATTGCCTCTTACCTGAATTTCATATTAACAAAGGATTTTGTGGAAGAATTTTGTTTTTAAAGATACTAAGATCCACTAGAAAGGAGACTTTTTTCTGCAGATCCTAGGAGCATGTCAAAGAAATGACTGCTCTAATTAATCAGATCTTAATGGGGTTGATGGGGAAATACCTCCTTAGTTTGTTGGTCACAAAAACTTTTGTTGATCAGTTTGCATCCACCATCCCAGGAGAGGGAGTCCGGATGTTGCACACCATTTAATCTCTGTAGAATTTGGGATCCTTACATGCAGACCATAGGGTAGGAGGTGTGTCCAAGTGTGGCTTTCCTGTCAACGTCCTAAAAGGGCTGTTTTTATAAAACTCTGAATTTCTCGATAGCAAATAAAATTCTGTGATTAATCCTGAAACAGACTCTTAAAAAATCGTTCTTATAAATTATTTTTTAAATGTTTGTAGTTGATCATCTACTGAAAATATTATAATACCTGCCATCAGTCTTCACTAGGCTATCATGAACTGCCATTTGTCATTTCTTTGAGATTTACCTGTCTCTTCCCTTATCAGAGTATAATCTGCACTAGATGTTCGTGTTTGTGAGGCTAGTTTTCATTTTCTTCTGTCAAGGCCCCGGGAAAGGACAATCCTGGAGGTAAGAGGAATATGAGAATTAGAGAGAGAGTCAGTGGAAAGATGCATTTTATTTTTTCTCTTAAGAGTTCACATGTTGAAAAACAAAATGAAATATCTGTCATCATGAAAAATGAGATAAAACTACCCCTAAAGTAAAATAACGTTTTAAGAATTCTTCTCTGCAAAATTATTTTCCTACTATTTCCCTATGTTACCACACTACTAGGTTTTTAAACTTGGCAATCAACTGGAAAGAGTTAAATAAAAATTTCTTTTCCTCACCTTAGACTCAGATTAATTTTTATTTGTTCTCCAAAACTGATAAAAAAAAGAGCACCAACTATTTCCTTATGTAGGCTCAGTTCCGCTAAGCACCTCTGCACATGATTGTCTATACCTAATCATCAAAACGGTTAAGAATGTGTTTAAGTTTAAAATGATTTGTTGAAACAGGATATGTGGATAACCTGGCAGTGGCCACAAAACAAAACTTTTTTTTCCCCTAAGCAGTTTTGTTGCCGCTATCTTTGACATTTATCAGTACATCTTATAGAAACAAGACAATGCTGCTCTCATTTATGTTAAGTGAAAATTAGTTTAATCCATAGAGCTTTGGTTAATATTCTAACACTATTGAGGATAAATGTGTACTGTGTACAGTACAGTACATAGTACACCTCTTAAAATAGCCTGGAGTATTGAACAACTAATTCTATGTTTGGGGAATTTCATTGCTGATAAACATGCCAAAGTAAGTTTTCCTTGAAGCACAGGTTGCTGCAGATATTGCAGCCTACATAAATATTGGTCACAGAGTTTTGCTGCACATGCGTAGATAAAAATGGTAACTGAAAGCTAAAAACTGGTTGGGAATCCACAGTGTATTCAGGCTGAGAATAAGAAATAGAAAACTACCACAGCAATTTTGAGCTCCTGAGATGTGAGAAATTAAATATATTTTAATCCTCCCTCCCTCCCCAAAAAATCTTCCCAATAAAAAGGCAGCCCAAAAGATTATAATTGAGTGCTCATACCAAAACATAATTATATAGATTGCAGAAGTATTAGTCAACAAACAGCTTTCTTTAATTATTATCCTATTGTTTCTCAGCCAGAGCACAGCACTACAAACAAAGTTGTAAGGCTGAATTCTCTATTCAAATGTCCTTCTTGCTTCTCCTATAACTTCAGCAGGAGTGTTCTGCCATATGAAGGTAAAATCTGTCCCATATGCTTACATTTAGATTGTTGTTCTACATGTTTTAACTGAAGAAAATGTTTGAGGTACAAAGAGGGTGTTTCCTACTTTTGACAACACAATATGATGAGTTAAGTGTTCTCGTTTTTCTGTTCCCAATTCCATCATTTGACCTTGGGCAACTCACTTAAAGCTCTCTACTTCAATGTCCTTATCTGTAAAATCTGCAATATTCATTTTCAGCATTACAAAGGTATGTAAAGTTTAAATATTATTTGTGAAATGCTTTTGGGTTGAAAGGTGTTTGAGATGGGGCACATGCCCCACACTGGCAAATAAAGGGTTAAGAGAAGTCTCAGGGCCTAAATTAGCCGACAAGGATAGGTTTGGGGTTGGAAGCTGAGGGAGGGAGTCAGGACTAATTTAGTATCAGGCCCAGCTGAGGAGGTGGAGATGGTTCCAAGAAGACAGGCCTGAAGTAAAGTAGGGCAAAGACTCTGGAGGGGGCTCACAGAGAGGCTTAGAGTGCCTTCCGGAAGCTCCACAGAAGCATGCTGGGGAAGAAAACGTATGAGGAGACAGAACTCCAGAACAGGAGGTCTCAGCCCTGCAAAAAAGACTGATAAACTGGCAAGAGGTAGGAGCAGCCCAGCAAAGCTGTGAGGGATAGTAAGGAACAGTCCTTAGCTGCCTAACACAGGATCCCTGGCCTGGAACCAAGAATAGAGGGTGGTGTGGGCCTGCGTTCCCCTCCCCTAACAAGAGAAAAAGTACAAGCCTTGGGACTAAAAGGGGTCAAGAATGATGAGTCCCTGATGGGGACTGAAAGTCTGGCATAAAGGCCAGTAGACTTCGGGTCGTTTCTGTCTGGTCTTTTGTCACCCCAAAAGGGGACTGAACTGAAAGGTGACCTGACTGGATGGCCAGACCACAGAAGCTGCAGATAGCTACAACACCAGAATGACAGACAAGGGGGACTACTAGAACAGAAGCACCCCATAACACCACAACTCATCACAAAGGGGCAGTCTGGTGGTGAGTATACCCCCATGGCAGTGTAATAATGCAAAGCAGCATTATTTGTTAAATATTTATTGTACAACTGGAATATATAAGAAAACAAAAGAAGGTTTAATAAATACCACTTAGAAACAAGCTTTATTCATAGATGATGTGTTCTTACAAAGAGCCTAAGGTTCTGTACTTAAATGAAGTCCTTTCTGACCTTTCAAGCAAGGAATGCAGTTTTATTCCAGATGTTGACTCCTGACATTCAATCATTTACTGTTTTTAATTTTTAACTCAAGGTGTCCCTCTGCTGGCTTACTTGATAACTGATGAGACAAAACAGTGCTTGGTGGTTGTTGTTTTTTGTTGTTTTCTTTTTAAAAAAAATAGAAATTAGGTATTATCAATTTAGATATTTCTGTCAGAGGAAGAGCGAACACTGAAGCAAATAAGTAGTTTACACAGTTGCCTTCAGGTTGCTGTAGCTATAAAGGACACAAAGGCACATGCAAGGATATAATACTGATTCCTTTTCCCCTAATACTACAATATCTCTTATTAAAATTGAAATACAACAGCTTCTGTGACCAATATCATGCTCTTTATCATTCATACTCATCTTCTCTTTAAGTTTCTATCCTCTTGTTCTGTTTCTGCATTGGAAACAGGACAGCTGAGAATCAAGGGTTTTCCTAGGAAGAAAATTTATCCTTGATTTCATTTTTCAGGAACTAAGTTGCCAGTGAAACTTGGGAGGGGGTGAATGCAATTTTGGACTGCTAACCAAAAGGGGTGCATATATTTCTACCTTTGTCTTAGCTTTTATATTTTCTATGTGAAAATAATAATATTGCTGGCAAAAAAAAAAGATTTTTCTAAAAAAATCAATTCCTTTATATTGCTCTTTTTGCTCAAAAACAATGTGTGGGGAGGGTTTTAATATTGTAATGATAAATATTTCTTTTGAGACAAATTGTTCAATTGATAAATATTGAGTCTTGGATTTCAGAGTGTTTTGAGTTAATAGTGTAAGTTGATTTAGGAGGAAGGATGGTCTTGTTACTAAAGCACTGGGCTGGACATTCAGTTCCTGACTTACATGAGCTTGTTCTATGGCAGGGGTTCTCAAACTGTGGTCCGCTCACCGCCAGTGGTCCGCAAACTCCAATCAGGTGGTCCATGGATAGTTCCCTCTAAGGTGCACATCTGGGTGCCTACACACAAGAGAATGAAGGGCTACCCACATAATTAGTGGAGCTGCACAGGCATGCCTTCACTAATTAGGTACCTGGCCCCTGAAAAGACGCACATGTGAGGTGAGGTGGTGTCCTTGGAGGGAATAGGGGGTAGGTGGGAGGGGGCAGTGGGGTGAGAAGAGGGGGTGGGGGGAATTTGGGACATGTAGGGCTGCAGTGGCCAGAGACAGAAGCGACTTTCCCCAGCTCCAGGGTTGCAGTTGCTGGGGAGAGACACATACCCCTCCTTCCCAGCCCCAGCTCAAGGGCTGCAGTGGCAGGGGAGAGAGGGAGAGACACCCCCCCACCCCTTCCCAGGCCTAGCTGAGGGGGAGAGATGGCACATTCATTGCATTAGAAAGGTAAGACTACTGACGTGTGCTTTCATTTGTAGAACAAAAAAAAATTATTATTATTAAGGGTTTTTTTATATAGCATTTTAATCCAAAAGTGTGTTACAATAGCTATCTAACACTACAAACAACATTTGGAAAGATCATTAAGTGGTCCGCTGAGACCCTCAGAAATTTTCAAGTGGTCCGTGGAAAAAAAAAAAAAGGTTGAGAATCACTGTTCTATGGATTTGGTCAAATCACTTATTGCATCTCATTTCCCCATCTGAAAATTAGGGATGATAATATCATACTGGGGTGCTGTGAGGATTACTCCTGGGGGCACTCTGCACCAAAAAGTTAAAAATTCTGCAAACAATATTTTAAAAATCTGCAAAATTCTGCAAATTTTATTTGTCAAAATAACATTATATAATCACATCAGTTTCAGTTATTTTTGTAATTTATTTAAAAATATCTATCAGCAAGTATGTCTGTAACAATAGATGTAAAAAAATGTTTCCCCTGAATAGAGAGTTAAAGAAGCCCCTCAGACAACCCAGTTCCTATTTCTCAGCCCCCTTATCTCCAGAGGCCAGCTATGGGGACTCTCTGGCCCAGAAACTCACACCTTTCCCCCCAGAACCCAATCATGACCACCTCCAGCCCAGACACTCACACCCTCACCTCCCCAGCGCAGACACTCTCCCACTGAATCCCCCCGGCCCAGAGACTCACATCCCCTCCCTGAGAGCCCAGTTGCAGCCCCCTCCCTCAAGCGCAGACACTCTCAGACCCTATCCCCCCTCCTCCCCAGAGCCAGGGAGGGAGAAACAACCTGATGCTGAGTCCCGGGCTTGCATGGAGTTTCTTGCCTGCCACCTCGTTTCTTCAGGGCATGCTGGTTCCCTCCCCCCCAGCCTTGTCTTCTATTTGTGAGCTGGGCTCTGCTGGGTCCAGCGACCCCCCTGGTAGCGGCCAACATCTCTGCAACCTATTTCTGTGGGGGAAAAGGAAATTCTGCTCACCCAACATTAATTTCTGCACAATTCTGCATTGCGCAGTGGTGCAGAATTCCCCCAGGAGTAGAGGATGCGTTAACTATTGTTGAAGAGATGCTCTGATACTATGGTTATGGGTACCATATAAGAGCCAAGATACACAAGTGTTCATGTAAAGACTTCAAAAGGGGTACTTTAAAATTTGATCAATTGCATTACATAACTGAGATTGCTATTTAATTAACTTCAATGTAAACAGTATTCAAGGTTGAGCTGGCTGAAATTTGGATCTTCCAATTTTCAGGAAATTTCAGCAGTTAACAATTTGGTTTTGATCTTATTCAGACCGAAACCAAATTTTTCTAAACTGATTTTGAATCAGGATGCCCTAAGCTTTCATTTTGGAAATTGTCAGCAGCTGCTCGGAATGACAAATCATCATGAATCATGTCACCAGTTGCCGAAGTTCCCAGTGTCTGTGGCTCAGAGGCAGCCCCACCAGGCAGACTGCTTGCTGAGGACAGGGACCACAGGGCTTCCAAACCCCTGAGCCAGCTCGCTCCCCAGGCTGAGTGATTGCCACAGCTTGGGAACAGCCAGGCAGCCTGGGGAGGCATTGACCCAAGACTCTAGGTTAGTGGTATGGGTCTCTCAGGGCTTCCAACCCTTGTGCAGTGCCACGAGCATACACCCTCATAGCCCCAGGTTGAGCTGGAGTTTTCAGGGTTTCCGGGCTTCCAGCTATGGAGCTGGAGATCCCAGGACTCAAGGGTCTCTGCAGCTCTGGGTCCCTGGCCCCAGGTCAGTCTATATGACAGGACAGCCCTGGTCAGTCAATATGACAGGACAGCTTTCTTGGAGCCAACTAGTTGGTAGGCAGGGTTCCACCAGAACCCTGTCTGTGATTCAGTGAAAGTTTGTCAAACCCGACTCATTTTCAAAAGAAACTTCAGGCTCAGTGAACCAGCATTTTCACTGAAATTCTGTTTCACTGAAAAGTTTCCAACCCCAGCTTTAATTCAGGGTACTCTGTACAGTAAGTACAGGGAAATACGAGGCAAGATTGTAGATGCTGAAGTAATTATTTTATCTGAGGTAGAACTGACCTCTATTGGTACCACCAGTTTAGTATTGTGCACATCCAGTTGGATTGCAGGTCTACTTAGAATTAAATTTTAATCCCCAATTCAATGATGTGCTCAGTGCTCTAAAAACCAAATGAAGTCATCAGTTTGCAAAACGTTCCCCATAACTGCTGGAATCATGGTGTTGCATGCAGTGGATCTTATGTCAAAACTTTTGGATTTTTTCAAATAATGGTCACTATTTTTATTATTTTAAGTATAGGGAAGGAATAGAGAGGGATCTTTCAAGAACATAATAAGGAGCTGAATATGAAGATTGCCCAGGTCTGCGCAATCTATATGTAAATTTAACCTGACAAGAGAGGCCAAGAAAGTAAAGGAGCTCCCACTCCAGTGACCCACCCGAATCGCAAATGATTTTTTCTCAATTTATGTTGCTAATTCAGGAAATAATTCCAGATTTAGTTTGACTCCAATAAAACAAAACTCAGTATTCCACCTCATATAACCCTGGGTATAGAGAAGCCTTACTTGCACTTTGTCATATATTGTGTATAGTTTAGTACTATCTTCTCTGTCCCTTCATTGGGATGAGCTTGGAAAGTATCCTCCAAAAATTCCAGCGTGAGCGTCGTAGTCAAGAAGGGGTATATAGGAAAAGTCTTTCTGAAGTATTTGATAAACAAATGAGAAGCAGTGGTCATACTGGATCTAGATGTCTCAATCTCTTACAGTATTGTATCCAAAGAGATCTTGTTACAATAATTGGTAAGCGAGATGTAAAGGAAAATACAAATGCACCACTTGAAGAGATACAAACCCCACCTATCAATAGTGGGCCAGATCCTCAGTTGTAGCTCCACTGACCTCAGTGGATCTATGCCAGTTTACACTAGCTGAGTATCTGGCCCGGTGATGATAATACTTAGTATTTATATACAGTAGCACTTTATTATCTTTAACCTGCTGGATGAACATGAACACACTTATCACTGAAAGATAAAGGCCCTACTCCACAGAAGTATTTAGATGCCTAAGCCCCAGATTTAGGCACCTAAGTCCCAATTTTAGGCTTCGCTGCAATCAATAAAACTCCTGCTGAACGCTGCAGGTGCCTCAACTCACTCAGAGCCTCCATTTTAAGTGTAAAAGTTTCCTAAGCACCTAAGTTTCTGCCTTTGGGTATGTGCACTGCTGCCTCATTCTAGGAATCTAGATACTTCTCTCCTGCTTAAGCCCAGACTGATTCACTGAGTAGGGGAAGACAGGTGTTGGTTCATATAACTTTTGTGTGCAGGGCCTGATCTGGTAACTTTGCTCAGAGCTCATCTACCAGATCAGGTCCCATTCAAAATCGAGAGGGTGAAGGAGGTGCTACCACCACACACCTTATAAATTTTACTCCAGTGATTAAATCACTGATCTGGGATGTGGAAGACCCAGTTTCAGTACTTGTCAACCTCGACCCTGCCCACTAAACTGATGAGCAGGGTTGGCTCCAGGCACCAGCACAGGAAGCAGGTGCTTGGGGTGGCCAACAGAAAGGGGCTACACGTCCAGGTCTTCAGCGGCAATTCGGCGGTGGTCCCTTGGTTCCTCTTGGAGGGAAGGACCGGCCACCAAATTGCTGCCGAAGAATGAAGCAGCGCAGTAGAGCTGCCAATGAAGTGCCGCCGATTCCGGCTTTATCTTTTTTTTTTTTCCTTTGCCGCTTGGGGCAGCAAAAAAGCTGGAGCCGGCCCTGCTGATGAGCAGAAAGGATGTGAACAGAAGTATCCCAACTCTCAGAATAGCATTCTAACCACTGAGCTGTGGGATATTCTGATGTGAGACTACTCAATCTTTCCAGTTAAAGCTGTTCCACTGTGGATAAACAATTAACTATTTTAAATGACTAAGTATTTTTCCACAGTGTAACATCTTAAATAGCAGAGACTGAGGGAGCTCCCCATCAGAATATATTATAACACCTGGATAAGAACACTCTCCTGAGAGGTGGGAGCTACCTTTTCAAATCCTTTCTACCCCTCCGGTAGGGGGCAGAATTGTACCTGCTCCAGCCACTGGGCTAAAAGTTATAAGATGGACAACACCACCTCTATCTCTTCCTCCTTCAGTGCCCATTCTGTGGGGAATGAGGCAGGTACCTAACTCATTCCTGCAAGAAACAACTTAGGTGCCAGGTGAAAGGTTCCTATCCATGGAGCACTAAGCAGAGATAGGTGCCTCCCTAAGCCCGGACTTACGTGCCTGTTTCCGGAGTGGGGGCTTGAGGACTTACCCCTCTTGTCAGCATGTCCCATTGGCTAGCTTAGGTGGCTCCTTGTATGCTGGCTTTTTGTGGATTGCATTCCAAGGCGCATGTCTATCCCCCTTCATTATATAGCACCATAAGCACCCAACTCTGGCTTTGTGGATTGTGGTGGTGTTCCTGTGATTTTTCTGGGCACCTAACAGTTAGGCAACACAATTCTGAGTGCTCTAATGCATAAGTCCCTTAGTGGATCCAGTCCAAAGTACCTCTGTAGTAAAAGATACTTGAGTTCATAGACCTTTCACAAATCATTGTATTTTGACAACTTTTTATGTTCCATGCATCTAGATGCACTGGAGTGCATGTTCTAGTGAAACTAATTTTTTTTTTAAAACAAAAAAAGGTGTGGGGGCGGGAGAGTAAGGAAATGGGAAGCTCAGGCAGTCAGATCTGGCAAATCAAAAGTAAGAGTCAAGGATTCTTATCTGCATAACAAAGATCAGGAGAGAGACCTAGAGATGAGTTGTCATGAGTTGATTTAAAACCATGAGAGCAAGGAAATAAATGTCAACGTTGTGGCTGATAATCCAGGTTGATGCTTGAGTCTTCACTTGCATCGTAGTTGGGAATAAAAGGCATGAATTATGTGGCCGTGGTTTTAATTTTAATTTTCAACAATGAGCCATGAATTTCTTCCCATTTGTGAGTAGTCAGTTCCTTCATATAATTCAACTGTAGGTCTGCTTCTCAGAATCATTTTATACTGTTATTAAGAGTATGATCCCTTATAGTATTGTGTGAGAATTGCCTCAATAGATAAGATCCTTTTGAAACAATAACAATCATTACATAATTAAGTAATTATAGGTTTTATAAATAGACAATTTGTAATATCTCTAAGGAAGAAAATGGGATCTATTATGCCAAATCTTTTGAGAGTACGTAGTGTTTAGTCTGCTGTTCATTGCTTCAATAGACCATTATGAAGTATCCAGTGAAGTGCTACATATAGTTTCTAAGACTCCATACTAATTACTCTTTGGACACTTTTGATGACAAGCTAAAACTATACTCATTTAATAAAACAATCCTTTTATTTCAGTGTTTTTAGTAATGAGACCATTTTAGTCTAAATTGTGGGTGAATGCCTGAAAATTAACAGTTACAAAAAAACTTTCCTCATATTATTCTAAATCTGTATAGGAGTGGGGAAAAAAGTGATAGCAGAAATGTGGTCTGACTCTTAACTATAGGCAGTTTTGTAGTGTGTTACCTGAAATCCTTCTTCCTGTTTGGCACCGGAAAAAAAGGTAAGAGCTTAGATAGGCATATGGGTTAGAGTATAAATCTGAACATCTATTCTTCTTAGAGTGATTGCTCATGCCAATTCCAAGTAGGTGTGCGCACACTGCATGCACGATTGTCAGAAGATTTTTCCCTAGCGATACCCACTGGGTCGGCCGTGGAGCGCACCTTCATGGGGGTGTATATAAGTCCTTGCCAACCCGCCACCTCTTCAGTTTCTTCTTACCACCAGTGATGATCATTGGAGCAACTTCTCCCTCACGTTAGCAAGCGATTCCCTAGTGGACTCTGTTTTTAATTCCTGTAAATAGTTTGAAAGTTATAGTTAGTGATCAGTATAGTAGTTAGTTAAGTTTTGTTCCCGTCCCAGGCATCGGGGCATGCCTTGGTGTCAGGGCTTCAAGCTGTGCACGTCCTGCCTGAAGCCCATGCCAAAGGAGACCCACACAACTCATGTCTCAAGTGTCTTGGAGAGAGGCACCAGTCCAACAGGTGCCAAATTTGCAGGGGTTTTAAGTCCAGAAGAAAGAAGGAGCCGGACTTTTGCTGAAAGCTCCTCTTAATGGAGTCAGCTGTTCATTCCCAGGCAGTTCCCAACCTGGCGCCAGGCACTTCGGAGTGCAGCATGCTGCCCTTGGTACAGGAAGCCACGGCACGAAGAAGGACTCATCTAAAGAGCCCAGGCACCACCATTCCCCGGCACTAAGGACCAGCTCTAGTGTGAGGCACCACTCGCAGTCGCTGGTGCTGCACAAGAAAAAGAGGACTGATGGGGCCTTCCCCCACTAAGGCAGCAGAGCATGTGGGCACAAGTGGGGTGCATCCCATGTTGGGACCCCCAGCCTTGGGTCTGCCTAGACTGGTGCCATCAATTCCAGCCCCTCAGGGAAGTCTGTCAAGTCCGGCCCCAGTGGACTCCCTGGTGTGGGAGGATTTGGAGGAGGACTTGGATGTTCCCTCCATGCCAGACATGTTTGAGGCAGCCAGGGACCTGATTGCCATGACAGCACAGTCCCCTGCTCCACCAGCCCAGTGCAGGCAGCACTATGCTTATAACTCCTGGAGTTCTCTGGCCAAATTCCAGGAATTGCTCCTAGCAGACTCCTGAGTAGTCCTGGAGGAGGGCAAAGTGGTCACCAGGACCTCTCTTCAGGCTTCCCTGGACTCGGCAGACTCAGCCACCCACACTATGGCCATGGCCATAGCCATAGCCATGAGGTGCAGCTCATGGCTTCAGGTGTTAGGGCTACTGCATGAGGTCCAGAAAACAATCCAGGACCTTCCCTTGGAATGCTCTGGCCTCTTTACAGAACAGACAGACTCAAGGCTTCATCACCTTAAGGACTCGCAGGCAACCCTCAAGTCTTTGGAGCTGCACATACCAGCCCCTTAAAGAAACACATTTAAGCCCCAGGCCATCCCACACTTCTACTCTGCCCATCCTAGACAGGACTACAGCAGAAAGCAGAGCAGGAGTAACAGGAGGCACCCATCTCGATCCTCCTCTGGAAAGGGCAGGACTCAGCTAAGCAGCCTTTGAACTCAAAGCCAAACTTTTGAAGGCGTGTCCAAGGACGGAGCACCATTTCAATGCCCAGATCCTTCCCCTCCCTTTGTGAACTGTCTGTCCCATTTCTACTGTGCCTGGGCTCAAATAACCTCAGACTGTTGGGTCCTGAGCATGGTAGAATTAGGATATTCTCTCTGATTCTGTTCCCTCCCACCCTTCCCGTCCCTCTTCAGGGACCCTTCTTATGAGCAACTTCTAGTGTAGGAGGTGTGAACACTCCTACAGCTCGGAGTGGTAGAGGAGGTTCCTCAGGAGTTCAGGGGCAGCGGATTCTACTCCCATTATTTCTTAATCCCCAAAGCCAAGGGGCAGCGGATTCTACTCCCATTATTTCTTAATCCCCAAAGCCAAGGGTGGTCTCAGGCCAATTTTAGACCAGCAAAATCTCAACAAATTAATGAAGAAATTGAAGTTTCTCATGGTCTCCCTGGCTTCCATCATGCCCTCTCTGGATTGGTATGCTGCCCTCAACTTGAAGGATGCATATTTCCATGTCTCCATAATCCTGTCGAACAGGCAGTGCGTGTTGCTGACCACAGATTGCAGAAACTATCAGTTCATGGTCCTCCCCTTCAGCCTATCAGCAGCCCCTTGGGTGTTCACCAAGTGCATGACAGTTGTGGCAGCTTTTCTTCGAAAGCATCAGGTGCAAATCTTCCTGTACCTAGACGACTGGCTCATCAAGGACCAGGCCAGAGCCCAGGTGGAGAAATGCATGAACCTGATGTGTACGACATTCCTCAGACTCGGTCTCATCCTCAACATGGCGAAGTCGACCTTAACTCCCAGAGAATAAAATTCATCCCTCTTGGACTCCACCCAGTTCAGGGAGTTCCTCCGTGAGTCTCGTTTTCTGGCCATGAGCGCCATCATAGAAGGTCTCCACTGGTTCCCCACCACAACGGCCAAAAATTGCTTAGACATATGGCAGCTTGCATTTATGTGGTGCAACATGCACTGCTGTGCCTCTGTCCCCTCCAGGTATGGCTGGCCCAAGTGTACAGGCCAAACCGGGACCACCTAGACAGCTGGCCGCACTCTCTCCTCAGGTTCTTGAGTCCCTCCGGTGGTGGCTCAATCCACAAGCAGTCTGTGTGGGAGTACGCTTCTCCATACCTCAGCCATCGCTGTCACTAGTCACAGATGCATCGGCCCTGGGGTGGGTAGCACACCTGGGTGACTTCAGAACTCAAGATCTGTGGTCCCAGGAACATCAACGTCAGGGAGCTGCGTGCGGTGCATCTAGCTTTCCAGATGTTTCAGGTCCATTTTGAGGGCAAATGTGTATTGGTGTTGACAGACAACACCACAGCAATGTTCTTTATAAACAAACAGGGTGGTGCTCGCTTCTCTTTCCTGTGCCAGGAAGCCCACAGGTTGTGGGACTTTTGCATCGCCCACTCAATGCAGTTGAAGGCATCGCATCTGCCGGGCATGCAAAATGAACTGGCCGATCACCTCAGCAGATCCTTCCACAGCCACGAATGGTCTCTCTGAATGGACGTCTTCAGCAATATCTTCCTGAGGTGGGGATCTCCCCAGGTAGACCTGTTCATGACACAGTGCAACAGGAAGTGCCAGCAGTTCTGCTTCTTCCTGAACCACAGCCCCAGCTCGATCATGGATGCCTTTCTCCTCTCATGGACAAGGCATTCCCATCTCTCCCTCTCATCCACAAGGTCCCCCTCAAGGTCTGACAGGACAAGGCATCGCTGATCCTCATAGTGCTGGTGTGGCCTCGCCAACACTTGTCTTACATGCTGTTAGACCTCTCAGTGGACACACCCATGGCCTTTGCCATGATTCCAGACCTCTTCATGCAGGACCACTGCCACCTTCAGCACCCCAACTTGGAGTCTCTCCCCACTTCACAGGGTGGAAACTCCATGGCTAAATTCGTTATATCTCTAGTGCTTTGATTTGGTTAGGCAGGTTCTTCTTGGCAGTAGAAAGTTCTCCACTCGTGTCATAAATAAACAGATCAGGGTTAAGGTCTCTTTTACCTGTAAAGGGTTAACATGCAGTACCTGATGACCACCTGACCAGAGAACCAATCAGAAACAACATAATTTCAAATCTCTGTGGAGGGAAGCCTTTGTCTGTGTTCTTTGTTAGAGCTCTCTTTGGATCTAAGAGAGGCCAGTCATGTCTCCAAGTTCTCCTGGAGTAGTTTCTACTATTTAATAGTGAGTATTAATTAGAAAGGCGGATTAGTCTTTTGAGTTGCTTTCTATATTTGCAATTGTGTGTTTGCTGGAGAAATTCTTTATTTCTATTGCTGATATTGCTTTTACTGAGAAAGAAAGGAGGGGGGATTCTCTCCAGAGATTGATAAGTTTAGACCCTGTATTTTTGCATCCTGGTAATACAGAGAGAGTGTACTTTTTTTTCTTTCTTTAATAAAATCTTTTCTTTTTAAAACTTGGTTAATTCCTTCTCTTGTGGAGATTCAAGGGAAGGGGAGGGGGGAAGAGTGAGTTCCTCCTAAGGGTAATTCACAAAGTTGAATCGGTGTGTCTCTCTCCAGAGTGGCTAGGAGAGAGGGAGGGGGGAAGTGGGCTGCTTCCCTGTGTGTAGATTCAAGGAGTTTGAATCAAGGTATCTCTCTCTCTGGAGCAGGCTGGAGAGAGGGTAGGGGAGGGGAACTGGCTGTTTCTCTCTCTCTGGTGAGATTCAAGGGGTTTGAATCTGGGTTCCCCAGGGGAAGCTTGGGGGACAGGCAGTGTGTCAGACACTTTAACCTGACTGGTGGCAGCGAGAACCAGATCTAAACTAGGATTTTAGTTTAGAGGGAAACCAAGGCAGGTCCCCACATTGGAACCCAACAGCTCCAAGTGGGGGTGAGACCTATGACAACTCATGCCACTTATCTGGCCAAGTGGAAAAGGTTCTCTATTTGGTCTACACAGAAGGGCACTCCTCCGCTGCAGTCTTCAATCCCCTTTATACTGGACTATTTCCTCTACTTAAAGGAGCAAGGGCTGGCAGTCTCATCAATCAAGGTGCACCTGGCTGATATTTCCACTTTTCACCCGGGTGCAGCGGAGTGGTCAGTATTTGCTAACCCCATGTTTGGATGCTTCCTTAAGGAACTAGACAGGTTATATCCCCAGGTGCAGCAACCAGTCCCTCCATGGGATCTTACCCTGGTTCTCTCAAGGCTCATGGGAGCCCTTCAAACCTCTAGCAACTTGTTATCTGCTTTATCTCTCTTGGAAGGTGGTGTTCCTCATGGCCATAACTTCAGCCAGAAGAGTTTGAGTTCAAAGCTTTAACATCTGAGCCTCTTTATACATTATTTTATAAGGCAAGGTGCAGTTGCAGCCACACCTGGCCTTTCTTCCTAAAGTAGTTTCACAGTTTAATGCAAATCAGGACATCTTTCTATCAGTGTTCTTCCCAAAGCTGCATGCTAATGATAGGGAGCACGTGCTCCATTCCCTAGATGTTAAACAGGTCTTGGCTTTTTACATTGAGCAGACAAAGCTGTTTAGGAAGTTGAAGCAAGTCTTCATAGCCATTGGTGAAAGGATGAGAGGACTTCCAGTCCCATCCCAACAAATCTCTTCTTGGATCACAGCCTGCATCAGGACATGTTATGACCGGGTAAAGATACAAGCCCCAGCACTGATGGCACACTCCACGAGAGAGCAAGCTTCATGTGCAGCATTCCTAGCTCAGGTCCCCATTCAGGATATCTGAAGGGCAGCGATGTGGTCATCTATTCACACTTTTTTACATTGCGCTATGCCATCACACAGCAGACTAGAGACAATTCTGCATTTGGTAGAGCAGTGCTTCAGTCTGCAACTTGGTGAAGTCTGACCCCTCCTCTGGAGGACTGCTTGGGAGTCAGCTACTTGGAACTGAAATGAGTGATCAGTCAAAGAAGAAAAAATGGTTACCTACCTTTTTGTAACTGTTCTTTGAGATGTGTTGCTCATGTCCATGCCAAAACCCACCTGCCTCAACTCTGTCAGAGTTTCCAGCAAGAAGGAACTGAAGAGGCGGTGGGTTGGCAGGGACCTATATACACCGCCATGAAGGTGCCACTCCAGGGGGCTCCAAAACTGACCTAATGGGTCCTAATGACCTTCTGACGATTGTGCACGTGGCATGCGCAAACCTACTTAGAATGGACATGAGAAATACATCTCAAAGAACAACAGTTGTGAAAGGTAGGTAACTGTTTTTTCTGGATTATTTGTAATTATCTTGAGGCCTAATCTCTACTGTGCCTCAGCAATATACAACACAATTCTCAGAGAGCAGATGGTCAGACTTTTTTAGCCATTTTCCCTTTGGAAATGAGAACAATTTCACTTTGGAAAAATGACTTTGTAAAAATAGATTTTTGGAGTTCTGGCTTGTTTCAATTATTCTATATTATATATGTTCAGCCTACAGGTAAAAAGAGTATTTTTCCCCCCTTCTGGCAGCCCTACAAACTCATCCTGGGCTTGCTTTTTCCTGCACATGTTTCCCAGTAATAAAGGTACAGCAGGCTAAAGTATTCCCTCGGTGATACCTATGTAACCCCATTATCTTAATGGCTTTGCACATGTTTTGCAAAAATTGAGTAAACAATGCTGTTGGTAGTGCACAAGAAGGAAAAGCATCAAATGCTCTTTACTCTTTTGGCTTTGCAGAGCTCATGGGAGAAAAATGGCAATATAAATTTACATTAGTTACTACCAATTTAATTTTCTATTAGGTGAAAACTGTACACGTTCAGATCTGGTTTATTAATTCAAACCTTTAGTTTAACCCAAAGTATTCCTTGTAATTACAATTACTATTAAAGTAAAAAACAGACACATAGTGAAAAGCAAGGGCTTCTCCTAGGACATAGACAGGTCATGGTGGATTTCTCCTATGATGCTCCAACTGCCTTTACAATCTTTCACATATTTATACACATCCAAATTCATTTTCTTTCATTCATCATTAAGTATCATACTGTGACATTCCCCAGGGTTAAATCTGGACTATTGAGCAGCTGTATCCCCTTAAATTATCTTGTCTGGGGTGCCTTTTACACCGCTTTGCTGTCAGGACAGCCACTGCTGGCCACCTCATGCAGCCTTCAGCATGCAAATTCACTCCAAGCTAAATACATGAACACTCTGACCAGTAATTCATGAATTATGAACAGGGCAACACCTACAGGCTCTCTAGTCCCAGTCTTGTTTCCCCAGAAATATGGGTCTTGTACTGTCCAGCACACTACTGAACAATGCAAGTTCATAGAAAGTCTGTCATTTCATCAAAGGAAAATGAAATATGCACCAGCTTTGTTATCCCAAATGGAGTTTCACATACACTTTAATCCAAAAACACTGGTTAAGATAAAACAGTAAGTTTGATAACTACAGAAAGGTAGATTTTAAGTGATTACAAGTGATGCATAAAAGTCAGGAGAGGCTACAAAAGAAAATAAGAATACACAAACTAATACCTAATTTAACAAGCTAAGTGAACTTAAAAGCAAAGGTTTTGTCTCATCATATGCTGTTGTAAATTTCACAGGCTGGGTCTCCTTTCAGCCTGCGACCACTCTCCCTTAGTTCAGTTCTTTGAGAGTCCCTGATGTCATGAACAGAGATGGCAGGAGGAGAGGTGAAATGGAGTTCACTGTGTGTGTGTCTCTTATACCACCCTCCCCTTTTTGAGGATTATCCCCAACTGCGGTGCAGGCAAAAACTGCTTTGAGCCTGCCTTTCTAACTCTGGAACATGTTGCAGCAATGTTATACAGTAGAAACTTTTTACTTTACATACAATGTGATACATTTTACCAGGACAATAATGTACAGCAGATTGAGTTTTCAAATGGTACCTGGTTGGGACCTGACCAAAAGGACCAATAAGGAAACAAGATACTTTCAAATCTGGGGGCAGGGGGAGGTGAGGTTTTGTTTGTGCTCTCTTTGTTGTTCCCTCTGGATAAAGAGAGAGAGACCAAGCAGGTAACCCAGCTCCTACTGAAATGATGTATCTAAGATTACGAAAATGGAAGTAATAGCAAGGAAATGTGTTAGATTCTCTTTTGTTTTAGCTTGTAAATTTTCCCTATACTAAACGGGAGGTTTATTCCTGGTTTTGTAACTTTGAAGTTGTGCCTAGAGGGGAATCCTCTGTGTTTTTAAATATTTTTATTACCCTGTAAAATTACCTTCCATCATCATTTTACAGAGGTGCTTCTTTTACTTTTTTCTTTATAATAAAGTTCTTCTTTTAAGAACCTGATTGTTTTTTAGTGTCCTAAAAAACCAAGGGTCTGGTCTGTGTTCACTTTGTTAACCTATTGGTTAGTATATTATTCTCAAGCCTCCTCAGGAAAGGGAGTGAAGGGGCTTGGGGGGGGGGGAATATTTTGGGGAATTAGGAACTCCAAGTGGTTCTTTTCCTGAATCTTTTTCTAAATCACTTGGTGGTGGCAGCAATACTGTCCAAGGACAAGGAAAGGATTTGTGCCTTTGGAAAGTTTTTAATCTAAGCTGGTAGAAATAAGCTTAGGGGGTCTTTTATGCAGGTCCCCACATCTGTACCCCAGAGTTCAGAGTGGGAAGGGAACCCTGACGGGGGCGTGTACATCCACAAGCCAGCTCTGGCAGGAAACACTACTGTTTTCTATTCCTACGCTTAACTCTCTCAGGCCCTCCTTATGTCTTTACTTGTTTATCCAGTCAAGTGGCTGCCAGCCAGTTCACTACTGGCTCCCCACGAACCATTCTGTAACAACAGGCCAAGGTAACTTGCAGTCAGCACCAACACTGCCTGAAATCCTCCTTCATCAGTGTCAAATACAAACGCTGTCTGGGTGAGACACACATTTCAGCAAAGTGCAGTCTTTGTGTCTCATTTTCATCAAGAACTTATGAAGCCCATGAACTTCACCTTAGAAAACACTTAATGGAGAAAGTTATGAGGTCCCTATCTGATCTGAGCCAGGGAGACCCCCTGTACATCAGCCCACCAAATGAGCAGCGCCCTTCTGAGCACATGCTTAGGAGCAGAGCCCTTGGTTTCTAAGCCCCAAAAGGCTTCCACCAGGGTTTCCCATGAGAGCATGGCACTGGGGGTATCTTCCTCCTCTATCCAGTCTCCCCTCTTCTCTGCCCAGCCCTCCTGAGGACATTACTACACTGGAAGATAATAGTACTTTGGTGTCCCTGGAACTGTCTCACTTACAACCATCAGGCAGTATTACCCTGGTATTAACAGCCCCGTCATGCCAACAGGAGCAATTTTCAGATTTGGATGAATCTGATGAGCCGATCCCTCCTTCATTCCCCACGAGAGAGCCAAGCCTAGACAGGTGATCCACAGGTTATCCAGGAATTAGGGGTACTACCCTTACAAACTCAACCTCCCTAGAGACTGATGGTTCACCTTAAAGTGTTGACCTCTCTTTCTCGCCCTATTCAGTATTGTGGGATTCCTATACCAGACATCCAGAACCCACCCAGTGGTCTTTCTGCTCCTCTCCTTGTGTCAACAACCAGTTCCACTGGTGTATGAGGATGAACCAGAACTGCAGGTACTGACAGTTCCAATGGGAATCTCCTTCTCTCCCCAGGTGAGGCGGTCTCTCCTTCTTCCCTATCCCCACCCAATGACCATAGGCAATACCAGAACTTACTACGAATTGTGGCTAATAATGGTGCTCTGTCTCTACCCACCCAACTACGACATGGTTCATGAAGGGCTTCATCAAGACTTCCTGCCAATTACTAAACCAACACCACCCTGGGATCCTAACCTCATGCTGTCAAAACTTACTCTGTTTGAACCCTTAGCAACATGTTCCATATCCCACTATCCATGAAGGTGACATTTCTAATGGCCATCACTTCAGCCAAGAATGTCAGAATCTGGGAGTCCTCATAGCATGCACACACCCATTTACGATGTTTCAGAAGGACAAAGTATCCTTTTGCCATCAGAAATTCTTCAAAATTTTTCATCATGATCACAGAGAGATCTCATGGTCAAGCTATATCTTCTCAGATGATTTCCAAGTGAGTTTCTGGTTGCATTATCAAATGCTATAAACTAGCTCGCTTCCCACTACCCAGCGATATAATGGCCCACTCCATGAGAGCACAGGCTGCCACGGTAGCATCCCTGCAGGAGGTCCTGATGCAGGACACATGCAGAGCAGCCACCTGGAGTTCCATACACACATGGGCTCTAGTCCAGACCTCTGTTGCAGTCAGATCTGCACATATCTTTGTTGCTGGCTTCCTTGCACCTACCTCCAATCTGAGTACTGCTTGTCAGTCATTCACATGTGGAGTACACATAGGGACCAGCACTTGAAGAAGAAATTGAGGTTACTTACTGTAACTAGAAGTTCTTTGTGTCCTATGGCACTTTATAGACTAACAGACATATTGGAGCATGAGCTTTCGTGGGTGAGTACCCACTTTGTCGGATGCATGTAGTGGAAATTTCCAGAGGCAGGTATAAATATGCAAGCAAGAATCAGGCTAGAGATAACGAGGTTAGTTCAGTCAGGGAGGATGAGGCCCTCTTCTAGCAGTTGAGGTGTGAACACCAAGGAAGGAGAAACTACTTTTGTAGTTGGCTAGCTATTCACAGTCTTTGTTTAATCCTGAGCTGATGGTGTCAAATTTGCAGATGAACTGAAGATCAGCAGTTTCTCTTTGAAGTCTGGTCCTGAAGTTTTTTTCTGCAGGATGGCTACCTTTAAATCTGCTATTGTGTGTCCAGGGAGATTGAAGTGTTCTCCTACAGGTTTTTGTATATTGCCATTCCTAATATCTGATTTGTGTCCATTTATCCTTTTACGTAGGGACTGTCCAGTTTGGCTGATGTACATAGCAGAGGGGCATTGCTGGCATATGATGGCATATATTACATTGGTGGATGTGCAGGTGAATGAACTGGTGATTGTGTGGCTGATCTCGTTAGGTCCTGTGATGGTGTTGCTAGTGTAGATATGTGGGCAGAGTTGGTATCGAGGTTTGTTGCATGGATTAGTTCCTGAGTTAGAGTTACTATGGTGTGGTGTGTAGTTGCTGGTGAGAATATGCTTCAGGTTGGTGGGTTGTCTGTGGACGAGGACTGGCCTGCCATCCAAGGCCTGTGAAAGTGAGGGATCATTGTCCAGGATGGGTTATGGAAGTTCTTTGAGATTTGTGGTCTCTATCTGTGTTCCACTACCTGCCCTCCATCCCCTCTGCTTTGGATCTGGTCAGTTTCACAGTAAGAAGAGGAACTCAAGGGGCATTGGCTCATACTGCCTCTTATACACTTGATCAGGAGCATGATTAGATCTACTGCACATGTGCAGCCAACGGACACTGCTCATTAAAATCTCCGGACTCAGGTGCATGGTGTGGAATATAGATAAGGACCATGTGTCTCAAAGAACTTGGTTACAATAAGTAACCTCCATTTCTGCATTCCAGTCCAAAGGCACTCCACACTGCAATATGGAGAATAACCTGATGGCTGAATGTTGGCCATTTCTGTTCTGAGTGTTCAAGCAATCTTTCTATAGTCCAGGAAGGCTTACCCCTGAAATTGTTCGTTGTATTTAATAGCATAATTATAAAGGGATCAAGGCAGAACATAATTACTGCCAACTATTCAGAAAAACTATGACCAGGAATGAGAGAACACTTTTCCCCCCTGAAATCTGCTGTTGTAAAACTAAGCTTCTGAAATAAATATTCGCTCAGGGAAAAAAAACTAGTTTCTACTGTGTAGGCTATGATTTTCTTCTTAATGTAAAGAGACTTATTCTGGAAATATATTTAAATGAATACACACTTTGCCTCTGATATTTCCCTAGGAAAGTGCTGATCTTTCTTTGTTAATTTCTTTGTAAATATTCAGCTCCTGCTGTTTGAGGTGTGAATATGCTAACTATCAGCATCACATTTTGTTTAGACCTGACTTTGCTAGGGAAGCAGGAGCATATTGGGTGAAAGCTACAATTAATTGCACAACAGAAGCTGATTTGACATTCTGGTAAATCTCCTGTGAGTTTACATACTGAGTTGGATCACAGATACTAGCTTAGACTGTCTGAATTGTTCCTCAGAGACATTCCACAAGACTGCTTATACTGCTCTACAGCCAAAATACTTCTGAAATAAATGTAGTCAAACTTTACTAATTCTGGGTCACTGAGAATGAAAATGATGCTTAAAATTGTTGATTGGCTCTGGTTTTAAGATATGCTATTGGGTCAGTATATACAACCCTTGACTTGGGAATAGCGGAGGATAAGTGAGTTATAAAGGGAAGGGATCTCAATTTAAACCAGAAATGACTAAAATACATCTTTGACTGGATCTATGAATAAATCTGACGGGGTTTGGACAGTACTTGCTTTTTAGGCAAAACAATGAATGATGCAATCTGAAGCTGGTATTGCATCATACATGATATGAATTGCATCATGTTATTCCTAGAAATCATGGATGATGCAATCATAACGAAGCTTACATCACTCTGCTGAACAAATTGCCCTATATCAGCTCTAGAAATCATACAGTGTCATGCTCTCTTATTTGTCAGTGTTTGATTTTGCAAAGGGACACATTTCTGTTTAGCCAAAGTGAGCAGAGATGCCTCGTACTTGTGTGAACAGTGCAGATAACTTCTGCTATGTTTGTGGTGAAGTGACTTTTGCATCACAAAAGTGCAGTATAACCACTATGGTTAAGAAAGCCTATCACCTTTATTTTGGCTGCAAAATTGGAGATCAGGACAAGAGGTGGGTTCCACACATATGCTGCAACACTTGTGCAACAAATCTTCACCAGTGGTTGAACAGGAAAAGGAAATCTATGTCTTTTGCAGTGCCAATGATTTGGAGAGAGCCAACAGATCATGCCAGCAATTGTTACTTCTGCATGGTGCCTCCAGTTGGGAAAGGTGTGTCAAAGAAGAAAAAGTGGACTGTGCATTATCCAAACATTCCATCAGCTATACACCCAGTACCCCACGGAGAAGGACTGCCAGTTCCTGATGCACCAGAATCATTCTCACTTGAGTCAGACGAGGAAGAGGATGAAACTTCTGGTCCTGAACCATCAATGTCACAGGACCCACATTTTCTCCCATCCTCCTCCTCTGAACCACACCTCCTAACACAAGATGAACTGAATGACCTTGTCAGGGATTTGGAACTACCCAAGAGTAAGGCAGAGCTGTTGGGCTCCAGACTACAGCAGTGGAATCTCCTGGCAGGTGATGTTAGGGTTTCCATGTTCCGTGACCGTCAAAAGGATCTTGTCCCATTCTTCTTCATGGAAGGTGATCTTGTAGCCTGCAACAACATCGATGGTGTGATGGCAGCCCTCAACATCGTTCACGATCCAGATGAGTGGAGACTGTTCATTGATTCATCGAAGACGAGTCTTAAAGCTGTTTTACTGCATAATGGCAATGTTTTGCCATCAATTCCCGTTGGTCATGCAGTCCATATGAAGGAAACCTATGAGAACATGAAACAACTTTTGAGGTGCATAAACTATGACCAACATCAGTGGCAGCTTTGTGGCGATTTGAAGGTTGTTGCTCTCTTGCTTGGTCTGCAGACTGGATACACAAAGTACTGCTGTTTTCTCTGCGAATGGGAGAGTCGTGCAAGAGATTCCCACTACATCAAGAAAGATTGGCCACTCCAACAGTCATTGGAGCGTGGGAGGAAAAGTGTTCAGCATCCACCACTTGTTGAATCAAGGAAGATTTTGTTACCACCCTTACACATCAAGCTGGGTCTGATGAAGAACTTTGTCAAGGCCATTGACAAAACACAAGCAGCTTTCAACTACCTCCGTGGAAAATTTCCAAGGTTAAGTGAAGCTAAGATAAAGGAAGGTGTCTTTGTTGGTCCTCAGATTCGTGAACTTCTTCGAGATGATGCATTTGACCATGCACTGCGTGGCAAGGAAAAGACGGCCTGGAAAGCCTTCCAGTTAGTGGCAATAAATTTTCTCGGAAACAACAAGGCGGACAACTACAGGTTGTTGGTGGAAAACCTCCTCAAGGCATACAAAAGCCTTGGTTGCAACATGTCACTAAAGATATGTTTTTTGCACTCTCATCTAGATTTTTTTCCACCGAACTGCGGAGCAGTGAGCGACGAGCACGGCGAGCGATTTCACCAGGACATTGCAACAATGGAGAAATGCTATCAGGGCAAATGGAGTCCATCAATTCTTGCAGACTATTGCTGGACACTGACAAGAGATGCTCCATTTCATGAATACAAGAGACAAGCCAAGAAGCGCCGAGTAGACACTGAATAGGACTAAACTATGTACATAATAGTTTTTTGCCTTTTGTTTCATAATAAATTTTATTTATATAACCCTTTTGCTGATTTTTAAAGTGTTACATAATCAGGACAGGTGAAATATTATCATGTAAAGCAACCATAAACACATGAAAAGACCTAGGTTTACAATTTATGATTAAAACTCTACTATCTACACAATATACATAGACATAAAATGTAAAAACTTAAATATCTTAGAAACAGTAGCCAATCAGTTGTTTTAATTGTCATATTTGAATTCAGCACATCAAAATACATAATAAATAGCACATTTTATCTCTGAAGCAGACGACTTCTCAAAAATTGTAGACCAGTGTTATTTAGACAGATTCTGCAACACTGCTACCTAGTTATGCTAGGTAGTTCCCATCTTTTGAGGAAAAGGAGTGGATAACCTGAAAATATTAGTAGATCTACATAGATTGGATTGACAACATAAATTTTGCTGCATACCACCCTTTCTCAAATGTAGATTTTTTTTACCCTATATATAGCATATCTAGCTATGAGAGAAATGAGGGATAGTTTTCATATTTCCACTTTACAAGCAATATGGTCAGTTTTTAAACAATGGCTAGCTACACAGCTGAGGCTATGTAGTGGGAGAATAAGAAGACATTCCAATATACTACATATAATTAGAGACCTAGATAGTCCACTTTACTAGCTTCCCGGAACGAGGAGTAGTACATAGCTGCACTGCTCCAGGAGCAGCTCACAATGCAGACTGTAATTCAGTCATGTTTTGTGTCCTGGTCCACATCCTGCTTCAGGTAGGGGAAAAAAAGCAATTCTAAGCCTTGACCTGGTACAATGTGTGCCATCCAACTTGCTGGAGCAAATACGCTATCTGGTATACTGGCGGTGGGGCAAGACTCCACCTGGTCCCTTCTCTCTCCTGCCTACCTTTTCAGGTTTGATGGGGTGTAGTACCTCTCCTGTAGTGTCTGCTTTTCCTCCCATGCTGCAGTCCATAGTATAGGTAGCCTGCACAAGACATTAAGCCTTAAGGGGTTGCTTTATTCAATCCCTTGGTTGAGCGTGTAGGACTAGTGGAAATCTAGCCCAATGTAGAGTAAATCCCTAAAAGAAATTGAGTCTAAAATATAATTTAAAAAAAATCAAATTGACATCTTTAGTTTTATGGTTCAGATTAGACCAGTGGTCCCCAACGCGGTGCCCGCGGGCGCGATGGCATCTTAATGCGCCCGTGTCCTGGACCCCGGGAGAGCACCCGCCGAAATGCCGAAATGCCGCCGAATTTACTGAATTTACAGTTTACTGACTCAGATAGACCTCAGCGAAACCAATATTCCCATTGTTATTACTGCTTGCTGTGCGCTTCACAATATCTGTGAGAGTAAGAGGGAGACGTTTATGGCGAGGTGGGAAGTTGAGGCAAATCGCCTGGCCGCTGATTACGCGAAGCCAGACACCAGGGCGGTTAGAGTACAGGAGGGTGCGGTGCACATCAGAGAAGCTTTGAAAACCCGTTTCATGACTGGCCAGGCTACGGTGTGAAAGTTCTGTTTGTTTCTCCTTGATGACCCCCCCCCCTTGGTTCACTCTACTTCCCTGTAAGCTATCCACCCTCCCCTCCCCCCTTCGATCACCGCTTGCAGAGGCAATAAAGTCATTGTTGCTTCACATTTATGAATTCTTTATTAATTCATCACACAAATAGGGGGATAACTGCCAAGGTAGCCCAGGAGGGGTGGGGGAGGAGGGAAGCACCAGGTGGGGTGGGGAGGAGGGAAGGACAAGGCCACACTGCACTTCAAAACTTATTGTATGCCAGGTTTCTGTTGCTTGGACAGTCCTCTGGGGTAGAGTGGTTGGGTGCGCAGAGGTCCCCCCCCACCACATTCTTGGGCATCTTGGTGAGGAGACTATGGAACTTGGGAAGGAGAGTGGTTGGCTACACGGGAGCTGTAGCGACTGTCTGTGCCTATCATCTTCATTAACGATCTGGAGGATGGTGTGGACTGCACCCTTAGCAAGTTTGCAGATGACACTAAACTGGGAGGAGTGGTTGATATGCTGGAGGGTAGGGATAGGATACAGAGGGGCCTGGACAAATTAGGAGGGCCAAAAAAAGAAATATGATGAGGTTCAACAAGGACAAGTGCAGAGTCCTGCTGCAGAACGGAAGAAATGCACTGCACTGTTATAGACTAGGGACGCTGGGCAGCAGTTCAGAGCAGTTCTGCAGAAACGGGTGGATGACAAGCTGAAAGCTGAAGCTGAGTCAACAGTGTGCTTGTGAGCCAGGAAGGCTAATGGCATTTTGGGTTGTTATAAGTAGGGCATTTCCGAGCATCCAGCAGATGTGATACTACTCCCCCATTCCCCCTCTACTGGTGAGGTACTGTGTTTTTACAAGAAGGATGTGGATAAATGAGAGAGTCCCAGCGGAGGGCAACAAAAAAATTAGGGGCTAGAGCACATGACTTATGAGGAGAGGGGAGGAGAACTGTGATTGTTTTAGTCTGAGAGAGAAGAGATGAGGGGGATTTGATAGGCTGCTCAACTACCTGAGGGGGGGGGTCCCAAGGATGATGGATCTAGACTCTCAGTGGTGGAAGATGACAGACACAAGAGGAGCAATGGTCTTGTTGGAGAGGGGGGGGAGGTTACATTAGAAATTTCACTAGTAGGGTGGTGAAGAACTGGAATGGGTTACCTAGGGAGGTAGTGGAATCTCCTTCCTTAGAGGTTTTTAAGGTCAGGCTTGACAAAGCCCTGGCTTGGATGATTTAGTTGGGTTTGGTCCTGGTTTGAGCTTTAAACAGTCTATATTAACCTGAAAGTTTATCTTTTGCTATTGTAATTGAAGGTAGTGACACTTTAGTTTTCAACAAACATATTGATGTTAACCATGAAATTAATAGTTGTCATTTTCACAAAGACAAACTGATCAAGTAGATAAATTGTGATAAAACTATAATTGTCATAAAGACTCCAGATATTTTAGAAAATATAAACAAACATAAAATTTAATTCTGTGTAGATAACTAAGCACCCAATATAATATATGACAGATGAAGTTCTAAGTGAAAGGGGAAATAACATTCAAGTTCTCCACATGGCTCATGATTTTATAGGCCTCCACCCTCCGTCAGTCAACTCTTTTCCAAGCTAAACAGTTGCAGTCTTTTTAATCTTTCCTGTAACCTCTTCCATACTCCTAGTCATTTTCATTGTCCCGTGCGTGTGTGTGTGTGTGTGTGTGTGTGTGCGTGCGTGTGTATTGTAGCCTGTAACTTTTCCTAAAAATCATTATAAATTGTTAATAAAGTACCTTTATAAATGATACTTTAAAGATTAAGTCTTAAATCGTTTATTTTCTGTACTTGTATAATTCACTTTATGCCACTAGAGGGTACCAAAACATTTTCATTAAAAACATTTTGTTTTCTAATGTGCTCCCATGATAACTGATCAGCCGTGGAGGTTTACACTTGAGTTAATATTAATAGGTCTCTTAGAAAATAAATATGCACTCATTTGTGGTGAAATCTTAAATTGTTCTTTGGCCTGTATCCTCTGTTTTAGGATGTTTGCACTTTTGTAAATATATATTATTTTTCCTTCTTTTGACTACATTGGAAGAAATTATATATATATTTTTCAAAAATGACTAGTGATTTTAGATGTCTTAATTTTTGGGTGCCCAGCTGATTTTCGGTTATCCTGTAAGGTTGCCCTTACCTTTCATTGTAGTGAGTGTGCAGTGAAGGAGGCGAAGGTATTGAACAATTCTGAAAATCACGCATCTTTTAGATCACCTACCCATTAAAAATCAAGCCACTTTCAGATGTCTCAAGTTGGGCTCCCAAAATCACATCCCTTAGTTGCTTTTGAAAATCTTAGATGGGTGCCGAAAGTTAGGCTCCTAAATCCATAGTGAGTCATCAAAATATAAGTGGCCTGACTCCCAAAAGAATTCTGTTGAAATTAATGAAAACTGCCGGGGCTTTTCACCTTTGAAAATTAGGCCTTATTTAAGTCACTACATATCATCTTAGGAATCTAACTTTAGCTGGACATGCTTGAAATTTGGGCCGTTAGTAGTAGTAATAGTATTTTGAAACCCCCAAAGGCCCTAATCAGGACTGGAGTGCCACTGTGTTAGGTGCTGTACAGACACACAAGAAGACAGTTCCTGCAGAGTTTACATTCTAATCTGAGACAAGACAAAGTGAAGGTAACAAACAATAGGAAGGAAGAGGGAGAAAATATTGTTAATATAGATATGTAAGCCTGTTATAACTTTATATTTCTTGGATTTTAATTTACTAATACATTGGCAATGCCTAAATAAATTGTATATTATTGCATCAGTCTGATCTAATACTGATATAGTCTACAAAATGTATGAGTCTATATAGAACTAATATCCAATATTTTTTGAATAGTCCAGTCTATATAGTTTACATGTATTTAAAGGTTCCATTTATATTACTTATTTCATTTTTTGTATTATTGTTTTGGGCTAGATCTCTTTACTGTCACTGAGTGGCACCTTACTGAATAAGAAATCCCAGTGGCTTCAGTAAATCTGTTTATGGATTAGGACACTTTTCAACCCGAATAAGGAGATCACAATTCATGGTGATGTGGTCTGTTGACAATATCTTGTATCTTGAATAGTTTGCTGTTGCATGTTAAAAAAAAAAAAAAAAAAAGTGTTTCCCACATTCTGTAGCTGTCTTTGTTTAAACAAATGCAAGGGCTGCCTTTTCTCTTTCTGCCTTGTTGCCTCCAGGGTTAGGTGCCTGCTTCTCATGAGTGCTGTACTAAAGCAAAATTCATCCTGTGAAGAGGCCAAAAAAAGGCCTATTTGTGTACCATTTAAATCCTCAAAATAAGGCCTAAGTAATAATTGGAGATATACCAATCTCCTAGAACTGGAAAAGACCTTGAAAGGTCATCAAGTCCAGCCCCCTGCTGCCTTCAATAGCAGGACCAATTTTTGCCCCAGATCCCTAAGTGGCCTTCTCAAGGATTGAACTCACAACCATGGGTTTAGCAGGCCAATGCTCAAAACACTGAGCTATCCCTCATACACATAGTTTGTGGTTCATATGCATAGGGTATATTTCACCCTCAGTGAACAACTTGTTTTAATTATCCTCTAAAAGTAGATAAGCACCACACTCTTACCATGTCAATCACTTTATCAGATCCTTCTTTGCGCTTTTGATTTTAAACAATGTCTTAGGGCCTGATCCTGTGAAGTGTTGCACTCCCCTATCTTCATCTCTAGAGCTGGGCAAAATTTTTCAGATGGATAATGTATTTGTCAAACAACGTAATTTGTGTTTAAATTCACATAACCTTGCTCAAAATTTTTGGGGATTTAAGCATCATTTACAAAACAGTTGGAGGAGTTGCAAGGATTTGAAGAAAACATTTCATTCAACCTGAATTATCACTTTTGTTGACTTTTTTTGATTTGCTGATATTTTTCAGAGTTTTCTAATTTGGCTCAGGTCGAACTTGCTTTTTATTTTTCAGAAATGCCAGTGAACTGCAAAATCTGATTCATCCGTCTCTATTTGTTACCTCAAGGAGGCACACTATGTTTTACAAAATTAGACCTTTTATTTTGTATATTTGGCATCATGGCCTGAAATGATCCCAGTTTGGATTTATAATCTTGAAAATAACTAACATAATTTGAAGATTTAATTTACACTGCAGAATTTGACCTAATCTACATAATTGTTTGTCACTAATGATGCATAAAAGGTTAATTTTCAGACTAGTGCCAATGAGCCCACAAGTTTTCTCAGTTATGCTGGTGTGACTCCATTGAAGTCAATAGAAAACTTGGTTGAATCTGAGTAAGTTTCTTCTGACTTATGCTTCCATTAATTTTGTAGTTAATTGGGAGCTTTAGAAATAAATAATGTTCTTTGGATATTCTAGGTGCAAATGAAATTACAGCAATTCATTACAATTGAATTACAATCTTTGTGTCATGTTGTCATATCCTCCTTGCCATCTTGTGTTCTGTTGTTTTATGTAGCATATTTGTTTGAATTACATTTAAGCTGATTGAGACTTTTACTTATAAACAAGTGCTCAGATAGTACAGTGATGATGGTCATATACATACCTAGATAAGTAGTCTGTATGCCACTAAGTACAACTATAGGTCCATAAGAATGATGGTAGTATCAATGATTAAAAGAAGAAGAAAAGAAGGGGGAAACCAGAGTGTTCTGAAATATTAGGCTGTGTGAGAAATCTCATTTAACGTTGTACACATGAAATTCAGTGAAGGAGAATCCAGCATATTAAATATTTACTGTATTTCTAACCTTAGAAAAGATGGGAGTGGCAGCATTCCATTCTGGTAGTCATTTTGTAGGCAGCTATTTTAGTCAGTCTTTTATTTAATACATTTTTGATAACTCAGGAAATAAAATATAATATTAATGTAATTAACAGAAGTATAGATTCAAAATATTGGGAAACAACCAACACTCCACTTACTCTCGCATTGAAAAATTCTTCTGGAAATATGGAATATGAGCCAATTTTAGTTCAGGTAATTGCAAGCTCTGAGGCACAATTAACATCTATTTTTTCATTCTTCTTAAGTCTTTTCTATCTATTTGAATTTAGTACCAGTTATTCTAATTCTAAATATGTGAAATTTCTTAAATTGTGCATAGTTTATATGCTGTTATAAAATATTTTGCATATTGTAATAAGCTTACACTAAAACAGTTTCAGCTATGAGAATGTTAAATGTGAGAAAGGGCAAGTCTCATACATAATGAAAAAAATTCTTAAAAATGGATAGTTACAGTTAGGCTCTAGAAGAAAATATTATTTGATTCTTTGATATGGGTCTCAGTTGCTATGTGTCTTTGATTAAATAATAACAGAAGTCAAATGTGATACTATTGTTAAAGAATTTACCTTATTTAACCTTCACCTCTCAGATTCAGTTATTTGGCTTTGCTCCTTTGTTTGGTGTTTGAGCAAAGTCTCATTTAAGTCATAGACTGTTTGATTCCTTTGAATTATTTTGCAAAGCTTTTTTGACTGCTTTATCTCCCATTTCATTTCCTTTAATACCTACACAAGCTGGGATCCATACAAAAATGACATTGTTGCTGTGACATATTACCATATTATAGACATCAATAATTTCCAAAGCTATACCTCCTCTGGTGATTGAAATTTCTAGGGTGATATCAATGGCACTTAAAAGATCTGGAAAAGTGACAGATTGTAAAGGTTGTACTTCAGCAATCTAATTCAGTACCATCAGGACATCAAATAACTCAACAGTATAACCAGATAGGTAATCTAACTGACTTCTTCAACCCAAATTCACACATGCTAGGTTGCTGAATCCTTCCTTTTCCTCCCTCCACCCCAAAGAAAAAACAAAAAACCCCAAACAACAACAACCCAGGAAGACTAATTTGAGACTATTAAAATAGAGAAATAAAGGTCTAAAATGAAGTCACATTTACAATTCGATTATTTTAATTGAATTGCCATCCAAGTAAAGACCTCGCACACTGCAAAGAAGGAACACCGAAGGAAGCTTTCTAACTAGTGCAAGGCTGCACTCAAAGATTTAGAGGCATGGTTCAGCTTTAGTTGATTCCTTGTCTCAAACATCTTAGCCTAGAGAGAGAGAGAGTTCAGAAACTGGACTGCATGAGGTTTTCAATACTGTTGGTTTTATCTGGGTAAAAAATACGGCAAGAATAATCTGCTTTACGTAATCTCAGTATTTCCGGTTCTGTTCCTGGACTAAACCAGAAAGTGCAGGTTTGAGTGTAATGAAATGATTCACCAAATTTTATTGAACTTTACAAAATGGACAAAGGTTCAAGCAATTAATTTTACCCAAACATGGTGCAAATTATCTTTTACTCATTCATGTTTTCTCTTTTGTTCTATACCATTGGGTTGAGTTCTTACTGCTTCTTCCCCCATAACATTTCTAAATCAAATTTTCTTTTTCTGTACATACGGCTCAAATTGTCGTTCAGTTCATAATTGCCCACCTTGTTAACTGCAACATCTTTATTTTTGGCCTCCCCAATAATGAAATGGCTTCCTTCTGATGCATACAAAATGCAGCTGCTAAAATCATATTCTATGCCCAACGCTCTGACGACAGTTTCCATCTGTTTGAATCTTTTCATCCCATCTTCAACTGTATAAAGTTAAAGCTTCTGATCCTCAGCTTTAAGATTGTTCATAATGTAGCCCCTCCTTCTATACCACATTGTGTTGTCTTTTGTCTATCAATCCAGCCTCCTCCAGTCTATCAGTGATGCTAACTTTGCCTGCCTGCTTGTGTGCTTCTCCCCAAATGTCTTTACACCTCCAGTCTCCCTTTTAGGGAAGGTCCTCTCTGAAATTGCCAATACCTACTCTTCTCCAAATGTTAATGAGGATAATCACATGCTCCCTTTTTGTTATCAGTTTGTAACTTTTCATGATGATACTGTTTTGTCTCCATGATTCTTTCCAATTATATTTATGTAAATGAATACTTTAATTATAATAGCTCTTCTTTAGTATATGACATGCAGTGAAGAAATTATCATATAACTACATGGTCAATAAAATTAAATGTAGCTTTTAAAAATCAGCTTGCAGAATTAAATTTTTGACACTTATAATCAAATAATTTTAATCTGAATTTTAGTAATAAAAGAGAATGTCTTATCCATTTCCTATATCACTGTCTCATTGTTCAATTACAAAACTGAATTTGATGACCCCAGGATAAGTAATTATTCAGTCATACTTCTAAATATTTAAATTCTGCAGTAAATGTCATTCTTTCCTCCTTATTGGAGATATGGAGGTAATGAATTATCAGTGGCTTGAAAGAATTCATAGATAATTTAAATTGCCCACCCTTTGACTACCTGACCTGCAAATTACCTACCCCATTCTTTTGCTGAAGTTTGACTGGGTATCATAGGAAAGATGACAATATTGCGTGTTCTTCAGTTTTGACATTTCATTATGTTGTCACATTGTGATGTATACTTGGAAGAGGAAGCAGTTTTAAAGCAAAACTTACCAGTATAGACATAGAACATACCATTTTAACCCTTCCTTATTTGTTCTTTAAGAGTAGTAATATCTTTCTTACATAAACTCATAGGTTTGTGGTACAGTCTCAAAAGTATATAAAATGTATCCATAGGAGAACCTTTTATATCAAATTTTAACACCAGCATATTCTTAGTGTACTATAGAAATGTTCATTGCTAAAATAAATCAGTTAAGGTAATTTACATGACTATTACATTATCCATACAGTTTGCACCTTCAGTTAACAACCATTATCCTTATTAGACCCTCCAGTTTGTTAGGAGATGGTACATCAAGAAACTATAGGTCTCTCACATACCCTAAATGCTCTATAATTTTAAGTTATACCAATGAAAGCCCTTTAAACTTTATTTTCAAAGAATATCACAGGTAAAGTATCCTTTCTTAAACAGCCCATTATAGTTTTTCACTGTCTATAAATACAACACATAAAAACTCCTTATTACAGTATGCTTTATTAACATCAGAAGACAGTCTTATGACATGATCTATGGTTGATTGATTTGCCTGAAAGACACTTTAATACTGAGGAAGAAGATTATTCATCTCCAGAAAGAATGACAGCCAACAATAAATCATTTCCTCCATCATCTTACACAGAGATGAAGGTAAGGCTATCAGATAAGAACCTAAATCAGAACGTGATCCTTTTTTTAAAAAAATAGGAAATGTAAAAGATTGTACTTTTGGAAAGCTCAGGAATGGGAAAGCAAACATACTCAGTATAAATATGATGAGCTATGTGAAAATAATTTAAACATGGCTGACAGTCAGTCATTCCATTACTTTTTATTTGACTCTGTTTCAAATTTGATGATTATTCCATTTGATTTTTTTTAAAGAAAAGTATCCCAAAAAAGGGAAATGTTTTGTTGTTATACTAGTGCATACTGTATCATATCAAATTAATAAACAGATTAATGCCTCAAGAGAAATGGTACTATTTTGTTTTATTGTGTCATTGCATCTAATTGACATGCATGTTTCAGTAAGTCCATATACAAAAAATACTTATTTCATGTGTATCTAAATTCCTTCTGAAGTTTCAACTTGGTAAGGTATTCTTCACCTTCTACACTAAAAAACTGAGTAGTTTATTAAAGACCTGTTGTCTCTCACTTAAGTGCTAAGCCATATGAGCAATATTAGCCAGGTGTTTTCTATAAGCATCACAGCTTGGGAAACTCAGCAAAGTCAGGTGATTTTCCTACATCTAAGTGTCTTCAGGAACACTCTAGAAGAAGGGAGTGTCTGCTGCTGCGTATCACAGATCTTAAGTGCACAAAAGTGAGGTTGTCATCATGTATACCAGGTACAATGTAAAATTTTGTGCCAAACTGTTTGTGGGATGAACTGCCAAAGAACCACCTAGAAACCTTCATTCATTTGATTTTTTTCCATGCCATATTGATTTTAACTTTCAGGGTTCTTATTTTTAAAGGGAAATTCTCAGAATAAAATTCAATTTCTGGTGCAACCATAAGTTCAAGTATATTTCTATTCTAAAAATGGCTATCTTCCAACTTGGTAAGTGTAATCCTTCCTTGCATTCAGAATCCTGTCTATGGATGTAAATGACTGTCTTTAATTGCTTTTGCTTCTGTAAAAATACTACATAGCTGCAAGAAAGATGTTTGAGTTCCATTTGGTTACTCTTGAGTGTAACCCTATTAAAAACAGTGAGATTGTATAAGTGTCATTGGAGGCATAATTTAAAGACAAGAAGGCTGCAGAAGTGTAACTGGACTTTTATTTCTGTGATTAGTAACAACCAGGCTAAATGTGTAGCGCTGGCAACTGGAGGGCAAAACATCTTTATCTGTTAACTGAGAACATTTTTAATAGAAATTTGTGAGACAATAAACTTAGAACCCAACAATGTCACTTTTACTAAGTCTCTTCACAATGGAAGTGCACTTTTATATAGCTCGTTCAAAATGACAAGATTGTTACAGTTGAAGAAAACCTAAACATCCAATAGTATGGAAATAACAAATTAAGATAATGGAATATGCATGTAAATTACCATGACAGTTAATATATTTGGTATGCAAAATAGAGAAAATGAGGCTCGGAGAAGTTAAGGCCCAGATTTTGAAAAGATCTCAGCCATCTAAGCTCACTTTAAGCACCTAAATAAGTGACTGGATTTCAAAAGGATTTAGCTCCCATTTAGGTAACTATATGAAGTAGCCAGATTTTAAAACGTTCTCAAAAGGAGCTGCTGGGTTTGAACCTTTTTTAAAAAAAAATCTGGCTAGAAGTAGCTGTCCAAGTCCATACAGAAAGACTGTCTACGACTGAGCTTAGAATCCAAGCTTACTTTATGTTAGGTGATGTCTAATACACTAGTTTAGTCACTAGATGAAGAGTTCCCTAAGGAGGTCACTAAAGTTGTTTATTATCCTCATTTTACAAAATGAAAAAACAAATATAATGCTGTGCACCTATAACACACACTCATCTTTATTTCTCAAAATGCATGATAAAGGTAGTGTCCTCCTATTATCCCCCTTTCTTAGAACAACTGAGATGCAGATTGCCTGGGGGATACTGTAGTCTAGTTGCTTGAACATAGGCATAGGAGGTTGTAAACCTGAGTTTTTTAACTTGCTTCTGATGCTGACTTGCTGTGTGACTTTGTACAAATAGTTTTACTTCTCAGTGCATTTCTGATTATTGAATGCTTTATCTGTGCATCCCTAACATTACACTAATAGTGTTCTGCAAATAACTTATGAGTTATTTAAAGAGCAAGTGTTTTTTAAAAATTAGAAATGGAGCTGAACAGGCAACTGTTGGATGAGGCAAACTGCTGTGTATTACCTTCAGTAACCAACAGCAAACCTGTAGATTTAATATGCACCAGACAACTGAAGGATAACTAATGTCAGTTATTCATAACTTAGCATACATTTCTGTAACAGCACATGGATGCATGGTATTTCACAGAAGGAGGAGGATGGGCTTGTGTTTAAGTCACTAAACAAGGACTCAAGACCTGCCTTCTCCTCTTGGCTCTCCCACTGACTTCCTATATAACCTTGAGCAAATTTCTTAATCACTGTTAGTGCCTAAATTTATTAATCTAAAATGGCAATAGTTCCCCACCCATAACAGTTTGTGAGGATAATGATTTAATGTAATTTTCATAATTTTTAATTTAAGAACTGCTAAGAGCAACATAAAAAAATCTAGAAATAATATTAAAAATAGCATGCCAGTGTTTATGCAAACCTCATTTATCTGAAACAAGGAATTGCTCTTATAGGTTTCAGATAAGGAGATGACATAGACTCATAGACTTTAAGGTCAGAAGGGACCATTATGATCATCTAGTCTGACCTCCTGCACAATGCAGGCCACAGAATCTCACCCATTCACTTCTATAACAAACCCCTAAAATATGTCTGAGTTATTGAAGTCCTCAAATTGTGGTTTGAAGACCTCAAGCTACAGAGAATCCTCCAGCAATTGCCCCACGCTGCAGAGGAAGGCGAAAAACCTCCAGGGCCCCTGTCAATCCGCCCTGGAGGAAAACCCCCTCCCAACCCCAAACACATAAAGGAGAGTGCAGAAGTCTTTACCTGCTGAGAGATCTGGCCACCCAGACTCCTTATAGCAGTGTGTACATTTATGAAAGAAAATAAACCAAAAACAATATCTCCCAAATAAACAACCTCTACCAAAGCAAGACACTCCACTGCACATTGTTCTCTCACCCTCCCCTAGGGGAGAATCAACACCACATGACAGATGTTAGTCACATTGTTTAATTCACTACTGGAAGGCACTCAGATACTACTGTCATGAATGCTGTATAAAAATCTATGTAGAATAGAATAGTTTTTCTGGGTGAACTGAACCTTGGACTGGGTGAGGATGGGAGGTGGAGAGATTGGAGAAGGAGCCAGTAGAGGGGAATTGGGACTGACTGGGAAAGAACACTCGGTACAAGAAGTTTAATAGATTTCACAGTTTAAGGCCAGAAGGGACCATTAGATCAAAATATGGAATAAATACTTATTAATTGAACACTGTTCATCCAATGCACTGAATGAGGCATGGCTCCTGTGGAAAAAATAGTATGTGAATGCATAATTAAAGACTGTATCATAATACATATGAACAAGAGGGGCAAATTAGGTAACCTTATTGCACAGGCAACCTTAATTCTAACATCCTAACTTTTGAGTGCTTGACTTTATAAAGATTGCAATGTTCTTTTAATGGAGATTTTTGGGGGTGTAATTGGAATTGTAACTGCTTTAAAAAAGTGTAGACCTAAATTTATCCTGTTCTTCATCTGCAAATGAAACCTCAGGATCCCTTATACTGAGCTAGGTCCTTAGGTAGTTTTCCAAAAAATGCAGAGGAAGTGAGGGGAACGGAGAGTAAATAGACCAAAAGTAATCAAGATATGTAATACAAATATACTGGCTTCATTATTAGCAAAGCCTTTAGTTTTTACCCTTTGCATCTTGAGATTTTCAGTTTATTAAATGTTTATAAAAAATATGATGAACGTCTAGCCTGAATAGTAAATGCCTCAATAGCAGTTAAATACCATGCTGAGAACAGAAATATCATTTCCCAAACCATTTTCTGCATCTCCCTTAATTTCATTTTCAAATGTCGCTGAGGTTTTCATGGTTTTCCTAAGGCAGTAGATTTTACCACATCAGGAAAGAAAAGACCACTCAACCTTGTAACATGAAACAAATTTTGCTTTGGATGTGAGTGTTGTGACAGAAAAAATTAAATACTCATTTAAGATGCCAGATGGTCATTGTCGGAGACTTCAGCTGTCTATTCAAACACTGAGCATGTGTAACGGCACCAGTTGTGCAAATCTCCCCCATCTCCGAAGCCACAATTGACCTAACTCAGCTATGTTGTGGAAGGACCACTATTAGAATGCAGGCAGCAATTCTCCATATTGAGTTCTAACATTAAACCTTTCTGAAGAGTGCCAACAAGGATAATCGATTGGTGTCAACCCTGGTGGTGGTATATGTGAAGAGTACATCTGTCCACTGGGAAGTGGAGTGAGACCAGCAAAATATACATTTTGCTTTGATTCCTCCTCATTTTAGACATTAAAATAACACAAGACATTGTTCTGATGAGAATATTGCCCCTTCACTTTCTATTTCTGATCCTCAGCTGAGTCTCTGCTCTTACTTTGAAGTTTAGATAATCAACCAAATCAGAGTTTTCTTGTTAGTTTTTATATGGGTTTTTATCCATACTGAATTTATCACCATAAAATCTTTATTGAGGTTTTGATTTTTCTTATTTGAATGCAATAAACCAATTTAGCATTGCCTTATCAAGTGCAACTAATTAACATCAAAGATATTGTTATTCATTATCATTCTATGATTGGTTATGTGTACTATAAATGCTGAATTTCCTTTTTTGAATCTCATTCAATACGCTAGCTTTAAGTTCCATATAGATTGCCTTCTTCATTTGCACAGTACTATACAAGTTAATAATGCATATGCATTTAACTGGAAAATTACCTCTTCCTGAAGAACCATCAGACCTTTCAACATTTTATAGAAATTAAAAGTACAACTATTTCAGTGCTAAAGGACAAAGTATTCCATCCCCACATATCTTTCATGATGTTATGATCCATTAATATGCTATTTGATATATAATCAATGTATACTAAATAGATTTATATTGTAGGAATATAGAAGTATAAGACTAAGTATTTAGGAGTGATGAGTATATTAGGTATAAAAGTAAAGCATGGCTGAAACACAAGGCCTACAGGGTGATACCTGTAAGATTTAGGCTTAGCCATATTAGGCCATAGGCTTAAGAATGCTTGATGTCAGTGGGTGACCTAGAAATAACCCTATGCCAGAAAGGTTAGAAGATTACTGCATAAGATGTGCCAATAGATAACGTTACAAAAAACTAGACTGCAATAAACACTAAGGTATTGTCTAAGATCATGAGGCACCTGATTACAAAGTCTTGGAACATCTGTTCTGATCACAGGATACATGTCGTGTTTAGATGCTAATTAGAATAAGAAGAACTAAAAACAACCTAGGAAAAATGGGGGTACCCAATATTCATAGGGTGTGGAAGTACAGATAAGGAAAAGAGTGTAGATACTTTCATGCATATGCATAAGGTTTTAGGTATAGCAGAATTACAGTATAAAAGAGGGTTCCATATTTGGGGTGTTGTTTCTTTGTTACTTGACATTTTTGCTTCATTTTTGTTACAGACTAAGTAGTATGTACCTACGGTTCTTGCTGCAGTTATATATATGCACATTAGAGTTTGGAGGTGTTTGAAAACTCTGGCACTTGTTTAAAAAACTCTGGATTTTTTGTGGGGGGGTATTAAATGTTTTTCTCTTAAACCATAATTTTTAATGGAAAATAATTTTAAAAAAATCTTTATCACAACTATTGCTAACTAAATGGAAGCCTAAATATCTTTCCAGCCCCCAAAAGGTGACTAGTGTGGTGTCCACAGTAATGCCCAAAGACCTGGTCCTATTCTAATCCCAGATGGTAGGGTGGTATCTGTTGCTCCTGGACACAGAATTGTGCCCCAGGCAGAAATCCTGTAAGCAGGCTGATTTTCTCCACTACAAATTCATTTTCTCCTTCAGGTCTGCCATCTTTCTTGCTAAACAACTCTGCTTCTCAAACTTATTTGAATACCACACCTGCAATCCCAGCCACTTTTTTCACTGTCTTTGTCTGCTCCTCAAATCCTCTCCATCTTCCACCTTCACTTGTCTGTATGCACAGGGTTCCACAATTTCTTCCAAGAAAAAAATGGACAATACAATATGATCTTCCATTTCCCTTCTCACCCACAAATCTCTCCTCCTTCTCTCCTGTTACAGATGCAGAAGTTTCTTCTCTCTTGTCATCCTCTCACCTCTCCACTTACCCCAGTGACCGCAACACATGCCATCTCATCACCTCCCTCACACACACTCTTATTCCCTCCCTTACTCTTCTCCTTAACCTCACACTCCTCTGGTTGTTTCCCCTCACAATACAAACATGCTTTAGGCTCTTCCATCTTAAGAACCAAACAGACAAAAACAAACAAACAAAAACCCTTGACTCTCAACCCCCCTTGAATCTCCAATTACCACCATATTTCCCTTTTCTCCTACATCTCTCAGCTTATTGAATGAACTATTTAAAATTGTTGGCTGGCGTTTTTCTCCAATTCAATCCTAGACCCTCTCCATTTCAACTTCACCCTTGCACTCAAATGGAATTGCTCTTGCCAAAGTCTCTTGTTCCTAGCTAAATCTCAGAACCAGTATTCTTTCCTCATCCTCCTTGATCAGTCAACCACCTTTGACACAGCTGAGTCATGCTCTACTTCTTAAAATCTTGTCCTCACTCAGTCCTCTCCTGATTCATTATTTCTGGGTGTCCTTGAGATGATCCTCCTCATCGTCTCTCCAACTTTCTATGGGGGTTCCTTAGGGCTCTGTCCTTGGTCCTCTTTTCTTCTCCCTCCACATTTTATCTCTGGGTAATCTCATTTGCCAACACAAATTCAACTACTATGTCCATCAGGTTGACTCAGAAGTCTACCTCTCTCCTCCAGACATGTTTCCTTCTGTCCAAACTAAAATCTTATCCTTTGTATCCATCTCCTCATGGATGTGTAGCAAACAGCTAGACTAAAACAGAGTTCTTAATCTTCCCCCTCCCCCAAAACCATCCCTGCCGGCTCCTTTCTAAATCCTTGTGAACACCACCATCCTCCTGCTTGTCATTCAGGCCCATAAACTGGGTGTCATGTTAAACTCTCACCTCTCTTGAGATGCTCACATCCAAGCTATGTTTCAGTCTTGCTGAATCTTTCTGCATAACATGTCTAAGATAACCGTTCAGATGAATAAAGAAGACTAAAACTTTCATCCAGGCTCTCATAATCTCATGTCTCAATTACTGCAAGATCATTTTCTCTGCCCTTGACAAATGCAACCTTTCCCCACTCATATTCATTAAAATGCTGCTACAAAGATCATTTTCCTGGCCTGTCACTTTGTCCATGTCATAAACCTCTTTCCATCTCCTCACTAGCCCTCTGTTCTCTATCACATCAAACATAAGCTACTTGTCCTCATTATCAAGGCCCTTCATGGCCTATCCCCATCCTATCTATCATTCCCTCTTGAGAGATTGACTCTTACCACCAATCAACCCATGATGTCTGTCATGCTGTCTGGAGCAATTCACGACTCTGAGGGAAGACTGTCAAAAAGCAGGGCAGACACCCTAACCTTGGGGGTATGTTCTATAATTAGATGTGAACTTCAGAAGCACTAAACAGTTCTACCATGGAGTCACAGTCAATCCCATTGGGCACTCCAGTCTATTTTGCCACATGGGCAAGCTGGATTTAGTAATAGTCACTTACACCAAAAATTACAAAATATTCAGGTTGCTCCCAGTCCCAAAAGACCAGTCACTTACCCCAGCTCAATTTGTACCTCAGATCTCACACCAAAGACAACACTTGTAGCCAATCCTATAATAAATTAGCTAAGGATTGATTAACTAGGAAAAAGAAATGAGGTATTTACAAATTAAAGCAGGCAACATATACTCAAATGAGTTAGTCTGTGATTCCAAAAAGTGACAGAGTTTTAGTAATCTGTCAGCAATTAATGTCTTTTAGGGCTAACCCAGGTTGACCCTGGGAATCTATGCTTTTGTTTTCTAGCTCCAGCCTTCTGACTGTCCAAACAGCAAAAAGATGAAGAATTTTCATGTTGGCTATCTTTATTTCCCTCTTCCAAAATTCAAGCTGATGGGACGAGCTTTCTCGCATATAGCAACTTCATGGGTGTAAGAGGACTCAGTCTTTGAATCATGATGTTTAAAGATGGGCCACTTAGTTTTGATAGTCCTTAATGGGAAGGGGGGAGGGCACCACTCCTCTTGCCTGGGTTCACAAGTTCAGAGCAGACATTTTTACGGTTATAAAGCAAAGCTTACATATTACCTTTATGGCATGGGATACAGACATTACAAGTAAGATTAATGCATGCAGCAACTTACAAGCATTTTAGAGAGTCTAAACACAAAACACCTCCTTACAAGTCTAACACCTGTCTTCATTAATACTAACATGTAGATGAGCTGGTCAGGTTTCCAGTTATGAATTTGTCAGTGCTCCGCTGATGCCTACAGCTTGGCAAGAATTGGCACCTGGTCTACCAGCATCACAGTGTCAGCCTCCATTGCCCACTTGTAAACTTTCTAGCACACACCTTTGTGCTTTATCACACTTGGGAAGAACTCCCCATAAACTTCTGTAAAACGTTGTTATTGCTCTCTTCCTCCTTAAAACTGTTCTTTGCTGTGATGCCTACAAAAACTTGACCATAGTTAGGCTGCTGGTATGCCAAGACCACTGCCTGTCATGTAGACCAGTACTGTGATGTTGTCTCCTTATACTTGCCTGCCCGTCTGTCTCCATCTATTGTCTCTTGTCTTACCCCCTAATTGTAAGCTCTTTGTGATAGGTACTATTTTTGTGCGGTGTTTGTACAGCACCTAGCATGGCCCCTGGCTGGTCCACATCTAGGACTTCTAGATGCTGATGATAATAAAAATAATAAGTTGTCATTATCATCATTGGTCTGCCCTACCTACATTATGAGCTGGGCTTAAAAAGCCAACCCTGCTGCAGTATTTTCACTCTGCTGCAGAATTTCTATACTTAAAATATAGGCTATGGCTGTCCTTTTCTTACATCTATATGTGGATTCTATATGAGCCTGACCAATCCCAAGGATGATCAAGCTTGTTTAAAAGGAATGCCAAATGATTCAATACCTACGGTGCTGCTGAAAGGAGGGGAGAGTTCTTTCAGCTCCACATCTTTCTTGCTTCAGGCTCCTCAAAGATTATTGCAGCTCTAGGACTGTACATAATTTTGGCTGTCAATTTGCCAAGAAGAGTCCATTTTCCAGCACAGTATGTATTTACAGAGAGAAATTTCTCTCTTCCTAAGCCATAAGAGATTCAGAATGTGAATTATACGGGTGTGGAATGTAATCATACCTCAAAGACCTGATATAATTCCACCTTGAAAATAGTTTTCTCTCTCCTATCATAATATAATATACATACATTACATGTTTTTGACACTCACAGCTACTAACTGCCATCATGGAAATAAGCCCAATTTTAATTGGACATTGTGTTCCAATTATTTATACCTTTCCTTTGGTTTTCCAACATCTACATACATTTAGCCAGCTACGATCTTCTCTGGCTCTTTACACCAAATATAATACTCATGGCCCCAGTTTGCCCTGTAGTATTTTAATCTGGAAATGTTTTCCACAGTTTATTTTAAGGGTGTCTCTGTATTCTGTATACATACACATAGTTGTATGAGACTTAGCCAGATAGCTCCAAATATCTTTAGTCGGAGATATGTGGCAAAATGCTGTGCAGCTCCTAAAACTTAGTATGTACTTTTCTTGCATTTTATGAAGACTTTGCAATTGGATACACTTACAGATACCAAATGAAAATTGAGACACTATAAGGCAGTAGAGAATAATTGTGGTTCTGTGTCAAATTAGTATTTTGAGAAGGACTAAGCGAGGCATAGTATCAGAAAATGCCCTATGTAGATTTGATTTCAGTAGTGCCACTCGAGAGTACCCAGCTTCTGTAGTGGAAAAATCTGCAGTGCCTGCAGAAGAGCAACAAAAATGATTAAAGGTCATCTTCCTATGAGGGAAGGTTGAAAAAATTGTGTTTGTTTAGTCTGGAAAAGAGAAGACTGAGAGGGAACTTAACAGTTTTCAAGTACGTAAGGGGTTGTTACAAGGATCAGGGAGAAAAATTGTTCTTCTTAACCTCTGAGGATAGGACAAGAAGCAATGGGCTTAAATTGCAGCAAGGGAGGTTTAGGTTCGACATTAGGAAAAACTTAACTGTCAGAGTGGTTAAGCACTGGAATAAATTGCCTAGGGAGGTTGTGGAATCTCCATCATTGGAGATTTTTAAGAGCAGGTTAGACAAACACCTGTCAGGGATGGTCTAGATAATACTTAGTCCTGCCATGAGTACAGGGGACTGGATGAGGTGACTTCTCAATGTCCCTTCCAGTCCTATGAGTCTAAGACATTTCTGAAGATGTAAGAGTAGTGCAAAACCAGATGGTCATTATTTTTTTTTAATTCCTATAGATTTAGAATGGGAAAAATAAACAATTGGAGTCTGACTAGTAATCTTCACAATATGAAACAGACTACAGAAAAATAGATTTTTACAGATTATTTCAAAAGGTTAGGTATGTGCTTAGTATACATTTGAATGTCAAGTTTCATGCACAGTTGCTGCAGCTGGAGTCACCAATTGGGTGTTTATATGTGCAAGTGACTAGTTTAGATGCATACCTTGCTATTTGGATGTGCAAATACCAGATTGATATGTTTTGGTAATTGTGCAAGCAAATTGGGCCCTCAGGCTCCTCTTGGGTGAGTGTTTGAGTGTGTATGTATATTAAGCTCTAATTGTTGTTTGCCTGCTCACAAATTATATTTGCTACACACACCACGGCTAATTCTCATCTCCTTGGTTTTGTGGTAAGCTGCAACAACCTGAAAATGAAGATCTCTGTTCATGCTCCTTGACTGAGACTGAAGTTAGAGGTTATGAGTTATTTTCTCCTTGGAGGACCTCTACGTGCAATTACTTTCACAAAATAAAACTTAACAAGGTTTATTTAAAAACAAATAAAAAAGAATTAAGGGAAAAGAAAGTTTGTTCAACACTTCTTGTAAGCTAAACTAAATAAGGCATTTCAGCTAGTTATGAATGAAATAAAAGTGATATAGTTTGCATCCCTTGAAAACAGCCCTCTCTGTCTTGACCCTCTTTGTTCAGCCTGTTAGTATTATTTGCTGTCTAGAAACCACACAACTATGCTGTGTTCAGAACACATTTTTCAAGTTCCTGTGACTAGGTAAATGTTCAGACATGCCTCTTCTGACTTTTCATCCTTTGCTCAGTTGCTAGACTCCATTAACACATCAGAGTGAAGTTTAATTTACAGTTACACAAAAGGAGTCTTTGATCAGAAGTCCCAACTGGGAGGAAAAGCCTCATGACTACCACCTCCTGAGTTCCCCCCCCCCCAGCCTTCCTCTCTCTAAGGCTGGTATATCAAAAGTGACTTTTGTTTATTGAGACAAAGTATAGTGAACAACTTTAGATCTATACCTTGTTCCTTTTTATAGAAGTTAGCTCATACCTTCTGACTAAATATATCCAGTCCATCTTGACTGGAGACAAGAGAGTGTGGATGTGACTCTTTCTAAAAATTTCTTCTATTAAATTCTCTTACTATGAAACATACATTACTGATAGACTCTAGATTCTCTCTCACAGTATTTCTTTAGCTGATTATTTAATCAAGCAAATATTTTTCCTCTTTGCAATTTTAGGCACATACATTAAAGAGAATACCTATCCGTACATTCTAGTCACTCCTGATGTAACTTAAAAATACCCATATCCGAAGTAATACTTCTGTCTGATGCACTGGAGGCATCTCCCTTTCAGAAGTTCATTCCTTTACCCAGATATTTGTTTGAGAGCTCTAGTGTATGATGCCAGACCAGCAAGTTTGCACATTTTGGGTCTTACTCAGTTTTTAACATCTAACCAGTGACTGAAATGTACCAATGGTGGGTCTAAACTAAACCAAAGAGAGGGCATCTCTTATGATAGTATTCAGTGGTTTCTGGAGCTGTAGATTCAGTTAAGTGCAGGCTCCATGCAAGTCATGACTGGTATGGCTAAATTTGTGATCTTAATTAGCTTACCGGAACAGTCTCTAGAGAGTTTGTGATGTATGAGAGCATAGTCACACCAACTCTGTCAGAGCTGATAACTAGATACTCCCACTTGTGCACTACAGCTCTAGGAGACTATAAATTATAGCTGCCTCCAGGGGCAGCTCTAGGCACCAGCAAAGCAAGCAGGTGCGGGGGTTAGCCCATTTGCAGGGGCGGCAGCCCACAGGGATCCAGCCTGGGAGCTGAGAACCAACAGGGGGCCCTGGGAGCTGTAGTTCCTTGGTTATCTCCCTGCCAGCTCTGGAGCAGGGAAAGAACTACATTTCCCAGCATTCCCTTGGCTGTTATCAACAGGAAAGGGAGGGGGAGGGAGTATGATAGCTGAAAGCTCATGCTGCAGCTTGCTGTGAATGGAGAGCTCACTGCTAGAGTGGGGTGGCACTGTGAATGGGGAACAAGTGTGCCCAAGGAGTAGAAGGCTTTGGCCCAGATAGCCCCTTCAGAAGACAGCCTCAGACTGGATAGGGATACTGGTGCGACCTCACCTTGCAGCCCCCAAAGAAGGAATTGGGTGGACTAAATGGACAATGCCCCTCTCTATCTGAAGCCTAGCAAGGGAGGTATGTGGATCCCACTAGAATTTAAAATCAAAAGTAAGGGAGGGGAGGCTCTACTGGAGCTGGGCAGCTTTAGATACAGTACCAGGCACTTAGGAGGATTTCCACTTCTGAGCCATGGAAGCAGAAATTGACTTTTCCTTTCCAGATTCAGCTAATATTCAGAAAGGGAATCTAGCAGCTGCCTTCCAGATTTGAACACTTCAAAATTGAGGAGTGCTCAAGCTCAATTTGGGCAGCTGTTACTTGATTTCTCCCAAATCAAATATACTGATCCACTGTAATTTGCTGTAGAAAAAGTAGGATAAAATTGAGCAAGAAATGCTTCCCAGTAGTTATTAGGACTGGAATTGCTATTTTCAACAGCCATTGCTTTTTATTTATTTAGTTAGTTAGTTAGTTTTTGTTTTATTTGTTTAAAAGGAAGACAGTGATATTGCATTGGCAAATTCCCCATAGAAACAAAGCGGAACAAAAGAATAATAAAGGCACCTCAACTTTTCCTCATTTATGGAGGACAGTCTTATAATATGCATCCAGATATCCTCCAATCACACAAGCTGAAAATTGTTTCACTTTACCGCAGTTCTGTAACCATATGGGAACCAATCCTGTCTGTGTTCTGTGCACATCCAAAATTCATGCTGAATGACCCGTCCTGGGAGCAAGTTACCAGTAACCCAGGTCTGGGGCGGAAGGAGGGTGCAGGGGGGAGAGGGGGAGAGCCCAGGGCTGGGGCAGCAGAGGGTGCGGGTGGAGGAGGCAGAGCCCAGGGCTGGGGCGGCAGGAGGTGGGGCACTGGTGTGGGGGAAGGGGGGAGCCCAGAGCTGGGGTGGCACGGGGTGCGGGTGGGGGGGCAGAGCCCAGGGCTGGGATGGCAGGGGGGTGCAGGTTGGGGGAGGCCCAGAGTTGGGGCGGCAGGGGGTGCAGGTGCGTGGGAGACCCCAGGGCTGGGGCAGCAGGGGATGTGGTGGGGGCAGCCAAATTTTTTTCGCTTGGGGTGGCAAAAAACCTAGAGCCAGCCCTGGCTGCCTCCTACATGGGTGGTCCTCTCCCCACTCCAGCATGCTTATAAACTAATCTATAATGCCATGTACAGGCACCCAAAATGGAAGAGGAAAGAGACAAGGGGAACAGAAATTTCCATGTTAAAATCAGACTTTTGCTGTTATAAACTGTACAGAGGTTAACAGATTATTTGTATTCAAATGGGTTAAGTTATTTAAAAAGTGCTTTACTCTTGGTCACTTTTTTCAGAGACTATGGCATCTTTCTAGCTCTTCAAAAATAAGACTAGATTATCTGAGACATTTTAATGCTTCACACCAATTCTGGATCATTATACTTTGAAATGTTCCCGGTTCAAGGAGCACACATAGGTCAGGATGTAAAATAGATACAGTTCCTAAAAGAGTATTGAACGCCAGTCTGGCCTTAGGAATGCTCAGAGAGAGAGAGAGAGAGAGTATATGAATTCCCAGTTGAACATTTAGCGGTAGTTACTGTTACACTGAACTTTTTGTCACTTTAGATCACAGGCGGGCAAACTTTTTGGCCTGAGGGCTGCACTGGGTTTCCAAGATTGTATGGAGGGCTGGTTAGCAGAGGCTGTGCCTCCCCAAACAGACAGGCATGGCCCAGCCCCGCCCCCATCCGATCCCTCCTACTTCTCACCCCCTGACAGCACCCCCCCGGGACTCCTGCCCCATCTGACCACCCCTTCTCCCTGACCACCCCCAGAACCCCTGCCCTTGATAGCCCCCTGCCTCCCCATCCAACCTCTGCTCTCATTCCTGAATGCCCGCCCCCAGGACCCCTGCCCCATCCAACCTCCCCTCCTTCCTGACTGCCCCCTGGGGACTCCTGTTCCCCACTCTCTGACCGCTCCAACCCCTATCCACACCACCCTGAACTCCCCTGCCCTCTATCCAACCCCCCCCCCCACTCCCTGCCCCCTTACTGCGTTGCCTGGAGCACCAGTGGCTGGCGGCACTACAGCCGTGCTGCCCAGAGCACCAGGACAGCCAGCCATGCCACCGGGCTGGAGTCAGCCATGCCACTGCGTAGCACAGAGCACCAGGTCAGGCCCCGGATCTGCGGCTGCATTGCCCCAGGAGCCCCACCCCCCAGAACATTGTGCCAGCGGCAGAGCGAGATGAGGCCGTGGGGGAGGGGGAACAGCAGGAGAAGGGCCCGGGGCTAGCCTCCTAGGCCAGGAGCTCAGGGGCCAGGCAGGAGGGTCCCGCAGGCCGGATGTGGCCCACAGGCCGTAGTTTGCCCACCTCTGCTTTAGATGATAGAAATGAATGAATTGCATGCTTACTTGACAGTTTGTGGGAAGAGCTAAAACAATAATGCAGATTTGCATTAATTGAGGAATCAAACCTTGCTGCCCAAATCTCAAAGTACAGTTGTATTAGGCTCTGGGCAGTAAAATACTAGGGGTGGATTTTCAAAAGAACTCAGTATGAACAGCTCCCATTCAGACACCAAAATGAAGCAGCCAGGTTTTCAAGAGCGCTCAGCATCCCGTAGCTGCCATTGAAAACCTTTGCTTTAGATACAAGACCATCCTTCCCCTTCTAATATGCATTCTCTGTTGGCTGAGGGTTTTTTCTAGGGTAGGAGACAAGTTTAATTTTTAAAATATATATTTCCTATGACTGGAAGAAGGCATAATTTGAAAATTACATTTCCTCTAACATAGCAATTTCAGAATGAATTGGAGGAGTAAGGCTGAAGAGGGAATGCATATATAAGCAATTTATTAGTGTGAGGTGAACTGTGCTTAAGACCTTTTCAGACCTGCCCCATCTTTGCCACACCTCACTTGAAACTTCTCAGTGCAAAAGGCTAGCAGGTCAAGGGAAACTGGTCAACTTGTAAATTACACTTTTGTCTGATACTGTTTACCTTCTTTAGTTGCAAGTAAATCCTAAGGCTACTACAATTGAAATGAGTTAGCAAATATACTCTCTTCAGCTAGTTCACTTTGTGCATTTCACAGCCTCTGGTGTATAGTCATTTTTACTGTTTCCCTATACACTCTGTGTTTTCTGTCCCACAGTGATCCTTACAAACAGCAACAGGGAGTAGAAAACAAACAAAAATCTTGTATAAAAGTGATTTTTAAAAATAACTCAGATCACTCTTTAAGTAACGTGGCACATTGGAAATTGAATTTTATTTTTAATTATTCAATTTACAAATAAAAAGTGATTATCAACTACTTGTGTGTAGTTTCCACTTGCACTTCTGCACCCTAATACACACCACACAAGGACATGCAGGATGAAGACTAAAATGAAAATGTTACCATTAAAATGGCATTTGTTTCAGTCCCGTAGTCTAGGTTCATCTTTGAGTAGATGCAGCTGTGTATTCTACCTAGGAATGTGCGCACTCAGTGTGCCGGAGCTAGAGATCTTTGCCTCGCAGTACCTGTTGGGGTGATGCTCATGCCCTGTGACCCTAGCCCCTTTCCTGGCCAGATAAGGGCACCACCGCCCCGACCCCCGTCAGTTCCTTCTCACCGCTTTGGTTAAAGTCAGAGTTCCCTGTGGTGTTTTCCACCTCATGCTTTCAGTCTCAGTCTCTGAGAAGTGTTTATATAGTAGTTAGTAGTACAGTTTAGTAGTACCTTAAGTTAAGTTAGTGTTACTATAGTATTAGAACAGTTGGTTGCCCTTTGTGATACCCTTACCAGGATTGAAGCATATTCCATTATGTGTGGGGAGGCATCCTCAACAGTGATCCCCGCATGACACGCTTGTTGTGTCTCAGCGAAGGACATGTTAAAGAAAAGTGCTCCATCTGCAAGTCACTCACACAGAGGACTCAGGTGGTGAGAGACTTGCAGCTGAAGCAGAGCCTCCTGGAGCAGGCCATCAGGACTGTTTTGAAACTGAAGCCCTTGTCTGATTGGCAGTCGCCTTTGGATCCAGCAATTGATGTGGCTCCACACTTAGGCTGTGATGTTTTCCCCAAGAGGAAAAGGGGTCTTTCTCCCTCCTCTACTATGGCAAGGAAGAGGCCGAGTAAAATTAATCACAACCATTTCAGGGCTTGGGTAGACACCTCATCATCATCTAAGAGAGTGCTGACAGGCACCATACTCCCTCCGGCATGTGCGATGGAGCAGGTTCGTCTAACCTCTCCCTGGTGCCACAGAAAGAGCTAAGAACATTGATTCCGGTTCTGGCTATGGGGCATCCATTGAGTCTAGTACTGATGTTGGCGGCATACTAGGTGGCATCAGACCTGCTTTGCCTCTCCATCCTAGACTCTCCACTGGTTCACTGGTGCCATGGCTTCTACCATCTCATCCCCCTTTGTGCCCTTAGCACCATATGGCCATATCACAGAGTTACCGGGATCATCGGCACCACAGCTTGCACCACCTAGGCCTCAGACTGTGGAATCGAGGCAGATGCTGGGCCCAGCACAAAGGGTCCCTCAACACTGGTGCATCCTTTGGCACCATCACTGTCTTGGCGTTGAGTACAGTACACTTTCCTGGTACCAGTTGGGAGTCTCTCTCTTTCGGTACCATTAGTACCGATCCCCCTTTCCTCTTTGATACTGATGCCGTCTCTGTATTGTGGGCTTCAGATGAGTGTGACAGTTTGTTTGTTTGCCTGTCAGGGCTCGTTCCCACATTGTCATCAGAGAACCTCCAGGACTCCTCAAGATCCAGGTTGGGGTCTTCCTCTCCCTTGTCAGATAGGTGCCAGAGATCATCCTGGATCACCAGCAGTACCTTGATCAGAAACTCTCATGATGGGGCTCCTGGCTTGGTGCCTACAGTCACCAGTAGCCTATCCATAAGTCCAGTTGTACATGGGCTTTTCAGAACCCAAAACAGTGGTAACGTAACTGTCTCAGCCCAAGCAGTGTCAGGAATAAATCAAAGGGAAACAGAAATTCTGTCTGATAAATGATTAACACAAATAAGTGTGCTCTTAGCTAAAATTATGATTTATTAGATATTAAGCATACACAGACATAAGCAATAGGTTTAGGACATCCAGCTATAGTTACCCACAGTCTGAGATGGTTTTGAGTAATCACCAACCGGACTTCCAGGGGCCCTCTCTCCGTCCGGCTAATGGGGAGTTTAGATGTCAGCTCCTTTCCCAAAGAAAAGCTCCCTCAGACTGCTCTGAGGTATTTATTTTTTCCTAATCTAGAGCTAACTAACAAAACACACAACCTATAGTGACTCCTAGTGGGTCACCATAATAACCTGCATTGGGTCAATAATTCTCCTAATTTCAACAAACTACCCATTGTCTCAAAACATTTCTAGTATTTCTAGCCATAACAACAATATGTCTGGGGCACCTAAAATAAAGTCGTTATTTGCTCACTTTCCTCCATAACATTCTATCCCATCCTCCCATTCTGATTAACAAACTGCAATATGCCTAAGATTGTTCCTGGCTATGTGATATTTGGTTTTCAGCCGTCAGTGGCTGAACATACAAAATGGCTGACTGTAATACTGTCAAGTTCTGGGGTACGTGCAGGAATATCAAATTCTGGGGCAACATAGGGGCCTCCCTGGAATCCTTGGAACACTGTGCAATCCCGGAGTTCCCACTTTTCAACTCACAACAAAGCAAGATCACTGGTGGCTCACACTCCCAAAACATCTCAGCTGCAAGCGAGTGCTGAGCCTGCTATTCCTGGACCTACAGAGCTATTCCGACTGGATCCCATGGTGCAACAGGAGCTCTCACTGGCACAGCAGACCACTTCCCCAGATGACTCTACTGTGTCAGAATCATCTTCTCCCTCCATGCCCAAAGACTTTTAAAGCATATTATGGACCACCTCAGGAATATGGCCACTACCTTGGGTGTCCAGCTAGAATTCCTACAGGGGAATAAACATAAACTGCTGGATATTCTCCAATCATCAGCTCCTGAGAGAGTAGCCCTCCTGATAAATGAGACTCTTTTGGAGACTGCAAAGGCCATCTGGCCTCACTGCCTCCCATCGTAATGCATTTGGAAAAGCAGTACTTCATTCCCATGTGGGATTTGAGGGTTCCCACTCCTACCCAGCCCCTAACTCTCTAGTGGTAACCGAAGCAAATGACAAGGTATGGCAGGGAAGGTATAGGTCCCCCTCCTAAGGACAAAGAATCCAAGCAGGTGGATTTGATGGGAATGAAGATTTATAACTCCTCTTCCCTGAAAACTAGCAGGCATTGCTTTCTAAATATGACTGTTAGTTGGAAGGCCATCTCTAAATTTGCAAACAAGTTGCCAGAACCCTTCAGGAAAAAGGTTATGGCATTCATTGTGGAAGGTTGTATAGTGGCCAAGACCTCATTGCAGTCAGCTCTGGGTGTGGCAGATGAGAGACACAGAATTATGGCATTGGCTGTGACCATGAGGAAGGCCTCGTGGTGGCAGAATTTGGGCATTGCACCCAATGTTCAACAGAACATTGAGAACTTACTGTTTGATGGCTGTGTTTTGCTTGCAGAAAAAGAGATGAAATCCTGAATTCTTTTAAAGAGTCCCAAGTTCTTAGGGAATATATGCTCCAGCAGTGAAGAGCCACTGTAGGGGTCAACAACAGCAATACGACCTGCAGCATTTTTTTCAGACAGTCCACCCTTCCTGTTAGGCAGTGGAACTATTCCCAGAAGGGCCACAAGTCCTAGAGGAAAAGGTCCTCTGGTTCTGGGTTTAACCAGCCAGCTCATTCCCACCCCCACCCCCAGTATCCAGCAAGTGCCCATTTTGACCCATGTCTAGGACAGTGATCCAGTAGTAACCTCTCTTTCTCCATCCCCAATGTTTAGGGAAAGGATGATGGCTTGGTTTTGTTTGTTTGTTTGTTTTTGTTTTGGTGGTTAGGATTCAGTTATCATAGGCAGCTGGGTCCTAACTACTGTCAGATCAGGTTATGCTATACAGTCCCTCTCCATCCCTCCTACCCTGTCTCTCTTCAGGGACCCCTCTCACAAGACATTGCTCCCCAAGAAGGTTCAGTCTTTACTGGTTCTGGGGGCTGTAGAGGAGGTCCCCTTCCAGTATCAGGGACAAGGGTGCTACTCCCAGTATTTCATGGTTCCCAAGCCCAAGGGAGGGAGGAAACTTATCCTTGGCTTCCACAATCTCAACAAATACATCAGATATGTGAGATTCTGTGTGATCACCTAGCAACTGTCCTCCCCACCTTAACTCACAACTGATGTGCTGCCCTGGACCAGCAGCATCCTTATTTTCAGGTAGCAATCCTCCTGAGCTACAGGAGGTTCCTTACATTTGTCATAGCTGGCCAGCACTACCAGTACATTGTGCTGCCTTTTGGCCTCTTTTCCATACCCTGGGTTTTTACCAAATGCATGATTGTGGTAACAGCATCCCTCAGGAGGAGGGGAATTCATATCTTCTCATATCTGAATGATTGGTTAATGAGGGGAAAGTCAAAACAGGAAGTCCTCTGTCATGTCCACTTCACACTACACCTCTATCACACTACACCTCTGACACTATCATCTAGGTCTGATCCTAAACAGCGGGAAGCTAACATTGGTTCCAACTCAGAGAATGGAGTTCACTGAGGCCCTGATAGACTCTACAAATTTGAGAGCATTTCTGTTGACCAGGCGATTCCAGATGATTCACCACCTGCAGCTGCAGTCTCAACCGTCAACCACAGCCCAAGTATGCCTGAGTTAGTTAGGCCATATGGATGCAGGCACCTAAGTAGTCCAGTATGCCATTCTCTTCAGATGTGGCTTAAGTTGATCTATCATCTGAATTGTCATCCCTTGCACAAATTGGTCTGACTTCTTCCATTGATCCTGGACTCCTTATGGCTGTGGATGGTTCAGGTCAATGTGTGCCAGAGCAGTCCTTTTGCTCGGTCTCCAATGACTAGGACTGTTGTCACTGATGCCTACTTAATAGGTTGGGGAGCGCATCTGGGTTTGCTGAAAGTTCAAGGCCTAGGGTCAGAACTGGATGTTTCTCTCCATATCAATGTCCTGGAGCTTTGTGCTATCTACAGTGCCTGTCAGGCTCTTCAAGATCACATCAGGGACTCCACAAGATCACATCTTTACCGACAATACCACCATGATGTATTATGTGAACAGACGGAGAGCACACTCCAACATGCTGTCAGGAGGTAATCAAGCTCTCTGGCAGTTTTGCATCAGGGAAAACATAACCCTCATGGCTGCTCATATACCTGGGATTCTGAATCACCCGGCAAATCGCTGCAGCAGAAATTTCTTGCTGAATCATGAGTGAGCCCTAAAGCCTAGCCCTGAAGTCCTTCCTGACAATCGACCTGTTTGCCATGAGAGTCAACAAGAAATGCCAGCAGGTTTGCTCAATAAGAGAGTGTCAGTCTAGGCTCCATGACTGATGCTTTTCTCCTGTATGCCTTTCCACCAATACTGATCATCCCATATGTCATTCTCAAGATGAAATTGGACCATGCAAAGTTCATTCTCATTGCTTCAGCATGGCCCAGACAACATTGGCTCTCCAACCTCCTCATATTATCAGTTCAGCCTCCTGTATCCTTTTCTCTTCATCCTAACCTCCTGACTCAGCATCAGGATCAGGTTTTGCATCCAGTGCTCAGCTTCCTGCATCTCACAGTGTGGATACTGCATGGTTAGATGAGAAGGAGGAACCATGTTCAGAAGTGTTCTAGAAAGTCGTGCTCAATAATAGGAAGCCCTCTACTAGAGTGACCTATTCAGCAAGCTGGAAGCAGTTCTCGAGATGGTTTGTTAGCCCGGGAAGTTCAACCGAAAGTGGCTTGTATCTATGACATCTTGGAGTACATGTTACACCTTCAATCTTCTGGTCTTGCACTTACTTCATTGAAAGTCCACCTGGTGGTGATTTCGGCATTTCATCTGCACCTCCATGGGAATTTGATGTTTTCAAACCCCATGGCAGTGAGGTTCTTGAAAGGAGCCACCCATCTCCACCCACCAGTTAAACACCCGATTCCTTTGTGGGACCTTCATACTGTTTTAGTATTTCTTATGGGACCTCTGTTCAAGCCTCTGGCAATTCTTCTTTTTCCCTTCTGTGTCAGAAGACTGCCTTCCTTGTAGTAATAACATCTGCAAGGAGAGTGAGTTCATTGCAGGGTTTGATGGCGGACTCCCCTTTATAGACAGCTTTCCAAAGACAAAATAACCCTGTACCTGCATCCTAAGATTGAATCCATAGTGGTTTCCCAGTTTCACTTGAACTAAGCTATTATTTTTAGCAGTGTTCTGTGCTAAACTGCATTCAATGCCAGAGGAACAATTTCTTCACACGTTGGATGTCAGGCAACGTTCAGCTTTTTATCTGGATAGGACCAAACCTTTCCACTTCTCATCTCAATTGTATGCAGACTGAATGAAGGGTCAAGTGGTCTCTTCACAGACTGTCTTCAGGTGGATAACTTCCTGTATCATTACAGCATTTGAAGTAGCCCTGCCTATTCCTTCTCAAAGGGTGTGAGGTCATTCCACAAAAGTCCAGGCAACATCAATGGCATTTCTCAGTGACATTACTGTATTGGATATTTTCAGGGCTGCCACATGGTCCTCTGCATACTTTTACAAACCACTATGCCATTGCTGCTACATCCATTTCAGATGTAAACTTTGGGATTGCAATCCTGCCATTCTTGTTTAATTAGACTCTGAGCCCTACCTCCAATGAGTACTACTTGTGAGTCACCTAAGTACCATATACAGCTGCATCTACTTGAAGAAGAAAAAATGGTTACCTACCTGTAACTGTTGTTCAAGATGTGATGCAGGTGTGTATTCCACAATCCACTCTCCATCACCTCTTCATCAGAGTGTGTACTTCTGACATTTGGTGTGAAGGAACTGAAGGGGTTGGGGCAGCACTGCTCTTGTATGGCTGGGGGAGGGGCTAGGGCTGCTGGGCATGAGTACCACCCTTACAGGTATTGCTAAGCAAAGTTCTCTGGTTCCAGAGTGCTGGGCGTGCACCCCCCTAAGTAGAATACACACCTGCATCACAACTTGAAGAACAACAGTTAAAGGTAGGTAACCGTTTCTTATCAGCATTTTCATTGTAAATACAGTATTATGAAATACAAATTCATTTGCATGAACCACCAAAATAAATAAAGTCCAACACTATTACAGCCCTTTACACTGAGGCATCCTGCTCCCTTAATGTCACCTCTCCATCACCATGTTCATGAGGAATGTTGATTTAGAACAGTGGTCTCCAAAGTGGGGTGCGCACACCTCAGGGGGTGCACAAGAGGATCCTTGGGGGTGCACGGCAGGAGGAGCACTTCTTCTCCCCCCTCCCCCCCTTCATCAGTTCGGGCGGGAGTCTGAGCAGCTTTTTTTTTTTTGCTTCAGCAAAAATGGCAGAGCCGGCACGGCATGGGGGGCATGCTCAAAAAATGTTTACTGATAGGGGTGCATGATCAAAAAAGTTTGGAGACCACTGATTTAGAATATGAATATGCAATTAGTGATCAAATAAATCAATTTTCTAAAAGATTTTAGGCACTAGGAAATCAGTGTATTAAATACAATGTCCTGTTGAGTTTTTCATTGTTATTGCTATAAGTTTGGAGTAAGTCATTGCATTGTGCAATAACTGAAAAATATAATTTGACATCTTTAATATTAAACCATCATGGCATTAAAGATGAACTTGAGCTCTGCTAATTCTATTAAACTGTTGGCTGCCAATGAGTTATAAAGTCTAATTAATCATTTTGTCAGTGTTGCCTTCTGAACCGAGTCAATATAAATTTGAATAAATAGAAAGCTGTTGACCCACGAACCTTTGAATATTCTAAATAAAGATGTGCCAGTTGTAAAATACTGTAACTGCCCCCTGTGTTGACTATAGGTAGTAGAAACACATACATTTATTGGGTATTATACAACTCAACCTACAGACACTCAGAATAATCTGCATCTAAATTGTTTAATTGTGGAGGAGAAAGATGGATAAAGTAAGCTAGGGTCTGTAGTAATATATATAATTTTTAAAAACAACATGTTAAAGCATCAGACTAAAATATAAAGGTTCTGAGGATGACTAAAAATATTCTTAAAGTTTGTAGCTGACATTGCAGTGTGACCTGTCATTTCAGGTTTCATCACTAGAGCTGTATTATGTAAAAGTAATGAAATGTGACTGATGGAACCCAAGCTACTGTAACTTATTGTGTCAGCATTTTTTAATAAAGCCTTTCAGGAATGCTTTTTGGTAAGATACAGTATCTGTTAGATACCTTTAAAAAATCAGAGTTAAAGATGAACATAAATAAAAATTTGCTACCTGTTTCCATCCACATGCTAACTAATTATCCAGTAAGAGGTTTTTTGGTGGGTTTCTTTTTTTACCCACCTCCCACTTATATTGATGTAAATTGGCACAGAATGGTTGAACTAAAGTTGTCCCATCATTCATACAGTAAGAAACAAACTGAGATTCTGAATAGGATACTTAAGCGCTGATCATTGAAAGCAAAATTTGACCTGAAGTTGACACAGGGACATTGTAGATTTATCCAGTCTGTGACTGAAAAAATGTACACTGAAAGGAAAAAAATTGTTCTAACTTCAAAGTCTTCTGTAGACTATGCCCTATTAGAAGGTGTGGGATTTACCTCTGACATGCTGAAGCTAAATCCTAAATCTTAATTTCCTTAAACTAAATGGGAGAAAGAGAAGGAAAATATAGCTTGTACAAATGCATCTTCAACATAAAGTAGCACCTAACATCTGTGTTCTCATTTTAATTACAACTGAAATAAGTCAATTTCCAGCATAGATCTATAACAAATGTACATACGTTACACATTGATAAGTCACAACTGAAATGAACATATATGCATTATCACAGAAAACTCGGATCACCCCCAACAACTTTATTAGCTTTTGTTATGTTTTAAGTGTTCAATGTATCATAAAACTCTTATTTCTATAACATGTTCTAATTAGCTAGTAAGATTCATTTTTATAAAACATGGAAAACAAAAATATTAATTTTTAGAGAGGTTGAATTCCATCTATTTCTTTAATATCTTACAAAGCTTTTGAACCAGAAAGCAGAATAGCATTGTGTGAAGGATGTGATATATAAAACACCATTGCCACTGACATCCTTCTTCTGAGGATGAAAGACAGTAAACTGTTTGTCTTCAGCAGATTAACAGGGAAGGTTGTTTTTGTTTGTCTGACTGGTCAAGGACAATTTACAGTTCAGTTACTCTGAAGGAAAGACTTGTTGATCTGAGCACACTCCTATTATAGCTCCAGGTAGAGGATGATAGATTTAGCCGTCATTGTGATAAACTGCAGCCTATATGCCTGCAATACACAAAATAAATACAACACTAGTAGATCTGTTTGGTTCAGATACTTAACAACAAGCAGTGGCATGTAGGGGTAGACTTCTTTAGAGAAGTGCCAAAGATTTAAGCCCCTTAGGTCCAAATGTTTCTCCTCCTTTCTGTGAACAGTCAATATTTGTTCAAATTAGTTTTTTCTATTTAAAAATAAATTTATTCTGAATCCTGTTAGATCACAGAAAATGTTGTACATTATATTCCATCGTAAACATTGCTACCCTCATTTAAACTTTTTGTTTGCTTCTCTTTCTTTCACACTCTGATGGAATTTCAGAATCGAAAAGACCTTGTATATCATCTAGTTCACCCTTGGCCTATGCAAGATAGTTGCCTGTGGAATATTAATCCTGAATGCGTTTTCTATTTGCTCTGTATAACTGCTGAAGATTCCCATAATTTCCTTGGAATGCCAAAATTAAATTGATAACCAAGTAGTTGGAAATTTTTGTTTCCTGACAGCCAATAGTATTTCAGTAGAGCAGTCTCCTCCATTTTCAGATCCCATATAACTACTTTTAGAATATTTTTCACATATAGAACCTCTCCTCTTTCTCTCTCCCTTATTTATCCTGATGGTATATGTGAAGGGGTCTCCTGGCCCCACACTGAATCAGGACTGAGAGTAGAACAGTACTGGGTAAGGGAGGCCCCACCTCTCAGCAGGTGCAGGGCATGTTTCCGGTGGAGGAACAGTTAGTTTAAATGGACGCTGGTAACTCAGGGAAAGGGGCTGCATGCTGCACCAGGAAGCAAGGCCGATGCTGAGGACTGTGTCAGGAGAAGCTACAGGTTGTTCCAGCAGCAGGAATTTGGATCCCCCTCTCATAGTGAAAAGCCCTAAAAGAATCACTTGAACAGGACAGTAAGAGACTGAGGACAATCTTCTAAACCGATAACCACTCCTCAAACCAAACAGATCCAAACTAGTAGGAAGGGACCCAGGGGAAAGCTAATTTGGGGTAGCCCAGTAACTAGGCCAGCTGGTCATCCTGCTACAGTATTCATCAGTGTTAATATTGCAGCTTTGCAAATCATCCTTCCAAGCTTCAACTAAGAAATATTTGTTGTCACGTAGTGTAATTTGGGCTTATTCCCTATGAATAAACAAAAAATAGATAGCATTATTGTTGTAATATTTCCATTCTTGCTAATGTCTCTGACACTCCAACCACCTCCCCATCTCCAAAAATGTACATTTTCTTTATAAAAAGTCTGCACTGTTTTAAGAAATCAGCTACTAAAAAATCTGGAAATAAATATGCTTTTTATCCATGATTTTTCCTTCCCGTAGCCTCCTTCACCTCCAGTGTTATGCCCTACTCTATATTCCCTAAATCTTCCCTTTTGTTCCCCTTGCTCTACTGGTCACCTTCCCTCCTTTCCCACAACTCCATGTTTCATTTACTCCTTATATTTATACAGATATACTTCAATGCTGTTTAATTCTGTTAGTTTCTTTTCACATTATCTCATGGGCCATCAATAACTTAGCTTTACATGTTTATTGAAGTTAAAAGAGAGCACCGTTTGTTTAAAACCTTGCAACAGTTGAACCCAGAAAGTTAGCTGCTGTTTGTTTTAGTGGAGACTATCAATTCAGCCTCCATCATTGCTTCCAGTGCTTGGAATCACTTGTCCTCTTTTCATTCACATTGGCCTCAGTAGCGACAGAAATTAAAACCTTTTTCTATAAGTCAGTGTGATTTTAGGAGATGATGCCTGTCTCCCCCAATTCAGAAATCAAGACTATTTCCAAATCTGCCAATGGCTTCCTATGTAACTTTTAGAAAATCATTTAAATTATTGATCGCTTAGTTACCTCAGGAAAATGGGCCTGACAACATTTTGTTGGGGTATAGCAAATGAGAGTGTGTTTTCAGATTCCTGGAAGTTTCCTTTCACTTTTAAAAAGTTATTGAAGGTTGATGAGGATAATATTCTCTCACCATGTTTCTTTTCTCTGTCAGCTTCATTGACAGAAAATCATTTGTAATTTTCAAATGGCAATATTTAAAACATGATTCTATTTCTATCCTTGAAAACTGCTTCATGTAGAAGCCAGCTAAAACTGACCTATATTTCAGATGTTTTGGTGTAATGTGATTTTCTACACCGTAGCCAGCCACCAGCCATTAGAAGACACGTTCTTGCTCACACATTGCCCAATCTTTTCTTACAGAAATCAATGGTAAACAAACAGCCATTGACATTAGTGGGAGCAGGACTGAGCCTCAACTGTCAACTATAGTAACTTTGCTTAAGGGGGGAGGGATAGCTCAGTGGCTTGAGCATTGGCCTGCCAAACCCCAAGTTGTGAGCCCAATCCTTAAGGGGGCCATTTAAGGAACTGGGGTAAAAATCCATCTGGGGATTAGTCCTGCTTTGAGCAGGGGATTGAACTAGATGACCTCCTGAGGTCCCTTTCAACTCTGATAATTACAGGCTATTTTATTCAAGTATATCTGGGGCATGAATTTTCAAGAAAAATTAATACTATTTGGAGGATAATTAACAACTGTTTTTTAGCATAGGGACCCAAAGAAATAGTAAAGCAAAGTCAAACATCAGATCAGGGAAAATTTTAAATGACCTGTGACTCAAAAAAAAATCTGTTGACAAATTTTCTTCAGACATTACAGTACCATTCTCTGTGTCTTCAGAAAATATCTGGCAATTATCAGGCCAAACCAATTTTCCAAACCTGTGTTATGAGGCACAAAACCAGGACTTTATAATGGAATCTAGTTGCTACTTTAGTATGGAGAGGTTACCACTTCTTTATCAAGCAGTGGAGGCTAATAGATTCAGAGGTCCCAGGTTCAATCCCTGTACACAACCCGTCCAGAGACATAGTTACATAATGATCTCCTTCTCCCAATAGTTGGTACAATTTGAATGCATAGCTTTGCAGAAATGTTTCAAAAACTTGTCAACAGCTTAAATATTAGACATGTCTCCCTATGTATGCCAACCAGTCCCATGCACCACATTTTTTGTGTACAGCCAAATATTCTGTGATATCTTTGATATTCTTGAGATGCATTTTTTTCATTAAAGTATCAGGAAGTCAAGCACAGGGTCATTATTTAACTCACTTCAGAATGGGACCTTTTTATCTGAATGGCATGTGATTATTTTATAATTTTGCATGACTTTTTTTTATGCAAAGGGAATTCAAAAAAATTTACTTCTTCCCAGTCCAGAAAATGTCCAGTGATGAGAACAGGTAAACATTTCAATTCTGCTTTTTTTTTTATTTCTTTGTCTTAATCAGAATTTGAGTAATCAGATAACAGTTATCACACCATTATATTGGAAATACAGTACCATAGGTTATTCTGCTCTTAGAATAGGGAATGCTGTGGTATTTCAGATACCATATTGTGGTAAATATTGACCCTTTACTAGCGACCATTATATAGCCTTGTGGTCAGTAACTCTCATTCTTATGGAGTGAAAGTCTTTAGAGGCACATGTGTGGTCATGAAGGAAAATATGAAAATGTAATTAGTACGTTGTTTAAAGTAGGTACTTATCTTTCTACCACTTCCTAGTTCATATTTGTATGCTACAGTGTAGAAAATTAGTTATAAGAACACTTAATAATTTGTGGAAAGGAAGGATGATGGGACATTGGAGAGGTGTATTTTTTGACATTCAGATTCATAACAGGAGATTTTAATTTTTTTCAAAGAGAAGACTTTATATAGGATGAAGGCCAAACAAAAAAGCACTACTGAGGTGGTATTTATAGATTAATAATCAATACTAGCTATACTAATACAAGCACAGCTATAGCAATAATGGCAGGAGAAGTAAGATCAGATACAATGGCAACATTATCAACAGTAATGTTTCATCCCACTTATGCACAGAAGGCAGACATTAGCAACTAAGGCCAGGGCCGCCCAGGAGGGGGGGGACATGTGGGGCAATATGCCCCAGGCCCCACAGGGGCCCCCATGAGAATATAATATTCTATAGTATTGCAACTTTTTTTTATGGAAGGGGCCCCTGAAATTGTTTGCCCCAGGCCCCCTGAATCCTCTGGGCAGCCCTGACTAGGGCTTGGTTCTGAAAGGCAGAAGGTGTCAAGTATTAGGAGCTTTGCAGATGGAATTGATGATAAATAATTTATAGCAAATGAAATGAGGATTTATCTACTACTGTTACATTCTCCACCAGCTATTTGTTGTCCTGATCTCTTAGCATGCTATTTAAAATCAACAGTATAGGTGCGGTTCACTTAAGTAGAGAGCTGGTCAGGTTTTCGTCTGAAAATGTTGATCTGTCGAAACCAAAATGTGTCATGGAAATACATTGGTTTTGATAAAATTCCATGCAAAACACAGGCAGAGTTCCTGGGTGGCTGCCGGAGACCCTGGGATTTCCAGGATATGGATTCTGATGTACCCTTACCATGCAGACTTCTCTAGGAGCCCTAGCGCTGCATCAGGTACCGTGGAACTCCTGAGAATCTCAACTCAAGCTACAAAGCTTGGAAACATTGGTGGCTGTCAGGAATACCAGGTTCCCTGGCACAGATTTAAATTTTTGAAACAAAAACATTGCAGTTATTTCTAAGCATTTTTTCAGACTTCCTTTCCATGGGAAATTTTGAAATTCATTCTGTCGTTCCAAACTGGCATGGAAATTCTAATTTTCAACTAGCTCTACTTTGGAAGCTTTAAAACACCTGGCTTTGGCTTTTGTTATATTTGGGTTTGCAGCTCTATTCTTTACTTGTATTAGTTGAATTTTCATTTCACTACTAACCAGCCTAGTTCAAACAGACTGCCAGATACTCAGTGTGCCTTGTAATCAATCTATAGAAATAAAAAAAATCGAAGTCAAAATAAGGGTATATTGAAGCTAATTGTGCTTACAGACATTCCACAAGTAGAAAAAGATTAAATTCCTTGAGTAAAATGTTCCTTGTGAATTATTCACTCTGCTTTATTTAATGGAGTATTTATAATTTTTTTAAAAGTAGTAGTCTAGATATACTGTTTTCTTATACTTCAGGAAAATATCCAAAAATGAAAATGAGTAATTAAGTAATGTATTAGTGTGGTTGGATGCTTAGGTGCTTGAACTAGGTGTGCGGGAGTGCTACCACACCCATTGGCTTGAAGTGGTTTCCATTATATAAATGTATTGGTGTGGTTGGATGCTTAGGTGCTTGAACTAGGTGTGCGGGAGTGGCTTGAAGTGGTTTCCATTATATAAAGGGTTTACCGTCTGGTTCAATGGCTCTCAGCACTCTCACTATAAAAATTGTTCCAGCACCCGTGGTTGGGTGGCAATCTAAAAGAGATCTTCCTAGTGTAGTTGAAGTTTCAGAGAGCTGCATTCTAAAAGGGCCCTGAAGCATTTTGGCTTCTACGCCAGAAGCAACTTAAAATAAAAATCTCAGTGAATAATTTGACTTCAAAATAAGGTGATTTGCCAACAATGAGGTTTCTTTAGTAATGAGTTAACTAAAAATGCAAACACTACCATTTGCAGAAACATATTGTAAATGCCCCAGTAGCACAGGCTACTGTATAATTTATAGCCTTTTTCTCTATGATTAGAGGAAGCAAACAAGTCCATCTCTGCACTCAAGGTAATTAGGAAATCAATTTCATGGCAGGAGCAGTAACAAATAAACAAAATCTCTAACCCCAACACATGAATATTCACGTTTACAAACTTCTGCAGACCAAGCAAAGTTTCTTCTTTTGCACTGTGATTTTTTTCATTCCACAGTATAGGCTCTTAGAATTATTAGATGTATGAATATTAAAGGGTGATGTCATAAACTATAACCATACATCACAAGCCAAATTTTACCCGTTGATATACAATTGTCACTCACTTTGATTTCAGTGGTACATTCACTGAATTCTAAATGTTTAGAAAAGAATGTTAGTTAATGTACTGCAGCAAATTATCTTCAAAATAATCCATATATATTGTTTTATGAAATAGAAGGAAGGAAAGTTTTACTGAAATTTAAATATTTTAAAAAACTCCCATGTAAAATTAGTTGTCAAATTTCAGTAACCCAAGATTATACTATTTAGCTGGATTTTTATATATTTTACTTCACTCACTTGAATCATTTTGAACATGCATGTTGTAGTCCTATATGATTACTCATGTGCATAAAGTTTCTCACATGTGTAATTATTTGCTACAGGATTGGGACTGAAAACTGTCTTTTTATTTCATGGCTTTAGTTTCATCAGTACATAGTGTAATGACAATTTTAGAACTGGGTATACCGTTCTGCACCATGCATTCAACTCCCATTTTCCTGAAACTCCTTCAGATCCACAATTTTGTCCCACATTAATCACATTCCGAAACTTGCTCTAATTTATCTGAATTCCCATTTATGACATTTTTTATGTTCCTGAAACACTCAGAACAATCAATGTTGTACTATCAGGTGCAATATATTAGATCTTTTTCAGAGTCACAAGATTCTAGACCTCTCGAGCAATCAGGTAATGGACTCCAAACATGAAATGTGCAAAAAGTACATCTTTTTAGTACTAACCTTCTCTTGCTGGCCAACATAGAAACCTAAATGGAAAGACAGTAAAGTCTGTAAAACTCATTTTAAAATAAATCAGAAATTATCCTTTTCAAAACAGCAAAAACCTTGTTTCTTTCACAGATTGTATTTCAAAACCCCAATGACCTCCTTTAAAGGTTAAATTATCAAACACTGGTGTCTGTTTTTGCAAATATTTATAGGCATAAATGTTTATTGAGAACTTTTGCACCCACAATTTAGATGACAGATTTCCAGATACTGTCGTGATTTAGATGTCCACATGACTTAAATTGCTGCTGCAAATAATTACATGTGCATAATTATGGCCATGTTTACTTTATGCTTGAAGTTTTGCTCCCTCAAAAACAGAGGGCTATCTAATTCTGAACTAAATATTTAGTCTTTAATAACTAAGTTTTCAGTATTCATTGGCACAGTTTTATGTTTATGAATAACTAGTCTTTTCGCAGGGCTTGTTTGCTTTGTTGCTTTGGGTTCTTTTCCCCTACCATCTTGAAATTATGCTTTATTTCCACTAGGGAGCAGCAAACAACATAGAAAAAAGAGACATTTTATCGCTTCTCTCTCTAATCCATTAGAAAGTAACCATACAAGTTGGGTAGAGGTTATTTTAATTAAATAAACTGGCAGGATTTTCTTCCCCCTTCAGTTTCAAAATGTTTTAAAATAGTTATAATTTTACAAATCATCACAGTAGTCTGGTTTCTTTTTCTCTAAATCATATTTATTTCTTCCTTATAGACAGTGACATACAATAGGTTTTCCTTGTTCAAGCAGCTGTCCAAAATATCAAGCCATGAATTAATGAAGAGCTAGGATCTTTGTGGGGACTTGTAACATTACCACTAGCTACCAGATGTGATGACAATAACGGAAGAGCGATCTTGCTTATCATTTTGGTTAAACACAAACAAACAAACAAATCCTAAACATTTTCTGCTTATTTCTCATAATTTCATAGGCTTCAGTGCAGAATGCAACAGGGAAGTAATAAAAAAAAATGACTGTCAACTATTTTATCTTTAATCTGTGTAGGTATTTTATAGTTTTCTCCTTTATCCTGCTAATTACTCCCACCTCACCAAAACCAAAATAAAGATCTAGCAGATATTGGACAATGACAAATATTGAATACTTGCCCATGAAATATCTGTATGTGCCTGCCCCAGCTAAAAATTAAATATGTATAGATGGTATGTGAAGAATACAAACACTAACAAGAGAGACCAAGCATTTAGGATGGTACAGGATAGTTTAACCAGGTCTATTGGGATGAAATTAAGAAAATAAACTAGTTTAAAATGCATATCTGATAATGGTGAGAGCAATTAGACTGTGGAATAATCTTCCAAGGAAAGGGATGGAAGCCCTCTTGCTTGAGTCATTTAAAATGGACTACGTAAAGCTGCAGACAATATATTGAAAGAAAAAATCCTCCACTAATGGAGAGATGGATGTGATCACCATCTCTTACTTTTGATGTCAGTTTTTTTAGCTAAAGTATGTTAAGATTGGATACATTAATGAGAGGGAGCCAAAGACCTTTCCAGTATTGCAAGGGGCATAGAGAGCCACTTTTTACCCCCAGAGTTTATCTTCACAGCAGCAGGGCCAGATTCCACACGAGCACTTGCAGGTACTTGGAAGAGATCCTTGCTTCTGAAGTTGCTAGCATACCATCCTTCCAAGGGTCTTGTTCAGGCCCCCAGATATGCAGCATAAGCTAATAAGGGGCTCATGGTGCTAGTCTTTGGAGCAGTAATATCAATTTACCGCTTGTTCCTGCACTGAGTTCTGTACCAGCAGGCTCACTGCAGTCAATGTAGCATCTCCTCTCTCCCTGCCACACAGCTTTCAAGGGCGGGATTTTGCCCAGAGAAGACACAACATTATTTAGAAGCTTTTCAAAAATGTTCCATAACACTTGGATTATAGCAGTATTGATGTGTTCTGAGGACTGCTTGGTCCAAACTGTGAGACAGTTACAAGTAATGATTTCAAGTGGCAAATATGATCTGAGTATTTGTGAGTATCTTTCAGGTCAGGATACCCAGCAGAACAAGGTCTTTTATGGACATGAATGTATAATATATAGGGCCAAATTCTGCGATTGTTTAGTTCCATATATCTGTATCTCACTCTAATGCGAGCTGTGCTTGCACAGTTTCAGGGTGAGTGGAGTTTTGATACATAATTATTAGATAGTGAACTGGTTGAGCTACCTTTCTGTACCTATGGAAAGCTTTCTTACAGCACGTGTTTACTGTGCTGTTCCAGCTCATGAATCTGTGGAGTACAGTTAACGTTACTGGGAAAATTTAAAATATAGTAGGAAAAGCACAGCAGAAAAGGTCTGACAGCCACTAGCAAATGAGAGGAAGTGCAATAGAACAGCAAAGAGACAGTCATGTTGTTGTGTGGTAGCCCTTTTCCCTAACGGAGCCACCTCACAATTTTAAGTAAAGTAATCATTGTGGGGATGCTCCAAAGCCGAGAATGTCTGGAACACAGGTGTTTGGTTTAATGTCAGTTTCTGAAAAGTTTATGTGAATATTTGGAATCCCTGCAGCAGTTTGTGAATGATATTTAAAATGAAATTTCCTGCCCAACATAGAAATGATATAGACACAGCTATGCTGTCACTACTATGTTCCTCCTTTTGATACGTTTGTACTGAATGGTGCTGGATCTAGTAATGTTAAGATGTATCTCTGAAAACAAAAAATAAAACCGCATTAAATTGTATTTTTAAATTGTCCCTTGAGAAAAATTGGGTGCCTAAATCCATGTAGAGATGCCTAACCTTAGGCACCCAAGTATGAAAATGTTGCCCTAAATCTCTCCTCTCTAGCTCATCATGGATATAAAAAGAAAGCATTAACCCCTTTCCTATTGGTTCCTCATAAAGGCTTTGTGGGCTGGAAAAATATTGTGGCAGGCATGTTTTGAACAACAGCATTTCAAAGGTGAAGTACCAGGACCATGAGGAAGCTCTGATGATATGTTTTGCCCTACATCCTGGTATGTTAGGCAGCTGAGCAGCCTGTTAATGTGTAGTATACTTTGCTCTTTACCTCTGCTTCTCTGCTTTCAATGTCTGTCTTTACATGAGAAATACAAAGTGCTTAAATAATTTCTTTCCAAACTCATTCTAAACTTGCCCCATTTCTTCTAACTTCCTCCCAGTTTATATTGCTAAACTCATTCTATATCACTTTTTAAATTTTTTTATAAATGTTAAATCCCAGCAAAGGGCCCATCCCATCCATGACATTGCCTCCCCTTAGCCATATAAAACCTTTTAGAACAGTGTACTATTGGATCCAATTCCTGCACCTGCACAAATCCCTTCTATAGTCAAGGGGTTGCAGGTATTGCATCCCTGCAGTACATGGAGAGCTAAGTGGGAGGTAGCAGGAAGGCATCCATGTAGTTTATAGAGATCATGCTGCAGAATGCACCTATTTCTCAGTTCTAAGCACTGGACAATATGCCCATGCTCAAATTGCAGAGACCTGATTGTCCCAAGGGAACCATTCAAGGGAGAACATGCTATAGAGCTACTGCTTTCCATATTGGGGTCCATTTTTCTCACCTTCACGCTGCCTACCAGAAGGAAGCATGTAGAAAGTGACTAGTTAAAAATGTGAGCGTTATTAGCAGAGAAATAAACACAAGGGAAGATGTGTTAAACTATTTCATCTATTTGTTCCTCTGCCAACATAATCTCTCACACGCATTGAATAAAAAATAGACTTCATGTATTATGCATGGTAATTATTAGGATAATTTCTATTCACACATCTGTTGTTCATAGTTTATAAACGCTGAATTTAGTGTGAAAAACATGTTCTGTATCTCAAAGCTACTGCAGAGAGTTTGATAAATGCTCAGGATGCAACAATTTTTGGGTGCAGCTATAATTGAATAACAGACTAAAGGTATAAAAACACAAATTGTTAGCATGTACCAATTGGCTGTTGATTTGGGAGTGCAGGGAATCTAAAGTCTTGAATCACAACAGAACATTTGTATTGCCCTATGTCATAGGATTTGGGCACTCTGTTGGCTGTTTTATAAGTAGGAAATCTAACTCCAGCTTCAAGTTGCACACAAACTAAAAATAAATTAAATAAGATCATGTGGCTGAGTATAAATATGCTGAACTCCTTAAGGGTGAAAATTATGACTTCAACTTCTCTGTTGACTCATAGACTTGAAGATGTTGGAATTTTGCACTGGTTCAGTAATACAAATTTTGGCAAATACTTTATGTTTTTTTCATTGCAAGTCTAAGACACGATCCGCAGTAATCTCATGAATTCGGAGAACCTGGTATAGCAGAGTCTAGAGTTTTGACAAATAGGTGTTTTTTCACCTGGCAGTGCTGCCAGCTCTGAAGCACTTTCGGCAAGATTCTGATCTCATTTACATTGGGATAATCCGTAGTAATCCAAGTCAATGGAGTGCAGTCAGCATAATTAAGACCAGAATCTGGCCCAGTGTTTCCAGTATTTAAACATTTTGGTTTTGTTTCATGATTTCTTTACATGTAGGAAATAGTTGGCAGAAAATTTTGCTGATGCATACAGCTAGCCTTGAGAGTTCAAAAGGATTTATGTTCATCATTCTTAAGTAGTAATCAGTTTTCTTACAACTGTTCTCTGGGTTTTTCAAGATTTAGTGTCAGCAGCCTTCCATTCTCTTGATTTGCTTTCCTTAGTAAAACTTCTAGTAGAAATAAATTACCCTATAACTAATACAGCTTGCATATTTTATCAGCATTCTTTCTATCATTTGTTTTCTTTCAATTTATTTTAATCTTTCCTGTTTAGAAGCTTGTGCAATATAGTGAGTTACCAGTCCATCTATCATAAGGTTTCATTGTTGCCTTTGAAAAGGGAGTTCTGCCTGAGTAGGGGAAGCAGGATCAAGCCCCTTTAATGGAGGAGCTGCTTTCTGAAGCATGGTTTATTCTGGAAGTCCGACATTTTATCCAAGAGAATTGATTTGTTAGAGAATCATTTTAAAAACAAAGACAATACTTGCATGTACAAGTGTTCACTTCTTTGTTTACATCATGATATATATAATACATATAGTATGTGATACAATTTTAAATAGTTTTGTTATGGTTTTTAAAAGAAATTGCAAACTAATTTTGTACAGTTTTCATTCAGACACCTCAATGACATGCACTCAGTAGGGTATGATCATGCTGTGAATGAATACTTGTATGAACTCAATATTTTTGTACATATAATGAACATCTGGTGAAAAGGCGCTTAGAGCAGCAGCAACAACAACAAAAAGACGAGGAGGAGGAAAAAAAACGTTAGTAAACTCTTTTGCATGCCTGCTACTTTTATGGCGTAAAAATAATTTTCCCCCAATCAGTGCATTCAGGGAAACTTTTTTTAAATCAATTTTAACAAGGAAAACAATCTGAACTCATAAATATTGTATCTATTAATTGTGAAGCTTAATGGAACATTTTATGTTTCTGAACAACTCGTTTACATAATTAAAATCTCCTTTGATCTGTGAGTAAATGATTTAATCATAATGCTCATTAGGCTAAATGGGTCTTCCATTCAATTGTATCAAGATGGTATGGAAAATTCTCAGACCTTTAGAAAATATTTGTTCACTTGTTAAGTAAACATAGAAACCTACTTGTGAACAGATATTTTCTTTTATCTTTATGAATGTAATTGATGCAAAAATTATTCAGATTAAAGCATTTTTTTCTTTTATCTGATTTTGTTTGCTTCAGGAATAGTTCAGTGGAATAAGTGCATTCTTGGTCAATTTACGGTCATTAACCACTTCACTACAAAAATAATTCATTATAAACCAATCTGTCTTGTGCTGTTTGTGAGAGATGTAGGAATTATTTTCCCTACAAAAGAAATATAACCCTAATATATTTTAAATCTTTAACAATAAAAACTAAGGCATTAAATGAACAAAAGTAACTTCAAAAATTAGACCTGTTGCTTAACGCCCATATTTTTTAAAGTATTTGGGTGTTGCTATGCTCAGCATGTCAATACCTAACTAAATCTCATTTTCAATTGACAGTCAATGGGATTTAGGTTCCTTTTTAAGTGCCTAAATCCCATTTGAAAATGTGATTTAGGCTCTTAAATCAGTTAGGTGTTGCATAGCTGAGCACAGCAACACCGAAATACTTTTGAAAAACTGGGACTAAGTAACTTCCTTTCTGTGAGTTTTTTTCCCCCATAATGTTCATACAAGATCCATATTCTGGTTTAAATTTAATTTATTTTGTAAAAATGACGGTCCAGTATTACAATCTATGGAGAGAATATAATATCTCTGATATTTATTAGTCAGGGAAGTGGTGTAGATCCAATGATCTATATGAAAGTATACCTCTACCCCCCTATAACGCGGTCATGGGGACCCAAAAATCCCTACCGCATTATAGCTGAAACCCCGTTATATCAGGGTAGGAGCAGCAGGGCTCCGGCGGTGATTTAAAGAGCTCCAGGCTCCAGCCGCTGCAGGGAGCCCCAGGCCCTTTAAATTGCCGGTGGAGCCCCACCGCCACAGCCCCAGGGTAGGGGCATTAGGGCTCCAGCGGTGATTTAAAGGGCCCGGGGCTCCCTGCAGCAGCCGGAGACCCGGACCCTTTAAAGCGCCGCCGGAGCCCCACTGCTACCGCGCTATACACGAACCCGTGTTATATCGGGTCGCGTTAGAGTAGGGTAGAGGTGTATGTAGCATTCTTCTTACTCTGAAAGTTTATTTTTTATGGCTAAGGGTGATAGTGTAAAGAGATAACTATTTGAATCATGGCAATGGCATGGCATTTGTGGCACATTTTATGGTATTCTGCATTTGAGTACATATTAAACATACAGACAGTTAAATGAATATCTTCATTATAGATCTCAGTAATTAAACTCTTATGATATAATCCCCAGTTAAATCTTGGAAATAAAGGGCCAGATTTAGATCTCGAATAGACTGATGTAAATCCTGATTAACACTGTTGACTCCAAGAACTTAATGACTAAGATAGGTTAATGTCTTAACTTAACGACTGAGGTCAAGGTTATAGGATCCATAAAGGGGCAAGGTGGGCAGGACTGTTTCTAAAACATGGTATTAGAATGAGAAAACTGTAATAATTTCTCTGCAAAATGTTAAAGAAAGGAATGACCTATTACCTATTGTCTTGGGCATACAGGAAGAAAGACAAGATGTCAGGGAGGTGGTTTTGGTTTAATTAGGCCACAGCTTTATTAACCTAACTCTCGTTTGAATTATCTTGAAATCAGTCATACAGTACATGTAATGCTTCCTTTCTCATTCATTTCCATCGATTTGTGGAGGTCTGCCATGAGCCTCTCTGAACTTCATTCCAACCTGTGCTGGGACCCACCACCCTCTCATCAGATAAGGTTTAAGAGGCTGGGTAAAGTGGATTGTCTCCTCTCTGGACCAAACATTAGTAGCCCCCACCCCATTACCTGCTTCTTTAGGCATCCCTTCCTCAAAGTCCATTACCAATTCAGTTTATCAGGGAACTGGACTCCATATGGAAGTACCTGCAGTGGACACAGGGGTGAAAATAATTGAGGACACTTACCGGTATGGGGGGAGGGTGGCTCTGGCCCCCGGAAGGGGCAGGGACTCAGGTGGAAGGGGCGGGGCTAGGGGGTCAGCATCCCCCAGCCAGCCCTTGGCCCGCGCCGCCCAGGGCTCCTGTGTCGATTTAAAGGGCCCGGAGCTCCGTATGCAACTGCTGCGGCAGCGGCATCCAAAGCCCCGGGCCCTTTTAAATCGCCGGCCCCAGGGCAGCTGTTCCCTTTGCCCCCCCCCATCAGCCGCTGCAGCAAAGGACCGTCCTTAAAGCTCTGCCCCTTCCCCCCCACGACCACCCGTCAGCTGCCCTGCCGGTATGGACCCTACCGGCAGGGACCCTGACAAGCAAAAGGGGCAGGGACATTAAAGTGCTGCTGCAGCAGCATTTTAACGTGGGCTGGGTATGGGCCGGTGCGGGTTCTTTAAGGATGGTCCTTTGCTGCAGCAGCTGATGGGCGGGGGAGGCAAAGGGAGCAGCTGCCCTGAGGCCGGTGATTTAAAAGGGCCCGGGGCTCTGGGTCCTTTAAATCAACACAGGAGCCCTGATCGGTGCGGACCAAGGGCTGGCTGGGGGATGTTGACCCCCTCCAGCCCCAGCGCTTTAATATGGGCTGGGTATGGGCCGGTGTGGGTTCTTACCGGTCCGGAGTACTGGCCCGTACTGGATCACTTTCACCCATCTGGACACCTTTCCCTAGGTGGTGCCAGCAATTAGAACCAAGTGTGAGAGGGCTCTGTCAAGCTGGACATGGAATCTATCCCCTCACCCTGGTGCTCAGGGAGCCAATGGGCCACCTGAGCCCCTCTGACCAGCCCCCAGTTCAGTGATGCCCATCTCCCTGATCCTCTTGGAACACAAAGAAAGAGGGAAACCTATGAAGGAGCCACATCCCCTTTCTTCCCACAGGACCAGGCACAGCCCTTCCACCTTTGAGGCTGCAGGGGTTCCATTGTGAGATGCCCAGACATTCAGGGCCAGTGCAAAATATAAAATTAGACAGGGCTCTTCAGCCAGCAGTTAAAGAACTGTCCTGTCCCTTTTGAGACTAAGCCAAAAAAGTGTTCCTATTGGTGGCTGATCCAAGAAGGGAAAAAAGAGGTAGTCTTACTTTAGCCTTCCTTACAGTGCAAGGACTTGCTCTGTTCTAGGGATCCCTGCCCAGGAGTGTCTTTCTCTTCCTCCTGAGCTCATTTCCCTGCTCCCTGTTCAGGGAAACTGGAAGCAATCGTGAATCTTCTGACTATACTCTTCTCCCTGCATTAAGAGCAGACAGCTGTAGAAAAATAGGGTGTTTACAATCTATTTAACTAAAAATAACAAATATATCACTGTGTTGTTACATATAAGCCAATGTATCCTTGATTACAATTTTAAATTACTGTAGTAGATACACAATATAAGAAATGCCGCCTAAAGTGTATTGCAACACAGATACAGAAACTGGTGGTGTAACCAGACCAAGTATACCTTCTATACAGTGTGCAGGCTTATTTAGACATTCAAAATGTGTGTGTGGTTCCTCTATACAACTTGTTTATTGCATGTTCCTGCAATATGTCTTTCAATTGCTTTTCATTTATATACACCCTGCATTTATTTCAAAAGCACTGATATTAGAAAGATCAATTCAGAAGTTGGGGGCAGGGTTTTTGGGCTGGGAGGGCTGCTTTTTTTGTTTGTTCATTTGTTTTTTACAGTTTTATAGCGATCCATCATAGCTGCTTTGTTTCAGCAGCTAAATCAGGCTTCACAGTTTGCTATTGTTTAGCAGTGTTCTTCTTGCACTGTAGAATGAAGCTAATGTCTACTCTTAGTTATACTATTGATTTCAATAGCATTATACCAATATAACTGAGAGAGGAATTGAGCCAGAGATTTTTATTAAGCCACTTTCCCTTTACTATATTTGATTTATCATTTTAACGAATAAAGTTTTCAGCATCACTTTACTATTTTGTTCCAAAGGCTGCCCTATTAACTACATTCTTTACTCAAGCAGGATTATAATCTATTGTACACACAAATTGTTTAGAAAATGTAGTTCAATAGATTGTTGGTGATGTAGTGCCGGTGTTCTCAACCTTTTTTCTTTCTCAGGTCCCCTCCCCCCACATAGGCACACGGTATACAAATTCCACAGTCCACCTATGCCACAACAACTGGTTTTTTGCATATAAAAGGCAGGGCTTACATTAGGTGGTAGCAAGCAGGTCAGTTGCCAGGGGCCTCGTGCCACATGGGCCCCCATGAAGCTAAGTTGCTCAGTCTCCGGCTTCAGCCCCAGATAACGGGGCTTGGAGTGGCAGGGCTTTGTCTTTCTGCCCTGGGCTCCAGTGAGTTTAATGTCAGTCCTGCTTGGTATATCCTGAAACCTGCTTGTGGCCCCCCAGGGGAACTCAAATCCCACATTAAAAACTGCTGATGTAGTGGAACATTTTCAGAAGCACATAAATAACTTAGTATGTGGAACTTAGTCTACTATCAGTGAAATTTAAGCATTTAAACCATTTTGGCATGTTCAAAATGTAAAGGTCAATGCCACACACTTTTGAGGTTATCTAATGCATAAGAATAGAGTGATATTAACTACTAGTTATATTCTACAATTCTTAAGACTATGAAGAGTTAACATTTAAAACAATCAATTAAATGATTTTCACATGGAAAATAAATCCTAAAGGAGTTCTGTTTTGAGTATTAGCACCAGTTTTTTCCTTTTCATTCTTTAATGTAACTTAGATAAACATTTTTTCATTTCATTTCACCTAATGGCGGTGATGTAGTAGTGACACACAAAGAGCTAAGAAAACAGCCGCCAATAGAAAGAACCTCTGATATAACTTTGAGGACATGTTGGGGTAGATTTCAAGTTTCAACAATAATAAAATCAAAACAATTGAAACTTTGAGATTAAAATCGGGGAATTTAGGCTAAATATAATACATGTTGTATCCAAACGTGCAGGACACCTTATTAAGGCATGCCTTTACTTATGTGAGCCTAAGGAAAATACAAACATTTTATGGAATTAATATCTTTACAATCAGTCAATTTCAGGATAAAAAATTAAATCCAAACAGATTAATCATGGGGAAATGCTATGTATGTGTTAAAACAGATTAATCATGGGGAAATGCTATGTATGTGTTAAAACTAATAGCACATTAAAAATTGATTCCACAAAATATTTATACTTTAATTCTGCTACCAAATGTAATTATGCTTGAATAAAATTTTAACCCACTCATATCATAATTTAGACGGAAGCAAAATGGATTCCAGTAATACTCTGTTAACAGAACATTGCATAAAGATATGCAATTTTATCACCTGCTTTTTCAGGTCATGCCATTCCTTTCCATTTAGCATCAGTTGCAAAGTTGTCAATGACCTTAAGTGAAAGGCATTTTTTTAAAAGTTTTTGAGTAAGGTTCCACAGAAGAAACCTGTCTATTTATAATTCCTATGTCATATGATGATAAAAGGTGTGTTTTACTCATGTTCATGTAAATTTTCAATGTAATATCTGTACACTGAAATAAAATGTTTACTGTACACCAACTACAATTGGTGACATGTTTTAATAGCATTTTTAAATTGTTTAGGTAAAAAATACAAAATTCACTCTCATGAGTATTTACATGATAGGTAAAATCTTGACTCCATTGCCACTGATTTCAATGAGACCAGGATTTTACCCAAGGTCTCAGTTTGCCCTACAATGTAGGTGTTGGTGTTATGAATAAGTCACAAGAAAGTATTCTAAGATTGACTACCTAACCCCTTGTTTTTCTTTCTGGCCCTTTTTGCATCTCAATGTAGATCCAGGAATACATCTTATAAAGTAAAGCCATTCCTGTGAAGTCCCATGATAGTCATGGAACATGACAGATGATGGTTAAACTAGAAGCTTCTTAAATTAAAGTTTGTATTAGAAATGTGTGTACACATTATTTCCGTGTTTGGATTTAATTCCTTAACTAGCCATTGTACAAATCATGGGAAGTACCAGAGACATTTTTATTCTGATCCACAATCTTTCATTGTCCAAGCTTATCTTTGAAAGTCTAGATCACTGTTTATATTAAAACAGGGGAGGTAGTGGAATCTTTATCATAGGATTTTTTATTATTATTATTATTTTAAAGAATAGGTTAGACCAATGTCTGTCTGGGATGACCTAGGTTTACGTGGTCCTGTCAGCGCAAGGGGGCTGGACAATATGATCTCTTGAGGTCCCTTCCAGCCCTACATTTCTATAATATAACTATTTATTATTACTGCTGTTGGGACTATCACTAATCAATCAGTCTACACATACACAGAGCTAGAGAATATTGAGACACACACTAGAGCAAGAGAAAATAAAAAGGGAGGACAAAATGGTCAAAAATGAACTGAAGCAAATAAAAAGACTGTGTAATATTAAACAACTGAGGTATTCTGATGGACATACTCAGAGAGAGAGAGAGAGAGAGAGAGAGAGAGAGAGAGAGAGAGAGAGCGCATACATAAGGCTCAGGATCTAAAAGGTCCTTTCCCAAACCAGAGGAACCATTGCTGTGCATGAAATTTCACAACGAAACTCCACTTCTAATTGATTTTGGGGTAGATTATGTGTTCAGTTTTCTACATAATACTAATAAATATTCTAAAAAAAAAACCTTTTCAATTGACATTAAAGTTGAGAGTATAGATCAATAACTTAAGGGCAGAGATCCTTACAAGAACAATCATTAAAAAGCCATCTGATTCAGAATTAAAGTTATATTTACAAGAATCACAAACTTTTGAAAGTAAGGAAATTAATATTTTAGTCAGTCATCTAGTCTTAAAATTGATCCTTTTAGCAATACCAGGACAGAATCAGAAACTCAGACTCCTGGGTTTATGGGGTTAGTTTTGAGTCCCTTGATAAGCCTACTAAAGCTTATGGGAAGTGTGAGAGGGAAACTGGAATGGACCTAATAAGGCTTGCAGGGTCCTAAGGTCCACAGGAGCCCTCCCAACTAGTATATGTGAGAACCTGTTCTGCTGTACCTCACGCTTTCTGATGGTCCTTTATGTGAGCCTGGCTAACTCAGTTGGTAGAGAATCAGACTTTTAATCTGAGGGTCTAGGGTTCAAGTCCCTACTCAGGTAGAGCACTCTTTAGAGGGAGAGCTAGCTCAGTGGTTTGAGCATTGGCCTGATAAATCCAGGCTTATGCATTCAATCCTTGAGGGGGCCATTTAGGGATCTGGGGCAAAAATCTGTCTGGAGATGGGTCCTGCTTTGAGCAGGGGGTTGGACTAGATGACCTCCTGAGGTCGCTGATATTCTATGATTGTTCCCTCTCTAACCAGCTTACTCATCCACTTCCCTCAAGCCATGTTTAGAGGCTTATCTCTGCAAAGAAAAGGGTTAGAAATATTTTAAATACTATTTAAATCTGCCAGACCTGATGTGCTGTTCTCACATTAGTACTTCAAATATTAACATATAAAAGTAGTTTGATTGACGAGTCTGTATACTGTATTTGAATCCAACTGTATCAGTGCAGTAAGCCAAGTAAAATATTAGACAGCTTTTTGGACTCTGTCAAAGAGCTCCATAATTATAATATCATAGTCAATAACTGGCTCCATACTTAACCTGCAAAATTTGAGACTGATATTCCTTTGTCTATGGATTTTGGTTGGGTTGAAGGGCAAAATCAAGCTTGTAATGGAAACGTAGCTGCAACCTTAACTATGGAATCACAGGCAGTGGATGAAAATGACTTGCCTAAGGATACAGAGTTAACTTCAGAGTATTCATGAAGTCTTGTCTCCCTGTCCCATGCTCAAACAACAAATGGCCTCTCATAATGCTCTGTTTTATTTTATTTATCTAAATATTTGTTTTTTGGGTTTCAGGAACTGGGAAGGAAGGCTGGTGATAGATTAATCATCTTTCATCTCAAAATCTTTTAAAAACAAAGCTATTTTAAGTAACTTGAAGTGCAGAAAATAATCTTAAAATAATTGAACTATTCTCTATTGGGACTCCAATTTTGCATATTAACATTCACAGAGTGAAGAAATTTGTGAAAACTTGCAAATTAGGTCAACAGTGAAAAATCATCATTCATGAGTGAAAATATTAATTTTGCTATGAAAATATTAATATTGTGAAAGAACAAATAGTGAAACCTCACATATTCACTTCAAGGGAAAATTTAAAGATTCTTCCACAGAGGTTTTGCAAAGTTTGCAGCAAAACTTTTTTTTTAAAAATGGTTCTGCCTAATACTGCCGGCCATTGGGAGAAAAAAAAAGTGATAGCTTTGAAGTTTAATCCCGAAGTGTTTTGATTTTGTGAAAGTGCTAAAAATGTAATAATCTATTTTATTTTATGGTGGTACAATTTTTTTTTCAAACAACTTTCCTCGGGGAGAGTGCTGAACTGGTAAGCGTTCCTGGTCTTGGGTCTGAGACCAATGAGATACTTGGAATGTACAAGACACTATATAATCCAAATTTTGTTCTGTCCTAGTGGTCAAAAGGTAGTGCTTATCTTGGAATTAGAAGAGGAAAAATACCCCCTCCTCCCTCGATATGGAATTCCTACTACTTTGATCCAATCAGTGCTTGCTATACAGTGCACTTTGTGTAACACAGCTGTCAGCAGTGGTAGACAGATGAATCACCTTGACACTTCCACTTTAGTACAGCACCTAAATCAAATGCATCTGTAAGTGTGGGCTATAAACTATACGTCACCTGCTCAGGGGAGATGGAGAATGAGTGATGCAGATGACAGTGACATTTTCTTCATAAGAAAAAGTAACCTAGCTGGATAATGTTTAAATCCAGCATGTGGGACCGACTCTAGTGAAGTTTCATTGTGAATTGGCTCCCAGGCTTCTTGATTGCTAGGCAGTTAAACTGCTTCAGGGTAGCTACAGTGAAAACAAAGGCAATTTTCTTTATTTTTCTCCTCTTTAAACTTTTAATTAGCGCTTTGTCAAAACAGTTCCTCTTTAAATGTGTTCATTCCAACACCACCTATGTTAGCCAAGCCTTCTACTATAACTATGTCATACCAGAGGAGAGCGCAACGGGGAAGAGTGTATATAATTGTATTGTAACAGGGCAAGACCATGCAAAAAATGTGTGAACAAGTAGCCAAACAATCGACAATTAGTCCTGGTAGAGTATTTCTAGTTGTTTAATGTCCTGCTTCATAATATGACTTAAGTGATAGGCTAAATACATGCTCCTAAAAAAACCCTGTCATTATTAAGGTTCTCCAAGTGGACACTATAAATAGGGATCCAAGCCATGCCACTTAAAGGAACAGACCTCTATTCAACCAAGATCTATATAGGGTCCCAAACTATAGCTCTGTGCTTCTAGACTTAAGCTCTTACTCCTTCTCAGAGAGTAAATGCATACTCAGGGATCCTGCCACCAATTCCTCCTCCTTCATGCAGATGAAAATAGCAGTAAGTAACAATTCCTTTCTGTATCCACTATGGGGATCAGTGCAGTTTACATGACACTCATTTTGACTGTAAAGTACTTACCTTTTATTAGGTTTGGTGTGGGATAATACATTCTAACCATAGATGCTTCCTGTCAAATATGTGGAAAATATTTAACAGATCTTTAATTAGTTTTAAAACAGTATGGTAGTAGTCAAAGTCATATATGCCATAATTTGAGTAGAGGAAAAGACTTTTATCAAGTGGAACTCTACCATTTGGATTATAAAATGCATCTTCTGGAACCAAAGCTGACTATCACTTTCATTTTCACTCATACCATGCTCATGCTAGACAGTGTCTTTTTTATTTGTCATACAGCTTGACCAGAATCCATTAAAACTTTATTAAATTCACATTCTCCTAATTTTATAGGCTGAGTCTCTTTTTCCGTGATCAAGGGTCTCCAATGTAAACCTAGGAAGCTAATTACAAGCGATAATGAATTGAAGGAATTGGCACAGTAAGCAAAAATATTGGACAACTTTATATAACTGTTTGTTTGCTGTAAAAGTACTAACCTCTCAGCAAGTCTCTATGTAGAGAGATGGTACTGTTGATTTGTCTACTAGTTTATCTCAGTATAGTGTGAATTAAAAGAAAGTGGGACCTTTACTTTCAAACCTGCTTAGATGTACTAATTTAAAGGTTTTGCACGGGCCACTAAAGGTTGTTATTGAGACATGTTTAATGATCATTCTGTGTTAGCCTATTCTTGATAGTTGCAGCATAGGTTTATAGATTAAGTTCTGTACTTCAGAACTAACCAGTATAAAAAAGAAGCATATAGCCAGAGTAAGAGGAACAGTAAGTGAGTTTTTTCTTAAAGTCCTAATTTAGTCCACATAATGAAAATCTCTTCATCAAAGCCATTGACCTATGGGGTAAGGTACAGCCTTTCTTAGTCCTTTGGGGTCACAAGAAGAAAAAACCCATTTCAGCATCACAGGTGCATCTTATTAGACACACAAAGCACTTGTTAACAGAAAATATGGGCTAGCTCACATTTATCAAAATTATCCTTGACATTTCCTTTTGCTCAGCTGAAAACAGTATCTAAGCTCCCAAAGCTACATGTTACTGGCTAGAGAGAAACCCTTGGTTTTGGGTTTTCTTTTGTAGAGGACATCCAAATGAATATCTAGTGAATAAGCATTGTTAACTGAAGTTATTTTAATTGCTTGATTAGCAATATTTATGCCTATGTTATAGGATTTTTTTAATTCTGGAGACTTCTAAATATTTCCATAAGTGCAGCTAAATACTTACAGTTTGTTCTGTTTAAAAAGATGATGCTTATAAACACCATGCAAGGTGTTGTACACCCCTGAAAATGAACATCCTCTATTCACAGAGCAGGTAATGTATATCACAGGCAGGGGAGATGCAAGCTTTGCAATTATTCCCCACCCGGCTGCCTCTGCCTGTCCCGAAGGAGATCACATTTAGGAGCAGTTCAGTCTTCATACACATTCAGTTGATGGCCCCTCTGCAGTTGCAACAAAGGTGCATGCTAGTGAAAGCTGTGGTAATGCTTTCTCTAATGTGTTAATAACTTTGAAAACCTAGCCTGCATGAAGCTTGTCTTTTTTTCTTCACTTAGACACTAAAAGAAGTATTTGTGTGTGTTAATTGAATGTTGTCATTGCAAAGTTTAATATAATTTATTGTTGAAATTATTATATGTATCAATAAACAACACAAAAAAATCTCTTTATGGAGAGAGGGAAAACAAGGGTTAAGACAGGAACACTGTGTAACTGTGAATTGCATTATTATTAAGACTGACAAATCTGATTTAGTTGTCATGCCTGCTTTAAATAATTTTTATCAAAATTTGATGAAGGCAAATATGATTATTTCTTAGTGCAAGGGTACCATTTTTAAACAGTAGTTACAAAGGATTTTTTTTTATAAAGTATACCTCTTGTTTGTTTTCATACATTTCTATAGCAGCTGAAGGTACACAGGTAAGAGGATCTTGCAAAAACCAAGTTACTTAACTCCAGCAAAGTTCTTCCTAAATGTTGTCACAGGCTTCCAGCTATAAGGAAAATGAGTTAATAATGTGACAGGTTGTGTCTGTTGCTATGGAGAATTCAATCAAGCAACTGAGCAAATCATCAGTACAGACTGCTAATCTAGCAAAGTTTACCACCTGTAGGCTAAGGAGAGCATTAAACAACCTCCACATCACCAGCAACCTAGTTCCAGGTTATCAAAAGAAAACCTTTCCATATGATGCGCACACACCTTATTATGCTAGTCTAGTTTACTACATTCCTTCATCAATGATGTAGCTCCTTTTCAAAACTAATCCCTTCCACATACGCTCTGCCTCCCTCTCTTTGTCAAGAGATGTTGACAATAGAGAAGCTTAAGATTTAAGTATACTTGAACATGAAGTGAATGTTCTGCCTTTAAGAACATAATCATTTGTGTATAATCAATTGATTCAAAACAGGTTTCAAATAATTTAAACATCTCTAAGCTTGTGATTCTCCTTTATCTTGGCCTATTGTAGCTCATGCTTCTTTTGCTAAATGGACTCATTCTTCTCCTGCTGTTCCTCCTCCTCCTCCTCCTCTACCTCACTTTACATCTTAATGGCGTACATCTGTTAGTGGACAGCTTGCACAGGATGAACATAAGGCGCTCTTTTCCAGGGTCAACTAAATTGCCAAGCTAGGTCCATTTAGCCTATTGAAATGTATCTTCAAAATTCCAGAAATTCTGCTAATGACAGGTATCTTGGAATATTGTGCTACATAATAAACATAGTTGTGCAGGCCTATGTGAGGTCTGTAAAATCCAGTGTCTCATCACAGATATATATTTGTGTGTGTGTGTGTGTAATATATAATTATACTAATGTCTGTTCCCTATAATTTCAAATAATGCAGTCATAGTCTGATTTGGGTTTAATTCAGGATAAAGGAATATGAATGAAGTTACATAACATTAATATTTTGATAGATTTCTCTCTATACAGTGGTCACCTTTAAAATGCTAACAGATATCATACATTTGCCACACATGGGGAAAAACTGATGTTATCTATTGGCAAATGCTACCTTTTTTGATAATCACACTGTGCTTTCTGGAGATTGTTATAGAATAACTCTGCTGTCATACATGGGTATGTTAACAATAGACAGTAGTTTTCTTAATTCTCCATATTATAGGCTATTTAAGAGCTGGATAAACAACTCACAAAGCATTTGATAACAAAGAAATGGCATACAAGTGAGCTGATTACACTAATATTGTCTATCAGCAAACACTTCAATGTTATAATTGAAGGGCCTCTCTCTATATGCTTACCTCAGATGGGAATGAAACAATTGTAGTAATTTTTGTGGGTGCTAAACTTTTCTGCGTGGTTTGATATGTTCAAAGGTAGCACTGGTATCTTAATAGTGTATTATACATTGTAACTAAACCATCATTTGTAGTGTAGATTTTTATCATTATTGTTGTCAAAAAGTCTGCTTATCTTTAAATATAAAAAAATCAGAAAGCTACAGGCTACTATATTGATCAATAATAAAAAATATTTAACTCACCCTGTATCTGTATTATTAAAAATGTACTCAAAAACAGCAAATATTGTAAAACGTGACTCGTTGCACTCTGCATTTGAGAAAAAAGGGTCCTTGATCTGCTGAAAATATATATATGTATATATTTATGGATCCTAGAAATAATTCTGTACTAGGTCTTACTTACTTCAATGAAAGTTTGACACAGGTGCTACTAGAGAATTGGGGCCTCAACTATATTTGCTAAAAGTAGATATAAAGCTTACCTGGCACTACCCCATGCAAGAACCAAACTCTGTATCTGGAAGGTATAGATTGAAAGAGTGAGATGAATGTACTAGAGGAAATTAGGGCTTGGCAGAAAGGAAGCAAATCCACTGAAGGAAAGAGAGCCCTCTGGTTATGAAATACAGCTCAAAAGGGGGCTGAAATGGGTGGGGAAAAAAAGATTGTGTTTATTTTTGCCCAGTGATATATATAATCACAGTGACCAACAGGAATTTATAGTAGAATATTTTCATTACAGTAGCATGGCTGTTATGTGTCTTATCATCATTCATGCACACACTGTCACAGCCAGACATTTAGATCAACCCTTCATTGGCTTGTCTTCATCTAAAAAGAAGCAAACAGGGAAGACAGGGACTGATAGAGGAAGAAATAAAGTCTAAAAAATCAGCTATAGATATTCAAAAGGGAAAGGGTAGAGAAACATAGAAGAGAATTGATTTACACTAATTAGCTGCAGTTATCAGATGTGCCTCTTAGTATAGTCTAACTTCTTTTGTCCTGCTGAGAAATCCGAGTAAACATTATGGGTCTGATTAGCTGTGTAGCTAATATATCCAGGCTTTTTTTGTATTCTGAATTACAGGCAGGGAATTTGAAAAGTAGTACCATATGGAGTGAATGTTGTATTTGTCATTCTAAAAGTTATCAGTGCACTTTTCTACAAGTACTAGTTGTGTCAAGGATTTGTCAAGTAAAGTGGTGGTATTGAATATCTATTTTATTGCACCACATTGAGTCCATCTGTAGAAATAAATCATACTGCTAAGTTTTTGAATCTCCAAGGAATGCTTACATTTTTATAGTCTCTGGTAGCGTATCTTTAAATTCCTTGTTTAAAATTTAAATTTTTGTTTGGTAAATATGTAATAAATGTCCCATGTACTGTATATGTCCTGTTATAAACCAATAAGTCCAATAAGGTATCAATCACACACATACAATAGCTGCCATTAACCAGTGAGGTTATGTACGTTTTGAGACGATAATACATATGTATATGTTACAGAATGATATGTAGAGGAGACAATAGTAAAAAACAACAGCAGAAGGTTTGGACTTTTCTTGCTCTTTTTGTTAACAGATAAGGGACTTAAAGACTTTCTTGTCTTTATCTTACCACTGTATTAGAGTTAATAAAATGCCCACATTTATTGACCAAGTAACTGATATGAGGAGGGATATCTCAGAGGTTTGAGCATTGGCCTGATAAACCCAGGGGTGTGATCTGAGGCAAAAATCCATCTGTGGATTGGGCCTGCTTTGAGGAGGGGGTTGGACTAGATGACCTCCTGAGGTCCTTTCCAACCCTGATATTCTATGAAAAAGTTAGCGGATTTAGTTCCATTAACACTATTGATTTTCTAGTGAGAATACCGTTCCAAAGTTTAATTTAAATCCTTGGAAATGTGTAAGTAGGAGTCCTCTGCTTCCTATCATGCAAAACAAAGAAAAAGATAAATCCCATTCTTGGGAGACTCTGTTCTTGATTTCAAAATGGTCCCTGGGAAAACCCAGATCTCTGTTAACTTTAAAAATTATTTGCTAAGAGAAAATATAAGGGTGAATGAATAAATGCAAATTGATCCTATCAATGTCTGGTGGTGGGTAAAATGGTAAGGTGGTTTGGGTAATGGGCCACATTTCTATTTTGTTTCCACAATGAATTGTCTCCATACTTTTCTATATACAAAATGAAGGCCAGCTTCTCAAAATCTGTGAAAAAAAATCATCTGTTGGATTGTCTGTTAACTTCCTGATGCTTGTGGTAATGGACTCTTGAAGATAATAAGAACCATTTTTGTTCAGACACAATCCACTGCCCCATTGACTGTAACGTAGTGGAACAATAAGATTCAGGGCCTTACCTATTGCTGCCTTACCAGGATTATGCTTATAGTAATTTCCATGGCCTCTGCTACAAGTACAGAAAAGGCTGGACACAATGGAGCATGTACTGCACCACTGATGATCCAATAGGTGCTGTTGTCTGCTCTGGTATATGGTTGTGCCTTGTCTTGTGCTTTTATTAAAAGGATATTGCCAAATAACCTTCTCTCTCTCTCTCTCTCTCTCTCTCTCTCTCAACTACCGTTTTATAAGCTTTAACATGCTTCCTACCAATTTTGTCCTTTTTCCATTTGATAAACATTGATTTGTTGTCTTGTTTCTAATGGAGCTTGAAATTAACACAACTCACTTTATTTACATCCTTGTTTGTGCAACCACTATCACCGGTAATATAACAGTGCAAGAAATACATTATATACCCACACATACACACTCACTTTCGTCCATAAACAACAAATAAGGGAACAGTGCTAATTAATTTATTGCTACTAACAGAGCCAGAAAGAGAAGACAGGGTATGCAGAAGTCTTACATAACCCAGGCTTTTCTTGTTAATGGTGTAATAGATTAAAATAGATATTTATACATTCCATCCTAATGATGATTAAATAATGTAGCATACATTTTGAGCCCAAAAGGGTTAATATCTTTAGGTATAGTTTTTTGTAAATTAAATTTTTCAGAAATATTCATAAAGGAGCACTAAAAATAACAGTTAACAAGCTATTAAGTTCAACTGATGGCTGTTAATGGAACGGTAGAAAAGACAAAGACCTGCAAATAAAACTGATCTAATGAGGAGACAACCTCTATAATATCAAATATCATTTAATATCCTCCATTTATAGCTAATATCCTGCTGTAACTAATTGGTCAAAACAGTCTCAGAATAATAACACATTGTCAGCACCCCAGAAGAATATATTTAAAAAATTAGCATTTCCACACAACTAGACTAAACTTAGACATGGTGTACACTTTTATAGCTTACTTGAGGTCACCTGAGAAGTAACCTCTTACAGCAGGTGTAAATTTTCCCTGTTAACTCTACTTTTCATCCTCTAAATCAGTGGTGGGCAACCTGCGGCCTGCTTTACATTTGCATGGATGCCCGCAGCTCCCAGTGGCCGCAGTTCGCCGTTCCTGGCCAATGGGAGCTGCAGGAAGCAGCAGTCAGCATGTCCCTGTGGCCCACGCTGCTTCCCGCCGCTCCCATTGGCCGGGAAGGGAGAACTGCAGCGACTGGGAGCTGCGGGTGGCCATGCAAATGTCAATAAACTGTCTGGCGGCCCACCAGCGGATTACACTGAGGAGCTGCAGGTTGCCCACCACTGCTCTAAATGAAATAATTCTTCTAAATCTCAGTTGATAGGTTTAGGGTAAGAGTTTCAGAAGCACTGAGTATTGGCCTAACTCTGCTCCCACTGAAATGAATGGGAGTTTTATCATTACTTGTGGGGTTTTTCCTGCACTGAAATCTGATTTCTTTTTATCTTGTCTGATTTTATATGGATCTTCATGGGATAAAAAACTGATGTTTTTACATCAAGTTCAAGTTTTTTTCTTCAAAGGTGCGCAGTTGTGCACAGATCCTGAACAATGTAAATTCTATGACAGTGTCCCCTGAAAGTCTACTATGCAGTTAGTTTGAAAAATATTAAACTTAATCTACCTGGTACTAAATAATGCATTTATATGTATTAAATGTTGCAATATATGTATTAATCTTGGGCAAAAGAGGATACTTTATGGACTAGCCCTGTGAGTAAAAGGAGGACATACAGTGGTATCCTTATGCAAGAGAAAAAAAGACTGAGTGCCAACTGTTTTTTGTAGGAATAGACCTTACTGGTGTTGGATATAAAAAGGCTTTTCCATACTGTAGATTGATCGGCACAAGTTGTTTGCTGGACAGAGAGGTAACAATGTTATTATTATATCATAGTAGCATGTGGAAATTTTGACACTGATTAAAAGAATGCCTGGCAAGTCAAGAATTTAAGCACACTTGGTTGGTAT